>NC_142852.1:0-1250000 GCF_061612785.1 Hesperophylax consimilis
CTTAACTTAACGTAACTTAAACTTAACGTTAACTTATATTAATTAACGTAACTGTAACGGAACGTTAACTTAACTTAACTTAACTAAACCTTAACTTAACTCCCCCCCTATACCATCTCACACACACCCCCCCCCCCCCTCTTCTGCGTCCACTCGCGCTCGCACTCAGCCCCCGATGATTCCAACCCACCTTAACCTATAACCTAACCTAACCTAACCTAACCTAACTACCTAAAACCTAACCTAACCAACCTAACCTAACCTAACCTAACCGAACCTAACAAATAACTAACTAACCTAACCTAACCTAACCTAACCTAACCTACCTAACCTAACCTAACCTAACCTACCCTAACCTAACCTAACCTAACCTAACCAAACCTAACCTAACCTAACCAAACCTAACCTAACCTAACCTAACCTAACCTAACCTAACCTACAACCTAACCTAACCTAACCTAACCTAACCTAACCTAACCTAACCTAACCTAACCTAACCTAACCTAACCTAACCTAACCTAACCTAACCTAACCTAACCTAACCTAACCTAACCTAACCTAACCTAACCTAACCTAACCTAACCTAACCTAACCTAACCTAACCTAACCTAACCTAACCTAACCTAACCTAACCTAACCTAACCTAACCTAACCTAACCTAACCTAACCTAACCTAACCTAACCTAACCTAACCTAACCTAACCTAACCTAACCTAACCTAACCTAACCTAACCTAACCTAACCTAACCTAACCTAACCTAACCTAACCTAACCTAACCTAACCTAACCTAACCTAACCTAACCTAACCTAACCTAACCTAACCTAACCTAACCTAACCTAACCTAACCTAACCTAACCTAACCTAACCTAACCTAACCTAACCTAACCTAACCTAACCTAACCTAACCTAACCTAACCTAACCTAACCTAACCTAACCTAACCTAACCTAACCTAACCTAACCTAACCTAACCTAACCTAACCTAACCTAACCTAACCTAACCTAACCTAACCTAACCTAACCTAACCTAACCTAACCTAACCTAACCTAACCTAACCTAACCTAACCTAACCTAACCTAACCTAACCTAACCTAACCTAACCTAACCTAACCTAACCTAACCTAACCTAACCTAACCTAACCTAACCTAACCTAACCTAACCTAACCTAACCTAACCTAACCTAACCTAACCTAACCTAACCTAACCTAACCTAACCTAACCTAACCTAACCTAACCTAACCTAACCTAACCTAACCTAACCTAACCTAACCTAACCTAACCTAACCTAACCTAACCTAACCTAACCTAACCTAACCTAACCTAACCTAACCTAACCTAACCTAACCTAACCTAACCTAACCTAACCTAACCTAACCTAACCTAACCTAGAATATGTAAAGCCTACCGCACTGTGTCCCTTACTTCTGTGCAGGCAATTGGGGGACTAACACCTTTGGACCTAAAACTCAAAGAACTCAGACTTATCGGTGAGACAAAAAGGAACCTTGCATCTACTACCTGACGATAAAAAGTACCATGGAATCGTAAAGGTTACTCATCTACCTCACCCTAGTAAACAAATTGGAGAACATGTCATCTTTCCAGGAACATACGAGAGAAACTCCTTTGAAGAGAACGAAATAGATATATACACAGATGGAAGTAAAACTGGAGGAAAAGTGGGTGCGGCAGTGTTCAATGCTAGCGGAGAAATTACAGCAAAGAAACTGCCCCTGGCAGATTACTGCTCAGTATTTCAAGCAGAGCTTTTCGCAATAATGCAAGCACTAGAGTGGGTCAACAAACAGCAAAAGCATTGGGAAAAAGTTAACGTCTTAACAGACTCACAAAGCGCTGCACACGCACTAGAGTCAGGGACACCTACCAACACTATGGTCTTCAATATACAATGCTCGGCTCAACTCTTGAGAGAAAGAGGGTCTACCTGTAAATTTTTATGGATACGCGGGCACAATGGAATCCATGGAAATGAAAGAGCAGACGAGCTAGCAAAAGACGCTGCATTAAAAAGCAAAACACAAAAACTCTATTCAAAATTCCCACTGAGCTACGCAAAGTTCAAAATAAAGGAGGCAATTCTCGAAGAATGGGATCAAAGGTATAAAAACTCTGAAACAGGTAAAGGAACACGGCTTTTTTTCAGGAGTATAACAGACGCCAAAGAGTTTGGTAATAAGACAACTCCAACTTTCGAACTCACACAAATCCTTACCGGTCACGGAGCAAACCTATCCTACCTTCACAGATTTAAGCTGAAAGATAGTCCCGCATGCCCGTGTGACAAACTATCGGACCAAACAGTGAAACATCTGTTGCTAGACTGCCCAATGTTCACGATGGAAAGATGGCAAATAACCAAAGAATGCCAGAGAAGAGATATAAACTTTACTGACATTTCTGATGTCGTAAAAATTATACCTCTCCGAAAAATCTTCATTAAGTTCACAAAAAACATCATTACAAAAATTAAGGAACAAAATAAATAATAATCAAAAGACATAAAAATAAATTTAAATCACATTAAGCACGATCAGTATAGCTATCCGATCACTCTAAAACAAGGCTAACGCAAGAAATCACGAACCAAGAGCGCTAAAGAACACTTCCTATCCTACAAATGGTTCTGTTAAGAGGGTAAGCAATTATAATCTTAACAGAACATCCACAATTTTCTTTCAGATTCACAAAACTACTCCGGCTGAGGTTTTACATGGTTCCCTCGTGCTGTCAAACAAATGTTGGAGTAATGGATAGCCCATGTCAGATAGTCCCAATAAACCACTAACCTCTCTAAAAATAACATGTACCCTTACCTATCCCAACATACATGAAAAAATTAAACTCAATAGCTCATTAAAAAATCAAATAGTTTAAAGAAACCTTGATAAATAATAGACAAGGTAAAAAACAGAGAACACCCAAAGGGAAAAAAAACCTAACCTAACCTAACCTAACCGAGTGTTCTTTTGCGAGCCAAGCGGTGAGTGTCTTAATAATTTAAAACTTAAATGTGATTTGAATTCTATTTGTAGTATTTACATTATCTGCGTTTCTAGGCCACGTTCTCTCAGTGTGCACGTAAAATTCGTCTTAAATTCAATTTTTATTTTATAAGTCAGTGTTAATAAATGAATTTAAATTTTTAAAAAATCGCTTTCCCGTGTAACGTTGCCACGAGCTACTTTATTTTCGGTATCTCCCCGAAAACACGCTGTTGGCAGGCAAGAAGCTGAAGATAATTCAGTGTTCTTTTGCGAGCCAAGCGGTGAGTGTCTTAATAATTTCAAACTTAAATGTGATTTGAATTCTATTCGTAGTATTTACATTATCTGCGTTTCTAGGCCACGTTCTCTCAGTGTGCACGTAAAATTCGTCTTAAATTCAATTTTTATTTTATAAGTCAGTGTTAATAAATGAATTTAAAATTTAAAAAATCGCTTTCCCGTGTAACGTTGCCACGAGCTACTTAATTTTCGGTATCTCCCCGAAAACACGCTGTTGGCAGGCAAGAAGCTGAAGATAATTCAGTGTTCTTTTGCGAGACAAGCGGTGAGTGTCTTAATAATTTAAAACTTAAATGTGATTTGAATTCTATTTGTAGTATTTACATTATCTGCGTTTCTAGGCCACGTTCTCTCAGTGTGCACGTAAAATTCGTCTTAAATTCTATCTTTATTTTATAAGTCAGTGTTAATAAATGATTTAAATTTTTAAAAAATCGCTTTCCCGTGTAACGTTGCCACGAGCTACTTAATCTTCGGTATCTCCCCGAAAACACGCTGTTGGCAGGCAAGAAGCTGAAGATAATTCAGTGTTCTTTTGCGAGCCAAGCGGTGAGTGTCTTTAAATTTAAAACTTAAATGTGATTTGAATTCTATTTGTAGTATTTACATTATCTGCGTTTCTAGGCCACGTTCTCTCAGTGTGCACGTAAAATTCGTCTTAAATTCAATTTTTATTTTATAAGTCAGTGTTAATAAATGAATTTAAATTTTTAAAAAATCGCTTTCCCATGTAACGTTGCCACGAGCTTCTTAATTTTCGTTATCTCCCCGAAAACACGCTGTTGGCAGGCAAGAAGCTGAAGATAATTCAGTGTTCTTTTGCGAGCCAAGCGGTGAGTGTCTTTAAATTTAAAACTTAAATGTGATTTGAATTCTATTTGTAGTATTTACATTATCTGCGTTTCTAGGCCACGTTCTCTCAGTGTGCACGTAAAATTCGTCTTAAATTCTATCTTTATTTTATAAGTCAGTGTTAATAAATGATTTAAATTTTAAAAAAATCGCTTTCCCGTGTAACGTTGCCACGAGCTACTTAATCTCCGGTATCTCCCCGAAAACACGCTGTTGGCAGGCAAGAAGCTGAAGATAATTCAGTGTTCTTTTGCGAGCCAAGCGGTGAGTGTCTTTAAATTTAAAACTTAAATGTGATTTGAATTCTATTTGTAGTATTTACATTTTCTGCGTTTCTAGGCCACGTTCTCTCAGTGTGCACGTAAAATTCGTCTTAAATTCAATTTTTATTTTATAAGTCAGTGTTAATAAATGAATTTAAATTTTTAAAAAATCGCTTTCCCGTGTAACGTTGCCACGAGCTACTTAATTTTCGGTATCTCCCCGAAAACACGCTGTTGGCAGGCAAGAAGCTGAAGATAATTCAGTGTTCTTTTGCGAGCCAAGCGGTGAGTGTCTTTAAATTTAAAACTTAAATGTGATTTGAATTCTATTTGTAGTATTTACATTATCTGCGTTTCTAGGCCACGTTCTCTCAGTGTGCACGTAAAATTCGTCTTAAATTCAATTTTTATTTTATAAGTCAGTGTTAATAAATGAATTTAAATTTTTAAAAAATCGCTTTCCCGTGTAACGTTGCCACGAGCTACTTAATTTTCGGTATCTCCCCGAAAACACGCTGTTGGCAGGCAAGAAGCTGAAGATAATTCAGTGTTCTTTTGCGAGCCAAGCGGTGAGTGTCTTAATAATTTCAAACTTAAATGTGATTTGAATTCTATTCGTAGTATTTACATTATCTGCGTTTCTAGGCCACGTTCTCTCAGTGTGCACGTAAAATTCGTCTTAAATTCAATTTTTATTTTATAAGTCAGTGTTAATAAATGAATTTAAATTTTAAAAAATCGCTTTCCCGTGTAACGTTGCCACGAGCTACTTAATTTTCGGTATCTCCCCGAAAACACGCTGTTGGTAGGCAAGAAGCTGAAGATAATTCAGTGTTCTTTTGCGAGCCAAGCGGTGAGTGTCTTTAAATTTAAAACTTAAATGTGATTTGAATTCTATTTGTAGTATTTACATTATCTGCGTTTCTAGGCCACGTTCTCTCAGTGTGCACGTAAAATTCGTCTTAAATTCTATCTTTATTTTATAAGTCAGTGTTAATAAATGATTTAAATTTTTAAAAAATCGCTTTCCCGTGTAACGTTGCCACGAGCTACTTAATCTCCGGTATCTCCCCGAAAACACGCTGTTGGCAGGCAAGAAGCTGAAGATAATTCAGTGTTCTTTTGCGAGCCAAGCGGCGAGTGTCTTAAAATTTAAAACTTAAATGTGATTTGAATTCTATTTGTAGTATTTACATTATCTGCGTTTCTAGGCCACGTTCTCTCAGTGTGCACGTAAAATTCGTCTTAAATTCTATTTTTATTTTATAAGTCAGTGTTAATAAATGAATTTAAATTTTTAAAAAATCGCTTTCCCATGTAACGTTGCCACGAGCTACTTAATTTTCGGTATCTCCCCGAAAACACGCTGTTGGCAGGCAAGAAGCTGAAGATAATTCAGTGTTCTTTTGCGAGCCAAGCGGTGAGTGTCTTAAAATTTAAAACTTAAATGTGATTTGAATTTTTTTTGTAGTATTTACATTATCTGCGTTTCTAGGCCACGTTCTCTCAGTGTGCACGTAAAATTCGTCTTAAATTCTATTGTTTATTTTATAAGTTTTAATTTTTATGTTAATAAATTAATTTAAATTTTTAAAAAATCGCTTTCCCTTGTAACGTTGCCACGAGCTACTTAATCTTCGGTATCTCCCCGAAAACACGCTGTTGGCAGGCAAGAAGCTGAAGATAATTCAGTGTTCTTTTGCGAGCCAAGCGGTGAGTGTCTTAAAATTTAAAAAACTTCAATGTGATTTGAATTCTATTTGTAGTATTTACATAATCTGCGTTTCTAGGCCACGTTCTCTCAGTGTGCACGTAAAATTTGTTTTTAATTCTATTTTAATTTTATAAGTCGGCCGGCCTGCGAATACGTTTTGAACAAGTTTTTCAACAAGGAATGCGTAAAGCATCTTAAATTTAAGAAGTCGTAGGCTCATTGCCTACACAACAGGTAATGGAGCCCTGTACAAAAGCGGATATCATGGAAAAAACCCTAGAAGTAGGGTTCATTGATACAATCGCCTCAACCTCATCTCATGGTATGGTCCAAGATCCCAAAGAACCAGAAGAAGATGAAAACACCGTAATGTCACTTCTTAACAGCACCATCAAAGAGTCAAAAAATGCCAAACGGGCTATAGCTTCCTGCGGGAATATCAAGAGCACAAATAAGGTAATTGTGGTAGCATCAATTGACAAAATGCTCTCTAATGCCACCCAGATGAGCTCGATAACTCAACCAAGCAAAGATTCGTTTGGTGAAAGCAGTGAAGTCAAAACCCTAAAAGAAGCAATCTTACTGCTTAAAATAGAACACTCCAGGGAACTATTTGAACAGGAGAAACGACACACGGAGCAAATTGTTATGATCATCACCCAAAAAGGAAACAATAAGAGTGAAGCGACACTCCACAAATCGGATGCGGAGAATAACAAGCCCTCCACTAGTTTTGCAGAAGCAACAAAGGGGAAAAACGGAACTAGGCAATCCCCCACAGCGCATACAACAATGACAGAAAGCTCTTCGGTCACTATTGCCCCTATTGAGAAAACGTACTCGATAGTTGTCTCAGGGAAATCCCCCATAGCAAGCGAGACTCTGGAGAAGACACTTAAAGAAAAAATCAATGTCACATCCTTAGGGATTGGCATAAAAAAGATCAAAAAATTGGCCAACAATAGAGTATTCGTTCAATGCGACACAGAAGAACAGTGTCAGAAATTCTCTACTGAAGTGTCCAAAATGGAAAATCTACAGAGCCAAAAGGGGGTTAAGTTACAACCCAGACTCATAATAAAGGGAATTGATGCCGACCTATCAGAAAAAGACATTGTGACGGCTTTAATAAAACAAAATAGCGGGATTACCTCTCTCCTAGGAGAACAACCCGAAGAAGCTATCAAATATATACACAAAGTAGGTACCATTTAAAAAAGACGCGACCCGCAAATGTGCGGTGATAGCGGTAGCGCCACATATCTAGCAATATCTTATCGATAAAAAGGTGCTGAACATCGGTTACTACAAAGCCGGGGTCAGCGAATACCTCTCGATACTAAGCTGCCAAAAGTGCTTGTGTTATGGCCACACAGTAGCCCACTGCAAGAGCAAGGAAGTATGCTGGCGCTGTGGTGGAGACCACAAAATACAAGCATGCAAAGCCCCGAACACCGGTGTAATGTGCTGCCAAAGCTGCGTAGCATCCAACAAAAGACAAAAACTAACAAAACCTACCAACCACATGGCCCAATCAATGGAATGTCCCATCTACAAAAGGAACGTAGAGAAATATAGGACCTTGGTTGACTATGGACAGCCATAATGCAATTAAGTTTGCGCAGGCAAACCTACAGAGATGTGAAGCTGCCACCGTCAACTTCATACAAAACGCTATTAACAGAAAAATAGATATCGTGATCATACAGGAGCCGTATACAGGAAATACAGGAAAAATTAATAAATCATCCTTCAACGGACTCATCTTTCAAAAAACAAGTGTGGACTGCCCAGTAAAGGCTGCAATAATAGTATTGAATAAAAGTATCGCTGACACCTGTATCCTACTCCACAAATTCAGCAACAACTGTAATATATTTATTGAAGCGCAAATCCAGGGAACCCCACTTATCATAGGATCAATATACTGTCCCCCAAATGAAGATATCGACTTCAGCCTAGAAAAATCGAACAGGCTAATAGACACTCACAACAAGAAAATTATCATTGGAGCGGATGTCAATGCCAAAAGTATATGGTGGGGCAGCAAAAAGACAGACAAAAGAGGCGACAAACTGAGCGACTTTATTGCCCAGAAACACTTACATATCGTCAACGAAGGAACAACACCGACATTTGAAACCGTTCGACAAAACATGCTACTGAGCAGCGTGATCGACGTAACCTTGTGTTCCGACAGCGTAATTAGACACATAAAGAACTGGAAAGTAGACAAAAGAATCGCCGCCATGTCGGACCACAATGGAATAACTTTCGACGCGCAATTCAATAAATCATCTACAGAAGAAATTCCAAAATCAACATTCCTATATAAGACCAATAAGGCAGATTGGATGAAATTCGACAAGACTCTAAAATCCAATGTTGAAGGCAAGGGAATAACAGTTCAGGCAATTGAAGCGAACAATCAACCTGGTTCCCTCAACAGACAAGTCTCAGACCTCATGGATGCCATGTCGGATGCATGCAGAATGGCATATCCCTCCACTGAAAAAATCTAGACAAAAAATCTGCCCCTGGTGGAATGATAAATTGGAAAAGCTGAAAAAAGACGTTCTCGCCGCAAAGAGAAAGCTGATGAACTCAGGACCAGCAAGAAGAGATGCGGTCACACTACCAGCCTACCTCGAGCTAAAAGAACAATACAAGGAGGAAATTGCTACAGCAAAAATACAAAACTGGAAAGAATTTTGCAGCAATCAAGGAAAAGATACAGTCTGGTCCACGGTACTAAGAGTACTTAAGGCAACACAAAAGTCACCACCAGAAACGCTTCAAGTCAATACAGTGTCCACAACGTCAGCCCAAGAGACGGCGTCCACACTCTTAGATCATTTCTTCCCTAATGACTCTACAGTCAGGGAAACAGCGGAACAAGCACGTATTCGGAATAATGAGGATGAAGACCGCCTTAGCGAAATCGACCCCCCATTTACAAGATCCGAAATAAGGAAAATACTTGTATCCATAGATATAAAGAAGTCCCCAGGAAGAGATCACTTTACAGCCGACATATGCCAAAAGGCGTTCGAAAGTCTTCCAGAAATTTTTACGGCATTATACAACGCGTGCCTCCGAATTGGCTGCTTCCCAATTCTTTGGAAGGTCGCTAGAATCAAGGTAATTCCAAAGCCGGGAAAAGAAGACTACGGTAACATCTCTTCATACAGACCTTTAGGTCTTCTCCCGGTATTTGGCAAGGTACTAGAGAAATTACTCATCAAGAGAGTAACCTGGCACTTCAGCACGAAGGGGAAACTTAATTCAAACCAATACGGGTTCACGCAACAAAAAAGCACAGAAGACGCAATGCTCGATGCCGTCAACCACATCAAGAAAGCGAATAAAGAAGGACTTCATGCATGCCTTATATCACTGGACATAAAGGGGGCATTCGACAACGCGTGGTGGCCCCACCTTAAAATGCAACTAGCCAAAAAAGACTGTCCACTAAACATATACAAAGTTTTTAAAGACTACCTGTCGGACAGAATGGTAGAAACAATTTACGCAGGCGCGTGGGCACAAAAACACTCGAACAAGGGCTGTATACAAGGATCTGCCTGTGGACCGATTCTATGGAACATAGTTCTGGACGAACTGCTAAATCTCAAATTTGACTCTAACGTTCGCATACAGGCATTTGCTGACGACGTCTTAGTTATAATAACTCATAAAGATACGGCAGAACTACAGAAAATAATTAAAGATACTCTCTCCTTAATAACAGACTGGGGGGAAAAAGTAAAACTGCAATTCTCGGAGGAAAAAACAAAAGCACTATTCATCAGTAAGAGGAAAACACTCCCACCAAACATTGTGATGAATGGTAAAATTGTTCCACTCTCTCGGGATTGCAAAATTTTAGGGATAGTCATAGACGACAAGTTAAATTGGAGCAAGCATGTGGACATGGTATGCCAAAAAGCTGTCAATATAACCAAGAAACTTCATTTATGGCACAACCTACTTGGGGACTAAGTTCTGAGATATTAAGGACAATCTACATAGGAGTAGTCGAACCAATAATAACTTACGCCGCGACGGTATGGGCAACAGCTGCAAAACGAAAAAATATTCGCAAAAAACTAGATAGAGTCCAAAGGGCCATCGGCATTAGAATATGTAAAGCCTACCGCACTGTGTCCCTTACTTCTGTGCAGGCAATTGGGGGACTAACACCTTTGGACCTAAAACTCAAAGAACTCAGACTTATCGGTGAGAAAAAGAAGAACAGAACTTTGCATCTACTACCTGACGATAAAAAGTACCAGGGAATCGTAAAGGTTACTCATCTACCTCACCCTAGTAAACAAATTGGAGAACATGTCATCTTTCCAGGAACATACGAGAGAAACTCCTTTGAAGAGAACAAAATAGATATATACACAGATGGAAGTAAAACTGGAGGAAAAGTGGGTGCGGCCTACACAGTGTTCAATGCTAGCGGAGAAATTACAGCAAAGAAACTGCCCCTGGCAGATTACTGCTCAGTATTTCAAGCAGAGCTTTTCGCAATAATGCAAGCACTAGAGTGGGTCAACAAACAGCAAAAGCATTGGGAAAAAGTTAACGTCTTAACAGACTCACAAAGCGCTGCACACGCACTAGAGTCAGGGACACCTACCAACCCTATGGTCTTCAATATACAATGCTCGGCTCAACTCTTGAGAGAAAGAGGGTCTACCTGTAAATTTTTATGGATACGCGGGCACAATGGAATCCATGGAAATGAAAGAGCAGACGAGCTAGCAAAAGACGCTGCATTAAAAAGCAAAACACAAAAACTCTATTCAAAATTCCCACTGAGCTACGCAAAGTTCAAAATAAAGGAGGCAATTCTCGAAGAATGGGATCAAAGGTATAAAAACTCTGAAACAGGTAAAGGAACACGGCTTTTTTTCAGGAGTATAACAGACGCCAAAGAGTTTGGTAATAAGACAACTCCAACTTTCGAACTCACACAAATCCTTACCGGTCACGGAGCAAACCTATCCTACCTTCACAGATTCAAGCTGAAAGATAGTCCCGCATGCCCGTGTGACAAACTATCGGACCAAAAAACCCTGGACCAAAGGACCCTGGTAAAATTGTTTCTTACGCCGATGACACGGCAATAATAGTGGATAGTAATAATTGGACAGAAACTTTTTCGAAAGCAACTGTATGTATTTCACTTGTTTCAAAATGGTTAAAATACAACAAACTTGTCTTAAACTACAGCAAAACATTTTACTTACCTTTTTATAAAAACATGAAAAACAAACCAAAAGACAACCTTAAAATTAGAATCCATAATACAACTTGCAATCAAGAAATATGCTCCCTGTGCAACGAACTCGCTAATGTCAAAAATATAAAATATTTAGGAGTATCAATAGATATTAATCTTAATTGGAAATCACATATTAATCAAACCACTTCTAAACTAAGATATCTTACCTACATATTTTATAGACTCAAGGAAATTTTAAGCGCTGAAAAATTGAAAATGATCTACTTCTCTCTGGTGCAATCTGCTATCACTTATGGCATAATAGGATGGGGTGGTGCACCTGATACATTTATTAAGCCTCTACAAATAATTCAAAAACACATAATTAAAGTCATATACACGGTGTCCGGAAACTCGTAGTACAAGCGGGAAACTGGAGAATCTACACCACATGGGGAACCCAAAAAAACATAAAGTTTTTTGATTTGAGCATTTTCAAAAAAAAAAAAAAAAACCAAAAAAAAATATTTTTCGGCTATTTTAGGGTTAAATTTTTTTCTGGTGTTAAGGGTTGAACAACAGATGTTTTAACCCTGCAGAGCAGAAATATTTTATGATTACACCGGGTTAAATGAAGGATGATTTCAAAATAATGCTTCAAATCCGAGTTTCTTCATTTGTTTTACTTTCAAATAGTTTTAATTAGTTGGGTACTTTGATCTTCAGTAATAATTTATAAGAATTTGATTAAAAAAAAAAAAAAAAAAAATCAACTTCAAACTCGATTTACTCGATAACGAAAGCTCAAATCAAAAAAAAATATACTACAAAATCGACTCCAAATGTGATGTAGATTCACCAGTTTCCCGCTTGTACTACGAGTTTCCGGACACCCTGTATAACAAACATAAAACATTCTCGACCGACCTATTATACAAGGAATCTAAATTATTTAACATTCGTAAATTATTTATTTTGCAAACTATGAAATACATCTTTAAAAACAAAAATAAATTCGAAATAAATGAAAACAGAACCAACATTAGAAATAATAATGTATTTTATACCCCCCAAACGAACACAAAACAAATGCAAACACACTGCAGTTTCATTGGACCTCGTACTTTCAATCTTTTACCGAAAAATATTCAAGTGATTATTAAACTTCCTCAATATTTAGAAGAATTAAAATTATGGCTTTTCGATACAGCAGTTGAAACTTTTTTTATTTAATTTGTATCAATTTTCGTTTCTCATAAAATATTCACCATAAATTACACTAAACACTTGTAACTTCATTATACACTATTATAAATACTTTTTGTACAAACCGCTTAGACAAAATGTAATCTTGTTTTTATTTTATATAATTTGTTTATTTCTAGGTACAATAAAATAATAATTTAAATATATTACCCACGCACAGGCTGCGCCTTAGTGGGTTCCCATTATTCGTATTGATTTATATAATATTGTATGTAATTAATGTAAAAATTGGGAAAAATAAAGGAATTAAAAAAAAAAAAAAAAAAAAAACAGTGAAACATCTGTTGCTAGACTGCCCAATGTTCACGATGGAAAGATGGCAAATAACCAAAGAATGCCAGAGAAGAGATATAAACTTTACTGACATTTCTGATGTCATAAAAATTATACCTCTCCGAAAAATCTTCATTAAGTTCGCAAAAAACATCATTACAAAAATTAAGGAACAAAATAAATAATAATCAAAAGACATAAAAATAAATTTAAATCGCATTAAGCACGATCAGTATAGCTATCCGATCACTCTAAAACAAGGCTAACGCAAGAAATCACGAACCAAGAGCGCTAAAGAACACTTCCTATCCTACAAATGGTTCTGTTAAGAGGGTAAGCAATTATAATCTTAACAGAACATCCACACTTTTCTTTCAGATTCACAAAACTACTCCGGCTGAGGTTTTACATGGTTCCCTCATGCTGTTAAACAAATGTTGGAGTAATGGATAGCCCATGTCAAATAGTCCCACTAACCCACTAACCTCTCTAAAAATAACATGTACCCTTACCTATCCCAACATACATGAAAAAATTAAAGTCAATAGCTCATTAAAAAATCAAATAGTTTAAAGAAACCTTGATAAATAATAGACAAGGTAAAAAACAGAGAACACCCAAAGGAAAAAAAAAAAAAAAAAAAAAAAAACCTAACCTAACCTAACCTAACCTAACCTAACCTAACCTGTATAAATAAATAAATTAACATTAATTAGTACGATGTCGGAACACGTTGACCGACCATAATCAGGAAACCATATGTGCACAAATCATTTTTATCCCAAACGTTTAGACTGCAATTTCCTTCAGGTCCTTTATAATCCCTGAGAATGCTGTGTGGAGAGAATGTATTAAACCTACAATTTAGGTATCGTTGCTTAATCTGAGAAAGGTTATTTTAATTACTGGTTGTTATTGTCTAGATTAAGCACCATCTATATATTTCACAAGAATGGCACTACAAAAATAAACCGAATAGGCATTTCTCTAAAATCGTATGACATTACAGCATTCTCAGAGTTAATATACGAAATAAATTTCGGTCCTACCCGATCAAGGTTTTTCCCCACTGTGCGTCATTATGTGATTCAGAAAAAGTCACCTTCGGAAAGATGAATAACTGCATTCGGAACATGAAAAGGGTTTTTTTCCACTAAGTGTCAGCATGTGATTCGTCAAAGTTCTCTTTTGAAAACATAAATAGTTGCAGTCGGAACATGAAAAAGATTTTCCCGCGCTGTGAAAGTGCATGTGTTTTGGCAAAAAGTTTTTCTTTCTTCTGTGAGTCGTCACGTGTTCTGTCAAAGTTACCTTTTGAGAACATGAATAACTGCATTCGGGACATGAAAAAGTTTTTTTCTAAACTGTGAGTCATCGCGTGTTACTTTTAACTTTAACTTACTCTTTACAGTACATGAATAATTGCAGTCAGAGCATGAAATAGTTTTTTCTACAATGTGAATCATCACGTGTTGCGTCAACTTACTGTTTACAGTACATGAATAATTACAGTCAGAGCATGAAAAAGGTTTTTCTCCACTGTGAGTCATCATTTGTACCGTCAAGATTCCTTTCGAGAACATCAATAACTGCAATGAGCACATGAAAAGGGTTTTTCTCCACTGTAAGTCATCATGCTTACCGTCAAATATCCAGTTCGACAACATGAATAACTGCATTCCAGACATGAAAAAGGTTTTTTTCAATTGTGAGTCATCATGTGTCTTGTCAAAGTTCTCTTTTGAGAACATGAATAACTGCATTCGGGACATGACAAAGGTTTTTCACCACTGCGAGTCGTCATGTGTACCACCAAAGAACCCTTGTGAGAACAATACTAACTGCAATCGGTAAATGAATAAGGTTTTTCTCCTCCGTGAGTCAGCATATGTCTTGTCAAACTTTCCTTTCGCGAACATGAATAATGGCAGTCAGAGCATGAAAAAGGTTTTTCTCCAGTGTGAGTCATCATGTGTTGCGTCAACCGGCTCTTCACAAAACATGAATAATTACAGTCAATAGTAAATGCATACAATAATTATTTGTAGGTTTAAACCTGTTGTGCAAAAATAACAATATGCCTACTCCTAAGGTATGCAAACGTTAATTAGTTAAAAATAAATGTAAAGTTTATATGTTCCTACATACTAGCTAGCGGCAGCAGTAACATGATATACGACACATAGTGTATGAGACCTTTGAATTAGAAAGTTAACGAAATAATTATTAGCAGTATTGTTAGGAAAATATAGAGCGTTTGACATGTTGCAAACCTGTCATACATAGTTTATATAAAAAATATTCTGAAGATTATAAATATAGAATAGTAAGGAAATAATATTACCTTCACCATTTGACATACAAAAGCAAGCAAAAAGCAAATGTATACATGATAGTTTGTAGGTATAAGCCTGTTGTAAGAAAATAAGAATACGCCTACTTCTAAAGTATAAAGACGAAAATTGTTTATAAAAATGTTAAGTTTATATGTACATACTAGGTAGTAGTTGTATTAACATAATATCTATGCCACACATAAAAGCTAGTGTATATATTTGTTCATTGGTGTAGCGTCGAGAAAAATCTAGATTAACTAATTAATAATAAACCGCTCGACCTACTTAGTACCTACTCCAGAATTATGTACCTGCAGTCCAAATCGCATCGTAAACAAAGTAATCTTCGTACTACAAGCACCTATTTGTCTAACGACGACAATAATATCGCAAGTCGGTCTTACACATTACGAGACCTCGCCAGAAGGTTCGAGTCTACGGCCTAGGCATAATTGCTAAGTCGCATCGGCAAGGCCGATTCCTGTTTTACTGCCTTTTGAATTTGAAGTTTTTTTTTTTTTTGTATTAGGCAATTCACCCTAAAGAGAGTGCTATGTGCCGTTAAAGTTAAGGGAGATGGTTATAATTTTATGGGAAATCTATACGGGAATAGGAAATTTCAAATATTGAAGTCATTCAAGTCTATGAACTTGTATACTGAGAAAATGCGAGAATTGTTGAGAGAAAGTAAATAAGGAATACTAAGGGGAGATTGGTGGGTGATTTTTATAAGTAAACGATAAATGCCTTTGAAAGATGAATGATTTTTACAATTAAAGAAAACGTGATCAAGAGTCTCATTTTCCATACCGCACTGGCATAGTGGACTATCTAGGACCCGGATTTTAAACAAATGGGATGCAATGGAGCAATGACCAATTCTCATTCTCGAGATACAGGATATAAATCTTTTGGATTTTTTCTTGCCGTGGAACCAAGGTTTACTAGGAATATGATTTTGTATTCCAGCATAAAAAGCACCAGTTCGGGTTTTCGTATTAGTCCAATTTTCTTCCCAGGAGCGGATCATGTTGGATTTAAGAATTGGGATGACGTCAGAGATAGGAATTCTAAAATTTAAAGGATTAGAGCCAGAAATTGTTCCAAGTTTAGCTAGAGAATCGGCTTTCTCGTTACCCTCAATTCCTAAATGGCCAGGGACCCAAACCAATATTGTCTCGAAATTTAATTCATTTAAAGATTTAAGGGTGTTTCTGATATTATAAATAATATAGTCTTCTGGTTTATGGATATTTGAGGAAATTTTCAACACTGCGCTTAGTGAGTCGTGCACAGTAAGGCTCGTCGAATATTGAAAAGCTGGATTTGGCTCAAAGCTTGTTCAATTGCGAAGCATTCTGCAGTAAATATGGAAATTTCTTTAGGCAATTTATAAGACAAATTTAAATCGAATTCGGGAATGTGTACCGCAGCTCCACAATCTTTGTTATCAGACTTAGAACCATCTGTGTAAATGAGAGAAAATTCTGGAAACTTAGAAGATGTAATGTTTTTAAATTTTTTCTCAACATTTTGATTAGATGAGGTTAAAATATCAGTTCGGAAGTCTGAAGTTATAACGTTGGGGATATAATTGATAGAATCAAATGGGATGGTGAAAATAGGAAGGATAGGACCTTTTTGTAGATTTTGGAGGGAAGAAGACAGAGATTTGAATGAAAGAAAACTTTTTAGAAGGAGAGGAAGTCGATTTTTATCTGTCGATCTTTTTTCGTTATTTAAGTTATTGTACAAATAATCAAGGCTTTGTTCTAAAGGGTGACGCGATATAGAAAAAGATTTAAAAATATATTTATCAGCTAGGAATTGTCTCCTTAAAATTAAGGGGGGGATCAACACATTCTACCTGGAGAGAATTAATTGGAGAAGATTTCATCGCTCCAATAATTATTCTGAGCGCTTTGGACTGAATTCTTTCAAGTTTTTTGTCCAAATATTTAGGAAGAGGATCAAAAAGAAATGTTCCATAATCCAAATGGCTTCGCACTAGAGCACCATACATTAATTTAAGAGTAGTAGGATGAGATCCCCACCACACTCTGGAAACAGCTTGCATAATATTTAGACCCTTTTCACACTTGAAAATGCCGAAATGTTCTGAATATGCGGGAGCCAGGAAAGTTTATGATCCAAAAGTAGTCCAAGAAATTTAATTTGCTTAACGATTTGAAGAGGGACATTATCAAAGCAGACAGAAAAGGGGGGTATTTTTCTTTTGCGCGTAAAAGCCACTACTTTGGTTTTAGACGTAGCTAAATTCATCCCATTTGTCAACAACCAAACTTTAATATTATGTAAAGCCAAATTCAATTCCTTCGCAGCGCGCGATAGATTTTTGTGTGATAAATATATAAGGAAATCATCAGCAAAATAAAGTCGCTTGATAGATGAAGGAATTACACTGTCTAAATCACTTATATATATATTAAATAATAATGGACTGATTACGGACCCCTGAGGTAACCCCTTCCATAGTTTGCGATTTATCGTTTTTGAGGAAAAGTGGATAATAATGGATCTGTCTGTTAGTAAATTAATAATAAATTGAACTAGTTTTAAGGGAATTTTTATTTTAATTAATTTTTCTTTCAAAATTTTAATTAATACATCGTCGTAAGCTGACGAAAGATCAAGAAATGTGGCCAGAGTGCAAGAATTAAGGGACTGAGATATACGGATGTCTGTTGTTAACACACTTAAATTATCTATGGTTGATTTCTTTTTCCGGAAGCCATATTGATTAGGAGAGATAATTCTGTGATTTTCAACAAACCATTCCAATCTGTTCTTTATCAAGTGTTCTGCGACTTTCATTAAACATGACGAAAGAGCAATAGGACGATAGGATGAGATTTCAGATGGATTTTTGCCAGGTTTTAAAATCGGAAGGATTTTTTGAACTTTCCAGACTTCCGGAATAAATCCCGTTTCGAACATGTAATTAATTAGGGATAAAAAATATTCAACCGACATGTCTGAGAATGCTTTATTGAAACTATATAAGATTCTATCAGGGCCAGGAGAAGAGTCTGGAAGGGAATTGATTACTCGATTTAATTCACTTACTGAGAAAGGAGAGTCCAGCCAGCTAAAATGAGATGGATAAGAAATAAAGGAAGGCATTTCCTCACATCTGGCAACTGACGGAGGAGCTATCTTATCAGCAAAACCTATAATAATTTCTTCTGGAATATGTTTAGAACGCTGCGGAGTATATGACGAACCGAATTTTTTTAAATTGGACCATACGGATGACTGGGGAGATTCAGGAGACAAGCGTTCACAGAATTTTCGCCATCCAGACCGCTTTTTATTTTTCAAAACGCGTTTCGCTTCTGCCTGGGCGCGTTTCACAGAAAGGTAATTTTCAAAAGACATACATTTACGGAAAATGGAAATTGCTTCTCTTCTGGATTTAACGACACTAGTGCATTCTTCATCCCACCATGGGGTGGAATGTTTTATCTTAATGTTAACATTACGTTTTTTAAGTGTTTTTTCTGCAGCTTTTATTATCATGTTAGGAAATAATTCACATTGTAAACTAGTGTTGACAAGGGAAGACTTAGATGCTTGAACAATGGAGTCTAATTCTGAAGAAAAATTTCTCCAATTCGCGTCTTTCGTTTTAAATTTAAAACTATTGTTTATCGAAAAGGAATGCGTGGAAGATAGATGGTGGAAGGTAATTATTATAGGAAAATGGTCACTGGAAAGGGGATCTTTAAGAATGTTCCAAGAACATATGGGAATCACCGAAGATGAGCAAAGAGATAAATCGACTGCACTTTTCCGATGTTGAGGGGCAGTGAAACGAGTTGGAGATCCGTCATTTAGTATACATGAATTATAGGTATCCATAAAATCTAATAGATTATGGCCAGAACGGTTTGTTAACTCACTGCCCCAAGAAGGAGAATGAGCATTGAAGTCCCCAAGTATCATATACGGGGGACGAATCTGGGATATAAATGTTGACCATTCGTTTTCAACAAAAATTGTAGAGGGAGGGATATATATTGATAGTAATGTAATATCAGATACAACAGCTGGTACTATCTGAAAATTATTGGGGAGAGTGTGGAAAATAATTTGTTTAAAAGGGATAGAATTATGTATAATAAGAGCAGTGCCACCTTTGCCATCCAGTCTATCATGTCTTAGACAATGATATCCAGGAATTTTAAATTGGTATGAGGGTTATAACCACGTTTCGGAGATGGCAGCAACTGAAATATTATGTTCATCAAGTAACTGTACAAGATCAATTTTGTTGGCGAATAGACTTCTACTATTCCATTGAAGTATTTTGCTCATTTGCGGATACATCGGGAAGGCTAGAGAGTAAAGATTTCATATAATCGGCAGCGTTGGACGGTACTTTATTGTTATATGAAAGGATCGTGATTAATAGGGTAATTAAAGTTTGAATAAAAGAAGAATTTTCAATCATGACCTTAGGTAAGATATCGGAAGTGGAACAGTTTTTTAAGGCAGTCCCATTGGGAGCCTGGGATTTATTATTCCCATTCGGGTTAAGTAAAAGATCATTATGTAGTTTTTTATCGAAAGAAGGAATAAATTTTGGATTAGATTTTATGGGTTTGAAAATTGTTTCTTTGTGGGAAGATGATAGAGGGGATTTAGGGGAAGAAAAATGAAAGATAGAAGCGTTAGACGTTATCTCTGCAAAAGATTTTTTCGTAGGAGAGAATAATTTAGAAGCCTGAAAGTAGGAAATGTTGTCTGCAGCCATTGACTGTGTTTGATATTTCTCTGTCTAGATAACTCTGGACAGGCTACGCTAACAGCAGTATGGTTGCCCTTACAATTAATACAAATAGGGTTATTCGTTGTATTTTGACACTGTTCAAAGGGATGATCCTCTCCGCAATGGAAGCAACGAGGAGGGGAACGACAAATAGGTTTTGAATGGCCAAAACGGCAACAGTTGAAACATTGGATCGTCGGGAATCTGTATATTTCAACGGGAAGAGCGTTATAATAAATAAATACACGGGATGGTAATGTTTGACCTTCAAAAGTAATAACAACGGATTGGGAAGGTTTCCATATAGTGGTGCCGGTGGAAGTATCCTTGAAATTCAAACGACGTGCTTTTAAAACTTTTGGAGTTAATTGAGAGTCATTAAGAGCGTCTACTATTTCTGTTTCTGATAGATCGGTTGGGATACCTCTCACTCTGCCCATTCTGGTTAAATTGAAAGTAGGTATGAAAGATTTAAATTTATTATTTGAAAGAGAACCTATTTTTTTAACAAAATCATTAGCTAATGTGGCTGATTTAAATTCTATGGATAGTTTGTATCGACCTTCCGGTTTTATTGATCCATTTATAATACCGAGGTTATTGAGTTTTGAGCTAAAAATAAATTTACCAAAATCCAGAGGATGAATTATTTTCCCCTGTTCAGTCCTTTGGACATTGACAATAAATGGAGCTGAAGATGAAATAGAATACATAAGCTCAATGGCTTTTGCTTCTGGAGGAATGGTATCATTATAACTTCCATGAGAGATTGGGGCTTCGTTTGATTGTGAAAGGGATTTAATTTTAGGAGGTACATTAAGGCAAAGCGGAGGACGTCGTTTTCGTGAAGGAATGGTTACAGAAGTCTGGGTATCATCAGTATCGTAGTCGTCTATAATATTAGAAATGGGCTCAGGGTCCGGAGGTCGATTTTCATCTTCCTCCATTATAACAAATTTAAAACAAAAAATTAAACAATAATTATTATTTTAGAAATAATAAATGATAGAAATAATACACGCAACTTCGTCGCAAACCAATAACACAAACAAAAATAATGAATACGAAAAGGTAACAATAAATAAATCTTATCTGTACGCCGCGCCGCCGTCAGTAAGCCGTAAAACACAGAGCACTGGTAAACACGACTGCACACTACCGAGGTTCGGTGACTAATCAATTTGAAGTTTTTCAACTGTCTTTGTCATATAAAAGGTTGGGTTTCCTTAAAAACTCTCTCTTGCTCAAAAACAATCAAAGGTTTCACCTTTCCAAAAGAACCAAAGGAACTAGCCTGTATCTCGAGTATTTACTGTAAAAAGTGCCTAGTCATATCATGTGATAGTATATTTATTGTAAAATAAAGTGATTCAGTTTGCTCTCAAAAATGACGGAATTTAATTAAAAGGACCCTTATTTATAACAGGAATTAATTGTTTTAAATTTTTTTATCGTTTTCAGAATGTACTCCAGGCATTTCATGGCCTTGTTGGTTATTTAATTTATATGAGAAACAAAAGTTCAATCTCTGGAAATTGATAAAAAATAAACAACGACAGCACAGACTATCTTCCAAAAATGCACATGGACGACAAATAAACAACGACAGCACAGACATTTGACAGAAATGCATATGGACGACAAATACGCCAACAATACGCAAGGCATCGTAAATCTTTTTTCTGATTTCTTTAAAAATCATTATGATGATGAAACACCAAAAGAAAATATTCCTTCATACACATTTAATAAAACCACACATTTAAAAGACTGCTACATCACCGAAAAATCTTGCAAAAAAACTAAGTTCCTTAGACATAAACAAGTCTGCAGGCCCGGACACCATCCCGCCAATTTTCCTAAAACAGTGCTCCTCCGTATTGTCTAAACCACTAACCATTTTATTTAACAACCTACTATCCTCTGGATATTTTCCCGTCTACTGGAAATCCAGCTATATTATTCCAATATTTAAAAAAGGTGACGAGACTGACATTTCAAACTATCGACCAATATGCATACAATCTGTAGGTATTACCCAAAATCTTTGAATCTTTAGTTTTGGAAGAAATATATCCCACACTAACAAAGTTAATAAATGACAAACAACATGGCTTCATTAGAGGTAGATCAACTACAACAAATTTATTACTGTTTCGAAACTATATATTGGAGTATTTTTCTAAAAATAAACAAGTTGACTGTATATATACTGATTTCTCGAAAGCCTTTGATAAAGTGTCTCACAAAGTACTGATCCAAAAACTTCATGCTATAGGAATCAGAGCAAATATGTTAAGCTGGTTAAGTAGCTACAAATCTGGTATAACATAATCTTTAACATCTTTTTTATCTATACCATTTTTGGCCACTAGTGGCGTACCGCAAGGTAGTCATCTTGGCTCAATTTTATTTATTGTTTTTATAAACGACATAGTCAACTGCTTTAAAAATGTCAATGTACTGCTATTCGCCGACGATATTAAATTATATTAAGAAATAACCTCCTTAAGCGACTGTCAAGTGCTTCAATCTAATATAGACATGTTAAATAACTGGTGTTCATAAAACAATTTATATTTAAATGTAGAAAAATGCAAAATTTTGACCTTTTCCAGAAAAAAAACATCACAATTTTTGTCTATTCAATAAATGAAACAAATTTAGAAAGAGTAAAGGAAATGTGAGATCTTGGAATAATAATGGATGGGAAACTAGACTTGACGGCCCACATTCAACAAATTGTGAATAAAGGTATGAATACATTAGGATTTATATTAAGAACAATTAAAAACTTTGAATATTTACAAATCATAAAACTGTATATATCCCTTGTTAGAAGCCTGATAGAACATAACTCCATAGTTTAGTCGCCCTTCTACAATGTACATATTCATAATGTTGAAAGAATTCATATCATTAATTTCTACGCTTCGTCAATTTTAAACTTAAAATCCCTTTATAACACATGAATTATCTGTCATTATTGAATCTTTAAAATATTCCGACATTAGAAAACAGAAGAAAAATAAACGACCCAAGCTTTTTATTAAAGTTATTGAACTCTAAATTCGATTGTTGTGAACTCCTTCATTTAATAAATCTACACATACCTACACGAACTAGGCAAATATCAACATTTTACATACATACATCTCATTGCAACTATAGTTTTCACTCTCCAATAGAACGTTAACACAGTCTTGGTAACGAATACTTAAACAATATAAATGTATTTGACAATAATTTGAACTTGGCAAACTTTAAACGGAGTATGTGCGAACTATTTCTACCTACTTTGTAAATTACTGTTATACTTTCTTATTATTGTTATACTTTCTTAATATTATTATGGTTGATTAGGAGGATTTTGGCAGATTTTCTTTTTTCGTCTCACTTATTTGTACTCTATCCATACCTATATTTTTTTTAAGCTCTTATTTTTTAGGTAACATATTTTGTTAACTCTGATATTTTTTAATGCAATCTGTATAACTTAAAAAATAAAGATGTAAATAATTATAGGTAAAAGCCCTATGGGCGTTTAAATAAAATTAAAATAAAAAGTTAATTAACTGTCAAATATTATACTTAGATCCTTAATTTGTTTTACTCTTTTTAGGAAATTGTTGTTGATGCCATATTGATATTTAATGGGATTTTTGATTCTGGTAAAAGTTATTGATTGACATTTTTCAATATTGAGAAACAGTTCATTGAGGGTGCACCACTCTTGTAGCCTCGCGAGATTTGATTGCAATACGCTACAGTCATTATGATTAGTTATTGTTTTGTACATTTTTAAATCATCCGCAAATAAAAGTATCATAACTCCATCACAGATGGTAGTTTTGTTGTTGATAAACAAGGAAAATAGCACTGGGCCCAGATGTGACCCCTGTGGGACTCCGTTGAAGATTTCAAACTGATGTGAAAAATGTGAATTGATTTTTACTGATATTTTTCTTTTGTGAAGGTTGTCACGTAGTAGATCTCCCTAACGCATTCAAAAGACCTGCGAACCTAAAATAAGACGCAGACAGTTGGTATGACTTGTTATGATGCAGGGCTAGATTCCTTTTGTTTTTATATTTTATTAATTAATTTGTTCTGCATCATCACATCTATCTCCCTCGTTTCTCTAATCTAGTTAGGAACTGGACGATTGTCTATGGTAGTTTGAAATTTTTTCGTGCGGCGGGCCGAGAGCGAAATCTGGGCCTGGCGAAAATAAGGAACCACTTCTTAGCTGGGCAGTCAACGTGTGGGAATCGAGGACTGGACAGCTGATAGTCGCGGTGATTTCCATTTTTGGAGTAATTATTTGTATGCATGGATTCCATTCCTTTTTTGTACCGTCGAGTGCGAGTTTGATTCGGGCACGACGGGATTCGTTTCCGCAACCAGTAAAACAACCATTCCCGATGTGGGTAATGGAGATTTCTTTGGAAGAAATAGTGTACGGGCGAACCACGCGACAATCGTAATCCCGGTAATCAGCCGACAGCGGTAATCCATAAATAAATGATCCATCCGGCAAAAGATTAAATTATATTCAATTGCAAATTCGGGCTACGCAAAACCGTCAAGCGGGAATCTCGTTCTTTTGGACGTTTGATGTTTGGACTTCCAACCGCACGTGGCCGGCGGCCGAGAGAAAGCTACTGGCATAAGTTGCAGCATCCTCAGAACCCGGATACGCACGCATTATTAGTTGGAGATCGTGGATGCGGCCGGGAGATATATTTCTGCCCATTCGGAGGCCCGATCCACGCTTCACGGGGTCACGTCAGCCGATGGATGGAGCCGGGGGGACGTTCCGTCGCTTCGCCATTAAGGAAAACACAGTGTTCGGTAATAGGAGACGTAGTGACTCGCTCTCGTAGTGTAGATTATGATAACGGATACAGGTCGGTCTTGGGGTAAGTCCAAAATGTATAATTTAACCATGTGTGGGCAGTTTTTCTACGAAAATGCTCACGAACGCTAGTTCGTCCTTGACGACATGTGTGGTTGTTTTGCTTTTAGCGTATGAAAGAACGCCATCATGGTTAATACTCCGCCATGACTGTGAGTAACGCCACCAGGGTCTCTCAACTCTTGCAACACCCGAAACGGCTCATGTAAGCATGGTTAATACTCCACCATGACTGTGAGTAACGCCACCAGGGTCTCTCAACTCTTGCAACACCCGGAACGGCTCATGTAAGCATGCTAAATACTCCACCATGATTGTGAGTAACGCCGCCAGGGGCTCTCAACTCTTGCAACACCCGGAACGGCTCATGTAAGCATGGTTAATACTCCACCATGACTGTGAGTAACGCCACCAGGGTCTCTCAACTCTTGCAACACCCGGAACGGCTCATGTAAGCATGGTAAATACTCCACCATGACTGTGAGTAACGCCGCCAGGGGCTCTCAACTCTTGCAACACCCAGAAAGGCTCATGTAAGCATGTTACTTAACCATTTCCTCATTATGTGCCTTTCTTGTAATGTATGTTAAACAAGCTTGCCAGCTAGAACGAAATACGAAAGAGATTGTTCAATTCTAAAAGCCAGGGAATAATTTAGGATGTTTACTGTGTCCTCATTTGTGTCATACAATGTACCTGTTGCCTGTGAATACAACCATTTATCATCCCAATTGGAGTTTCATTTGACGAGAGAAGTGTAGTCTGGATTGTTGAATTAGTTCCCGTATAAAGGCAGTTTGCCGACCCTTCCTGAATGAATTAGATTATCATGTCTCTACGCTGAGCTGCCTAAGCCTATGTAAACCCCTCGTTCCTTATTAACAAGGTAGCTTATACCTAGGGATCTAAGTTTGTTTATAAGCATTTTATGTGAGACTTTGTCGAAAGCCTTACACTTACACCTTTATACACTACGTCTCTTTGAAGACGATTGTTCGTGGAATTAGTTATATATTCCCGATATATCGAGTAAGTTTGTTAGAGTAGATCTTTTTGCTATGAAGCCATGTTGTCGATGTGAAATTACTTTATTGATTTCAGGCGAGAGCTTAGAGAGCAGGGCAGATTCAAGTATTTTCGGGATTGACAACTGGATACATATAGGTCTATAGTTGGATATATCAGATCACCTTTCTTGAATATTGGAGACAGAAAGCTTGTTTTCTATTATTTCGGAAAAATGCCAATTTTTATGGATAAATCAAAATGTTTAGTTAGAGGATAAGTCAGGACTGGTGAGCATTTAGATAAGAAGATTGGTGGAATGTTATCAGGACCGGCCGATTTGTTAAGGTCAAGGGATTTTAATTTAGTTCTTATATCACGTTCTTCAAATATGCATTTATTTATTTATTTATTTATTTATTTATTTATTATTTTATTTACGCCCTAATGGGCTTTTACATGAAAATATACATTTACATTGATTACAATAATTGAACATAAGAAGATAAATGGAGTTAATTGTAAGAAAGCAACACATATAATAAAATTTTGTGCAAATTAGCAAAACACTAATAAGATGGATTCAATATAAAATATAAAATATACCCAAGCATGAAATAGTAAGTAAAAGAAAGTTCAACATAAAAAGTAAGTAAGTGGGTGTGTTTAAACCCAGTATTAATTGTGAGTTTAACAAATCGATAAACCAATATAAATTAGAGTGTAACTTACTCGTGAGGTAAAGAACATTATAACAGAGATTTAAAAAAAAAAAAAAAAAAATAACAAAATAAGAGTTGCACCTGTAAAAAGCAAAAACTAATAGAATTTAGCAATATCGACATGAATAAGAAATTATAAGATCTGAGATGGAACATAGTGTTATGTATAAAAAGTAGTTAGTAGGTATATGCATACAATTATAAGTGTATAGTAGAGCAAATAAAAAACAAACAAATATGGATATAATTTACTTGAAAGGTTTCGAATGGGAGAAGATGTAATAAAATTATTAAAGCTATAAAAGTTAATTATTAGCCGATAGAATCGAAATAAGTTGCCTTTTAAAGCACACAAAATTGTCAAAACCAAACATATCTATAAGTTCACAGTATTTATTCGCAAGGTTGTGAATTCTAGGAATTGGTGAAAAAATAGAATAATTAGTGTTGAAGTTCTTGTTAAATTTAAAAGTATCTTTACTGCGAGTTTGCCTAGCAGGAACATTAATGCAAATAAGTTCCAACAAATTAGGGCTGTCAATTAAAGATTTAATAATTTTGAATAAAAATAGCAAATCAATTAACACTCTTCTATCAGATAATTTAAGAAGTTTAGTTTCAGCAAGCAAGTTATTGTAATTTATAAATTCGATTGGAATTTTCATTTTAAAATTAATGTACCGAAGGAATTTATTTTGTACCTTTTCTAATGATTGAGAATGGACCTTGTAGTACGGTGACCATACGGTGGAATTGTATTCTAATTTGCTTCGTACTAACGAGCAATACAGATGTTTTAATGTTGACATACTTTTAAAATTTGCTCCCATTCTCAAAATAAAACCTAGTATTCTCATCGCATCGCTTGTTATTTCATCGATGTGTTCGTTAAACTGTAGACTCTCGTGGAATATAACACCAAGATCACGAATCTGTGATACACGAAGAAGATTAGCACCATTCATAAAATAGGAAAAATTAAGTGGATTTTTGCCTTTGTAAAAACTGATAATCTGGCATTTACCTAAATTTAGTTGCAAATCATTGACAGAACACCACGCACATAGTTTATTAAGGTTCAACTGCAAAATTGCGCGATCGTCATCGTCTTTGATTATTCTGTATATCTTCAGATCGTCGGCAAATAACAGGACTTTAACATTAGTAAAAATATTAACAATATCATTGATAAACAAACAAAATAATATTGGGCCCAAGTGAGATCCCTGTGGTACTCCGCTCGAGGCAGCAAATGTATAAGAAGTAAACGAATCTATCTTGACTGCTAAGTACCTTCCTAATAGATAACTCTTAAACCATTCCAACATGCTCCCTCTTATTCCCAACAATTTTAGTTTACGTAATAATATTTTGTGGTTTACTTTATCAAATGCCTTACTGAAGTCAGTATATATGGAATCAGTTTGATGTGATGCATTAAGGGCATTAACAATATCATTCGTGTACAATATCAAATTGGTAAGAGTAGATCTACCTTTAATGAATCCATGTTGAAGGGGAGAGATGGTTCGATTGATTCGGGATATCAACTTATCTAGTACTAGGCTTTCAAAAAGTTTGGGTAAAGTAGACATTATACATATTGGCCTATAATTTGTTACTTCGCTCTTATTACCTTTTTTGAAAATGGGCGTTAAAAGACTAAACTTCCAAAGGTCCGGGAATTTTCCAGAACTCATTCTCATATCTTACATGAATATAATTTAAATAATGTTAAATTAACACCAGTATCACAAATTCGTGACTTGGGAGTTATATTCGAATCAAACTTAACATTCACAGCGCATATAGATGATATAACTAATAAGGCTTTAAAGATTCTTGGCTTCCTTTGTAGAACCCTAACTGATTTTAAGTCATTGGATTGCATGAAAACACTCTACATTTCACTAGTTAGAAGCCAAGTGGAATATAATTCACCTATTTGGTCTCCTTTCTATAAAGTACACTCTAACAAATTAGAACGGGTTCAACACAAATTTCTTAGGTACTTAAATTTCAAGCTTAAAATTCCAATAGAAAACATTAATTATGTAAATTTGATGAATGGACTTAATTTAATTACGCTGTCTGACAGAAGAACCATTTCAGACCTAATTTTATTATACAGAGTCATGAACAACCTTATTGACAGCCCTGCCATCGTTGCTGCTATTAAACTCTATGTACCGACAAGAAATACTAGACAAAATACAACATTCTTTTGCGACACATATAAAACCAACTATCAGTCAAACTCACTTACCAATAGGATGCATGATTTGGGCAACAAGTTTGGTGGTATTATAGATATATTCCATGATTCCCTTTATAATCTTAAATTCAAATTAAACCAACACTTTGTGGAATCATACAAATTATTGTAATAGATTTAACGATTAGATATGTTATTGTAATGTTTTATATTATATTTTGTTCTTTGTTATTGTTAAATATTATGTTGTTTAAAATGTTTCTTTACGCCATATTCTTCAAAAACTACTTGTATATTTTTTTAAAATTCTTCACTTTTATAACTCTTAGTATAAATTCTAACTCGATAACTTATGTAAAACTTATTTATAATCTATGTAAAAGCCCCTATGGGCGTATAACAACAACAATAAACAATAAACAATAAACAATAAACAATACACCTGATGAGAGTGACTTTGTAAATAACTTATGAATAGGATATGACAATGTATGCATACAATTTACTAAAAACCTGGGCGGAACATTATCAGGTCCTGCGGATTTTCGGGAATCAAGACTCTTCAGCTTAGATATAATATCGTCTATGGTTACATTACA
This sequence comes from Hesperophylax consimilis, assembly GCF_061612785.1. Classification (NCBI taxonomy): domain Eukaryota; kingdom Metazoa; phylum Arthropoda; class Insecta; order Trichoptera; family Limnephilidae; genus Hesperophylax; species Hesperophylax consimilis. The sequence goes on from NC_142852.1 coordinate 29,500, forward strand.
GTCAGATATATCAAGAGTTTCAACCAAATCAAAGCACGAAATATTGCTGTCTTCACTTGCATTAATGTAAACGCCGCTAAAAAAATCAGCAAAAAGATTAACAGTTTCCTGAAGATTTTGGGATAATTTAGAATCGAATGACACACTACTAGGTATGTAAGTACCATTTTCTTTTTGGGATTTAACATATTTCCAAAAGAAATTTGAGTCGTCCATGATAGAGCCTTCGACATCACTAATGTAATTTTTGTAACATTTTGCGGAGAGCTTATTGCACTCTGCCCTCAATTTTTGAAACGCAGTATAATCGATGGCCAGGCGACTTTGTTTGAATCTCTTATGAGATAATTTTTTGAGGTAAATTAAGTCTATCAGGTCTTTTGAGAACCATTTTGGGTATAGAGTTTCTCTGTAAGTCGTTAAAGGAACAAATTGTTCAATTGCAGAATTAACGATGAAGTAAAATTTTTTAAGGTGTACATTAATATCATCGTCGCTATCAAAGAATGACCAGTCAGTCTGTTTAAGGAAATTTGAAATTTTAACATAGTCAGCTTTTTTGAAATTTCGAGTTTCTACTACCTTTTTTACGATAGGAATTGGTTTAAGATTGGACATGCATATTTCTAGTGGTGGATGGTAAACATCGACAGGTAATAGAATTTCGGTACTTCTCACAACACAGATGTCAGACACATTTGACAGTGCCAAATCCAACGTACGACCTCCTATATTAAGAACATTATTACACTGTGTTAGACCTAAGAACAGTGCCATATCTCTAATAACACGAATATTAACATTAGAACAAGAATTGACAGAATTCATATTACACCAATCATAATGTGGCAGATTGTAATCACCAACTAGAAGTAGTTTAGTATTAGGATATTTAGCACAAATTGATTCAACCTCGTCGCAGTGATTGCTGTAGCTTTGGACATCAGAATTCGGAGGTAAGTATGCACATCCCACTATTATTTTACCTCTAGAAGTGTTCACATTGACAAATAGTTGCTCGATGGATGTGTTTTTTGTGGATATTTTTGAAGAACTGAGATTTTTTGAGATAGCAATGGCTACACCACCTCCTCTCGTTTTGGCACTTGTTTTAGAATTCCTATCCATACGGTAGATGTTGAAATTAGGGAAGCCTAATTCGGCGGAATTGATTCCTGAGTCGAGCCATGTTTCGGTTAAAATGAAGATATCACTGCTGATAGTTGCCGCCGAAGTCAGCAACATGGGAAGTTTAGTGCGGATCCCTCTCACATTTTGGTAGTAGCATTTTATTTTTTGTTGTTTCAGTTTTTTGGCGCACATTCAATAATTTTAGGTACAGAGTTCACATATTTGATAGTTATATTGGTTTCACCGTTGTTCTTCCTCGTCTCGAGTTGTTGGCGTAAATCTAGAAGTTGAGTCCTCTGCAATGGTGTTTGGTCGTTGATTGATTGAAATATTATTATTAAGTGTTGTGGCGTCGAACATTGGTGAGTTATTTGTAGAAGCATAGATTTTACTGAAGAATTCAGCAAACAGATTAACAACTTCTTGGGAATTATCGGCCGTTTTGTTATCTAAATACATGTTGGAGGTAATACCGGAGTCATTGTTGTTAAGTAATTTTGAAAATTTAAAGATGTTATGGGGGTTGGCAAGAGCCAATTCTTCACAGTAGTCGATGCACTTTTTGTAACATAACTTGGAAATTATTTTGGTAGACTTTCTGAGTTCGTTATATTTAGCGTAATCAATAGGATCGCGTGTTGATTTGTAGATTTTATGAGCTATTTTTTTGTCTCTAATTATTTTAATGAGATCGTTACTGAACCACTATCCAAAGTGGTTCAGTAACGATCATTATCATCAAATAACCATTTTGGGCTGAAGCAGCGAATACTGCAGTCTCTACTTACGAAACAGAAGTTTGGCATCAGAATTACAAAAACACACCTTATGAGCTATGGAGTGGTAAAAATCCAGATCTCGGCCATCTTCGGATATTTGGCAGTTCGGTGATGTGATGTGATGGTCCACATTACAAAAGCAAAGAGGACTCAATGGGGCAGAACGGCTGAAGAACATATTCTGATTGGTTACCCAGAGAACACCAAGGGTTACAGGCTTTACAATCCGAAGAACAATCGTATTATCACCAGCAGATATGTTATTATCATGGAAAAAATCAAAATGAAACAGTTCCGAGTGAAGAAATGGAAGAAGATACTCGGACGAGTGAAGATTTTACTTGTGACCCAACAGAAAGGACAGATATGACATTATGATGATGATATTACATTTGTACCAGATGATACATTAAGTACCTACAACTCGGATGAATTCTGTGACAGTAAGTCAAATCATGACGAGACAGAAAATCTGCAGAAGGTCATTTTCCACATGGAAAAGATGACTATAAGGCCACTAGAAAGGTATGGGTTCAGTAATATATGTCAGAGCATTGTCTTACATATATGAGGATGTAATGAGAGGACCAGAACGAGAAGAATGGAACAAAGCCATGGAAGAAGAACTTCAATCGTTCCATCAGAACGAAGCTTGGGAGTTGATTGACAAACCAAGTGGGTGTATAAAAAGAAGTTAAATAGTGATAACACAGTGAGATATAGGGCTAGACTAGTTGCAAAAGGCTTTACCCAAAGGGAAGGCATAGACTATAAAGACACCTTTTCTCCAGTGATCAAATACAAAATTTTTATTTGCTATTAGTGTTAACATAGATCTTAATATAACTCATTTAGATGTAGGCACGGCTTTTTTGAATAGTCATTTAGATGAAACTGTCTTCGTGCAATTACCTGAAGACTTTAAATAAAGTCTTGAAATTAAAAGGGCCATTTATGGACCTAAACATTCAGCACGGGCCTGTGCTGACTGTTTAGGTCCATAAATGCTCATACATTGTAGTCAATGAATGAGCATTTTTAATTTGTTAAATCATCTGGAACTTAAAATATATTTGTGGCATTATTTGTTGATGATTTTTTCACATTTAATTGTACTAATGAAATATTTAAAAATGAGTTGGCAAAAAATTAAAATTAAAATGCTTAGCTATCTATGGTTTTGCCGTCTATGGTGGTTCGTTAGCTACCAGCGCCACGAGCGGTCACCGGGGCAATCAGTACCAAACGGAGAGCGAGCAAAGAAACACAATCATCTATAGGGACTCCTTGCACACACCTTGAGATAATGATATCAATTCTAAATTTATAGAGAGTTCTGGATACCTTAAATAGTCGATGTTTTGTTCTTTGCCAATAAATGATAATTTTGTGTCTTTCTTAAATTATTTTATTGCTACCCACCTCACACAAGATGGTATTTGATTGTTAAGATGAATGAAGGTACAAGAATTGGATAAACGAAGCATGTTACATCCTCTTTATTGTCACAATTTAAAGCTTGAAAAGGAGAAAATTTACATTCAAAGTTCCCCAGTTTAATGTTTCTCTCTGTTCTAACCAGACCTGATAATTCATATTGTGTTAGTTATCTAAGCCAATTCAATAACTGTAACACTGGAATATATTGGAAGCATGCCAAGAGTGTTAAGTATAATATATAAAAAAAAAATAAAAAAAATTAGACATAGTTGGTTACGCTGATGCTGATTGGGTATCAGATAATTTAGATCGTAAGTCGTTCACTGGATATTGTTTTATTTATGCAGGTTGTTACCTCATGAAAGAAAGAAACAACAAACTGTCGCTTTATCAAGCACAGAAGCCGAATACATGGCTGCTTGCGAAGCAAGTAAGGAGGCTATATTCTTAAAAAAACCTGTCAAATGAAATACAAAGTAGAGGTAATATACTTTTTATATTGTATAAAAATAGCCAAAGTGCTATAAAACTTTGTGAGAATTGTGTTCATCATAGACGTAGTAAGCATATTAATGTCAAATTTAATTTTATAAGGGAAGCTGTTGCAAAATAAATTAATTAATTTAAAATATTTAAATACCTTTGTAATGCCAGCAGACATGCTAATAAAGAGTTTAGGCAAAATTAAACATTATCAATTTATGAACAAAATAGGTATTGTAATTTTGCATACCTAATATTTTTTTTTGTGTATTATTATTATTTTGTTATGTGGTGGCATTAATCTGACAATAAAATAATTAAAATGATACACCTAGCGCCATCTAGGATGTGTTATAGGAAACTATGTGTACCTACATGCTTTTGTTTTGAGATAGTAAAATTGCTGTCTGTTCAAAACTAATAACCGTGTTTCATAAGAAACAGTTAATTTTCATCTTTTGGACATTATTATTATCACACAGTCAAGTCGTAAGTAGGTACCGTCATAGGCTCAATTATAACAAAACTTGTGTCGTCCATTGTCTATGGTTATATCAGTCTGACGTTTCACATTCTTCACAACATAATATTTGTGTTCCACGGCTTTTATGGTAATGTTGTGTACATAAAGAAAGCGTTCTTTTCAAATAGTTTGAGGTTATTTCAACAAACAAAAGCAAAGCAAAGAAAAATATAGCAGGAACATAAATAATAAAAGACATATTGGGGGGTTCTTATTTGTACTAATCATTTGACTGAAGATAATATCAACAACTCTCCAAACAAATATGAAACAGGCATAGAAAATAAAAAGGTAACGGTCGCAAGTGGGATTCAAACCTGGGTCGTCTCTGTTCTTACCGGGATTATATTTATCATATCTTTAATTACAATGATTACAATTCACATTATTAGGAAAAACTTATAATATTACATAAATGTAAAATGTTTTAAGGGATCAATAACAAAAATATTATATAACTCAATATCAATATAACCTCGAATTGTACAAGCAAATTATTCCTCCCTTGTCATTTTAAGCAATAACTACAATTATAATTGATAAAAAAAGTAATAATATTATAATGGTAGCAATATACACAAAACAAATACAATTATGACAATGTTTTCAAAATGCATACCTAAGTCTAATGAAGTATCAGTGATAATTATTACTATGAATTTTCACCACCACTTAATAGACAAATCAAAAACAGATCTAGTCTTTGCTATATACCTAATACTTATAGCTTTGTTTGAGAGCTGTGGGGAATAAGCTTTCGTTATAGGCAGATTAACTAGGTTTGTTAGAGGTCGATAAATTCTTTACAGAGATATTTTATTGAAATGGACGTGATACATTTTAGCCTTTTTTTCATCACCTATAATTTGTTTGAACTCGAGCTACTTTCCTTGCTCAGGAGGTTCATTTACTCTTATTTATAATCCAAATAATAATCATTTTTATTCCAGGATGTGGGGAGGTTAGTGCAATCCCACACATCCCATAAGTATTTCTATATTTTAGTACAAAAATTAAAATAAATTGGTAATTAAGGACTACTATGTAGGGCGTGGTCTTGAGTGAGCTTGAGCCCAGCGCTCACTCAGGAGTGGCACTTGGTGCTGGTAGGCTGCGGTCACCGACGTGTTGGCGGAGGCCATTAGCCGCATCCTGGCTCCAGTGACCCGGTGTCTCATCAGGCCGGCAAATCCTTTTATCCCTAATTCCGTGAACATTGTCGATGCGCTGCTGTATCTTCGGTATCCAAATATGATTCTACAGGTGTACATTATATTGGATTCAGAGTCGTTCCATCGAGCAAAATCGGCAGTGACACCGTGTCTCACACGTATACAGGCCGGTGCAGAATGCGTTGAACAGTGTTTTTTTACTATCGGTACAGATTGCTTCATCAAATTGCGTAGGTTGCTTTATACATACGATCACATATTTTTTAAATTTAAAACTTTTAAAAAGAAAGACAAATATTCTCGGGTTACGAATACCCTGACAATATTTGAAAATCTCCAACTACCACCACAATAAGCTGAAAATGTTGCTTGTGTTGTGATGACTACGCCTGGGTGGGACCCAAACGCGATGTCAACTCGGCCACCGACCGGTCAAATATTAATGAACAAAAAACAAATTCAAGAATTTGTTCGGGATTATCAGCCTATGACCTGAGGACATTGTAGATGATGTTTACAGGCATTCCACTTCCAGTGGCAACCTCATATCTAGGATTTATAATCGCTACTTTAGAGCAAGGTTTTTAAGTGAATTAGTCCCAATTTTTCTTATTGAAAGAAAAAAGATTTGTATCCATTGTGAGTCAGCATATGTCTATTCAAAGTTTTCTTTACAAAACATGAATAGCTGCAGTCGGAACATGAAAAAGGTTTTTTTCTAGTGTGAGTCAACATGTGAACCGTCAACGATCTCTTATGATAACATGAATAAGTACACTCGGAACACGCAAAAAGTTTTCTTCTACTGTGAGTCATCATGTGTAACGTTAAAGATCCCCTTTGAGAACATGAATAACTGCATTCGGGACATGAAAAATGTTTTTTTCCACTGTGAATCATGATGTGAACCGTCAACAAACTCTTTTGATAACATGAATAAGTACACTCGGAACACGAAAAAGGTTTTTCTCCACTGTGAGTCAAAATGTGTAACGTCAAAGATCCCTTTTGATAACATGAATAACTGCATTCGGGACATGAAAAGGTTTTTTTCCACTGTGAGTCATCATGTGTACCGTCAAATATTGCTTTTGGAAACATGAATAACTGCAATGGTCACATGAAAAAGGTTTTTCTCCACTGTGAGTAATCATGTGTAACGTCAAAGATCTCTTTCGAGAACATGAATAACTGCATTCGGGACATGAAAAAGGTTTTTCTCCACTGTGAGTCACCATGTGTAACTTCAAAGATCCCTTTCGACAGCATGAATAACTGCATTCGGGACATGAAAAGGGTTTTTCTCCGGTGTGGGTGCGCAAGTGAGGTTCTCATGTTGACTTGTTAAAGCAGGAGTAGTTACAGTGGGGACAGGAGAATCGTTTTTTTACGGGTTGCATCATCAGACCTGTCAATAAGTCAGAAAAAAGATTAGGAATATAACATATTGAGTGTACACAGTTAAATCATAGAAAGTCAAAATAAAAAAACACGAATTCTTCATTCGAACAAAGAAAATCGGTTTTACCTGTTGTCTTGGTAATTCTATCAAATTGATTTAAGCATTCCGTTTTAATATCCGTCAGGTCAATGTCAATTTCCGTATAAGGAATTTCGCCACCATATTCTTCTTGTTGTCCCGGTTCCGCTTTGGTTGAAACAGTATTCACATTAATGCTACCTGCAACAACAAAACAGCAAAATGTGTGTGAAAACAAAAAATAATTTTACGCCCGCGGGGCAAAAGAATTCATTTTGAACATGAAAAACAAATAGAAAATAATTATAATTTCAAAATTAGGGTTGGAATAGGTCTTCAATATGAAATGCACCAAGCTAACATAAAACATGTCAATATCACCCAAGTATTGGTTTCCCATGTGTGAAACCGCTGTACCCTCGAATGGACAATGTAGTTGCGCTTATAATAATTGCCCGATAGCTTTGGATCCAGTAAAATGGAGAGCACATAAAACATCGCAGATCAAGTCCTATTCTGTTACAGCATCATGCTTAACAAATCGAATTAATTGTAGCATTGGTGTCGAATTTTCTAAAAAGAAAGGATGCAAAAGTAATCTTCACAAAGATGCCATATATAAACTGTACGCGAGGATTGTAGAGTCACTGCGCACGGCCGCTAAACACGTGCTCGAAAGTGAACAAAAATATAATAGCACCACACCCAAACATATTACTGGATGGAATGACAATATAGCGATTCATTATGAAGCATCACGCAATGCACTTATGCAATTGATTGAAAATGAAAAAATTCGGTCGGGTTTTTTTGGCGCAGAAAACAGAAAAATATTGAGAAGAAAATTCAAAGTTATTTTTAAAAATGTCAAAAAGAAGCGGAACAAATAAAAATGGACTTGAAGGAGAATCGGACGCTAAACAAAATTGCTAACATTTTCATACCAACTTTGCGAAAACATCGAGTAAAAACGAACCCACCTCCTTAGAAAAACCATATGAAGATGAGGACGAAAACCTAATCGTTACTGAAGATATGATCAAAACAGCTGTCAAACTAATGTAAGCTGAAAAATCTCCCGGCTATGATAGCCTAAGCATTGAACATGTTATAAATGCCGGAGAAAAAATATACACGCTTCTAGCAACGTTATTTACACAGACTCTTCAACACACGCATATTCAATTATAATACCATTAGTTAAATCCAGTCAAGAAGATATATTCAGTGCTTCCAACTATAGACCGATATCTCTTGCCACATAATATCCAGAATATTTGAAAGAGTTATACAAACCCACATAGAGGACAAACTATTTACGTCTGACAACCGATTCGGTTTTAAATCTAAATAGTCAACAGATATGGGAATATTCAGCTTGAAACAAAGTATCGAATATTTACAAGGCAAGAAAAACAACGGTAAATGCGTGTTTTCTAGATTTGAGTAAAGCCCTGCACCGGGTACCTCATGCACTGCTTTGGAAAAACTAAAAGACAGGAATGTGCCGGCTTCAATAATTAACAAGTCTGACATCATCAACAAGAGAACCATGTTATCTGGAAAAATAAAATGTCAACACCAGTGAATACGGAATGTGGTGCGGCGTCAGACAAGGGGGGGAAGCTTGTCGCCGATTCTATTTAACGGCTATATGAATGAATTTAGCGATAAACTCACTTCGGCAAACGTAGGTATGGGAAAAATATGCGTAAATAAAACTGCATATGCAGATGACATGGTCATTTTGACGCCAACTATTAAAGCCATGAGAAAACTGGTAAAAATATGAGTAAAATATGCCGCTGAACATAACATGGTGTACAATCCAACTAAATCTGTCTTAGTAGTATTCAAGTCGGACACAGGCTCTACAAAAGTATTACCTATCAGCGTAAACGACACGAAATCATAGAAAAGGCTGAGGTCAAATACCTAGGACACATCACAGCAAAGCTCAATGATGAAGAGGATATCGGGCGACAGAGAAGATCACTGTGCATTAGGGCAAACATGATTTCTCGAAGATTCAACACACAGAAGCAAAAGGGCAACTTTGTAATGCGTACTGCACCAGCTTATATGCCTCGGAGCTGTGGACCGACTGTAAAAAAGCATCTCTAAAAATAATGGAAGTTCAGTACAACAACGCGTACCGAATGCTTTTTGGATTGTCCTGCTATAGACTAGCCACAAGCGAAAATGCTCTTGTGAAGGCAGCACTGCACTTCTGGCAGGAACCCATTTACAAGAGATGAAGATAACTCCTGATGTAATACAAATCTGTGCTAAAAAACTTTTTTTATTTTTAAGTATTATTTTATTCTTCTACTCTGCTATATTTTATATATATTATTAATCTACAATACTTTTTACATACAATGGAACTCGTGGGATTGCACTACCATCCCAGAGATCTAGGATAAACAGTATAAATTATACACACTGTGTCGAGTTGTTCTTGTGGATAGGTGTAGGTTTGGAAGTTGCAGGAGTTCGGAGCAGTCTAATTTGGAGGGTTAGTATTTCAAATAAGAAAGTTAAATCAGATATTTTGACTCTGTCTCCTAAAGTATGAATGTTTTAAAGTATTTAATAGGAAATTATAATTTATATATTCTAGCGAGATAGTTCATTAAAAATATATCAATGATACATATTTTTTGTATTCGCTCGTTAAAATGAAATTCCATTCAAGTACCAGTAGCCGGTACGCATTAGTAGTTTTTGACATAGATTTTCATTGGTATTTTTTGTATAGCGTGATGCCATCCGCAAATAGCAATACCTCGACATCGTCGAAGGAATTTGTTATATCGTTGATGAAAATGAGGAATAAAACCGGATCAAGGTAGGTCTATATGTCTAGCTAGAATAATGTAATGTCAAAGCGCATGAATAGTCGAAGCAAGATAAAAACAAATCCTCCGCTGCCCATATCACTAGGTCCCATATTCCTGCGTCGAGATGAGCAGCTTACAATTATATTTAATCAAATAAGTTAAGTACATAATACATACATAGATGGATTACATCTTCTTATTTTGTTTTTTAAAATAGTAATATGATTGTTCCATATTAGATTTCTATCAATTATTAAGCCAAGATACTTGATATTGTCTTCACTTTCCAAGGGTGGACAATTACACTTCTGCACACAATAACGTATATTTAAGGAACGGTCCAAAGATGGCTGATTAACTGAGGAAATGCTAAAAGTAATATATTTTGTTTTGGTCATGTTTAAGGTTAACAGGTTTTGATCAACTGCCCTCAATTCCGCCTCGCACTTAGCATAAGTTTTATCCCATGTATCACCAGCAAATACCAAAATAGTTTCATCTGCAAATACAACTGAAGTACCCGAAAACAGCAGCTTACGAATGTCTTTAATGTTATATATTTAACAAAATAAAATTGGGACTAGAAAACTACCCTGAAGAACACCATATACAATTGATTTGACTAATGTGACCATTAATCGTTACTCTCTTTGATTACTTCCAAGCTAAGTTTTGACCCAATCTATAGCTTTACGAACAATACCCATTGAATTCAGTTTTTATAGGAGTAAACCATGGGATACAGTGTAAAATGATTTGGACAATTCTAAAAATACAGCCATTGCTTTTTGTCAGCACTAGATGCTGACAAAAGAAAGCGAAAGCTTCTACGACTGAGGTGATCATTTTTAATGCCGCGTTACCGGTTCCCATACTCTTCCGTAAGCCAAACTGGTTATCTTTATACAAAAGACATTAACCTTATTTTAGCTCATTTCTCTATTATTAGTGATAAGGCGTTTAGCAGGGAGACAGGTCGATAGTTATTAACACCTAGGCTATCCCCTCCTTCAAACAAAGGTAGAACATTTCATCAGCGATTAGGAAACAAGCCAAGTAATAGATTCTATGGCGTCACAAGTACTTAAGTTCTCCCTCAATTTATACTGTGTTTCCGAAAATATTGTATTGCTTTCTAAGTAGGATAGGAGTTGTTTTTTTAGTATTATCTCCAATATTTTTGAAAACGTATTGAGTAGGCTTATTGATAAATAGTTGTTAATGTCATTTTTAAATATTGGTATAACAATGGCTTCTTTGAGAGATGCGGGGAAAACATTTTCAGTTATAGACAGACTGACTAGGTTTGTTAGAGGTACGATAAGTACAGAGATATTTCATTGCATTGGTTGTGATTAAGTCCTCCGAAGATACATTTAATTTTAGAGAAGAAAAAGTGTTTTCTATTTCATCGTTTGTGATTTTAACTCGAGCTTCTTTCTCTGCCCACGAGGTTCGTTTATTTGTATTGCTTCATCACATTGCATAGCTTGCTTAGCTAAATTCGTGTTAATATTTATTAAAAAATATTTACAGATTCAAGAAATTGGTCAGAATTATCAGCGTATGTCGTGGGGACATTGTTTATATTCAGCTGGTCAATTGGTGTAACGTTGGTAGATTTAGAACTGGTTATTTCATTACAAAGACAGTTTAAACAATTGCTGAAACTGGCACGTGATGTAGAACTAACTGTTAATGTTCAAAAAATTATACTTATAAATAAACAACTTTTAAAATAAAATAGCTTTTGCTGATTAATTTTTACATAAAAAATCTACATATTTTGTGGGCGATGTCCTCTTCTACAGGAGTAAACTACTAATATTTTTTTAAATTTAGATAGTTAGAGATATGTTTGATAAACCGTGTCAAATCAGGAATTTAGATTAGAGGCTAAAATAAATAATTTAAATAATGAAGGACCCCAGATGTTAACTTCAAGACCGATCCTTCAAGAAGGATAAACAATTTACTCTTGAGCACCTTTAGTACGGCGTTTTGTTGTTTGTGGTCAGTGGAATAATGCTTTATTGCATAAATATTGTATTTTCAGTGCATTGTAATTCATTTTACTTTAATTATATCCCAAATAAGGTAAGGTTAAAACTTGAGATTTGTGAGTATAAGTTAAAACATTGCTGTAATACTTATGTAGGTACGGCAAGAGAGGACGTTGTGAACAAGTATATTTTGTCCTGTTTGCGATATTTCAAAACGGACAAGGATTCCGAACATTAGAATTTAAGGCCGAGTGTAGTTTTTTATTAATTTAAAATAATGATAATATTATTAAGCAAATCGATAATGATAGTGTTTTCAACAAGTAAAAAAAAATTTATACATTTTTTAAATTAACATAGGCTTAGTAATTATCAAAATCAAATCGAAAATATGACCTTTTTCAGACCGTAATAAGTGCGTTTTAAAAAATACTATTAAAGGCTGAATATCGTCAAAAAATACCTGAAGGGGTTTTCTTTAAACGTACGAAAAAAAAAAAAAACAGGTTCGTAGTTTAATTTTTTCATAAACACTAATTGTACTTGTTTTTAAAATGCAGATTATAAAACTTTGGATACGTTTATTTAACAAAATTAAACGATAAATTATTGGTATTATATTTTTCAATTTTTTAAAGTTAATTTAATATTTTTTATACTACAATTTAAGAAAGAACACTTAGATTTTAAAATTACGTTTAAAATAAGCCGTCCAGTGGCGCCTATTTGAAATTTTAAATACGGTAGAACATCGAACTAAAAGCTTGTTTTAAATATCCCAACAGATGGAGCTATCATTGTGGGAGTCTTGGTTATTTTTAATTTTTCAAACCGATTATATTATTAAGTTATTATTTATTAATATATTATATTATATGATAAATTATTATTATTAAAATATTATTATTATTAAATTACATGATATTATACCATATTTTTAAAAATTAAATATTAATAATATGATAATATTTTGTAACAAACAAACCTCATCTCTCAAAAATTGTCGCTACGTTTGAATATATGGGAATAGGTTTTCAAGTTACAACATAAATATGTTTTGTCAAGAAAATAATGCTCAGTGACCAGGATTTTTCGACATTCTTATTTGTGCTCTAATAGCACCGTTACTTTCTACTAATATTGTTCTGTGCTATAACAGCACTATTAATGTTAATTTTTGTTCTCTTTTCATTACCTTGTATACTCGTATACTGCATATTCTTTATTTAACATTATTTGATTTGAAGACAAGATAAAGTATTATATATTTTAATATGTAATGTAACATTATATATTTTAACATATAATGTAATGTTTAAATGTTCTAAAAAAATAAAAATAAAATATAAATATATATATATACATCATCATACACCCTTGAAAACCTTAATATTAAATATTAACATTTCATTTTATATGGGTAATTGTTTTTTATGTAATTTTTAAGTAATTAATCACCATTCTTAATAATATTTTTGTCCATAGTTCTTAATTGCCTATACTTGTTTGTTTATTTTAATAATAATAATAATTGGATAATTTGTAGAGCGCCGTTATTGTGAGAAATCACCTCAAGGGCGCTGTACAATATATTATTAGTTCTATGGATGGACGTCTCTAGTTATGGGGATAAATCAGAAGGCAATTTAAGTATTACGATCACTCACAGGTTTATTAAGGATCTTTTTGTTATTTTTATTTATGTTCTTATTATCCTGACAAATAAACCATCCGTTTAGAAATATGTCGATAATTGTGATTATGTAGTGGTGTACATAAAGTTATTTATTTAATTTAAATAAGATAAAATGTTTGCCATCATATCATATATAAATATATATATATATTTGTTTGTATGCAAATGTATGATTTGTTTGATTATATTTTTGTAATTGTTTGTACCTATTTATGAATTAACTGAATTTTTACAAGTGAATTGTTCTCACAAAAGAGGGAACATCTAATAAATAAATAAATCATGTTTGTTTTTATTATTTTGGCAATATAAAATGTTCATGTAAAATATTGTATGAAAAAGTGACAGTATTAATTTATAAACACATTGAAACGAAAGGAACGAAGCAACCGCAAGCAGCGTTATGCGTTGTTTGCGGTTGCTTCATTCCTTTCTCAAAGACAAATACATAGAACTATCTTTTTTATGTCAATACAAACATGGGATGCTAGGAAGAGGAATATGGGAAAATACCTGGCTATACAGATTCGGTCACGTAATATGGCTAAAGCCGTTTCAGGCCACATTCCGATTCTTTTTTTAAAATATATTACTTTGAAAAAGTTTATTTGTATTTATTTTTGTTCCATTTCCATAGTCCTCAATAAGTTTTATACCTGTTCTGAGGTCTACATACTACAAACTGAAACATTCGGTCGGAGCCGCAATGTTTTTTTTTATTTCTGTGGGCCTTAGAAAACAATAATGTTATTACGGTTATTGTTGACCGAGGGAGAACGAACACAGGTTCTCTGTTTTTTGACCAGATGTAGGTATATTTTTTACAATGCCGGCCGGCGTAGTCCGGTGGTAAGGCTTTGGACTCCCATTCCGAAGGTCGCGGGTTCGAACCCGGTGTACGCAAATAAATTTTATTTGATTGATTTGTGTTATTTCACAATTGATTAATTAAAATAATAAATACTATATATGCGGCACGTTCCAGAGTGGAAGATACTCCCAGTATCGCCTTGGTGTAAGACCACCATTCAGAATTGAAACGTTTCTCCAAATGGCTTTAGCCGTGTTTAGTGACTAGATCTAAATGGCCAGGTACTTCCCCACCTTCCTCTTCCCCATCTCCTTCCCTTACCCACTTACCTTCAGCCAAACAACATACCCCAATTGGGGATGCCATAGTCTCACTGGCTCCAGACCGGAGCAGTTGGGACTCTTGTGAGGTACTCACTATAAAAATACTATGTAAAACGAAATGCCAAAATGTTTTTAATAGAGATATACATAATTAAGAAATTGGCACATACATCATCATACATGTCATAATATGGAAAATCAGGACTAAAGATATATGAAGAAATAATAATATTATAAAATGAAATGTCAGGCTTTCTGTAAAAATATTAAAATACATACAAATAAATTAATTGTTACCTTGTATATATTCGTTTATATTCTAACGTAGTATAAACTAATTAAATAAATAATACAAAAAAAATAGTGCCATCTGGTAACTGAAATTCATAACTTTTATAACGAAGATTTACATTACCGCCATCTTACTGTTTACAGGCAAACGTTTTTAAAATAAATTCTAGTTAGAAAAAATATTGTTTTGGAAATGAACAACAGAGTTCGTGTGTGTCGAAAATAGTTGATTTTGTCATGTCTACAATCAGTCTTAACAACATATACCTAGGGTTTTCCAATAAGAGGTGTTATTTTGAATAGCTCGCTATTTCGGTAGACGTTACTTTTGAAGCTGTCATTTTTGGACATTTGACAAGTAGAAACTACGTCATTAATAAAAATGGAACGATACACGCTTGAACAACGCATTGAAATTATTAAAATTCACTTGAGTGAATCAAATGCAAATTATCTTGAGTGATGAGGCCCATTTCCACTTCGGTGGCTTCGTCAACAAGCAAAATTGTCGCATCTGGGGCTCGGAAAAACCAAGAGTTATTGTTGAAAAGCCTCTCTATCCTCAACATGTGACTGTTTGGTGCGGTTTATGGTCCGGCGGAATCATTGGACCTTACTTTTTTAGAAAATGAGGCTGGAGCAACAGTTACGGTGAATGGATTGCGCTATCGAGAGATGATTAATGATTTTTTATGGCCGGAATTGGATGGTATTGATCTGGACAGCGTTTAGTTTCAACAAGACGGAGCTACGTTTCACACAAGCAATGAAACCATTGATCTTTTACGATTGAATATCAAAATAAAACCTCTTATTGGAAAATCCAACATTTCATACATAATGTGCAATGCAACTTACTGGCTGTCCGAGCACTCTCCGCATTCTGCACACATTCCTTCTTTACATCTGGGAGGTCGAAATCCATATCCGTATAAGGCATTTCACCTCCATTGTCTTCCCGGGGCACTGGTTCCGTCTTGATGGAAACGCTCTCTGGATTAAATAGATCCATGGCTCTGTTGTGCACAAAACATGTATCTGAAACTTCCTAAAACAGAACTTAGTTTTAACGGAACTCCAATTTGTATGAGCTTTGAATATTTTTCTTAGGTTTTAATAGTTTGCCAAGCATTGGAGTCTACAGTAAAATAATTTTCAAATAAGGATATCCATGAAATAAGGATATTTATTTATTTATTTATTATATACTAACGACATTGAAGATAAGACGATTGAAATCGGTTGAGAGAATCGTCGTAAATCGTCGGAATACGGAAATCTAACGGCGACTTCCACAATATCTCTATATAAACCGGTGTAACTGTATATTGGATCATGAATATGCTTTTAAAAAACGGTAGACGTCGAATTGACAGTTCAATCGTTCCTCAAACGAAACGTCATATGGCGTCATAAGTAAAACTAGGTCACACCCAACATTTGGAACCGCCGACAGAATGATTATTATTCCAACAACGGTGTTTTAATAATTCGGTCGGCGGTTTTATCTGTATTCCTGTGAGAAAAAAACAAACCAACTGCAGGCGGTTCGAGTGTTCACACAGGTTCAGGTTCACATGTAAACGCGCCAATAGACATTTCGCAGTTGTGCATTTGAAGAAAATATCAGCATTAGAACTTACCAATAACTAACACGAGGGATGATAAATTTAACTGCGTTAGGAAAACAGCGTAAAGATTATTATGTAGAATTAGAGTTTAAAACCAGGATGCAACGACAAAACATGCGTCAGTAATAATTTTTAGGTTATACTGATTAATCATAGACAAAATGAAAGTCATAGACTATAAAATGACATATGTAAGTTCATTCGATTTAAATTTTATTTTTGTAGCGTGTGATATACAAATTTAGCCCACGAGGCTCAACATGTTCTATTGTTAAACTATTTCCGAACTAATTCTTTGGGAGAGCGGCCCTTTATTAAATATGGTGGATGACAAATGAGGTATTCATCGAAACCTACAAAGAACTTACAAGAATATATACGAAATGTTTGTTTAATTATTGATCTACCCAACACAACCAGGTTACCGAGGACACACGAGAGTACTTGGGGTTATACATGTGTATTAACGGCCCTGGTTATATATACAAAGCAAACAAGTATTAAACTTTCGCAATAGACACGAATTCCAACAGTTTATTACTCAGTTTCGACACCTTTTGTGTTGCATTTTTTTAATGGTAATAGTGTAAAATGCTTTGAACGCATGGAGCTTCGAGAAAAACGTTTTTTTCATTTGAGGCCAATTTGATAGTTTGTTCAATTTTAATTTTTTTTTAAAGAATGACAAAAAATGAATTTTGTTAAGTGATGGAGATGTTTTATTATTTGAAATATATTATCAAACCAATTAAAGTATGTACCGGCATAGGCACTCAAGAAAACACGCGTCTGGTCGTCTTTTTTTGTCTATCTGACATTTCACTTCCTGTCTCCCAACGATTCTGTAATTTGTACATCTTGTTATGATAAAATGCTTTTGGGTACATGTTAGGGTTAGGTTTTTAGGTACATTATTGACTGTTATGGATGAAAGAGTGGGTGGCCGAGTTTGGCTTTGTTGGTTTAAAAACCAAACGCGCCAGGGTCCCTTCCAGCCAACAGTAGAGCATAATCCTCCATACAGGGCGGGGGAAATATATCCCATCTACGAAATGTTATGAAAGGAAGTTGCAAGGTTATTAAATGAAAGTAATCTAGTTAAACTTTGGACTCACCGTAACAAGGTATATTTAGATAAATTTCACAAAGATATACAAGAAAGGTGAAAACTTACCCCCAACGACCAGAACGCAGAATCTAGCTACCCTGCCTAAAATAATAAGTCGCATATAGTTTTGAGGAACGAATGCTGAATGCCGCGAGTGGCGGACCTGTTGAACCAGCCAAGTAGGTAGAAGAAGACAGCATCAGGATGTGGCTGGTCACGGCCCAGTGAGAACCAGCCAAGTAGGTAGAAGACGACAGCATCAGGATGTGGCTGGTCACGGCCCAGTGAGAACCAGCCAAGTAGGTAGAAGACGACAGCATCAGGAACGAGCTGCATCAGGATGTGGCTAGCCTGTTGTCCAGCCATGTAGGTAGATTTCGTCTGTGGCATCACACATGTGCCGGATTTACGGGTAACCCGTAAGATGCCCTTCCAAGTTGCAGAGAGGAACTTAATGCTCCGGATCAAAATGCCCACGGCGATGACAGCCCACGGCTACTACAGTCCAGCGGCAGAAACAACAACCGATCGCCCGGATATTCTCTGATTACATCCACGGCCGCGCATGTCATTATCATTATCCACGCCACGCGAGGCGAATTCCACTCGCGGGAAATATTATTAAACTTCTAATCTCGAAGCACAAACCGAACATTTCGGTAATAATCACAAATCCATGAAATATATCTCGACCAGCTCAACAGGCCCCCCAAAAATAATAATCACCCCCGACCGGACGCGCACACTCTCCTGTGTCCGGCCGGGAAGTAACGCCCACACTCGCCTTCCCCCGGACGGGAAGTGACGCCATCTTCAATTTTAGTCACTTCCTGTTATTGCCAGTGTTAAAACAATAGACAAAACGAATCGAAACAATTTCACAGATTTGACAAGTTCTTACTTATTTCAAGTAAGAAAAATAAACCTATGTTTCATTTATTTATTTATTTATTATTGGATAATTTGTATAGCGCCGCTTTTGTGAGATATCACCTCAGGGGCGCTTTACAGTTGATGCAGGTATTACAGAAAATATAAATATTACAAAAATAGAGTGAAGTTAAGTTAAGTAAAATGAAGTAAAGGAACAGGTGACACGAAGATAGAAGATGGAGACTCTGCAGCAAGAATCCCAGGTGGTGAAGAAACTGGTCCAGCTGCTGCAGCGAAAGAGTCCACCGCGTCCACCAACAGTGCCAGCACGAGGTTTGTCATCCGTCCAGGTATGTGTCTGCTGCTAATAAAGCGCTGACACACTATCCTCTCACATATACCAGACCTTGGCAGCACCGCTGTGACGTTCTACGAAGATAGAATATTGAGACTCTGCAGCAAGAATCCTAAGTGGTGAAGGAACTGGACCAGCTGCTGCAGTAAGAGAATCCACCGCGTCCAACAACAGCGTCCAGGTATGTATCTGCTGCTAATAAAGCGCTGACACCTCACATAGATAAGAGACCCTGGCAGCACCGCTGTGACGTTTGGCAAGTCCATCATTTATCTCCATGTAATCCTGTTCCTGGTAATTGTTGAAGTGGTGCATTCTGTCCGCAATAAAAAGCGACGGTTGGGTAATAAATTGCCCTGGGCTTAGTAAAAAACTTGCCAGTGTCCAAGCTTGCCCAGTTTCCGAGAATTTTGTTGAAAACATCTGGAGTGCATTTACCGGTCGCCGTTCGTTTCGAAAGACCGATATTTTTGAGCAAATTTCAGAATATTCACTTTAAAACACTGCACTCAAATCACATATTATAAAGTTCTAATAATTATTAAGTTTATTTTTTTATTTAAGTTCAAATGTTGATGGATTGATTTTAAAAATAATTTCAAAGGGATGTTGCCTCATTTCCCTTGAAAATACTAAAAAAACACAAAGCGGTTGGAGGAAGCGTTAGGACGCGTCCTGCTGCCACGAAGGGCGCTACAATGTTATTTACATAATAATCTAAATAAAGATTCAAAAACAAACATACAAACAAAAATCATGCAGAAGCAGCCCATGGCCTTCGGTGATCCGATAACTCGACAAAATGACATCTCAACACACCTTAAAAAAGTGATATAAACTCATGGAAAGTCATGAAACATTATCTCGGTTAAATAGGTTACTTAAGTTAAGTAAGAGGTTAGTTTTTTATCATCGCAAGGTGTGATGAGTTATAATGGAATCATTGAATTCAGTCACATTCAACAATGCTGTGAAGATCGATAGATTTCACTCTGCTCTACGGAAACACATGACGAAACGTTCGTCATCAGATTCTAGTTACCTAGGTAAATGTAAATACCGCTCAATAATTAATGGTATTTTATCAAACTGATTTTACGACGAATCGTTTCCTTTTCCTTCTCACTACCTTACAACAACCCCAAATTGGGGATGATATAGTCTCACTTACTCCAGACGGTACAGAGCAGTTGGGACTCTTCCACAGTGAATGTAAATCAGCACAGATACCCACCTTTTACACATTTAACTTCTTCCATTCATTCCTCCATTTTCTAAGCGTTTTGTAATTTTTTACATTGAAGTAAATTTGGGATAATATGTAACTTCATGTCAATTCGTTTAACACATGAATGTTTGTGAAAAAAATGAATTACATAATCGATTGGGGTTTTATTTTAAAATGTAAAAGGCAAAAAAATATGGAAAATTTTAGTGTAATCTGCGTCGAATTGGATTTCTCAGTTGAGTACTCATTAAAATAATATTAAATTATTCATCAAAAGTAGGAACTGTCTTTTCTAATTACTTTCTTCAATAGTTCGTCGTCTATGGAAATGTCATTGTACCTTGTGACGTTCTCTTTTCCCATCACGTCAATCGCGTCCTGCGTCCTTGCCAGTCCTTGCTCATTGCCATTCTGCGCTGCACAATATCTGTGTTCTATTTTTACAGTTTTGGGTAACTTCAGTGACCATTCAAGTAATTCAAATTATTTCACCAGTGACGTTTCTTCACACATTGTTATTGACGTAAGTATGTTCGTAGTATATTGTCTAAATAAGACCCAAGCTTCTTAATTGGTGCATGTTTACTACAAGAATATATCATACTAGTAGTTAAAAACTAGATAAATGAGGGTTTTTGCTTCAAGGCCCTGCAGGCAGCTTTTTTATGGGCTTCGCCCAATGTAGTCAAGTTCCCTAATAGTAGAATTTTGCCCCTTTCTATGTAACGCAACAATTATTAGAAATAGTCATTTTTCTTTCCACACTAAAACATTTGTGAATGCCTACGTAATATATGTATAAAGTATAACTTCGTTCATTTGAAATTCACTGGATGAATGAAAACTAATTTTCAAAAGCCCGTGATGCAAGACCCTGCGCAGAAAATTAAGTTCAATGTAGTGAGGTCTGCAGTACAGTTCAGTGTAGATCTTTTCTGTTCTGCGCAGACACTGCGTCTCTTACAGCATTCGGTTTATATCGATTGCTTACCGAAATTGTGCATTTTGACAGCAATTTTAACTAAATCGGTTTGAGAGCACTAAAATTTCATGATTGCGAGCAAACTCACAGTGGCCCCAAACTGGTTCGGTGCACATTTATCTATTTTACAATAAATTTGACAGTTCTACACTTTGTGTGGCTACGGCAAGCGAAGGTCACCAAAATAACTTATTTTAGTTTATATTGATCCACTTAAGTATATTTTCTGCCTGTTACTTTTGTGACGCCAACATTGCATTTAGTTCTTTTTCGTCCTAAACTTAGTTAATTCTCTCTTCTGTCGTGTAATTGGTGAAAGCGGCTTTAAGATATTGTATGAATTAAATGCCAGCCAACTTGTAAATAGTCGACTGACATTCTGTAAATTTGCCATAGAAAGTAAGATGCAAATTATAGAGCTGTGCAAGAATGTGTGCCGACGATGTACCATTTACATGATTCCCCAGATCCATATTTAGGTGTTTGTTTTGTTATGACATACAACAGTCGAAAACCCATGCACAAACATATTTAGGTGTTTGTTTTGTTATGACATACAACAGTCGAAAACCCATGCACAAACATATTTAGGTGTTTGTTTTGTTATGACATACAACAGTCGAAAACCCATGCACAAACATATTTAGGTGTTTGTTTTGTTATGACATACAACAGTCGAAAACCCATGCACAAACATATTTAGGTGTTTGTTTTGTTATGACATACAACAGTCGAAAACCCATGCACAAACATATTTAGGTGTTTGTTTTGTTATGACATACAACAGTCGAAAACCCATGCACAAACATATTTAGGTGTTTGTTTTGTTATGACATACAACAGTCGAAAACCCATGCACAAACATATTTAGGTGTTTGTTTTGTTATGACATACAACAGTCGAAAACCCATGCACAAACATATTTAGGTGTTTGTTTTGTTATGACATACAACAGTCGAAAACCCATGCACAAACATATTTAGGTGTTTGTTTTGTTATGACATACAACAGTCGAAAACCCATGCACAAACATATTTAGGTGTTTGTTTTGTTATGACATACAACAGTCGAAAACCCATGCACAAACATATTTAGGTGTTTGTTTTGTTATGACATACAACAGTCGAAAACCCATGCACAAACATATTTAGGTGTTTGTTTTGTTATGACATACAACAGTCGAAAACCCATGCACAAACATATTTAGGTGTTTGTTTTGTTATGACATACAACAGTCGAAAACCCATGCACAAACATATTTAGGCGTTTGTTTTCGTCTAAGATACAACAATCGCAAACCCATGCACAAATATTTCCTATTTTCTAAATATTTATTTTTAATTTTTACAAATCTTATTTTCTCTGTAGTAAATGTGGAAAGACATATTACCCCAAACTTCGAACAATTTAATAAATCTTTTTTCGTGATTGTAGTAAGTAATTCTTTAGGTTAGGCACTACACAGTATAGATTAATTTCTGAGCACTATAAATTGTGGTTTCATTAATTCCTCGGGCTTACTTGTTCGGTTTCGGGAACAAACAGCTATTACCCGTACAGTCCATTTTTGTATAACCACTCGAAAACAGGACTTTCTAACAATCCGGGTTACGAATAACTTTACAATATTTTAAAATCTTCTACTACCACCACAGTAAGCGGAAAATGTTTCTGGTGTTGTGATGGAGGACTTAGCCAGCCGAAGAATTGATCACACTTAGCCTGGATTGGACCCAAAAAGATGTCAACTTAACCATCAGTCAATTATTTATTATTTATAAGTAATAATGGATAGTATTTGTTTTGTTACAGGTCTGATTTATTTTGAGCTGATACCAATTTTTCCATAAATTAAATTGTAACGTCATCACAGAAGGCCATGGACATTCCCAACACAGAGAATGTTTCCTTCGAGGTGGAACCAGGGTCCCAGGAAGAGAGTAGAGGTGAAATGCTGTATACGGATATAGATATCTACCTCCCGGATGTGAAGAAGGAATGCTTGCAGTATGCGGCTAGAACTCCTACAGACAGTAAGATGCATTGCGAAAGTGAAAAAATGTTGATTTCAGAAGTTTACAAGAGTTAGGATCCCACCGTATTTTGGACATGATCTTTGTTACATTCGTTGGTCTTTCGCATATCTCAAATTAGCCTTAAAGTCTCTTATCCAAATTCCGACGAATCCTCCAGGACGATGGTCAACACCATATGAAGCGGAGATGGAGTGGACGTCGCGATGAATTCGGTGAGCGCGTTGATAGAGACTGGACTTGTAGGTGGTGTTCAGCACTTAAGGTACGATGGACTGGTCGGCGGATGCTCTAACTCTACGCTCGTGGATACCTGCGGCTTGATGCGGGAGCGGTTCGCCATGTGCAGAGGCGCGGATGCTGTGCACAGTGCATCGGTGTGGTAGGGGAGGTAAAACAGCCGCCCAGTACAGTTAGCGGCGGGCGCTTACCTGGGATTGACCGGTTGAGTGTTTAAGACTGACAATGTACCGCGACTTAACGTAGCCTAATGAAGGGCTACTCATTCGAGAACATTTTGGCAATCACGAGGGGGCATATACGGCCACTTTTGCTACTTATTCCGTTGGTTCCAAAGCGATGCGCGTTACATGTATTCTAGAACATACTAAACGTAGCTTGCCGCTAAAGTACTATATTGGAGAAGGGCTACCGTATTTATCAACGTAATTCATTGTTCTTCTCGGCACATTAACAGACGTACTGTGTTTTGTTTCTTCAGGGAGCTTTATTGTGGAGACTGTTACCATTAAGGCAGAACCAGGGCCCCAAGAAGACGTTAAAGAGAGAATTACCAATGCGGAAATTGACATAGACCCCACGGATGTCAAAAGAGAATGTTTAGAGCGCTCTTGTACAATAATCCAGACAGCAGGTAAAACCGTTTTTTTATTTTATTTTTATATAAACGATTCGTTCTTTCTTAATATTAGCGTTTTTGTATGATTTTACTGTACCTTCTTAAAATATCTTAATCAACTTTATGTTTAATGTTTTTCAGACGGATTCCTGAAGACTCTGAAGACTGGGAACAAACAATGCCTTTGTCCTCATTGTTACTATTCCTGTACTCGCAAGTCATCGTTAAAACAGCACTTGCCGACCCATACTGTAGAAAAACATTTTTCTTGTCCCGACTGCAACTATTCATGTTATAAAAAGGCTTTACTAAAAAGTCACTTGCAGACACACAGTGGAAAAAAACCTTTTTCATGTCGCGATTGCAATTATAAATGTTCTAGAAAAGGACAACTTAAAATTCACATGTTTACCCACAGTGGAGAAAAACCTTTTTCGTGTCCCGACTGCAAATATTTATGTTCTACACAGAGTAATCTTAAAACTCACATGCTTACACACAGTGGAGAAAAACCTTTTTCGTGTCACGACTGCAACTATTCATGTTCTAGAAAAGGACAATTTAAAATTCATATTTTAACTCACAGTGGAGAAAAACCTTTTTCGTGTCACGACTGCAACTTTTCATTATCTACAAAGGCTCGTCTAAAAAGACACTTGCTTACACACAGTGGAGAAAAACCTTTTTCATGTTCCGACTGCAACTATACATGTTCTGGAAAGGATAGTCTAAAAAGTCACTTGCTGACACACAATGGAGAAAAACCCTTTTCATGTCCCGACTGCAACTATTCGTGTTTTAGAAAAGGACACCTTAAAACTCACATGTTTACCCACAGTGGAGAAAAACCTTTTTCGTGTCCCGACTGCAAATATTCATGTTCTACCCAGAGTAATCTTAAAACTCACATGCTTACCCATAGTGGAGAAAAACCTTTTTCATGTCCCGACTGCAACTATTCATGTTATAAAAAGGCTTTACTAAAAAGTCACTTGCTGATACACAGTGGAGAAAAACCTTTTTCATGTCCCGATTGCAATTATAAATGTTCTAGAAAAGGACAACTTAAAATTCACATGTTTACCCACAGTGGAGAAAAACCTTTTTCGTGTCCCGACTGCAAATATTTATGTTCTACACAGAGTAATCTTAAAACTCACATGTTTACCCACAGTGGAGAAAAACCTTTTTCGTGTCACGACTGCAACTATTCATTATCTACAAAGGCTCGTCTAAAAAGACACTTGCTTACAAACTGTGGAAATAAACCCTTTTCATGTCCCGACTGCAACTATTCGTGTTTCAAAAAGTATTTACTAAAAAGTCACTTGCTGACACACAGTGGAGAACAACATTTTTCATGTCCCGATTGCAATTATAAATGTTCTAGAAAAGGAACTCTTAAAATTCACGTGCTTACCCACAGTGGAGAAAAACCCTTTCCATGTCCCCACTGCAACTATTTATGTTCTACACAGAGTAATCTTAAAATTCACGTGCTTACCCACAGTGGAGAAAAACCCTTTTCATGTCCCGACTGCTTCTATTCATGTTCTACAAAAAGTAATCTTAAAACTCATATGTTTACCCACAGTGTAGAAAAACCTTTTTCGTGTCCCGACTGCGAATATTCATGTTCTACACAGAGTAATCTTAAAACTCACATGCTTACCCACAGTGGAGAAAAACCTTTTTCATGTCCCGACTGCAACTATTCAGGTTATAAAAAGGCTTTACTAAAAAGCCACTTGCTGACACACAGTGGAGAACAACCTTTTTCATGTCCCGATTGCAATTATAAATGTTCTAGAAAAGGACAACTTAAAATTCACATGTTTACCCACAGTGGAGAAAAACCTTTTTCGTGTCCCGACTGCAAATATTTATGTTCTACACAGAGTAATCTTAAAACTCACATGTTTACCCACAGTGGAGAAAAACCTTTTTCCTGTCCCGACTGCAAATGTTTATGTTCTACACAGAGTAATCTTAAAACTCACATGTTTACCCACAGTGCAGAAAAACCTTTTTCGTGTTCCGACTGCAGCTATTCATGTTATACAAAGTATCGTCTTAAATGTCACTTGCTGACACACAGTGAAAAAAAACTTTTATGATCCGACTGCAACTATTCATGTTCTGCAAATATTAATCTTAAAAGGCACTTGCAGAAATACTGTGAAAAAAAATTGCATGTCCCGACTGCAACTATTTATGTCTTAGAAAAAAACAACTATAAATTCGCATGACAATCCACAGTGGAAAATAAGTGTTTTTTTTTTAAAACCGTTATTTAAATGAATACCTTTGCATCGGCGTCACCAACTTCCAAGTTATGGGGGGGGCTGCCTCAATTTTTTATCGAGTTTACAGTGAAGGAACAATGAAGTGGGCATAAGTTTGGGAGCCCCCTTTGAAAGCCGTAAGCCCAAATAAAATCACCAAAACCCTATTTTTGTTGAAGGGTTTGTGTGCCTCGTTTGTTCGAAAACTGTGGAACTATGAACTAAATTAATACTGTTTTGTAAAAGATTAAATCGGTTCTAAATTTTAGACCTCTCACTCCTCTGTCCACTGATCCAAATGACCTACATCCCCTCAGTCCTGGTCATTTTCTCGTTGTTGAAATCTTGGCAGCTATTCCACAGCAAAATCTGCAAAACATATCATTCAACAGATTGAATAATTATCAAAAACTGTGTTTGCTTATAAAATCCTTTTGGTCGAGGTGGCGCAAGAAGTACCTGGCTCAACTCCGAGGAAGAACGAAGTGGACCAGCAGACTTCATAAGCAGGCAAAGCCTGGCGACATGGTGGTCCCGAAGGAGGACAAACCTGTGTATGGAAACGCAGTACATCCTGGAGCCGACGGAAGGATCCGTGTGGCTACTCTGAAAACAGCTCATGCAACTACGCAGAGGGAAATTTCGAAGCTGTGTCTATTACCAATAGACGGCAACGATGAGCCGAGGGTGACAACATATCCACCCAACAGACCATGCGCAGTCTAAGCGCCAAACGTGACAGCAAAATTAAAAACAAGGCTTGACATTGTGAAGCTTTAAAAAATATAAAGCAATAAAAAAACGTTGTTTGTTTTAAAAAGTTTAAAAAAAAACAATAAGAAAAACATTGTGAACTTAAATTGTTGAATGGCAATAAATATACAATTTATACACATTATACAGTGTTATAAAGGTAAATAATAATAGCTTTTCCTCACCATAAAGAGACGAGGCTCTTGTGTTTGGTGAGTGAATCCTAGCTCAATCATATGGAATCATGTAAGTAAGAAAATAATATATTTGCAAAACCAAAGGGATAAGTAAGAAATAGGCAAGATTTATCAATAATACAGTTTCAAGATTTGAAGGAAATAATAATAAGAGTAAGGTATGGACTTTTATAGTAGTTTTAGGTAATTTTTTAATTTTATTTTAAATTCCTGAATATCTTCAATATTTTTAGATGTAATGGAAGGATGTTAAAATATGTTATACCTAGATAGAGATAGGTATTTTGTGTGTGCTTTGTATTAAGTTTTGGGATTTTGATAGTTTTTTGATATCTTGCTGATGAATTAAATTGTAAGTTATTTAACTGTATTTCTTTATAAATTTGTAGAATTGAATATTTTTTATATATACTGTCTACTGTGGGTACATTGAATATTGAAAAGAGAATCTCAGTAGAAAATTTGGATGTTTTTTTCAATATAACTTTAATTATCAATCTTTGAACTATTTTAAGTGGATTTAATATATTGTTATAAGTTCCTCCCCAGCCAATAATACCATATTGTAATATAGATTGTACAATTGCATAGTACACTCTTTTTAGGTTTTCTAGTCTTAGAATATTTCTAAGTCTTATAAATATATAAATACATTTTCTAATCCTTTTGACAAGTTCACAAATTTGTTTTTTCCATTGAAAATGTTGATCTATATATATACCAAGATATTTAATTTCAGAAGTTAGACTAAGTATAGAACATTCTTGATTGCAATTAGTTCTGTTACATTTAAGTTGATGTATTATAATTTTTAATTCTGGTATTAATTTTAATTTGTTGATAGAGAATGGGATACATTTTGTTTTTTCAGTATTTAATGAGATGAGGTTTTTATCGAGTCAATTTTTCAGTATTTTAATATCAGTATTTGCTAAGTTATTAACATTATTCCAATCAGTACCTTCAATTATTATGACAGTGTCATCAGCATAAGATATTATTTTTCCATTTAATCTTTGATTGACTATGTCATTTACATAAATGATAAACAGTAACGGTCCCAGGACTGTACCTTGAGGTATACCGAAGTGACTTGTTTTTTGTTGACTAAGTACATCGTTGATTTTTACGACTTGAGGGCGTTTGAAAAGGTAGCTTTTTATCCATTCTATAGCTGTACCACTTAATCCAATGTTTCTTAATTTACTTATAAGTTTGTCGTGTGATATGCTATCAAAAGCTTAGATCTATGAAAATTCCAATGCATTTTAATGATTTATCTAATGAATTATGAACAAGATTAGTTAATTTTGCAATTGCATCCTGAGTGCTTCTACCTTCCATAAAACCGAACTGATTTTCATTATTGTTGTTTGTTTTTGGGGTGTTATGCCGTGTTGCGCTAATTCCTTCTTTAGCCGACGTTTCGGACTTCGTTGCAGTGTCCATCATCAGGGCAGATCCGGTAGATATCCGGACACATCTTCGGTCATCTATCTACCGGATCTGCCCTGATGATGGACACTGCAACGAAGTCCGAAACGTCGGCTAAAGAAGGAATTAGCGCAACACGGCATAACACCCCAAAAACAAACAACAAAAATGCTTTTGGCCGTGAAAATCTAAAAACTTACCTGATTTTCATTAATTAATTTATTACATTTTACAAATTGGTTTATCCTTTTTTTAACTATCTTTTCAAAAATTTTTGCTATGTTCGAGATTACTGATATGGGTCGGTAATTGCTAACTTCTTCTGGGTTACCAGATTTAAATATTGGAGTAATGGTAGTTTGTTTGTAGATTGATGGAAACACTCCGCTTTGGAAACTTATATTCATTATGTGTTTTAACGGTTTAGAAATTTGATTTTTAATATTTTTTAAAATATTAACTGTTATTCCATCAAAACCCGGGGCAGAACCTCCTTGCATACCGTTTATAATTGATATTATTTCGTTCTCTGTGGTGACTTGGAATGTAGCTATATTATTGTCAGTATCAATACTACAGTCTGGAAATGTTATATTTGGGTCAGTATGAATGAGATTGGCAAGATTTTCCCCTACGTTCGCAAAGAAGGTGTTAAATATGTTTGCAGCTTTTGAGGAATTTTCTTTACAACATGTTTTCATGTTGTCATGAAATATAGTAGCGATGTCGTTATTCTTGTTTTTTTTCTTGCCAATTATTTCATTTATAACTGTCCACACTCTTTTACTATCATTTTCAGCCTGATTCAACTTTTGTTTATAATACTTTTGTTTTGTATTTTTTATAATATATGAAAGTTTGTTATTTGGTTGTTGAGTAGTTAATTTGTAAAGAGCTTGCTTATGTCGTGCAGATACTACTAAACCATGGTTTTATAGGTTTCAAGTTCGACACTTTGGATTTGGTTATTATATTATTATTTGTCGAGTCATTTATGCATTTAGATATTTTTTCTTCAAACATTTTACCTGGAATATATCAACCTTTGTTGTGTTGTCCATATATACGTTTTTATATATGTCATGTAGGTTTTCCTTCTCCTTTTTTAAATTAAATTTCTGTTGAGATTTAGTTTATACTATTGCAGTTTTGTATTCCAGAATGAAATTGAATTTTTTTTAACAAAGGTAATTTTTAAATTATTATTTCATAATTGGTTTTGTATAATTTTTCGATTGTTTTAGTAGAAAATAGAATTCAATATTTTCTTGCTTTTAAAAATATATTTTCTATTTGGCCCGGAGTATGTTGGATTTTACTCTAAGTTAATATAGATTAGCTGATTAACTAGTTTATCAATGCAATGAAACTAGGTTATTTAAGGTCTGAATTTAATTAAAGAACCTCACTTTCTTCGATATTTCTACCAAAATAAACGGAAAGTAATTATTATATTCACTGTCCGTTGGTTGAGTGATCTCTTCAGAGTGTCGGTAGCAATATAAACTTTGGATAAAAAAACATAGCAATAAATCGGTGAAATTTCAACTTCTCCAAAGTGTTTTATTTTATATGAGGAATCAACCCCTTTGTTCACAAGTCCTAACTTTTGAGAACATGTTAATTGTGCAGAAGAAAAAATATAAATTAAATGTGGCATTGAATTGAACAATGACATCAGAAAGTATAAAAATAGTATAATATTGTGTAAGGGTATATATATACGTCTGTGTGTGACATACTTGTAATTTACTATAACGAAGATATGGTCTTGAATTATACGAAATGTCTTATATTGGCAATTATGTGGGTAGTTTTATAAATGTCCAATTTCCTTCGCGGTTCCTGCTGAACAATATGAGGTTGAATCCGCCCCACTGTTTCAATATGGCTGTCTCCTCTTATTAACCCGTCCGTATCCATACTATAAAGATGGTGTACCTTTTAAACCTGGCCGTATCCATACTGTAACGATGATCTACCTTATTAACTCGGCCGTATCCATACTGTAACGATGGTCTACCTTATTAACTCGGCCGTATCCATACTGTAACGATGGTCTACCTTATTAACCCGGCCGTATCCATACTGTAACGATGGTCTACCTTATTAACTCGGCCGTATCCATACTGTAACGATGGTCTACCTTATTAACTCGGCCGTATCCATACTGTAACGATGGTCTACCTTATTAACCCGGCCGTATCCATACTGTAACGATGGTCTACCTTATTAACCCGGCCGTATCCATACTGTAACGATGGTCTACCTTATTAACCCGGCCGTATCCATACTGTAACGATGGTCTACCTTATTAACCCGGCCGTATCCATACTGTAACGATGGTCTACCTTATTAACCCGGCCGTATCCATACTGTAACGATGGTCTACCTTATTAACCCGGCCGTATCCATACTGTAACGATGGTCTACCTTATTAACTCGGCCGTATCCATACTGTAACGATGGTCTACCTTATTAACCCGGCCGTATCCATACTGTAACGATGGTCTACCTTATTAACCCGGCCGTATCCATACTGTAACGATGGTCTACCTTATTAACCCGGCCGTATCCATACTGTAACGATGGTCTACCTTATTAACCCGGCCGTATCCATACTGTAACGATGGTCTACCTTATTAACTCGGCCGTATCCATACTGTAACGATGGTCTACCTTATTAACTCGGCCGTATCCATACTGTAACGATGGTCTACCTTGCTCTTTACATTTATTTATTATTTCATACATTTATAAATATCAGTATTTAAGGTATTCCCGACACACATATTTTTACAAACCATTCAAAATATTTAAAAAGTGTGTTGCAATTCCACATTAAATAAGCACGTTAACTCTATTTATCCTGTAAGATTAAATAATCCCGTTAATTTTTAAATTTTATTTAGGAAACGAACAGTCGTACATTTAAGCATAAACAGTAATTATTTATATTTTCTAGACCAATAACGTTCCATAAAATTTAGTTATTGATTTAGTATTTGTAACTACACAATATATTTAGAAATTACAAAGAAATATATAAACATTACAAGGAATCACAAAATGTTTTTAAACAATGATACATTTAGTTGTAATACAGATTATACTAAAAACAGTAAAATAAACTACGACGATAGTTTTATTTCACAAAATAAAAATTTGATTTATCAGCTGTATAACATGTTTTCTAGTAACAGTTTACCTCTGAATAGTGGTCAATCACTAGGGAGATACTGATAATGCATCTTTTACCATCTCCCCTAACTTAATTACTGTTTCTTGTAGTAGGTTATGATATGTCAAGTGTTATTTTTTTAATACTACGCGTGCAGCGGAAGGCGACAACTTTACGCTCATCAAAAACTTTATTATGAAACTAAATTAATAACATTATTGTGGTGATAGCATGGAGGAATCTGACAGTGGGAGTTTCATGTCACCACTCTTTATTGATTTCATAACTTTTTTTAAAATTTATTTTTCGGATTTACTTTATTGAGTAAGACCTCAAATTGTAATATTTAATAATTGAAGACAATATAAGTGATTTTTAAACGAAAATCTGAAACAGAAAAATCAGATGGACTTATGGGGTTTGGAGACATCGTAGGAAATGAAGATGCCATGATTGAGTGGTTAAGAAGCCACGGAGTGCTTCTCCGGGAGAAAAAGTGCGAACTTTGAAAATTTACCAAAGAATATTATGTAGAATTAGAGTTTTAAATCCGGATGCAACGATTGACAACTACAAAACATGCGTCAGCAATAATTTTTAGGTTATCCTAATTATTCAAAAACAAAATTAAAGTCATAGACTATAAAATGACATTTATAAGTTCATTCGAGTTAAATTTTGTTTTTGTAGCGATTATGCATGTAATATAAAATATTTTGCCCACGTGTTCAACATGTTTTATTGTTAAACTATTTCCGAACTAACTCTCTGGGAGAGCGACCCTTTATCTAAATATGGTGGATGACAAATGAGGTATTCATCGAAACCTACAAAGAACTTACAACAATGTATAGGGAATGTTTATGTTATGAATATATAGGGACGCGACAAAGGAGTTATCATTATACTGGTTAGGTTAGGTTTTGCGATGTCAATCATATGACGCCCATGGCGCTCGACTTCTTACTTCATGTTATTACTTCACGTTTAATCCTAGTGTTAAATGTAACGAAGTGAACGCTTTTCAATTTGTCACTAACTTTCAAGCGATTCTAGGAACTTTGTCCACGCCCTGAAGTAAATTTATTTAATAACACGTGGAGTCTTAGATAAGATGTGTATTAGATATCTATAGATATAATGTGTAATTTCTATGACTTAAGAAATTCTAAAAATATAGTACTATAGGATTCATATGTCTTAATACTGATTTATAAATGTGGAAATTCTAACTTTACAATTGTAAATGTTCTCCAAAATGCCCTGGAAAGAATGTCAGACTTGTGATGTCCCGAAAGAAACCATTCATCTGTTCTGAATGCAATTACTAATGTTATCCAAATACCTGGTAATAAATTACATCTTTGCGATTCTTTCAAGGATAAATAAACCATCTTCTCACTTTGAATGCAATCAACAATGTTCTCAAAATTTGTTTTGACACCATCGCCATTCCACTGCAAGAATATTATGTACTAAATACACAATTTGGCTGTCCTGAAACGGGAATCCTTCCCAGTTGGACAGACAAAGGTTTATTTTGTTTTGTTTTTTTTTGTAATTTATGTATATATATATATATATGTAAAATAAAAAAAAAATTGTCATCCTCTTAAATTTTATCCCCGATAGATGCGTAGTAAAATATGACAGGAACAGATGAAAACGTTACAATGGCGTTATTTTATTTGTATTCATTCAACATTCATTAAAAATTACTAAAAAAACATTACATAGAAAACAAATAAAAGAGAAATGAATAACTTTAGTCCGCCTCAGCACAGGTCACCCTAGAGAGAAGTGAGGAGGACTAAGAAATACAATTTACCATACATATATTCACTATGATATTTGTATGAACAAGGTTAAAAATTAATTAGGTACAGTAAAAAAATATCGATTTACTTTTTTTGGTTTCATAAAAAAATCACTAACTTTGGCAAATCTTTCGCAAAAACACCCAAAATTTTAGGGTCAATGACTTGTCAAAAGACCTATATTACAATTATTTGTTAGTGTTCATTAAACTTTTGGATGTAAATACGACGCGCAAAGTTGTCAAGTCATTTATCTCACCGGATTCTGACCAGTCGTTGGCTGAGTTGACATCGCGTTTGGGTCCCACCCAGGCGTTGGATGTTCAATTCCTCGGCTTGTTAAGTCCTCCATCACAACATCTCCAAAAAATAAAATAAAAATTATTATTACTATTAAAACTAACTTTTACAATAAATTTTTTCTCTAATATATGTAAGAAAGACATTATTGAAAAAAAATACATACATATATATACAGTGGTAAGTGCCATCATAGGCTTAAATGAAAAAACCACGTAAGTTGGTCTTTTGTCTGTGGTTACATCAATCTGACGCAGAGGCGTATATCTCGGGTCTGACCTTGTAACCCTGGTGAGGCGTGACGTCACCAACCCGTTTTCTTATAGACAGAAGTGTTGTGGTTGAAAGCTCAGATCTCATTGGCTCAGAGCAAAAGTTGTTGTTCGATCTACCATAGCGACTCGTGCAACAGAAAGAGAGGCTGTGCTCCGATAAAATTAACGGATTTATCTAAGACGCTGTTATAACTATACTCAAGGGGAGTTTAAATTTTATTACTATTCATGTAAAAGAAAAGGAGAAACGAGTGAAAAAAAGAATTTACTTAGTTGCAAACACTATTAAAAATTTATTCAAAAAAATGTATAAAGTTAAGGGTTAGTCTTAGTCTAAGCTTAATACTAGTCTTAAATTGTAATTCTTAAAATGGATTGTCCTTTTACTTAATCCTAAATTATTGTTCATTCACTGTCTTTAAAAGTTGGGTCACGTTACGAGATAATTATGCAAAAATTGTGCAGACACTTCCCTTTACGATGATTCTGGAACCGCGGATCTCCACGTTCGCACTTATCACTGCTAACACAGCTGCAACTTGGGCTGGTTCCGAAGGGCGGAATCAGTTCAGCCTGGGCCGAAGGGCGGAGTCGGCAGGCAGCGACTTCTGAGAGGGCAGCTTCCTGGGCGGAAGTCTGGCGACCACTTTGGCTTCCTGGGCGGAAGTTCGCAGGGTTACGGGAAGAGCCTCTGCAACCGCTCCAAGGGGGAGGGCAAGAGGTCTCTGAGAGATGGTGACTCCCGAAAGGCGAGATCGTGACTGTCGAGCATACTGAATCAGTTGTATTCACCCGCGCGATCCGGCGACCGTAGCGCCTGTGGTGGGGGTGCTGGAACTATAATGGTTCCGCTTTACACCACTTCGGTACGTTGTCTGAGTCCGTGGCGCTGGCATCGCCATTCGCACCGCTAGATTGCGCTGTCTGGCTGATTCGGATAAACTTACGGTTCAAAATCTTAATATATATTAGGTATCTTAATATTATGCATGCATACACTGAATTGGTATCTGGTAACAATTAAATTTCTAATCTAAGTTGACAATTACTCTTACATCTAGATTTATACTTAATGTTAAATATTTTAAAATTACGTTTTTTTAATACGACCTTCAAACAATTACAATATAGCCTAGCCTTGGGCATAGGTTTTTATTGCCGGGTCGCTGGCTTAACGTTCCCATTTCAGATTTACTACTTGATGAGGTTCTAGAGCTAAATCTGCCGACTAATGGGTGTATCTCTGAGTTGGCTTTCTAAATTTTTATTGCGATTGGCGGCCACGCTATTCACTAAATATTTAAGGTCTAATAATATCCGAACTGCCGCCTCCAACTGCGTGTAAAATCACAGAGACAGATGCGGACGCACGTGTTTGCTTTGGCCTTTCTGTGAATTCAAGTCACGTAGATACCTAGGGACATATCAACCCCATTTCTAATGTCGAAGTTTTCGGATGTTTTCGTTGTAAGCGTAAATATTTGGATTTTTACTGTACCCATCTAAAAAAAATGTTGAATTCTTTCAGGTAATAAATTAATACCGTATTGTGTAAAAGGCTGCTCAGACAGATAATCGATTTGACATAAATATTCGCCTGAAGAATTGACAAGATTGATAGATTTGATTATATTGATAATCCGGTGCTAGCAAGAAGGACTTTAATTTGAAGGTGTCATTTCACGATTGAAAGCAAACCTACGGTATTATTGGGATTAAAAATGAGTGCGTTGTCAGCGCTTAATCTTCCAGGCATCGGAAAATATACCGGTCTATCTCCAACAATTATTGAACAATGGACCCGTTTCCGTATACAAGTGCTAACTTCTCGTTCTTTGTTACAATGTTCCTGATTCCTGAATGAACTTCACTGGCTAATAATTCAATTTTTTCCTTTTTAGACCTATCCGATCCTATACCATATATTATGATGCTTAACAAGGCCACGATTACATCAAACAAAGTTATTTAAACCTATCTGGAATTGCATCGTTAAGTGTCTTTTTGAGATTTTACGAGCATTTTCCATGATGTTAATACCTATGTCCCTAGGTATCTACGTGACTTGAATTCACAGAACGACCAAATTCAAGACGTGCGCAAATATTTAACATTAATTATAAATCTAGCGGTGAGAATGGCGATGCCAGCACCATGGACCCGAACAACGTACCGAAGTTGTGTAAAGCGCCAGCAACCCACCACAGGCGTGTTACGGTCGCCGGATCGCGCGGCTGAAGACAGATGATTCAGCCATTAACGGTTACCATCTCGCCTCAGGAGCAGGAGCCGAGGAACCTCCTGCCCTCGGATCCGAAATTAGTTCAGTCTGGGCCAAGGCTCCGAAGGGCGGAGTCAGCAGGCAGAGACTCCCGAGAGGGCAGCTTCCTGGTCGGAAGATCCTCGGTGACCGCTCCAAGGGGGGAGGACAGGAAGTTTCTCGGCGGAGGCGAGACGGTAACTCCTGCGAGGGCAGCTTCCCGGTCGGAAGAGCCTCGGCGCCCGCTCCAAGGGGGAGGGCAAGATGATGACTCCCGAGATGATGACTGTCGAGTGGGGAATGGGAACTGCCGAGAGGGCAGATTCCTGGGCGGAAGCGCCTCGGCGACCACCTCACGGGGCGGCGAGATGATCACTCTCTAACTGGGGACTGTTAACTGTCGGTTGCGGAATCTGTCTTCAGCTGCGGAATCCGGCGACCGTAGCACGCCTGTGGTGGGGTGCTGGAACTAAAGTGGTTCCGATTTACACCACTTCGGTACGTTGTCTGAGTCCGTGGCGCTGGCATCGCCATTCTCACCGCTAGAGTTTATTATTTTAAAATACGTTTAAATTACATTTCTACAAAAGACCTTCAAACAATTGCAATATAGTCTAGCCTTGGGCGAAGGTTTTTATTGCCGGGTCGCTGGCTTCGATTTACGACTCTATGGGTGTATTTCTAAGTTGGCTTTCTAAATTTTTATTGCGCTTGCCGGCCAGGCTATTCACTAAATATTTAAGGTCTAATAAGGCGAACTGCCGCCTCAATCTGCATGTAAAATTACAGAGACAGATGAGGGCGCACGTGTTCGCTTTGGTCGTTCTGTGAATTCAAGTCACGTAGATACCTAGGGACATATCATAGTGGCAAAATATAAATGTCCCTTTCTTTGAAAAATATTTTTAATACATTTAATCTATAAAATTTAACAGTATTTATTTAATAACTATGTGTACAATACAAGAATAGTATTATTATTGGCGTTAAAATAGAATTTTTTGGGCTTTTGAATGAACGATATTAATTATTTATTTATTTATTGTTTGAAACATTTACAGAGTGTTAACAATCATTACATTTATATTATTTCGTTGGGAATCTGCACAGATATTAACACCCCAATTAAAAATGTTCACAGCATGCGTAAACAAGGTTTAGTCGATATTAGGCGGAGATGCTCGTAGAGAAAGAAAAAAAAATACAAATATAATAATAATTAAAAAGAAATATAAAACATGAATATTAAGTATGAAATATAAAATATAGTAAATGTACAGAGAAAGGATAAGGAAGAAAAGTAAAGAAAATAATAAAGCAATTACATCTCTCCATAACATATCATGGTAGAAGATGGTTGATTTGTTTTTTAAAATATGCGAGACTGTTTGCGAATATATCTATAAGGTCGCATTCAACTGTATTGTACAGACGACACATTCTAGATAGTGGATTGAAATATGCAATATTGTTTTTAAATATATCAACATGGAATATATTTTGGCTCCTTAAATTATGTCTATTAGGGACCTTAATATGAATATTGCTCAGACAATTAGTGGTAAGAAGTTTATCATGAATAATTTTATATAAACATATTAAGTCCGAAAATTGTCTTCTTTTTTCTAATGTCGTAAATTTGAAGTTAAGTAGACGTTCTTCATAAGATTTGAGTGAGGCATTTAATCCAAGTTTATATGATAACAGTCTTAGGAATTTTTGTTGCACAGATTCAATACTTTTAGAATATTTTATATAATGTGGGTTCCAGATAACACTCCCATATTCCAATTTGCTTCTGACCAACGAGTTGTATAATGTTATAATGGATTGGGGGTATTTAAATGGTTTCGATATTCTATGAATGAATCCAATCATTTCCATTGATTTACTTATAATATCATTTATGTGTACATCAAAAATAAACTTTGAATCAAGAGTGATTCCTAGATCTCTTATAGTGGTGACTGCATTTAATCGTACATTATTAATGGAATATGCAAAATCCTTTCGTTTTCTGTTACGAGTAAAAGTAATAATGTAACATTTTTCAATATTTAAAAACATATCGTTTTGAATGCACCAGCTATGTAGTGTGTAAAGGTCTTCTTGAAGCTTAACATGATCACAATCAGTGGAAATTTTGCGGTAAATCTTGAGATCATCGGCAAATAGAACAAAATCACAGCGTAACATGGGGCCAAGGTCGTTAATAAAGATTAAGAAAAGCAGTGGGCCAAGATTGGACCCCTGGGGTACGCCTGATGTTACAATTATGGGAGGTGATTCGTACCCATTAATAAGTACTAATTGTGTTCTATTTTCTAAGTAAGACTTAAGCCATCTAAAAAGATCACCGTGAATACCTATTCGATCAAGCTTCTGTAGTAGAATAGAATGGTTAACTTTATCAAATGCCTTTTGAAAATCTGTGTAAATGGCATATACTTGAGTTCTTTCATTGAAAGCATTACAAACATAATCACTAAAGTCAAGAAGATTTGAATTTGTAGATCTGTTGGGAACAAACCCATGTTGATTGATGCATAATTGGGGTTTAAAGTGTGAAAATACAGAAATATATATTATAGATTCAAAGACTTTCGCAAAACAAGATAAAATGCTGATTGGTCGGTAATTTTTCACAAAAGATTTATCACCAGATTTATGTATTGGAACAATATGTGCATTTTTCCACAAGTCTGGGAAAGTTCCTGAAGATAATGATTCATTATATTATATTAAAAGAAGTGGGTTAATCAACGCGCTGGAACAACATCTTACAAACAATGGAGGTATTTTATCAGGTCCTGGGCCTTTGGATGTATCGATTTTTTCTAAACAAGATTTAATGGTTTCCTTGCTAACATTGATTTTTCCAAGATTAAATTGGTTGTTTTGTGAAACTTTTGGCATGGCAGTATATAACAAGGGATTAGATTGAGTATAAACGGATGCGAAATAATTAGAGAAAAGATTGGCAATGTGTTGTCCATTATCTGCAGATATATAATCCAGGTGCATTAATTTAGGAATGCAATTGGTAGTACGCAACGATTTTGAGTATGCCCAGAAAGTTTTTACATTTACTTTTATGCCTTGTTCAACAGAATTTATATATGATAAATAGCATTCTTTTTGCATTTTTTTCGATCTTTTTCTTAGAATACCAAACTCAGCATAGTCTAGTGGGTTTTTATATTTATTGGCCCGCAGTCTTACTTTATTTTTCTCTTTGAGGAGCTTAATAAGAGTCTGACTAAACCATTTGGGGTAGTGATTTCTTATTTGTGTTTTTTTTTTCGGGATATGTTTATCAATAATATCCCACAAAGTATCATAGAATAATTGTACCTTATTGTTGACATTCGAGTTACTGAAAAGTGAGATCCAATTAACATTTGACAGATCTAGACGACAAGCTTCATAATTTCCTTTCTTAAAATTGTATTTAATAGGGCAATGATTATCTTTTAAGTATTTCAGTTTTTCAAGTTTTAAAATCATTTCGAAAGGGGGATGATGATTGTCGACTTTTGATAACCCTGTTGTTCTAGACAGATCAATATTAGTTTCATCACAAAAAAGTAGGTCAAGAATATTAGAGTTTCCATTAGGAATATAATTGAATTGGTGAAGGTTACACATTGAGGCCAAGTTGACAACACAGTGAGCTTTATGACTAGTGTAGTTGGACGGAGCTAGTGTTTTGTTGTTATATGCTATGTCAGGTGTCCATTTAATCTCAGGTAAATTAAAGTCGCCGATAATTATAAATTTAGTTTTCGGATTACTATGTTGTAGATAAATATCCTGAATATTCTTGATTCTATTACAGTAATCATCAACAGATAAATTGGGAGGAATATATAATACACAAATGTAGATAAGTGAGTTAGAATATTCGTGCGGTTTTATCGATAACCACAAATCTTCACCATCACTTTCCCAAGATGATTTGCGTGTTGTTATTAATTTTTTATCGACTGCTGCTAAAACTCCACCCCCTTCTCTGGATGCTGAACTAGTGGATTCGCGATCTCTTCGAAAAGCTAGGTAACGCTCGTCAAACAATTCATTACTAAATATTGATGAATTTAACCATGTTTCAGTGAAGCAGATTATATCGTAATTGTTGATTGAAATTTCATTTTTTATGTCATTTGTTTTAGTTTTGACTCCTCTAACGTTTTGATAAAAAAAATTCAGTTCCATTTTGTTTTGTTAAGATTTTGACAGATTATACATTCTACAGATAAATTGAATTGGGAAATTTAGGTGAGAGAATCCAAGGAGTCATGATCGCGGATCAACAGTACGTGAGCAGAGTTTTCATTTTTTCGTACAAAGATCCGTCCATTTCGGATCCATACGAATTTATGATGAGTTTCTTTGGCTTTCATCCTAGTAGCTGCATACAGGGCCTTATTTGCGGGAGAGAGATGTTCACTGACGTAAATTGGTGATTTCGTGCCATCGATGCCTATGTGTGTAGAATTTAGTTTGTTCGTCTTGTTTTTTTTTATTGAAGTTGGCAACTGCAGCCAGCACTTCATTCTTTACCCTCACGCTTGGAAGCTTCACAATTATTGACTTGGGTCGGCTGGATTCAGGATGGACCTTGGGGACCCGATGTGAGTGAAGTATTTCAGATTCAGCAATGGGACGGGTAATTACGCTTCCAAGTTGTTTGATGATGGATACTAAGTTCTCAGATCTATTTTCAGGAACACACTGAATCTCTACATTGGTTTCTCTGGCCATCTGTTCCATTTGGGATACGCGCGTGTTAATATTACGCATTTCTGTGTGAAGCCTCGTATTTTCGGCTTGTAAGCTTTTGATGGTGGTTAGTGATTCCGAAAACATTTTTTTTAGGTCCTCGTATTCAGCGGAGATGAAGTTGACAGACTTTTTTTA
Source organism: Hesperophylax consimilis (assembly GCF_061612785.1). Taxonomy (NCBI): domain Eukaryota; kingdom Metazoa; phylum Arthropoda; class Insecta; order Trichoptera; family Limnephilidae; genus Hesperophylax; species Hesperophylax consimilis. The sequence continues at coordinate 70,966 of NC_142852.1, forward strand.
ACTCCGGTAGAATGTTGAGTTTGTCGTGAAAAGATTCGAACTCCGATGCAATACATCGTCGAACTATAAGCATTATCTGCTCGACATCCGGGTTCTGAGGCGACTTCATACCGCACGCAGGAGAAGCAGTAGACACTCTGTTCCCGCTCGAAGATTGGTTGACTTTCAGATCATCTTTGCAGTCAATACAGGTCCAGGTATCACGCTTAACACCCATCTTCCTAAAGTTCGTTTCTTTCATGTTCACACAGAAGAAATGGTAGTTAAGCAGACATGTAGAGCATTTTATGCCATCACCGGAGAGTATTTCACTCTTACAGTGTTTACAAGACATATTTATATAAAATAATTTATTGACCCGGGATGTTTAATTTTTTAGCGCCTGTTGGTTGGCAAACTCCGCAGCACCTTTGATAACTGATACCGACGGCTGTTGGCGGGCAAGCTGATGGTGTGAGTTTATTTAAAAAAAAAATTCGCCGGTGTAAGGATCGAACCCCGAGCGCTGACAAGTAGAGTATCGGGAATGGTGCATTAACCCACGTTGCTATGTGTCTCTTATACGGAGTGGAGAGTTTTGCTCTTATATTCTTCGGTGTTGGTTTTAGCGAACTTGTAATTATTACGCTATTTCAAATTAATTATTGTGGCATTTGTAAATAAATATTTTTATAACACAATATTGCACTTAAATAATGTTATTTATACACCGTTAAACGGTAAGAGCGGATAGGATGGTTTAGTTCTTTTACACTGCACAAAATAGTGTTTTTTTAAATATAATAGTGTACAAGATAGCGTTTGACGTTTGACGTGCGTGTTTCACTTGTGAGACTTTTTAAATTGTTTTTTTTTTAAAGCTTGTCGGTAGAGAACAGGAAAAAATATTATGGGGCGGAAGCCCTCGCAAAACACTATCCGCGAACTTAACTTTTCGTACTTAACTTGTAATAAAAATGTATAAACAAACTGAAATATGCAGAGTGAGAAACAACGCAGCCTATGTATCAACTGACGAACTAATAATTAAGTACAATAATATTGTCTGTGGTCGCACTATTTTAATGTCCTTGAGATTTCTCTATAATTACGACCTGTCTGGACCGTTTTATCTCTGGTTAAAGTGATGACAAACTTTCCCCATACAAAAAGCCCGACGATATCGATCTAGAGAGTAGTTTATTTATTATAACCTAAAAATTATCGCTGACGCATGCTTTTGTCGTTACCAATCGTTGCATCCTGCTTTTAAACTCTAATTCTACATAATATTCTTAACGCTGTTTTCTTAACGCAGTTAAATTTATCATCCCTTGTGTTGTTATTGGTAAGTTCTAATGCTGATATTTTCTTCAAATGCACAACTGCGATATGTCTATTGAAGCGTTTACATGTGAACCTGAATCTGTGTGAACAGGCGAACCGCCGTTTACAGTTGGTTTGTTCCTTTCCACAAAACCGCCGACCGAATCATTAAAACACCGTTGTCGGAATAATAATAATTCTGTCGGCGGTTCCAAATGTTGGGTGCGACCTAGTTTAACCTATGACGCCATATGAAGTTTTGTTTGAAGAACGTTTGTTTGAACTGTCAATTTGACGTCTATTTTTTTAAGAATTGTATGACGAAGGCGTTGATTGAATTGTCACTAATTCTAAAAAAAAATCACGAAATTTTGTTAAAAGCTGACCCAATACACGGTAATACCGTTTAATATAGGGATATAGTAGAAGTCACCGTTAGATTACTGTATTCCGATGATTGACGAAGATTCTCTCAACCGATTTCAATCGTCTTATCTTCAATGTCACTAGTATATCCTTACTTGAAAATATTTTTTCAGTAGACTCCATTGCTAGGCAAAATATTAAAACCTAAGTACAGTCATAGCTCATACAAATTGGAGTTCCGTTAAAAATACGTTCTGTTTTAGGAAGTTTCAGATATATGTTTTGTGCACAACAGAGCCATGGATCAACTTAATCCAGAGAATGTATCCATCAAGACGGAACCAGTGCCCCGGGAAGACAATGGAGGTGAAATGCCTTATACGGATATGGATTTCGACCTCCCAGATGTAAAGAAGGAATGTTTGCAGAATGTGGAGAGTGCTCGGACAGCCAGTAAGTTGTGTTGCTCATTATTTTTGAAATGCAGGTTGTTAAATACTGTTGTTCGGAATCCTTGTCCGTTTTGAAATCTTGCGCAGACGGGACATAATATACTTGTTCATAACGCCCTCTCTTGCCGTGCCTACATAAGTACTTCAGCAATCTTTAACTTATACTCACAAATCTCAGCCTACATACTCTTTAGCTATTCGTGGAATTTTTAGAGAATTTCCTACTGTGTCTGTCTTTATTTTTATTATTAAAGTATTAGTAGTTTAGTTCTGTAGGCGGGGATATTGCCCACGAAACATGTAGATCTTCAATTCAAAAATTAATGATGTAATCAATGTATTTTTACCTTTAAATGAAATATATGATGCCAACATTTTCATAAGGCAAGAAAGGTTATTTTATTTTAAAAGTAATTTATTTGTAAGTATTATTGTTTTTTTGACATTAACAGTTAGTCCTACATCATGTGCCCATTTAAGCGGTTTTTTATTTTTTAATATTTTATTTTATATTATAGAAACAAACAGTACATGATTTACAGAGATGAAACAATATACAGGAATAAGATACTTCATGTTGTGTACCTATGATATGTTTCCTTGTAATGTCTGCTAAGTGGTATGTTTATTCCTTAATTACCAGGTGAATTGTGTAGTTTATAGGTGTGTGTAATGTATGTGTGAGTGTTTGTGTGTGTGTGTGTCTGTATGTATGCGCATTGAATTCTTTAAATTATTGAAATGATATTTAAACAATCTTTGTAATGACATAACCAGTTCTAAATGTACCAACGTTACAACATGTCACGTCTGATGAGCATGGACCCTTGTCAATCACCAGGGCTATGATGGGGCTAAGGCGAGGAAGGCAGAATGTGTGAAAGCATTGAAGAACCTTGATCATGTTGTCTTCCTTGAACAACAACACTCGAACAAAGAACAGGCTGATCTCGCGCAGGAGTCAATACGTTTGTTTTTTATGTTTGGTTAATTTACACGGAAAGTCTGTATCCTTAATTCTCCGAAGGATCGGTTGATGGTATCCGCGTGCTCTTTTTCATTTTTTGGTATAAATTTTTCTGGCCAATCTCAGAGCCGCGGAATCGTCCTCCAAAAAAACCGCACGTCCGTTCGTTTTTTCCCCGTATTGTCACCGGTCCTTTTTCTACCCGCGTTCCTCTAGCCCGCTCCGTACAACAGATCGCAGGGCAGCCACCCGAAAAACTTTCAACAAAACAATAATCGGGCACTACTTTTGCAATTTAAATTTGCAAAATTTTTAACGTTTCAAACATTTGACGAGCTCAATATAAACACTGTTCCCAGGACATACGCTGATAATTCTGACCAATTTCTTGAATCTTTCTATATTTTTTTAGTAAATATAATGATGAATTTAGCAAAGCAAGCTATGCTATGTGATGAAGCAATACAAATCGGCGAACCCCCTGAGCAGGGAAAGAAGCTTAAGTTAAACAAATCACAACTGATGAAATGGAAAACACTATCTCTTCTCTAAAATGAAAATTATCTTTGGAGGACTTGCAATGAAATATCTCTTTAAAGTAATTATCGTACCTCTAACAAACTTAGTCAATCTATCTATAACTGAAAGCATTTTCCTCACAGCTCTCAAGCAAGCTATTGTTATACCATTATTTAAAAATGACATTTTAGAAAATACTGATAAAACAACGCCTATCCTACTAGGGGATATTCTAGATATTAATAACTATCGACCTATCTCCCTGTTAAAAACCTTATCAAAAATAATACGCTAAAATTATGTTGGTGTCTTATATATTGTCCGCTATTCTCAAACTCTTTGAATCATTAGTCCTAGATGTCATAACAAAACAAATCAATAATATAATCGTACCCAATCAGCACGGCTTTATCACAGGTAGAAACACTTAAGGTAGCTTAATCATTTTTAATCTCCTTCATACACATTTAGATAACTTAGAATCCCTTGAAAATTTTCGTAAAATCAAAAGTTATGTTACTTATGAATGCTCTTGAAATAATGTACTTTTGACATCAGTCGCTCAGATCAGCGACTTAGGAATTATATTTGATGAAAAGTAAACATTCACTTTGCATGTAAATGATATAACAAAGAGAGCTACAAAAATTCTCGGTTTCGTATGCAGAACAGCGAGTGATTTCAAGTTACTTGAATATTTGAAAACATTGTTTCTTTAGTAAAAAGCCAGGTAGAGTATAATTCGCCTATTTGGTCACCATTGTATAAAACCCATTCTGACAATAAAGAAAAGGTACAGCATAAATTCCTAAGATTTATTAACTTTAAACTGAATATACCAATTCAAAATATTAACTATGTCCTTTTGATGAAACAACTTAACTTAATAACGCTGTCAGATCATCTCTGACCTTGTATTATTAAATGAAATAAATACTACTAATAAAACTACATTGTCCATTCGAGGGTACAGCGGTTTCACACATGGGAAACCAACACTTGGGTGATATTGACATGTTTATGTTAGCTTGGTGCATTTCGTGGGTCATATTAAAGACCTGTTCCAACCTTAATTTTGAAAATTTATTATTTCTTCGACATGTTCAAAATTAATTCTCATGTTAAAATTTGACTACCTATATTTATTTAAGAGCCCCGCGGGCTTAAAATTAACAAATATATTTTTCAAATAAATGTTGCTGTTTTGTTGTTGCAGGTAGCATTAATGTGAAAACTGTTTCAAACAAGGCGGAACTAGAACAACAAGAAGAATATGGTGGGGGAATTCCTTATATGGAAATTGAAATTGATCTGCCGGATATTAAAAAGGAATGCTTTGATCACTTTGATAAAATTACACAGACAACAGGTAAACCCGATTTTCTCTGTTCTATTGAAGAATTCGTGCTTTTTATTTTAACATTCTATTACTTTACTGTATTTACACTTTATACGTTATATTCCTAATCTTTTTCCGACTTATTGACAGATCTGAAGATGCAACCCGTAAGAAAACGATTCTCCTGTACCCATTGTAACTACTTCTGCTTTCACAAGTCAAATTTAGAACTTCACTTGCGCACCCATTCTGGAAAAAAACCCTTTTCAAGTGCATATTGCACTTATTCAGGTTCTCAAAAAAAATTACACATGATGACTCACAGTAAAGAAAAACCTTTTTCATGTCTCGAATGCAGTTATTCATGTTCTCAAAAGGGAATTTTGACAAGACACATAATGACTCACACTGGAGAAAAACCTTTTTCATGCTCTGACTGTAATTATTCGTGTTCTCAAAAGGGATATCTAAAGTCACACATGGTGACTCACAGTGAAGAAAAACCTTTTTCATGCTCTGACTGCCGTTATTCATCTTCTCGAAGTGGAGATTTACTGAAACACAAAAGGACGCACAGTGGAGAAAAACCTTTTTCATGCTCTGACTGTAATTATTCATGTTTTGTGAAGGGAAATTTAACAAGACACTTACTGACTCACAGTGGAGAAAAACCTTTTTCATGCTCTGACTGTAATTATTCATGTTTTGTGAAGAGCCGGTTGACGCAACACATGATGACTCACACTGGAGAAAAACCTTTTTCATGCTCTGACTGTAATTATTCATGTTTGGTAAAGGGAAATTTAACAAGACACTTACTGACTCACAGTGGAGAAAAACCTTTTTCATGCACTGACTGTAATTATTCATGTTTTGTGAAGAGCCGGTTGACGCAACACATGATGACTCACACTGGAGAAAAACCTTTTTCATGCTCTGACTGCCATTATTCATGTTCGCGAAAGGAAAGTTTGACAAGACATATGCTGACTCACGGAGGAGAAAAACCTTATTCATTTACCGATTGCAGTTAGTATTGTTCTCAAAAGGGATCTTTGATGGTACACATGACGACTCGCAGTGGTGAAAAACCTTTGTCATGTCCCGAATGCAGTTATTCATGTTCTCAAAAGAGAACTTTGACAACACACATGCTGACTCACAATTGAAAAAAACCTTTTTCATGTCTGGAATGCAATTATTCATGTTGTCGAACTGGATATTTGACGGTAAGCATGATGACTTACAGTGGAGAAAAACCCTTTTCATGTGCCCATTGCAGTTATTGATGTTCTCGAAAGGAATCTTGACGGTACAAATGATGACTCACAGTGGAGAAAAACCTTTTTCATGCTCTGACTGTAATTATTCATGTACTGTAAACAGTAAGTTGACGCAACACGTGATGATTCACATTGTAGAAAAAACTATTTCATGCTCTGACTGTAATTATTCATGTACTGTAAAGAGTAAGTTGACGCAACACGCGATGACTCACAGTTTAGAAAAAAACTTTTTCATGTCCCGAATGCAGTTATTCATGTTCTCAAAAGGTAACTTTGACAGAACACGTGACGACTCACAGAAGAAAGAAAAACTTTTTGCCAAGACACATGCACTTTCACAGTGCGCGAAAATCTTTTTCATGTTCCGACTGCAACTATTTATATTTTCAAAAGAGAACTTTGACGAATCACATGATGACACTTAGTGGAAAAAAACCATATTCATGTTCCGAATGCAGTTATTCATCTTTCCGAAGGTGACTTTTTCTGAATCACATAATGACGCACAGTGGGGAAAAACCTTGATCGGGTAGGACCGAAATTTATTTCGTATATTAACTCTGAGAATGCTGTAATGTCATACGATTTCAGAGAAATGCCCATTCGGTTTATTTTTGTAGTGCCATTCTTGTGAAATATATAGATGGTACTTAATCTAGACAATAACAACCAGTAATTAAAATAACCTTTCTCAGATTAAGCAACGATACCTAAATTGTAGGTTTAATACATTCTCTCCACACAGCATTCTCAGGGATTATAAAGGACCTGAAGGAAATTGCAGTCTAAACGTTTGGGATAAAAATGATTTGTGCACATATGGTTTCCTGATTATGGTCGGTCATCGTGTTCCGACATCGTACTAATTAATGTTAATTTATTTATTTATACGCCCATTGGACTTTTACATACATAGTTCATTAAAAAATAATATTCTGAAGATTGTAAGTTCACAATAGTAACAGTAATAATACATAATAATAATTGACATATTATAACAGGAAGTAAATAGTAAATGCATACAATAATTATTTGTAGGTTTAAACCTGTTGTGCAAAAATAACAATATGCCTACTCCTACAGTATGCAAACGTCAATTAGTTAAAAATAAATGTAAAGTTTATATGTACCTACATACTAGCTAGTGGCAGCAGTAACATGATATACGACACATAGTGTATGAGACCTTTGAATTAGAAAGTTAACGAAATAATTATTAGCAGTATTTTTTTTTTTTTTTTTTTTAAATTTATTAACTTTCAAAAATACATTTTTACAATTAAGTCCCGTTAAACTGATTGATATCAGTTTGTCAACGGGTTCTTTTAACAATTACTTTTTAAATACATATACAATTTTTACAAGTACATAAAATATACACATAATTACATTAATACAAAAAAATTCTTTCACATAACCATTTTTTTAACATACATTTCCTTCTGTGAGTCAATTCACAGCTTTTTATTGAGTTTGGTAACATGTTGTAAATTATTGGAACGAGGTATTCTAGATTTCTTTGACCATATTTATTCAGGTATCTGGGAACTACAAGTCCATCGTTTGCAATTAGTCTTGTATTATGAACATGTGTCACTATTTTATTATGTTCAGATTGAGATGTATGCTGACTCGCAATTTTAAGCCACAATAAAGCACGAACAGATAATACATTTACAGAGTTGTATAGTAATGACTTTGGTACGTCATTTCTTTGTTCGTATTTAGTTTTGTTTAATAATAATTTTACCAAAGAATATTGTACATTTTGGACTGAAAGAAGATTTGTTTTTGTTGAATGTCCCCGTGAAGTTATTCCGTATCTTATTAGGGATTCCGCCAATGATAGGTATATTATTTTAAGGGTATTTGGTGGAACAAAAAACTTCAATCTATAAAGTTTGCTCACTATAGCTCTAAGCCGTGTGCACACTTTTTGTATATGTATATCCCATTTAAAATTACAATCAATTGTTAAGCCTAGATATACGTATTTCGAAACAAGTTCAATATTTTTGCATGAGAATGGTTGTATTACAAAGTTATGGATGCAATTAAAGTCATGAGAAATAATTTTAGGAGTTATGGTGATGTTATTATGAGGAGATCTGATGTGCATAAGCTTCGTTTTTTTAGCATTGATTATTAAACCTACATCATGTGACCATTTTTGAAGAGTAACAAAGTCAATTTGCAGTAAAGTACTCGCTATTAATAAATCCTCATGTGAAATAACTATAAGTCAGCATAAACGTAATGTTTTACATGAGAAAATATAAATTTCATTGCAGTAACATATATTATATACAATGTAGGGCCTAGTATGGACCCTTGTGGTACGCCTGCGAAAACAATATTTTTTTTGCTAAAAAATGATCAAAAATTTTTACACAAATCTTTCTATTTTGAAAGTAGTTAACAAATAATTTATGTAGGTTTCCTGTAATTCCAATGTTTTCTAGAGTTTTAAGTAATTTACTATGATCAATCGTATCAAAAGCCTTTGAATTATCAATAAATAATACGAGTACATGTTTTCTTTTGTTAAGATCATTATTAATTTTATTTGAAAATTCTTGAAGTAGTAGATCTGTGCTTTTATTTTTTTGGAAACCATATTGATGGGTATCAATAATAGAAAATTTTTCAAGGTACTTTATTAGTTTTACAGATATATTTTTTTCTAGGATCTTTTCAATTGCAGGTAAAATACTGATCGGTCTATAGTTTTCAATTTCACTGTGTTTACCACCTTTGTAGATGGGTCGGATTATGCTACATTTAAGATCTTCAGGTATAATTGCCTCCGATAAAATCATATTAATTAATAGAGTTAAAATAGGTCCTAAAATATTTAAGTGTTTTTTAATGTCAAACATTCTAATTTTATCTATCCCCGGCGATTGACTATTTTTTAAACTTCTGACTACTTTTTCAATATCACAAAGTTTTGCTTGTGTTAAGAGCATGCTTTGTGGAAGTCTATGTGTTTGAAAATGAAAAGCTTTTTTGTCACATCTATGTAATAGTTGCTTAACATTGTCAGAAAAAAAGTTTGCAAAATTGTTAGATGTTTGTTCAGTCGTTTGTTCTTTTTTCAAAAAATAGTTTGATATTACTTGGTCGCAATTACTTTTGCTCTTCCTTCCTAACAATCTGTTTATTTCGTCCCACGTTTTTTTAGAGTCGGCAAAGTAATTTTTAAATTTTGAGTTGAAGAATTTTAATTTGCATGCACTGATTAATTTTGTAACTTTGTTTCGATTACATTTGTACTCTGTTTCATAAAATTTATTTGTAGGATTATTTTTCCATCTTTTGTAAAGTGTATCTTTTAATTTGATTTTTGATAATAAATCTTCATTTATCCATTCATTTATGGCATTAGGTCTGATTTGAGGTTTATAAGACTTTACTACAGTACTTTTTTCATAGATTTCATTAAATTTATTTTTAATTTTATTATACAGAGTTACGCAATCCACTTCTTTCAAAAGAATATTCCAATTATATTTTTTTATTTCTTTATCAACACGTTTTTGAGACAGAATTGTGATTTTATCATTTTGTTCAATATTTTTGACGTCATGGTATTGTAAATTTAGTCCCGTCATAAAATGATCAGCAATTCTCGAATCAATTACACACGCGGACAAGTTATATTTATTAGATCTAACATATATGTGGTCAATACAGGATTTAGTTGTTTGACCAGCAACGATTGCTTCTCTGGTCGTATCATTAATACATTTTGTTAAGTAATTACTGGTAAGTATATTTTCATAAGCTATTATATTTGAATCACTTTGATTTAGTATGTTAAGATTAATATCCCCAAAAAATATTTTATTATCATTAAAGTTTACATTATTGCAAAAAAAACAAGAAATTTCATTTAAGAATCCCCTTTTATTGAGGTTAGGTGGTCTATAAATTGCTAAAACATAAAAATTACATTTATTAGGTAATGTCAATATTCCAAACACATTTTCAAAGTGAATGGTTTCAACTATTTTTTGTTTAAAATGTAAATGTTCCCTTATATACAGCAATATTCCACCTCCTTGTTTATTTTTTCTGCAATAATAATACGATTTATATCCTGGAATATCATATAATTTAATAAGTTCCTCGTTAATTGCAGTTTCGCAAAGCATAATAACATCTATGTCTTTCAAACAGTTTTTCAAATAGGCATGAAGAATATCCCAATACTTGTTTAGTGATCTTATATTTATTTGGACACAGGTTAGGTTAGTATTGCATTTATTAATATTTTGTGCGTGAATCCAACATTCTAAATTGCTTGCACGGGTGAATTCTACATCAGTATCATTTTCAATATAGTTGAAAGCCATTTAAAAATATAATATTATACTCGTAACATTCAGTATAATGGTTGGAAGTTGAAATATAGCATCTATTAATAATGTACAAAATAATAATGATGTACAAAATATACTTGAATATTGTAGGCTTGTAAAGGATAAATTGAAAAATAGATTTTAATTTTGTGCATCTTATAAAGAAAAATATCGAACTGTTTGTAATAATAGTATTATCCTCGTATATTTTAATATTATGGTTGTTGGGTTTAGTATTATTTGATACTATTTCCCGAGAAGCTATGTACAACCTAGTATTGAGTAATACAAAACAAACTTGAAGAATATCGGCGTGTAAGTAGAATATATAAAAAGAGATAAGTTTCAATAATAATACGAGAGAATACTGCTGTAGAGTTATGTGCAAAATACTACTATAGAGTACAAAATAAACTTCAAGAATATGGATTTGTAAAACGTAGTTAGAAATGTCAATGTTATGACATCCTGATGAAGAAAACATTACGATTTTCAATAATCGATTTTTTGGTGTGCAATTTCAAGCATTTTTTTATAAAACTTACAATTAATCTTGTCATTTGCTCGGTGATTTGATGGAAATGTCAGTTTGTTTTTTAGGTTATGTTGTTCACAGTTCAGACATTTGGGTGCTTGGCTTATATTAATACAAGCCGTATGTGTGTGAGGGCCTCCACAATAGCTGCAGCTAGCTGCGTCCTTTTCTTTCCCAAGGCATCTACTTGATGTGTGTCCAAAGCGTAAGCAATGGAAACATTGTACCAGCGGGTTTGCATCTTCGGCGTAAATTCTTTGATATCCGATATTTATTATTTCTTTTTGTATTATATTTCTTCGGATGTCCTAGTCTACCTCTACAATGAAGTTCATCGTGTCGTTGTATTTATTTTTAACAACCTTTTTCACATGTATTAGTGATTTGATATCTGTAGTGTGTGTAAAAACTTTAAGATATTCGTTTTGTTCAAATAGGTCATCAGTAAAATCTTCAGTGCTGTAGTCATTGAAGATGCCTTTGAATATAAGTGTAGGTTTTTTTTTCATAAGTTCTTTTGCTTCTACATCCTGTAATTCTTTGGAAATTTCTTTTTGCAGCAACAGTGCGTCCTCTTTTTTAAAGCATTTTATGATTAATCTATTTTGAGAAATTTTTTTAATGCTGTCAATATTAATCCTTAATTTTCCGTTTTTAATTTTTTCTTGGATTCGTTTTTGGAGTTTTTCATTTGTTTCTTTATTATTTTGATTCGGGGTAATCATTAGGGAAAATTCGTTTTTTCGATTTAAGTATCGTTTTTTATCTACTGATTGGTCATACGACTCAAGTTTGACATTGTTTTCAGTCATTTCAATGGCGACGTGACCCATCAGTGCCAATATTGTATTCACTTTTAAAGTAATTAAGTTTTGTTGATCCTTGGTAAATTTTTTTGTTGAATCTTGTACTGCCTCCAACAGGTCTTGAATTGCCGTCTTGCATGATTCCATAAATTGGTGGTTATTTGTGTGCGTCATGTTTACCCTAATTTACCACTGTGTTGTTTATTTCGAGTTGTGTGTTATTGTCACAATCACTTGTTAGCAAAATATAGAGCGTTTGACAGGTTGCAAACCTGTCATACATAGTTTATATAAAAAATATTCTGAAGATTATAAATATAGAATAGTAAGGAAATAATATTACCTTCACCATTTGACATACAAAAGCAAGCAAAAAGCAAATGTATACCTACATGATAGTTTGTAGGTATAAGCCTGTTGTAAGAAAATAAGAATACGCCTACTTCTAAGGTATAAAGACGAAAATTGTTTATACAAATGTTAAGTTTATATGTACATACTAGGTAGTAGTTGTATTAACATAATATCTATGCCACACATAAAAGCTAGTGTATATATTTGTTCATTGGTGTAAGTACCTATTCCAGAATTATGTACCTGCAGTCCAAATCGCATCGTAAACAAAGTAATCTACGTACTACAAGCACCTACTTGTCTAACGACGACAATAATATCGCAAGTCGGTCTTACACATTACGAGACCTCGCCAGAAGGTTCGAGTCTACGGCCTAGGCATAATTGCCACGCCGTCGAAACTTCGGGAAAGGGCCAGACCGAGCGAGTGGCCTCGATTTAGTTGCCATTTAACTACCTTCTGTTGCCATCGGTCGTGTAGTATAAATAAGCCTGACGCAGCAAGTCAGTCAGTCAGTAATCTATCAGCCGTCAGTCAACGAGACTCAACGAGTGATTACCCGCGCTCCTCTTACTAGCGCGAAGGACAACGTACCCGGCTTCGCCCGTACCATCATGGACTCCAACGGGACATCATCATAGCACCTTGTCCAGATCTCCGTCCCTGGCAAGCGCCACTCGGATTACAAGCGCCCTGGTTCCAGTGTCTCTGACCAGCGCTTCTTCCACGCCAACATGACCACCACGAGGACACGCAGCATCCTCACTGGTCTACGCCGCTCCCGTTCAACTGCCTACAAAGTCCGCCGCACCTTCGGCTTCCGTCAGCACTGGAGTATTGATTCCCCAGATCGCCAGTGCCTGACAGTCATCGAGTCCCGGTCACCAACGCCCGGTGTCGACTCACTGACCCGCGCCTGACCAACACATCATCGCAGCAACCGGAATATTCTACATCTGTCCTACATCATCTCCTCGTCACGGCAACTGACTCAATAAACACAGTGAACTTCACCACACGCCTTTTCATTTCGTTCCTCTTACCTGATCCCCAAACATTCAATTATCGATTCACGAACTAGCGGGCTCCATAAATCAGCCAGTTCGTAAATTGACAAATAAAAAAAAAATAAAGTAACATTTTTGTTAAATGATTACAGTAATTACATGTGAAATAATAATGCAGTTGTAGTAATTGCAAGAATTAATCAGCGCCCTTGAGGTGATTTCTCACGAAAACGGCGCTATATAAATTAGCCAAATATTATTATTAAGAAGACTACATCTATTATTTTGTCAATCTTGAGGAAATAATTCGATAAGAGGTGCAATAGCTAGATGTTTATTGTTTTATTATAAAAGTTATAATTAAATATTAACTATTGGTTTTAAATTTGGAAACCGATTGGAAACTATAGACATCGATTTGAACTATATTTGTTTCCAAGTGTATGAAGCCTTTGAATTGGAGAGTTGACGAAGTAATTATTGGCAGATTTGGTAACAAAACGATACGATACCCGATAGACTGCCATTTGATATTATATTGAAAAGGCAAATTAAGTCATTCACTGTGCGTCTTGTAGTTAAATCGCTTAGGTTAAGTAATTCCCTTATACATGTATAATAAAGTTCTTCGATTGGTTTTCCAAGTTAGTAATTAATAAACCTTAGAAATTTACGTTGTACTTTTTTTGCTGATGAGTGTTATAAAATGGAGCCCAGATTGTTGAGTTGTACTCCAAATTACTTCTTACCAACCCAATGTAAAACAATTTGAAGGAATGTATTATTTTTGGATCAATTATATACCTCTAGTGCCACCTGTGCAGGTTAGATTATATTGCTTATGAAAGGTTCTCGTCTCTGTTATTGGTTTGTAATTAAGTCGCGTCAGCAAGGCCGATTCCTGTTTTACTGCTTTTTGAATTTGAAGTTTGTCAACTGTCTTTGTCATATAAAAGGTTGGGTTTCCTTAAAAACTCTCTCTTGCTCAAAGACAATCAAAGGTTTCACCTTTCCAAAAGAACCAAAGGAACTAGCCTGTATCTCGAGTATTTACTGTAAAAAGTGCCTAGTCATATCATGTGATAGTATATTTATTGTAAAATAAAGTGATTCAGTTTGCTCTCAAAAATAACGGAATTTAATTAAAAGGACCCTAATTTATAACAGGAATTAATTGTTTTAAATTTTTTTATCGTTTTCAGAAGGTACTCCAGGCATTTCATGGCCTTGTTGGTTATTTAATTTATATGAGGAACAAAAGTTCAATCTCTGGAAATTGATTAAAAAATAAACAACGACAGCACAGACTATCCTCCAAAAATGCACATGGACGACAAATAAACAACGACAGCACAGACATATGACAGAAATGCACATGGACGACAAATAATACGCCAACAATACGCAAGGCATCGTAAATCTTTTTTCTGATTTCTTTAAAAATCTTTATGATGATGAAACACCAGAAGAAAATATTCCTTCATACACATTTAATAAAACCACACATTTAAAAGACTGCTACATCACCGAAAAATCTTGCAAAAAAACTAAGTTCCTTAGACATAAACAAGTCTGCAGGCCCGGACACCATCCCGCCAATTTCCTAAAACAGTGCTCCTCCGTATTGTCTAAACCACTAACCATTTTATTTAACAACCTACTATCCTCTGGATATTTTCCCGTCTACTGGAAATCCAGCTATATTATTCCAATATTTAAAAAAGGTGACGAGACTGACATTTCAAACTATCGACCAATATGCATACAATCTGTAGGTATTACCCAAAATCTTTGAATCTTTAGTTTTGGAAGAAATATATCCCACACTAATAAAGCTGATAAATGACTAACAACATGGCTTCACTAGAGGTAGATCAACTACAACAAATTTACTACTGTTTCGAAACTATATATTGGAGTATTTTTCTAAAAATAAACAAGTTGACTGTATATATACTGATTTCTCGAAAGCCTTTGATAAAGTGTCTCACAAAGTACTGATCCAAAAACTTCATGCTATAGGAATCAAAGCAAATATGTTAAGTTGGTTAAGTAGCTACAAATCTGGTATAACTTTATATATTTAACATATTTTTTATCTACACCATTTTTGGCCACTAGTGGCGTACCGCAAGGTAGTCATCTTGGCCCAATTTTATTTATTGTTTTTATAAACGACGAAGTCAACTGCTTTAAAAATGTCAATGTACTGCTATTCGCTGACTATATTAAATTATATTAAGAAATAACCTCCTTAAGCGACTGTCAAGTTCTTCAATCTAATATAGACATGTTAAATAACTGGTGGTCACAAAACAATTTATATTTAAATGTAGAAAAATGCAAAATTTTGACCTTTTCCAGAAAAAAAACATCACAATTTTTGTCTATTCAATAAATGAAACAAATTTAGAAAGAGTAAAGGAAATGTGAGATCTTGGAATAATAATGGATGAGAAACTAGACTTGACGGCCCACATTCAACAAATTGTGAATAAGGGTATGAATACATTAGGATTTATATTAAGAACAATTAAAAACTTTGAATCTTTACAAATCATAAAACTATTGTATATATCCCTTGTTAGAAGCCTGATAGAACATAACTCCATAGTTTAGTCGCCCTTCTACAATGTACGTACATATTCATAATGTTGAAAGAATTCATATCATTAATTTCTACGCTTCGTCAATTTTAAACTTAAAATCCCTTTATAACACATAAATTATCTGTCATTATTTTTTTTTTTTTTTTTTTTACATTATTTCTGGCTTTCACCCTTCAAGGGTGTTCTTGGCCATCATTTAAAATTATTGAGAAATGAAAGGTGAATTTAAATATTAATTTTATTTAAATAGGCAAATTTCAAAATTATAATGTAAATTGGAGTCGAGTTCAGACTTAGAAGAGATGAGATGTTGAATGGAGGGGAGGCAATTTTAGATAAGGCTTGATAGAAGAGAGGATATTTGTTTAGAGAGGGACAACCAAAAGATATGTGATCTAAAGTTCCCACTTCTAGAGCACAGAATGTACAATCTGGGGAGTCAAGGACGTGAATTTTAAAAAGGTGGGAAGGAACGGAACAATGTCCGATCCTCATTCGAATGAGTGAAGAAATTTCTTTTTTGGAAAAATGAGGGAATTGCTGAAACCACGGTTTTGATGGAATAGTCCTTTGTATTGAGGCATAGCAGGCTCCCTTGGATTGGCTAGCAATGTGCCAATACTCTGCCCAAACATTGCGGGATCTATCTTTGATGATGGAAAAAATGTCAGATAGGGAAATGTGGTTTACGAGGGTAACAACAGGGTTGGACGCTCCTTGTTTTGCCAAGGCATCCGCAATATCACTACCCATGATACCAACATGTCCAGGAATCCAAATCAGAGTTACAGTTTTACCAGAGCTTTGAATGGAGGCTATCATCTCTCGAATAAGGCATACAAAGTGATCATCAGGATGAAGAAGAGGACTGGATTTAAGTTTTTGGAGGGAACTGAGAGAGTCAGAGAGAATGAGGGAATGTTCAAAATTATTTTTGATTATATATTTGAGAGATTCTATTATTGCAATGCACTCGGCTGAAAATATTGAAAATTGATTTGAAATTGAATGAAATATTCTGTCATTAGAATTATTGTGGTAAACGTTAATACCTATACCACAGTTAGGAGAGTCTGAAGATTTGGATCCATCAGTAAATAAAAGAGAAAAGTTGGGCCATTTAGATAAAATAATGTCATTGAACATATTATTGATAGTTCGGGCCGGGAGATTGGAATGACTTTTAAGGATTCCGATCCCTTCAAATATTGTTGGGGATAGGGTGACGTGACTATATTTTAATTTGTATAAGGGAAGTAGATCATTTTGGATAATGTGAAGCTCTGAGAGAGTCTTAAAATTTTTACAGATGTCAGGAAGAGGTTTAGTTGAGGCTCTGATTGTAGATGAATGGGTTGAGTCAATGAACAACGAGACGCTGGGGATAACCTGGTGACATTTAGAATTTAAACATTTTAGAACAAATTTGTCAGCAAATAGTTGACGCCTTAAATAAAGAGGAGGATCAGAACATTCTACTTGAACGGAATTGATGGGTGACGATTGCATCGCACCAGTTATAATTCGCAAAGATTTAGATTGAATTTTGTCTAATTTATCAAGTACATTTTTTGAGGCAGTACTAAAAAGTGGGCAGGCATAATCGAGATGGCTTCGAATAAGTGCGTTGTAAAGCAACTTAATGCAAGTAGGGTGAGCTCCCCACCAAACGCCAGATAATGATCTGATGATATTTAAATTTTTTTCGCATTTAGTAACTAAATTATTAATATGGGAAGACCATTTAAGTTTCCTATCAAATGTTACTCCCAAAAATTTTACTTCAGAAGCGTTGGGGATTGGAGAATTTTTAAATAAAATTTGAACGGGGGGGGGTTTTATGGCGGTTTGAGAAGGTGACACACTGAGTCTTTTGGATTGAAAGTTCAAGACCATTTAACGTGAGCCATGTGCAAAGGGCATTCATGGCTTCGTTAAGATATTTGACGGCGAGAGGGATAATTTTGGATGATAAGAAGAAAGCTATGTCATCTGCGAACTCAATAACTTTTACTTGTGGGGGAATAGTGACATGCATATCATATGTGTATATATTATACAGTAAGGGGGACAATACATCGCCTTGTGGTAAACCCTTCCAAATAGACCTACTTTGAGGAGAAATATCTGGAAGTTCAATGAAAATTTTTCTGTCTAGAAATAGATTAATAATAGATTGGACAAACATGGGGGGAAGGCCAAGGCCTAGAAGTTTTTTTTTCAGGATTGGGATGGACACATTGTCAAAGGCGCCTTCTATATCTATAAAGACGGCAAGACAAACTTCCTGTTTAGAAATTGATAAATTAATATCAGTGCTGATGATGGCAAGGTTATCCTGAGTGGATTTTTTTTTCCTAAATCCAAATTGAGATGGAGAGAGAAGCTGTTTACTCTCGACAAAAAATTCTAATCGGTTTTTAATTAATTTTTCATAAAGTTTACTGAGGGTGGATGAAAGAGCGATTGGCCTGTAGTTGGATCCAGAATTTGGTGATTTGTTTGTTTTTAAAATAGGGATGATTATTTGAGAACTCCAGTCATCAGGCATTATACCAGTCTGGAAGATTTTATTTAAGATGCTTAAGAAGTGGTTTAGAACATTATCATTACTATTTTTGATTATGCTGTAAGGTATACCATCTCTGCCTGGAGATGAGTCCTTGACTGTTGATAAACAATTAGCTCAATTAAGGTGAATGGAGAGTCTAGCCAATGATTAGACATAGGAGTATTATAGATGGGCGTTATTTCATCTAAGTTAGGTACAGAAGGGGGGGCAATTTTGTCCAAGAATTCATCTATCCATTTAGAATGAGACGCTCGAGGAGATGGTGAACTGAAGGAGGATCGAAATCTTCGGATCATAGACCAAACTTCCGAAATTGGAGTGTTCGGAGATACTGAACTGCAGAAGTTGTACCACCCGGATCTTTTTTTTGACCTCAGTACCCTTTTGGCATTGGATTCAGCGTTTTTGTATTTAAGATAGTTCTCCATAGTCATATTGTAACGATAGGAAAGAGATTTAGCTTTCCGAATTCTTACTACTTTGGAACATTCCTCATCCCACCAGGGAGTTGGAGGGAGTTTTTTGAGAGATTTAGTTTTAGGGGGAGGATTTGAATTATTTATTGCAGATATGAGCATTGATTTGAAGTTATTATAGTCATCTTTGACAGAAAATATATCGGTGGCGGGTAAATTTAGTAGGAACTTGTCCATATGAGAGTTAAATTCATCCCATTTGGTGTGTTTCGTTTTAAGCTTTGTCGAAATATGAGACTTGTCTGATTGGAAAGACGTTTGATAAGTAATGGTGATCGGGAAATGATCACTGGAGCAAGGGTCGGGGGACACCACCCACGAGGAGAGAGAAGCCAGACTAGTTGAGCATATCGAGAGATCCACTGCACTGGGGTTTGTGCTGGGGCGTGAGATCCTAGTAGGAGATCCGTCATTCAAAAGGAAAAGGTTGGATTGATCTAGGAAATCCATCACACTTCGACCATCTCGGTCGGAGAAAGCAGAACCCCAGACGGGGGAATGGGCATTAAAATCGCCTAATATAAAGAAAGGAGGGCTTAGTTGACTTACAATTTGCAACCAAATTTGTTTATTGAAATGGGCTGTTGGGGGAAGATAGACTGAAATAAAGGAAGTGTCCTTTATTTTAGCTGCAACCATTTGGAAGTCAGCATTGGGGGGTTTGATATTATTTATTGGGGAAAATGATATGGATTTTTTAATAAAAAGGGCAGCACCGCCGCCCGTACCTTCCGGGCGGTCGTCGCGGAGACAGGAATACCCTCCCACATTAAAATGGGTGGATGGAGTAAACCAAGTCTCCGAGATAGCAGCCAAAGAAATAAAGTTGGAATTTAATAGGTTAAGGAGATCAGATTTGTTAGAAATAGCACTTCGGCTATTCCACTGAAGTATTCTGACATCCTGAAGAGCCATTTTGAATAAATGATTTTAATGTGGAAATAATAGAAGCAGCGTTGGACGGTAGATTAGTTTGAGAAGAAATAAAGTCAATTAGAAGCATAATAAGAGTTTGGATAAATGAAGAATTGTCTTGGAAGAGTTTTTCAGAAAGTTTAAGAGAGTTCATTGAGGAGGGATTATAATTATTTGCACACCCATTTGTGGCATTTGAAAGAGATGTACCATTGGGATTTAAGAGCAGTGAGTTGTGTTGTTGCTGATCGTATCCAGGAGCCGGTTTAGAGATAGCGTTTTTGTATGTGAATTTAGTTGAACGAGAAGAAGTTGTTGTAGAGGAGGGAGAGGGTTGGATGAGGAGTTGCTGGATAAAGCCTCAGCAAATGATTTTTTGACAGGCGGGAATAGTTTAGAAGCCTGCAGAAAAGACAAGTTCTGAGAGGTCATAGAAATTTTAATATTTTTTTGGCGAGATTGTTCTGGGCAAGAAGTGTTGATAGCTGTATGTGAGCCTGAGCAGTTAAAACATTTAGGTGAGGAGGAAGAAGGACATTGGTCAGCTGCGTGGTTTTCTCCACATTTAAAACATCTGGGTTGAGATCTGCATGCAGCTTTGGTATGACCAAAACGGCAGCAATTGAAACATTGAGTGGTGGGATAAGTATACATTTCAACTGGTAATGAGTTGAAGAATAAATATATATGGGAGGGAAGAGATTGACCTTCAAAGGTGATAACGACAGATTGGGAGGGCTTCCAAGAAATTATACCCTCAGAGGAGTCCTTGTAATTTAGCCTCCTGGCTTTTATGGGATTGCCAATGTGTTGTGGGGTTGAAAGTGAAGACAGAATTTCTGCAATGGACAGATTGGTCGAGATACCTCTGACCAGGCCCATGCGAGTGACATTGAAAGTAGGGATATATGCCTTGAACTTTGAATTAGATGAAATGAAGATATTTTTGATGAAACTGTTGGCAGCTGACCCTGAGAGGAATTCGACGGAGATTCGGAAGCGACCCTCGGCTTTTACACCTCCAGGCTTGATTGAAAGATTCTTGCTATTTGATAGGAATTTGCCAAATTCAAGAGGGTGGATGGTTTTTCCTTGCTCAGTTTTTTGGACGTATACTATGAATGGGCCACGGGAATGAAGAGAATAAAAGTTTGTTGGAGGAAGTTGAGAAAGTGTTGGTGGGGACTGTGAAGTCGAAGGCGAGTCAAGTTTTATTGGGGAAGAAGGAGTAAATTTCCTTTTTTTGGTAGAAGTCAAAATGACAGAATCGCTGTCAGAAATTTCTACATTTTCCCCATCTGGGGGGTCCGGAGAGGGATCTGGCGGCTTTGTAGGGGGTCCAGGAGGGAAATCTTCCTCCATTATTCACAACCGTAAACAACTACAACAATAGTATGTAAAATGACAGAAGTAAAAAAGTTTATAAATATCTGGAAATCAGCAGCGAAAAGTGACTCCTGGAAGATCAGGAGGGAGAAGAAACCTCAAGGCACAACACACTACACTTTTTTTTTGGCAGAAAGCAAAAAAGAATGGTATAAAATTATTTTTAGATAGAGCAAAACAAAACAACTGATGACAGCCAAATGTTATTGTTGCAATCTATCTGTCATTATTGAATCTTTTAAATATTCCGACATTAGAAAACAGAAGAAAAATAAACGAACCAAGCTTTTTATTAAAATTATTGAACTCTCAATTCGATTGTTGTGAACTCCTTCATTTAATAAATCTACACATACCTACACGAACTAGGCAAATATCAACATTTTACATACATACATCTCATTCCAACTATAGTTTTCACTCTCCAATACAACGTTAACACAGTCTTGGTAACGAATACTTAAACAATATAAATGTATTTTACAATAATTTGAACTTGGCAAACTTTAAACGGAGTATGTGCGAACTATTTCTACCTACTTTGTAAATTACTGTTATACTTTCTTATTATTGTTTTACTTTCTTAATATTATTATGGTTGATTAGGAGGATTTTGGCAGATTTTCTTTTTTCGTCTCACTTATTTGTACTCTATCAATACTTATATTTTTTTTAAGCTCTTATATTTTAGGTAACATATTTTGTTAACTCTGATATTTTTTAATGCAATCTGAATAACTTAAAAAATAAAGATATAAATAATTATAGGTAAAAGCCCTATGGGCGTTTAAATAAAATAAAAATAAAAAGTTAATTTACTGTCAATTAATATACTTAGATCCTTAATTTGTTTTACTCTTTTTAGGAAATTTTTTTTGATGCCATATTGATATTTAATGGGATTTTTGATTCTGGTAAAAGTTATTGATTGACATTTTTCAATATTGAGAAACAGTTCATTGAGGGTGCACCACTCTTGTAGCTTCACGAGATTTGATTGCAATACGCTACAGTCATTATGATTAGTTATTGTTTTGTACATTTTTAAATCATCCGCAAATAAAAGTATCATAACTCCATCACAGATGGTAGTTATGTTGTTGATAAACAAGGAAAATAGCACTGGGCCCAGATGTGACCCCTGTGGGACTCCGATGAAGATTTCAAACTCATGTGAAAAATGTGAATTGATTTTTACTGATATTTTTCTTTTGTGAAGGTTGTCACGTAGTAGATCTCCCTAATGCATTCAAAAGACCCGCGAACCTAAAATTAGACGCAGACAGTTGGTATGACTTGTTATGATGCAGGGCTAGATTCCTTTTGTTTTTATATTTTATTAATTATTTTTTTCTGCATCATCACATCTATCTTCCTCGTTTCTCTAATCTAGTTATTATCTATGGATGGATTCCATTCCTTTTTTGTACCGTCGAGTGCGAGTTTGATTCGGGCACGACGGGATTCGTTTCCGCAACCAGTAAAACAACCATTCCCGATGTGGGTAATGGAGATTTCTTTGGAAGAAATAGTGTACGGGCGAACCACGCGACAATCGTAATCCGGTAATCAGCCGACAGCGGTAATCCATAAATAAATGATCCATCCGGCGAAAGATTAAATTTATATTCAATTGCAAATTCAGGCTACGTAAAACCGTCAAGCGGGAATCTCGTTCTTTTGGACGTTTGATGTTTGGAATTCCAACCGCACGTAGCCGGCGGCCGAGAGAAAGCTACTGGCATAAGTTGCAGTATCCTCAGAACCCGGATACGCACACATTATTAGTTGGAGATCGTGGATGCGGCCGGGAGATATATTTCTGCCGTTTCGGAGGCCCGATCCACGCATCACGGGGTCACGTCAGCCGATGGATGGAGTCGGGGGGACGTTCCGTCGCTTCGCCATTAAGCAAAACACAGTGTTCGGTAATAGGAGACTTAGTGACTCGCTCTCGTAGTGTAGATTATGATAGCGGATACAGGTCAGTCTTGGGGTAAGTCCAAAATGTATAATTTAACCATGTGTGGGCAGTTTTGCTACGAAAATGCTCACGAACGCTAGTTCGTCCTTGACGACATGTGTGGTTGTTTTTCTTTTAGCGTATGAAAGAGCACCAGCATGGTTAATACTCCGCCATGACTGTGAGTAACGCCACCAGGGTCTTTCAACTCTTGCAACACCCGGAACGGCTCATGTAAGCATGGTTAATACTCCGCCATGACTGTGAGTAACGCCACCAGGGTCTCTCAACTCTTGCAACACCGGGAACGGCTCATGTAAGCATGGTTAATACTCCGCCATGACTGTGAGTAACGCCACCAGGGTCTCTCAACTCTTGCAACACCCGGAACGGCTCATGTAAGCATGTTACTTAACCATTTCCCCATTATGTGCCTTTCTTGTAATGTATGTTAAACAAGCTTGCCAGCCAGAACTAAATACGAGAGAGATTGTTCAATTCTAACAGCCAGGGAATAATTTAGGATGTTAACTGTGTCCTCATTTGTGTCATACAATGTACCTGTTGCCTGTGAATACAACCATTTATCATCCCAATTGGAGTTTCATTTGACGAGAGAAGTGTAGTCTGGATTGTTGAATTAGTTCCCGTATAAAGGCAGTTTGCCGACCCTTCCTGAATGAATTAGATTATCATGTCTCTACGCTGAGCTGCCTAAGCCTATGTAAACCCCTCGTTCCTTATTAACAAGGTAGCTTATACCTAGGGATCTAAGTTTGTTTATAAGCATTTTATGTGAGACTTTGTCGAAAGCCTTACACTTAGCATAGAATTCAGCAAACAGATTAACAACTTCTTGGGAATTATCGGCCGTTTTGTTATCTATATACATGTTGGAGGTAATACCGGAGTCATTGTTGTTAAGTAATTTTGAAAATTTAAAGATGTTATGGGGGTTGACAAGAGCCAATTCTTCACAGTAGTCGATGCACTGTTTGTAACATAACTTGGAAATTATTTTGGTAGACTTTCTGAGTTCGTTAAATTTAGCGTAATCAATAGGATCGCGTGTTGATTTGTAGATTTTATGAGCTATTTTTTGTCTCTAATTATTTTAATGAGATCGTTACTGAACCACTATCCAAAGTGGTTCAGTAACGATCATTATCATCAAAAAACCATTTTGGGCTAAAGCAGCGAATACTGCATTCGAGGATCCCACCACTTACCCGCCCCGGTATAGGTAACTTATGGTTACCCCTTCAGGGCACTAGCATGGACTCTAATTTTTTTTCATGAACGACTCTACATTTAAAGAACGAAGCTAAACCTCGAATGTCCCCGCAGTGCGAATACTGTAGTCTCTACTTACGAAACAGAAGTTTGGCATCAGAATTACAAAAACACACCTTATGAGCTATGGAGTGGTAAAAATCCAGATCTCGGCCATCTTCGGATATTTGGCAGTTCGGTGATGTGATGTGATGGTCCACATTACAAAAGCAAAGAGGACTCAATGGGGCAGAACGGCTGAAGAACATATTTTGATTGGTTACCCAGAGAACACCAAGGGTTATAGGCTTTACAATCCGAAGAAAAATCGTATTATCACCAGCAGATATGTTGTTATCATGGAAAAAAACAAATTGAAACTGTTCCGAGTGAAGAAATGGGAGAAGATACTCGGACGAGTGAAGATTTTACTTGTGACCCAACAGAAAGGACAGATATGACATATGATGATGATATTACATATGTACCAGATGATACATTAATTACCTCCAACTCGGTACAGAACGAGAACCCAACAGAAAGGACAGATATGACATATGATGATGGTATTACATATGTACCAGATGATACATTAAGTACCTCCAACTCGGTACAGAACGAGAACCCAACAGAAAGGACAGATATGACATATGATGATGATATTACATATGCACCAGATGATACATTAAGTACCTCCAACTCGGATGAATTCTGTGACAGTAAGTCAAATCATGACGAGACAGAAAATCTGCAGAAGGTCATTTTCCACATGGAAAAGAGGACTATAAGGCCACCAGAAAGGTATGGGTTCAGTAATATATGTCAGAGCATTGTCTTACATATATGAGGATGTAATGAGAGGACCAGAACGAGAAGAATGGAACAAAGCCATGGAAGAAGAACTTCAATCGTTCCATCAGAACGAAGCTTGGGAGTTGATTGACAAACCAAGTGGGTACATTTTTTTTTTTTTTTTTTTTTTTTTTATTATTTTAATATACATCATATGGGTTACATTAATACATACATATTTTGCAAAATATAATATTAAGGTTCATAATTGGTCATGTATACCTTATATATGAAAAAAAAAATTTAACTCTTTTTTATAACATATAAAAAGAAGTTAAATAGTGATAACACAGTGAGATATAGGGCTAGACTAGTTGCAAAAGGCTTTACCCAAAGGGAAGGCATAGACTATAAAGACACTTTTTCTCCAGTGATCAAATACAAAATTGTTATTTGCTATTAGTGTTAACTTAGATCTTAATATAACTCATTTAGATGTAGGCACGGCTTTTTTGAATAGTAATTTAGATGAAACTGTCTTCATGCAATTACCTGAAGACTTTAAATAAAATATTTATTTTTCGGAATAACTTTATTGAGTAAAACCTCAAATTGTAATATTTAAATATTGAAGACAATATAAGTGATTTCTAAACGTAAAATCCGAAACAGAAAAATCAGAAAAAGGAAACGGTCTTTTTTTCTTTTTTTTTCTTTTTCTTTTTTTCTTGTCCCAGATGTGACCGTTTTGCTTTTCTGATTTTTCTGTTTCGGATTTTCGTTTGGAAATCACTAATATTGTCTTCAATATTTACTTTAAATAAAGTCTTGAAATTAAAAAGGGCCATTTATGGACCTAAACAGTCAACACGGGCCTGGTATAATAGAGTCAATGAATGAGCATTATTAATTTGTTAAATCATCTGGAACTTAAAATATATTTGTGGCATTATTTGTTGATGATTTTTTCACATTTAATTGTACTAATGAAATATTTAAAAATGAGTTGGCAAAAAATTAAAATTAAAATGCTTAGCTATCTATGGTTTTGCCGTCTATGGTGGTTCGTTAGCTACCAGCGCCACGAGCGGTCACCGGGGCAATCAGTACCAAACGGAGAGCGAGCAAAGAAACACAATCATCTGGAGGGACTCCTTGCACACACCTTGAGATAATGATATCAATTCTAAATTTATAGAGAGTTCTGGATACCTTAAATAGTCGATGTTTTGTTCTTTGCCAATAAATGATAATTTTGTGTCTTTCTTAAATTATTTTATTGCTACCCACCTCACACAAGATGGTATTTGATTGTTAAGATGAATGAAGGTACAAGAATTGGATAAACGAAGCATGTTACATCCTCTTTATTGTCACAATTTAAAGCTTGACATAGTTGGTTACGCTGATGCTGATTGGGTATCAGATAATTTAGATCGTAAGTCGTTCACTGGATATTGTTTTATTTATGCAGGTTGTTACCTCATGAAAGAAAGAAACAACAAACTGTCGCTTTATCAAGCACAGAAGCCGAATACATGGCTGCTTGCGAAGCAAGTAAGGAGGCTATATTCTTAAAAAAACCTGTCAAATGAAATACAAAGTAGAGGTAATATACTTTTTATATTGTATAAAGATAGCCAAAGTGCTATAAAACTTTGTGAGAATTGTGTTTATCATAGACGTAGTAAGCATATTGATGTCAAATTTAATTTTATAAGGGAAGCTGTTGCAAATAAATTAATTAATTTAAAATATTTAAATACCTTTGTAATGCCAGCAAACATGCTAATAAAGAGTTTAGGCAAAATTAAACATTATCAATTTATGAACAAAATAGGTATTGTAATGTTGCATACCTAATATTTATTTTTGTGTATTATTATTATTTTGTTATGTGGTGGCATTAATCTGACAATAAAATAATTAAAATGATACACCTAGCGCCATCTAGTATGTGTTATAGGAAACTATGTGTACCTACATGCTTTTGTTTTGAGATAGTAAAATTGCTGTCTGTTCAAAACTAATAACCATTATTGACAAGTCAAGGTCATCAATCATTATTGACAAGTCAAGGACAGACGTCAAGTATAATTTTGCTCCGTATAAAATAGTGAAATAAAGCGCAAAAGTTTAATGTAAACATCATATAACTTGTGTATCTGTGCATCATAGTGCGGCGGAAATTCTGGAACTGATTTTATGTATGTACTGAATCGCATTCTTAATAGAAACTCATTACAAAAAATTAAAAAACCGAGATTTTAACATATTATTTGGATGCACTACCTACATATGACATATTTAATCTACTAGTCAATAGATGTCAGTAAATACCTACATACATAAAATTTATAAAATAAACTGAGTTACGCCTACGAATCAATAGATGGCAACGCTTGCAAACTTGCGAAGGAAAATATTTTTAAATCAACTATTGCCCAGTAGATGGTGACAGTGTTTATAAACATCAAAATAATATATTTTTTGTTATTTTTATAAATAATAGAAATCAAAGTTTTTAGTGCACATTGGATCATTTACTAACCCAATATAAAAGTGAATTTAGTTCTTCAGCGGTCTTCACTACTACTCAAAATTTATCACTCGTGTTACGAATTTTGCCTGCCAACAGGCGCAAGGACAACTTTACCACCTAACTAACCACATAACCACAACATGAATAATTGCAAAGCCTGTTCAGAACCCACTCTCTCCGACGAGTCCGTATTTACCTGCGCCGTGTGCAAGGGAATATTCCATTTGCACTGCAGCGGAGTGGCAGAGACCTCATACCGTCGACTCACTAAAGAACGACGCGCCCAAATTAAATGCAAGAAATGCCTATCTGACACTCCGGCTTTCAATGTCACTGCCAGCGGTGCCTCAACTTTGGACAACGAACTACTATTAAAACAAAACGCAATATTCGACCAAAACACCCAAATTCTCGCCACAATCTCAGCAATGAGTAAACAATACGAGGATATCCTACTTCGAGTCCACGAACTCGAGAATATAAACAAAAAACTTGAAAAAAAAAACTGTGATCTTGAAGCGCGCTTAGAGCAAATAGAAGGACAATTTGAAAATTTAGACAGGGAAAACAGGTCGAAAAACGTAGAAATACGAGGAATCCCGGAAATAAGCGGAGAAGACTTAAAAAATGTTATTTTCAATATCCAAAAAATTACAAATGCCGGAACAGAAGTGAAAAACGTGGAAGCAGCCTACCGTACTGGACAAAAAACCAACAAAGATTTACAACGGCCGATAATCCTCAGATTCAAAACAAACGATGACCGTGACATCTTCTTAAATGACATAAAAACATTTAACAAGCGATCTGCAAATCGGGAGGATAAACTAAACACAAATATCATAGGAATGGCAGGAAAGAGCTCCCAGATTTACATCAATGAACACTTGACATTTCGAGCTAAACATCATTGGTTTCTTGCACGTAAGGCTATACGAGACAATATTTTTAAGTTTGCCTGGACCAGAGGGGGACAAGTATATGTACGCAAAGACGTTGGGACGCCCGTTATACTTATCAATGAAAAAACCAAAAACCTTTTATCTCCCTCACCAAATAACTTATAATCAATTTTCATCCTTTGGTATACTTTTATTTTACTTGATTCTCCTGTATATTGTTATATATTCATCTATATATTACTTGATACTCTCTGTTACAAAAAACATATTATTGGATTTTTCTAGCCCAAAGACATTTAACAAAAGCATGTACCCCATCATTGTCTTTAATCGATCAAATAACTCAACACAATACTTATCAATGAAAAAACCAAAAACCTTTTATCTCCCTCACCAAATAACTTATGATCAATTTTCATCCTTTGGTATACTTTTATTTTACTTGATTCTCCTGTATATTGTTATATATTCATCTATATATTACTTGATACTCTCTGTTACAAAAAACATATTATTGGATTTTTCTAGCCCAAAGACATTTAACAAAAGCATGTACCCCATCATTGTTTTTAATCGATCAAATAACTCAATACAATCACCTCTTTCCAGTAATCTACTGTCAAAATCAATAACGTTAAATTTAATACAAAACAAAAAATCAAATAATGGATGACATAACAGACTTACTAGACAACATAACACCGATTCCATGTACAACTACTAATGACACTGAAGTAGTACGTCAATTATTACTAGTGAACTCTACCCTTACGATATTCTCTATGAATATAAGAAGTATAAACCATAATTTTGATGAACTCTTAATTCTTCTCACTCACCTTGCCTCAGATTTCGATGTAATTGTTCTGAGCGAATGCTGGATTAAAGAAAATTTCGTCCCAAAAACGATAAAAAACTACAATCACTATAATACACTCCAAAACCAAACTCAAAATGATGGCGTTATTGTTTACATTAAAAACCACATCATACATTCAGTCAAAGAGGTCACAATTAAGAACGCAAACTGTCTTAAAATTCAACTTGATAATCATATAACAATCATTACTGTATACAGATCCCCAAGCACACATAATATAACCCCATTCATACAATCTCTGCATGAAATCTTAACAAATATAGAACACAGCCAAAACACCTATCTTATTGGTGATCTCAACATTAACATAATCAACAGAATGCATCCCCAAGCGAATGAATACCTAAATACACTAACTTTATTAGGATATTTCCCAGCCGTCACAGCCCCAACCAGAGAATCAGATTCAAACATTAGTAGTTGTATAGATCACGTCTTTGTTAAGAGTAAACTAGACAGCAAATCCATTGTATATCAGTCAACTGTCACAGATCACTATGCAACCATCACTTCCATCAACCAAAATATTCACAAACTACCTCAAAATACTCTCCCTCAAAAAAAAATTTCCTATGACATTCTCCTAAATAATGTCTCTAAAGAAAACTGGGAACTTGTCTATTCTTGTACCGATACCACCTCTGCATGCGAAATATTTACAAATACTTTACAAAACCACTTGGCCGATGCAACATCATACACAAAAAGTAAAAAAAAACAATCCGACACAAAACTCAAACCATGGATCACTGCAGGTATTCTTCACTGTATCAGAAAACGTGACAAGATTCATAACTTCTGTAGAAAAAATCCCAATGATTATGATTCACTCATATTTTATAAACATTATAGAAACAACTGCAAAAAAATTATTAACAGTGTTAAAAGAGATTACTACAAAAAACAAATCAGTGAAGCTACTGATGACAAAAAAAAAAATTTGGAATATCATAAAAGATATAGCCAATATTCATAAAATCGACTCACCCATTGTTAAAATTAACATAGAAGACCAAACAACTCATGTCAATTCCGAACCTGAAAAAATATCCGACCATTTCAATCAATTTTTCTCCAATATCGGACATAAATTAGCAAAAAATATTCTAGACCAAAACAACGTCTCGGAGAAAGATCTTGCAAAAAATATACATGTCAATAATCTCAGCTATAACCCTTTTCACTTCACTCCCACCACTGAACTAGAAATAATAGAACTTATCTCATCTCTTAAAAACAGTAACTCTGCCGGGAAAGATCAAATTTCAACAAAAATTATCAAACACATTCAAAAATTTATAGCCCCACCTCTTAAACACATAATCAACTTAAGCTTTAAAACTGGAATATTCCCTAACTCTTTAAAACAGGCCACAATAATCCCTATCTTCAAAACAGGTGATAAATTATCTGTTAATAATTATCGACCGATATCATTACTCAGCACTATTTCTAAAATTATAGAAAAGGCGGTGAAACATAGACTCTGCAAGTTCCTTGAAAATAATAAAATACTATCGGATAACCAATATGGCTTCCGCAAAGGGAGGAATACCTCTGATGCAATAGCTGCTCTCACAAAAATTGTTTCCCAAAATCTTGACAAAGGTCGCAAACCACTTGCTGTTTTCCTTGACCTCGCAAAAGCATTTGATACGGTTTCCCATCCTTTACTACTTAAAAAACTTCAACAGATCGGCATTACAGGGATAGCCTACACATGGTTTAAAAACTACTTAACAAATCGTACACAACAAACCCTTATCCACTCTGACAAAATATATATTAGCAAAAAATTATCCATGTCCTATGGGGTCCCTCAAGGTAGTGTACTAGGGCCAATTCTATTTCTCATATATATCAACACATTATGCACTATGAATATTGGAGGCAAGATAATTTCATTTGCCGATGATACAGTCTTAATATTTGAAGATGAAACATGGCAATCAGTTACAAACAAAACAAATATTGGCCTAACAAAAGTTAAGCATTGGCTAGACACAAACCTCCTCACACTCAATATCGACAAAACACAATACATGACGTTTTCCATACCCAAACATAGCTTTCCCAATAACTGCCCCAAACCTACCATCCACTCGTGTTCACTCAACATACAGACTCCTCATACCTCACCTAATATTCAATGCACGTGCTCAACTCTTAAATCTTCAAAGGAAGTTAAATACTTGGGAATAATAATCGATGACCAACTACGCTGGGAAACCCATATAAAAGAAACAACAAAAAGACTTCGTAAACTCTCCCACATATTCTGCTCTCTTAGATCCATCTTAGACCTAACGACTCTAAAAAGCGTATATTTTGCCCTTTTTCAATCGATAGCAGCATATGGTATTCTGGGATGGGGTGGCTGTGCAGAATCCGTCATTAATCCAATAATTACAGTACAAAAACTAGTCCTCAGAATTATATTTAAATGTCATCCTACCTATCCCTCCAAAATACTATTTACTAAAATTAGGGTCTTAGATATTCGCCAGCTATTCATTAAGACAAGCTTATGCTACATACGAAAAAATGACTTGTTAGTGGCTCCTCAACACCAAGTAAACACCCGCTTTTCATCAAATCTGGGATGCGTGGTCCCAAAAACTAGAACCACATTCGCTCAACGACAATTCTGGTACATCGCCCCTAAAATATACAACGCGTTGGACAGGGACATAAAATCTACTAATACTATATCCCTTTTTATTATACGTGTCCAAAACTGGATATCTGAAAGGGGACGAGCCTTTTTTAAAGAATACATGAGTTCCTAACTTCTAAACCATTATAATAAAATTAACCATGTATCTGTATATGTATGTATATATGTGAATACACATTACGTTTGTGTGTGTTCATATATAGATGTATATGAATGTATTTATATATGCATTTATGTATGTCTGTGTATGTATATATATGTATGTGTATATATATATATATTTAAAAAAAAAAAAAAAAATCCATATTTGAGTACATATCCTTAGCCGTAGCTCAAACGTGGATTTACACAAAAATTGCCGATATATATCTATACACCTATGTTACCATAACACGCACATGCAAATCGCTCATCAAGATATAACTTATCCCTACTTTCTTACCAAATAGTACTTTCTTTGATTTTAAATTATATTTGTATTCTTTTTTTAGAAATACACTTGTACTTAATGTACTTGTATTTTTACTACATTTTTAATTCTATTTTAATTACACAAATGCACTTGTATTTTTTCTTTTTATTTTTTCTTAATTTTTTTTTGAAACATGCTCCTTGTATTATTTTTAATTCAATAATATGTATTCTCTTTGATATACTTTTTATATTATTTTAAATTTTTCGGTTTTCCACACCTATTTTTTATATTCATATATCTTAAACTTATGTAGATATTTTGCATTATTTTTAATTCCTTTATACTTCATACTTGTTTTAGATGTATAAATTTTTTATTTTATTTTTACATTATTCTGTTTTCATTCAACTTATTTTCAATTTGTATTATTATACTTAACATAAAATTGACCACTACAACACGGGCATGTGCCTAGTGTGGTGGCCAAAAATTTACCCGTTTACTGTAATGTATAAACTTTACTGAATAAAGAACATAAAAAAAAAAAAAACCTTGTTTCATAAGAAACAGTTAATTTTCATCTTTTGGACATTATTATTATCATAAAGTCAAGTCGTAAGTAGGTACCGTCATAGGCTCAATTATAACAAAACTTGTGTCGTCCATTGTCTATGGTTATATCAGTCTGACGTTTCACATTCTTCCAAACATAATATTTGTGTTCCACGGCTTTTATTTTAATGTTGTGTACATAAAGAAAGCAATTCTGGTGTTCTTTTTAAATAGTGTGAGGTTATTTCAACAAACAAAAGCAAAGCAAAGAAAAATATAGCAGGAACATTAATAATAAAAGACATATTGGGGGGTTCTTATTTGTACTTAATCATTTGACTGAAGATAATATCAACAACTCTCCAAACAAATATGAAACAGACACAGAAAATAAAAAGGTAACGGTCGCAAGTGGGATTCAAACCTGGGTCGTCTCTGTTCTTACCGGGATTATATTTATCATATATTTAATTACAATGATTACAATTCAATCATTAAATAAAATAAAAAATAAAAAAATACAAAAATTAAAATAAATTGGCAATTAAGGACTACTATGTAGGGCGTGGTCTTGAGTGAGCTTGAGCCCAGCGCTCACTCAGGAGTGGCACTTGGTGCTGGTAGGCTGCGGTCACCAACGTGTTGGTGAATTGTAATTCACATCTGGTGTTCTTTTTAAATAGTGTGAGGTTATTTCAACAAACAAAAGCAAAGCAAAGAAAAATATAGCAGGAACATTAATAATAAAAGACATATTGGGGGGTTCTTATTTGTACTTAATCATTTGACTGAAGATAATATCAACAACTCTCCAAACAAATATGAAACAGACACAGAAAATAAAAAGGTAACGGTCGCAAGTGGGATTCAAACCTGGGTCGTCTCTGTTCTTACCGGGATTATATTTATCATATATTTAATTACAATGATTACAATTCACATGATTACAATTCACATTATTAGGAAAAACTTATAATATTACATAAATGTAAAATGTTTTAAGGGATCAATAACAAAAAATATTATATAACTCAATTAGCAATATAACCTCGAATTGTACAAGCAAATTATTCCTCGCTTGTCATTTTAAGCAATAACTACAATTATGATTGATAAAAAAAAGTAATAATATTATAATGGTAGCAATATAGACAGAACAAATACAATTATGACAATGTTTTCAAAATGCATACCTAAGTCTAATGAAGTATCAGTGATAATTATTACTATGAATTTTCACCACCACTTAATAGACAAATCAAAAACAGAACTAGTCTTTGCTATATACCTAATACTTATAGCTTTGTTTGAGAGCTGTGGGGAATAAACTTTCGTTATAGGCAGATTAACTAGGTTTGTTAGAGGTCGATAAATTCTTTACAGAGATATTTTATTGAAATGGACGTGATACATTTTAGCCTTTTTTTCATCACCTATAATTTGTTTGAACTCGAGCTACTTTCCTTGCTCAGGAGGTTCATTTACTCTTATTTATAATCCAAATAATAATCATTTTTATTCCAGGATGTGGGGAGGTTAGTGCAATCCCACACATCCCATAAGTATTTCTATATTTTAGTACAAAAATTAAAATAAATTGGCAATTAAGGACTACTATGTAGGGCGTGGTCTTGAGTGAGCTTGAGCCCAGCGCTCACTCAGGAGTGGCACTTGGTGCTGGTAGGCTGCGGTCACCAACGTGTTGGCGGAGGCCATTAGCCGCACCCTGGCTCCATTGACCCGGTGTCTCATCAGGCCGGCAAATCCTTTTATCCCTAATTCCGTGAACATTGTCGATGCGCTGCTGTATCTTCTATCGATTCTACAGGTGTCATATTGGATTCAGAGTCGTTCCATCGAGCAAAATCGGCAGTGACACCGTGTCTCACACGTATACAGGCCGGTGCAGAATGCGTTGAACAGTGTTTTTTACTATCGGTACAGATTGCTTCATCAAATTGCGTAGGTTGCTTTATACATACGATCACGTATTTTTTAAATTTTAAATTTTAAAAAAGAAAGATAAATATTCCCGAGTTACGAATAACCTGACAATATTCGAAAATCTCCTACTACCACCACAATAAGCTGAGAATGTTGCTTGTGTTGTGATGAAGGACTTAGCCAGCCGAGGAATTGAACACACTACGCCTGGGTGGGACCCAAACGCGATGTCAACTCGGCCACCGACCGGTCAAATATTAATGAACAAAAAACATATTCAAGAATTTGTTCGGGATTATCAGCCTATGACCTGAGGACATTGTAGATGATGTTTAGAGGCATTCCACGTCCAGTGGCAACCTCATATCTAGGATTTATAATCGCTACTTTAGAGCAAGGTTTTTAAGTGAATTAGTCCTAATTTGTCTTATTGAAAGAAAAAAGATTTGTATCCATTGTGAGTCAGCATATGTCTATTCAAAGTTTTCTTTACAAAACATGAATAGCTGCAGTCGGAACATGAAAAAGGTTTTTTTCCAGTGTGAGTCAGCATGTGAACCGTCAACGATCTCTTTTGATAACATGAATAAGTACACTCGGAACACGAAAAAAGTTTTTTTCTACTGTGAGTCATCATGTGTAACGTCAAAGATCCCCTTTGAGAACATGAATAACTGCATTCGGGACATGAAAAATGTTTTTTTCCACTGTGAGTCATCATGTGTACCGTCAAAGATTGCTTTTGGAAACATGAATAACTGCAATGGTCACATGAAAAAGATTTTTCTCCATTGTGAGTGAGCATATGTCTATTCAAAGATCCCTTTACAAAACATGAATAGCTGCAGTCGGAACATGAAAAAGGTTTATTTCCAGTGTGAATCAGCATGTGAACCGTCAACGAACTCTTTTGATAACATGAATAAGTACACTTGGAACACGAAAAAGGTTTTTCTCCACTGTGAGTCAAAATGTGTAACGTCAAAGATCCCTTTTGATAACATGAATAACTGCATTCGGGACATGAAAAAGGTTTTTTTCTACTGTGAGTCATCATGGGTACCGTCAAATATTGCTTTTGGAAACATGAATAACTGCAATGGTCACATGAAAAAGGTTTTTCTCCACTGTGAGTAATCATGTGTAACGTCAAAGATCTCTTTCGAGAACATGAATAACTGCATTTGGGACATGAAAAAGGTTTTTCTCCACTGTGAGTCACGATGTGTAACTTCAAAGATCCCTTTCGACAGCATGAATAACTGCATTCGGGACATGAAAAGGGTTTTTCTCCGGTGTGGGTGCGCAAGTGAGGTTCTAATGTTGACTTGTTAAAGCAGGAGTAGTTACAGTGGGGACAGGAGAATCGTTTTTTTACGGGTTGCATCATCAGACCTGTCAATAAGTCAGAAAAAAGATTAGGAATATAACATATTGAGTGTAAACACAGTTAAATCATAGAAAGTAAAAAAAAAAAAAACACGAATTCTTCATTCGAACAAAGAAAATCGGTTTTACCTGTTGTCTGGGTAATTCTATCCAATTGATTTAAGCATTCCGTTTTAATATCCGTCAGGTCAATGTCAATTTCCGTATAAGGAATTTCGCCACCATATTCTTCTTGTTGTCCTGGTTCCACTTTGGTTGAAACAGTTTTCACATTAATGCTACCTGTAAAAACAAAACAGCAACTTGTATGTGAAAAAAATAATGATTTTACGCCCGCGGGGCTTTTACAAAAGAATTAATTTTGAACATGAGAAACAAATAGAAAATAATTATTATTTCAAAATTAGGCTTGGAATAGGTCTTCAATATGAAATGCACCAAGCTAACATAAAACATGTCAATAACACCCAAGTATTGGTTTCCCGTGTGTGAAACCGCTGTACCCTCGAATGGACAATGTAGTTGCGCTTATAATAATTGCCCCGATAGCTTTAGATCCAGTAAAATGGAGAGCACATAATACATCGCAGATCAAGTCCTATTTTGTTACAGCATCATTCTTAACAAATCGAATTAATTGTAGCATTGGTGTCGAATTTTCTAAAAAGAAAGGATGCAAAAGTAATCTTCACAAAGATGCCATATATAAACTGTACTCGAGGATTGTAGAGTCACTGCGCACGGCCGCTAAACACGTGCTCGAGAGTGAACGAAAACATAATAGCACCACACTCAAACATATTAATGGATGGAACGACAATGTAGCGATTCATTATGAAGCATCAAATGCACTTATGCAATTAATTGAAAATGAAAAAAATTGGGTCGGGTTTTTTTGGCAGAAAACAGAAAAATATTGAGAAGAAAATTCAAAGTTATTTTTAAAAATGTCAAAAAGAAGCGGAACAAATAAGAATGGACTTGAAGGAGGTGAATTGAAGGAGAATCTGACGCTAAACAAAATTACTAACATTTTCATACCAACTTTCCGAAAACATCGAGTAAAAACGAACCCACCTCCTTAGAAAAACCATGTGAAGGTGAGGACGAAAACCTAGTCGTTACTGAAGATATGATCAAAACAGCTGTCAAACTAATGAAAGCTGGAAAATCTCCCGGCTATGATAGCCTAAGCATTGAACATGTTATAAATGCCGGAGAAAAAATATACACGCTTCTAGCAACGTTATTTACACAGACTCTTCAACACACGCATATTCAATTATAATACCATTAGTTAAATCCAGTCAAGAAGATATATTCAGTGCTTCCAACTATAGACCGATATCTCTTGCCACATAATATCCAGAATATTTGAAAGAGTTGTACAAACCCACATAGAGGACAAACTATTTGCGTCTGACAACCGATTCGGTTTTAAATCTAAAAGTCAACAGATATGGGAATATTCAGCTTGAAACAAAGTATCGAATATTTACAAGGCAAGAAAAACAATGGTATATGCGTGTTTTCTAGATTTGAGTAAAGCCCTGGACCGGGTACCTCATGCACTGCTTTGGAAAAACTAAAAGACAGGAATGTGCCGGCTTCAATAATTAACAAGTCTGACATCATCAACAAGAGAACCAAGTTATCTGGAAAAATAAAATGTCAACACCAGTGAATGCGGAATGTGGTGCGGCGTCAGACAAGGGGGGGAAGCTTGTCACCGATTCTATTTAACGTCTATATGAATGAATTTAGCTATAAACTCACTTCGGCAAACGTAGGTATGGGAAAAATATGCGTAAATAACACTACATATGCAGATGACATGTTCATTTTAACGCCAACTAATAAAGCCGTGAGAAAACTGGTAAAAATATGAGTAAAATATGCCGCTGAACATAACATGGTGTACAATCCAACTAAATCTGTCTTAGTAGTAGTCAAGTCGGACACAGGCTCTACAAAAGTATTACCTATCAGCGTAAACGACAGGAAATCATAGAAAACGCATTAGTAGTTTTTGACATTGATTTTCATTCGAATTTTTTGTATAGCGTGATGCCATCAGCAAATAGCAATACCTCAACATTTTCGAAGCAATTTGTTATATGGTTGATGAAAATGAGGAATAAAACCGGATCAAGGTAGGTCTATATGTCTAGCTAGAATAAAGTAATGTCAAAGCGCATGAATAGTCGAAGCAAGATAAAAAAAATCCTCCGCTGCCCATATCACTAGGTCCCATATTCCTGCGTCGAGATGAGCAGCTTACAATTATATTTAATCAAATAAGTTAAGTACATAATACATACATAGATGGATTACATCTTCTTATTTTGTTTTTTTAAATAGTAATATGATTGTTCCATTTTAGATTTCTATCAATTATTAAGCCAAGATACTTGATATTGTCTACACTTTCCAAGGGTGGACAATTACACTTCTGCACACAATAACGTATTTTTAAGGAACGGTCCAAAGACGGCTGATTAACTGAGGAAATGCTAAAAGTAATATATTTTGTTTTGGTCATGTTTAAGGTTAACAGGTTTTGATCAACTGCCCTCAATTCCGCCTCGCACTTAGCATAAGTTTTATCCCATGTATCACCAGCAAATACCAAAATAGTTTCATCTGCAAATACAACTGAAGTACCCGAAAACGGCAGCTTACGAATGTCTTTAATATTATATATTTAACAAAATAAAATTGGAACTAGAAAACTACCCTCAAGAACACCATATACAATTGATTTGTTTGAACTAATGTGACCATTAATCGTTACTCTCTTTGATTACTTCCAAGCTAAGTTTTGACCCAATCTATAGCTTTACGAACAATACCCATTGAATTCAGTTTTTATAGGAGTCATGGGATACAGTGTAAAATGATTTGGACAATTCTAAAAATACAGCAATTGCTTTTTTGTCAGCACTAGATGCTGACAAAAGAAAGCGAAAGCTTCTACGACTGAGGTGATCATTTTTAATGCCGCATCACCGGTTCCCATATTCTCCCGTAAGCCAAACTGGTTATCTTTATACAAAAGACATTAACCTTATTTTAGCTCATTTCTCTATTATTAGCGTTTAGCAGGGAGACAGGTCGATAGTTATTAACACCTAGGCTATCCCCTCCTTCAAACAAAGGTAGAACATTTCATCAGCGATTAGGAAACAAGCCAAGTAATAGATTCTATGGCGTCACAAGTACTTAAGTTCTCCCTCAATTAATACTGTGTTTCCGAAAATATTGTATTGCTTTCTAAGTAGGATAGGAGTTGTTTTTTTAGTATTATCTCCAATATTTTTGAAAACGTATTGAGTAGGCTTATTGATAAATAGTTGTTAATGTCATTTTTAAATATTGGTATAACAATGGCTTCTTTTGAGAGATGCGGGGAAAACATTTTCAGTTATAGACAGACTGACTAGGTTTGTTAGAGGTACGATAAGTACAGAGATATTTCATTGCATTGGTTGTGATTAAGTCCTCCGAAGATACATTTAATTTTAGAGAAGAAAAAGTGTTTTCTATTTCATCGTTTGTGATTTTAACTCGAGCTTCTTTCTCTGCCCACGAGGTTCGTTTATTTGTATTGCTTCATCACATTGCATAGCTTGCTTAGCTAAATTCGTGTTTATATTTATTAAAAAATATTTACAGATTCAAGAAATTGGTCAGAATTATCAGCGTATGTCGTGGGGACATTGTTTATATTCAGCTGGTCAATTGGTGTAACGTTGGTAGATTTAGAACTGGTTATTTCATTACAAAGACAGTTTAAACAATTGCTGAAACTGGCACGTGATGTAGAACTATCTGTTAATGTTCAAAAAATTATACTTATAAATAAACGACTTTTAAAATAAAATAGCTTTTGCTGATTAATTTTTACATAAAAAATCTACATATTTCGTGGGCGATGTCCTCTTCTACAGGAGTAAACTACTAATATTTTTTTAAATTTAGATAGTTAGAGATATGTTTGATAAACCGTGTCAAATCAGGAATTTAGATTAGAGGCTAAAATAAATAATTTAAATAATGAAGGACCCCAGATGTTAACTTCAAGACCGATCCTTCAAGAAGGATAAACAATTTACTCTTGAGCACCTTTAGTACGGCGTTTTGTTGTTTGTGGTCAGTGGAATAATGCTTTATTGCATAAATATTGTATTTTCAGTGCATTGTAATTCATTTTACTTTAATTATATCCCAAATAAGGTAAGGTTAAAACTTGAGATTTGTGAGTATAAGTTAAAACATTGCTGTAATACTTATGTAGGTACGGCAAGAGAGGACGTTGTGAACAAGTATATTTTGTCCTGTTTGCGATATTTCAAAACGGACAAGGATTCCGAACATTAGAATTGAACAACCTATTGGATGGTATTGATCTGGACAACGTTTAGTTTCAACAAGATGGCGCTACGTTCCACACAAGCTACGAAACCATTGATCTTTTACGATTGAATATCAAAATAAAACCTCTTATTGGAAAACCAAACATTTCATAAATAATGTGCAATGCAACTTACTGGCTGTCCGAGTACTGTCCTCATTCTGCACACATTCCTTCTTTACATCTGGGAGGTCGAAATCCATATCCGTATAAGGCATTTCACCTCCATTGTCTTCCCGGGGCACTGGTTCCGTCTTGATGGATATACTCTCTGGATTAAGTAGATCCATGGCTCTGTTGTGCACAAAACATGTATCTTAAACTTCCTAAAACAGAACTTAGTTTTAACGGAACTTTAATAGTTTGCCAAGCATTGGAGTCTACAGTAAAATAATCTTCAAATAAGGATATCCTTGAAATAAGGATATATTAGCGACATTGAAGATAAAACGATTGAAATCGGTTGAGAGAATCATCGTCAATCGTCGGAATACGGAAATCTAACGGCGACTTCCACTATATCTCTATATAAACCGGTGTAACTGTATATTGGATCATGAATCTGCTTTTCAAAAAAAT
Source organism: Hesperophylax consimilis (assembly GCF_061612785.1). NCBI lineage: Eukaryota > Metazoa > Arthropoda > Insecta > Trichoptera > Limnephilidae > Hesperophylax > Hesperophylax consimilis. Next base: position 112,546 of record NC_142852.1, read on the forward strand.
GGCGTGGATTTTTTTAGAATTAGTGACAATTCAAGCAATGCCTTAGTAATACAATTCTTAAAGGGTAGACGTCAAATTGAGAGTTCAATCGTTCCTCAAACGAAACGTCATATGGCGTCATAAGTTAAACTAGGTCGCACCCAACATTTGGAACCGCCGACAGAATGATTATTATTCCAACAACGGTGTTTTAATAATTCGGTCGGCGGTTTTATCTGTATTCCTGTGAGAAAAAACAAACCAACTGCAAAAGCGGTTCGCGTGTTCACACAGGTTCAGGTCAGACATTTCGCAGTTGTGCATTTGAAGAAAATATCAGCATTAGAACTTACCAATAACTAACACGAGGGATGATAAACTTAACTGCGTTAGGAAAACAGCGTAAAGAATATTATGTAGAATTAGAGTTTAAAACCAGGATGCAACGACAAAACATGCGTCAGTAATAATTTTTAGGTTATACTGATTAATCATAGACAAAATGAAAGTCATAGACTATAAAATGACATATGTAAGTTCATTCGAATTAAATTTTATTTTTATATCGCTTATGCATGTGATATACAAATTTAGCCCACGAGGCCAACATATTCTATTGTTAAACTATTTCAGAACTAATTCTTTGGAAGAGCGGCCCTTTATCTAAATATGGTGGATGACAAATGAGGTATTCATCGAAACCTACAAAGAACTTACAAGAATATATACGAAATGTTTGTTTAATTATTGATCTACCCAACACAACCAGGTTACCGAGGACACACGAGAGTACTTGGGGTTATACATGTGTATTAACGGCCCTGGTTATATATACAAAGCAAACAAGTATTAAACTTTCGCGATAGACACGAATTCCAACAGTTTATTACTCAGTTTCGACACCTTTTGTGTTGCATTTTTTTAATGGTAATAGTGTAAAATGCTTTGAATGAATGGAGCCTCGAGAAAATCCTTTTTTTCACTTGAGGCCAATTTGATAGTTTTGTTCAATTTTTATTTTTTTTTAAAGAATGACAAAAAATGAATTTTTTATAGTGATGGAGATGTTTTATCATTTGAAATATATTATCAAACCGATTAAAGTATGTACCGGCATAGGCAATCAAGAAAACACACGTCTGGTCGTCTTTTTTTGTCTATCTGACATTTCACTTCCTGTCTCCCAACGATTCTGTTATTTGTACATCTTGTTATGATAAAATGCTTTTGGGTACATGTTAGGGTTAGGTTTTTAAGTACATTATTGACTGTTATGGATGAAAGAGTGGGTGGCCGAGTTTGGCTTTGTTGGTTTAAAAACCAAACGCGCCAGGGTCCCTTCCAGCCAACGGTAGAGCATAATCCTCCATACAGGGCGGGGGAAATTTATCCCATCTACGAAATGTTATGAAAGGAAGTTGCAAGGTTATTAAATGAAAGTAATCTAGTTAAACTTTGGACTGACCGTAACAAAGTATTTTTAGATAAATTTCACAGAGATATAAAAGAAAGGTGAAAACTTAGCCCCAACGACCAGAACGCGGAATCTAGCTACCCTGCCTAAAATAATAAGTCACATATAGTTTTGAGGAACGAACGCTGAATGCCGCGAGTGGCGGACCTGTTGAACCAGCCAAGTAGGTAGAAGAAGACAACATCAGGATGTAGCTGGTCACGGCCCAGTGAGAACCAGCCAAGTAGGTAGAAGAAGACAACATCAGGATGTAGCTGGTCACGGCCCAGTGAGAACCAGCCAAGTAGGTAGAAGACGACAGCATCAGGATGTGGCTGGTCACGGCCCAGTGAGAACCAGCCAAGTAGGTAGAAGACGACAGCATCAGGATGTGGCTGGTCACGGCCCAGTGAGAACCAGCCAAGTAGGTAGAAGACGACAGCATCAGGATGTGACTGGTCACGGCCCAGTGAGAACCAGCCAAGTAGGTAGAAGACGACAGCATCAGGATGTGACTGGTCACGGCCCAGTGAGAACCAGCCAAGTAGGTAGAAGACGACAGCATCAGGATGTGACTGGTCACGGCCCAGTGAGAACCAGCCAAGTAGGTAGAAGACGACAGCATCAGGATGTGACTGTCACGGCCCAGTGAGAACCAGCCAAGTAGGTAGAAGACGACAGCATCAGGATGTGGCTGGTCACGGCCCAGTGAGAACCAGCCAAGTAGGTAGAAGACGACAGCATCAGGATGTGACTGGTCACGGCCCAGTGAGAACCAGCCAAGTAGGTAGAAGACGACAGCATCAGGAACGAGCTGCATCAGGATGTGGCTAACCTGTTGTCCAGCCATGTAGGTAGATTTCGTCTGTGGCATCACACACGTGCCGGATTTACGGGTAACCCGTAAGATGCCCTTCCAAGTTGCAGAGAGGAACTTAAAAATGCTCCGAATCAAAATGCCCACGGCGATGACAGCCCACGGCTACTACAGTCCAGCGGCAGAAACAACAACCGATCGCCCGGATATTCTCTGATTACATCCACGGCCGCGCATGTCATTATCATTATCCACGCCACGCGAGGCGAATTCCACTCGCGGGAAATATTATTAAACTTCTAATCTCGAAGCACAAACCGAACATTTCGGTAATAATCAAAAATCAATGAAATATATCTCGATCAGCTCAACAGGCCCCCCAAAAATAATAATCACCCCCGACCGGAAGCGCACACTCTCCTGTGTCCGGCCGGGAAGTAACGCCCACACTCGCCTTCGTCCGGACGGGAAGTGACGCCATCTTCAATTTTAGTCACATCCTGTTATTGCCAGTGTTAAAATAATTGACAAAACGAATCGAAACAATTTCACAGATTTGACAAGTTCTTACTTATTTCAAGTAAGAAAAATAAACCTATTTTATTTACATAACAATCTAAATAAAGATTCAAAAACAAACATTCAAACAAATATCATGCAGAGGCAGCCCATGGCCTTCGGTGATCCGATAACTCGACAAAATGACATCTCAACACACCTTAAAAAAGTGATATAAACTCATGGAAAGTCATGAAACATTATCTCGGTTAAATTGGTTACTTAAGTTAAGTAAGAGGTTAGTTTTTTATCATCGCAAGGTGTGATGAGTTATCAAGGAATCATTGAATTCAGTCACATTCAACAATGCTGTGAAGATCGACAGATTTCACTCTGCTCTACGGAAATACATGACGAAACGTTCGTCATCAGATTCTAGTTACCTAGGTAAATGTAAATACCGCTCAATAATTATTGGTATTTTATCAAACTGATTTTACGACGAATCATTTCCTTTCCCTTCTTACTTCCTTACAACAACCCCAAATTGGGGATGATATAGTCTCACTTACTCCTGACGGTACAGAGCAGTTGGGACTCTTGCACAGTGAATGTAAATCAGCACAGCTACCCACATTTTACACATTTAACTTCTTCCATTCATTCCTCCATTTTCTAAGCGTTTTGTAATTACATTGAAGTAAATCTGGGTTAATAGGTATGTACCCTCATGTCAATCCGTTTAACACATCTTAGTTTGTGAGAAAAATGAATTACATAATCGATTGTGGTTTTATTTTAAAATGTAAAAGGCAAAAAAATATGGAAAATTTTGGTGTAATCTACGTCGACTTGGATTTTTTCAGTTGAGTACTCATTAAAATAATATTAAATTATTCATCAAAAGTAGGAACTGTCTTTTCTAATTACTTTCTTCAATAGTTCGTTGTCTATGGAAATGTCATTGTACCTTGTGACGTTCCAGGGGCGTATAACTCCCGCATGACCTTGTAACCCTGATGGGAGGAGTTATTCAATACCCAAATTCTTATAGACAAAGCTGTTGTGGCTGAAAGCTCAGATCTCATTGGCTCAGAGCAAAAATTGTAGTTTGATCTCTCGCTCTCTACTATAGCGACTTGTGTAACAGAAAGAGAAGCTAAGCATGCTTTATGCTCCGATAAAAATTAACGGTAATTTCCAAGACGCCATTTCGTAAGTTGAAAAGTCAGTTGATGTTTTTACGTAAATATTTTGAATTTTCTTTCACCCATCTAAAAATAATGTTACGTGCTAGAATTCTTCAAGGTGATTAATTAATGCCGTGTTGTGTTAAAGTGTGTTATCCGGTCTATCTCCACCAATTGAAAGAAGTACCCGAACTCGTTGTAAAATACAGGTACTAACCTCTCGTTCTTTGATACAATGTTCCTGATTTCTGAATGTACTTCATTGGCTAATAATTTAATTAATTTTCCTTTTCAGACCTATCCGTATTCCGACGCGATACAATACCACGTATTAGGATGCTAAAACTGCTAAAAAAAAGCCACGATTACATCATACAAGGTCATTTAAACCTCTCCAAAATTGCATCATGTAAGTATTCAGATTTAACCAGCATTTTCCATGATGTTTGCTGACGACAAAGCTGTGGAAATTATATGAAACCCTTGCAGGAGAATTTGAATAACTTCAAGTGCTGTGGCAATAATAATTAACACTTGAATTTGTTGAATATGTATTTTGTGTATATATTCTTGTATTTTTGTGCAAGGTCAAATTAAATCCTATAAAGTTGTTGCAGTAAGACTGGGTTCGATTCCTAGTTGAGACCGTTACTTTTTATTTTTCTGTGTCTTGTTCTGTATCATGTTTTGTTTAGATATATTAGTATTATCTTCTACTTCAATGATAAATCAATGCTCAATACATCGGTTGTACTGACCCTGTTTTGTATTACTGTCCATTGTCTTTTTGAAAATAAAAAGTATTTTTATGTGTGCATAGCTGTGGGTTTTTTTTATTTTCCTTTTCCTGCATTCCAATATTTTTATTTTTAAAATATAATTTTTGTGGGCTATTGAATGAACGATGTTCGCTGGGTATAGTTATATTGTTTATGGTTACACTTTTTTTAAATGGCCTTGAGATTTATTTATGGTCCACGATATATTTACCTGTCTGGACCAAACGACCGTTTTATCTGTGGTCGTCTATGGTTAAGGGGGTGACAAAATGGCGCCATACAAAAAGCCCGAAGATATCGATCTAGAGAGTGGTTTATTTATGTGACGTTCTCTTTTCCCACCACGTCAATCGCGTCCTGCGTCCTTGCCAGTCCTTGCCAGTCCTTGCTCATTGCCATTCTGCGCTGCACAATATCTGTGTTCTATTTTTACAGTTTTGGGTAACTTCAGTGACCATTCAAGTAATTCAAATTATTTCACCAGTGACGTTTCTTCACACATTGTTATTGACGTAAGTATGTTCGTAGTATATTGTCTAAATAAGACCTAAGCTTCTTAATTGGTGCATGTTTACTATAAGAATATATTATACTAGCAGTTAAAAACTACATAAATAAGGGTTTTTGCTTCAAGGCCATGCAGGCAGCTTTTTGATTGGCTTCGCCCAATGTAGTCAAGTTCCCTAATAGTAGAGTTTTGCCCCTTTCTATGTACCGCAACAATTATTAGAAATAGTCATTTTTCTTTCCACACTAAAACATTTGTGCATGCCTACGTAATATATGTATATTGTATAACTTCGTTCATTTGAAATTCACTGGATGAATGAAAACTAATTTTTAAAAGCCCGTACTGCAAGACCCTGCGCAGAAAATTAAGTTCGATGTAGTAAGGTAACGGTCTGCAGTACAGTTCAGTTTAGATATTTTCTGTACTGCGCAGACACTGCGTCTCTTACAGCATTCGGTTTATATCGATTGCTTACCGAAATTGTGCATTTTGACAGCAATTTTAACTAAATCGGTTTGAGAGCACTAAAATTTCATGATTGCGAGCAAACTCACAGTGGCCGCAAACTGGTTCGGTGCACATTTATCTATTTTACAATAAATTTGACAGTTCTACACTTTGTGTGGCTACGGCAAGCGAAGGTCACCAAAATAACTTATTTTAGTATATATTGATCCACTTAAGTATATTTTCTGCCTGTTACTTTTGTGACGCCAACATTGCATTTAGTTCTTTTTCGTCCTAAACTTAGTTAATTCTCTCTTCTGTCATGTAATTGGTGAAAGCGGCTTTAAGATATTGTATGAATTAAATGCCAGCCAACTTGTAAATAGTCGACTGACATTCTGTAAATTTTCCATAGAAAGTAAGATGCAAATTATTGATCTGTGCAAGAATGTGTGCAGTTTTGCAGCGTAAATTGAGCACTTAACGACATCCGACGATGTACCATTTACATGATTCCCCAGATCCATATTTAGGTGTTTGTTTTGTTATGACATACAACAGTCGAAAACCCATGCACAAACATATTTAGGCGTTTGTTTTCGTCTAAGATACAACAGTCGCAAATCCATGCACAAATTCTAAATTTCCTATTTTCTAAATATTTATTTTTAATTTTTACAAATCTTATTTTCTCTGTAGTAAATGTGGAAAGACATATTACCCCAAACTTCGAACAATTTAATAAATGAAAAAAAAACATACACTTAGTAAGACACCACAACTGATAAGTTGATATTTAGTCCTGATGAAGCTTGGGACAAGCGAAACCCGGTTGGCTATTGTTATTAATTCAAAAATAAAGTGGTGTCTTACTAAGTGTATGTTTTTTTTCATTCAATATGTCACACCCCAAAGTATTTGCTTCCTTCGAACAATTTAATAAATCTTTTTTCGTGATTGTAGTAAGTAATTCTTTAGGTTAGGCACTACACAGTATAGATTAATTTCTGAGCACTATAAATTGTGGTTTCATTAATTCCTCGGGCTTACTTGTTCGGTTTCGGGAACAAACAGCTATTACCCGTACAGTCCATTTTTTTATAACCACTCGAAAACAGGACTTTCTAACAATCCGGGTTACGAATAACTTTACAATATTTTAAAATCTTCTACTACCACCGCAGTAAGCGGAAAATGTTTCTGGTGTTGTGATGGAGGACTTAGCCAGCCGAAGAATTGATCACACTTAGCCTGGATTGGACTTAGCCTGGATTGGACCCAAAAAGATGTCAACTTAACCATCTGTAAATTATTAATTATTTATAAGTAATAATGGATAGTATTTGTTTTCTTACAGGTCTGATTTATTTTGAGCTGATACCAATTTTTCCATAAATTAAATTGTAACGTCATCACAGAAGGCCATGGACATTCCCAACACAGAGAATGTTTCCTTCGAGGTGGAACCAGGGTCCCAGGAAGAGAGTAGAGGTGAAATGCTGTATACGGATATAGATATCTACCTCCCGGATGTGAAGAAGGAATGCTTGCAGTATGCGGCTAGAACTCCTACAGACAGTAAGATGCATTGCGAAAGTGAAAAAATGTTGATTTCAGAAGTTTACAAGAGTTAGGATCCCACCGTATTTTGGACATGATCTTTGTTACATTCGTTGGTCTTTCCCATATCTCAAATTAGCCTTTAAGTCTCTTATCCAAATTCCGACGAATCCTCCAGGACGATGGTCAACACCATATGAAGCGGAGATGGAGTGGACGTCGCGATGAAGTCGGTGAGCGCGTTGATGGAGACTGGACTTGTAGGTGGCGTTCAGCACTTAAGGTACGATGGACTGGTCGGCGGATTCTCTAACTCTACGCTCGTGGATACCTGCGGCTTGATGCGGGAGCGGTTCGCCATGTGCAGAGGCGCGGATGCTGTGCACAGTGCATCGGTGTGGTAGGGGAGGTAAAACAGCCGCCCAGTACAGTTAGCGGCGGGCGCTTACCTGGGATTGACCGATTGAGTGTTTAAGACTGACAATGTACCGCGACTTAACGTGGCTTAATGTAGGGCTACTCATTCGAGAACATTTTGGCAATCACGAGGGGGCATATACGGCCACTTTTGCTACTTATTACGTTGGTTCCAAAGCGATGCGCGTTACATGTATTGGTATTCTAGAACATACTAGACGTAGCTTGCCGCTAAAGTACTATATTGGAGAAGGGCTACCGTATTTATCAACGTAATTCATTGTTCTTCTCGGCACATTAACAGACGTACTGTGTTTTGTTTCTTCAGGTAGCTTTATTGTGGAGACTGTTACCATTAAGGCAGAACCAGGGCCCCAAGAAGACGTTAAAGAGAGAATTACCAATGCGGAAATTGACATAGACCCCACGGATGTCAAAAGAGAATGTTTAGAGCGCTCTTGTACAATAATCCAGACAGCAGGTAAAACCGTTTTTTTTTTTAAATTTTAATATAAACGATTCATTCTTTCTTAATATTAGCATTTTTGTATGATTTTACTGTACCTTCTTAAATATCTTAATCAACTTTATGCTTAATGTTTTTCAGACGGATTCCTGAAGACTTTGAAGACTGGGAACAATAAATGCCGTTGTCCTCATTGTGACTATTCCTGTACTCGCAAATCATCGTTAAAACAGCACTTGCCGACCCATACTGTAGAAAAACATTTTTCTTGTCCCGACTGCAACTATTTATTTTCTACAAAAGGAACTCTTAAAATTCACGTGCTTACCCACAGTGGAGAAAATCCCTTTTCATGTGCCGACTGCAACTATTCGTGTTCTAGAAAAGGACACCTTAAAACTCACATGTTTACCCACAGTGGAGAAAAACCTTTTTCGGGTCCCGACTGCGAATATTCATGTTCTACACAGAGTTATCTTAAAACTCACATGCTTACCCACAGTGGAGAAAAACCTTTTTCATGTTCCGACTGCATTTATAAATGTTCTAGAAAAGGACAACTTAAAATTCACATGCTTAACCACAGTGGAGAAAAACCTTTTTCGTGTCCCGACTGCAACTATTCATGTTCTAGAAAAGGACAATTTAAAATTCATCTTTTAACTCACAGTGGAGAAAAACCTTTTTCATGTTCCGACTGCAACTATACATGTTCTAGAAAGGATAGTCTAAAAAGTCACTTGCTGACACACAGTGGAGAACAACCTTTTTCATGTCCCGATTGCATTTATAAATGTTCTAGAAAAGGACAACTTAAAATTCACATGCTTAACCACAGTGGAGAAAAACCTTTTTCGTGTCCCGACTGCAACTATTCATGTTCTAGAAAAGGACAATTTAAAATTCATCTTTTTACTCACAGTGGAGAAAAACCTTTTTCATGTTCCGACTGCAACTATACATGTTCTGGAAAGGATAGTCTAAAAAGTCACTTGCTGACACACAGTGGAGAAAAACCTTTTTCATGTCCCGATTGCATTTATAAATGTTCTAGAAAAGGACAACTTAAAATTCACATGCTTAACCACAGTGGAGAAAAACCTTTTTCGTGTGCCGACTGCTACTATTCATGTTCTACAAAAAGTAATCTTAAATCTCATATGTTTACCCACAGTGTAGAAAAACCTTTTTCGTGTCCCGACTGCGAATATTCATGTTCTACACAGAGTAATCTTAAAACTCACATGCTTACCCACAGTGGAGAAAAACCTTTTTCATGTCCCGACTGCAACTATTCATGTTATAAAAAGGCTTTACTAAAAAGTCACTCGCTGACACACAGTGGAGAACAACCTTTTTCATGTTCCGATTGCAATTATAAATGTTCTCAAAAAGGACAACTTAAAATTCACATGTTTACCCACAGTGGAGAAAAACCTTTTTCGTGTCACGACTGCAACTATTCATGTTCTAGAAAAGGACAATTTAAACTTCATCATTTAACTCACAGTGGAGAAAAACCTTTTTCGTGTTCCGACTGCAACTATTCATGTTATACAAAGAATCGTCTTAAATGTCACTTGCTGACACACAGTGAAAAAAAACTTTTATGATCCGACTGCAACTATTCATGTTCTGCAAATATTAATCTTAAAAGGCACTTGCAGAAATACTGTGAAAAAAAATTGCATGTCCCGACTGCAACTATTTATGTCTTAGAAAAAAACAACTATAAATTCGCATGACAATCCACAGTGGAAAATAAGTGTTTTTTTTTAAATCCTTATTTATGAATACCTTTGCATCGGCGTCACCAACTTCCAAGTTATGGGGGGGGCTGCCTCAATTTTTTATCGAGTTTACAGTGAAGGAAAAATGAAGTGGGCATAAGTTTGGGAGCCCCCTTTGAAATCCGTAAACCTAAATAAAATCACCAAAACCCTATTTTTGTTGAAGGGTTTGTGTGCCTCGTTTGTTCGAAGCCTGTGGAACTATGTACTAAATTAATACTGTTTTGTGAAAGATTTAATCGGTTCTAAATTTTAGACCTCTCACTCCTCTGTCCACTGATCCAAATGACCTACATCCCCTCAGTCCTGGTCATTTTCTCGTTGTTGAAATCTTGGCAGCTATTCCACAGCAAAATCTGCAAAATATATTATTCAACAGATTGAATAATTATCAAAAACTGTGTTTGCTTATAAAATCCTTTTGGTCGAGGTGGCGCAAGAAGTACCTGGCTCAACTCCGAGGAAGAACGAAGTGGACCAGCAGACTTCATAAGCAGGCAAAGCCTGGCGACATGGTGGTCCCGAAGGAGGACAACCTACCACCCTGTGTATGGAAACGCAGTACATCCTGGAACCGACGGAAGGATCCGTGTGGCTACTCTGAAAACAGCTCATGCAACCAAATATATGAAAAATGTATCAAAAATAGAGTTATGAAATACCTAGAACAAAACAATATTCTGTCCGAAAATGAATATGGCTTCAGAAGTAAATTAAGCACTGAAGATGCAATATTCGATCTGACAAAAAAATTATATACATCTGTTGATCAAAATAAAAAAATCAAGCTATGTTTTTAGACTTAAGAAAAGCGTTTGATACTGTAAATCACAATCTACTCATAAAAAAATTAATCATATAGGTTTCAAAAAAGATGCACTAAACATTCTCACTCACTATCCCAAAGACAGATTACAAAAAACAAAAATAGGAAACTTTTATAGCACAGAAACAGTAATAAAAAATGGAGTACCACAGGGGACTGTGCTTTGCCCAATTCTGTTTCTAATATATATTAATGATTTATGTAATGTTGTAATCCCTGGTAAAATTGTATCTTACGCTGATGATACAGCAATAATAGTAAATGGAAAATCCTGGCCTGAAACTTTTTTAAATGCAACAAAATGTATTTCATATGTCTTATCATGGCTAACTTGTAATAGACTTTTCTTAAACTATAGTAAAACATTTTACCTAACTTTTTATAAAAACAGTAAAAACAAACCTCCCAATAACCTTAAAATTAGACTACATAATGCTAACTGTAATAAAGTAACATGCACCTCTTGCTTTGAAATTGGAAAAATTGAAAAGATCAAATATTTGGGTATATATATTGACACAAATTTAAACTGGCAACCACAAATTAATAACATCGTTTCTAAATTAAGATATCTGACGTACATATTTTATAGACTTAAGGAAGTACTCAATGTTGACAAATTGAAAATGATTTATTTTTCTCTAGTGCAATCCTCAATTATGTACGGTATATTAGGATGGGGTGGCGCACTAGATACATTTATAAAACCACTACAAATAGTACAAAATCATATTATCAAGGTTATATATAATAAAAAGAGGACATTTTCGACTTTTTTCATTTTTATATTAACTTCACACAGGAGGCCCTGAAGAAAATAATTTCCCTCAGGGCCTATGTCATCTGTGGGGATGCTGTGTGGAGGGTCTTTTTGTGGAGAGGAAGGAGTGAACATGAGTCTTGAAGAGTCCCATGTTGTAGGAGGGAGGAAACACAGAGGCCGGCAGTTCGTTCCACAGCCGAGCTGTTGAACTTAAGAACGAATCGTAGAAGCGACCCGTTCTCATGTGACAAATGTCAACCGTGTACAAATGTTGGGCGCGCGTTTGGCGTGTATCCCGACTATGCACCGGTGCCGAAGGGATCAATGACGCTAGTTCCTCAGAGCATCTTCCATTGTAATACCGATAGAACAAGGACAGCATACCTACCTGACGCCTGTGCTCTAAAGATTGCAGTCCGCTTGTTAAGATTGGGGAATCTATCAAACGGACCGCCCGTTTTTGCACAGAGTCAAGGGTTTTTTCAGGTATTTAGGGGCTCCGTACCAGAGATGGCTACCAAATTCGAGAGTAGGGCGCACTTGCGATTTGTACAGGGTCAGCAGTTGTGTACTATTAAAGTATCTGCGGGCCCTGTACAGTACGCCCAGCCTCTGAGAGGCCAACTTTACTCTGGCTTCAATGGAGCCCCCGTACCTGAGCTGGTCACTTAAAGTTACACCAAGCATATCAATGGAAGGCCTGTTCGGAAGATTGCTTCCGTTGAAGGAGACTAGATTGTCATTTGGGTCCCTTTTAGACGTAATCAGACAGGATTGGGTCTTTGAAACATTAAATTCGACGAGATTATTTTTACCCCAGGAGGAAATACTCTTGAGATAACCGTCCATTCTCTGCTTCAAAGCCCTCCGAGCCGTTGGAGTTTGTGTGCCCTTTGGGGGCTTGTCAAACAAAAAGCTATCATGAACTGTACTGTCATCCGCGTAACAATGAATTGGTGCACATGTCAAAAGGTCATTTATGTGCAACGAAAACAAAGTCGGAGACAGAACCGATCCCTGTGGGACGCCAGCATTTATGGAGTGTAAGGAAGAGGTGAAACCGTCAGCAACCGCCTGAATCGACCTATCCCTTAAAAAGTCAGCAATCCACGTACACAGGGATGCGGGAAGTCCGTAAGAAGGCAATTTGTTGACAAGTCCTCGGTGCCAGACCCGGTCAAAGGCCTTGGATATGTCTAGTGCGACCGTTTGGGTCTCACCGTGACGTTCCAGGCACCGCCCCCAAACATGCGTCACATACGCGAGAAGATCACAGCACGAGCGGTTCCGCCGGAATCCGTATTGACGGTCGTTGATAATTTTGTTCTTCTCGAGGTATGTGAGCAGTTTGTCGTTGATCACACGTTCCATCACTTTGGACAGAACTGATGTGATCGCTATGGAGCGGTAGTTGGCCGGGTTGGAGCGGTCACATTTTTTGGGAATAGGGTGAATGACCGCTTTTTTCCAACCAGAGGGCACAGTGCCACACTTCAGGGACATTTTGAAGAGCTTTGTCAAAACTGGAACAATTTCCGCAGCACACCTCTGCAATACCAGGGCAGGTATTCCATCAGGTCCACTAGCTTTGTTAACATCGAGCCCCCGTATAACGTGGAGTACATCCCGATGCCGGATCCTCAGCTTTTTCATAAAGAAGCCGCAGTGAGGAACCGACGGCGGAACAGCACCTCCGTCATCGAGGGTCGAGTTTTCCGCAAACATTTTCCCTAATAAGTTAGCCTTTTCGGTGGCGGTGTTTGCTAGTGAGCCGTCAGGTCTGGTAAGAGGTGGCAAACTGGGTTTGCAAAAATTCCGACCTATTGAGCCCGCAAGCGACCAGAATGCTCTGCTGCCATGCGGGCAGGCAGCCAGCTTTTTGCTGATCTGCAGGTCGTGTTCGAATTTTGACCTTTTAATGATTCTCTTGCATTCCTTTGCCGATTTGTTGTATGCTGATCTGCTTTCGGACGTTCGAGATGTGTTGTAGGCTCGGTAAGCCGCGTTTTTTCGTCGAACTGCTTCGGAGCATTGTCGACTGGACCACGGCTTTGAGCCCACACCAGTTTCTTTAGAGTAGTTGATTGTATGAAGCCATCCATCGCCGATTTGATGACTTCACCAATCTCCTGGGCACATCTTGAAGGGTCCGAAGTCCGAAAACAAACAGCTGACCACGGAAAAGCGTTGAAATGGGCCCGCATACCGAACCAATCTGCTGACCTATAGTGCCACACTTTTCTCCTCAGCCTCTCATTGGTTGGTCTGAGGTTAACGGGGATTGATGTCGTCACTAGGCAGTGGTCCAAGGCCTACTACAGAACAGGCCTAGACGCGCTACCGCTGAATTACGAAGTCAGTGCTGTCATATTTTAGTGTTCGTATGCGACACGGGATTCGATTTTCGCCATGAAGTTTTTATGTTTTAAATCGAAAGTTTTACGAAAATTAAAATGTTAAAATTATTAAAATGAGCACAGTTAAAAAAGGAAAAGGAGTAAAGAAATAAATGAAGTCATATATTTTAATAAATATGTATTTTTTATTTATTGTTTTTTATTTTTATTGTTTCTAAAATATATTATTAAATATTACTAATTTCTTAAATTCCTCATGAAAGTAATGTTTATACTGGAAGCTTGGAAGTGAAATTTGAACAGATTCAGATAGACAATTTAGGTAATATATTATGTATAATTGGAAATAAGTTTCTAATAAATTCCTCATGAAAGTAATGTTTATACTGGAAGCTTGGAAGTGAAATTTGAACAGATTCAGATAGACAATTTAGGTAATATATTATGTATAATTGGAAATAAGTTTCTAATAAATTCCTCATGAAAGTAATGTTTATACTGGAAGCTTGGAAGTGAAATTTGAACAGATTCAGATAGACAATTTAGTTAATATATTATGTATAATTGGAAATAAGTTTCTAATAAATTCCTCATGAAAGTAATGTTTATACTGGAAGCTTGGAAGTGAAATTTGAACAGATTCAGATAGACAATTTAGGTAATATATTATGTATAATTGGAAATAAGTTTCTAATAAATTCCTCATGAAAGTAATGTTTATACTGGAAGCTTGGAAGTGAAATTTGAACAGATTCAGATAGACAATTTAGGTAATATATTATGTATAATTGGAAATAAGTTTCTAATAAATTCCTCATGAAAGTAATGTTTATACTGGAAGCTTGGAAGTGAAATTTGAACAGATTCAGATAGACAATTTAGGTAATATTTTTTTTTTTTTTTTTTTTTTTTGGAATTATTTTTTATTTTTAATAATAAGTTTACATGGTACATAATTCATTTTACATCTTGGGTTTTTTTACTACTCTTCCATTGAAAGCATTTGCTTGTGTATGGAAGGGGAGTGTACATAAATGTTGTTGTTAGTTAGTACTTAGATAATTCATTGTACATAAATGTATGTTTGCTGTAGTATTTTTTTTTTGATAGTAGTGAAGGATAATATATTAATATAATAAATTTTAATAAAGAAAGAAAGTTATGGAAAACTAAGGATATTTTTGAGATTAATTAAGTGACAGTAGTTTTTTTTTTCAGAATATTTTTAAAGTGTCTCTTGACAGAGAGCAGTATTTGGGTTTTATCATTAATGCTTCTGATTTCTTCTGGTAGACGATTGAAAAAAGTTCTTCCCTGGTAAGTATAATGATGTTGTGCAAAAGACGTATTTAGTTTTGGGCATAGAAAAACATGTCTAAGTCGCGTTCTGTTTTCATTTAAAAATTGATATTTATCTTTTTCTTTTATAATTTGGATTAATGAGTTTTTAATATATAGGTCTTTAAATGTAGGTACTTGAAATTCTTCAAACAGGCGTTCTGTTGGGTAGTCAAAGGATTTTTTTAATATAATTTTAATAATTGTTCTTTGTATAATTTCAATTGGAAGAAGGTTACATTTATACGCGGATCCCCAACTAATAATAGCGTATTGTAAAGTGGATTGAACTAAGGCATAGTAAATTAAATATAGATTTTTTATCGACAGAAAGTTTCTAATTCTTAAAAATATATATATTAATTTTCTAATTTTTTTTACTACTTGACATATTTGTTCCTTCCATTTCAGATTTTTATCAATAATTACTCCTAGATATTTAATTTCATTTGTTGTTTTTAGTACTGTACAGTTTGATTTGCAATAGTTTTGGCTGTGAATTTTAGTATTATTATGTATGACAATGTTAAAATTTTTAGGAGTATCGTTTGTATGGATTGCAAATGGAATTACAAATGTCTTTTCATTATTAAGTGACAGTAAATTGGTGTCGAAAAAATTCTTGAGCGTGTTGATGTCTTCTGTGGCCTTTAATTCTACTTTTTCCCAAGTCTTATCACTTATTATTAATACTGTATCATCGGCGTATGACGTGATTTGACCATGTAAAGGTTGAAAAAAAATATCGTTTACATATATAGTAAATAGAATTGGTCCAAGCACTGTACCTTGGGGGATTCCAAAGCTTGTAATCTCTTGATCACTTTTAACACGATTGATTTTTACCACTTGAGGACGGTTTTTTAAGTAGTCGGTGATCCATTTAATCACGTTGCCTTTTATGCCGATATTATTCAATTTTTTTAATAGCATCTCATGGGATATGCTATCGAATGCCTTTCTAAGGTCAATAAATATACCCGCACATTTTTTACCTTTATCTAATGATTCGTGAATGTATGAAGTTACGTTAGCAATAGCATCTTGTGTGCTGAGTGATTTTATAAAGCCAAACTGGTTTTTGTGTAATATTTTATTATTATCTAGAAAATTTACCAATTGTTTTTTTACTATTTTTTCAAAGATCTTTCCTATATTAGAAATTAGACATATTGGGCGATAGTTCGTTGCTTGATGTGGATCTCCAGATTTGTAAATAGGTGAGATTATTGTGGTTTTGTAGTTCATTGGAAAAATTCCATTTGTTAAACCTAAGTTTATTAAATGAGTGATAGGTTTTATTATGTGAGGTTTCATAGTTTTTAACATGTGTGTCGTAATAGAATCAAAACCGGGAGACGAACCTCCTTTCATATTTTCTATTATTTTCGAGATTTCACATTCTGTTGTTGTTTCAAACATTGAAAGTATATTATGTTTCTGTATATTTTTATTTTTATGGTTTTCTTGGTTTGAAGGCTTATGGATATTTTTCGCAAGATTTTTCCCAACATTTGCAAAGAAGGAATTAAGTATGTTTGCACATTGTTTAGGCTGTATATTGGCATCTATAATTTTTTTATCATGTTCAATGTACTTAATGTTTTGTGTTTTTTTTGTATTTTCTATGGCGAAATTAACAGTTTTCCACATTTGTTTATGGTTATTTTCTGAAGATAATATTTTATTTTTAAAATACTCTTCCTTACTTTTTTTAATATAAGATGTTAATTTATTTTTATATTTTTTATAGAAAATATATGCTTTTTCATCTTGGGGATTTTTTAAAGTTATTTTGTAAAGTTTTTCTTTATTTCTGATAGATATAATAAGCCCTTTGGTAATCCAAGGCTTTAAACATCTTAATTTTGATTTTATGTGTGTTGTTATCTCAGTTGTCGAATTTTTAATGTGTTGTGACATAATATTTTCGAAGTTAGTCGAACAAATTTCAGTATCATCACTGTTTAAAACATTATTCCAACTCTCCTTTTTTAATTTTTCAGAGAGAATAGTCATATCTATTGTTGATTTTTTGGTTATTAAATTATGTTTTTTATGTTTAATATTATTATTATACAGAAGTAAGCATGAGTGATGATCAGTTATGTTAGTTTTCCAAACAATTGATTTTATTTTGTGAAGATCTTTAATGTTTACATTTGTCCAAATGTGGTCTAAACAAGATGGAGTATGTTCTTTTATTTCCCTAGTATTTTTATTTATGCAAGATATAAAATTTTGTTCAGTCATACAATTGATGTATTCATTTTTGTTATTATTTTCTATTTTTTCATTAATATTAACGTTAAAATCTCCTACGACGAAGCAAAGTTTATTTTTTAATTTTAATAATATGTATTTGAGGTCATTAATAAATGTAATAATATTCGAGCCATGCGTTCTATAGATAGCTATTAGATGGTATATTGATTTGCCGAGTTTGAAATGTACTTCGATGCAGTTTACTAAGTGTATTGGATGTATATATTATGTATAATTGGAAATAAGTTTCTAATAAATTCCTCATGAAAGTAATGTTTATACTGGAAGCTTGGAAGTGAAATTTGAACAGATTCAGATAGACAATTTAGGTAATATATTATGTATAATTGGAAATAAGTTTCTAATAAATTCCTCATGAAAGTAATGTTTATACTGGAAGCTTGGAAGTGAAATTTGAACAGATTCAGATAGACAATTTAGTTAATATATTATGTATAATTGGAAATAAGTTTCTAATAAATTCCTCATGAAAGTAATGTTTATACTGGAAGCTTGGAAGTGAAATTTGAACAGATTCAGATAGACAATTTAGGTAATATATTATGTATAATTGGAAATAAGTTTCTAATAAATTCCTCATGAAAGTAATGTTTATACTGGAAGCTTGGAAGTGAAATTTGAACAGATTCAGATAGACAATTTAGGTAATATATTATGTATAATTGGAAATAAGTTTCTAATAAATTCCTCATGAAAGTAATGTTTATACTGGAAGAAGTGAAATTTGAACAGATTCAGATAGACAATTTAGTTAATATATTATGTATAATTGGAAATAATTGTTTCTAATAAATTCCTCGTGAAAGTAATGTTTATACTGGAAGGTTGGTAGTGCAATTTGAACACATATACATAATATAATAAATAATAAGTTTACAAAAGAAGAGAATTGGTGGCATGTATTTCATAAGATATTATACGCTATTTAATTTTTGAACTTTTCTATTACGTGATCCTGAACAACTTTGTACAGTGAGTTCATCATTTTTGTTTTTTGCTAAGTTACTTAAGTGGATTTTACAGGTTCTATGACAAATGTTTTCCAACATTATTTGCATAGTTTTTTTACAATTACATTCATTTAAATCATTTTGAAGTAAAAAATAATCATTTAATTTGGTAACACTTATCTTATTCAAAATATAGAGTTGATTCTGGCCACTAATAAAAATATCTGGATAAGAATCTAAAATTTTTTGTAAACTGAACCATACCAATGCTGTAGCAACAGTGGGACTCTCAGTCGGTAATATTAATTTTCCTCTATCTATTTCCAAAACTAATTCTTTGGGTACATTTTCAAGTTCTACCTCCTTATCTAACGACTGAAGCCATGCTACACATATATCACATTTCTTTGATCGCAACTCTCTTCTAACATTATACCCAGCAATGTAAGTAATAATTGGCATTAAATTTTCAGGAATGTTTTCTAAAGAAAATTCCAAATATATTATCTCATTATAAATAGTTAAATCCACAAATATGTTATTAATTGATGCACTTGCTTGCGGAAGAAGTGTTTTTAATGGAATATTATTTCCCTTACATACTAATATAACACTGCTTTTAAAGCGAAGTTTTCTTTCACTTTCTAAGACCTGAAGGTAGCTAATGTAATAGTTAGCTCCACTCATTTGCCGATAACAACCAAACCTCGCTTCGAGATCATCGTTCTGAAACTTGCCCAGCAATAAGTAGTCTATTTTATACATGGAGAACATGTATGGGATTAATGACAAAAATGAATCTAACGTGGTGATGAGAGATTGGCATGTTTGCGCACTTAAGGAAGCGCTGACAGGAATCGTAACCCTCCAATTCTTTAACCATCTCAACATATTCTTTAAAAAGTTTATGTTATCCAAACTAGTTTCTCTCATGGGTTCCCTATGCGGATCGTTAAAGCGTTTTCCTTCGAAAGCGCTATGTACATTAATAATTTTCCACCATCTACAAAATATGTTTAAAAAATGTAATGTACCCTCAGGGTTTACAAATGTTTCAGGCTTTTTGAGTGCAACACACTTTAACCCTGCAATAGTTTTTTCATTAAAAATTTGTAAAGCTAATGAAACATTTTGTTTTTGAATGCTACTAGGATACAATGCTTTGTATGACAACATGTGTCCATATTTAAGAAGTGACTTCTCCTCCAGTTGGTATACTAAACGCAAATGTTGAAATTGAGCTTCCAATGTTACATCGAAGTTATCAATATTAGGAAATTTAATAACGCAATTATCACCCTTCTTACATATCCAATTATTACGCACACATTTAATTATGTGAACAGGATCAAAAATAAAAAATAATGTTCTACTATTATCTATCGGGTGAGGCACACTGGGGAGTAATATTTTATTGGGTTGGAACAATTCAAATGCTTTCCTATTGATGGCATTATTATCGGATATTAGGGATATGATTTGAAAGCCAATATCTTCAACCTCCTTCATAACATTTAAAATCATTGATTTCAGCTGCTCGGCAGTCAAATTATTTACTGGCACTATACTAACCACATCTTTATATTTTGACAAAATGCTAGAAATCATAAATACTTGAGCTGTTTTTGCAATTTTCGATGAATCTGTTTTACTGCTTCCATACAAACTGCCCCCTTTAAAATTAAGTTGAGGACTTATATAAATTTCATCCAATTGCAAATTCACCAAAAGTTCATCTTTTTTTAAAAATTGTTTTTTCGTTTTTAAATATTCTACGCTACCCTTTATATCTTGATCAAATAAACTAAATTTTGAAATCAATTTCTTAATATTTCTAGGGTGAGGAATGCACAAATAATTACTATTATATAACATATGATACACGGCCGAAGAATGTACAAACATAGATGCAGCAAATATTAAAGTATTCCCACTGTACCTACGGAGATTTTTAAGGGTAGCGACATACTTAATTTGTTCTATAATGAACATAATTCGCAGATCAGCGTCTGGAAAGTGTCTTTGCAACATCATGAAAATATCACTTAAATCTAAAGCAGGGGTATTGTTATGGATCGAGGACTCGATAAAATTGATCAGTTCGTTTAAATCATCCACACTTCGAATTAAACTAATGTTTTTTGGGTGTCGACTTTTACTCACTAACTTATCACCTAAAAATAAATCTATTTGTAAGTCACTCATCACTTTTACAGCCCCTAAAATACAAGGCGTATCACTTGCACCGATTAAACACAAAACTTTATGTGCTGCTGTCTCCGTCAAAACCCATTCTGGTTTAATTAAATTTGAAGTCCTTGCAGAAGAAAAGAATTTTGAAATGTCGTCTAAAGATTTAATAGCCTTTGCCTCTTCGTGCTTCTTAAAGTCTCGGAGGCTCTGTTCAAGAGCAGCTTTCATCCGGGATGCCTCCACGTCGCAGAGTCTCCTTGACGCTTGGGAGATGGTGGACAGGTATTTGGGGGCATTGAGGAATATTGTAGGGACTGATCCCTCACGAAGCTTGGGAATTTTGCGAGGAACATCTATAACTTCCCCGCGTACTGTGCATTTGTCACTTCGTATGACTGATGATTCATCCAAATGTTTTATGCAAATGTACGGATTTTTGATTCCAGAGAAATCTGTTGGAATCCTACGAAGCCATTTTTTTCCGTAGAACATCATTTTTCGGAAGGGCAAATGTGGATACACTTCCATGTTGAGAGCGATAGTTGGATTTACACCCAATCACACTGCAGCACCTTCCCATCTTGTTAGCGTAAATCACCTGAAAAAAAACATAAACGAAATAAGGCACAGGTATTTATTATATAGGTATAATTTAGTTTAGTTGAGGGTAGCGTCATGATTAGTGTATTTTTACATAACAATTTGAATGAATTTGAAATTGCAGCGTTCCGGACAAAACAAGTGCAAAGCACCTTGTAATTAATCCTGTCAAGACAACACTGTATTTATATTATACAGCGCATTCTAACAATAATAACAAGGACCAATTTAATTTAAATCGCCTTTATTTTAACCACTCTCAAACGACAGATAACCTCAAATATATTAAAATTATTTTGTTGAAAATAATGTTACGAATAAAAGACGTGGTAACTAACATAAACGCATTTCAAAATTTAATCTAAATCAGTTCTATTAGCTTAAAAAGCAACAAGTAAAAAGTATCTTTCATTGATGATGTAACCCAAATTGTTGATTAGGTATTTGTGAAACGTCAAATATGATTTGTTTTTTTAAGTATTAAATATGCATTATAAATACAAAATCCACTTACCAGTTCAACTTCCAAGTAAACTTCACTGTTTAAAATAGTAGAATCAGTTTGTTTATTTAATATGTTCGCGATAAACAACACAAATCAGCAGTAACAACGAGCATCAAGTGACGACCGCCGCCATTTGCAAACAATGCCGAACCAGTTGCCGAACTAGCAATAACCGATAACAATGCAAACTTGAAACTTGACAGCACTGACTTGGTCACGTGACATTTTAAAATCTGCCAGGCGCCTAGGCCTGTTCTGTAGTAGGCCTTGGCAGTGGTCAGATGATCACAGAGGCGCTGTGACGTCAATCTTATAACCGTGTGGCACAGTAGTTAAGAATAGGTCTAACAGATTGGAGCGGTGAGTCTGGACATCAGGAACCCTTGTAGGCTCCTGAACTAGTTGCTCTAATCCGTAGCAAATGGCAAAGGATTCCACCTGTCGGCCAGCCGAGTCCGTTGGGCCTGAGAACTTCAACCATGGTTCGTTATGAACATTGAAGTCCCCCAGAACAACAAACTCGGCCGAAGGGTAGCGGGGCAAGAGATCATCAATAGTATCGCTCAAATGTTTGAAGAGCTCGGAAGTGTCTGATTCGTTATGGTTCGGTGAGCGGTATAGACATGCGTAGAATCTTGCCGTACTGGCAAGATTGACGCGCACCCACATTACGTCGAATCTGGAGATACTGATCAATTGTACAAGGAATCTCAACTATTCAATCTCCGTAAACTATTTTTACTTCAAAGCCTGAAATATGTCATGAAAAACCAAAAAAAAATTCAAAAATATGAACCCAAAATCAACTATAAAAGAAATCATGTATTTTATACCCCACAAACCAATACCAAACTAATGCAAACTCACAGTAGCTTTATTGGACCTCGCACTTTTAATCTACTACCAAAAAAAATTCAAGTAACAACTAAACTAGCGCAATACCAAAAAAAATTAAAGTTGTGGCTGTACAATGCGAATGTTGAAGCATTATTCATTTAATTTGAACTTTTTTCTATTTTGTTTCTGTATAGTTATTATTATTTTATTTAGTGTTCTTTTAATTCATATATATTACCTTACAATCTTTATTTTTACTTTGATTTATTTTTAATATGCACCTCTTGCACAATCTTTTAGACTAACTTTAATTATAATCCTACCGTTTTTCTTTATTATGCTTACTGTTTTTTATTTTTATTTTTACAGTTATAAATTTTTTAGGTACAAAAATCTAATGTATTAACTTATATTACCCACGCACAGGCTGCGCCTTAGTGGGTTCCCTTTCCTATTATTATAAAACTTGTAATGTGAAATATATAAATTGGGAAAAAATAAAGGAATTAAAAAAAACTACGCAGAGGGAAATTTCGAAGCCGTGTCTATTCCCAATAGACGACAACGATGAGCTGAGGGTGATAACATACCCAACCAACAGACCGTGCGCAGTCTAAGCGCCAGACGTGACAGCAAAATTAAACACAAGGCTTGACATTGTGAAGCTTTAAAAAATATAAAGCAATAAAAAAACATTGTGTGGTTTAAAAAGTAAAAAAAAAAAACAATAAAAAAAACATTGTGAACTTTTTATTTTTTGTTATTCTTTATATTGGCTTTCACCCATTAAGAGTGATCTTAGCCATACATTACAACATTTTTCTTATTAATAAATAAAAATGATGAATGGCTATAAAAACTTGTGCTTAGAACGTGAAATAAAAAAGGAAGATAGTTAAAAAAAAACACTTCGTCAATAACACAATCATTTTCAAGTGAGCTTAATTAATTGAAAACTAAAAACTTTTCAAAATGCAGTAATGAGCAGTATGAAGAAGAAGGATGACCTGGAATATATTAACCTTTGGTGTGTTGTCCATATATATGTTTTTATATATGTCATGTTGGTTTTCCTTCTCTTTTTTTAAATTAAATTTCTGTTGAGATTTAGTTTAAACTATTGCATTTTTGTATTCCAGAATGAAATTTAATTTGTTTGAACAAAGGTAAATTTTAAATTATTATTTCATAATTTGTTTTGTATAATTTTTTGGTTGTTTTAGTAGAAAATAGAATTCAATATTTTCTTGCTTTTAAAAATATATTTTCTATTTGGCCCGGAGTATGTTGGATTTTGCTGTAAGTTAATATAGATTAGCTAGTTTATCACTTCTCTACGGACAATGAAACTAGGTTATTTAAGGTCTGAATTCAATTAAAGAACCTTACTTCTCTTCGATATTTCTAGCAAAATAAACGCAAAGTAATTATTATATTCGCTGTCCGTTGGTTGAGTGATCTCTTCAGAGTGTCGGTAGCAATATAAACTTTGGATAAAAAAACATAGCAATAAATCGGTGGAATTTCAACTTCTCCAAAGTGTTTTATTTTATATGAGGAATCAACCCCTTTGTTCACAAGTCCTAACTTTTGGCAACATGTTAATTGTGCAGAAGAAAAAAATTAATTAAATGTGGCATCGAATCGAACAATGACATCAGAAAGTATAAAAATAGTATAATATTGTGTAAGGGTAAATCTATATATACGTCTGTGTGTGACATACTTGTAATTGATTAATTTACTATAACGAAGATATGGTCTTGAATTATACGAAATGTCTTATATTGGCTATTATGTGGGTAGTTTTGTAAATGTCCAATTTCCTTCGCGGTTCCTGCTGAACAATATGAGGTTGAATCCGCCCCACTGTTTCAATATGGCTGTTTCCTCTTATTAACCCGTCCGTATCCATACTATAAAGATGGTGTACCATATAAACCTGGCCGTATCCATACTGTAACGATGGTCTACCTTATTAACCCGGCCGTATCCATACTGTAACGATGGTCTACCTTATTAACCCGGCCGTATCCATACTGTAACGATGTTCTACCTTATTAACCCGGCCGTATCCATTCTGTAACGATGTTCTACCTTATTAACCCGGCCTTATCCATACTGTAACGATGATCTACCTTATTAACCCGGCCGTATCCATACTGTAACGATGTTCTACCTTATTAACCCGGCCGTATCCATTCTGTTACGATGTTCTACCTTATTAACCCGGCCTTATCCATACTGTAACGATGATCTACCTTATTAACCCGGCCGTATCCATACTGTAACGATGGTCTACCTTATTAACCCGGCCGTATCCATACTGTAACGATGTTCTACCTTATTAACCCGGCCGTATCCATACTGTAACGATGGTCTACCTTATTAACTCGGCCGTATCCATACTGTAACGATGGTCTACCTTGCTCTTTACATTTATTTATTATTTCATACATTTATAAATATCAGTATTTAAGGTATTCCCGACACACATATTTTTTACAAAACATGTGGCAATTCCACATAAAATAAGCACGTTAATTCTATTTATCCTGTACGATTAAATAATCCCGTTAATTTTTAAATTTTATTTAGGAAACGAAAAGTCGTACATTTAAGCATAAATAGTAATTATTCATATTTTCTAGACCATAACGTTCCATAAAGTTTACTTATTGATTTAGTATTTGTAACTATACAATATATTTAGAAAGAACAAAGAAATATATAAACATTACAAGGAATTACAAAATGTTTTTAAACAAATAAAGACATTTAGTAGTATTACAGATTAAATTAAAATAAACAATAAAATTAACTACGATGATGATATTATTATTTCACAAAATAAAAACTTAATTTATCAGCTGTATTTAACATGTTTTCTAGTAACAGTTTACCTCTGAATGGTGGTCAATCACTAGGGAGATACTGATAATGCATCTTTTACCATCTCCCCTGACTTAATTATTGTTTCTTGTAGTAGGTTATGATATGTCAAGTGTTATTTTTTTAATACTACGCGTGCAGCGGAAGGCGACAACTTTACCCTCATTAAAAACTTTATTACGAAACTAAATTAATAACATTAATGTGGTGATAGCATGGAGGAATCTGACAATGGGAGTTTCAAGTCACCACTCTTTATTGATTTCATAACTTTTTTTTAAATTTATTTTTCGGATTAACTTTATTGAGTAAAACCTCAAATTGTAATATTTAATTATTGAAGACAATATTAGCGATTTTTAAACGAAAATCTGAAACAGAAAAATCATAAAAGGATACGGTCACATCTAGGTCCTAGATCGCTAATATTGTCTTCATTTATTAAATATTAAAATTTGAGATTTTACTCAATAAAGTTATTCCGAAAAATAAATATTCATTCTAGACTTGCAGAAAAGTCAATAGATGTCGGACGTTAAAAAAAAAAAATAATAAGATGGTATTTTAATATTTGAAACTGTTATTTCGTGGTGGAATTCCATTATAAATATATATAAAGAACACAATTTTAAACTTTTTTCCACTTATTTTTATTTGACCGTGACCGGTTTCAGCCTGTTAGGGCCATCTTCAGACTGATGAAAATGGCCCTAACAGGCTGAAACCGGTCACGGTCAAATAAAAATAAGTGGAAAAAAGTTTAAAATTGTGTTCTTTATATATATTAATAATAAGATAGGTTTATCTAAAAAGACGCTGTCTAGATTGCATTTAGTTCGGGTTGAATCTTGCGATCATACATAAAGATAGTTGCCAATAAAAATGTGCGGTGAAAAAATGAAGACAATGTTGGTAGTTCTTATTCGAAGTATGATACAGTTAAAAGTGACCGAGGGGATATGGTCCCATTAGCTCAGTTGGTAGAGCAGTGTCCCGGAAAGACAAGGGTCCTGGGTTCGTGTCCTAGATGTGACCGTACCCTTTTCTGATTTTTCTGTTTCAGATTTTCGTTTAAAATCACTAATATTGTCTTCAATATTTAAACGGAACATATTTATGAAACTTCCTAAAACAAAACGTAGTTTTAACGGAACTCCAATTTGTAAGAGCTATGACTGTAGGTTTTAATACTTAGGTTTTAATATTTTGCCTAGCAATGGAGTCTAGTGTAAAAATATTTTTAAGTAAGTGTATATACTCGTGACATTGAAGATAAGACGATTGAAATCGGTTGAGAGAATCGTCGATAATCCAGAATACAGAAATCTAACGCCGAATTCCACTATATCTCGAAAACGATAAAACCGTGTATTGGGTCATGAATCTGCTTTTAAAAACACATAGTTCGGGTTAAATCTTGCGATCATATATTAAGATAGCAGCCAATAAAAATGTACGGTGAGAAAAATGAATAAAAAGGTTGCTAGTTCTTATTCAAAGTGTGGTGAACGTATGTCTGTCGGTATGAAAGAGACAGGCATATCTGAGTGAGACAGCATGACCAAGACGTATAAAAAGGCGTGTCTGTTGTAACTCGTCCTCTCTTTGCAATAACATCTCGAATACTGTCCATTTGTATAAATACTAAATAAACCAAATAGTATGGAGTATCAAACCGTATATTATTTACAAATTATCTGAGTGATCGGCACGGCAGATCACCACAGTTGGCGCAGCCAAAAAAGGAAGCTGAACAGCCGCTAAATTCTTCCTGGAGGAAGAACCACAGTAGGCGCAGCTGAAAGAACTACAGTTGGAGCAGCCAAAAAAGGAAGCTGAACAGCCATTAAATTCTTCCTGGAGGAAGAACCACAGTAGGCGCAGCTGAAAGAACTACAGTTGGAGCAGCCAAAAAAGGAAGCTGAACAGCCATTAAATTCTTCCTGGAGGAAGAACCACAGTAGGCGCAGCTGAAAGAACTACAGTTGGAGCAGCCAAAAAAGGAAGCTGAACAGCCATTAAATTCTTCCTGGAGGAAGAACCACAGTAGGCGCAGCTGAAAGAACCAGAGTTTGGTTATAATCCCACCGAGCACCGCGGAAGGGATTATTGTCGCAAGAAAAAAAATTTGGGGACAGTATCGGACATTGAAGGAGCATCAAGGCAAGGAACTGGCAAGGAGATTCAAAGCGCTGAGCTCAAGGAATCAGCAGCCGAGAAACCGGAGGAAAAACGGATCCAGGCAACTTGTACCGGGACCCGACACGGGAAGGCGTGGCGGTGGTGACCGGACGAGAAGGACGACCAGGAATCCGGACGGAGCCAGAAGACGGTCGGACGCGGAAGGGCGGCGATCGGCGGCAGCATCAATCATCAGATTCGTGAGTTGAGTGCTGTTTGTTGTTTTTTCTGATTATTGGTAATCTGTGTGGAAATGGAGGGAGTGGGTTTACCCAGGTTTTGTCACCTTAGGGACGGGCTGGAGACGTTCGTACTACAGTTTGAGCAGTTGATCCTCGTCAATGATGACAAATTTAAATCCGAGGATAAAAAGAGAGCGGTTTTAATATCCCACCTACACACAGACACGATTAATCTACTGATGGATTTATGTTATCCAAAAAAACTAACAGAATTATCGGTTGAAAATATTTTTTTGTTATTAGGAAACCACATGGGTGTTTCAAAGAATGTGTTTAAGGAACGTGGAAATTTTTTTGCGGCGAAACAAAAAGTTGGGGAATCTATAAATCTTATATAGCTAGGTTACGTTGTCTAACAAAATTCTGCAAATTTGAAAGCAGAGGAAGAAAACTTAAAAGATATTTTTGTGACTGGTTTATTAGAAGGTCGTATTAAAGAAAAAAATGTTTTTAGATTCAGAGAATCTGACTTTAAAAAGTACATTAGAGTGCGCATCGGGAATGGATTCATTTCATAAAAATATTACGTTTATTAAATCCGAGAGTGTCGGGCTTATTTCTAGAAGTAAACAAAATTTTAGTAGTAGTGCAGGTAGGAATTATTCTACTTCACCGGCGCGGACAAAAGACAAAAATGTTACAATTCCCAGAAAGAAATCAGTAGAACGTATACAACAATTGAAGTGCAAATATAGTAATTTAAATAATCATGATTCCAGTAATTGTAGATTAAAAAACGTGACGTGTTTTAATTGCAAAAACAAGGGACATTTTAGTAAAAATTGTCGCGAAAAAAAACGGGAGGAAGTTTATTCTGTGTTTGTGAATTCAAGTGAAATAAATTCAAGGTTAACAAGAAATACCGATCCCATTTATTTGTCGTTAAAAGTTAATAACGGTTTCATCATAAAAGGATTATTTGACACGGGTGCAGGAATATCGATCCTATCGGATAAAGATTATTGGGAACATTTTAAAGATGTACAATTAAAGCCGAAGAATTTAACCCTGAAGGGTTACAATAATTGTAAGTTACAGTTACTTGGATGTTTAATTTTGTCAATTAATTTCAATGGTATTACTAAAATAATGGAATTTTGTGTTGTAAAGGATTGTTCAACCACTGTGCTGGGTAGAGACTTCGTAAAAGAAATTAACATTGGTTTTACGGGTTTCGAGACGGTTTCTTCACAGTTGAAAAGTGAAATACTCACGCATAATATTCACGACGTAAACAATAATAGTGTCGATACGTTAGTGCGTAAATATCCGGAGGTATTTTCAAGTAAACTAGGTAGATTCAATAAATTTAAAGTTCATTTAAAATTGAAAGAAAATGCAGAACCAAAATTCTGCAATCCGAGAAGTATTGCTTTCGCTTTGAAAGCGAAAGTTGAAACGGAATTGAACCGTTTACAGGAAGAGGGAATTTTAGTTCCGATTAGTTATAGCAAGTTTGCATCTCCTATCGTGCCCGTAGTTAAAAGCGACGGAAGCATTAGAATTTGCGGGGATTATAAATGTACTGTGAATCCACAGTTGATTGTTGACAAATATCCCATGCCGAAGATAGAAGTTTTCTTCTTCTTCAATGGCGCTACAGCCCATTTCGAGCCTTGGCCTCCTTTAACATGAGCCTCCACCGCCCTCTGTCCTCGGCCGTCGTCTTCGAATCTGCAACATGGAGTAGTCTTCTGGCATCTTTCCTGACATCGTCCTCCCATCTCAGCCTAGGTCTGCCCGCCTTTCGTTTGCCTCCCGGGTGTCCTGTTAGAACCTTCTTTGGTACACGTGTGCTTGGCATTCGGTGCACATGTCCGGCCCATCTTAGTCTTTGGAGCCGTAAATGAGTAGAGAGTCTGGGAGCTTGGTAGATGTCATATAGCTCCTTATTGTGGCGGATTCTCCATGCCTCTCCCTCTCGCACCGCTCCTAAGATTCTTCGAAGTACCTTTCTTTCGAAGGTGTCCAGCCGTTCCGCAGACTTTGCTGTCAGTGTTCCCGCCTCACATCCATAGGCCAAGACCGTTCTGATAATTGTTTTATAGAGAGTTATTTTGGTTTTCCTATGGACGTTTCGGGATTTGAACACTGGCAGCAACGCGAAGTAAGTGTTGTTAGCGGCTGTGATGCGCTTTCTTACTTCTACTGGGTCTTCGTTGTCCTGCGTTATGATGGATCCCAGGTAGGCAAACTCTTTGACCACTTCAAAGTTATAGGAGTTTTTAAAATTCACTTTATCTTTTATTCTGCGGTGTGGGGTTCTGGTTTGCATCATGATTTTAGTTTTGTTCTCATTGATTTGCAAGCCCACCTCTCTTGCTGCAGTCTCCAAAGGGTCAAACACCTCTCTTACAGCCTGTAAGGATCTTCCGACAATGTTAAGGTCGTCTGCATATCCAACTATTTGATTGCTTTTGTAGCAAATGTTTGAGTCGGTAACAATCATTGTTTTCCTCACGACGTGCTCCAGAACAATATTGAAAAGAGTGGGAGCTAAGCCATCACCTTGTTTCAGCCCCTGGGAGACGTTAAAATCCTCCGTTGTTTCACCTCCTATCCTTACTCGACATCGTGAACCAACCATCGTTGCTTTTACAAGCTTGACTATTTTGGGCGGTATACCAAAATTTAGGAGTATTTCATATATTTTCTCCCTATCTATACTGTCATATGCCTGTTTGAAGTCAACAAATAATTGATATATGTCTATATCGAATTCCCAGCATTTTGTCAGGATTTGTCGAGTAGTAAAGAGTTGATCAGTGGTGGATCTCCCCCTCCTAAAACCTGCCTGATACTCTCCCAGTAAGTTCTCTGAATGACGTTCTAGTCTTTCTTTCAAAATTGTTGTGAAGATTTTATACGCTGTACAAAGTAGCGATATTCCTCTGTGATTTTCACATTTCAATTTGTCTCCCTTTTTATGTATGGGGCATATTATACTAGTTTGCCACTCTTCTGGTACTCTTTCGGCGGTCCATATATATTTTTTTTTTTTTTACAATAAGATTGTGTAGCAGGTTTTTCAGTTGTTCGTTTCCATATTTATAGAGCTCTGCCGGGATATTGTCTCCTCCCGGTGTTTTATTGTTTTTCAATTTATTTAGGGCAGCCCTTACTTCTGCCACAGTAGAAGTTTTATTATCACAAATTTCGGGCGGAATAATATTTTCAAAAATTGATTTACGTCAAGCTTATTTACAGTTGAAACTAGACGAAGAAAGTATGGAATATACTTCGATTTCTACACATTTGGGGTTATTTAAATTCACTAGGCTAGTGTTTGGGATAAACAGTGCACCGGCAATATTTTGTAGAACTATAGCTTCATGTCTACAAGGTTTGAAGAAAACAGCGGTTTTCCTGGATGATATTATGGTTACAGGAGAAACGATAGAGGAACATAATGCTAATTTAAATGCAGTTCTTAATATGTTAAAAGATTGCGGTTTGTGCGAAAATATTCAAAAGTGCAATTTTAACGCTTCATCGGTATGTTTCTTAGGGTTTGAAATCACGAATGAAGGGATTAAACCTATGGAAGATAAAACGAACGCAATTAGTAAAGTCGCGCAACCAAAAGATTTATCAGAGCTACGCAGTTTTTTAGGAATGGTAAATTTTTACCGATCTTTTGTGCCAAATATGTCTATGTTATTAGATCCTTTGCACAAATTATTGAAAAAAAATACGAATTTTGATTTTAATCAAGATTGCGTAAAAGTTTTTAATAAAATAAAATTAATTTTATGTGATAATCGAGTGTTAGCACATTACGATCCAAATGTTACTTTGAAGGTAGTTACGGACGCCTCAACGAAAGGTTTGGGTGCAACATTGTTACATGTGTATGAAAATAATTTACAAAGACCTATTTCTTTTGTTTCTCGTAAACTGTCAGAAGCGGAAAAGAAATATTCAATTTTAGACCTCGAGGCTTGTGCAATTGTGTTTGCGTTTAAGAAGTTTTTCGAGTACATTTACCGAAGGGAATTTATTCTAGAAATAGATAATGAACCTTTATGTAGAATTTTTGGTGAAAAAAAAGGAATTCCTGTTTTAACTTGTAATAGATTACAACGTTATGGTGTAATTCTCTCATCTTTCAATTATAAAGTTCAATACGTAAAATCAACATTAAATTGTTCGGATTACTTATCTCGCGTACCTGTAGGAGATCCTGTTGAGGAGAATAATAACTTCGATTCAAGAATTTTGTGTTTATTCAAAAATAATAGCGAGATGCCAATAGATGTTGAGGAAGTTAAAGCAGAATCTAATACGGATAAATTATTATTAGAGATAAAAAATTATCTTAGAACGGGGTGGCCAAATAAAGTCAATAAGGATGATTGCAAATGGATTTATTGGATAAAAAGGAACGATTTATCAATAATTGATGATTGTATTTTCTGGAACCATAGGTTAGTAATTCCAATAAGTTTAAGGGATAAGATATTAATCTTATTGCATAGATCTCATCTAGGGATTGCCAAAATGAAAGGGCTAGCTAGAGGCTATTTTTGGTGGCCAGGGATAGACAGTCAAATTGAATTTTTAGTTAGAGAGTGTGGAAGTTGTGCGGAAATTCAACCATCACAACCTAAGAGTGAGTTAACTCCATGGCCGATAACGGAAGAAATTTGGAGTAGGGTTCATATAGATTACGTAGGGCCTATCGGAAATAAATATTTTTTGGTAATCAAAGATTCAACCTCAAAATGGTTGGATTGCATGGAAGTAAATTCACCTAACTCAGATAATACCATTAATATCTTAAAGAGATTATTCAGTTATTTCGGTAGTGTACAAACCTTAGTTTCTGATAATGGAGCAGCATTCATGTCAGCAGACTTTAAACAGTTTTGCGAGTTAAATGGCATTAATCATTTAACAACACCTATAAATCATTCTCAATCTAATGGATTGGCAGAGAATGCAGTCAAAACGTGTAAAAAATTTTTTAAAGAAAATATTGTTAGAAAAAAAATTTCAGTCAGGTTATAATGAGAAGTTAGAATGTTTTCTCATAGATTATAGGAATGCACCACACTGTACAACAGGGTAAGAGCCAGCAGTTGTAATGTTTGGTAGAAGGTTAAGGTCAAATTTGAATAATTTTATACCTAGGGGGGGAAGGTAAAGGAAAATGTGATTGATAAAGATACCAGAATGAAAATGTCAAAATGTCAGGAAAATCAGAAATTCTATTATAAAAGGAATAACAAAGTATCTACGAATTTTAAGATTAATCAGAAAGTTATGGTTAGGGATTTTAGAGACCAAAACAATGATAAGTGGGTAGGTACTAGGGAAAGTACATAAACGTTTGGGAAATAAACTATATTTAATTGAGGTTAAATTGAATGATAAAATCATGTACTGGAAAAGACATTTTGATCAGTTGTCGAAACTGTGTGTATCATGGGAAAAGAAGCCTAGTATTAGAGTCTGAGACGAGGAGGCTATCGTTCGATGAGTTCGATGTCTCCGACTTTGTTTCGGATGACAATCTAACGGGTGACCCTCTTTTTCCTTCCAGCTCCAGTGAACCCGTGGCGTCAACGTCGGGGAACTGGAAGGAGCGCCTTCGACCAAGGATAGAGAAATCATAATAAGCAGCAGTCAACTCCCGAATCAACATGGTTATAAATAAAAAAAAGAAAATGTTGTAAAATAATAATTAAATATGTGTATGTATGTTTTATAATTATTATTATGATAATCATGTTGTGTTACTGTCTGCTGATTTAAGTGTGGAGGGATGTGGTGAACGTATGTCTGTCGGTATGAAAGAGACAGGCATATCTGAGTGAGACAGCATGACCGAGACGTATAAAAAGGCGTGTCTGTTGTAACTCGTCCTCTCTTTGCAAAAACATCTCGAATACTGTCCATTTGTATAAATACTAAATAAACCAAATAGTATGGAGTATCAAACCGTACATTATTTACAAATTATCTGAGTGATCGGCACGGCAGATCACCACACAAAGTATGATACAGTAAAATATGATCGAAGGAGATAGAGCGGTGGCCCTGCAAGTCCTGGGTTCGATTCCTAGGTGTGAATATTTCTTTTCTTATGTTTAGTTTTAGATTTTTGTTTCGGAATCGATAATATTGTCTTCAATAATCCAAGTCGTGGATTTTTTTAGAATTAGTGACAATTCAAGAGATGCCTTCGTAATACATTTCTTAATTAAGGGGTAGACGTCAAATTGACAGTTCAATCGGTCCTCAAACAAAACGTTTTAAGGCGTCATAAGTTAAACTAGGTCGCACCCAACATTTGGAACCGCCGACAGAATTATTATTATTCCGACAACGTTGTTTTAATAATTCGGTTTTGCCTGAATTCCTGTGGGAAAGGAACAAACAAACTGCAAACGGCGGTTCACACAGGTTCAGGTTCACATGTAAACGCGCCAATAGACATATAGCAGTTGTGCATTTGTAGAAAATATGCTTTAGACTTAGCATTAGAACTTACCAATAACTAACATAAGTGATGATAAATTTAACTGCTTTAGGAAAACAGCTTAAAGAATATTATGTAGAATTAGAGTTTTAAATCCGGATGCAACGATTGGAAACTGCAAAACATGCGTCAGTAATAATTTTTAGGTCATCCTAATTATTCAAAAAGTCATAGACTATAAAATGACACTTATAAGTTCATTCGAGTTAAATTTTGTTTTTGTAGCGATTATGCATGTAATATAAAATATTTTGCCCACGTGTTCAACATGTTTTATTGTTAAACTATTTCCGAACTAACTCTCTGGGAGAGCGACCCTTTATCTAAATATGGTGGATGACAAATGAGGTATTCATCGAAACCTACAAAGAGTTTACAACAATATATAGGGAAAGTTTATGTTATGAATATATAGGGACGCGACAAAGGAGTTATCATTATACTGGTTAGCTTAGGTTTTGCGATGTCAATCATATGACACCCAGGGCGCCCGACTTCTTACTTCATGTTATTACTTCACGTTTAATAATGTCAAATGTAACGAAGTGAACGCTTTTCAATTTGTCACTAACTTTCAAGCGATTCTAGGAACTTTGTTTACGCCCTGAAGTCAATTTATTTAATAACACGTGGAGTCTTAGTTACGATGTGTATTAGATATCTTTTTAAAAACACAAGTATGTTTTACTTACAAATAGAAGCTTAAATTCATATGTCATACGGCATATTATATTCTAGTCTAGTAATGTGTAGTTTCTACGACCTAAGAAATTCTAAAAATATCGTACTATAGGATTCATATGTCTTATACTGATTTATAAATGTGGAAATTCTAACTTTACAATTGTAAATGTTCTCCAAAATGCCCTGGAAAGAATTTCAGACTTGTGATGTCCCGAAAGAAACCATTCATCTGTTCTGAATGCAATTACTAATGTTATCCAAATACCTGGTAATAAATTACATCTTTGCGATTCTTTCAAGGATAAAAAAACCATCCTGTCACTTTGAATGCAATCAACAATGTTCTAAAAATTTGTTTTGACACCATCGCCATTCCACTGCAAGAATATTATGTAATAAATACACAATTTGGCTGTCCTGAAACGGGAATCCTTCCCAGTTAGGGCCCGTTCCTACTTCAGTTTTCAAATCGGAGGCGGGTCCCGTTTTAAAAACGGATGGCCAATGGCCCTGTTCACACTTCCGTTTTAAAAACGGATCCGTTTTAAAAACGGACCATACTCTACGAAAAAAAATAATTGTCGATTCAACAAAAACATGTTATTTACTCATTATTCAGTAATGGTGCGCAATGAACGACGATGAAGCTCTTGTTGTCATGTTGTACTTATTAAAAAGAAGAAAAAAAGTGAAAAGAAAATTTTGGGTACACCCAATCATAGCCGAATGATTTTCTGTAGGAATTTTCCAAGTGTTAATTGGTGAGTTGAGAAGTGATGAACTAAAATTCTTTAATTATTTCAGAATAATAATGATTGGATTATTTAT
Source organism: Hesperophylax consimilis (assembly GCF_061612785.1). Lineage (NCBI taxonomy): Eukaryota > Metazoa > Arthropoda > Insecta > Trichoptera > Limnephilidae > Hesperophylax > Hesperophylax consimilis. The sequence continues at coordinate 148,419 of NC_142852.1, forward strand.
ATAGCGCCGTTTTCACCATGAAAAATCACCCCAAGGGCGCTTAATGGCTTAAGAGAATGTCTATCACTTCCTTTAATCATCTACTGGATTGAGTTTCAGAGAGCTTAACATATCAAAATACAAAATTGAGAAAGTGCATTTGTCCTGAAGAAAGGCTCTCGATATTTTAAAGTAAGAAAACAATAAACACCCAAATATTTTTTATTATGTGTTTATTTAACTAATACGCTCTTCCGTGCATCTCATTAAAGCTTAAAATTTTTAAAAAAGTAAACTTAATAAAATAAAAATAAAAATTTTGATGTACAAAAGTTGTGTACACCAAGTGTTTTGTTTTTATTTAGTTAAAGATAAAATATTATCATACTCTTTCTTCGACCAGTGGTATTAAATTTTCGGAATTTATTTCCTTATCCATTATTGTAGTTTTGATTTATTTACTTAACAAAATAACCAAATACAAGCACGCAGCGTGCCTGCTTCCTTGCGACAGGGAGCGGGCGGGGAGGGGTCGGGGTGTGGCGGGGACTCTGCCGGAACGACTGGACGACAAGTTAGTGTGAACAGCTCCATACAACACTATGAGCGAGCGTGTTCCGACACGATTTGAAAACGGACGCGCTGCGTAGGCGAGCCAGCAAGTGTGAACAGCTCCATACATCCACTACAGCCACTAGGGCATCCGTTTTAAAATCGGGACCCGCCTCCGATTTGAAAACGGAAGTGGGAACGGACCCTTAGACAGACAAAGGTTTATTTTGTTTTGTTTTGTTTGTTTTTTGTTTGTATATATATATATACAAACAAAAAACAAACAAAACAAAACAAAATAAACCTTTGTCTGTCTAAGGGTCCGTACAATCAATATATCGTATATCGTATATCGTCCGATCAATATACGAGTTTTAGACTCTTGTAAAGGTAAACATGTTAATTTTTATTGAAATATGTTCTTACTATGAAATTTAAATAATTATACTGTATTTTATAAAATAAATAAAAATATTTAAAAAATATATATATATATACATATAAATATATATAGGTCCCACAACATTTATTGCGTCCGTGCGTAAATCCGTCTTTGGGCGTCCAGCACTTCTAGTTCTTTTTTTTAGATTGTTTTTGTGAATATTGCACTATTTTTTACTAACAATAATCGCTAATATCATATTTTTTTAATATTCATAATAATGCAGGTTTTGATGTTTATTACACTTTCATACATTTCTAGCTTCACGTACATACTCACGTCCGGGTGTATATTTTTTGTATATTGAAGGTTCTTTTTAATATAGGTTTCACGTCCGTTCACTCTAATTTAATTGTTACGTCTTTCGTATATTGCTGACTATTCTAATAAAGGTTTCACGTCCATACTGAATAATTTATTCTGGCGTCCGAGTGTATATTATTTGTTTGTTACATGGCGTTTTGAAGGTCGATTTAATTTTTACGTCTTCCGTATATAAGGCCCTTAAGACTCTTGGATTTGTTTTGAGAGTTTCAAAAGGTACATTTAGGCCGTTGTTATGCCCCTTATATTATACAACCCCTTAGGATTACATGACTTATTCTGATATGGGAGATATATTTTACCTTAAAAATAATCAATTTAAATATTGTTTATTTTAATTCTTTTATATATCGAGACAAATAGACATCTATAATTTTTGCAATCTTTTCTTTATTTTGAATATCTACTTATGTGAGACTTCTTATCATTTTTAGCAATGTATCTTATTTTATTATACGCTTTTGTTGTAACATTTATTTTTATTTTTTTATTGTATTTTGTTTTCTATATTGTTTTAATTTTGAAGAATTTATAATAACTGAGATACTCAACTATTAAACTAGAATTTAAAAGTCTATAAGGCGTAATAAATAAATAAACAAATACACAAACAAAAAATATTTCTTACTCTTCTAGTGAAGTTTTCACGTTCATAGTGAATTAATTAATAAATTACAGCATCTGTGGTTGAGAGGTAAGACTCTCGACTCGCAATCCGAAGCCCGTAATCTAACGGTCAAACCCGGCGTGCCCAAATATTTTTTTATTTGTTTGTGTTATTTCACAATTAATACCTTAAAAATAATATAAAGTATGTTTGCGTCACGTTCCAGAGTGAAATATATATTCTCAGTATCGCCCTGGTGTGAGATCACCATTCCGAATGGAAACGTTATTTCTAAGCTTTTGCCGTGTTTGGCGAAAAGATCTAAATAGCCAGGTACTTTTCCACATATCTCTTCCCGATCTTCTTCCCCTCCCCAATACCTTCACCCTAGTACTCAGATTGGGGATGCCACAGTCACGCTGTTCCAGACGGGAGAGGTTGAGACTCTTGTGCGGTGTATAAAAAGTATACGTTTTATTTTTTGACATTCAGAAACACACCAGACCTGACAACAAACTGTCTATTGATAGTGAGAAGTTTGAATGGATATCTTGTTGCATCTTGTATACAAACGTAACTACTGGGCGCAGGCGTGCGACAATTTTTTTTTACAACGATATCCTTAGTAAAAATGTATCATTTCATAACGCGCCAGTTCACTACATTGCAGAGGGCGGTCGGACATTTTTAGGTCGGGACATCAATTTACCGTCCACTGTAAACCATCTTACAAAAATGTCCACCCGCGCAAGGCGCTTTTTAGTTCTGAGTGCTAAGTGGCATCGTTGTAAATGAACTGAATGTTGCCAAATCTGGCGTTTTGCTTCACCAAGGACTCAAACAATACATAAAATTGTACAAATTCGCCAACGGCCATGGGGACACAATACTATCGACGAAATGCGTGGACGCAGCACGGCCGTCGTTATGTATACAAAATAATATCTACTCGTGATTGGTCACGAGGATACAATACCATCGACGCAGCACTTCTGTCGTTACGTATTCAATATAATAATATCTGTTTTTATATTTAACTTAATTAGTTCAACCTCGAATTGCAATATTTTAATTAATGAGTTAAACTTATTAATACCATTAAGTTAAAAATAAAAAATAAAAATTTATTTTTATTTCTTAACATCTCTTGTGTTACAATATTTACAACATAAAATTATATAATATTTCAATCACTTTTCTGATAAATAAGATGCTTGTGCTTAGGAGAGGACAACAATATATTTATACATATTTATATTGCAAATATTATTACAAAAACTATTAATAACCTTACAATAAAATACAATAAAAGTAATAAAAACAGGTTAGTTATAAATAATACCAAGGAATGAAAAGCAGAAACATAATATGTGGAGTTTATAAAGCAGAATTGATTTGAAAGTACCTAAAAGGCACACACGCTCATGTAATCTAGTAAAATAAAAATGCTTGTCTTAGAAGACTTTGTTCAACGTATGTATAATAACATTCTCTCTGATTCTATCTTCAATGTAACCAAAATAAATATAAAAACTATATTTAAAATGTATTAAACGTGTTCCAAACTGCATAAAATGTAGTTATATTATGTAATTACATATATTATGTAGTATTATGTTATAATAATCTTCTGTTTTAATAATCTCCAGTTAAAATAATCTCATGTTATAATAATCTCCCTCTTGAATAACGTTATATTTTTTACAAAATGAAACAATACTTTGTTTTAAACCACTCTATATTTATTTAATACAATATTTGGGTTCAATCCAAACCGGTCGACGAAATATAAATTAAAATAAAGTGGTTTAAAACAAAGTATTTGTTTCATTTTGTATAATGTCAAGCCACTAAGTGTTTGATTTCTTCGATAAATTTAATATTTTTTAGTTCTTGTAAGAATAGTTTTTAAATTTTTACATACATAATAGAATAGAATATTGCGGAAATCTGTAATTGGTTTTTCAGTTAGGTAAATTACACGTGTATAAATGAACCACATTGTAAACTGTTGATTTCCCTGAAATAAAATAAATAAATAAATAATTTCAAACAATAAGAAAATTTATGAGGTGGTATTAGAGAATTTTAAATTGTTTTTTTTTTTGTAACTGTCATAATTTTCCTCAGATATATCCAGGAGTAATTTATTGAATAATTTTATACGGTTAAATAAATAATGATGTTTTGCTGTTGTAGTTCGAACTAGTGGTACGGTTAGTCCTCCAATATAAATAATTATTTAGCTTAAAATTAATTGTGGAATATTATTTTTTTCAAAGAAATCTTTATGTAATTGAAGTACTTAATGTACGATTATTTTTATCATAAATTTTTGTGAGAGGGGGAACCGGGAAACCTTGGAAAACATTTATTGTTGGATAGTTATATGGCTTTTTATAGATGATTTTTATTAATATTTTTTGAATTGTCACAAGTGGAAGTAGGTATGATTTATACGCACCCCCCCGCAAGCCACGATTTCATATTGTAGTAGTGTAGAATGTGCAAGTGCAAAATAAATACCTTACTGTATCATTAAAAGTATTTTTAATGATACAGTATTGCTAAGTCTAAAAATATAAAGATGAGTTTTCTCATTCTGTCTAATGTGGAGTTTATTTGACTTTTCCATTTGATGTTATTATCGATAATTATTCCAAGATGTTCACACCCTAAGTACCCTGATCAAGTTTCTGAAGGAATCGCTTAGGTACCCACTCTACACCTCCTTCCTTGACTGGACTATAAGGGTATATTAGGTACCTGCTCAACCACTCTACACCTCCTTCCTTGACTGGACTATAAGGGTATATTAGGTACCTGCTCACGCACTCTACACCTCCTTCCTTGACTGGACTATAATGGTATATTAGGTACCTGCTCACGCACTCTACACCTCCTTGCTTGACTAGACTATAAGGGTATATTAGGTACCTGCTCACGCACTCTACACCTTCTTCCTTGACTGGACTATAAGGGTATATTAGGTACCTGCTCACGCACTCTACACCTCCTTGACTGGACTATAAGGGTATATTAGGTACCTGCTCACGCACTCTACACCTCCTTCCTTGACTGGACTATAAGGGTATATTAGGTACCTACTCACGCAATCTACACCTCCTTCCTTGACTGGACTATAAGGGTATATTAGGTACCTGCTCACGCACTCTACACCTCCTTCCTTGACTAGACTATAAGGGTATATTAGGTACCTGCTCACGCACTCTACACCTCCTTCCTTGACTGGACTATAAGGGTATATTAGGTACCTGCTCACGCACTCTACACCTCCTTGACTGGACTATAAGGGTATAATAGAGCTATATATTCGATACATGCGATTATATTAAATGGCTTATTATTTAGATTCATTAATTGACAAACAGTTTGCGTTACATATTGGTATTTCGTTAATATTGATATCAGTAAATTTTTCTTTAGCATAGACTACAATTCCACTACTTTTATTTTTGTGATAATTTGTGACATATTGTTTGTAGTTTGGAATACTTGGTATATTTTTATGTTTTGCATGTGAGTGTGCCTCGGATAGTATTATAAAATCTGGTTGTGGACATAATGTTAAATACATAGGTATACCAGAAGTTCGTCCATGTTTCAAATTATACTCCTTATGTTTAAGTGCAAGATTGTTAGTAGATTTATTATATTGTTCTAGATTTTAGTGCATTCGCTGTATGTTTCACATACGTATTCTTCTATATTTAGATTTTTTGTCGATTTCATTTAAGTTAAAGTTTTCATTGCATTTATGAAGGTGTGATAAAATATATAGTTATAATTCTATAAATATATTAATAATAATCCCCAAAATTTGTGTTAAGATATTCTTGCTCGATTTCAATTCATATCTAGAGGTTTTTATTTTACTCTATAAGATTTATTTTATATTCAGATAATATTCGGGAACTTATCAATTGTTTGTTTAATTGACAACAATATTTAATTTAAAATAAAACGATAACTTTGTAAGCACCACTTTTATTTTTTATACTTTGTGCCGACCGGGTTTCGCTACCAAAAAAACTCTTTTTCTTAAAAAAAAACAACAACGGACGCAATACTACCAACGTAATGCGTAAGCACATCACGATCGTCGTTATGCATTAAAACCACGCAGGATGCTTCTTAGTTCTTAGTGTCAAGCGGCATCGTTGTAAATTAACCCAACGTTGCCAAATCTGATGATTTACTCAACCAAACGCTCCAATAATTTATAAAAATGTACTCGTGAATGGCCACGGGGACACAGTACTATCGAAGTAATGCGTGGACGCAGCAAGATCATCGTTATGCATTAAAACCTACGCAGCACGCTTCTTAGCTCTGAGTGTCAAGCGGCATCATTGTAAATTAACCCAATGTTGCCAAATCTGATGATTTACTCAACCAAATGCTCAAATAATATATAACAATGTACTCCGAATGGCCACGGGGATGCAGTACTATCGACGTAATGCGTAGACGCAGCAAGACCGTCGTTATGTATTCATAATAATATTTCAGATTGATCGGCCAGGGGGACGCAATACTATCAAAGTAATGCGTGGATGCAGCATGACCGTCGTTGTATATTCAAAATAATATCTACTCGTGATCGTTCACTGGGACGCAATATTGTCGACGTGATGCATGGAAGCATCATGATTGTCATTATGAGTTAAAAATAGTATATTCTCATGAGCGGCTACGGGGACGCAGTACTATCGACGTAATGCGTGGACGCAGCACAACCGTCGTTATGTATATAAAATAATATCTACTCGTAATCGGTCTCGAGGACGCAATACTATCGACGTAATGCGTAGACGCAGCACGATCGTCGTTATGTATCGAAAATTATATTACTTCGTGGACGCGGCAAGATCGTAGAAATGAATAAAAACATACACTGCTCGATATATACATCGTGTAGCGAACCTGTCAGCAAAATGTCAAACGTTCAATATTCATTTCCAGATATTCTGAGACATTTTTTGCTTCCACAAAAATTTTTGCCATTCGATTCTACATGGGGTAAGCATCGTTCTGGCCAATTTTGACGTCAAAACATTGTAGCGTCCGTATACCGGACGCTGTAAGTCGGTGGTCGCTACAATGCAATGGAGTTTTTAGGGGTCGGACGTAACAAATGTAGCGGGATATATATATATATATATATATATATTGTCCTCTTCCCGTATTATGTTGATCTAGTAAGAAGTTGTTAGACTAAGTTGATCCACCTCTAACACCATATAACTTGGCTATTATGGAATACATCTGAATGAATTGACAACAGTGGTACAATAATTATCAATGTTGCCAGTTTGCCAGAAAAACCATTTGATATACTGTTAATAAAATTTTCAAAATTTGTATGGAAATCGGATGCATAATTTATGTTGATCTACCCAAATTGGCATACTTATGTTGATCGATAAAATAAAATTAAAATTAAAAAAATTGTCACCATCTTCAATTTCATCCCCCACAGATGCGTAGTAAAATATGATAGGAACAGATGAAAACGTTACAATGGCGTTATTTTATTTGTATTCATTCAACATTCATTAAAAATTACAAACAAAACATTACATGGAAAACAAATAAAAGAGAAATGAATAACTTTAGTCCGCCTCAGCACAGATCACCCTAGAGAGAAGTGAGGAGGACTAAGAAATACAATTTACCATACATATATTCACTGTGATATTTGTATGCACAAGGTTAAAAATTAATAATGTACAGTAAAAAAATTATCGATTTACTTTTTTTGGTTTCATAAAAAAATCACTAACTTTGGCAAATCTTTCGCAAAAATACGCAAAATTTTATGGTCAATGACTTGTCAAAAGACCTATATTACAATTATTTGTAAGTGTTCATTTAACTTTTGGATGTAAATACGACGCGCAATGTTGTCAAGTCATTTATCTCACCGGATTCTGACCAGTCGTTGGCTGAGTTGACATCGCGTTTGGGTCCCACCCAGGCGTTGGGTGTTCAATTCCTCGGCTTGTTAAGTCCTCCATCACAACATCTCCAAAAATAAAATTAAAATTATTATTACTATTAAAACTACCTTTTACAATAATTTTTTTCTCTAATATATGTAAGAAAGACATTATTGAAAAAAAATACATACATATATATACAGTGGTAAGTGCCATCATAGGCTTAAATGAAAAAACCACGTAAGTTGGTCTTTTGTCTGTGGTTACATCAATCTGACGCAGAGGCGTATATCTCGGGTCTGACCTTGTAACCCTGGTGAGGCGTGACGTCACCAACCCGTTTTCTTATAGACAGAAGTGTTGTGGTTGAAAGCTCAGATCTCATTGGCTCAGAGCAAAAGTTGTTCGATCTACCATAGCGACTCGTGCAACAGAAAGAGAGGCTGTGCTCCGATAAAATTAACGGATTTATCTAAGACGCTGTTATAACTATACTCAAGGGGAGTTTAAATTTTATTACTATTCATGTAAAAGAAAAGGAGAAACGAGTGAAAAAAAGAATTTACTTAGTTGCAAACACTATTAAATTTTTTTTTTTTTAAATGTATAAAGTTAAGGGTTAGTCTTAGTCTAAGCTTAATACTAGTCTTTAATTGTAATTCTTAAAATGAATTGTCCTTTTACTTAATCCTAAATTATTGTTCATTCACTGTCTTTAAAAGTTGGGTCACGTTACGAGATAATTATGCAAAAATTGTGCAGACACTTCCCTTTACGATGATTCTGGAACCGCGGATCTCCACGTTCGCACTTATCACTGCTAACACAGCTGCAACTTGGGCTGGTTCCGAAGGGCGGAATCAGTTCAGCCTGGGCCGAAGGGCGGAGTCGGCAGGCAGCGACTTCTGAAAGGGCAGCTTCCTGGGCGGAAGTCTGGCGACCACTTTGGCTTCCTGGGCGGAAGTTCGCAGGGTTACGGGAAGAGCCTCTGCAACCGCTCCAAGGGGGAGGGCAAGGTCTCTGAGAGATGGTGACTGTCGAGCATACTGAATCAGTTGTATTCACCCGCGCGATCCGGCGACCGTAGCGCCTGTGGTGGGGGTGCTGGAACTATAATGGTTCCGCTTTACACCACTTCGGTACGTTGTCTGAGTCCGTGGCGCTGGCATCGCCATTCGCACCGCTAGATTGCGCTGTCTGGCTGATTCGGATTAACTTACGGTTCAAAATCTTAATATATATTAGGTATCTTAATATTATGCATGCATATACTGAATTGGTATCTGGTTACAATTAAATTTCTAATCTAAGTTGACAATTACTTTTACATCTAGATTTATACTTAATGTTAAATATTTTAAAATTACGTTTTTTATAATACGACCTTCAAACAATTACAATATAGCCTAGCCTTGGGCGAAGGTTTTTATTGCCGGGTCGCTGGCTTAACGTTCCCATTTCAGATTTACTACTTGATGAGGTTCTAGAGCTAAATCTGCCGACTAATGGGTGTATCTCTGAGTTGGCTTTCTAAACTTTTATTGCGATTGGCGGCCACGCTATTCACTAAATATTTAAGGTCTAATAAAATCCGAACTGCCGCCTCCATCTGCGTGTAAAATCACAGAGACAGATGCGGACGCACGTGTTTGCTTTGGCCTTTCTGTGAATTCAAGTCACGTAGATACCTAGGGACATATCAACGCCATTTCTAATGTCGAAGTTTTCGGATGTTTTCGTTGTAAGCGTAAATATTTGGATTTTTCTTTTACCCATCTAAAAAAAATGTTGAATTCTTTCAGGTAATAAATTAATACCGTATTGTGTAAAAGGCTGCTCAGACAGATAATCGATTTGACATAAATATTCGCCTGAAGAATTGACAAGATTGACAGATTTGATTATATTGATAATCCGGTGCTAGCAAGAAGGACTTTAATTTGAAGGTGTCATTTCACGATTGAAAGCAAACCTACGGTATTATTGGGATTAAAAATGAGTGCGTTGTCAGCGCTTAATCTTCCAGGCATAGGAAAATATACTGGTCTATCTCCAACAATTGAACAATGGACCCGTTTCCGTTGTTTAATACAAGTGCTAACTTCTCGTTCTTTGTTACAATGTTCCTGATTCCTGAATGAACTTCATTGGCTAATAATTCAATTTTTTCCTTTTTAGACCTATCCGATCCTATACCATATATAATGATGCTTAACAAGGCCACGATTACATCAAACAAAGTTATTTAAACCTCTCTGGAATTGCATCGTTAAGTGTCTTTTTCAGATTTTACGAGCATTTTCCATGATGTTAATACCTATGTCCCTAGGTATCTACGTGACTTGAATTCACAGAACGACCAAATTCTAGCGGTGAGAATGGCGATGCCAGCGCCATGGACCCGAACAACGTACCGAAGTGGTGTAAAGCACCCCACCACAGGCGTGTTACGGTCTCCGGATCGCGCGGCTGAAGACAGATGATTCATTTATTGTTTTGGTGTTTAATTTGTAGAACTCCATTTAATTTTTTCAAATAAATTTAAGATAAATCAAATTTAATAATGTTATAATAATTATTAAGTTCTGCAAGTATTTCTGTTATTTTTACAGTTTTTAATGTGACAGCTGTTTCGGCTTTTGAAATACTTGCAGAACTTAATAATTATTATAACATTATTAAATTTGATTTATCTTAAATTTATTTAAAAAAAAAAAAAAAAAAAAAAAAAAAAACAGATGATTCAGCCATTAACGGTTACCATCTCGCCTCAGGAGCAGGAGCCGAGGAACCTCCTGCCCTCGGATCCGAAATTAGTTCAGTCTGGGCCAAGGCTCCGAAGGGCGGAGTCAGCAGGCAGCGACTCCTGAGAGGGCAGCTTCCTGGTCGGAAGATCCTCGGTGACCGCTCCAAGGGGGGAGGACAGGAAGTTTCTCGGCGGAGGCGAGACGGTAACTCCTGCGAGGGCAGCTTCCTGGTCGAAAGAGCCTCGGCGCCCGCTCCAAGGGGGAGGGCAAGATGATGACTCCCGAGATGATGACTGTCGAGTGGGGAATTGGAACTGTCGAGTGCTGAATGGGAACTGCCGAGAGGGCAGCTTCCTGGGCGGAAGCGCCTCGGGGACCACCTCACGGGGCGGCGAGATGATCACTCTCTGACTGGGGACTGTTAACTGTCGGTTGCGGAATCTGTCTTCAGCTGCGGAATCCGGCGACCGTAGCACGCCTGTGGTGGGGTGCTGGAACTAAAGTGGTTCCGATTTACACCACTTCGGTACGTTGTCTGAGTCCGTGGCGCTGGCATCGCCATTCTCACCGCTAGAGTTATTATTATTTTAAAATACGTTAAAATTACATTTCTACAAAAGACCTTCAAACAATTGCAATATAGTCTAGCCTTGGGCGAAGGTTTTTATTGCCGGGTCGCTGGCTTCGATTTACGACTCTATGGGTGTATTTCTAAGTTGGCTTTCTAAATTTTTATTGCGCTTGCCGGCCAGGCTATTCACTAAATATTTAAGGTCTAATAAGGCGAACTGCTGCCTCAATCTGCATGTAAAATTACAGAGACAGATGAGGGCGCACGTGTTCGCTTTGGTCGTTCTGTGAATTCAAGTCACGTAGATACCTAGGGACATATCATAGTGGCAAAATATAAATGTCCCTTTCTTTGAAAAATATTTTTAATACATTTAATCTATAAAATTTAACAGTATTTATTTAATAACTATGTGTACAATACAAGAATAGTATTATTATTGGCGTTAAAATAGAATTTTTTGGGCTTTTGAATGAACGATATTAATTAAGTACAATAATATTGTCTGTGGTCGCACTATTTTAATGTCCTTGAGATTTCTCTATCGTTACGACCTGTCTGGACCGTTTTATCTCTGGTTAAGTTGATGACAAACTTTCCCCATACAAAAAGCCCGACGATATCGATCTAGAGAGTAGTTTATTCATTATAACCTAAAAATTATCGCTGACGCATGCTTTTGTCGTTACCAATCGTTGCATCCTGCTTTTAAACTCTAATTCTACATAATATTCTTAACGCTGTTTTCTTAACGCAGTTAAATTTATCATCCCTTGTGTTGTTATTGGTAAGTTCTAATGCTGATATTTTCTTCAAATGCACAACTGCGATATATGTCTATTGGCGCGTTTACATGTGAACCTGAATCTGTGTGAACAGGCGAACCGCCGTTTACAGTTGGTTTGTTCCTTTCCACAAAACCGCCGACCGAATCATTAAAACACCGTTGTCGGAATAATAATAATTCTGTCGGCGGTTCCAAATGTTGGGTGCGACCTAGTTTAACCTATGACGCCATATGAAGTTTTGTTTGAAGAACGTTTGTTTGAACTGTCAATTTGACGTCTATTTTTTTAAGAATTGTATGACGAAGGCGTTGATTGAATTATCACTAATTCTAAAAAAAAATCACGAAATTTTGTTAAAAGCTGACCCAATACACGGTAATACCGTTTAATATAGGGATATAGTAGAAGTCACCGTTAGATTACTGTATTCCGATGATTGACGAAGATTCTCTCAACTGATTTCAATCCTCTTATCTTCAATGTCACTAGTATATCCTTACTTGAAAATATTTTTTCAGTAGACTCCATTGCTAGGCAAAATATTAAAACCTAAGTACAGTCATAGCTCATACAAATTGGAGTTCCGTTAAAAATACGTTCTGTTTTAGGAAGTTTCAGATATATGTTTTGTGCACAACAGAGCCATGGATCAACTTAATCCAGAGAATGTTTCCATCAAGACGGAACCAGTGCCCCGGGAAGACAATGGAGGTGAAATTCCTTATACGGATATGGATTTCGACCTCCCAGATGTAAAGAAGGAATGTTTGCAGAATGCGGAGAGTGCTCGGACAGCCAGTAAGTTGCGTTGCACATTATTGTTGAAATGTAGGTTGTTAAATACTGATGTTCGGAATCCTTGTCCGTTTTGAAATCTTGCTCAGACAGGACATAATATACTTGTTCATAACGCCCTCTCTTGCTGTGCCTACATAAGTACTTCAGCAATCTTTAACTTATACTCACAAATCTCAGCCTACATACTCTTTAGCTATTCGTGGAATTTTTATAGAATTTCATACTGTGTATGTGTCTTTATATTTATTATTAAAGTATTAGTAGTTTAGTTCTGTAGGCGAGGATATTGCCCACGAAACATGTAGATCTTCAATGCAAAAATTAATGATGTAATCAATGTATTTTTACCTTTAAATGAAATAAATGATGCCAACATTTTCATAAGGCAAGAAAGGTTATTTTATTTTAAAAGTAATTTATTTGTAAGTATTATTGTTTTTTGACATTAACAGTTAGTCCTACATCATGTGCCCATTTAAGCGGTTTTTTATTTTTTTATATTTTATTTTATATTATAGAAACAAACAGTACATGATTTACAGAGATGAAACAATATACAGGAATAAGATACTTCATGTTGTGTACCTATGATATGTTTCCTTGTAATGTCTGCTATGTGGTATGTTTATTCCTTAATTACCAGGTGAATTGTGTAGTTTATAGGTGTGTGTGATGTATGTGTGAGTGTTTGTGTGTGTGTGTGTGTCTGTATGTATGCGCATTGAATTCTTTAAATTATTGAAATGATATTTAAACAATCTTTGTAATGACATAACCAGTTCTAAATGTACCAACGTTACAACATGTCACGTCTGAGGAGCATGGACCCTTGTCAATCACCAGGGCTATGATGGGGCTAAGGCGAGGAAGGCAGAATGTGTGAAAGCATTGAAGAACCTTGATCATGTTGTCTTCCTTGAACAACAACACTCGAACAAAGAACAGGCTGATCTCGCGCAGGAGTCAATACGTTTGTTTTTTATGTTTGGTTAGTTTACACGGAAAGTCTGTATCCTTAATTCTCCGAAGGATCGGTTGATGGTATCCGCGTGCTCTTTTTCATTTTTTGGTATAAATTTGTCTGGCCAATCTCAGAGCCGCGGAATCGTCCTCCAAAAAAACCGCACGTCCGTTCGTTTTTTCCCCGTATTGTCACCGGTCATTTTTCTACCCGCGTTCTCTAGCCTGCTCCGTACAACAAATCGCAGGGCAGCCACCCGAAAAACTTTCAACAAAACAATAATCGGGCACTACTTTGGCAATTTAAATTTGCAAAATTTTTAGCGTTTCAAACATTTGACGAGCTCAATATAAACACTGTCCCCAAGACATACGCTGATAATTCTGATCAATTTCTTGAATCTTCCTATATTTTTTTAGTAAATATAATGATGAATTTAGCAAAGCAAGCTTTGCTATGTGATGAAGCAAAACAAATCAAAGAACCTCCTGAGCAGGGAAAGAAGCTTAAGTTAAACAAATCACAACTGATGAAATGGAAAACACTATCTCTTCTCTAAAATGAAAATTATCTTTGGAGGACTTGCAATGAAATATCTCTTTAAAGTAATTATCGTACCTCTAACAAACTTAGTCAATCTATCTATAACTGAAAGCATTTTCCTCACAGCTCTCAAGCAAGCTATTGTTATACCATTATTTAAAAATGACATTTTAGAAAATACCGATAAAACAACGCCTATCCTACTTAGAAAGTAATCCAATATTTTCGGAACCACAGTATAAATTTAGGGAGTACTGGTGACCCCATATAATCTATTACTTGGCTTGTTTCCTAACTGCCGAAGTTATACCTTAATTTGAAGTAGAGGATATTCTAGATATTAATAACTATCGACCTATCTCCCTGTTAATAACCTTATCAAAAATAATACGCTAAAATTATGTTGGTGTCTTATATATTGTCCGCTATTCTCAAACTCTTTGAATCATTAGTCCTAGATGTCATAACAAAACAAATCAATAATATAATCGTACCCAATCAGCACGGCTTTATCACAGGTAGAAACACTTAAGGTAGCTTAATCATTTTTAATCTCCTTCATACACAATTAGATAACTTAGAATCCCTTGAAAATTTTCGTAAAATCCAAAGTTATGTTACTTATGAATGCTCTTGAAATAATGTACTTTTGACATCAGTCGCTCAGATCAGCGACTTAGGAATTATATTTGATGAAAAGTAAACATTCACTTTGCATGTAAATGATATAACAAAGAGAGCTACAAAAATTCTCGGTTTCGTATGCAGAACAGCGAGTGATTTCAAGTTACTTGAATATTTGAAAACATTGTTTCTTTAGTAAAAAGCCAGGTAGAGTATAATTCGCCTATTTGGTCACCATTGTATAAAACCCATTCTGACAATAAAGAAAAGGTACAGCATAAATTCCTAAGATTTATTAACTTTAAACTGAATATACCAATTCAAAATATTAACTATGTCCTTTTGATGAAACAACTTAACTTAATAACGCTGTCAGATCATCTCTGACCTTGTATTATTAAATGAAATAAATACTACTAATAAAACTACATTGTCCATTCGAGGGTACAGCGGTTTCACACATGGGAAACCAACACTTGGGTGATATTGACATGTTTATGTTAGCTTGGTGCATTTCGTGGGTCATATTAAAGACCTGTTCCAACCTTAATTTTGAAAATTTATTATTTCTTCGACATGTTCAAAATTAATTCTCATGTTAAAATTTGACTACCTATATTTATTTAAGAGCCCCGCGGGCTTAAAATTAACAAATATATTTTTCAAATAAATGTTGCTGTTTTGTTGTTGCAGGTAGCATTAATGTGAAAACTGTTTCAAACAAGGCGGAATCAGAACAACAAGAAGAATATGGTGGGGGAATTCCTTATATGGAAATTGAAATTGATCTGCCGGATATTAAAAAGGAATGCTTTGATCACTTTGATAAAATTACACAGACAACAGGTAAACCCGATTTTCTCTGTTCTATTGAAGAATTCGTGCTTTTTATTTTAACATTCTATTACTTTACTGTATTTACACTTTATACGTTATATTCCTAATCTTTTTCCGACTTATTGACAGATCTGAAGATGCAACCCGTAAGAAAACGATTCTCCTGTACCCATTGTAACTACTTCTGCTTTCACAAGTCAAATTTAGAACTTCACTTGCGCACCCATTCTGGAAAAAAACCCTTTTCAAGTGCATATTGCACTTATTCAGGTTCTCAAAAAAAATTACACATGATGACTCACAGTAAAGAAAAACCTTTTTCATGTCTCGAATGCAGTTATTCATGTTCTCAAAAGGGAATTTTGACAAGACACATAATGACTCACACTGGAGAAAAACCTTTTTCATGCTCTGACTGTAATTATTCGTGTTCTCAAAAGGGATATCTAAAGTCACACATGGTGACTCACAGTGAAGAAAAACCTTTTTCATGCTCTGACTGCCGTTATTCATCTTCTCGAAGTGGAGATTTACTGAAACACAAAAGGACGCACAGTGGAGAAAAACCTTTTTCATGCTCTGACTGTAATTATTCATGTTTTGTGAAGGGAAATTTAACAAGACACTTACTGACTCACAGTGGAGAAAAACCTTTTTCATGCTCTGACTGTAATTATTCATGTTTTGTGAAGAGCCGGTTGACGCAACACATGATGACTCACACTGGAGAAAAACCTTTTTCATGCTCTGACTGTAATTATTCATGTTTGGTAAAGGGAAATTTAACAAGACACTTACTGACTCACAGTGGAGAAAAACCTTTTTCATGCACTGACTGTAATTATTCATGTTTTGTGAAGAGCCGGTTGACGCAACACATGATGACTCACACTGGAGAAAAACCTTTTTCATGCTCTGACTGCCATTATTCATGTTCGCGAAAGGAAAGTTTGACAAGACATATGCTGACTCACGGAGGAGAAAAACCTTATTCATTTACCGATTGCAGTTAGTATTGTTCTCAAAAGGGATCTTTGATGGTACACATGACGACTCGCAGTGGTGAAAAACCTTTGTCATGTCCCGAATGCAGTTATTCATGTTCTCAAAAGAGAACTTTGACAACACACATGCTGACTCACAATTGAAAAAAACCTTTTTCATGTCTGGAATGCAGTTATTCATGTTGTCGAACTGGATATTTGACGGTAAGCATGATGACTTACAGTGGAGAAAAACCCTTTTCATGTGCCCATTGCAGTTATTGATGTTCTCGAAAGGAATCTTGACGGTACAAATGATGACTCACAGTGGAGAAAAACCTTTTTCATGCTCTGACTGTAATTATTCATGTACTGTAAACAGTAAGTTGACGCAACACGTGATGATTCACATTGTAGAAAAAACTATTTCATGCTCTGACTGTAATTATTCATGTACTGTAAAGAGTAAGTTGACGCAACACGCGATGACTCACATTTTAGAAAAAAACTTTTTCATGTCCCGAATGCAGTTATTCATGTTCTCAAAAGGTAACTTTGACAGAACACGTGACGACTCACAGAAGAAAGAAAAACTTTTTGCCAAGACACATGCACTTTCACAGTGCGCGAAAATCTTTTTCATGTTCCGACTGCAACTATTTATGTTTTCAAAAGAGAACTTTGACGAATCACATGATGACACTTAGTGGAAAAAAACCATATTCATGTTCCGAATGCAGTTATTCATCTTTCCGAAGGTGACTTTTTCTGAATCACATAATGACGCACAGTGGGGAAAAACCTTGATCGGGTAGGACCGAAATTTATTTCGTATATTAACTCTGAGAATGCTGTAATGTCATACGATTTCAGAGAAATGCCCATTCAGTTTATTTTTGTAGTGCCATTCTTGTGAAATATATAGATGGTACTTAATCTAGACAATAACAACCAGTAATTAAAATAACCTTTCTCAGATTAAGCAACGATACCTAAATTGTAGGTTTAATACATTCTCTCCACACAGCATTCTCAGGGATTATAAAGGACCTGAAGGAAATTGCAGTCTAAACGTTTGGGATAAAAATGATTTGTGCACATATGGTTTCCTGATTATGGTCGGTCAACGTGTTCCGACATCGTACTAATTAATGTTAATTTATTTATTTATACGCCCATTGGACTTTTACATACATAGTTCATTAAAAAATAATATTCTGAAGATTGTAAGTTCACAATAGTAACAGTAATAATACATAATAATAATTGACATATTATAACAGGAAGTAAATAGTAAATGCATACAATAATTATTTGTAGGTTTAAACCTGTTGTGCAAAAATAACAATATGCCTACTCCTACAGTATGCAAACGTCAATTAGTTAAAAATAAATGTAAAGTTTATATGTACCTACATACTAGCTAGTGGCAGCAGTAACATGATATACGACACATAGTGTATGAGACCTTTGAATTAGAAAGTTAACGAAATAATTATTAGCAGTATTTTTTTTTTTTTAATTTATTAACTTTCAAAAATACATTTTTACAATTAAGTCCCGTTAAACTGATTGATATCAGTTTGTCAACGGGTTCTTTTAACAATTACTTTTTAAATACATATACAATTTTTACAAGTACATAAAATATACACATAATTACATTAATACAAAAAAATTCTTTCACATAACCATTTTTTTAACATACATTTCCTTCTGTGAGTCAATTCACAGCTTTTTATTGAGTTTGGTAACATGTTGTAAATTATTGGAACGAGGTATTCTAGAGTTCTTTGACCATATTTATTCAGGTATCTGGGAACTACAAGTCCATCGTTTGCAATTAGTCTTGTATTATGAACATGTGTCACTATTTTTTTATGTTCAGATTGAGATGTATGCTGACTCGCAATTTTAAGCCACAATAAAGCACGAACAGATAATACATTTACAGAGTTGTATAGTAATGACTTTGGTACGTCATTTCTTTGTTCGTATTTAGTTTTGTTTAATAATAATTTTACCAAAGAATATTGTACATTTTGGACTGAAAGAAGATTTTTTTTTGTTGAATGTCCCCGTGAAGTTATTCCGTATCTTATTAGGGATTCCGCCAATGATAGGTATATTATTTTAAGGGTATTTGGTGGAACAAAAAACTTCAATCTATAAAGTTTGCTCACTATAGCTCTAAGCCGTGTGCACACTTTTTGTATATGTATATCCCATTTAAAATTACAATCAATTGTTAAGCCTAGATATACGTATTTTGAAACAAGTTCAATATTTTTGCATGAGCATGGTTGTATTACAAAGTTATGGATGCAATTAAAGTCATGAGAAATAATTTTAGGAGTTATGGTGATGTTATTATGAGGAGATCTGATGTGCATAAGCTTCGTTTTTTTAGCATTGATTATTAAACCTACATCATGTGACCATTTTTGAAGAGTAACAAAGTCAATTTGCAGTAAAGTACTCGCTATTAATAAATCCTCATGTGAAATAACTAATGCAGTGTCGTCAGCATAAACGTAATGTTTTACATGAGAAAATATAAATTTCATTGCAGTAACATATATTATAGACAATGTAGGGCCTAGTATGGACCCTTGTGGTACGCCTGCGAAAACAATATTTTTTTTGCTAAAATGATCAAAAAATTTTACACAAATCTTTCTATTTTGAAAGTAGTTAACAAATAATTTATGTAGGTTTCCTGTAATTCCAATGTTTTCTAGAGTTTTAAGTAATTTACTATGATCAATCGTATCAAAAGCCTTTGAATTATCAATAAATAATACGAGTACATGTTTTCTTTTGTTAAGATCATTATTAATTTTATTTGAAAATTCTTGAAGTAGTAGATCTGTGCTTTTATTTTTTTGGAAACCATATT
The DNA here is from genome assembly GCF_061612785.1 of Hesperophylax consimilis. NCBI lineage: Eukaryota > Metazoa > Arthropoda > Insecta > Trichoptera > Limnephilidae > Hesperophylax > Hesperophylax consimilis. The sequence continues at coordinate 168,037 of NC_142852.1, forward strand.
GATGGGTATCAATAATAGAAAATTTTTCAAGGTACTTTATTAGTTTTACAGATATATTTTTTTCTAGGATCTTTTCAATTGCAGGTAAAATACTGATCGGTCTATAGTTTTCAATTTCACTGTGTTTACCACCTTTGTAGATGGGTCGGATTATGCTACATTTAAGATCTTCAGGTATAATTGCCTCCGATAAAATCATATTAATTAATAGAGTTAAAATAGGTCCTAAAATATTTAAGTGTTTTTTAATGTCAAACATTCTAATTTTATCTATCCCCGGCGATTGACTATTTTTTAAACTTCTGACTACTTTTTCAATATCACAAAGTTTTGCTTGTGTTAAGAGCATGCTTTGTGGAAGTCTATGTGTTTGAAAATGAAAAGCTTTTTTGTCACATCTATGTAATAGTTGCTTAACATTGTCAGAAAAAAAGTTTGCAAAATTGTTAGATGTTTGTTCAGTCGTTTGTTCTTTTTTCAAAAAATAGTTTGATATTACTTGGTCGCAATTACTTTTGCTCTTCCTTCCTAACAATCTGTTTATTTCGTCCCACGTTTTTTTAGAGTCGGCAAAGTAATTTTTAAATTTTGAGTTGAAGAATTTTAATTTGCATGCACTGATTAATTTTGTAACTTTGTTTCGATTACATTTGTACTCTGTTTCATAAAATTTATTTGTAGGATTATTTTTCCATCTTTTGTAAAGTGTATCTTTTAATTTGATTTTTGATAATAAATCTTCATTTATCCATTCATTTATGGCATTAGGTCTGATTTGAGGTTTATAAGACTTTACTACAGTACTTTTTTCATAGATTTCATTAAATTTATTTTTAATTTTATTATACAGAGTTACGCAATCCACTTCTTTCAAAAGAATATTCCAATTATATTTTTTTATTTCTTTATCAACACGTTTTTGAGACAGAATTGTGATTTTTTCATTTTGTTCAATATTTTTGACGTCATGGTATTGTAAATTTAGTCCCGTCATAAAATGATCAGCAATTCTCGAATCAATTACACACGCGGACAAGTTATATTTATTAGATCTAACATATATGTGGTCAATACAGGATTTAGTTGTTTGACCAGCAACGATTGCTTCTCTGGTCGTATCATTAATACATTTTGTCAAGTAATTACTGGTAAGTATATTTTCATAAGCTATTATATTTGAATCACTTTGATTTAGTATGTTAAGATTAATATCCCCAAAAAATATTATATTATCATTAAAGTTTACATTATTGCAAAAAAAACAAGAAATTTCATTTAAGAATCCCCTTTTATTGAGGTTAGGTGGTCTATAAATTGCTAAAACATAAAAATTACATTTATTAGGTAATGTCAATATTCCAAACACATTTTCAAAGTGAATGGTTTCAACTATTTTTTGTTTAAAATGTAAATGTTCCCTTATATACAGCAATATTCCACCTCCTTGTTTATTTTTTCTGCAATAATAATACGATTTATATCCTGGAATATCATATAATTTAATAAGTTCCTCGTTAATTGCAGTTTCGCAAAGCATAATAACATCTATGTCTTTCAAACAGTTTTTCAAATAGGCATGAAGAATATCCCAATACTTGTTTAGTGATCTTATATTTATTTGGACACAGGTTAGGTTAGTATTGCATTTATTAATATTTTGTGCGTGAATCCAACATTCTAAATTGCTTGCACGGGTGAATTCTACATCAGTATCATTTTCAATATAGTTGAAAGCCATTTAAAAATATAATATTATACTCGTAACATTCAGTAGGTATAATGGTTGGAAGTTGAAATATAGCATCTATTAATAATGTACAAAATAATAATGATGTACAAAATATACTTGAATATTGTAGGCTTGTAAAGGATAAATTGAAAAATAGATTTTAATTTTGTGCATCTTATAAAGAAAAATATCGAACTGTTTGTAATAATAGTATTATCCTCGTATATTTTAATATTATGGTTGTTGGGTTTAGTATTATTTGATACTATTTCCCGAGAAGCTATTTACAACCTAGTATTGAGTAATACAAAACAAACTTGAAGAATATCGGCGTGTAAGTAGAATATATAAAAAGAGATAAGTTTCAATAATAATACGAGAGAATACTGCTGTAGAGTTATGTGCAAAATACTACTATAGAGTACAAAATAAACTTCAAGAATATGGATTTGTAAAACGTAGTTAGAAATGTCAATTTTATGACATCCTGATGAAGAAAACATTAAAACATTACGATTTTCAATAATCGATTTTTTGGTGTGCAATTTCAAGCATTTTTTTATAAAACTTACAATTAATCTTGTCATTTGCTCGGTGATTTGATGGAAATGTCAGTTTATTTTTTAGGTTATGTTGTTCACAGTTCAGACATTTGGGTGCTTGGCTTATATTAATACAAGCCGTATGTGTGTGAGGGCCTCCACAATAGCTGCAGCTAGCTGCGTCCTTTTCTTTCCCAAGGCATCTACTTGATGTGTGTCCAAAGCGTAAGCGATGGAAACATTGTACCAGCGGGTTTGCATCTTCGGCGTAAATTCTTTGATATCCGATATTTATTATTTATTTTTGTATTATATTTCTTCGGATGTCCTAGTCTACCTCTACAATGAAGTTCATCGTGTCGTTGTATTTATTTTTAACAACCTTTTTCACATGTATTAGTGATTTGATATCTGTAGTGTGTGTAAAAACTTTAAGATATTCGTTTTGTTCAAATAGGTCATCAGTAAAATCTTCAGTGCTGTAGTCATTGAAGATGCCTTTGAATATAAGTGTAGGTTTTTTTTTCATAAGTTCTTTTGCTTCTACATCCTGTAATTCTTTGGAAATTTCTTTTTGCAGCAACAGTGCGTCCTCTTTTTTAAAGCATTTTATGATTAATCTATTTTGAGAATTTTTTTTAATGCTGTCAATATTAATCCTTAATTTTCCGTTTTTAATTTTTTCTTGGATTCGTTTTTGGAGTTTTTCATTTGTTTCTTTATTATTTTGATTCGGGGTAATCATTAGGGAAAATTCGTTTTTTCGATTTAAGTATCGTTTTTTATCTACTGATTGGTCATACGACTCAAGTTTGACATTGTTTTCAGTCATTTCAATGGCGACGTGACCCATCAGTGCCAATATTGTATTCACTTTTAAAGTAATTAAGTTTTGTTGATCCTTGGTAAATTTTTTTGTTGAATCTTGTACTGCCTCCAACAGGTCTTGAATTGCCGTCTTGCATGATTCCATAAATTGGTGGTTATTTGTGTGCGTCATGTTTACCCTAATTTACCACTGTGTTGTTTATTTCGAGTTGTGTGTTATTGTCACAATCACTTGTTAGCAAAATATAGAGCGTTTGACAGGTTGCAAACCTGTCATACATAGTTTATATAAAAAATATTCTGAAGATTATAAATATATAATAGTAAGTAAATAATATTACCTTCACCATTTGACATACAAAAGCAAGCAAAAAGCAAATGTATACCTACATGATAATTTGTAGGTATAAGCCTGTTGTAAGAAAATAAGAATACGCCTACTTCTAAGGTATAAAGACGAAAGATGTTTATAAAAATGTTAAGTTTATATGTACATACTAGGTAGTAGTTGTATTAACATAATATCTATGCCACACATAAAAGCTAGTGTGTAAGTACCTATTCCAGAATTATGTACCTGCAGTCCAAATCGCATCGTAAACAAAGTAATCTACGTACTACAAGCACCTACTTGTCTAACGACGACAATAATATCGCAAGTCGGTCTTACACATTACGAGACCTCGCCAGAAGGTTCGAGTCTACGGCCTAGGCATAATTGCCACGCCGTCGAAACTTCGGGAAAGGGCCAGACCGAGCGAGTGGCCTCGATTTAGTTGCCATTTAACTACCTTCTGTTGCCATCGGTCGTGTAGTATAAATAAGCCTGACGCAGCAAGTCAGTCAGTCAGTAATCTATCAGCCGTCAGTCAACGAGACTCAACGAGTGATTACCCGCGCTCCTCTTACTAGCGCGAAGGACAACGTACCCGGCTTCGCCCGTACCATCATGGACTCCAACGGGACATCATCATAGCACCTTGTCCAGATCTCCGTCCCTGGCAAGCGCCACTCGGATTACAAGCGCCCTGGTTCCAGTGTCTCTGACCAGCGCTTCTTCCACGCCAACATGACCACCACGAGGACACGCAGCATCCTCACTGGTCTACGCCGCTCCCGTTCAACTGCCTACAAAGTCCGCCGCACCTTCGGCTTCCGTCAGCACTGGAGTATTGATTCCCCAGATCGCCAGTGCCTGACAGTCATCGAGTCCCGGTCACCAGCGCCCGGTGTCGACTCACTGACCCGCGCCTGTCCAACACATCATCGCAGCAACCGGAATATTCTACATCTGTCCTACATCATCTCCTCATCACGGCAACTGACTCAATAAACACAGTGAACTTCACCACACGCCTTTTCATTTCGTGCCTCTTACCTGATCCCCAAACATTCAATTATCGATTCACGAACTAGCGGGCTCCATAAATCAGCCAGTTCGTAAATTGACAAATAAAAAAAAAATAAAGTAACATTTTTGTTAAATGATTACAGTAATTACATGTGAAATAATAATGCAGTTGTAGTAATTTCAAGAATTAATCAGCGCCCTTGAGGTGATTTCTCACGAAAACGGCGCTATATAAATTAGCCAAATATTATTATTAAGAAGACTACATCTATTATTTTGTCAATCTTGAGGAAATAATTCGATAAGAGGTGCAATAGCTAGATGTTTATTGTTTTATTATAAAAGTTATAATTAAATATTAACTATTGGTTTTAAATTTGGAAACCGATTGGAAACTATAGACATCGATTTGAACTATATTTGTTTCCAAGTGTATGAAGCCTTTGAATTGGAGAGTTGACGAAGTAATTATTGGCAGATTTGGTAACAAAACGATACGATACCCGATAGACTGCCATTTGATATTATATTGAAAAGGCAAATTAAGTCATTCACTGTGCGTCTTGTAGTTAAATCGCTTAGGTTTAGTAATTCCCTTATACATGTATAATAAAGTTCTTCGATTGGTATTCCAAGTTAGTAATTAATAAACCTTAGAAATTTACGTTGTACTTTTTTTGCTGATGAGTGTTATAAAATGGACCCCAGATTGTTGAGTTGTACTCCAAATTACTTCTTACCAACCCAATGTAAAACAATTTGAAGGAATGTATTATTTTTGGATCAATTATATACCTCTAGTGCCACCTGTGCAGGTTAGATTATATTGCTTATGAAAGGTTCTCGTCTCTGTTATTGGTTTGTAATTAAGTCGCTTCGGCAAGGCCGATTCCTGTTTTACTGCCTTTTGAATTTGAAGTTTGTCAACTGTCTTTGTCATATAAAAGGTTGGGTTTCCTTAAAAACTCTCTCTTGCTCAAAAACAATCAAAGGTTTCACCTTTCCTAAAGAACCAAAGGAACTAGCCTGTATCTCGAGTATTTACTGTAAAAAGTGCCTAGTCATATCATGTGATAGTATATTTATTGTAAAATAAAGTGATTCAGTTTGCTCTCAAAAATGATGGAATTTAATTAAAAGGACCCTAATTTATAACAGGAATTAATTGTTTTAATTTTTTTATCGTTTTCAGAATGTACTCCAGGCATTTCATGGCCTTGTTGGTTATTTAATTTATATGAGGAACAAAAGTTCAATCTCTGGAAATTGATTAAAAAATAAACAACGACAGCACAGACTATCCTCCAAAAATGCACATGGACGACAAATAAACAACGACAGCACAGACATATGACAGAAATGCACATGGACGACAAATAATACGCCAACAATACGCAAGGCATCGTAAATCTTTTTTCTGATTTCTTTAAAAATCTTTATGATGATGAAACACCAGAAGAAAATATTCCTTCATACACATTTAATAAAACCACACATTTAAAAGACTGCTACATCACCGAAAAATCTTGCAAAAAAACTAAGTTCCTTAGACATAAACAAGTCTGCAGGCCCGGACACCATCCCGCCAATTTCCTAAAACAGTGCTCCTCCGTATTGTCTAAACCACTAACCATTTTATTTAACAACCTACTATCCTCTGGATATTTTCCCGTCTACTGGAAATCCAGCTATATTATTCCAATATTTAAAAAAGGTGACGAGACTGACATTTCAAACTATCGACCAATATGCATACAATCTGTAGGTATTACCCAAAATCTTTGAATCTTTAGTTTTGGAAGAAATATATCCCACACTAATAAAGCTGATAAATGACTAACAACATGGCTTCACTAGAGGTAGATCAACTACAACAAATTTACTACTGTTTCGAAACTATATATTGGAGTATTTTTCTAAAAATAAACAAGTTGACTGTATATATACTGATTTCTCGAAAGCCTTTGATAAAGTGTCTCACAAAGTACTGATCCAAAAACTTCATGCTATAGGAATCAAAGCAAATATGTTAAGTTGGTTAAGTAGCTACAAATCTGGTATAACTTTATATATTTAACATATTTTTTATCTACACCATTTTTGGCCACTAGTGGCGTACCGCAAGGTAGTCATCTTGGCCCAATTTTATTTATTGTTTTTGAAGTGAAACTTCTTTACGCGCGTCATGCAATTTCGTGGACCGGAGTAAAACCAACTCATGACCGAAACGAAAATGCGGGACCGATTAAAGTTCATTTGATCTAGTCAAAGTTTTGAAGTAAAATATAAATGCTTCTTAGCTCATCTCGACAACTGGCGTTGGTGGTGTAATGGTCAGCATAGTTGCTTTCCAAGCAGTTGATCCGAGTTCGATTCTCGGCTATGGCAAATTATTTTTTTGTTTTTAACGCCTTTTTTTTTTTCAATGGTTGACGATAATATCAATCCACTAAGTAATATTTTAGGCCTGTAGAATAATTGAAAAGTTAAAGAATGATATAAAATTTTTTATGATGTTAACGATAAAAAAATAAAAAAAAACATAAAATTACCATAAAAAATGGGCCAACGGCACGCGGTGTTCCCAAGCGGTCACCCATCCAAGTACTGACCGCGCCCAATGTTGCTTAACTTCGGTGATCGGACGAGAACCGGTGTGTTCAACATGGTATGGTCGTTGGCAAACGCTAAACAATATTAATTTCTATTCTACCTGCAAATAAATATATGAAAATTAGTATAAAAAAGCCCTAATAATACTGAAAACATTAGCAAGGTGTGTGCGACGTTGATAAAAATAATCATTACATACGCGCTTGAAAAAGATCGTAATTACATCCATAACTTTGTAGGAATTTTTTTTTTCAATGGTTGACCATAATATCAATCCACTAAGTAATATTTTAGGCCTGTAGCATACTTGAAAAGTTAAAGAATTTTATGATATTATTAATTATAGTAACGATAAAAAAATAAAAAAAAACATGAAATTACCATAAAAAATGGGCCAACGGCACGCGGTGTTCCCAAGCGGTCACCCATCCAAGTACTGACCGCGCCCAATGTTGCTTAACTTCGGTGATCGGACGAGAACCGGTGTGTTCAACATGGTATGGTCGTTGGCAAACGCTAAAAAATATTAATTTCTACTCTACCTGCCAATAAATATATGAAAATTAGTATAAAAAAGCCCTAATAATACTGAAAACATTAGCAAGGTGTATGCGACGTTGATAAAAATAATCATTACATACGCGCTTGAAAAAGATCGTAATTATATCCATAAATTTGGAGGAATTTTTTGAAGTGAAACTTCTTTACGCGCGTCATGCAATTTCGAGGACCGGAGTAAAACCGACTCATGACCGTGACGAAAAAAAGGGATCATTTCGCTATAGGAGCCTAGCTAATATTATATACCTAGTTTAACTCACTCTCCTAACTCATCTTCGCTGTCTACAGGCAGAGCGCACGACTGTGGTCGTGAAGAACCGAGGTTCGATCCCCGCTTTAACTAATTTTTTTTTTCTTTTTTTATAACTTTTAATTTTTTTTATCACATGCTACTTATAAATATGTCAATAGACAGAAAAAAAGAGAGAATGAAATGAAAAGAGAGAGAGAGAAGAATACTAGAAGTTTCACTTCTGTCTTGCGTAGGCTTGACACACCCATTTTTTTATAAACGACGTAGTCAACTGCTTTAAAAATGTCAATGTACTGCTATTCGCCGACGATATTAAATTATATTAAGAAATAACCTCCTTAAGCGACTGTCAAGTACTTCAATCTAATATAGACATGTTAAATAACTGGTGTTCACAAAACAATTTATATTTAAATGTAGAAAAATGCAAAATTTTGACCTTTTCCAGAAAAAAAACATCATAATTTTTGTCTATTCAATAAATGAAACAAATTTAGAAAGAGTAAAGGAAATGTGAGATCTTGGAATAATAATGGATGAGAAACTAGACTTGACGGCCCACATTCAACAAATTGTGAATAAGGGTATGAATACATTAGGATTTATATTAAGAACAATTAAAAACTTTGAATCTTTACAAATCATAAAACTATTGTATATATCCCTTGTTAGAAGCCTGATAGAACATAACTCCATAGTTTAGTCGCCCTTCTACAATGTACGTACATATTCATAATGTTGAAAGAATTCATATCATTAATTTCTACGCTTCGTCAATTTTAAACTTAAAATCCCTTTACAACACATAAATTATCTGTCATTATTTTTTTTTTTTTTTTTAATATTATTTCTGGCTTTCACCCTTGAAGGGTGTTCTTGGCCATCATTTAAAATTATTGAGAAATGAAAGGTGAATTTAAATATTAATTTTATTTAAATAGGCAAATTTCAAAATTATAATGTAAATTGGAGTCGAGTTCAGACTTAGAAGAGATGAGATGTTGAATGGAGGGGAGGCAATTTTAGATAAGGCTTGATAGAAGAGAGGATATTTGTTTAGAGAGGGACAACCAAAAGATATGTGATCTAAAGTTCCCACTTCTAGAGCACAGAATGTACAATCTGGGGAGTCAAGGACGTGAATTTTAAAAAGGTGGGAAGGAACGGAACAATGTCCGATCCTCATTCGAATGAGTGAAGAAATTTCTTTTTTGGAAAAATGAGGGAATTGCTGAAACCACGGTTTTGATGGAATAGTCCTTTGTATTGAGGCATAGCAGGCTCCCTTGGATTGGCTAGCAATGTGCCAATACTCTGCCCAAACATTGCGGGATCTATCTTTGATGATGGAAAAATGTCAGATAGGGGAATGTGGTTTACGAGGGTCACAACAGGGTTGGACGCTCCTTGTTTTGCCAAGGCATCCGCAATATCACTACCCATGATACCAACATGTCCAGGAATCCAAATCAGAGTTACAGTTTTACCAGAGCTTTGAATGGAGGCTATCATCTCTCGAATAAGGCATACAAAGTGATCATCAGGATGAAGAAGAGGACTGGATTTAAGTTTTTGGAGGGAACTGAGAGAGTCAGAGAGAATGAGGGAATGTTCAAAATTATTTTTGATTATATATTTGAGAGATTCTATTATTGCAATGCACTCGGCTGAAAATATTGAAAATTGATTTGAAATTGAATGAAATATTCTGTCATTAGAATTATTGTGGTAAACGTTAATACCTATACCACAGTTAGGAGAGTCTGAAGATTTGGATCCATCAGTAAATAAAAGAGAAAAGTTGGGCCATTTAGATAAAATAATGTCATTGAACATATTATTGATAGTTCGGGCCGGGAGATTGGAATGACTTTTAAGGATTCCGATCCCTTCAAATATTGTTGGGGATAGGGTGACGTGACTATATTTTAATTTGTATAAGGGAAGTAGATCATTTTGGATAATGTGAAGCTCTGAGAGAGTCTTAAAATTTTTACAGATGTCAGGAAGAGGTTTAGTTGAGGCTCTGATTGTAGATGAATGGGTTGAGTCAATGAACAACGAGACGCTGGGGATAACCTGGTGACATTTAGAATTTAAACATTTTAGAACAAATTTGTCAGCAAATAGTTGACGCCTTAAATAAAGAGGAGGATCAGAACATTCTACTTGAACGGAATTGATGGGTGACGATTGCATCGCACCAGTTATAATTCGCAAAGATTTAGATTGAATTTTGTCTAATTTATCAAGTACATTTTTTGAGGCAGTACTAAAAAGTGGGCAGGCATAATCGAGATGGCTTCGAATAAGTGCGTTGTAAAGCAACTTAATGCAAGTAGGGTGAGCTCCCCACCAAACGCCAGATAATGATCTGATGATATTTAAATTTTTTTCGCATTTAGTAACTTAATTATTAATATGGGAAGACCATTTAAGTTTCCTATCAAATGTTACTCCCAAAAATTTTACTTCAGAAGCGTTGGGGATTGGAGAATTTTTAAATAAAATTTGAACGGGGGGGGTTTTATGGCGGTTTGAGAAGGTGACACACTGAGTCTTTTGGATTGAAAGTTCAAGACCATTTAACGTGAGCCATGTGCAAAGGGCATTCATGGCTTCGTTAAGATATTTGACGGCGAGAGGGATAATTTTGGATGATAAGAAGAAAGCTATGTCATCTGCGAACTCAATAACTTTTACTTGTGGGGGAATAGTGACATGCATATCATATGTGTATATATTATACAGTAAGGGGGACAATACATCGCCTTGTGGTAAACCCTTCCAAATAGACCTACTTTGAGGAGAAATATCTGGAAGTTCAATGAAAATTTTTCTGTCTAGAAATAGATTAATAATAGATTGGACAAACATGGGGGGAAGGCCAAGGCCTAGAAGTTTTTTTTTCAGGATTGGGATGGACACATTGTCAAAGGCGCCTTCTATATCTATAAAGACGGCAAGACAAACTTCCTGTTTAGAAATTGATAAATTAATATCAGTGCTGATGATGGCAAGGTTATCCTGAGTGGATTTTTTTTTCCTAAATCCAAATTGAGATGGAGAGAGAAGCTGTTTACTCTCGACAAAAAATTCTAATCGGTTTTTAATTAATTTTTCATAAAGTTTACTGAGGGTGGATGAAAGAGCGATTGGCCTGTAGTTGGATCCAGAATTTGGTGATTTGTTTGTTTTTAAAATAGGGATGATTATTTGAGGACTCCAGTCATCAGGCATTATACCAGTCTGGAAGATTTTATTTAAGATGCTTAAGAAGTGGTTTAGAACATTATCATTACTATTTTTGATTATGCTGTAAGGTATACCATCTCTGCCTGGAGATGAGTCCTTGACTGTCGATAAACAATTAGCTCAATTAAGGTGAATGGAGAGTCTAGCCAATGATTAGACATAGGAGTATTATAGATGGGCGTTATTTCATCTAAGTTAGGTACAGAAGGGGGGGCAATTTTGTCCAAGAATTCATCTATCCATTTAGAATGAGACGCTCGAGGAGATGGTGAACTGAAGGAGGATCGAAATCTTCGGATCATAGACCAAACTTCCGAAATTGGAGTGTTCGGAGATACTGAACTGCAGAAGTTGTACCACCCGGATCTTTTTTTTGACCTCAGTACCCTTTTGGCATTGGATTCAGCGTTTTTGTATTTAAGATAGTTCTCCATAGTCATATTGTAACGATAGGAAAGAGATTTAGCTTTCCGAATTCTCACTACTTTGGAACATTCCTCATCCCACCAGGGAGTTGGAGGGAGTTTTTTGAGAGATTTAGTTTTAGGGGGAGGATTTGAATTATTTATTGCAGTTATGAGCATTGATTTGAAGTTATTATAGTCATCTTTGACAGAAAATATATCGGTGGCGGGTAAATTTAGTAGGAACTTGTCTATATGAGAGTTAAATTCATCCCATTTGGTGTGTTTCGTTTTAAGCTTTGTCGAAATATGAGACTTGTCTGATTGGAAAGACGTTTGATAAGTAATGGTGATCGGGAAATGATCACTGGGGCAAGGGTCGGGGGACACCACCCACGAGGAGAGAGAAGCCAGACTAGTTGAGCATATCGAGAGATCCACTGCACTGGGGTTTGTGCTGGGGAGTGAGATCCTAGTAGGAGATCCGTCATTCAAAAGGAAAAGGTTGGATTGATCTAGGAAATCCATCACACTTCGACCATCTCGGTCGGAGAAAGCAGAACCCCAGACGGGGGAAAGGGCATTAAAATCGCCTAATATAAAGAAAGGAGGGCTTAGTTGACTTACAATTTGCAACCAAATTTGTTTATTGAAATGGGCTGTTGGGGGAAGATAGACTGAAATAAAGGAAGTGTCCTTTATTTTAGCTGCAACCATTTGGAAGTCAGCATTGGGGGGTTTGATATTATTTATTGGGGAAAATGATATGGATTTTTTAATAAAAAGGGCAGCACCGCCGCCCGTACCTTCCGGGCGGTCGTCGCGGAGACAGGAATACCCTCCCACATTAAAGTGGGTGGATGGAGTAAACCAAGTCTCCGAGATAGCAGCCAAAGAAATAAAGTTGGAATTTAATAGGTTAAGGAGATCAGATTTGTTAGAAATAGCACTTCGGCTATTCCACTGAAGTATTCTGACATCCTGAAGAGCCATTTTGAATAAATGATTTTAATGTGGAAATAATAGAAGCAGCGTTGGACGGTAGATTAGTTTGAGAAGAAATAAGGTCAATTAGAAGCATAATAAGAGTTTGGATAAATGAAGAATTGTCTTGGAAGAGTTTTTCAGAAAGTTTAAGAGAGTTCATTGAGGAGGGATTATAATTATTTGCACACCCATTTGTGGCATTTGAAAGAGATGAACCATTGGGATTTAAGAGCAGTGAGTTGTGTTGTTGCTGATCGTATCCAGGAGCCGGTTTAGAGATAGCGTTTTTGTATGTGAATTTAGTTGAACGAGAAGAAGTTGTTGTAGAGGAGGGAGAGGGTTGGATGAGGAGTTGCTGGATAAAGCCTCAGCAAATGATTTTTTGACAGGCGGGAATAGTTTAGAAGCCTGCAGAAAAGACAAGTTCTGAGAGGTCATAGAAATTTTAATATTTTTTTGGCGAGATTGTTCTGGGCAAGAAGTGTTGATAGCTGTATGTGAGCCTGAGCAGTTAAAACATTTAGGTGAGGAGGAAGAAGGACATTGGTCAGCTGCGTGGTTTTCTCCACATTTAAAACATCTGGGTTGAGATCTGCATGCAGCTTTGGTATGACCAAAACGGCAGCAATTGAAACATTGAGTGGTGGGATAAGTATACATTTCAACTGGTAATGAGTTGAAGAATAAATATATATGGGAGGGAAGAGATTGACCTTCAAAGGTGATAACGACAGATTGGGAGGGCTTCCAAGAAATTATACCCTCAGAGGAGTCCTTGTAATTTAGCCTCCTGGCTTTTATGGGATTGCCAATGTGTTGTGGGGTTGAAAGTGAAGACAGAATTTCTGCAATGGACAGATTGGTCGAGATACCTCTGACCAGGCCCATGCGAGTGACATTGAAAGTAGGGATATATGCCTTGAACTTTGAATTAGATGAAATGAAGATATTTTTGATGAAACTGTTGGCAGCTGACCCTGAGAGGAATTCGACGGAGATTCGGAAGCGACCCTCGGCTTTTACACCTCCAGGCTTGATTGAAAGATTCTTGCTATTTGATAGGAATTTGCCAAATTCAAGAGGGTGGATGGTTTTTCCTTGCTCAGTTTTTTGGACGTATACTATGAATGGGCCACGGGAATGAAGAGAATAAAAGTTTGTTGGAGGAAGTTGAGAAAGTGTTGGTGGGGACTGTGAAGTCGAAGGCGAGTCAAGTTTTATTGGGGAAGAAGGAGTAAATTTCCTTTTTTTGGTAGAAGTCAAAATGACAGAATCGCTGTCAGAAATTTCTACATTTTCCCCATCTGGGGGGTCCGGAGAGGGATCTGGCGGCTTTGTAGGGGGTCCAGGAGGGAAATCTTCCTCCATTATTCACAACCGTAAACAACTACAACAATAGTATGTAAAATGACAGAAGTAAAAAAGTTTATAAATATCTGGAAATCAGCAGCGAAAAGTGACTCCTGGAAGATCAGGAGGGAGAAGAAACCTCAAGGCACAACACACTACACTTTTTTTTTGGCAGAAAGCAAAAAAGAATGGTATAAAATTATTTTTAGATAGAGCAAAACAAAACAACTGATGACAGCCAAATGTTATTGTTGCAATCTATCTGTCATTATTGAATCTTTTAAATATTCCGACATTAGAAAACAGAAGAAAAATAAACGAACCAAGCTTTTTATTAAAATTATTGAACTCTCAATTCGATTGTTGTGAACTCCTTCATTTAATAAATCTACACATACCTACACGAACTAGGCAAATATCAACATTTTACATACATACATCTCATTCCAACTATAGTTTTCACTCTCCAATACAACGTTAACACAGTCTTGGTAACGAATACTTAAACAATATAAATGTATTTTACAATAATTTGAACTTGGCAAACTTTAAACGGAGTATGTGCGAACTATTTCTACCTACTTTGTAAATTACTGTTATACTTTCTTATTATTGTTTTACTTTCTTAATATTATTATGGTTGATTAGGAGGATTTTGGCAGATTTTCTTTTTTCGTCTCACTTATTTGTACTCTATCAATACTTATATTTTTTTTAAGCTCTTATATTTTAGGTAACATATTTTGTTAACTCTGATATTTTTTAATGCAATCTGAATAACTTAAAAAATAAAGATATAAATAATTATAGGTAAAAGCCCTATGGGCGTTTAAATAAAATAAAAATAAAAAGTTAATTTACTGTCAATTAATATACTTAGATCCTTAATTTGTTTTACTCTTTTTAGGAAATTTTTTTTGATGCCATATTGATATTTAATGGGATTTTTGATTCTGGTAAAAGTTATTGATTGACATTTTTCAATATTGAGAAACAGTTCATTGAGGGTGCACCACTCTTGTAGCTTCACGAGATTTGATTGCAATACGCTACAGTCATTATGATTAGTTATTGTTTTGTACATTTTTAAATCATCCGCAAATAAAAGTATCATAACTCCATCACAGATGGTAGTTATGTTGTTGATAAACAAGGAAAATAGCACTGGGCCCAGATGTGACCCCTGTGGGACTCCGATGAAGATTTCAAACTCATGTGAAAAATGTGAATTGATTTTTACTGATATTTTTCTTTTGTGAAGGTTGTCACGTAGTAGATCTCCCTAATGCATTCAAAAGACCCGCGAACCTAAAATTAGACGCAGACAGTTGGTATGACTTGTTATGATGCAGGGCTAGATTCCTTTTGTTTTTATATTTTATTAATTATTTTTTTCTGCATCATCACATCTATCTTCCTCGTTTCTCTAATCTAGTTATTATCTATGGATGGATTCCATTCCTTTTTTGTACCGTCGAGTGCGAGTTTGATTCGGGCACGACGGGATTCGTTTCCGCAACCAGTAAAACAACCATTCCCGATGTGGGTAATGGAGATTTCTTTGGAAGAAATAGTGTACGGGCGAACCACGCGACAATCGTAATCCGGTAATCAGCCGACAGCGGTAATCCATAAATAAATGATCCATCCGGCGAAAGATTAAATTTATATTCAATTGCAAATTCAGGCTACGTAAAACCGTCAAGCGGGAATCTCGTTCTTTTGGACGTTTGATGTTTGGAATTCCAACCGCACGTAGCCGGCGGCCGAGAGAAAGCTACTGGCATAAGTTGCAGTATCCTCAGAACCCGGATACGCACACATTATTAGTTGGAGATCGTGGATGCGGCCGGGAGATATATTTCTGCCGTTTCGGAGGCCCGATCCACGCATCACGGGGTCACGTCAGCCGATGGATGGAGTCGGGGGGACGTTCCGTCGCTTCGCCATTAAGCAAAACACAGTGTTCGGTAATAGGAGACTTAGTGACTCGCTCTCGTAGTGTAGATTATGATAGCGGATACAGGTCAGTCTTGGGGTAAGTCCAAAATGTATAATTTAACCATGTGTGGGCAGTTTTGCTACGAAAATGCTCACGAACGCTAGTTCGTCCTTGACGACATGTGTGGTTGTTTTTCTTTTAGCGTATGAAAGAGCACCAGCATGGTTAATACTCCGCCATGACTGTGAGTAACGCCACCAGGGTCTTTCAACTCTTGCAACACCCGGAACGGCTCATGTAAGCATGGTTAATACTCCGCCATGACTGTGAGTAACGCCACCAGGGTCTCTCAACTCTTGCAACACCGGGAACGGCTCATGTAAGCATGGTTAATACTCCGCCATGACTGTGAGTAACGCCACCAGGGTCTCTCAACTCTTGCAACACCCGGAACGGCTCATGTAAGCATGTTACTTAACCATTTCCCCATTATGTGCCTTTCTTGTAATGTATGTTAAACAAGCTTGCCAGCCAGAACTAAATACGAGAGAGATTGTTCAATTCTAACAGCCAGGGAATAATTTAGGATGTTAACTGTGTCCTCATTTGTGTCATACAATGTACCTGTTGCCTGTGAATACAACCATTTATCATCCCAATTGGAGTTTCATTTGACGAGAGAAGTGTAGTCTGGATTGTTGAATTAGTTCCCGTATAAAGGCAGTTTGCCGACCCTTCCTGAATGAATTAGATTATCATGTCTCTACGCTGAGCTGCCTAAGCCTATGTAAACCCCTCGTTCCTTATTAACAAGGTAGCTTATACCTAGGGATCTAAGTTTGTTTATAAGCATTTTATGTGAGACTTTGTCGAAAGCCTTACACTTAGCATAGAATTCAGCAAACAGATTAACAACTTCTTGGGAATTATCGGCCGTTTTGTTATCTATATACATGTTGGAGGTAATACCGGAGTCATTGTTGTTAAGTAATTTTGAAAATTTAAAGATGTTATGGGGGTTGACAAGAGCCAATTCTTCACAGTAGTCGATGCACTGTTTGTAACATAACTTGGAAATTATTTTGGTAGACTTTCTGAGTTCGTTAAATTTAGCGTAATCAATAGGATCGCGTGTTGATTTGTAGATTTTATGAGCTATTTTTTGTCTCTAATTATTTTAATGAGATCGTTACTGAACCACTATCCAAAGTGGTTCAGTAACGATCATTATCATCAAAAAACCATTTTGGGCTAAAGCAGCGAATACTGCATTCGAGGATCCCACCACTTACCCGCCCCGGTATAGGTAACTTATGGTTACCCCTTCAGGGCACTAGCATGGACTCTAATTTTTTTTCATGAACGACTCTACATTTAAAGAACGAAGCTAAACCTCGAATGTCCCCGCAGTGCGAATACTGTAGTCTCTACTTACGAAACAGAAGTTTGGCATCAGAATTACAAAAACACACCTTATGAGCTATGGAGTGGTAAAAATCCAGATCTCGGCCATCTTCGGATATTTGGCAGTTCGGTGATGTGATGTGATGGTCCACATTACAAAAGCAAAGAGGACTCAATGGGGCAGAACGGCTGAAGAACATATTTTGATTGGTTACCCAGAGAACACCAAGGGTTATAGGCTTTACAATCCGAAGAAAAATCGTATTATCACCAGCAGATATGTTGTTATCATGGAAAAAAACAAATTGAAACTGTTCCGAGTGAAGAAATGGGAGAAGATACTCGGACGAGTGAAGATTTTACTTGTGACCCAACAGAAAGGACAGATATGACATATGATGATGATATTACATATGTACCAGATGATACATTAATTACCTCCAACTCGGTACAGAACGAGAACCCAACAGAAAGGACAGATATGACATATGATGATGATATTACATATGCACCAGATGATACATTAAGTACCTCCAACTCGGATGAATTCTGTGACAGTAAGTCAAATCATGACGAGACAGAAAATCTGCAGAAGGTCATTTTCCACATGGAAAAGAGGACTATAAGGCCACCAGAAAGGTATGGGTTCAGTAATATATGTCAGAGCATTGTCTTACATATATGAGGATGTAATGAGAGGACCAGAACGAGAAGAATGGAACAAAGCCATCGAAGAAGAACTTCAATCGTTCCATCAGAACGAAGCTTGGGAGTTGATTGACAAACCAAGTGGGTACATTTTTTTTTTTTTTTTTTTTTTTTTTATTATTTTAATATACATCATATGGGTTACATTAATACATACATATTTTGCAAAATATAATATTAAGGTTCATAATTGGTCATGTATACCTTATATATGAAAAAAAAAATTTAACTCTTTTTTATAACATATAAAAAGAAGTTAAATAGTGATAACACAGTGAGATATAGGGCTAGACTAGTTGCAAAAGGCTTTACCCAAAGGGAAGGCATAGACTATAAAGACACTTTTTCTCCAGTGATCAAATACAAAATTGTTATTTGCTATTAGTGTTAACTTAGATCTTAATATAACTCATTTAGATGTAGGCACGGCTTTTTTGAATAGTAATTTAGATGAAACTGTCTTCATGCAATTACCTGAAGACTTTAAATAAAATATTTATTTTTCGGAATAACTTTATTGAGTAAAACCTCAAATTGTAATATTTAAATATTGAAGACAATATAAGTGATTTCTAAACGTAAAATCCGAAACAGAAAAATCAGAAAAGGAAACGGTCTTTTTTTCTTTTTTTTTCTTTTTCTTTTTTTCTTGTCCCAGATGTGACCGTTTTGCTTTTCTGATTTTTCTGTTTCGGATTTTCGTTTAGAAATCACTAATATTGTCTTCAATATTTACTTTAAATAAAGTCTTGAAATTAAAAAGGGCCATTTATGGACCTAAACAGTCAACACGGGCCTGGTATAATAGAGTCAATGAATGAGCATTATTAATTTGTTAAATCATCTGGAACTTAAAATATATTTGTGGCATTATTTGTTGATGATTTTTTCACATTTAATTGTACTAATGAAATATTTAAAAATGAGTTGGCAAAAAATTAAAATTAAAATGCTTAGCTATCTATGGTTTTGCCGTCTATGGTGGTTCGTTAGCTACCAGCGCCACGAGCGGTCACCGGGGCAATCAGTACCAAACGGAGAGCGAGCAAAGAAACACAATCATCTGGAGGGACTCCTTGCACACACCTTGAGATAATGATATCAATTCTAAATTTATAGAGAGTTCTGGATACCTTAAATAGTCGATGTTTTGTTCTTTGCCAATAAATGATAATTTTGTGTCTTTCTTAAATTATTTTATTGCTACCCACCTCACACAAGATGGTATTTGATTGTTAAGATGAATGAAGGTACAAGAATTGGATAAACGAAGCATGTTACATCCTCTTTATTGTCACAATTTAAAGCTTGAAAAGGAGAAAATTTACATTCAAAGTTCCCCAGTTTAATGTTTCTCTCTGTTCTAACCAGACCTGATAATTCATATTGTGTTAGTTATCTAAGCCAATTCAATAACTGTAACACTGGAATATATTGGAAGCATGCCAAGAGTGTTAAGTATAATATATAAAAAAAAAATAAAAAAAATTAGACATAGTTGGTTACGCTGATGCTGATTGGGTATCAGATAATTTAGATCGTAAGTCGTTCACTGGATATTGTTTTATTTATGCAGGTTGTTACCTCATGAAAGAAAGAAACAACAAACTGTCGCTTTATCAAGCACAGAAGCCGAATACATGGCTGCTTGCGAAGCAAGTAAGGAGGCTATATTCTTAAAAAACCTGTCAAGTGAAATACAAAGTAGAGGTAATATACTTTTTATATTGTATAAAGATAGCCAAAGTGCTATAAAACTTTGTGAGAATTGTGTTTATCATAGACGTAGTAAGCATATTGATGTCAAATTTAATTTTATAAGGGAAGCTGTTGCAAATAAATTAATTAATTTTAAATATTTAAATACCTTTGTAATGCCAGCAAACATGCTAATAAAGAGTTTAGGCAAAATTAAACATTATCAATTTATGAACAAAATAGGTATTGTAATGTTGCATACCTTATATTTATTTTTGTGTATTATTATTATTTTGTTATGTGGTGGCATTAATCTGACAATAAAATAATTAAAATGATACACCTAGCGCCATCTAGTATGTGTTATAGGAAACTATGTGTACCTACATGCTTTTGTTTTGAGATAGTAAAATTGCTGTCTGTTCAAAACTAATAACCATTATTGACAAGTCAAGGTCATCAATCATTATTGACAAGTCAAGGACAGACGTCAAGTATAATTTTGCTCCGTATAAAATAGTGAAATAAAGCGCAAAAGTTTAATGTAAACATTATACATATAACTTGTGTATCTGTGCATCATAGTGCGGCGGAAATTCTGGAACTGATTTTATGTATGTACTGAATCGCATTCTTAATAGAAACTCATTACAAAAAATTAAAAAACCGAGATTTTAACATATTATTTGGTTGCACTACCTACATATGACATATTTAATCTACTAGTCAATAGATGTCAGTAAATACCTACATACATAAAATTTATAAAATAAACTGAGTTACGCCTACGAATCAATAGATGGCAACGCTTGCAAACTTGCGAAGGAAAATATTTTTAATTCAACTATTGCCCAGTAGATGGTGACAGTGTTTATAAACATCAAAATAATATATTTTTTGTTATTTTTATAAATAATAGAAATCAAAGTTTTTAGTGCACATTGGATCATTTACTAACCCAATATAAAAGTGAATTTAGTTCTTCAGCGGTCTTCAATACTACTCAAAATTTATCACTCGTGTTACGAATTTTGCCTGCCAACAGGCGCAAGGACAACTTTACCACCTAACTAACCACATAACCACAACATGAATAATTGCAAAGCCTGTTCAGAACCCACTCTCTCCGACGAGTCCGTATTTACCTGCGCCGTGTGCAAGGGAATATTCCATTTGCACTGCAGCGGAGTGGCAGAGACCTCATACCGTCGACTCACTAAAGAACGACGCGCCCAAATTAAATGCAAGAAATGCCTATCTGACACTCCGGCTTTCAATGTCACTGCCAGCGGTGCCTCAACTTTGGACAACGAACTACTATTAAAACAAAACGCAATATTCGACCAAAACACCCAAATTCTCGCCACAATCTCAGCAATGAGTAAACAATACGAGGATATCCTACTTCGAGTCCACGAACTCGAGAATATAAACAAAAAACTTGAAAAAAAAAACTGTGATCTTGAAGCGCGCTTAGAGCAAATAGAAGGACAATTTGAAAATTTAGACAGGGAAAACAGGTCGAAAAACGTAGAAATACGAGGAATCCCGGAAATAAGCGGAGAAGACTTAAAAAATGTTATTTTCAATATCCAAAAAATTACAAATGCCGGAACAGAAGTGAAAAACGTGGAAGCAGCCTACCGTACTGGACAAAAAACCAACAAAGATTTACAACGGCCGATAATCCTCAGATTCAAAACAAACGATGACCGTGACATCTTCTTAAATGACATAAAAACATTTAACAAGCGATCTGCAAATCGGGAGGATAAACTAAACACAAATATCATAGGAATGGCAGGAAAGAGCTCCCAGATTTACATCAATGAACACTTGACATTTCGGGCTAAACATCATTGGTTTCTTGCACGTAAGGCTATACGAGACAATATTTTTAAGTTTGCCTGGACCAGAGGGGGACAAGTATATGTACGCAAAGACGTTGGGACGCCCGTTATACTTATCAATGAAAAAACCAAAAACCTTTTATCTCCCTCACCAAATAACTTATAATCAATTTTCATCCTTTGGTATACTTTTATTTTACTTGATTCTCCTGTATATTGTTATATATTCATCTATATATTACTTGATACTCTCTGTTACAAAAAACATATTATTGGATTTTTCTAGCCCAAAGATATTTAACAAAAGCATGTACCCCATCATTGTCTTTAATCGATCAAATAACTCAACACAATACTTATCAATGAAAAAACCAAAAACCTTTTATCTCCCTCACCAAATAACTTATGATCAATTTTCATCCTTTGGTATACTTTTATTTTACTTGATTCTCCTGTATATTGTTATATATTCATCTATATATTACTTGATACTCTCTGTTACAAAAAACATATTATTGGATTTTTCTAGCCCAAAGATATTTAACAAAAGCATGTACCCCATCATTGTTTTTAATCGATCAAATAACTCAATACAATCACCTATTTCCAGTAATCTACTGTCAAAATCAATAACGTTAAATTTAATACAAAACAAAAAATCAAATAATGGATGACATAACAGACTTACTAGACAACATAACACCGATTCCATATACAACTACTAATGACACTGAAGTAGTACGTCAATTATTACTAGTGAACTCTACCCTTACGATATTCTCTATGAATATAAGAAGTATAAACCATAATTTTGATGAACTCTTAATTCTTCTCACTCACCTTGCCTCAGATTTCGATGTAATTGTTCTGAGCGAATGCTGGATTAAAGAAAATTTCGTCCCAAAAACGATAAAAAACTACAATCACTATAATACACTCCAAAACCAAACTCAAAATGATGGCGTTATTGTTTACATTAAAAACCACATCATACATTCAGTCAAAGAGGTCACAATTAAGAACGCAAACTGTCTTAAAATTCAACTTGATAATCATATAACAATCGTTACTGTATACAGATCCCCAAGCACACATAATATAACCCCATTCATACAATCTCTGCATGAAATCTTAACAAATATAGAACACAGCCAAAACACCTATCTTATTGGTGATCTCAACATTAACATAATCAACAGAATGCATCCCCAAGCGAATGAATACCTAAATACACTAACTTTATTAGGATATTTCCCAGCCGTCACAGCCCCAACCAGAGAATCAGATTCAAACATTAGTAGTTGTATAGATCACGTCTTTGTTAAGAGTAAACTAGACAGCAAATCCATTGTATATCAGTCAACTGTCACAGATCACTATGCAACCATCACTTCCATCAACCAAAATATTCACAAACTACCTCAAAATACTCTCCCTCAAAAAAAAATTTCCTATGACATTCTCCTAAATAATGTCTCTAAAGAAAACTGGGAACTTGTCTATTCTTGTACCGATACCACCTCTGCATGCGAAATATTTACAAATACTATACAAAACCACTTGGCCGATGCAACATCATACACAAAAAGTAAAAAAAAACAATCCGACACAAAACTCAAACCATGGATCACTGCAGGTATTCTTCACTGTATCAGAAAACGTGACAAGATTCATAACTTCTGTAGAAAAAATCCCAATGATTATGATTCACTCATATTTTATAAACATTATAGAAACAACTGCAAAAAAATTATTAACAGTGTTAAAAGAGATTACTACAAAAAACAAATCAGTGAAGCTACTGATGACAAAAAAAAAATTTGGAATATCATAAAAGATATAGCCAATATTCATAAAATCGACTCACCCATTGTTAAAATTAACATAGAAGACCAAACAACTCATGTCAATTCCGAACCTGAAAAAATATCCGACCATTTCAATCAATTTTTCTCCAATATCGGACATAAATTAGCAAAAAATATTCTAGACCAAAACAACGTCTCGGAGAAAGATCTTGCAAAAAATATACATGTCAATAATCTCAGCTATAACCCTTTTCACTTCACTCCCACCACTGAACTAGAAATAATAGAACTTATCTCATCTCTTAAAAACAGTAACTCTGCCGGGAAAGATCAAATTTCAACAAAAATTATCAAACACATTCAAAAATTTATAGCCCCACCTCTTAAACACATAATCAACTTAAGCTTTAAAACTGGAATATTCCCTAACTCTTTAAAACAGGCCACAATAATCCCTATCTTCAAAACAGGTGATAAATTATCTGTTAATAATTATCGACCGATATCATTACTCAGCACTATTTCTAAAATTATAGAAAAGGCGGTGAAACATAGACTCTGCAAGTTCCTTGAAAATAATAAAATACTATCGGATAACCAATATGGCTTCCGCAAAGGGAGGAATACCTCTGATGCAATAGCTGCTCTCACAAAAATTGTTTCCCAAAATCTTGACAAAGGTCGCAAACCACTTGCTGTTTTCCTTGACCTCGCAAAAGCATTTGATACGGTTTCCCATCCTTTACTACTTAAAAAACTTCAACAGATCGGCATTACAGGGATAGCCTACACATGGTTTAAAAACTACTTAACAAATCGTACACAACAAACCCTTATCCACTCTGACAAAATATATATTAGCAAAAAATTATCCATGTCCTATGGGGTCCCTCAAGGTAGTGTACTAGGGCCAATTCTATTTCTCATATATATCAACACATTATGCACTATGAATATTGGAGGCAAGATAATTTCATTTGCCGATGATACAGTCTTAATATTTGAAGATGAAACATGGCAATCAGTTACAAACAAAACAAATATTGGCCTAACAAAAGTTAAGCATTGGCTAGACACAAACCTCCTCACACTCAATATCGACAAAACACAATACATGACGTTTTCCATACCCAAACATAGCTTTCCCAATAACTGCCCCAAACCTACCATCCACTCGTGTTCACTCAACATACAGACTCCTCAAACCTCACCTAATATTCAATGCACGTGCTCAACTCTTAAATCTTCAAAGGAAGTTAAATACTTGGGAATAATAATCGATGACCAACTACGCTGGGAAACCCATATAAAAGAAACAACAAAAAGACTTCGTAAACTCTCCCACATATTCTGCTCTCTTAGATCCATCTTAGACCTAACGACTCTAAAAAGCGTATATTTTGCCCTTTTTCAATCGATAGCAGCATATGGTATTCTGGGATGGGGTGGCTGTGCAGAATCCGTCATTAATCCAATAATTACAGTACAAAAACTAGTCCTCAGAATTATATTTAAATGTCATCCTACCTATCCCTCCAAAATACTATTTACTAAAATTAGGGTCTTAGATATTCGCCAGCTATTCATTAAGACAAGCTTATGCTACATACGAAAAAATGACTTGTTAGTGGCTCCTCAACACCAAGTAAACACCCGCTTTTCATCAAATCTGGGATGCGTGGTCCCAAAAACTAGAACCACATTCGCTCAACGACAATTCTGGTACATCGCCCCTAAAATATACAACGCGTTGGACAGGGACATAAAATCTACTAATACTATATCCCTTTTTATTATACGTGTCCAAAACTGGATATCTGAAAGGGGACGAGCCTTTTTTAAAGAATACATGAGTTCCTAACTTCTAAACCATTATAATAAAATTAACCATGTATCTGTATATGTATGTATATATGTGAATACACATTACGTTTGTGTGTGTTCATATATAGATGTATATGAATGTATTTATATATGCATTTATGTATGTCTGTGTATGTATATATATGTATGTGTATATATATATATATATTAAAAAAAAAAAAAAAAAATTCCATATTTGAGTACATATCCTTAGCCGTAGCTCAAACGTGGATTTACACAAAAATTGCCGATATATATCTATACACCTATGTTACCATAACACGCACATGCAAATCGCTCATCAAGATATAACTTATCCCTACTTTCTTACCAAATAGTACTTTCTTTGATTTTATATTATATTTGTATTCTTTTTTTAGAAATACACTTGTACTTAATGTACTTGTATTTTTACTACATTTTTAATTCTATTTTAATTACACAAATGCACTTGTATTTTTTCTTTTTATTTTTTCTTAATTTTTTTTTGAAACATGCTCCTTGTATTATTTTTAATTCAATAATATGTATTCTCTTTGATATACTTTTTATATTATTTTAAATTTTTCTGTTTTCCACACCTATTTTTTATATTCATATATCTTAAACTTATGTAGATATTTTGCATTATTTTTAATTCCTTTATACTTCATACTTGTTTTAGATGTATAAATTTTTTATTTTATTTTTACATTATTCTGTTTTCATTCAACTTATTTTCAATTTGTATTATTATACTTAACATAAAATTGACCACTACAACACGGGCATGTGCCTAGTGTGGTGGCCAAAAATTTACCCGTTTACTGTAATGTATAAACTTTACTGAATAAAGAACATAAAAAAAAAAACCTTGTTTCATAAGAAACAGTTAATTTTCATCTTTTGGACATTATTATTATCATACAGTCAAGTCGTAAGTAGGTACCGTCATAGGCTCAATTATAACAAAACTTGTGTCGTCCATTGTCTATGGTTATATCAGTCTGACGTTTCACATTCTTCACAACATAATATTTGTGTTCCACGGCTTTTATTGTAATGTTGTGTACTTAAAGAAAGCAATTCTGGTGTTCTTTTTAAATAGTTTGAGGTTATTTCAACAAACAAAAGCAAAGAAAAACATAGCAGGAACATAAATAATAAAAGACATATTGGGGGGTTCTTATTTGTACTTAATCATTTGACTGAAGATAATATCAACAACTCTCCAAACAAATATGAAACAGGCACAGAAAATAAAAAGGTAACGGTCGCAAGTGGGATTCAAACCTGGGTCGTCTCTGTTCTTAACGGGATTATATTTATCATATATTTAATTACAATGATTACAATTCAAATTATTAGGAAAAACTTATAATATTACATAAATGTAAAATGTTTTAAGGGATCAATAACAAAAAATATTATATAACTCAATTAGCAATATAACCTCGAATTGTACAAGCAAATTATTCCTCCCTTGTCATTTTAAGAAATAACTACAATTATAATTGATAAAAAAAGTAATAATATTATAATGGTAGCAATATACACAAAACAAATACAATTATGACAATGTTTTCAAAATGCATACCTAAGTCTAATGAAGTATCAGTGATAATTATTACTATGAATTTTCACCACCACTTAATAGACAAATCAAAAACAGATCTAGTCTTTGCTATATACCTAATACTTATAGCTTTGTTTGAGAGCTGTGGGGAATAAGCTTTCGTTATAGGCAGATTAACTAGGTTTGTTAGAGGTCGATAAATTCTTTACAGAGATATTTTATTGAAATGGACGTGATACATTTTAGCCTTTTTTTCATCACCTATAATTTGTTTGAACTCGAGCTACTTTCCTTGCTCAGGAGGTTCATTTACTCTTATTTATAATCCAAATAATAATCATTTTTATTCCAGGATGTGGGGAGGTTAGTGCAATCCCACACATCCCATAAGTATTTCTATATTTTAGTACAAAAATTAAAATAAATTGGCAATTAAGGACTACTATGTAGGGCGTGGTCTTGAGTGAGCTTGAGCCCAGCGCTCACTCAGGAGTGGCACTTGGTGCTGGTAGGCTGCGGTCACCAACGTGTTGGCGGAGGCCATTAGCCGCATCCTGGCTCCAGTGACCCGGTGTCTCATCAGGCCGGCAAATCCTTTTATCCCTAATTCCGTGAACATTGTCGATGCGCTGCTGTATCTTCTATCGATTCTACAGGTGTCATATTGGATTCAGAGTCGTTCCATCGAGCAAAATCGGCAGTGACACCGTGTCTCACACGTATACAGGCCGGTGCAGAATGCGTTGAACAGTGTTTTTTTAATATCGGTACAGATTGCTTCATCAAATTGCGTAGGTTGCTTTATACATACGATCACATATTTTTTAAATTTAAAACTTTTAAAAAGAAAGACAAATATTCCCGGGTTACGAATAACCTGACAATATTTGAAAATCTCCAACTACCACCACAATAAGCTGAAAATGTTGCTTGTGTTGTGATGACTACGCCTGGGTGGGACCCAAACGCGATGTCAACTCGGCCACCGACCGGTCAAATATTAATGAACAAAAAACAAATTCAAGAATTTGTTCGGGATTATCAGCCTATGACCTGAGGACATTGTAGATGATGTTTAGAGGCATTCCACGTCCAGTGGCAACCTCATATCTAGGATTTATAATCGCTACTTTAGAGCAAGGTTTTTAAGTGAATTAGTCCCAATTTTTCTTATTGAAAGAAAAAAGATTTGTATCCATTGTGAGTCAGCATATGTCTATTCAAAGTTTTCTTTACAAAACATGAATAGCTGCAGTCGGAACATGAAAAAGGTTTTTTTTCCAGTGTGAGTCAACATGTGAACCGTCAACGATCTCTTTTGATAACATGAATAAGTACACTCGGAACACGCAAAAACTTTTCTTCTACTGTGAGTCATCATGTGTAACGTTAAAGATCCCCTTTGAGAACATGAATAACTGCATTCGGGACATGAAAAATGTTTTTTTCCACTGTGAATCATCATGTGTACCGTCAACGAACTCTTTTGGAAACATGAATAACTGCAATGGTCACATGAAAAACGTTTTTCTCCACTGTGAGTAATCATGTGTAACGTCAAAGATCCCTTTCGAGAACATGAATAACTGCATTCGGGACATGAAAAAGGTTTTTCTCCACTGTGAGTGATCATGTGTACTTTCAAAGATCCCTTTAGAGAACATGAATAACTGCATTCGGGACATGAAAAAGGTTTTTCTCCACTGTGAGTGATCATGTGTACCTTCAAAGATCCCTTTTGAGAACATGAATAACTGCATTCGGGACATGAAAAAGGTTTTTTTCCACTGTGAGTCATCATGTGTACCGTCAAAGATTGCTTTTGGAAACATGAATAACTGCAATGGTCACATGAAAAAGGTTTTTCTCCACTGTGAGTGATCATGTGTACCTTCAAAGATCCCTTTTGAGAACATGAATAACTGCATTCGGGACATGAAAAAGGTTTTTTTCCACTGTGAGTCATCATGTGTACCGTCAAAGATTGCTTTTGGAAACATGAATAACTGCAATGGTCACATGAAAAAGGTTTTTCTCCACTATGAGTAATCATGTGTAACGTCAAAGATCCCTTTCGAGAACATGAATAACTGCATTCGGGACATGAAAAAGGTTTTTCTCCACTGTGAGTGATCATGTGTACCTTCAAAGATCCCTTTTGATAACATGAATAACTGCATTCGGGACATGAAAAAGGTTTTTTTCCACTGTGAGTCATCATGTGTACCGTCAAAGATTGCTTTTGGAAACATGAATAACTGCAATGGTCACATGAAAAAGGTTTTTCTCCACTGTGAGTAATCATGTGTAACGTCAAAGATCCCTTTCGAGAACATGAATAACTGCATTCGGGACATGAAAAAGGTTTTTCTCCACTGTGAGTAATCATGTGTACCTTCAAAGATCCCTTTAGAGAACATGAATAACTGCATTCGGGACATGAAAAAGGTTTTTCTGCACTGTGAGTGATCATGTGTACCTTCAAAGATCCCTTTTGAGAACATGAATAACTGCATTCGGGACATGAAAAAGGTTTTTTTCCACTGTGAGTCATCATGTGTACCGTTAAAGATTGCTTTTGGAAACATGAATAACTGCAATGGTCACATGAAAAAGGTTTTTCTCCACTGTGAGTAATCATGTGTAACGTCAAAGATCCCTTTCGAGAACATGAATAACTGCATTCGGGACATGAAAAAGGTTTTTCTCCACTGTGAGTGATCATGTGTACCTTCAAAGATCCCTTTTGAGAACATGAATAACTGCAATGGGCACATGAAAAGGGTTTATCTCCGGTGTGGATGCGCAAGTGCGGTTCTAATGTTGACTTGTAAAAGCAGGAGTAGTTACAGTGGGGACAGGAGAATCGTTTTTTTACGGGTTGCATCATCAGACCTGTCAATAAGTCAGAAAAAAGATTAGGAATATAACATATTGAGTGTAAACACAGTTAAATCATAGAAAGTCAAAATAAAAAAAACACGAATTCTTCATTCGAACAAAGAAAATCGGTTTTACCTGTTGACTGGGTAATTCTATCAAACTGATTTAAGCATTCCGTTTTAATATCCGTCAGGTCAATGTCAATTTCCGTATAAGGAATTTCGCCACCATATTCTTCTTGTTGTCCCGGTTCCGCTTTGGTTGAAACAGTATTCACATTAATGCTACCTGCAACAACAAAACAGAAACATGTGTGTGAAAACAAAAAAAATAATTTTACGCCCGCGGGGCTTTTACAAAATAATTCATTTTGAACATGAAAAACAAATACAAAATAATTATAATTTCAAAATTAGGGTTGGAATAGGTCTTAAATATGAAATG
This sequence comes from Hesperophylax consimilis, assembly GCF_061612785.1. Classification (NCBI taxonomy): domain Eukaryota; kingdom Metazoa; phylum Arthropoda; class Insecta; order Trichoptera; family Limnephilidae; genus Hesperophylax; species Hesperophylax consimilis. Next base: position 198,065 of record NC_142852.1, read on the forward strand.
CACCAAGCTAACATAAACATGTCAATATCACCCAAGTATTGGTTTCCCGTGTGTGAAACCGCTAAGCCGGAAAATGGACAATGTAGTTGCGCTTATAATAATAGCCCCGATAGCTTTGGGTCCAGTAAAATGGAGAGCACATAATACATCGCAGATCAAGTCCTATTCTGTTACAGAATCATTCTTAACAAATCGAATTAATTGTAGCATTGGTGTCGAATTTTCTAAAAAGAAAGGATGCAAAAGTAATCTTAACAAATATGCCATATATAAACTGTACGCGAGGATTGTAGAGTCACTACGAACGGCCGCTAAACACGTGCTCCAAAGTGAACGAAAACATAATAGCACCACACCCAAACATATTAATGGATGGAACGACAATGTAGCGATTCATTATGAAGTATCAAATGCACTTATGCAATTGATTGAAAATGAAAAAATTCGGTCGGGTTTTTTTGGCGGAAAACAGAAAAATATTGAGAAGAAAATTCAAAGTTATTTTTAAAAATTTCAAAAAGAAGCGGAACAAATAAAAATGGACTTGAAGGAGATGATTTGAAGGAGAATCGGACGCTAAACAAAATTGCTAACATTTTCATACCAACTTTGCGAAAACATCGAGTAAAAACGAACCCACCTCCTTAGAAAAACCATGTGAAGATGAGGACGAAAACCTAATCGTTACTGAAGATATGATCAAAACAGCTGTCAAACTAATGTAAGCTGGAAAATCTCCCGGCTATGATAGCCTAAGCATTGAACATGTTATAAATGCCGGAGAAAAAATATACACGCTTCTAGCAACGTTATTTACACAGACTCTTCAACACACACATATTCAATTATAATACTGTAGCGGTTATGTCACCGCTCCGTCATCAAAATCATAAACCAGACGGCATGTGCTAAACAACCAAGTCAGCGGTCCTGCGGATTCGAAGTCCAGACGCTACTCCAACCCGTGGCAGACAACAAAGGAATCAGCAGGTATATAAGCGGTGGAGGACCGAAGTACATCAGTCAGTCATCATTCCACATCGTTCCACTCAACACGAGTGACAACTGGGGGGCCCCGTGCCCCTCCACGAAGGACATATACCCGGCTTCGCCCGCACCATCATGGACTCTACCGGGACATCAACCTAGCGCCTTGTCCGGATCGTCGTCCCTGGCAAGCGCTACTCGGATTACAAGCGCCCTGGTTCCAGCGTCTCTGACCAGCGCTTCTTCCACGCATCATGACCACCACGAGGACACGCAGCATCCTCACTGGTCACATCACGCCCGTTCAACCGCCTACAAGGTCCACCGTACCTTTGGCCGTCTCGTCAGCACTGGAGTGCCTGAAGACCTACGTTCTTCGCCAGTACCTGACCTTCATCGAGTCCCGGTCACTAGCGCCCGGCGTCGACTCACTGACCCGCGCTTGACCACCACATCATCGCAGCAACCGGAGTATTCAACATCTGTCCTACATCATCACCTCGTCACCGCAACTGACTCTCAATAAATGTATTATCCTGACTCAATAAACACAGTGACCTACAACATCTTTATCTTGCATTGTCTCACTACCAATTTCCATAATACCATTAGATAAATCCAGTCAAGAAGATATATTCAGTGCTTCCAACTATAGACCGATATCTCTTGCCACATAATATCCAGAATATTTGAAAGAGTTATACAAACCCACATAGAGGACAAACTATTTACGTCTGACAACCGATTCGATTTAAAATCTAAATAGTCAACAGATATGGGAATATTCAGCTTGAAACAAAGTATCGAATATTTACAAGGCAAGAAAAACAACGGTATATGCGTGTTTTCTAGATTTGAGTAAAGCCCTGGACCGGGTACCTCATGCACTGCTTTGGAAAAACTAAAAGACAGGAATGTGCCGGCTTCAATAATTAACAAGTCTGACATCATCAACAAGAGAACCAAGTTATCTGGAAAAATAAAATGTCAACACCAGTGAATGCGGAATGTGGTGCGGCGTCAGACAAGGGGGGAAGCTCGTCACCGATTCTATTTAACGTCTATATGAATGAATTTAGCTATAAACTCACTTCGGCAAACGTAGGTATGGGAAAAATATGCGTAAATAAAACTACATATGTAGATGACATGTTCATTTTAACGCCAACTATTAAAACCATGAGAAAACTGCTAAAAATATGAGTAAAATATGCCGCTGAACATAACATGGTGTACAATCCAACTAAATCTGTCTTAGTAGTTTGGTGATCAGGTGGTGAGGCACGAAATGAAAGAAGTGTTGTGAAGGTCACATGTGTTTATTGAGTCAGTTGCCGTGACGAGGAGATGATGTAGGACAGATGATGAATACTCCGGATGCTGGCTGATGATGTGCTGGTCAAGCGCGGGTCAGTGAGTCGACGCCGGGCGCTGGTGACCGGGACTCGATGTAGGTCAGGCACTGGCGAAGAACGTAGGTCTTCAGGCACTCCAGTGCTGACGAGACTGTCGAAAGTGCGATGGACCTTGTAGGCGGTTGAACGGGAGCGATGTAGACCAGTGAGGATGCTGCGTGTCCTCGTGGTGGTCATGGTAGCGTGGAAGAAGCGCTGGTCAGAGACACTGGAACCAGGGCGCTTGTAATCCGTTGTAGCGCTGGCCATGGACATGGCCGAGGCGCTAAGATGATGTCCCGATAGAGTCCATGATGATACGGGCGAAGCCGGGTACGTGTCCTTCGCAGGGCGCGGGACGCGCCGATCGTCACTCGTGAGATTTATCCACTGGCGGCAGATTGATAACTGATGACTGACTGACTCGCTGCGTCGGGCTTATTTATACTACTCGGCCGACGGCGGCAGTAGGTAGGTGGATGGCAACTAAATTCTAGGCACTCGCACAGACTGTGTGTTTCGTGAACCTTCGATAGTGCGGCGATTATGCATAGGCCGTAGACTCGAACCTTCTGGCGAGTTCTCGTAGTATCCCAGACGAACTGCAGTATTATTTTTTTTTTTTTTTTTTTTTTTTTTTTTAATAAATTTAATTTTAGATTAAATTTGATAATATTATTATTAAGTTCTGCAAGTGTTTTAGTTTTTTATTATTGTGACAGCTGTTTCGGCTTACAAGGCCATTTTCAAACTGTGGTTAGTCCACATTGAGACGACGTTTTTATAAGTTTGAAAATGGCCTTGTAAGCCGAAACAGCTGTCACAATAATAAAAAACTAAAACACTTGCAGAACTTAATAATAATATTATCAAATTTAATCTAAAATTAAATTTATTAAAAAAATTAAATGGAGTTCTACGAATTAAACACAAAAACAATAAATAATGCAGTATTATTGTCGCGAGTAGATACTTGAAACAGGTAGGTCTCGTAGTACGTAGATTACTTTGTTTACGATTTAACGATGCAAGTAGCAAGTACGTACCTAAGTAGCAAGTAGCAGTTTATTATTAATTATTTAATCTGGATAATTCTCGACGCCACAGTAGTATTCAAGTTGGACACATGCTCTACAAAAGTATTACCTATCAGCGTAAACGACACGAAATCATAGAAAAGGCTGAGGTCAAATACCTAGGACACGTCACAGCAAAGCTCAATGATGAAGAGGATATCGGGCGACAGAGAAGATCACTGTGCATTAGTGCAAACATGATTTCTCGAAGATTCAACACACAGAACCAAAAAGGCAACTTTGTAATGCGTACTGCACCAGCTTATATGCCTCGGAGCTGTGGACCGACTGTAAAAAAGCATCTCTAAAAATAATGGAAGTTCGAATGCTTTTTGGATTGTCCTGGTACTGCAGTGCCACTGAGATGTTTGATGAATGGCGCGTTCCCGGATTCCAAACATTAATCAAAAAGCACTTCTGGCAGGATCCTATTTACAAGAAATGAAGACAACTCCCGATGTAATACAAATCTGTAAATATTGTCCCTGAATATTGAGGGAACCTCTCGATCAAAGGTGGATTTCTTATTAAGGAGAGAGGCTCCTCCGACTACCTCTCACCCCAGAAGATCGGTGGAAACTTGAGTGGCAAACGGCCAACGTGGGAAATGCCCATCTCATACATGACCCCACCGAGAGACAGCCTGGGTTCTCACTGCCTCGCAAAACCTGGTCCGCCATCAATAGGTTAAGGTGCTCCCATAGCCGCTGTGCCTACATGATGCACAGATGGGGCCTTAAAGAGTCGGCGATGTGTGAATGTGGTGCGGTGCAGACTACCGAACATGTGGTCAACGAATGCCCGCTCCATTCATTCCCCGGCGGGATTGATGAGGTTCACATGGCGACGCCTGAGGCCCTAAAATGGCTCGCAGATCTAGATGTCCCCCTCTGACCCCCCACCATACGAAAGAAGAAGATACAAATCTGTGCTAAAAAACTTTTTTTATTTTTAAGTATTATTTTATTCTTCTACTCTGCTATATTTTATATATATTATTAATCTACAATACTTTTTACATACAATGGAACTCGTGGGATTGCACTACCCTCCCAGAGATCTAGGATAAACAGTATAAATTATACACACTGTGTCGAGTTGTTCTTGTGGATAGGTGTAGGTTTGGAAGTTGCAGGAGTTCGGAGCAGTCTAATTTGGAGGGTTAGTATTTCAAATAAGAAAGTTAAATCAGATATTTTGACTCTGTCTTCTAAAGTATGAATGTTTTAAAGTATTTAATAGGAAATTATAATTTATATATTCTAGCGAGATAGTTCATTAAAAATATATCAATGATACATATTTTTTGTATTCGCTCGTTAACATGAAATTCTATTCAAGTACCAGTAGCCGGTACGCATTACTAGTTTTTGACATAGATTTTCATAGGTATTTTTTGTATAGCGTGATGCCATCCGCAAATAGCAATACCTCGACATCGTCGAAGCAATTTGTTATATCGTTGATGAAAATGAGGAATAAAACCGGATCAAGGTAGGTCTATATGTCTAGCTAGAATAATGTAATGTCAAAGCGCATGAATAGTCGAAGCAAGATAAAAACAAATCCTCCGCTGCCCATATCACTAGGTCCCATATTCCTGCGTCCAAATGAGCAGCTTACAATTATATTTAATCAAATAAGTTAAGTACATAATACATACATAGATGGAATACATCTTCTTATTTTGTTTTTTAAAATAGTAATATGATTGTTCCATTTTAGATTTCTATCAATTATTAAGCCAAGATACTTGATATTGTCTACACTTTCCAAGGGTGGACAATTACACTTCTGCACACAATAACGTATATTTAAGGAACGGTCCAAAGATGGCTGATTAACTGAGGAAATGCTAAAAGTAATATATTTTGTTTTGGTCATGTTTAAGGTTAACAGGTTTTGATCAACTGCCCTCAATTCCGCCTCGCACTTAGCATAAGTTTTATCCCATGTATCACCAGCAAATACCAAAATAGTTTCATCTGCAAATACAACTGAAGTACCCGAAAACGGCAGCTTACGAATGTCTTTAATATTTAACAAAATAAAATTGGAACTAGAACACTACCCTGAAGAACACCATATACAATTGATTTGTTTGAACTAATGTGACCATTAATCGTTACTCTCTTTGATTACTTCCAAGCTAAGTTTTGACACAATCTATAGCTTTACGAACAATACCCATTGAATTCAGTTTTTATAGGAGTAAACCATGGGATACAGTGTAAAATGATTTGGACAATTCTAAAAATACAGCCATTGCTTTTTTGTCAGCACTAGATGCTGACAAAAGAAAGCGAAAGCTTCTACGACTGAGGTGATCATTTTTAATGCCGCATTACCGGTTCCCATACTCTTCCGTAAGCCAAACTGGTTATCTTTATACAAAAGACATGTATAAAGATAACCGTTTCAAATCAACAAGCAAAATTGTCGCATCTGGGGCTCATGAAAAAACCAAACCAAGAACCATTAAGCTATCGAGAGATGATTAATGATTTTTCATGGCCGGAATTGGATGGTATTGATCTGGACAGCGTTTAGTTTCAACAAGACGGCGCTACGTTTCACACAAGCAACGAAACCATTGATCTTTTACGATTGAATATCAAAATAACACCTCTTATTAGAAAACCCTACATTTCATAAATAATGTGCAATGCAACTTACTGGCTGTCCGAGTACTCTCCACATTCTGCACACATTCCTTCTTTACATCTGGGAGGTCGAAATCCATATCCGTATAAGGCATTTCACCTCCATTGTCTTCCCGGGGCACTGGTTCCGTCTTGATGGATACATTCTCTGGATTAAGTAGATCCATGGCCCTGTTGTGCACAGAAAATATATATGAAACTTCCTAAAACAGAACTTAGTTTTAACGGAACTCCAATTTGTATGAGCTTTGAATATTTTTCTTAGGTTTAATAGTTTGCCTAGCATTGGAGTCTACAGTACAATAATTTTCAAATAAGGATATCCTTGAAATAAGGATATACTAGCGACATTGAAGATAAGACGATTGAAATCGGTTGAGAGAATCATCGTCAATCGTCGGAATACGGAAATCTAACGGCGACTTCCACAATATCTCTATATAAACCGGTGTAACTGTATATTGGATCATGAATATGCTTTTAAAAAAGGGTAGACGTCAAATTGACAGTTCAATCGTTCCTCAAACGAAACGTCATATGGCGTCATAAGTTAAACTAGGTCGCACCCAACATTTGGAACCGCCGACAGAATGATTATTATTCCAACAACGGTGTTTTAATAATTCGGTCGGCGGTTTTATCTGTATTCCTGTGAGAAAAAAACAAACCAACTGCAAACGGCGGTTCGAGTGTTCACACAGGTTCAGGTTCACATGTAAACGCGCCAATAGACATATAGAAGTTGTGCATTTGAAGAAAATATCAGCATTAGAACTTACCAATAACTAACACGAGGGACGATAAATTTAACTGCGTTAGGAAAACAGCGTAAAGATTATTATGTAGAATTAGAGTTTAAAACCAGGATGCAACGACAAAACATGCGTCAGTAATAATTTTTAGGTTATACTGATTAATCATAGACAAAATGAAAGTCATAGACTATAAAATGACATATGCAAGTTCATTCGATTTAAATTTTATTTTTGTAGCGTGTGATATACAAATTTAGCCCACGAGGCTCAACATGTTCTATTGTTAAACTATTTCCGTACTAATTCTTTGGGAGAGCGGCCCTTTATCTAAATATGGTGGATGACAAATAAGGTATTCATCGAAACCTACAAAGAACTTACAAGAATATATACGAAATGTTTGTTTAATTATTGATCTACCCAACACAACCAGGTTACCGAGGACACACGAGAGTACTTGGGGTTATACATAAGTATTAACGGCCCTGGTTATATATACAAAGCAAAGAAGTATTAAACTTTCGCGATAGACACGAATTCCAACAGTTTATTACTCAGTTTCGACACCTTTTGTTCTTGCATTTTTTGAATGGTAATAGTGTAAAATGCTTTGAACGCATGGAGCCTCGAGAAAAACGTTTTTTTCATTCGAGGCCAATTTGATAGTTTATTCAATTTTAATTTTTTAGAATGACAAAAAATGAATTTTGTACAGTGATGGAGATGTTTTATCATTTGAAATATATTATCAAACCGAATAAAGTATGTACCGGCATATGCACTCAAGAAAACACGCGTCTGGTTGTCTTTTTTTGTCTATCTGACATTTCACTTCCTGTCTCCCAACGATTCTGTTATTTCACGGCTTTTCTGAAATAATGTCGGTTATTATTATTTAAGTGAAACTTCTTTACGCGCGTCATGCATTTTCGAGGACCGGAGTAAAATCGACTCATGACCGTCACGAAAAACCGTGATCATTTGGTGGTGGGGGTGCGGGACCCCCACCACAGCTCACCGCTCACCGTTCGCTCTCTCAGCGTAGTCGCTTACTGAGGTGAGGGAGCCACTGACGAACGTTCTCTCTCTCTCTTCTCTCTTTTCCTCTCTCTCTAGCCAATGACGCCACGCCAGGCATCAGCTGCTTGCTTCGTGTACTGCGCGGTGAGTGTAATACGAGTGAAATACGTAATTGATTGTGGTTTATTCGATTTGGAACACAGTTTTAGTGTCCAAAATGAGTAGTGAGAAAAACATTCGTGGCACAAGAGGAAATATCCCCTAAAAAACACCAAAGAAGAAGAGAGTCTGATTCACACAGTGATGACATTAACGTAAGGTAAACATAACCAAGAAGAGTGGATAAATATCTCATAAAATAGTATTGTTATTGTAATAGCATGATAGGATTGTTTAACATATTGGCGAGATTATACTAACAGTGAAATATGATGTAGGGATGTCGTGCCTACAACCGAAGCGTGTGTGAACAAGCATCGACTGGGACAGCGCGCAGAGGCCAGCAGTCGGTGGAGAACTCAAAGCCTCCCAAACCTTCATCTAAAAAAATGTGTAAAAACGTCATAAAACCTGAAAAAGTGTAAAAAACCGAATTATGTGTATAATCGTCCAAACCTGAAAAATTGTGGAAAAAACCTTTTTTGAAGTGAAACTTCTTTACGCGCGTCATGCATTTTCGAGGACCGGAGTAAAACCGACTCATGACCGTCTGAAATGAAAAGAGAGAGAGAAGAATACTAAAAGTTTCACTTCCGTCGTGCGTAGGCTTGCCACACACTGTATTTTTTTATTTTTACCTATTATTGTTGATACCTTGTACATATGACCTGTTAAACTAAACAAATAGAATAGATCCTACTAACAAGTTACTAATACGGAGCACTTGCATACTGCGAATAAGATTGTATGCATGGACATTTTGGAGGTCTTGTTTTGAAATTTTAAATGTAGACTCTGGGGACTCTGAGAGCTCTGAGGGGGTATCATCAGTACCTAAAACAGAGCAGGGAAGTGGTTGGCCTCCTCCAAAATGGACACACCAATCTTCAGATTCCTACCCACCCCTCATACCTTTTTCCTTCCCAGAGCTTTCTCTCCTTCTTTTTCTAAAAAATGAATACGTGATGATTACGTGTAAATGTTAATTTATTGCATTTTGCGATGTTAAAAACAAGTTTGTTTAGTTTGCAATAGATTAAAATACATTTAAGTTATTTTTTTAGTTTATTTCGAAAAAAGTTCGAAATATTTATTCAAAACAAATTGAACAACATAAATGCGATTTTTATAGACAAAAAATAGAATCACATCAGCATGAACCAAGAAAACTTTGGATAACACTAAAATAAATCATTGAGGGTAAACAAAAAGAAGTTGTAAAGTCAATTGATTTCCCAGATGGAACTGAAGAAGACGTAGAGAAGATAGCGACTAAATTAAACAAGCATTTTATTTCGAGCATAGATCTTATAATTGAAAGTATTCCACAACATCCTGAGAACCAAATAGACGAGCTTGTATGCACCGATGAAGAATATAAGTTTAAAAATATAGATTTCCCGTACTTAAAGAGAGTGCTGAGTAATATGAAGTCGAAGGAATCCCGAAATGGTATTACATTAAATATACTCCAAAACTCTACAAATATTATCGGCGAATCGATGGACCAAATTATCAATGAATCTTTTAATTGCCTAAGGGATTAGTTATGGATGAAACGCTTAAAACGAGATTAAAAATAGATTCAAACCTGTATTATGGTCATCACCATGTGTCTGAAGTTCTCTTGGTAAATCTACATATTTTTGAATGCCGGGAAGATTGAGGGTGGGCAATGCGTCTTTCTTTAATACTCCAGTGCAATTGCGCTTGCTGCTGATATAAAAATGACAACCACAAACTGATGCATATGATGCTAAGATTGGAAAATATATGTATTCAAATGTTCCCAATCTCCAACACCATTCTTGAAATCGACTCTCAGAGGTTATGGTTGGAAACTTAAAACTTGTCGAATGGAGTCTCTGTCCGTACATCCTTTCACACAACACGTTTTAAGGACTTTATCGTTAGGCATTTTCACACATAAATCAACTGTTTCACACAACCAGATATTTAAAAAAATTAAAAATTAATAAAATACTTCGTTTTAACCACTTTTATTGTTTAATTACCAACATGTTTCATGAGCAACGCTCACTTCTTCAGGGTTTTTTTTTTTTTTTTTTCCTGAAGAAGTGAGCGTTGCTCATGAAACATGTTGGTAATTAAACAATAAAAGTGGTTAAAACGAAGTATTTTATTAATTTTTAATTAAAATGGTGCCACAAAATAAGTTTGCTGAGTAAGAAGAAGTTTAAAAAAATGTTTGACAATGTTATGCCTGGTCCACACCGAAACCAACCTTCCAACTTCCAACGTTTGGACGATCGTGTGGAGGGGTAGTTCGTGCGTTGGAAGTTCGGGTTGGAAGGTTGGTGTTTGAGTTGGCCTGGGATCGCCTTCGAGGCGATCGCTACGGCCAACTCTATGGCCAACCCGCACGAACCGGCCGTCCGAGCTGTCCACACATCTCTGCGAACAGCAGGCAATCATAAAAAAAGTGACATTTTACGTATTATCTTTTTCGCGCCAATCCGTTAACACATAATGAGTGCAGTAACGATTTAATATTGTCGGACTCGGATTCGTTCAAACGTTCGGAGTTGGAGGGTTGGCAGCAGTTTCTCTAGGTGGCCACCACACGATCGGCCAACCTTAGTTGGAGTTGAAGTGAAATGGCGGGAAGCATGAGTCGGCCACCTAGCGGCGAGAACACGCACTACACGGTTTGCGAACCCTCTCTTCTGGCACACGGGTCTTATGGTAAAGTGAGCGAGAAACAAAATAAATTTTTACCATGTCTACGGTTTGTGTTGACGTTTTTAAGCGGAGTTATACCCCCCTGTACACCGCTGCCCGTTTGGTACAGGCGGTGACCGTCAGCCGGCGTCAGCAGCGCTCTGGCTCTCTCTCTGAACACCTATAGACATTTTCCATAGACAAAGAGGCGGTCCGAAGGTAGAGATTTTGATAAATTGCCATAACTGTAGCGGGGCAAAAGTGAACTGCTACAAACTAACGAGCCACCCACCATAGACGGTAAAACCATAGATAGCCAAGTCTTTTAATTAAAATTTTTTGCTCAACTCTTTTTTAAAATATTTTACTTCATTAGTATAATTTGAAAATGTGAAAAAATCATCAACAAATAATTCCACAAATGTTTTATAAGTTCCAGATGATTTTACAAATAAAAAATGCTCAAACATGCACTCTTATACAAGGCCCGTGCTGACTGTTCATGAACGGCCCTTATCATAGACATATGAATATTAGTAGACCTGCCCTAAGTGATTAAAAGCGTATTATTCCCCACTCCCCATACCGGTTCCATTGGAGCCGGCTGTGCTCACGTATGGCTTCCCGTGAATCTTGAGAATGTGACGTCATCATTCTTGTTCGAACTAGCGTCGAGCTATGGTCGACGCATTTTACGGAATAACACGGCAAAATGGTTGCTTGTGATATAAAAACTTGTAAAAATAGATGTGAAAAAGAGAATAAACCCAATTGTCGTATTACATTCCATAAGTAAGCATTATTTTACTTTATTTTAAGCTTATTCACACCGTTTTGTATGGATCAGTTTTAGAAACATATACTATCACATCACAATGTAGCGATTCTCAAGTGTGCTCATCGTTGTTTACTGGGGTAGGTAAATTATGAAACATTTTTAAAAGTGTCTTAACTAAATACTCTGAAACTAACTACGACTCTGAAAATAGAAGAAATTTACTTTGCCGAATTTGGACTTCGCAAATTAGTTCATAACGTGGCGAGTAATTTGCGCTCCCATGTAAAAATGTCTATTAATTCAAAAGCAGATTTTACTTTTAAGAACTAAATGGTGATATTATAATGCGAGATGCCTATTTACTGTCAGATTGATTTATTGACGAATCACAGTCAGCTTTACCCCCTTCGTTCTTCAACAGTTGATTTTACCCCTCACCTTTAATTTCTAGTCTATATATTTTTATGTCTGTGGCCCTTATTAATTTCAAGACTTTATTTAAAATTTTCAGGTAATTGCATGAAGACAGTTTCATCTAAATGACTATTGAAAAAAGCCGTACCTTCATCTAAATGAGTTATATTAGGATCTAAGTTAACACTAATAGCAAATAACAATTTTAAAGTTGAGTATTTGAGCACTGGGGAAAAATTGTTTTATTTTACAAGCAATAATTATTCGCCTGAAACACTCATCCACATTGAAAAATCTCCTGATAAAAGATACATGACGCCAACGGGACCCAAACCCGTGTCCCTTCGATTTCCGGTCGACAGCTCTGACCACTGAGCTATGGCGGCTTATCTCTTATCCGCGAAATAATTCAATATATACTAGTGTTTCATTCAACAATTACTGCTTGTTACATTTTTTCACCTTTTCAGATGAAAAAATGAAAAACCAAATTTATTTTATATGAGAAAGGCATTGTAAGTGCTAACTCTCTCACTAGATGGCGTCGAGACAAATTGTCTACATTACGAAAGGACACGGGTTCAAGTCCCGTTGGCGTCATGTATCTTTTATCAGGAGATTTTTCAATGTGGATGAGTGTTTCAGGCGAATAATTATTGCTTGTAAAATAATTGTTACCCTTTGCGCTATGCATAAAAAACCTTGTCTTAAACATTAAGTTTACCAAAAAAATTATAAAAATTGTTTTTATAGTCTATGCCTTCCTTTTAGTTAAAGCCTTTTGCAACTAGTCTAGCCCTATATCTCACTGTTTTGTCACTATTTAACTTCATTTTATACACCCACTTGCTTTGTCAATCAACTGCCTATCTCTATTACGCAAGAATAGGATTAAAATCGACAAAATGTCTAATAGAAAAACATTTATATCAATTTAAACATTCCATTAAACTGAGTTTAAATTGACACTGATTGGCAGCAGTAAACATCGATTGTAGTTGGCTCCGATGCTTGGAGTCCGGCGGGATTCCTCAGTCAAAGGTCTGAACAAAATTATTATAATGTGAAGATTTGTTCAATAATACCGGAAACTAATATTGTCAATGGATGTCTCTAGTTTCCTTTTATTTATCAATATAGCGAGATAGGTAGATTCCCGTTTTACATAGTAACCATTTTTCCTTTGTTTCATGGTGTAGTTATTCTCTTCAAATTTTCAAACTAAACGAACAACAGCTTATAATAATAGTTAATTACTGAACAATAATGAACTCTTATTGATAATAAATTAATTCAATAATTGAATATTACAATTTTAGGTTTTACTCATTTTTTTTTATGTGACACCTCACAAGAGTGTCCCTGCCTGTGCAGTGTACAGACAGGGGAACTATGTCACCACCCGGTTGGGCGGCGTTGTGAGGTGGAATAAGGTAGGGGCTGTAGGAAGGGATTTGTTAATGCGGGCCTTGAAGAGGCTCGGATTATAGGAGGGAGGAAAAACAGATGCCGGTAGCTCGTTCCACATACGAGCCGACTTACACAAAAACGAGTCATAAAAACGGCCCGTTCTCATGAAGCCAACGTCAACCGTGAACGGGTGTTCAGTTCGTGTCCGTCGAGTTTCGCGCACGTGCACCGGTGCATCAGGAATCAATGCTGCTAGGTCCTTGGAGCAGGCTCCATTGAAATACCTGTAGAACAGACACAGCATGCCTACATTGCGTCTATGCATTAGAGAAGGCAATCGGTCTGTTAACAACGGATTGTCAATCAGACGGATCGCTCTCCTTTGCACAGACTCAAGCAGGTTTATCAAGTATTTTGGGGCACCAGCCCAAAGGTGGCTCCCAAATTCAATAGTTGGGCGGACTTGAGACTTGTACAGGGTCAGCAGCTGGTCACTGTTGAAGAATCTCCTAGCCCTGTACAAGACGCCCAACTTTTTGGAGGCCTGATTTACTCGGGCTTCTATGGATCCCCGATACTTGAGCTGGTCTGATATAGCTATTCAAAAAATAAAATATAATAATAGTTTTAAACCACTTTATTTTGAGGTATATTCGTCCGGTTTCGATTGGACTCAATCTTCTTCAGGACAATAAAATATAATTCTAAATTATAATACAGAGCAATGTATAAGGTAAACATAAAAGAAAGAGAAAGTATGTAGTAGAGGGAGAGAACATCAGAGACTGGTTGGTGGAGGGGGAGGGGTTGGTGGAGGACCAAAGGAAGGGTGGGGGTTACGGATTAGGTTGGAGCAAGGAAACAACTTTAAAATCGGGCTGTTTGTTAGTTTTATCTGCTTATTTAAAATTAGGAATTATTTTTAGTTGATTTATGAAATTTCCAAAGCTTCTAAGTTATTCAGGCGTATTCCTATTTTATTTTTATGAATTATTTGGACTCCCGTATTTTTATTAAATGTGTGGTTAGTATTGATTAAATGTTCGGCAAATTCTGAGAAGCCTGTGTTTGTTAAGCACCTGATATGTTCTTTAACTCTAATATTTATATTTCGCGCTGTTTTACCTATATAGGTTGCTGGGCAATCTGTTATGAAAATAACATACGATTTTCACTCTAAGTAAGAACCTGTCAACTCTGTGATTTATCTTGTCTATTGTTTATGCTCTGGCAACTTAGAACTTTAACAGGAAGTGAGAAAAAATTCAAGATGGTGGCACTTCCCGGCGGGTGACAGAGGAGACAGGCTGTCCGGTCGGGGGGTCATTTATTATTTCTGGAGGTCTGAGGCCCTAATCGAAAGTTACTTCATGGATTTGCGATTAATACCGAAATGTTCAGTTTGTGCTTCGAGATTAGAAGTCTAGGCATATTTCCCGCGAGTGGAATTCGCCCCGGGTGGCGTGAATAATGAAAACGTTTTTACCATGTGTGGCCGTGGGGGTAATCATAGTTTATCCAAGCGATCGGTGATTATTTCTGCCGATAAACTGTTTTCGCCGTGTGCATTTTGATTCAGAGCATTATTAAGTTCCACCTTGCCTCGTGGAAGGGCAACTTACGGATTAACCGTCTACTCAGGGCTGGACCACACTGGGCCGTAGGCCAGCCACATTCTGATGCCGTCTACTCCTCTTGGCTGGACCACACTGGGCCGTAGGCCAGCCACATTCTGATGCCGTCTACTCCTCTTGGCTGGACCACACTGGGCCGTAGGCCAGCCACATTCTGATGCCGTCTACTCCTACTGGCTGGACCACACTGGGCCGTCGGCCAGCCACATCCTGATGCTGCCGTCCTCTAGCTACATGGCTGATTCATCTACTCCGCCATTCGCGGCACTCAGTGTTCGTTCCTCATAACTAAATACGTTCTTATTATTTTAGACAGGGTAGATAGATTCTACGTTCTGGTCGATGGGGGTAAGTTTTCACCTTTTTTGTATTTCTCTGTGAAATTTATCAAATATAATTTGTTACGGCCAGTCCAAAGTTTATCCAGATTACTTTCATTCTACAACCTTGCAACTTCCTTTCAAACATCATGTAGATGGGATATATTTTTCCCCGCCCTGAATGGAGAATTATGCTCTACCGTCGGTAGGTCGGTTTGGCGAGCTCTTTTCCAGTTCAACCACTGGAAGGGACTCTGGCGCGTTGGCCTTCAAAGACCAACAAAGTCAAACTTGGCCACCCACTATTCAATCATATTAACAGTCAATAATGTACTTAGAAAAACCACACACAATAACAGCCTATTAACACATCTATGGGCTAAGTAAGTATCGTAACTTTGTGTCAAATACATATTCATAACAAATCGTTGCAATTTAGTCTATAGATGCCAGAGTGGTTTAATTGGTCCTCTTTGTCCTTAGAATTAATTCAAAATTTTGCTAACTTATTGTTAGTATAGAAGGCCGGCCTTATTTCTGAAGGAAGTTTAGATATGCAAAGGGAAGACAATTTACTTATATACAAAATTCTACGCCATTGGGTGGCAGCATTATTATTATTAATAGTTGGGAGGGCATTATACAGGAATTTATTTGGGTAAGTTTTTAGATTCTCACGGTCAAAAGCATTTTTGTTGTTTGTTTTTGGGGTGTTATGCCGTGTTGCGCTAACTCCTTCTTTATCCGACGTTACGGACAGCATTGCAGTGTCCATCATCATCAGATCTACCCTGATGATGGACACTGCAACGCTGTCCGAAACGTCGGCTAAAGAAGGAGTTAGCGCAACACGGCATAACACCCCAAAAACAAACAACAAAAAAGGAATTTATTTGTTTGTTTCATTTTGTATAATGTCAAGTCACAAAGTGATTGCTTTCTTCGATAATATAATAATAGTATTTGGCTGATTTATACAGCGCATAGACACCGTTTTCAACTTGCGCTATACAAATAAATACATGTTAAATTTAAATGACTTACAACTAAGATTCATGATAATAACTAGTGGCTTACATCTAAGACAAATAGGTATTGACTTACGACTAAAGCTTATAACTACTGACTTAATGACTCCGCTCAAGTCCGAGCCTCCGGCCTAGGGTTCCAACTTTGGGGTGAGCCTGGCGTCCCACCAAGGGAAAGATTTATATATTAACTCAGCACAGGAGGCCCTTTATAGGGAAGTATATTTTAAGGCAGAATAAGTCATCTTTGGGGATGCTATTAAAATGGTAAACATTGAGGACTCAGGTCTCGAAAAATAATATATCAAATTTTCCATAGGGCCCCAATATCAGAGGGGACCCCAGCTAGGTACCAAAATCATGCACATCTTCTAAATATTGTAATACTGACTCTCCGAAAGGTAAAAATCCAAAGCATTTGTTGATTTGGCCTTGGACCTAGAAAGTTTTTAGCCTGTGGCGTTTTTCCGTGGTTTGAGAATGCAATAATTCATATTTCACTCACTTCACTCCACCATATACTACCTCAAATGAGGATACTATGTAAAACTTTCTTACGCCGATGACACGGCAATAATAGTGGATGGTAATAATTGGACAGAAACTTTTTCGAAAGCAACTGTATGTATTTCACTTGTTTCAAAATGGTTCAAATACAACAAACTTGTCTTAAACTACAGCAAAACATTTTACTTACCTTTTTATGAAAACATAAAAAACAAACCAAAAGACAACCTTAAAATTAGAATCCATAATACAACTTGCAATCAAGAAATGTGTCCCTGTGCAACGAACTCGCTAATGTCAAAAATATAAAATATTTAGGAGTATCAATAGATATTAATCTTAATTGGAAATCACATATTAATCAAACCACTTCTAAACTAAGATATCTTACCTACATATTTTATAGACTCAAGGAAATTTTAAACGCTGAAAAATTGAAAATGATCTACTTCTCTCTGGTGCAATCTGCAATCACTTATGGCATAATAGGATGGGGTGGTGCACCTGATACATTTATTAAGCCTCTACAAATAATTCAAAAACACATAATTAAAGTCATATATAACAAAAATAAAACATTCTCGACCGACCTATTATACAAGGAATCTAAATTATTTAACATTCGTAAATTATTTATATTACAAACTATGAAATATTTATTTAAAAACAAAAATAATTTCAAAATAAATGAAAACAGAATGAGCAAAAGAAAAAATAACATATTTTACACCCCCCGAACCAATACTAAATTAATGCAGACACATAGCAGTTTCATTGGTCCTCGTACATTTAACCTTCTACCACTACAAACTCAAATGATAAATAAAAAGATAGAATATATTAAAGAGGTAAAATTATGGCTGAATGAGGCAGATATTGAAACGCTTTTACTATAAATTTATTGATCCTTTCTACAACTCACTTGCTGAAACTTTATAAACTATTGTACATAATGTTTTCTCTTTACTTTTTTTTAATAACTATAAACAAAAAAAAAAACTTTTTCTACTAATGTATATACTTTAGGTACTTGAAATATAGTAATCGTTTTATACTACCCACACTCAGGCAGTCAGTGCTTTAGTGGGTTTTCATTTCTTGTGTACACTATTTGGTATTATATATTATGTTATTATTTACTATCTATTAATATGTATAATATGTGTAAAGAAATGAAAATAAATAAAGTAAAAAAAAAAAAAAAAAAAAAAAAAAAAAACATGCTTGCGTTGCTGTTTCATGTCTTGCGAGAGAGTTATGAATAATGTTCAACTCCCTTCGCCACTTGCGATACCATAGTTTCACAGGCTTTGAACACACGAGGCACACAAACCCAAAAATAGGGCTGGGTGATTATCTGTAGGATTCAAAGGGGGCTCCCGAACTTATACCCACAACTTCATTGTTCCTTCCATGTAAGCTCGATTAAAAATTCAGGCGGCCCCCATGACTTGATAGCTGGCCGCGCCCATGCATTCGTATTGAATGTATTCATTTAAATGATAGATTTGAAAAAACTTATTTTCCACTGTGGATTAACATGTGAGTTTTAAGTTGTCTTTTTCTAAGAAACGAATTTTTTATACCGTGTGTCAGCAAGTGTCTTTTAAGATGATACTTTGTAGAAGATGAATAGTTGCAGACGGAACACGAAAAAGGTTTTTCTCCGCTGTGGGTAAACATGTGATTTTTAAGGTGTTCTTTTCTAGAACACGTATAGTTGCAGTCGGGACACGAAAAAGGTTTTCCTCCAATGTGGGTAAACATGTGAGTTTTAAGACTACTCTTTACAGAACATGAATAGTTGCAGTCGGCACACGAAAAAGGTTTTTCTCTACTGTGCGTAAACATGTGAATTTTAAGATAAGCCTTTGAAGAACATGAATAGTTGCAGTCGGCACACGAAAAAGGTTTTTCTCCACTGTGGTTAAACATGTGCATTTTAAGATGATACTTTGTAGAAGATGAATAGTTGCAGACGCAACATGAAAAAGGTTTTTCTCCACTGTGGTTAAACATGTGAGTTTTAAGGTTACTGTTTATAGAACATGAAAAGTTGCAGTCGGGACACGAGTAAGGTTTTTCTCCACTGTGGATAAAAACGTGATTTTTAAGTTGTTGTTTTCTAGAACATGTATAGTTGCAGTCAGGACATGAAAAAGGTTTTTCTCCACTGTGGGTGAACATGTGACTTTTAAGGTGTTCTTTTCTAGAAGACGTATAGTTGCAGTCGGGACATGAAAGTTTTTTTCCACCGTGTGTCAGCAAGTGACTAGTAAGATGACACTTTGTAAAAGATGAATAGTTGCAGACGGAACATGAAAAAGGTTTTTCTCCACTGTGGGTAAACATGTGAGTTTTAAGATTACCCTTTGTGGAACATGAATAGTTGCAGTCAGGACATAAAAAAGGTTTTTCTCTAGTATGGGTGCGCAAGTGCTGTTCTAACGATGACTTGCGAGTGCAGGAATAGTCACAATGAGGACAAAAGCATTGTTTTTTCCCAGGAGTCTTCAGGAATACGTCTGAAAAACATTACGCATAAAGCTGATATATTACGTTTACGTAGGTACAGTAAAATCACAAAAAACGTTAATGTTACGAAAGCACGAAACGTTGAAATAAAAAAAAGAAAGGGTTTTACCTGCTGTCTGGATTATTGTACAAGAGCGCTCTGAACATTCTTTTTCCAGGGGGCCTATGTCGATTTCCACATTAGTAATTCTCTCCACAACTTCTTCTTCGGGTCCGGGTTCTACCTCCATGGTAACAGTCTCCACAATAAAGCTAGCTGGAGAAACAAAACACAATACGTCTGTCAATTTGCCGAGAAGAACAATGACATCTGAAATCAACATTTTCTCACTTTCGCAATGCAACTTACTGTCTGTCGGAGTTCTAGCCGCATACTGCAAGCATTCCTTCTTCACATCCGGGAGGTAGATATCTATATCCGTATACAGCATTTCACCTCCACCCTCTTCGTGGGACCCTGGTTCTACCTCGAAGGAAACATTCTCTGGGTAGGGAATGTCCATGGCCTTCTGTGATAGCGTTCCGGTTAAATTGATGGCAAAATTGGTTCCAACTCAAAATAAATCAGACCTGTAACGGAATAAAAATTATCCATAATTCCTTATAACAATTATCAAGTATTGACTGGTCAGTGGTTAAGTTGACATCTGTTTGCGTCCAATCCAGGCATAGTGTGTTCAATTCTTCGGCTGGATAAGTCCTCCATCACAACACAATCAACATTTTCCGCTTACTGTGGTGGTAGTAGGAGATTTTAAAACATTTTAAGATTATTCGTAACCCGCTTTTTTAAATGTCCTGTTTTCGAGTTGTTATAAAAAAAGCGACTCGACGGATAATAGCTGTTTCTTCCCAAAATCGAACAATTTAGCCAAAGGAGTTAATGAAACCAAAATTTATGGTGCTCAGAAATTTTTGTTAATTTAAAAATTAAATCTATAATTTTTAGTTATGAAAAAAAAAAACAAAGTTATGCATATAAGATCACCTAATGTCAGATTTCAATTTAATCCTAATATTATTTCTCATAATTTTAATTGCAACCATAAAAATATCCCGACTAATTGTAAATGTGAAAGCTTAGAATTAGTTACAGAATATGTCTATCTTGGTGTTACAGTAGATTGCTTTTTCAAATGGGACAAACATATTTAAAAAACCTGTAAAAGACTCAGATCAATTGCTGGCAGAATGTACACATTAATTTATTTCCTATCAATTGAAACACTTAAAATAATGTATATGTCAATGGCAGATTCTATTATAAGATACGGATTAACCATATGGAGAAATACTACTATAGTTGGTTATAACCAATCTGAAACAAGTCCAAGTTGTACAAAATGCAATTGTAAATCTACTAGTCGTCCTTAATATTTTCAAACAGAAACATAATACACCGTTGCTGTTTCAGAGTGCCAACATTTAACCTTTTTTATAATAATAATAATAACACATCTGTCCTGATGATGGACACTGCAATGCTGTCCGAAACGTTGGCTAAAGAAGGGCTTAGCGCAACACGGCATAACACCCCAAAAACAAAAAACGAAAATACTTTTGGCCGTGAAAATCTTAAATCATATTTAACATTTAACCTGTTAAGGCTATTCTATGGCAAAACATCATAATTCAGGATATATTTACCCCGCAGCATAAAGAAAAATTAGAACATAAATACAGTACTAGATTCACGCGCAATGACGGGTTAATAGTTCCAAAATTTAATAATAAATACGGACAGAGAACGTTTGAATACAACATACCGAAGATATTTAATTTATTACCTGACACAATAAAGCAATGTAAGTCTATGAATAAGGTTAAATATATGGTAAAAAATTGGCTTTCGAAAAAAAAAATTTTATTTTAAAACGTATGAAAAATTGTATGTAAAAATGTTGAATCTGTAGATATAAGATGTAAATTATAACTTATAAAAATGTATATGTTACTAAACTTTAAGCACCTGTTGACAAGCCAACTTAATTGGCTTAGCAGGAATTGTTTGTTGTTATGTATTAACTATTTATTCAAGAAAAACAAAATATTTTTTTTTTTAAGTGCACAACTTAAAGAGTTATTATAATCACGACAAAAGATGTATTAATTATTTCGACTTATGGGGTTATATGCCTTCCTATATTTACTACAGAGAAAATAAGTTAATTAAAATTAAAAATAAATATTGAGAAAAAAGTATATATTTGTTCAAGGGTTTATGACTGTTGTATCTCAGACGAAGTGAATTTCAAATGAACGAAGTTATTCAACATACATATACTATATAGGCATTCACAAATGTTTTAGTTTGGAAAGAAAAAGGAATAATTCTAATAATTGTTGCTGCACATAGAAAGGCGCAAACTCTACTATTAGGGAACTTGACTACATCAAAAAGCCGCCTGCAGGGCCTAGATGCAAAAAACCTTATTTATGTAGTTTTTAACTGCTAGTATAATATATTCTTATAGTAAACATGCACTAATTAAGAAGCTTAGGTCTTATTTAGACAATATACTACGAACATACTTACGTCAATAACAATGTGTGAAGAAACGTCACTGGTGAATTAATTTGAATTACTTGAATGGTCACTGAAGTTACCCAAAACTGTAAAAATAGAACACAGATATTGTGCAGCGCAGAATGGCAAGGACGCAGGACGCGATTGACGTGATGGGAAAAGAAAACGTCACAAGGTACAATGACATTTCCATAGACGACGAACTATTGAAGAAAGTAATTAGAAAAGACAGTTCCTACTTTCGATGACTAATTTAATATTATTTTAAATAAGCGTTATTCCCCAGTCTGTCGGCATCTCGTCACTATTGTTATTGCATCAGACTGAGACTGTCGGCATCTCGTCACCAGGGGCATTTAACTAAGCTTTGGCCTCGAAACTCATTTGAAACCGCCACGCCCACCTCAAAATTCTTATAGAAAACGAATAATATGGCTAAAAGCTCAGATCTCATTGGTGAGAACAGAAGGATTGGTTTGATCTCTCGCTCTCTACCATAATGACTCGTGTAACAGAAAGAGATGACGGAATTTTGCCGTTTGACAGCTTCAAATCATTCAAACAAAATGACAGTGGTTTATTTATACACGCGGGTTGTCATTTTCTGCCGAAATACTATCATTTCCGTCGAAAATATTGCGTGTTAAAGTTGTTCGTGATAAAAATACAATATAAGCCAGTATAGTGTTAGCGAGTTACAAACATATTATATTCAACCTACCTACGTAAGTTCAAGTTTAAAGTGAATTAACAGTTTTAGGTTATTCGTTCGGTTTTTTGAACAATGCTTCATACTTGACATTATGTCTTCCTCCACAACGTATAAATGTTATTTATTATATCGATAAACTTATTCATGTTATTGATTAGTGTTATCCTGTATTATCTTATTGTTTTGGTGAAATTAAAGATTTTTAAACATATGTAACCATGAGTTCATGAGGCTGAAAAATGTCGGAATTTTTCGTCGTACTGTCGGACAATCATGTTTTGGAAATTTTCTTCAGTGTTTTTGCAAATTTCTTGTCATTTTGGGTTTCTTCTTCTCAGATTAACAAGTTTCATCTGAAGGAAATGCACTGTAAAAGTTTATTTTCTTAGTCAGATGAACCTTGCCCTTGGAAAACATTTCGACATTTTTCTGCTTCAAGGACATTTTTATTTTTATAATAGTTTTTTTGGGCTAGTGAATGAATAGAGTAGGCTGAGAGCAATTATGTTGTCTATGGTCGCATCTTTTTTTAAATGGCCTTGAGTTTCCTCTACCTTGTCTACTGCTCTGCTCCGCACGGTAGGTACTGCTTGTATATCTGTGGTTAAGTACTGTATAATTCTGTTGGATACAAAAAGCCGGAAGATATCGATCTAGAGAGTGGTATATTTATGCTCGTCACTATTGTTATTGCATCAGACTGAGACTGTCGGCTTCTCGTCACTATTGTTATTGCATCAGACCGAGACTGTCGGCATCTCGTCACTATTGTTATTGCATCAGACTGAGACTGTCGGCTTCTCGTCACTATTGTTATTGCATCAGACCGAGACTGTCGGCATCTCGTCACTATTGTTATTGCATCAGACTGAGACTGTCGGCTTCTCGTCACTATTGTTATTGCATCAGACTGAGACTGTCACCTGTTTTGTGATGGAGGACGTAACCAGCCGAGGAATTGAACACACTACGCCTGAGTGGGACCCAAACGCAATGTCAACTCAGCCACCAACCGGTCAGATTCCGGTGAGATAAATGATTTAAGCAGTGTACGAAAGAGACAAACTACGAGTTGTATTTACATCCAAAAGTTTAATGAATGAAAAGTTTAATTCATCGACCCTAAATTTTTCCAACAGAAAACAATGTGTGGAATAAATCTCACAGAGGGACAAGTATACTGGATAAAACCGATCCGATGACAGTAAATAAGGCGCTTCCAACAGAAAGAAATAATCTGAAAAGCCCTGTTAATCAAACATCAGAAACCACGAATGATTGGAGAGAAATTACCTAACAAAAAAAGAAAAAAACTCGCGTATTTTAATACCAAAGAAAAAACGAGAGCTCCGGGTTAAAAGTGCTTCCAAAACAGAGGTACAAGGTTGCCTCCCGATTCGATCCGGAAACAACTACCGATGAAATAAATGGTTTATTGATATCCCAAAATATACATTGTAAAATAGATAAATTTCTGGCAAAATCAGGCGAGTTTGCAACTTTTAAAATTGAAATAAACAGTGAAAAATTCTCCGGAATTATCAAGGAGGAAATTTGGCCACCAGGTATCATAGTCAGTAACTTTATTTTTAAAAAACCGATCTCCACGCTGAACAGAGAAGATAAAACTTCTAAAAATGCCAATTTATACCTGCTTTCTAAATCTAAGCAAAGCGTTTGATCGTGTTTGTCACAATAAACTCTGGGAAAAACTCAGAAAAAGAGCAGTTTCGGAAGATATAATGGCGATTCTTTCAATTTGTCACACGCAGCAAGAAAATGTGGTGAAATGGTCTGGCGAGTTTTCCAACCCATTTTATTTGAAAAGTGGCGTAAGGCAAGGAGGAAGCATGTCTCCAGCACTGTTTAATATATACACTGATGAACTAATTCAAAGACTTAATAACAGTAAGATAGGTTGCCATGTTCAAGGAGTATGTGTAAACAATATTAACTACGCAGATGACATGGTTCTTCTAGCACCGTCACTTAGCGCACTGATGAAACTACTCCAAATATGTGAAGATTTTGCAAAAAATCATAACCTTGTATATAATACGTCCTAGTCGATAGTTATGGTTTTCAAATGCAAAAACGAAAACATGCTAACACCTTCAGTATGGCTAGATGGAAGGAAAATGGAAGTTAGTCGTAGCGTCAAATACCTGGGACATATTATCACAGACGACCTGAAAGACATCGAGGATATGGAAAGGCAAAGAAGAGCGATATCCGTTAGAGCAGGTATGCTGTCAAGGCGTTTTTATCTCTACAGTACAAACGTGAAAAAGATACTTTTCAATGCATTTTGCACTTTGCTATACACTTCAGAACTGTGGGTGGATTACACTGCATTTTTTTAAAATATATTAACTCCACACAGGAGGCCCTGAAGAAAATAATTTCCCTCTTGTTCTTGGTCTTGAAGAGTCCCATGTTGTAAGAGGGAGGAAACACAGAGGCCGGCAGCTCGTTCCACAGCCGAACTGTTGAACTTAAGAACGAATCGTAGAAGCGACCCGTTCTCATGTGACAAATGTCAACCGTGTACAAATGTTGGGCGCGCGTTTGGCGTGTATCCCGACTACGCACCGGTGCCGAAGGGATCAATGACGCTAGTTCCTCAGAGCATCTTCCATTGTAATACCGATAGAACAAGGACAGCATACCTACCTGACACCTGTGCTCTAAAGATTGCAGTCCGTTTGTTAAGATTGGGGAATCTATCAAACGGACCGCCCGTTTCTGCACAGAGTCAAGGGTTTTTTTCAGGTATTTAGGGGCTCCAGACCAGAGATGGCTGCCAAATTCGACAGTAGGGCGCACTTGCGATTTGTACAGGGTCAGCAGTTGTGTACTATCTGCAGTATCTGCGGGCCCTGTACAGTACGCCCAGCTTCTGAGAGGCCAACTTTACTCTGGCTTCGATGGAGCCCCCGTACCTGAGCTGGTCACTTATAGTTACACCAAGCATATCAATGGAAGGCCTGTTCGGAAGATTGCATCCCAATGGCATAAGATAAAAGTTGCTTACAATAATGCATATTGCCAACTATTCTGCCTACCGAGATATTGCAGCGCCACGGAAATGTTCCTGGAGGGAAGAGTACACTTCAGAGCGCTTCTCCGCCATCACATGGGAAGCTTATGGCGCAGACTGCGCCAATCAAGTAACAAAATCATCGCTGCCATGGTTGCCTGGATGGAGTCCCCTCTGATGACCCTCTGGAGAAGGGAGATGTGCAAATATCGCCCATAAATGGCTGTTCAAACTCATTTTTGTGTTTATATTTTATCTTTTTTCACTTAAATTCCGCTTTTTTTGTGCCTGTTGGAATCACCTATGTTATTACCTACCTTATTATTATTTTTCTTACTCTAATTATGTATATTATTTCAAATATGGAATGTATTGCATGCACTACCCCTGCTTATTATTATTATTATTTAATCTACTTCCGATTTTATGTCCGGGTTAAATCTTCCCCACAGGAAAAACTAAACCCTTCCACTCACTTTTCCACAAATGATCATCTAGTCAATCAACATTATGTAATTGCATTATATAAGTAAAATAAATACAAAACAATACAAGAACAACACGTCAACTCACCAGAGATCAAATGTGAAAATAATTCACCGACTCCAGATATTTTCATATCAGAGGGTTCGGCTCGGTAGAACTTCTAACAGGACCTATAAATCCTACTGATCCCTCAACATAAATATTTAAAAAATCTTTCGTTATCCTACATGTATTCAAAATGACCGACTTTTGCATCTTTATATATAAATTCTTTGACAGATCTAATACGCCTAAATTTTGAATGAGAGAGCTAGGTATAATGCCAGTAGCCGAAATAACGAATGGTAATATTTTTTTAGTCTGAGAATGCCAAATTATTTTTATTTCATTTCCTAAATCTGTGCATTTTCTTATTTTTTCATTAGCAGACTTTTGAATATAACAGGAATTTGGAATAGCAATTTACTTCCGATTTTATTGTCCGGGTAAAATTATTATTATTACTAAGGCGATGCCATACGTAGTAATGCAAAATCATGTGGTTTAAATTTGGTCGCCTAGAAATATTTCAGATGCTTTAATTAAATACTGCGAGTAGAATACATCTTGGCCTTTGAAATAATCGAGTATTTTTTAGATAAGTCTTTTTATAAGCCCAGAAAAAAATAATGTATAAGGCTTTTGAAAACTGCTTTAAAGTTCAAAATCTCCTACTTACGAACCCATTTTCGGTTATGATTTTATTGTATAATATGGCAAATTAAGTTATTTATAAAATGATCAGAAAAAAATTAAATATTTATGCCTGAACATCCACAAAATAAAATAAAAGGCACTTTTTGGTCATGTTTTTTTCTTGAATAAATCAAAACAGGCAGATGGTGTTAAGCGGCAATTTAAACCTTATCGCCATCTACGTAAAGCGTGTTATTGATAGCGGCTCGATTTAAAATATTACACGACGTAGTGCATCGCCTTAATTTGAAAATTTCAAAAATAAAATTTGAAATCGTTTTTCATCACATTTCAAAATCAGTTTTTAGTTTTTGGATGCAAACAGAATTATTCAATTTATATGGATTTTATTGCAAAGCGGAAATACTCCGATCTTCTATAAGAAGATGCCAGAGGCCTGAGGGGTTCAAAGTAAATTTGAACAATACTTCTTATCACTAAACACATTATAATAATACGCAATACACTTAACAATGGATGTATATTAATATTCCTTATCATAAAAACAATTTTAAAAAATTACATAAATTCTTCAATCTATTGTCACCTTAAAGCAATAGTGGGATATCTTCGAAAAATACACTTTTGAGATAAGTATGCAGTTAGATGTAAAATTGTGAGCTCTACATGATGCATTACTGGGATATTTTGTAAAAAAAAATGCCAGTGTTACAAGTAAAATGTCAATATTGAAATGTTTGGTCACTCAGAGCAACACTGAGATGAATCCTATAATTTCTATACCCGCTATATCCGATTTTTTGACAAAATGATCTGAGTATGACATCTTGTTCACATTTTTGCGAGCAACAAGAGGAGCCTAAAATTGAGTTTCAAAACCCTCCTTATCACGACCAAAAACCATGTTAAAACTGCGAGTGAGAAACCAAATCCGTTATATCATACAGAAAGTTACTATCAAAACGCGCTTTATCGGATTCAACCATAGACATATGAATATTAGTAGACCTGCCCTAAGTGATTAAAAGCGTATTATCCCCACTCCCCATACCGGTTCCATTGGAGCCGGCTGTGCTCGCGTATGGCCTCAAGTGAAATTTGAAAACGTGACGTCATCATTCTTGTGCGAACTATGGTCGAGGCATCATCGGTTCATTTTACGAAATAACACGGCAAAATTTTGACTTGTGCTATGAAAACTTGTAAAAATAGATGTGAAAAAGAGAATAAACCCAATTGTCGTATTACATTCCATATATAAGCATTATTTTACTTTATTTTAAGCTTATTCACATCGTATAATATGGATCAGTTGTAGAAACATGTCTGGACGCGAAACACAAAGCTGGTTGGTTGCTGGGAAGTAAATTATGAACATTTATAAAAGTGTCTTAACTAAATACTTAAACGAAATATTCGACTCTGAAAATAGAAGCGAATTTTTTTGCCGAATTTGGACTTCGCAAATTAGTTCATAACGTGGCGAGTAATTTGCGCTCCCATGTAAAAATGTCTATTCATTCAAAAGCAGATTTTACTTTTAAGAAGTAAATGGTGATATTATAATGCGAGATGCCTATTTACTGTCAGATTGATTTATTGACGAATCACAGTCAGCTTCACCCCCTTCGTTCTTCAACAGTTGATTTTACCCCTCGCCATTATCTTCTCGTCTATTAATTCCTATGTCTGTGGATTCAACCAATCACGAGCAGTCATTTTACCAAAATACAATATGGCCGCCGCTCTGACGCCACGCTCGTGTGTCAAAATGATCTACGCGTGTGTTTCTAAACCCGCCATGTCGGCTCAGTTGACTTTCAAAAGCCTCTATATTACGAAGTGAGTTTCGAAATCCGCTTTATCCATTTTATTTATCGAAATTACTTAATTATTGCTAGACATATATAGAAAAATAAATGCTTTTCGAAATTTTATTACTCCAATTCATTATATAAAAAATTGTATTGCAATTACTTATGTACGCTAGAAATGTGGCAGTAGTTTTTTGCGGTTTTCTCCAAATCAATGAAAGTTGATATAGCGGGTATAGAAATTAGACAACTCAGATATTGATGTTGTCCAACTGTTGCTTTCAAAAGGTCGTTTAAAATACTGAAATAAATTCATTGTCTGTAGCTCTATAGTTTTCAACAAGTTGGGTGATCTTGGAAGAGAAACATAAAGAAACTGAAGGTGAATACTGGTCAGGAGTATGTAGCAAAGTCAGGAAAGGTATGCAGAGCAAAACAAATTATACCTGTACTGTGTACTAATTGTAAATACAAATGTTCAGAATATGTTTTGGAAGTTGGTTATGATTCCATGAATCCTAGTTAGTAGTGGTTATTATTTTGAGAGAGATGGACATAACCAGAGATGTGCTTTATTTCAAATGGAAATGCAAAATGCAAAATAGGTATTTTGCATTTTAAATGCTTTTCTCAATGCATTTTCCATTTTAAATGCTTTTTTGCAACATTCTGACGGCCGGCATAGTCCAGTGGTAACGCATTGGACTGCCATTCCGAAGGTCGCGGGTTCGAACCCGGCGTGCGCAAATAAATTTTATTTAATTAATTTGTGTTATATATATAGTATATTTGCGGCACGTTCCAGAGTGGAAGATACTACCAGTATCGCCCTGGTGTAAGACCACCATTCAGAATTGAAACGTTGCTCCAAATGGCTTTAGCCGTGTTTAGTGACTAGATCTGAATAGCCAGGTACTTCCCCACCTTCCTCTTTCCCTTCCCCACTTACCTTCAGCCTCACAACATCCCCCAATTGGGGATGCCATAGTCTCACTGGCTCCAGACGGGAGCAGTTGGGACTCTTGTGAGGTATTCACTATAAAAATAAAAAAATTCTTCCTACTATCTTCTCCACTCATCTTTTTTTCATAATCCCCAAATATCAGTCGGTCCTCAACCTTGCTACGAGAGATAATTTACATTTGTCAAGTTGCTCCCTGGTAGGAGCCCTGGCAATTGAGTGATACCATTACAAAAAATACTGATTCAAATACTGAACATGGGGCCATGACGCTGTAATATTAAATGTTAGATAGCAGTTTCTATGTTTTTACGTTGGCAACATTAGTCCGCGCAAATTTTTTGTGGTTTCATAATCCTTAGTCAGGTGTTTTTGGATTTACCATCATGTTAACGTTCTACATTGATATCCATTATTAAATGACAAAATTGTTTAAAAATTCTATAATTATTTTGATTGTTTGACCTGAGAAACCATTTTGCATTTTCAATGCATTTTGAAAATAGGTATTTTGCATTTTGCATTTGAAATGCTTTTCTAAAAACCATTTTGCATTTTGCATTTTCAAATGGAAAAGTTTTGACCCATTTCCATTTTGCATTTCAAATGGTTTTGGGTACCCATTTTGCACATCTCTGGACATAACATACGTTATGGTAACCTTAGATATAAGCAATAATACCATAAGCGCTGCGTTAACAGTCAGCTTCCTGCAAAAGGATGATTTAGTTGATGGTGTTATGAATCACATCAACAGCTTGAGTAGAGTGGAATCGCACTATTGTCGTGCAGGATCAGCTCGGATCAACAAATATACAAAAGATGTACAATTTGTACAAATAGAAGTGTGTCTCGGTAGCTAATCTCTATGTTACACACTCTTCTTCTTCTTCTTCGATGGCGCTACAGCCCATATCGAGCTTTGGCCTCCTGCAACAGTCGCCTCCAGCTCCTCCTGTCCTCAGCGGCTGACTTCCAGTTTGTCACCTGGAGAAGCTGTGCTGCATCCCCTCTTACCTCATCTTCCCACCTCAGTCTGGGTCTTCCCACTTTTCTCTTTCCACCTGGGTGACCAGTCAGAATTCTTTTTGGGACGCGTGTATCCGGCATTCTCTGTACATGCCCAGCCCATCTCAGCCTGAGGAGTCTCATGTGTGCAGAGATGCTAGGGGCCTTATATATCGTACAATTCTATATTGTGCTCTTTCATGGGTCACGGGTTAAAATTCTTCACTGTAGTAATAAAGGCAAAAAATTAGATAATTTAGAAGCACTTGAAATCAGAAAATCCCTCAATAATAACTCCAGTATAATAAATAACCAAATTAATCTGTCTTATAGTCCTATTCTAGACATATTTCCAGTAAACCGCTCTGTTCTTCCTGGAATTCCCGTAATTACCCCTTCCACTTTGTCCACCCCTCCCTCAAACACTTCATTTTTGTATTTATTTGTCAATATTTTGGTGTAGTAGATCAGTTTTAAATATTCTCCTGACGAAGGAAGGGATCTTCCGAAACCGGTAGAGTGAAAATAAAACTATCGTGGTCAAAAACAAATTTACCTAACTGTCAGTTATCAAATACAAAAGCACCTACACCGAGGGTCCATTCAATCAGAGTATTAACGTGAGAGAGCGACTAAAGAATGTTCGGAATGACAATAGTATAATTGTAGGACCAGCTTATACAGTTCCATCTACAATTCCACCCAATAAAAATCGTGATTTCTTATTTCTTTGCCAAAGTGGTGTTATACCAAAAAAACCTCATAATTTTTTTGAATTAATTAATACTGCCAATACAGACCGCGATGTACAAGAAGAAAATAACGATGAAGGTTTATTGTAGGTTTCCAGGGAATCAACACATATTTGTTTTATTTTTTTGTTCTTAAAGTTTTCTGTAAAAAAAAATATATACTTTTTATTCTAAAGGTTTTCTGTTATTTTTGATACTTACCTACTTTTTACTCTTGGTTTTCTGTTAATTTTGTTACATACTTTTATTCTTAAGGTTTTCTGTTATTTTTGTTACATAACGCTGCCTTAGTTCTTGTATGTTCAATAGACCATTTAGCAAATTTTACAGGAGACGTTTTTTTTGTTTTTACAGGCAAATTCTAAAAAATTCTCGATTTTGGTCATTACATATGTGTAACAAGAAATTATTAAAGATCATTTTTCGAAGATTGAAGCTATTATATGGCCATATTATGACTTTAAAGGTGGACGTTGAACATGGCATGAAAATGATGAATGATTATTTTGGATATTGAACATATCGTCTGGAGATTGAACAATTCGGCTCCCATAAGTTTGAGGTATTTTTTGTTCAATTAGCCAATTAGTGGTAAATTGCATATACAGGGTGATTGTCAGATTTCAAATACTTTACTTTTATCTTAGTTAGTAGTTGACTCCCAGTATATTTGCCTAGCAAATTCAAGAAGTACATGTAAAATATGGTGAAAAAGCCTATAAATGACATAATTTTAAGACTTACCTTTCTATTTGAGCTACTGTTCTATGGTTTATTGATTCTGCAGCCGGTGAAGTCATTTTTTAGTTCAATAACAGTATATATTCGCAATTAAACGTATTTTTAGTGGAACAATTTCGTTGTTAGAAAACAACTAAAAATCAACATGGCCGCACATTTTAACTAGCCGGCTCCTGATTGGTTGACAGTGGAGATTGAACATTCAAGACCTCAACCTTCTGCGGGATATTGAACAAATATCTATGAACTTTTTAAAAATATTATATTCATAACTTTGAGTGCTTGAATGTTCAATATCCAGGAGATTGAACAAATAAGAACTTAAAACATTATTCCGTGAGTGGATATTGGCACTCGAAAAATGCTTAAAATGTCACTTAAAAACCAAAAAATATGGTTTTTTTGAGCTTCATTAATGCGCAATAGGCTAATGAACATTTTGGCATTCATAACTCAGTTTTGCAAAAAAAGGTCTATTGAACATACAAGAACTAGGACAGTGATACATTATATCACGCTTCTCATTAATAAATTTACAAGCACAAATATAATTTTTTTTCATTTTTATTCCACCTTACTCCCATACAATTGTCGTATTGACAAACTATAGGAGTGAGTACTGTTGAAAATGTATTTATGATTATAAACAGCATGGAAAAACATGTAGAAATAACAATTATTAATTATTTTAAGCAATAATTATTATTATTATTTTTTTTTTTTTGTATTTCTTTGGCATTCACTATGTAACAATTTCTAGACATTTTTTGTTTTTAATGAGTTTTTATTATTCACAATGTACATTTGTTACGTATAAATTTTTTATAAAATTAGCGACCGGTTTCGACACGTCCGTGTCATTAACTAGCTATTTTAAAACTAAATTTTTTAAGTGAATAATAAATAATAATGTAAATAATAAATAAATAATAATGTGAATAATGAGTGTAAATAATAATAATAAATAATAATGTGAATAATGAGTGTAAATAATAATTATTAGCCTGAAACAGTCATCCACATTGAAAAAAATCTCCCTACAAACAATTATTAATTCATAAAATAATTAAAACACTTTGTCACACACAAAACAAAGTGTTTTAATGATTTTATTAATAAAATGGTGCCACAAAGTGAATTTGAAAAATTTGAAGAAGTAATTATTAATTCATTTATCCATCTAAACTCTTAATATTATTACTACGCTACACTGAGATAATTTGAGATGATTACCAAACACTCCACGCAACAGTGAGATATTTCCAGATTTACGTATACTTTGTCAAAATTAGTATGAAAAAATTAATTATTTTTCGATTATTACAATTTTGTGTTGAAGTTAAATAATTTACCTCTCTTATACCGTACCATTAATCTGCAAGATTAGTTAATTTGATGCTGCTAGAGCGCACGCAAACCTAAAAGTCCTATTATCTCAGAACAGCATTTTTTAAGATATCCCACTGAAGATATGTTGAAAAAAATTCATAATTTTGATGAAAAATTTATTTTTTTAAATATTCTACAATAAATAGTTATGTAAGGATGAAACTTACCTTGAGCAGAAGGAAATAAAGACACAAGATACACATGTTTAATAATGATTCAACATCACAAATATATTATCATGAACTACGCATTATATTCAATTGTTATTAGAATAAGTTTTAAAGGTTATGTAAAATAGCATAAGAAGATAATACTAAAAAATAAATACAAAACATGAAAATAATTAGGTCTCAATGGCTGAGTAGTTAGGGGAGTTGTCCCGGTAAGACAGAGATGCTGGATTCGATTCCAAGTTGAAACCGTTTTATTTTCTGGGTATTGTTCTGTATCATGTTTCATTTAGATTTGTCAGTATTATCTTTTCTTGAATATCTATTCTATTTTAAAAAAACATATTATCAACTTTTTTAAACATTTGGCAATTTTTTATCGTTATATACAGTATACTCTCTCGGTAATCAACCAATCGATTGTCAACAACTACGATAATCGGCCGTTACTTTCACTAACTGACCAGGATTCATTATTGTCTTCCTAATGTCGCACTGTGTGTTTCTGAATTAGTTTACAAAATGGACGATCAATTCATGGCTTCTGGAAGTGTACCTCAAGGATTTCAATTAAGTCCATTTTTATTTTTAGTAGGCCTTGACGGAAATCATTTCCCGCAGAGCCATTGTCATCTTTGGGGATACGGAGGGGATCTTTGAAGCAAATGAAGCCGTGAACTTTGGTCTTGACACCTTAAGGTAACACACCTCAGGGTAATTTGCTTTTTTGGAACAACTTGTAGAAATCCTTGGTGTCATGTGTGTCGTGGTGACAAATATGAACTAAACAGTGTTGAAAAAGGATGAAACACCACGCTTTATATTCAAATCGAGAAGTTAACTACAGAAGAAAATAAAAAGTGCACCTGTACGAATTCAAAGGTTCCGAACGCAATTTGAAAAAAAAAAAATAATTTGTGAATATTTGTTTATTTTTATATGAAATGACAAAAAAAAAATGAGTTGACAAATAATGTTTGTAATACATTTGTCTAATTTGTTTTTCTTTAATATTTTTCAGTAATTCTAGTTACAAAAAATGTTAAGTGAGCCATTTCCGCGTTCGCATCAAAAATTATAATATTTTAAAAAGATATGTTAATTTCAAACATAATACAATTTGAAAGCATGTTTGTCACCTTTCAAAAAAACAATTCAAAAATATTCTATTTGTTTGGATTTTATGCAAAGCGGAAATACTCGGACCTTCTGACAAAATATGCCAGCGGAAATACTCCGAAATTCTGTCAGAATATGCCAGCAAAAATACTCCGAAATTCTGTCAGAATATGCCAGCAGAAATACTCCGAAATTCTGTCAAAATATGCCAGCAAAAATATACTCCGAAATTCTGTCAGAATATGCCAGAGGCCGTAGTGTTTGTTTGTTTTTACGAAATAGAGATTAGAGAGAGATAACTGTACTAACAAATTATTATACTAGATTAACAAAAAGGAATAGGTAATGGAAGACAAAAAAATATAAAATTTAACAATTTTATAAACCTCTAAGAATTTTGGACAATTTTGCTTATAATGTATACACAGTAATAAAATATCAACCATCAATTTATAAAGGTGGCCACACATAGCAACAGTCTTTACATAATTATAATAATTCAATGATTGGATCATTTGTACAGCGCCGTTCTTGGTGAGAAATCACCTCAAAGGCACGATATGCACTCTGCTTAACAGACTCAAAGCTGTGATTCCTGGACGCCAGCACGTTTGTGAGGAAGGAGGGTGGCTACCAAACACAGCTAAAGCCATTTCAAGCAACGTTTCAATCCTGAATGGTGGTCAAACACCAGGACGATACCGAGAGTATCTTCTACGAGTATCAGCACAGACATCCACGGTGTGCTGCAGTCAACATCACAACCCCGAGATAAACAACACCCCCCTCACAGCATCACCAAAGATAACATAGGCCCTGAAGGTAAAAGTGACAGTAAATGCAAACTAAAAATTAATCTCTATGTATTTTTGAACTCAGGCAACAATTGAATCCGCAATCTCCAAATTAAAGGAGAAACGCTGTAACAATTTGCTATAAATCTGCTTATTTCTATAACCAAAATAACTTTCACAGCCATTCTGTGTTGTATTTCTGTATGACGAAGTTCTAACATCAACTTTTTAAAGTTTCCATTTATTTAACCTTTCCCTTACTGTGCTAAAAAAATACACGCGTTCCGGTGCTGTGTAGTCAATACACATCTCAAAATAAGCGATTTAATATCGGAAAAATATGAATATTCATAGCTAATCGCTTATGTTTATTATATTTTATATCAAAAGTGATAATAATTGTAATTTAATTGCTGAAAACACGAAAAAACCATCGGCAGATGCTAAAGAAACGTGCGAGGGGTCCACATCTAACGACGGTTCGCGGCCAACTGGCTAGCGGCGCGGCTGGCACAAACACATCTGTGCGGTCGTAGGTATCGATGGTCTAAATTAAATACTACAACTGCAGAAGTGTGGATGTCTCATGTTCCCGCATAGCGAATTAAAGCGGGACATCAATAGCGTGTCATTTCCTCGCACACTCTTCGCGTATTTAGTATCACACGGTTGATTGTATTGGTGTATTTGTTCCCGATTTTTAACAAAAAACTCTGATTTTTAATTAAATTTGATCACTATGTAATATATTATTTTTTAATTCAGTCTATAAATGTATAACGGAAGAATACCTAAAATCTGAACCCAGAATTTATTATATTTATAGAGTTATTAACCTCTCAGAAAAAGACTTTTATTTACTTTGGGTTCCTTTGCGAACTGTCAAAACGTGAAAATTTTTGTGTTATTCACGTGTTTTGTTAAAAGCTTCATAACTCACGTTTTGGGAAACGTAGCCTCATTCTAAAAAATGTTTTGGAAAGATTATGAAATTCACTATCATATTGTTTTGTTATACGTAAATATTTGCGTTTCTAAATATACATTTTCTGAAAACGTCAAATAATATGTAAAAATCGCTGACCATTATTTCAAAGCTGTGAAAAATGTACTTTTTTCTGAGTATCATAAAGAAATAACACTTTATATATTGAAGAAATATAATTAAAAACTATTAGTCACCTCAAAATATTAACCGTCCAAACTAAAATATTTTTAATAAATTATTTAGAAACGCAATAAATTATGAACGAACAAGATGACAGATCCAATCGACTTAGATAATGCACCTCTACGTTCCATAGATATTCTTGAACACAGACGCGTAGCGTTATTCATTATCGATACTCTGTTTTTTAAATCATGGCAATCCGTATACTAGTGATGGAAATAAATCGATTTTTGTAAAATCTCGCGCGTTTACGTGAAAAGACGTACTAATGTCTTGACCGCTATTATCATATTTACGTCTTTTGACGTTCTAATGTTCCGAGTGGTTAAAGTTATTAGAAGCAATATGTAGTAAATACACACCACAGATGAGGAAAGGTTAACAAGGTTCTACTTAGAACCTTTTGCAATTGCCCCTTTGTTTGTATCTAACTTATGAGATGTCAAACATTACAAAGACGATTTCTCATACTAAGTATTTTAAAAGGAATATATTTAATTATAATGTGGACTTATCTAGGAATGGCATAATGGAAATGTAGTTAGAACCTTATACAATGAATTATTATGCCCCAGCTAGTTGCGCATGGTTCTATCTGCACATTTAAATATGTTAAACTAAAATACCGATACTAAAACACAAGATTGAATCACAAAATCAGAAAATGTTAAATAGATTATGAAATCGCGTTAGAACCCTCTCCAACTGAGGTGACGAAATGTTGCAACAAATGGCTTCCAATGCCGTCTAGGTTTTAGGTAAAATTATTATTCTTGGTTAAGGCGATGCACTACGTCGTGTAATATTTTAAATTGAGCCGCTATCAATAATAACCCTTACGTAGATGGCGATAAGGTTTTAATTCCCACTTAACACCATCCGCCTGTTTTGATTTATGCAAGAAAAAAACATGGCCAAAAAGTGCTTTTTATTTTATTTTGTGGATGTTCAGGCATAAATATTTAATTTTTTTTCGATCATTTTATAAATTACTTAATTTGCCACATTATACAATAAAATTATAACCGAAAATGGGTTCGTAAGTAGGAGATTTTGAAATTTAAAGCAGTTTTCATAGGCTTTATACATTATTTTTTTCTGGGCTTATAAAAAGACTTATATAAAAAAATAGTCGATTATTTCAAAGGCCAAGATGTATTCTACTCGCAGTATTTAATTAAAGCACCTGAAACATTTCTAGGCGACCAAATTTTCAAACCAAAAACACATGATTTTGCATTACTACGTATGGCATCGCCTTAATGCTAAGATTACAGAATATAATTAATTAATAAATAATAAAAATATTTTTAATCACTATAAAATGCGTTTTATGACAATACATGATGTCTAGTTTTTCATGTGAAAATTTTTGCTTTTTGATTAATTGACATCAAAAATTCTTGTAGTTTTTGTAAATATGTATATATGTAGTTTAAATTTCTCTCAACAAATGTCATTAGGATATATAGTTTTTTTTTAATGTAGTTTAGAGGTGTCTCCATAGGTGTCAATAGTAGTGTCACATGATAGAGACGACTGTCGGGCGTTTGGGTCTAAAAACGAGATAGCCAAAGTTTTAAACGCAAACACAGATAATGTTTGTATATAGAAAGGTTAGTTTAATGTTCTGGGCGTGACATTTGTACCGTGGTTCGCTACGTTTGGTGATTTAGCAGGAATGCCCGGGTTCATCGGGTGAGAGGTGTTCAGGATGCGCCTGCCCACCAACTGCGTGGCTTGCCAGATCGGTAGACTAGTATGGGGAGACCTTTCGACCTCTCCAACTGGTCTCTCGACGCATCGCCTTGCGCCCCAGTGGGAAGGATATCTTATACAGGGTGTATCGACAAGTACCCGACAAACTTTAACCAGCTATTCCTCAGCACATTTGGAGTAAAAAATGTTATGGGCACTTTGCTGTCCGGTAACATTTTTTTTCCATTAAAAACAAAAAATAAATAAAAAATCCACACTCCGTCACTGTCATTTGCATTGTTTCTCGCGTTCAACAGCTGTTATTAGCAAATGGGTCAAAAAGTGTCCTCGCTCTTTCGTACACACTAAATAATAATAGTTAAAAATGAGACGAATGGTGCCGTGCCATTTCGTTGTGATTGTAAAAGCGCGCCAACGTAGGTATGTGCGTACATTATTCAACGAAACTCGAACAAAATATTGCCAGACGGGTTTTCAAACTTTGACAAAGGATAAAACATTGGTGACATGTGGTGAAAATATGAATAATAAATTTTTTATTAAAAAAAAAT
The DNA here is from genome assembly GCF_061612785.1 of Hesperophylax consimilis. Classification (NCBI taxonomy): domain Eukaryota; kingdom Metazoa; phylum Arthropoda; class Insecta; order Trichoptera; family Limnephilidae; genus Hesperophylax; species Hesperophylax consimilis. The sequence goes on from NC_142852.1 coordinate 237,077, forward strand.
GTTACCGGACAGCAAAGTGCCCATAATATTTTTTACTCCAAATGTGCCAAGGAATAGCTGGTTAAAGTTTGTCGGGTACGTGCCGATACACCCTGTATATTACATATTGATCCCTAGATTCCCACCCAATCTTCATACGTTTTACCTTCCAGAACTACCTCTCCTTCCTTCCGCATCCCAAAAGATGACATAAACCCTGAGGGAGGTTATTTTCCTCAATTGTCGTGTGTGGGGTTAATGTAAAAAAAAAAAAATGGTAAATTTTGGATAGGGCCTGACGCGCTTATTACGAATAATTTTTAGAAAAAAACTTTATATTCGCCTTAATTAATATAAAAGAAAACTTTTTGCATTTCGGGCGGCGGAAAATTATGCATTTTGATTTTCAATTGCGTAAAACCAAAATTCACTTCGCGAATCGATGTGGCGACAATGCGCCGCCATTAGGAACGCACTGTTATGTTGGTATCACTGATGAGCTAAATACGACCGTTGCTATCTTCGTGGGGTACCGAGGTTTGTGTAACATGGTTTGTGATACAAAAGAAAGTGCCCCTTAATAACGCCTGCTCGCGTCAAGGCAAGAAAAACATCCCAGTTTTCAAGTGGTTTACCGGCTACGCTAGGTTTGTGTAACATGGTTTGTGATACAAATCCATTTGTCTTCCACGAAGTTAGCCATAGTCGTATCTACGCAATGTATCAGGGATACCAACATAACAGTGACGTACCTAATGGCAGCTGATTGCCGCCGCATCGATTCGCGAAGTGAATTTTGGTTAACGCAATTGAAAATATAAATTCATAATTTTCCGCCGCCCGAAATGCAAAAAGTTTTCTTTTATAGTAATTAAGGCGAATATAAAGTTTTTTTCTAAAAAATATTCGTAATAAGCGTGTCAGGCCCTATCCAAAAATTACCAAAAAAATTACCTACACAATTTTTCGGCATCATTTTAGGTAAATAACATTTCACATAAAATACCAGACACCATGTATAATTAAGCTAGTTACAATCATAAAATAATCAATTAATTTTCAACTTGACATAATTTTACAGTAATTTATAAATAATTATTTAAAATCTAAACCGTTTCATAAACTCCATTGTTAAAATGTGGTTAAACCAAGGATGTATTTTTCTGTATTTATCACAGGAAGAGAAAATCTCTACAAGAAAACAGTTGTGGCCAAGTATGATATGAGATTAGAAGTACGCCGTGTTGCGTTAGCGTCTTATCCATCAGAACACTTTCGAGCGTGTAAACTCGGCCATCCTGACAAATCGGCAATTGCCGAGCATTTAATTGAAGCCGGCCATTACTCTGGATTTGTTCCTAAAGTCCTGCGAAGACCCAAAACGCACAGAACACGCCTAATTAGGAAGGCAATTAAAATTTACAAAAATTCCATTAATATTGATTGAGACGACGGTGCTAAACCCAATTGTTCTTGGTATCCGGTGATTTACGGCTACACCAAAACTAAATGCGGAAAACCATTTTAAATGACACTAATACCAACACGATAATAAGCACACACTACATCACAATCTTCATTTTAATGCTGTCCAAAACGTTGGCTAAAGAAGGAGTTAGCGTAACATCGCATAATATATTACTCACGTAGACCGGCTGTGATCAATCAGCAGTTCAGTCGTACCAACCAAACGGTGTGTTTTAATAAGATGGTGTTTCCTTCGTTTTTAAAAGACAATTTGTAAATTCTACTAAATTAATATATTCACATCAGCGTTTATTGATCTGTATAAATATATATTTTACTGCAGTTCCTTATTCTATTGGTTTTCTGGTCAGTTTACATGTAAATAAGGTACAATTTCGTTAAAGGCACTTTAAATCACTCATCATTTTTCGAAATTAGCCCCAAAATGCATAAAATTTCTGTTCAATTATTGCTATCTATATAATATCAACAAAAAACATAAATTTCAGACTTTTTTTATATTTTTAAATTCTTTTTTACAACCAATTGCGGCGTTAGAAGTTACGAGCACGGTCAGCATATGATTCGACAGCCGGTAGACAAAACCTCCCTAATTTAGCGCGCGCTCTTGATTTGTCATAAACCTTTGGTTAACTGTCGATATATACAACTATTTGAATAAGGTCCTTCTTTATGCTAAATTACTGGCTTTTAATGAAAAAAGGCAGAATCGAAGCTCTAAGAATTGAAAGACGTCGTATACGCAATCAATTGAATCTTTTCGAGCTTGGTATTTAATGTGTGTATGTACCAATGTATTTAAAGCGTGTATTTCAATTCGACATTGTCGATTTATTCGTATTTTGCGTCGCCTTCGAAAACCATTTCTAATTTATTTCATTGTCAATATCGGCTCGGATATCGACATCCTTAACGAACGCAACCGTGCTCGGGAAATGGATATAAAAACATCGTCAGTTAACCTCTCAGACATAGAATTTTATTTATTATGTGTCCCTTTGAGAACTGTCAGAACGTGATAATTTTTTGTTATTTACGAGTTTTACTAAAAGCTTCATAACTCATGTTTTGGGAAATGTAGCCTCATTCTAAAAAGTGTTTTGGAAAGATTATGAAATCCACTATCGCATTGTGTTGTTATACGTAAATATTTGCGTTTCTAAATATACATTTTATGAAAACGTCAAAAATATGTAAAAATCGCTTACAATTATTTCAAAGCCTTGAAAAATGTACTTTTTTCTGAGTAGCATAAAGAAATAACATTTTATATATTGAAGAAATATATTTAAAAACTATTAGTCACCTCAAAATATTAACCGTCCAAACTAAAATATTTTTAATAAATTATTTAGAAACGCAATAAATTATTAACGAAGATCTTGACAGTTTCAATCGGCTTAGATAATGCACCTCTACGTTCCATAGATATTCTTGAATACAGCCGCGTAGCGTTATTCATTATCGATACTCTGTTTTTTAAATCATGGAAATCCGTATACTAGTGATGGAAATTAATCAATTTTTGTAAAATCTTGCGCGTTGACGTGAAAAGACGTTCTAATGTCTTGACCGCTATTATCATATTTACGTCTTTTGACGTTCTAATGTTCTGAGTGGTTAAGCCGATCCAACATCGTTAAGTTATCGATATGACCGTAATATCGTCAATGCAATTCGCATTACAGAAAGTTAACTCCTGCATAATAAAACGACAAATTATTGAGTTACACCTTTTTAGGTTAAACATCAATTTAACATAACAAAATAAAATATTATACTTAAAAATAGCACATAATATTAAACACAGGTGGTACAATACAACATGAGTAAACCATCGATTAGTACTACTCGTAGGATAGCTTATATAGTCTGTTTCGTCAAGTAAATGCCTGTTATGATATGAAATTTTCACAGCAAAAAGTATTATAATGCTTTATTTTTGGGGTATTATGCCGTGTTTCGCTACCTCCTTCTATAGCCAACGTTTTGGACAGCATCACAGTGCCCATCATCATCCGCATTAAACGATCTCCAAAAGGATATAAGAACACATTAGAGCGTGTAAACTCGGCCATCCTGACAAATCGGCAATTGCCGAGAAATTTAATTGAAACCGGACATTACTTTGGATTTGTTCCTGTTCTACACATCTGCCCAGATGATGGACTGTAATGCTCTCCGAAACGTTGGCCAAAGGAGGTAACCCAACATGGCATGAAACCCCAAAAATAAACCACTATAAATTGCACGTGCAGAGAAATAAAGCTACAATTATAGTTTCGGTAAATATACAGAAAACGGGGGCACTGTTTCAGTTCGATAACAATAACGAAGTCAATTTGCGAAAAAGGAAAAAAATTATTTTAGTAGCTATTTGGTAAGAAAAAACACCCGAATAATTAGACTTTTTTGTAACGCCATGTTTTGACATAATAATTTTAAAATTATTTTTTCAGGCTAGTTTTTTTTATAAATATATGTTTTAATTAAATTCAAACTGACAAATTAAGAACCTATTTCAGGGTTGTGGGTTCATCTTTTGGTTTAAATAAGAGAAGAAAAAATCAACCTTACAACAAATAACCTTAAAAGTATTATTGTCTGTATATTTAAGAAAGTTAGTTGAAAGAGTAGTTAATAAACAGTTTACTCAGAGGTGGATATTAATTCTACGATTAAAATTAACGCTTACTCGACAGTTTTATCAGAATATAATTAAATTAAATTAAACGCAGAACACAGACCACTAGCTACCGTTGCTCGAAGTCGGTGACTGGTGTCCCTCTGAAGAAGTTGGTTTTCCTCCGAGCGGGTTGCAAACTCCGCAATTCTTCATCTTTTCCTCCAAATAGAAGACTTTCTGCCTCATGTATTTTAGCGCGTCGTCTTGCTGCCGTATCTGATTCTTTAAGGCGCCGACCGTGTCTTCCAAAGCGCCGAAAAGCGCTTGCGCTTCCGGCTCAGAATCGCCGACCGGCGGAGGCTCGTCCAAACAGAAGAACTCCCGAACGCTACGATCCGATGATAAACGTTTTACGACTGCGTTCACAAATATCTGTAAACCTCTCGCACGTTCGTCCAGGAAAACTGGATCGAAATTGTTGCGAAACAGACGCTTTTCTGGCAGAGGAAGCGACAAATTGCGATATTCTATCTTAAGTTTTTGATAGAGTCGGACGAAATCAGTATATCGACGAAATACCATCCACGATAAGCCGGTTCTTGGGTCGTCGATTCTCAACTTGTATATCGTAAATCTAGCGCGTTCTTCCATGACTTCATATCCAATAATGGGAATCTGTACCGGAATCGTTTGGTGACTCAATCTTCGCAAGTTCGCTAGCTGATTATCGTTCAATATTTCGCTTCCTTGCAACGAATTTAAACGCGAATTAGCCGGTCTCATTCTGACGTTCAGTTCGTTGGGTGATATTTGAACACTTGACGTTAAATTAAGATTCCGAGCGTTCGAATTCATAAATGAAGTCGATAACGGGTGAACTTCGACATAAGACATAGAATTTAGCTGCGGATTTGATTTTGAGAGTGAATTATGCAGCGTGCTTGAGTTGGAATCAATTTCTGGATCTTGTATGGTCGATACTTCTCTGTTATTATTTTGTATATTTAAATCGACGTTAGTCTCCATTTTGGAATTGACTTGTTTCAAATTCTCTATAGATTCATTTTCCTTATTGGCCGATGTTCCGCAAGCATTATTTAAATTATTGTTGACTTTGGAAGCGGCCATTTCTGTAGTAGTTTGCAGTCTTTCTCCAACGATGTTTCTGTGGTCAACTTCAAATTTTTTCCGTTCAGTTAAACTAGTGTGTGTAATATTTTCCATGTTGTTAGTCTGTATGCGTAATTAGTAATTTTCCTTACTAAATTTTTTATTTATATTTCCATATCTTGAACAAGATAATGATGTGATATCTGTAAAAGGAAAAAAATCTATATTCATTATTATTATTTGAGCAAAATTAAGACAAGCGTAAAATCTATTTAAGGTCAATACATTATCAAAGGGGAAATACATAATGCGTCATGTTTATTATTTTTAAATATCTACGCACAAATGATTATAACAGTATGTTGATTAGTGTCAACTTTAAATAGGAGAAATCTAGCATCATTTGAATACCGTACAAGATTCACTGATTCCATCTGTAGCAAGTTATCCCCAATTGGAGGATATTGTGATACTGCAGGGAGGGGAAGGAGATGGAGAACTGAAGGGGGGGTAATACCTGGCTAAAGCCATCTGAAGCAACGTTTCGATTCTCAAATAAGACAAATTCATCAAATAACCGAGTGTTAAAACTCGATCACAGACGCCGTTGTGTTAATTCACCACTCTCCCACTTGTACTGCGAATTTCCGGTCTCTGGGCGTAAATTTAAACTAATCATCGATTCATTGTTACGCGGATGACAGTACAGTTCATGATAGCTTTTTGTTTGACAAGCCCCCAAAGGGCACACAAACTCCAACGGCTCGGAGGGCTTTGAAGCAGAGAATGGACGGTTATCTCCAGAGTATTTCCTCCTGGGGTAAAAATAATCTCGTCCAATTTAATGTTTCAAAGACCCAATCCTGTCTGATTACGTCTAAAAGGGATCCAAATGATAATCTAGTCTCCTTCAACGGAAGCAATCTTCCCAACAGGCCTTCCATTGATATGCTTGGTGTAACTATAAGTGACCAGCTCAGGTACGGGGGCTCCATTGAAGCCAGAGTAAAGTTGGCCTCTCAGAAGCTGGGCGTACTGTACAGGGCCCGCAGATACTTTAATAGTACACAACTGCTGACCCTGTACAAATCGCAAGTGCGCCCTACTGTCGAATTTGGCAGCCATCTCTGGTCCGGAGCCCCTAAATACCTGAAAAAAACCCTTGACTCTGTGCAGAAACGGGCGGTCCGTTTGATAGATTCCCCAATCTTAACAAACGGACTGCAATCTTTAGAGCACAGGCGTCAGGTAGGTATGCTGTCCTTGTTCTATCGGTATTACAATGGAAGATGCTCTGAGGAACTAGCGTCATTGATCCCTTCGGCACCGGTGCGTAGTCGGGATACACGCCAAACGCGCGCCCAACATTTGCACACGGTTGACATTTGTCACATGAGAACGGGTCGCTTCTACGATTCGTTCTTAAGTTCAACAGCTCGGCTGTGGAACGAACTGCCGGCCTCTGTGTTTCCTCCCTCCTACAACATGGGACTCTTCAAGACCCATGTTCACTCCTTCCTCTCCACAAAAAGACCCTCCACACAGCATCAAGATGACATAGGCCCTGAGGGAAATTATTTTCTTCAGGGCCTCCTGTGTGGAGTTAATATATAAATAAAAAAATAAATCTATGGAACTTGACTTGAACCACTTATATTGAAGGAGGTAAACTTGTATGTGCTTAACAAGTATGCTCGTGGCAGATCCCACGCACTTGTTCATACGACTTCTGCCTATCAGAACTCATCAACGGAGCGACTCAACTTCTTGACGATTCTGCATTGACCAACGTCAATTACAGACAGCAACTATCATTCAGGAATCATCATTTCTACATGTTTAAACATTAGTTCCTGCAACTAACGTAGAAAAAATCGAGCCGTAAAAAACAAAGTTTTTTTTTTACCAGAATACAGCTATTTTAAAATATCTTTCAAAGGTCAAAAAAACATTTTATTTTTATTTTAAAAGACAAACATTCCCAGGATACGAATAAAACTAACTAACTAACTAACTAACCATCACGCTGTTTCCCCGCAGGGGTAGGCAGAGAGGACGGACCGCCAAACAACTCAGTCACACCACACACTCCTTGCCTCATTCACATTCATACATCGTCTCATACATACTCTTCTATTATTCTGACTCTTGACATGGCCCGACTCAAGTATCTGATTCACTTGATCGTGCCATGTCTTCCTCGGGCGTCCCCGACTTCTGTTTTCCATTCGCATTGGCATCATATATCCTCCTTTCTTCGCTCATTCGCTCTACATGCCCAAACCATCTAAGCGTCCCTTTCTTAATCTTACCCAATACGCTTACATCAGCCTTGCACTCTTTGCGGATCTCCACATTTCTAACACATACGCCTTAGGGATCTCATTTCAACAGCATTCAGTCTACTTTAATCCTTTCTCTGCCAGTTCCATACATCAGGGTGGGTACCAGCACTCCATTGTGGACTGCTAGCTTGGCTTCTTTGGACAATGTTTAGTTAGCGCCAACTGCGTTCAGTCCTCCATGAATGGAGTTCCCTGCATTTCCCCTTGTTTCAATATCTCTGTCAGCCTTCCCATCCCGCCTCCGAGTCGGTTACACCGGCTGAGAGCAGCGGCGTTAACGTCAAGCAAACCCCCCGCACCGAGCCGCCCTCCTGCCCATTGTTATCATACAGTGCCGCCTTACGCAATAAAAACAAAATTTTAGTCGTAGGAACCAATGACTCGAGTAAGATTAAAGTAATACCCAAACAAAAATTTATTATCGTTTCACGCTTAGATCCCGACACGACGACGGAGGAAGTCATTTCCCATGTCAAAACGAATACAGCTCTCAGCTGTAATGCTGAAAAGTTTATGGCGTTTTCTAAAGAATACTCATCCTTTAAAATAGGAGTCGACGAGCAGAACATAGATTTACTACTAAAAGAAGAACTATGGCCCCGAGGAGTGGTTGTCCGTCATTTTAGATATTATAATAAACGCATTTCAGGTCAAGAAAACGCGAAAAAGCCGACCGAATCAAAATGACTGCTACTATACCAGAACGTGCGAGGACTCAGGTCTAAGATGAATCAATTTCTAGAAAATATTCTTAACCAAGAACATAAATTCATCGTGATTACGGAGTCTTGGCTAAACGATTCGATATTTAACGCGCAAATTTTCGACAGCAGATACACAGTTTTCCGAAAAGACAGAAGCACTCAACAAACACGAGGTGGTGGACTACTGCTCGCTTTACTAAACGAAGAAAACATGCGAGCCGAACGACTTTCCCATCTGGAAACGGGAGACGAAAATTTATGGGTCAAAGTCACAATTCAAGGCTTATGTTTATTTATTTGTTCTGTTTATATCCCACCCAGTTCAAAAACGCATATTTACACGACTTTTTTCGAAACTTTAATTAGTAACTTAACTTACCTTGTTGATAAAAAAATCTTAGTGATTGGTGATTTTAACATTAATTCTTCACAAAATCCACGTGCAGTGAACACTGAGCTTTTATATGTTATGGAACTTTTTCAATTGAAGCAGTTTAATACAGTACTTAACTCATGTAATCGTACTTTGGATCTAGTATTAAGTAACTTTAGTATGTTTACAAAAAAATCCGATTTCTGTCTTGTTCAAGAAGATAATTATCACCCGACACTTGTGTCAGAAATTAGTCTTGATCATGACAGACCGTTGAAAAGTCGTTGTTTACATTCAGAAAATAACTTTCGTGGTTGGAATTTCCGCAAAGGAGACTTTGAGAAGCTGTACAGCCAATTGCGTGACCACAATTGGCTGGCTATCTTGGAGATCTCCGATGTTGACGAAGCAGTTAAGTACTTCTACGATACCCTATACGCGTATTTTGACAAATGTTTTCTAAGAAAAAAAGCGCCGCGAAATGAAAACTATCCTAGATGGTTTTCGCGTGAGATTATCGGGGACATAAAGACGAAGCTTGTATACCATCGACGGTGGAAACGATCAGGTTTGGATAGTGAACACGAGTTATTCAAATCCTATCGTACAAAAATTAAACATAGCATTTCAATAGCACACAAAAAATATATTGTGGAGGTAGAGAATAATGTTAAACACGATCCAAAGTCATTTTGGAAATATGTTTCTGACAAAAAAAATGACAGAGGCCTCTTAAATCATATTATTCTGAATGATTGTACTTACAAAGGAACTGACGTACCGGAAGCTTTCGCAAAATATTTCCAATCTGTCTATAATCCAGAAAAAGCTGATTTTGATTCTTACGTACCAGGACAGATTAGATTGACAAAAGCTCAAAACATATCTATAGAAAACGTTAATAACATGGATTTCAGTTTAGCAATAAGAAAATTGAAACCAAAAACATCATTTGGCCCTGATTTCATTCCACCCTTCGTCATTAAGGGTTGTTCTGAACCACTGTCTAATCCACTTCTACATATATTTAATCTTACGATTAAAAACGGAATTTTTCCTAAACTGTGGAAGCTGTCAAAAGTTACCCCTCTACATAAAGATGGTGACAAGTGTCAGGCAACCAATTACCGTCCTATAGCAATTCTTTCCGCACCTGCCAAGTTATTCGAAATAATTATTCATAAATATGTATATGCCAAGGTTGAACCATTCTTGATCGAACAACAACACGGATTTCGACGTGGCCGTTCAACCACTACAAACTTGATGGCATATACTGATTACGTGGCGAGAGCGCTCGATAATAATGAGCAAGTTGACACGTCATACCATGACTTTGCGAAAGCTTTCGATAAGGTTGATCACTTAGTGCTCTTAAGTAGGCTTGAAGAAATTGGTTTTTCCGAAAACTTAATTAAACTCTTTGCTAACTATTTAAAAGAAAGGGAACAATTCGTTTCCTATGGTGGTTTTAACTCTAACGCGTATCCTACAAACTCTGGTGTGCCGCAGGGTTCCAATTTAGGACCCTTATTGTTTCTAATTTTTATAAATAATATTCGGGGAAAAATCAAATTCGTCCGTTTTTTACTTTTTGCAGATGATATTAAACTGTTCTTAAGAATAAGATCATTAGAAGACTGTAAAAAGCTCCAGGAAGATATAAATGCAATTATTGACTGGAGTATTGACAGCAAACTCGGTTTCAACTTCCAAAAATGCTCAGTTATGTGTTTTACGAGGTCACAAAAGATCGTATATTTTAATTACAAAATGAAAGATACATCACTAAAGCATACGGTGACTTATAAGGACTTAGGAATTGTGTATGACGCTCGCTTAACATTTCACGCTCACATTGAAAAGTTCTGTAAATCAGCTACAAGAATGTTAGGTTTTGTCATACACAATTCAAAGGAACTGACAAACCTTGCAGTCATTAGGCTGCTTTACTTTAGCTTAGTGCGTAGCATTCTCGAGAGTGGATCTCAGGTATGGGGGCCAGAGGACACTGTCTATGTACTAATGGTCGAGAAAATTCAAAAGAAATTTTTACGATACCTCTATATGAGAGAGTTTGGTTTTTACCCATGGCTGTTTCCAACAGCATTTATCTCGGGAATGCTGAATATCTGCAGCCTTAGTTCCAGACGGGACGTCGCATTATTGATGATGGCTTACAAGCTTCTGAATGGTTTAGTATCAATTCCAGACATTCTGTCAAAAATAGGACTTTATGTCCCGGATAATTTCACGAGAGGCCGCCAACACAGGCTTTTAATTCTTCCCAGGTCCAGAACTAACTTACCAATGGTGATGCCCCTGGGAAGACTCACTAGGTTAATTAACTCCCTTCCAGCTAACTTGGATATTTTCCATATGTCCTACAACGACTTTAAGCGCGAAATATTGTATTTGTTTTAACTGTATACTTATGTATAATTTTTTTTCCATATTTTGTTTACCGCTTTTGCATATGTTTTAACTGTATACTTATGTATAAAATTTTCTTCAATAATTTGTTTACCGCTTTTGCAATGTATTGGTTTTTGTACTGTTTTTGCAAATAAATAAAATAAAATAAAATAAAAAAATAAAATAAATCTCTCTAGAACATACTTCCTAAATACACAAACTCATCCACCTGCTGCAAGTATTCCTCAGCAACAACTATATTGCACACTGTTTTCCTACTCTCTCTTTCAAACACCGTGACTATAGACTTACTTACATTCATCATTAACTCGTTCTTCATACATACGTGGTTCATCCTAGACACGAGAGAAATACAAATAACCTGACAATATTTGAAAAACTCCTACTACCACCACAGTGAGCGGAAAATGTTGCTTGTGTTGTGATGGAGGATTTAGCCAGCCGAGGAATTGAACACACTACGCCTGGGTGGGACCCAAACGAGATGCCAACTCAGCCAAACCAATTGTTTTTGGTTTGACTGAGGATTGAACCTTCTTTCGCAGGGACCGGAATCGACCGCGATACCGACCTTGCCCGATGCCAACCGCGTAGGACAGACATTCATTTCGTATATTAACTGTTGTAATTTCGTCAGATTTCAGAGAAATGTATATATTTCCACGTGTGTGAATGTGATTGCCACCAAAAGTTAATAAAATACATCGTCATTGTCAGTAAGTGGTTGAATTACCGAAAATAAAAGTGAAATTCAAATAAAAAAAGGGTTACTTACGGGATGTGTATAAATGTGAATGAAGCACGGAGTGAGTGCCGACACAGTGAGATGTATGACTGTCTTCCTTCTCTGCCTACCCCTGCGGAGAAACAGCGTGATGATTAGTTAGCTTGTTAAAATAAAATATATCTTGGATAGCATAAATATAATAATAATAATAATAATAATATTTGGCTAATTTATATAGCGCCCTTTTCGTAAAAAATCACCTCAAGGGCGCTGTACAAATATATTTCTTAAATAGTTAATACTAGAACTACTGACTTATCTCTAAGACTTATATCTAGTGACTTACGACTAAGGCCTATAACTACTATCTTAACGACATATACACAAGTATTTACATATTTAGCAACTTAAAACTAAAATTAATATTAACAATCTAATCTTACTAACGCCAGAAGAAGAAGGAAGTTCCATTATATTAGGGTGTTTTTATTGTTAGCTGAATATATATGTTAAATGAATGAAATTAATGAATAAAATCAATCGTCAATCTTAAACGCATTTAGATGATTCATCTGCCAACAATTAAACCGATTGACTTGTTATGTTCCCGCTGATATTGTCCATTGTCCATTGGTAGGCAAGTCAATAGAAAAATTGAATGAATGGAATCGCTAGATAATGTAACAATTACAGTATAAAAAAATGAAAAAAAAGATATACATGGATAGAATGACGGATTTATGGAAATGAGTGTCTGAATAAGTGAGTTTTTAGTTTGGATCTAAATTCTGTTGGGCTGGTTATACATCTCAATTCCATAGGAAGTTTATTCCAAGCCTTGGGGCTGGATACTCCGAATGCACGATCACCAAACTTAGTGTTCGGATTTCGCTTAGGCTCTTTCAACCTTCCAATTGCAGATGATGTCGCTGATCTAAGGGTTGACTGCCTTAGACCAGTATTTTCCGGAATGCATAGCTCAGTGATATACGGTGGCGCCATTTCGTTGATAGCTTTAAACACCATCCAGCATAGCTTGTACTGGATCCTTTCAGGACACTTCAGCCAGTGAAGATTTCGGAGGTGCTCCGAAATGTGCGAAAACTTGGGTACCCCGGTGATAAGCCTTGCTGCGGCGTTGAACACTGATTGTAGTTTATCAGTTTCGCATTTAGGAAGATTTGCATAAATGCCGTTGCAATAGTCAAGACGTGATACTATATATGAGTTCACAAGTAATTTAGTTGCCTATCTAATATATTAATATGGATCAGATCAAGGTTCCCTAGTATGTATTATTGTAACAATCATAACACGGTTTCGGGCTACAATTCTATTATAACTAGTCCCGCTAGGCCCAGGCTCATTGCATCTTTGTCATTATTGTATCTCCTTATTGTAACTTGTCTTAAAACTCTGTAGCGATGCTACGAGAAGTTTCTGGAACGATCGCCAATACAAAACGCATTGTAGCGGGAACACTCTAGACACAATGCGAGCATTCGGCGTTCCTACGTACAGTTCGGAAATGTTCTCGATGCATTCGGGAGCCTATATAACGGGGCGCGCCAGATGTACTTTTATTATTATTATTATTATTATGTGCAGAGCAGGCAGCATCCTGCTGATGCGCTCATATCTGATTTGACAACAAGTTTGCCAGTAATTGAGTTGTTTTAAGTTTGAACTAAGTCCTTTCTTCTCTCCAAATGTGAATCCAATAAAGCTTTGAATTGATTTATATTTGTTGCATCGATGACATGTTGTGGGAGTTTGTTCCAAGCATCCACTACTCTATTTGCAAGGAAGTGTTTCCTAGGATTAGATACAAAAGGTGTCCACGGAGATTTATATTTTTATTAGTAGTGAAGATTTGTTGGATGCTAGGGCAACTGTAATGTCCAGATGAAAGTCTCGATCAAGTCACCCCTTTCTTGTAAGGTTGGTAATCTTAGTTCCTTGAGTCTATCTTCGCATCGTAGATCTTTCAGAGCTCTTGGTATTTTGTCTCTGTACTCTCTCTAACAGATTTATATCCTTTGCGAAGTAAGGACTCCATATTTGGAAAGCATATTCCAGGAGAGGTCGCACATATGTTTTATATATTTTTAACATCATGTCCGGTGTTAGGTCAAGGAAGGTTTTCCTGATTAGATATGTTAGTGAATTTGCTCTTTTCACAATTCCAGCGATGTGTGGTTCCCATTTCAAGTCCTGTGATATGGTAACTTCGTCAACTTTATACGATATCAATGACAGCATCCAACGTGCAAAAACCGTCTTTAATATATTATATAATGCACAGAATCGTATACTCTTTTACTAATCCATTGGATTGTATGCGCGCGCTGCTTTGACAGTTTGCTTTGAGCTTGAATACTTCGCCAACGTCTTCTAAATGATAATAGTGAATTGTGTGGTTCGTATCTCGGCCATTTGCGGAAAAAATACTTGTACTTGATATATTGACCTTAATGGATTTACGGAGATAATTTTAGACGGTACCTAATTGTATCTTGTTGGTGGGCTAGCGTCTAGATGTGCATATTTGATATCAAGTACGAGTATAAACATTTGATGTCCAGAATCCCTTCTACAAAAAATCACTAATCCCTAACTAAATTATTATTATTGAATGAGAAGGCATCATTCTCTGTGTCTGTGCTTATAAAGAATTTCTCTTGTTTTAAAGAAAGGTACGCCCAGCAATTCAATTAATTGAATTAAGTTGAAACGAAGTGTAATTTCCATAATAGTGCTTCAGTTAGAGAAATATTTACCCATACGTATTATTTGTTATCATCTTTGTCATATATGAACAATGTTTGAATTGAGAATTTACTGGAAACATTAGAGTGTTTCTTACTTGCCATAATAACAGTTCTAGATGTATTGTAATTTCATTGAGTTTAACCACATAAAACAGAAAAGAATAACAGATACACAACAGAAAAGAGAGGTTACAGCTGAGCTCTCAGCGGTAAGCTCATATGAATACATGACAAAAGCATTATTATCAATGTATTTCACAATAGGAGGCCTAATATCGCTTCAACGTTGAATTCAACAGCAATAATCAATAGACTATTGATAGCCGAATTTAAAACTAATCGTGTCAAAAGCTCACAAGGTTAACTGCCTCCAGTAACCCCACGAAATTATCAGACTGAAACGACATTATGGAAAACATTCAATATAAAACGTAATTGAATCAGTTTTACTTACCGAATAAGTTTAATGGACGCACAGAAGCTGAGAATGATTGTTAATAGTCTTTTAACCAATGTTAAACACAACACGAGAGTATATTAGCGATACAGCTGCAGACAATACAAAGCGCGAAATAAACAAGAATGGAAAATAAAAAATAAATACAACACCATGACGGCTATAACCAGGGTTGCCAATGCATATGTTCTAAAATACCCACAATCCACAATGGATGTTCAAAATCCCCAATTTGGGGAAAACGAAAAGACAATAATTCGTCACATTTTCCAACAAGTTCCTTCATAATTCAAAACCTCTAAAATTTCTCAAATAACTCTACTGAAATTAACTATATTTATTTTTCCGTTTTTGGATCTGTTTGAAAAATTGCTGTGGAAGAAAACGAAATTATTGTACATTCTCACGTGGAATATTGTTTTTCTTAATGTTTAGCTAACTAACCAACTAACCATCACGTTTCTCAGCATAGGTAGGCAGAGAGGACGGACTGCCAAGCAACTTGGTCTTGGCACACACTCCTTGCCTCATTGACATTTATACATTATTTTATTATTCTGACTCTTAACATAACCCGACTCAAGTATCTGATTCACTTGATCGTGCCATGTCTTCCTCGGGTGTCCCAGATTTCTGCTACTATTCACATTTGTGTCACACAAAATGGTTGGAGAATCAAAGGGTCCACTTTTAACCCCTCTGACATTTTGCAATGTACTTCTCATATGTGAACAACGGTCCGAATTCAGAACGTATTTAAAAATAAAATATGCCTTTGAAAACATATCAAAGACTGTTTCAGATTATAAAATTGCCAAAAGACATTATGAAATTTAAAATTTTATTTTTTTAACGCAATCGTAGTTAAAGATTTTAAAATCGCTTACCGATGGTTTTTCGTAGAAACTATAATGACCCTTTTGCAAAACATAAAAAACATATTTAATTAGACAAAGGTATTATAATTTTTTTTATATATTCAATAATTATCAAACTATGCCTTCAGAGTTCGAAACAGCTGTCACGCGTAATAATAATTATACAGCAGAACTTGTTTAAAAATAAACTTTTTTTATAAACCCAATAACAATATTATTGAATATATTAAAAAAATATAATTAAAATGGAGTTCTACAAATTAAACTTGAAAACAATAAATAAAATAAAATACTTAACTTTTTTATTCAAAACTCTAAATTCGACTGTTGCGAACTTCTGCAACTCATAAACTTACGAATACCTACAATAACAACACGACAAAATACACTATTCCACTGCAACACACATAAACGCTATTACATTGTGAAATCCCCAATACAACGGTTTCACACAATGGGAAACCAATACTTAGGTGATGTTGATATATTTAATATTAACTTTGCGAATTATTCCTAAATGGAAGTTGTATTTTTGTAAACCAGTTAAATCGCTGTATTTTTTAATTTATGTTCTTGATCTTTTTTATTTTGTTTATTGCGCATATTATTTTTAACGCAATTTTATTTTTATTATTTTTTTCTCATGTTTCAAAATTGTCTGTCATCAAAATTGTACCACCTACATGTAAAAGCCCTCTGGGCGTTAAATAAATAAATAAAAAGTAGTTTTCGAACATGACAAATATTTTTCAAATGGTAAATGATGTTTCATAGAATTATTTCGGGAGCAACCATGGTAAATGTTTGTATGAAAACTGAAAGCGCAGTATTCTCGCTTTCTAACACTGTTAAACGCATCACACCGTTTTATAAAAATGATACATTTTAAACCTCTTCAGGCTCGGAGATATATAAATAAATAAATATCTCCCAACATTTTCCGAGGGGTTAATCGGTATCAGTTCTAATACTGTAGAATCTCCGCATTTTCCCAACTTCAATGATCTCTCAACAAAATACCAAATCGCTTTTAATTCATAGAAATTCCCCGCAATATGGAAAATTCTCCATGGATTGGCAACCCTTTTGACGGCAGTGTAGTACGTGTTGCTAG
Organism: Hesperophylax consimilis; assembly: GCF_061612785.1. Classification (NCBI taxonomy): domain Eukaryota; kingdom Metazoa; phylum Arthropoda; class Insecta; order Trichoptera; family Limnephilidae; genus Hesperophylax; species Hesperophylax consimilis. The sequence continues at coordinate 254,085 of NC_142852.1, forward strand.
TATTAAGATTATTTCATGTCGAAAAATGTTGTCATTTTTTAACAGATAAAAATATTTATTTAAGTGTTTACCTATGCTAATTCAATTACAAAACAGTGGATTAGATATTTTTATTTAATAATTAAATATGAAAAATATGTACAACAATATTAATTATATGTACAATAATAAATAACACAACGGTCAATTGTCTTTCATGTTTGCTTTTACGACATTGTTTCCTGTAAATGTTTAACACCCGTTTTGCATTTTTTTGAAAGAGCGTTTAGTAAATGTTCGAATGTAGAAATCCATAATAAAATTACTCAGTTTGATATATTTATGTTTTTTATTACCATGACCCCAAATTACAGTTGTTATAAAGATATTTACCTCCATTAAGATTAGTTATTATCTGGTAGGAGCCTTGCACTTGCATGTCATTAGTTTTCAGATGGATTTGCATATGTCCGCGTATGTGTACTTTGTCACCGACAGAGGGTCTATCAGCGTAAAACAACAAAACTACATTTGGCCCAAATTGTATTGTTATTATTAGTTAATAAACTGGTTCAATATTAACATCTGTCAAGTTGCTCCCTGGTATGAGTAGGAACCTTGCCATGATGAGCCTGGTGGTACCATTATTAAAAAATACGTGCGATACATTGTAGAATTAACCAATTTTATTTATTTATATTTTAAGTGCATATTTACAGAATAAAAAAAAATCAAATAACAAAGATACATTATACAAATACATAATTGCCTAATTGGCGATTTAAATATATTAATGCTCAGGTGGAAAATGTCGATGTCAGAGGCTAGTGAGTGTAGAAGGACTATCATTCTTCCGAGAGGCATTGCTAATGGTAAGTTAGTCCTACATCTCGGAAGAATGAATGGTTTGTGTCTACGCGCTCTTTCGAAGTTATCAGGAATGTAAATAAGATTTTATTCCAAATTTCTGGATTGTTACCGTTAAACAAGTTATAGGCCATCATCACTCATCAGCAACGCAGCTTTCCGCCTGTTGACAAGACTATCAATGCCCAGCATTCCAGAAAGGAAGGCTGATGGATATAAATAGGGATAGTACCCGAAGTCTCTAAGGTAAAGATAACGTAGAAACTTCTTTTGTACTTTCTCCACCATTGAAGTGTACGTTGCATCCCCGGGTCCCCATATTATTCTGCCACTTTCCAAAATACTACGTACTAAGCTAAAATATAGCAAAGAACCACGGCAGAGCTGCAGAAACGCCTGGAATTACATAGCACAAATCCAAGCATTCTTAAAGCCATGCTGTATATCGTTTTAATATGAACGTTAAACGTTAAGTGTGGGTCAAAGGTTATTCCCATAAACATTATAATAGAATTCACTTCCATCGTAACATTTTACTCGTTCTGTAACTATCATGTTAACATTTTGAGGGCAATATTAAAATGATGGAAAAATATTTATTCAAAACATCATTGAACTACATTTCGGATAGTGTGGATGCAGCACAAGAATTTAAAACGCCATTTTTTAATCTTACCAACCGAACGACAAATAAAAATCAAAACTGTCAAAGTATCTCGTCGAAAAATTGTTTGTTGTGACATAAATTCAAAGAATTATTAATAAAATAACAACCAATTATTAATAATTAACAATGCAATAGAATTTAACGTTATTACAGCGTTCTTCGATTGTGAATTTGTGAATTAAAAGCGATCATGGATATGATCGTTCTGAATCTAGATAGCGATATTGTCTCAACCGACAAACTGTCGTGTATTCTCTGCAAAAATGAGACATTTAAAACGAATGCAAGATTATATAAACATCTTTTGAATGTACACAAAGATTCGTCAACGATTTGCAGATTTTGTCAGAGAACCTTCTTTACGAAGCACGACTATATCAACCATGCTTCTAAACATTCAAATGCCAATAGCCATGTGTATAAATGTTCAATTTGTCCTCAATCCTTCTTCAGCAAGACTTTTCTGCTAGAACATCAGAAAAAACACAGCTCTGTCAGCAATTATGTCGATGGGTTCATGCGTAAAGTTGAGAAATATGATGCTAAAAGCAAAGAGATTAATAAATACAAGAAATACGTACACAAGGTCGCTGAAAAGGATGAAGAAAAGTTGCTTAATGTACCTAATCCTTCGATCGAAGACAAAGATCCTTTTAGTTCTGTCGGTGATTACGTCGACAGATCTATTAGTAAAGCTGAGAAATGCCCTGCTAAACCTAAAAGGAAGTTCCTTAGAGGACCTGGAAAGGAGCCGACTGCTGTTCATGATCCGTTGGACTGCGTTGATAGCTCCTCCTTCGTCAGAGATAAATTGATGAAGTGTTTAGAAGGAATTGTTGATCACACGGCGACTTTGAATACAACCGCAGACAAGAACACTCGTATCACCAAGCGATACTTCGAAAACGGATCCGAGATGGATATCCTCGAAACGAATCAAGAAGAAAGTCCCCGGTCGCCGCATTTAATAAAGACAAATAATGTTCCCACATCCGTCTCAAAGACTTTGCACGAAATCTCTAAAATGGATAATTCTTTAAACATGCTAGCTTGCAAGGAGTGCGACCAACTCTTTTCTAGTGAATCCTTTTTACGCCGACACATGGCGGCGCACACAAAGCGCAATTTGAAGTATAAATATGTGTGTAAATACTGCAGCGTGCGGTATTGTACGCCGAATCGTTTGTTTGCGCATTTTTCAAAGTTCCACAAGAATGAGACCCCCTTTTCGTGCGATATTTGCAGCGTTACGTTTGTTAAGAAGGGGGATTTCTCTAGCCATATACAATCTAAACACAATGCTGACGGCATTATCAAGTTCTTGGAAGACGGACTCATTGCTTATGTTTGCAAATCTAAAATTACAGAAGCAGCTTCGGCAATTGATGGGAATTCGTCGAAACACTGTGATTTGGATAAGACGGACAATCAACAAATTGCTGCTAACGATAATAGTAAGATCGGTGATAGAAAAAGCAACGTTTCAGGGAGTCAAGGAAAGAGTGAAGAGTTGAGACATTGGAAAGGTGATTTGTTGAAGCATTGGGAAGGCGGTTGTGATAAATTGAACAGTTCAAAAGGTGACCATTTGAACCCTGAAAAAAGTGACAAATTGGTCCCTGAACAAGATGGTGATTTGAGTGCAAGAAGTGATGGTAAATGCTCTGAAAAAGATGACAGTTTAAATCTTGAAAAGGTTTATGTATTAACACTTGAAGATGATGATATGTTCTCTGAAAATGGTGAGAGCCCTAGAAACAGTGACGTGTCCCCCGCTAAAGGTGACAAAATACACCTTGAAAATGTTGAGAGTAAAAACACGCACAAAAATGACGACTCAGGTCCCGATAAAAGTGGAAAAGAGAGCTCTACTAAAAATGATGATAACTCAAGTTTACAGAGAAGTAATGGCACGAGCATCGAGCTAGGAGATGTGTTGGCTCTTGTCCAAGTTAACACATCCGAGAGCAGAGACAAACTGAGTAAACGCAATCGAGAATCTCCGATAAAAGCCAAATCAACAACAAAAAGACCGAAATTTACTACAGAAGTTAGCGACACAGACCAATCTAGTTGGGACGAAGACGATGACGAACCGCTGTCCGTAGTACGTAAATTGAAGAGTTTTAAAGCGACGAAAAAACCCAAAAATAAGCATTCTGAACGCTGCGACATCTGCGATATTAAATTAAAAGCGGGCTCAATGAAAAAACACAAAGAACGCCATTCTGGCAATCAGAGATTCCATTGCCGCCTTTGCAAATTAAGCATCAAAGAAGAATTCAAATTCCATCTGCACATGAAAACGCATTTCCAAAACGATAAGTTCCTTTGTATTTGCGGTGTTCGTTTACCAAATAAACAATCGCTAGACGAACATAAAAGAAATGTTCATTCGAAAGACAATCAGACACAGAATTTAACAATGATTCGGTCGGTCGGCAATCTTATGTCGCACGGAAAGCAATCTAATTTGCAATCGTCGCAAGTCTTAGTTAAGAAGGTCAACGAAAAGCCTCGAGTTTTTAACGTGCAATTGTCGGAAGGAAAAGTCGCGGACGTTGTAAAAAATTTAATTCGAAAAGTAGATCCAAGAACATTCGCTGGCGGCGTGAATCCAAACTTATTCAAAGAAAGGGCGTTGAATTTTAGTAATGTCGCTTCGCCTGTCGCTGATAAAAAGAAAATGAACTTTACAATTAAGATGATTTCACCGCAAGAAGCCGAGAAACGTAATAAAATTGTTATAAAACCCGTTCCTGCCGCCAATTTGAAGGTTATGACACCAGAATTTAAGATTCAACAAACTTCTGTACCGAAATTTCAAGACGGTTTGTCAAGGATTATCAAAAAAACTGACGGATTCGACGCAAAAGCAAAATCGTTTCTGTCGGCGTCTCCCAATGTCGGTAAGCAGGTCGAGAAACGGAAATATCTCAAGGTGAACATGAAAGAGCTGATGAGAAGTTCCGCCAAGCCATCACCGACTGTGAGCCCCATTGTTAACGGGTTGCACCTCGTTACCGCCAATCCCCTGGCTCATCTGATCGGAGACGCTGCTATCAGCGAACCAAGTAAAACTCCCAGTAGAAAGGGTAAGAGTTTTGATTACGAGTCGATAATTCAGAAATCTCTTCTGGACCAGATGCAGTGAAATTCATAATACCGAAGTCCCTCTCAACTAAATACAATGGAACCCAATACTAATTGCACTACAAAGTCTATGTTCATTTCGAAGAAGTCTCTGCTCGAACAGTGGATAGACGATCGTGCCCAATAGTCCTGATGATCCTCGTCCTCCAGGAGAGCCAAGGTCCTGCCGAACACTTTGCCAGTGATCGTGAACTTAGAGTTCTCAGTTTGGCGAGCGCCGTGTACGAAATAGCTGAGGTCGACCAACAATACTAATTGAGCAGATTAACCGAGTGTAATCTAAGATATTGTCTGTTAAACATTTCATTTCACTGTAGTGAGAATAATAACACGTTGCATGTATTTTAATCAATCTCGTCTGAGGCCAAACCAACGGAATCACCTATTTTGAGTAGCGATGAAAATCGCCGTGTGGCACGGACAGGACTTTTATATAAAACCAAATGGAGCGTAAATTAAGTTACTCAAAAAACTTCATTCACAGCTCGCAAAATTACGCTTATTTGATAAATTTTGAGTACAATAAATGTAAAAGAAAAATGGCAGTTTTTCCATTAATCAACATTAGTTAATTTACAGCTATAAAAAGTGATGAAACAAAAACTAGGTTAAATAGATTACTTAGGTAAGGTTTAAGGTTCAAGTGACAGCGTTTCTATTATCGGGGCAGATGTGTAACCTCCTTCTTTAGACAAGTGACAACGTTTCTAACATCGGGGCAGATGTGTAATCTCCTTTTTTAGTCAAGGGACAATGTTTCTATCATTGGGGCAGATGTGTAACCTCCTTTAGCCAAGGGACAATGTTTCTATCATTGGGGCAGATGTGTAACCTCCTTTAGCCAAGGGACAATGTTTTTATCATCGGGGCAGATGTGTAATCTCCTTCTTTAGACAAGTGACAACGTTTCTAACATCGGGGCAGATGTGTAATCTCCTTTTTTAGCCAAGGGACAATGTTTCTATCATTGGGGCAGATGTGTAACCTCCTTTAGCCAAGGGACAATGTTTTTATCATCGGGGCAGATGTGTAATCTCCTTCTTTAGACAAGTGACAACGTTTCTAACATCGGGGCAGATGTGTAATCTCCTTTTTTAGCCAAGGGACAATGTTTCTATCATTGGGGCAGATGTGTAACCTCCTTTAGCCAAGGGACAATGTTTTTATCATCGGGGCAGATGTGTAACCTCCTTCTTTAGACAAGTGACAACGTTTCTAACATCGGGGCAGATGTGTAATCTCCTTTTTTAGTCAAGGGACAATGTTTCTATCATTGGGGCAGATGTGTAACCTCCTTTAGCCAAGGGACAATGTTTCTATCATTGGGGCAGATGTGTAACCTCCTTTAGCCAAGGGACAATGTTTTTATCATCGGGGCAGATGTGTAATCTCCTTCTTTAGACAAGTGACAACGTTTCTAACATCGGGGCAGATGTGTAATCTCCTTTTTTAGCCAAGGGACAATGTTTCTATCATTGGGGCAGATGTGTAACCTCCTTTAGCCAAGGGACAATGTTTTTATCATCGGGGCAGATGTGTAATCTCCTTCTTTAGACAAGTGACAACGTTTCTAACATCGGGGCAGATGTGTAATCTCCTTTTTTAGCCAAGGGACAATGTTTCTATCATTGGGGCAGATGTGTAACCTCCTTTAGCCAAGGGACAATGTTTTTATCATCGGGGCAGATGTGTAACCTCCTTCTTTAGACAAGTGACAACGTTTCTAACATCGGGGCAGATGTGTAATCTCCTTTTTTAGTCAAGGGACAATGTTTCTATCATTGGGGCAGATGTGTAACCTCCTTTAGCCAAGGGACAATGTTTCTATCATTGGGGCAGATGTGTAACCTCCTTTAGCCAAGGGACAATGTTTTTATCATCGGGGCAGATGTGTAATCTCCTTCTTTAGACAAGTGACAACGTTTCTAACATCGGGGCAGATGTGTAATCTCCTTTTTTAGCCAAGGGACAATGTTTCTATCATTGGGGCAGATGTGTAACCTCCTTTAGCCAAGGGACAATGTTTTTATCATCGGGGCAGATGTGTAATCTCCTTCTTTAGACAAGTGACAACGTTTCTAACATCGGGGCAGATGTGTAATCTCCTTTTTTAGCCAAGGGACAATGTTTCTATCATTGGGGCAGATGTGTAACCTCCTTTAGCTAAGGGACAGCGTTTCTATTATAGGGGCAGATGTGTAAACGTTGGCTAAAGATGGATGTAGCGCAACATGGCACAACACCCCAAAAATAAATCAAGATATAACTTTTGGCCGTGAAAATTGCGCAAATACATTTTGTGATTTCTTAATGTTGTGTTTCCATAAAATCGTTTTATTCAGATTGTTCTGATTACGACAAATATTCCAAGCGACGTTCGCACAAAGTGTCAGTTTCAAATTGACTTACCTTTATACTGAAAAGGAGCGCATGTCGTCAATCCAGGCATTGCGCTGCCATCTGTTGACATTTTAAAACAATTTTGCTACGAACATAGGATTTGCATAAAACAGCATTAATTATTGAAATATTTTTTTTGTAAATAACTTTATTTAACATCTGTATTTTTTTTGTTTATAATTTATGTGAATTTAAGGCCTGCAATTATTTGTATGTTCTTTTGTAAATAACATTGATTGACTTTAAGGGTAAACGTAATCTAAGCGTTCATAGATGGAAATGATACACCGCCAGTACAATGTAGTATTTGTATGTCTCTCTTGAAAGAATTAAGTTTTAAAACCATTTATTCATATTCATATTGCCATTTGATAAAGGCTTGGTTACATATCCTAATTTAAATGCAGAACTCTTCCAGAATTCATATATTATTGTGCCTGACTGTAAGATAACAGTATTTAAAAATATAATCTACCCATATAAATAAAAATGTAAATGTTCGTTCGTTCAAAATCTTAAATCTCCTAAAGTTCTTCACCCATTGCTTTGAAATTTTGACACAACGTTGCTAAACACACTAACTTTGTTTTGCACCACTCAAGTTCCATCCATGTGTATATTAAACAGTGTTATTTTGATAATTCTATTCAAGAGCCCAACAGTTTACATTTTTAACAAAACTAATTCTACTCTTAAACCATACCTTTTATTTTCTGAGCTGAAACTCGGCGGATAGACTCGTTGTCAATGGCAATGCATTCTATCGACTATCGACACACATACGCATTTCTCCGAAATCAGATGACATCACAACAGTTAATATACAAAATAAATGTCGGTGCCACCTAATCGGCATTTGGCGATGTTGGTAGTGTTGTCGACTCCAATTCCTGGATAGGAAGTTTCAATCGTCAATCAAGTTTTTTTTTAAAAGTTAAAATAGATGTATTTTTGTAAAAAAAATTTGCCATCTGTGAACTATTGTTTATTAAGCTTTTGTGTAAAAAAATTGTAACCATAAATATGTACCCAACGAATAAGTCCCATGGGCGTATGAAAGAGTAATTAATAAATAAATTGTGGTGCAAAACAAACATACATTACATATATATGTATAATATAATACCAGAAAGTAAGGTTACGTCATTTATGCAGGCTCGAAAAATGCTAATATTTAATTGAAATGAATTATTTTTCAACGTACTGCACCAGTTTTTGTTTGCCAGTGTCGTAGACCTCTGCCGTCAGCTCTTTCAGCTACTTCCTCGGCCTCCTGATCCTGTCTGATCTGTCCAATGGCACCGAGTCGGGTGCGGAGCCTGGCATTGTCATGCAGGAGGCTGACTCCCTCAACCCGAGGTCAGCATTCCTGTTCTGCGGTGTAGGGTATTGCAATGCAATAAGACTAAGACATTAATGGTAGTCCCTTTAGGCGATGGGTTCTTCTGAAGTTCTTGTTGAACTTCTTGGTGGCCGGGGAAGATGAATGACGCCACCGAACTGATTGCCTTTTGGATTCTGGGGTACAGTGACCCACGTGGAGTTCCGGTACCTACCCTGATGGATGGAAGTGAGGTATGGAACTGGCAGAGAAAGGGTGAAAGCAGACCGAATCCTGTTAACATGTGGAGTCAAAGAGTGCAAGGCTGATGTAAGAAAGGGACGCTTAGATGGTTTGGGCATGTAGATCGAATGAGCGAAGAAAGGAGTGTAAGGAGAATATATTACGCAAATGCGAATGGTCAACGGAAACAGAAGTCGTGGACGCCCGAGGAAGACATGGCACTATCAAGAGAATCAGACACTTGAGACGGGCCATGTCAAGAGTCAGAATAATAGAAGAGTATGTATGAATGTGAATGAGGCAAGTAGTGTGTGGTGTGACTGAGTTGTTTGGCGGTCCGTCCTCTCTGCCTATCCCTGCGGAGAAACAACTTGTTAGTTAGTTAGGTGACATACCCACGTCTCATCCCCGGTCTAGATAGGAAGCTTCTCTCTCCTGTGCAAAACAATCAAAAATATCACGCGCGACGACCAAACAAACTGATCGTTAGGATCCCGCCTACTTCAGGTGTGCCAACTTGAAAACAATAAAATTCCCCGGCCTCAGGTACCTTACTCTCTGGAAAACCCACGTATTTTAATTTATTTCTTTATTGGTTTTTTTATTTTATATTTTAAGAGGAACGGCCGCACCTCCTTTTTCATGCAAAATTCACATTATTATAATTTTTTTTTTTAATAACATAGTTTGTAAATATATTGAAAATTAAAAAAAATAAAAACCATTGTAAAAAACGTTGTTTATTTTGTTTGAAATTTTAATTTTAATTAATATTTGTGACATATTGACCGTTACATGTATAAATTACTGGTAACGAAAAAAAAAAAAATATTAGATACATATATTATAAACCTTATTGTCACCTCACTATTTTGTCGTTTCATATAAAAATGATTATTAAATTATTCACAAGATTTCATATTTTTTTCTCAAATTGCAGTCGAAACCTTTGGTTTATTTTAAGTCTTGTGGTTATCGTGTAGATTTAATAATAAGAATTTACTCCAGAATGTATGCAGGGATAGTGCAATGCAATATATTCCATATTTTGAAATAATATATAAAATAATTAGAATAAGAAAAATAATAATAAAGAAAATATTATTATTAATCTATTCCATATTCCTGTAATATTCAAAAATCTGTTAATGAAAACATAATAAAATACACAGATTTAGGAAATGAAATAAAAAGAATTTGGCATTCTCAGACTATAAAAATATTACCATTTGTTATTTCGGCTACTGGCATTATACCCAGCTCTCTCATTCTAAATTTAGGCGTATTAGATCTATCAAAGAATTTATATATAAAAATGCAAAAGTCTGTCATTTTGAATACATGTAGGATGACGAAAGATTTTTTTAAATATTTATGTTGAGGGATCAGTAGGATTTATAGGCTCTGTTAGAAGTTCTACCGAGCCGAACCCTCTGATATGAAAATATCTGGAGTCGGTGAATTATTTTCCCATTTGATCTCTGGTGAGTTGACGTGTTGTTCTTGTATTATTTTGCTTATATAATGAACTTACATAATGTGGATTGACTAGATGATCATTTGTGGAAAAGTGTGTGGAAGGGTTTAGTTTTTCCTATGGGGAAGATTTAACCCGGACATAAAATCGGAAGTTAGAAAATAAAATAAAACTTTTAGTTTATGCCATTGTAATCCACCCACAGTTCTGACGAGTGCAGCGAAGTGCGGAATGCGTTGAATAGTATATTTTTCACGTTTGCACTGCAAAAGTGAAAACGCCTTGACAGCATACCTGCTCTAACGGATATCGCTCTTCTTTGCCTTTCCATATCCTCGATGTCTTTCAGATTTGAATATGAAGCATGGTGTTTTCTCTTCCTAACACCATTTAGATCATATGAGAGTAAGGGAGACGGGTAATTTTTTTTTTTTTTATATTTACTCCACACAGGAGGCCCTGAAGAAAATAATTTCCCTCAGGGCCTATGTCATCTTTGGGGATGCTGTGTGGAGGGTCTTTTTGTGGAGAGGAAGGAGTGAACATGGGTCTTGAAGAGTCCCATGTTGTAGGAGGGAGGAAACACAGAGGCCGGCAGTTCGTTCCACAGCCGAGCTGTTGAACTTAAGAACGAATCGTAGAAGCGACCCGTTCTCATGTGACAAGTGTCAACTGTGTACAAATGTTGGGCGCGCGTTTGGCGTGTATCCCGACTACGCACCGGTGCCGAAGGGATCAATGACGCTAGTTCCTCAGAGCATCTTCCATTGTAATACCGATAGAACAAGGGTAATAGTTGTTTGTTCCCAAAACTGAATGAACTAGCGTTAGGGGGTGGTTAGACCTTTTACATTTTTCTGCTATTTTTAGTTTTGTATGAAAAAAGTCACGCAGCCGTTACTCTCAACTCCACAAAGGAAGTCATTTTATTTGTAATATTATATTTTACTGATAATTTGTTTTATAAACATTGGAAATGTTTACTTAAGTAGGTACTATGCATGTATACACGGTATCCGGAAACTCGTAGTACAAGCGGGAAACTGGAGAATCTACACCACATGGGGAACCCAAATAAACATAAAGTTTTTTAATTTGAGCATTTTCACAAAAAAACCAAAAAAAAATATTTTTCGGCTATTTTAGGGTTAAAGTTTTTTCTGGTATTTAGGGTTGAACAACAGATGTTTTAACCCTGCAGAGCAGAAATATTTTATGATTACACCGGATTAAATGACGGGTGATTTCAAAATAATGCTTCAAATCCGAGTTTCTTCATTTGTTTTACTTTCAAATAGTTTTAATTAGTTGGGTACTTTGATCTTCAGTAATAATTTATAAGAATTTGATTAAAAAAAAAAATAAAAATAAAAATCAACTTCTAACTCGATTTACTCGATAACGAAAGCTCAAATAAAAAAAAAAAATATACTACAAAATCGACTCCAAATGTGATGTAGATTCACCAGTTTCCCGCTTGTACTACGAGTTTCCGGACACCCTGTATAATTTTTTTATTTTAAAAATTTAAATAAACATTTTTGAAAACAATATGAAACTTTAATTTTTTAACATCAACTACACCCATTAGTTCTTGTAAAAAATAATTATTCTTGCAACACATCTCGTGGTGATGCTGTATGGAGGGATTTTATGAGTAAAGGAAGGAGATGAAGTTCTGGGAAGGAAAAAAGGTATGAAGGGTATGTGTCCAGGATAACCATCCCTCCCAATGCGGTGCAAGACGGTGGGTCGAGAGAGTCCGGCTGAAGAGGTCAAAGGGTCTCCTGATCCGGCCCGCCACGCAGCTGGCGGGCAGATGCATCCGCGGCCAAAGTCACCGGCCGCTTGGGGTGACCTATGGCAGAGATGTTGGTTGTCCAAGAGGATGGACCGCCTCGGTCTTGACATGGCCAGACTCAAGTATTTGGTTATTTATTGTGTCATGTGATTCTCGGGCGTTCCCGAATTCTTCTACCATTTGCTTCCACGTCACATATTCTACTTACATTCGTTTCTGCGTTCATCCGCTCTACAACTATTACACTTACAGCAACCTCGCAGCAATTTTAACCGGTATAATGTGTAGAATGTTTTAGCACACATACGTCTCAGGGATCTCATTTTGTTAAGATTCAGTCTAGTTTGATCCTGCCAGTTCCATCAGGGTAGGTATCAGCACTCTATTGTGGACTGTTCGTCTCACTCAGTCTTCCATCAATGAAGTATACTTGCCCTAATACGAAATCATTTCGACGAGACAAATCACGTGACCATATTTTTGGCACGAGGACGGTTCGAGAACGCTTTTGCCGAAGAGCGGACATTGAAATAACCATACCATGAGTAGAAAAGTAAGGCAAACGTTTGCAGCGGTGATAATAAAAAAGATTTTTTAGTCGCTATAATCTTGTATTGACAGATCGTAGAACAAACATGACACACTCTACTATAGAAACATGTGCTATGTTGAGTTTCAATCAATAATACAATAAACATGTTTCAAGTGATTTTACTAATATAATTGTTTTTCCTCTCTTATCGACTCCCATTCCTTAATGTTATCCTATTTAGCTATAAACGCTATGAAAACGCAAAATTAAAGCTATAAAAGCTATTTTTTCCATAATTAATGATACATTTCTTAAAAATTAAAGCTATGAACCTGTATCAGACGCAAGTCCTTTACATTGACTGTAAATAAGGGGTGCTGAATCTTCTAGTCGGTCAGCTGCTTTATGTTCAGGGCCTTTTCCGGTTGCTGTGATGTCGCGTATCCAAGGAAAGAGCAGTAGGTAGTCCAAGGAAGCGAGAGGTCAGAAGTCAAAGGCGGTTGTAGTAGTTCCAGCGGGAGAAGCAGTCCAGAGTGAAGCGGTCAGAGTAGATGTCGGAAGAGAGAGACTTGAGATCGCTTTACGCGCGGTATATATAGGACTAGCGGGGGCGTGCACACATCGGTGTGCGCGCGTCTGAAACGGCCCGCGTAAACGAGGTGCATTTTTGTGCAGCTTCGTGTGTTTTCATATGACTTTAATAGTCAATATTAAAATTATTTATTCAATAGTACTCTTTACGCCGCTTCATCTCATGAAAACTGTTTTTCCCTAGCATTTTTAATGTTTTTATAATAAATTGTACAATATGAATCAGTGGGTCCTCAGACCGACATTGGTGTGAGGAAATCCTTATAACTACTTAATATTAATGTTTACATATTTCAATATTACTTTACAACATAGACGCGAGTCCAGCCTTTCAACTTGTATATTTTTATTTAGCATTGTTGCGGCGAGACTCACGCAAATCTAACATTAATTTGCGCAATTATATATGAAAAGAGAAATATTTCTAGCATTATTGTGGCTTTGCGCTGATTGGCTGACCATTGCTGTTCAGTGTTTGGCCTAGCTTCGCCTGGGCAAAGGAGAGGGGATGCTACGTAAATACTGGGTCCATGGCTTGCGATGTGCCCAGTGCTCTCTAGCCGGGGAGGGGATACCACGTAAATACTGTGTCCGGGTGGGCGATGTGCTCAGTACTCGCCGGCCGGGTAAATACTAGCTTTCTTATCCCTCCATGGTCAGAAGCTGCTTTGCGGCCTTTGGGTAACATTGCGTATTGCGTTCGATACATAACCGATGTCTCTATCTATAATCTATCAAACAGACTACTTGTTTCTGCACAGAGTCAAGTATTTTAGGGCTCCAGACCAGAGGAGGATGCCTAATTCAACAGTGGGGCGCACTTGTGCTTTGTACAAGGTCAGCAAGGTATCTGCGGGCCCTGTACACTACGCTCTGATGGGCTGGTTATTAATTCAACAGTGGGGCGCACTTGTGCTTTGTACAAGGTCAGCAAGGTATCTGCGGGCCCTGTACACTACGCTCTGATGGGCTGGTTATTAATTCAACAGTGGGGCGCACTTGTGCTTTGTACAAGGTCAGCAAGGTATCTGCGGGCCCTGTACAGTACGCTCTGATGGGCTGGTTATTAATTCAACAGTGGGGCGCACTTGTGCTTTGTACAAGGTCAGCAAGGTATCTGCGGGCCCTGTACAGTACGCTCTGATGGGCTGGTTATTAATTCAACAGTGGGGCGCACTTGTGCTTTGTACAAGGTCAGCAAGGTATCTGCGGGCCCTGTACAGTACGCTCTGATGGGCTGGTTATTAATTCAACAGTGGGGCGCACTTGTGCTTTGTACAAGGTCAGCAAGGTATCTGCGGGCCCTGTACAGTACGCTCTGATGGGCTGGTTATTAATTCAACAGTGGGGCGCACTTGTGCTTTGTACAAGGTCAGCAAGGTATCTGCGGGCCCTGTACACTACGCTCTGATGGGCTGGTTATTAATTCAACAGTGGGGCGCACTTGTGCTTTGTACAAGGTCAGCAAGGTATCTGCGGGCCCTGTACAGTACGCTCTGATGGGCTGGTATATGATCTCTGTAAAACAAATTATTATAAGCATTAATTACTCGCTTCAAATATCCATACAAATTGAAATATCTCCCGAGTAAAAATAAATGCCGCCGACGGGAATTGAACCTTCTGATGTCCGGTCAGGTGCTCTGTATCACTGAGCTACGTCGGCTTATTCCCAACACGCCAAATAATTCAATATGTACAAGTACTTCAATCGACAATTACTGCTTATTATATTTTTTTCACCAGCTGTAAACAACCAAATTTATTTGAATGCATCTTGTCTTATAAACATTAGTTAATCATTATAAAATAACAATATCTCTACACTGGAATCAGATAGGCAGTTAAATTAAAGTTGACGTAATGTAGTTATTTAACAGTAACATTGTGGTATACAGTAGTGAATGGTGAAACAAGTCGGAGACGCCCGAGAAAGACATTAGCAATAGCGAAGAATTGCTTCTATCCACTAGTCAAATCTTCTTTATTATTTAAATTAAAGATTATCGGTAACTCGTAAAAACTTTATTTAAAAAAAATCTAATATAGGAGTTGATTGAATTCATCGATCAACTGTGAGCCAGTATATCAGTTGTTCTTTATCCTCGCTTGGTTATGTCAAACTTAGCACATAATCCGCATACAGGTCGAACGGATACATATCACCAATATTACACTTTCGTAAAAGCACTCTTTTCAGGGTGAAATGCCTAAAACCCATAGACATATGAATATCAGTAGACCTGCCCTAAGTGATTAAAAGCGTATTATCCCCACTCCCCATACCGGTTCCATTGAGCCGGCTGGGCTCGCGTATGGCTCAAATGAAATTTGAAAACGTGACGTCATCATTCTTGTGCGAACTATGGTCGAGGCATCATCGGTTCATTTTACGAAATAACACGGCAAAATGTTGACTTGTACTATGAAAACTTGTAAAAATAGATGTGAAAAAGAGAATAAACCCAATTGTCGTATTACATTCCATATATAAGCATTATTTTACTTTATTTTAAGCATATTCACATCGTATAATATGAATCAGTTGTTACTATCACATCGAGAAACGTCTGGACGCGAAACACAAAGCTGGTTGGTTGCTGGGAAGTAAATTATGAACATTTATAAAAGTGTCTTAACTAAATACTCTGAAACTAACTACGACTCTGCAAACAGAAGAAATTTACTTTGCCGAATTTGGACTTCGCAAATTAGTTCATAACGTGGCGAGTAATTTGCGCTCCCATGTAAAAATGTCTATTCATTCAAAGCAGATTTTACTTTTAAGAACTAAATGGTGATATTATAATGCGAGATGCCTATTTACTGTCAGATTGATTTATTGACGAATCACAGTCAGCTTAACCCCCTTCGTTCTTCAACAGTTGATTTTACCCCTCGCCATTATCTTCTCGTCTATTAATTCCTATGTCTGTGCTAAAACCAAAATAATATACTGGTGTTTTGCAAAATTGATATTATATTTGTATAGCATGATGCAGTGTACATAGGAGAATATCTGTACTATACAGGAGATACTGACAGTAAATAGATCTAATCCATTGTAAAAATACACAATTGTAAAATTGTGATTACAAGTGTAATGAGAAAATATGAAGCAATATTAGTAAAACGTAAGAGAAACACAAAGTAAAAAAGAATTTACAACAACACTACATATAAGACAAGCCATTAAAACTAATTTACCAACGCTACTCTAATTTGTAGGATTCGACAAAGTGTTGGTATAGATTATGCTTAATTCTATAAATGGAGTCAATAAATAAATCAATAGCACCCCCATACTTGTTGCCCAGATCATGCATCCTATTGGTCAGTGGTCGTGTATGTATTGTAGAAGAATGTTATATTTTGTCTTGTATTCCTAGTCGGCACGTGGAGTTTAATAGTGGCAACGATGGCAGGACTATCAATTAAGTTGTTAATGACTCTGTGTAACACAAACAGGTCTGAAATAATTCTCCTGTCAGACAGTGTTATTAGATGCAATTGATTCATCAAACTGACATAATTAATGTAATCAATAGGAATTCCGAGCTTAAAATTTACGTACTTTCTTAATTTGTGCTGAACTCTTTCTATATTATTGGAGTGAACTTTATATAAAGAGGACCAAATAGGTGAATTATACTCCAATTGACTTCTGACTAATGAAATATAGAGGGTTCTCATACAATCTATGTACTTAAAATCAGTTAAAGTTCTGCAAAGGAAGCCAAGCATCTTTAAATCCTTATAAGTTATATAGTTGATGTTTGCAATAAATGCAGAGATGTGCAAAATGGGTACCCAAAACCATTTGAAATGTAAAATGTAAATGGGTTAAAACTTTTCCATATGAAAATGCAAAATGGGTTTTAGAAAAGCATTTCAAATGCAAAATACTTGTTTTCAAAATGCATTGAAAATGCAAAATGGTTTCTCAGGTCAAACAATTAAAATAATTATAGAATTTTTTTTTTTGTCATTTAATAATGGACATCAATGTAGAACAAACATATTCCATGATGGTAAATCCAAAAACACCACGATTACAGATTATGAAACCACAAAAAATTTGCCCGGGACTAATGTTGCCAACGTAAAAACATAGAAAGCTATCTAACATTTAATATTACAGCGTCATGGCCCCATGTTCAGTATTTGAATCAGTATTTTTTGTAATGGTATCACTCAATTGCCAGGGCTCCTACCAGGGAGCAACTTGACAAATGTAAATTATCTCTCATAGCGAGGTTGAGGACCGACTGATATTTGGGGCTTATGAAAAAAAAATGAGTGGAGATAGTAGGAAGAATGTTGCAAAAAAGCATTTAAAATGGAAAATGCATTGAGAAATGCATTTAAAATGCAAAATGGTTTTTAGAAAAGCATTTAAAATGCAAAATGGAAAATACCCATTTTGCATTTCCATTTGAAATGGATTTATTTGAAATAAAGCACATCTCTGATTAAATGATAAAATTCATCGAATATTACACCAAGTCACGAATTATAAAACTGATATTAATTAATGATGACATGAAATTGGATTTGAGGAAAAAATACTAAAACAATTTTTTTTTTCAGAAGCTACAGTTTATTTATTTGTGTTTTAAATTGTAAAATATAGGTCATCGACCTCTCATGCTAATTTGTATAATATACTTGTTCACTCCTGTGAACAACTCATATGGTCTCTTACCGTCATACTTAGAGATATGATTTGTATAATATACTTGTTCACAGGAGTGAACAACTCATATGGTCTCTTACCGTCATACTTAGAGATATGATTTGTATAATATACTTGTTCACTCCTGTGAACAACTCATATGGTCTCTTACCGTCATACTTAGAGATATGATTTGTATAATATACTTGTTCACAGGAGTGAACAACTCATATGGTCTCTTACCGTCATACTTAGAGATATGATTTGTATAATATACTTGTTCACAGGAGTGAACAACTCATATGGTCTCTTACCGTCATACTTAGAGATATGATTTGTATAATATACTTGTTCACTCCTGTGAACAACTCATATGGTCTCTTACCGTCATACTTAGAGATATGATTTGTATAATATACTTGTTCACAGGAGTGAACAACTCATATGGTCTCTTACCGTCATACTTAGAGATATGATTTGTATAATATACTTGTTCACAGGAGTGAACAACTCATATGGTCTCTTACCGTCATACTTAGAGATATGATTTGTATAATATACTTGTTCACTCCTGTGAACAACTCATATGGTCTCTTACCGTCATACTTAGAGATATGATTTGTATAATATACTTGTTCACTCCTGTGAACAACTCATATGGTCTCTTACCGTCATACTTAGAGATATGATTTGTATAATATACTTGTTCACTCCTGTGAACAACTCATATGGTCTCTTACCGTCATACTTAGAGATATGATTTGTATAATATACTTGTTCACTCCTGTGAACAACTCATATGGTCTCTTACCGTCATACTTAGAGATATGATTTGTATAATATACTTGTTCACAGGAGTGAACAACTCATATGGTCTCTTACCGTCATACTTAGAGATATGATTTGTATAATATACTTGTTCACAGGAGTGAACAACTCATATGGTCTCTTACCGTCATACTTAGAGATATGATTTGTATAATATACTTGTTCACAGGAGTGAACAACTCATATGGTCTCTTACCGTCATACTTAGAGATATGATTTGTATAATATACTTGTTCACTCCTGTGAACAACTCATATGGTCTCTTACCGTCATACTTAGAGATATGATTTGTATAATATACTTGTTCACTCCTGTGAACAACTCATATGGTCTCTTACCGTCATACTTAGAGATATGATTTGTATAATATACTTGTTCACAGGAGTGAACAACTCATATGGTCTCTTACCGTCATACTTAGAGATATGATTTGTATAATATACTTGTTCACAGGAGTGAACAACTCATATGGTCTCTTACCGTCATACTTAGAGATATGATTTGTATAATATACTTGTTCACTCCTGTGAACAACTCATATGGTCTCTTACCGTCATACTTAGAGATATGATTTGTATAATATACTTGTTCACTCCTGTGAACAACTCATATGGTCTCTTACCGTCATACTTAGAGATATGATTTGTATAATATACTTGTTCACTCCTGTGAACAACTCATATGGTCTCTTACCGTCATACTTAGAGATATGATTTGTATAATATACTTGTTCACTCCTGTGAACAACTCATATGGTCTCTTACCGTCATACTTAGAGATATGATTTGTATAATATACTTGTTTACTCCTGTGAACAACTCATATGGTCTCTTACCGACATACTTAGAGATATGATTTGTATAATATACTTGTTCACAGGAGTGAACAACTCATATGGTCTCTTACCGTCATACTTAGAGATATGATTTGTATAATATACTTGTTCACAGGAGTGAACAACTCATATGGTCTCTTACCGTCATACTTAGAGATATGATTTGTATAATATACTTGTTCACTCCTGTGAACAACTCATATGGTCTCTTACCGTCATACTTAGAGATATGATTTGTATAATATACTTGTTCACTCCTGTGAACAACTCATATGGTCTCTTACCGTCATACTTAGAGATATGATTTGTATAATATACTTGTTCACTCCTGTGAACAACTCATATGGTCTCTTACCGTCATACTTAGAGATATGATTTGTATAATATACTTGTTCACTCCTGTGAACAACTCATATGGTCTCTTACCGTCATACTTAGAGATATGATTTGTATAATATACTTGTTCACTCCTGTGAACAACTCATATGGTCTCTTACCGTCATACTTAGAGATATGATTTGTATAATATACTTGTTCACTCCTGTGAACAACTCATATGGTCTCTTACCGTCATACTTAGAGATATTATTTGTATAATATACTTGTTCACAGGAGTGAACAACTCATATGGTCTCTTACCGTCATACTTAGAGATATTATTTGTATAATATACTTGTTCACTCCTGTGAACAACTCATATGGTCTCTTACCGTCATACTTAGAGATATGATTTGTATAATATACTTGTTCACTCCTGTGAACAACTCATATGGTCTCTTACCGTCATACTTAGAGATATGATTTGTATAATATACTTGTTCACTCCTGTGAACAACTCATATGGTCTCTTACCGTCATACTTAGAGATATGATTTGTATAATATACTTGTTCACTCCTGTGAACAACTCATATGGTCTCTTACCGTCATACTTAGAGATATGATTTGTATAATATACTTGTTCACAGGAGTGAACAACTCATATGGTCTCTTACCGTCATACTAAGAGATATGATTTGTATAATATACTTGTTCACTCCTGTGAACAACTCATATGGTCTCTTACCGTCATACTTAGAGATATGATTTGTATAATATACTTGTTCACAGGAGTGAACAACTCATATGGTCTCTTACCGTCATACTTAGAGATATGATTTGTATAATATACTTGTTCACTCCTGTGAACAACTCATATGGTCTCTTACCGTCATACTTAGAGATATGATTTGTATAATATACTTGTTCACAGGATTGAACAACTCATATGGTCTCTTACCGTCATACTTAGAGATATGATTTGTATAATATACTTGTTCACTCCTGTGAACAACTCATATGGTCTCTTACCGTCATACTTAGAGATATGATTTGTATAATATACTTGTTCACTCCTGTGAACAACTCATATGGTCTCTTACCGTCATACTTAGAGATATGATTTGTATAATATACTTGTTCACAGGATTGAACAACTCATATGGTCTCTTACCGTCATACTTAGAGATATGATTTGTATAATATACTTGTTCACTCCTGTGAACAACTCATATGGTCTCTTACCGTCATACTTAGAGATGTGATTTGTATAATATACTTGTTCACAGGAGTGAACAACTCATATGGTCTCTTACCGTCATACTTAGAGATATGATTTGTATAATATACTTGTTCACTCCTGTGAACAACTCATATGGTCTCTTACCGTCATACTTAGAGATATGATTTGTATAATATACTTGTTCACTCCTGTGAACAACTCATATGGTCTCTTACCGTCATACTAAGAGATGTGATTTGTATAATATACTTGTTCACTCCTGTGAACAACTCATATGGTTTATTACCGTCATACTTAGAGATGTGATTTGTATAATATACTTGTTCACAGGAGTGAACAACTCATATGGTCTCTTACTGTCATACTTAGAGATATGATTTGTATAATATACTTGTTCACTCCTGTGAACAACTCATATGGTCTCTTACCGTCATACTTAGAGATGTGATTTGTATAATTTACTTGTTCACTCCTGTGAACAACTCATATGGTCTCTTACCGTCATACTTAGAGATGTGATTTGTATAATATACTTGTTCACAGGAGTGAACAACTCATATGGTATCTTACTGTCATACTTAGAGTGAACATGGATGGGTGATGAAAAGATTAATTGTATAAATTAATGATGGATCTATCGATTGTGACATTAATTGGTAAATTACCGAATACAATAATCTAGTCATCTACGCACACGCACTAACGCAATGTAGGTAGGTAGTGATGAGAACTGATAAGGAAGATTAAATAATAGAATGTTTTAATATCAACAGACGCTATTTTATTAAAAACAATTATTAAAATAATTAATCAAATAAAATAAACATGAGACTCTATCAAACAACTTATCTCCGGGCGTGTCAAGAATAAACGTGTGTTTAACGCCATCTTGATAAAATTTTGACCAACGAACATGTAACATTAATAAATTTAAAACATTTAAAACTTGTAAGGAATGTCTGAGCGGGCGCCAGCGAGTTATAAAATAACTACGCAAGAAGTTAAAATAAGTAATCCCTATTTGAATTATAAGTACATTGTTAAAAAGTTATAAGTGAAAAAGACCTGTCGTGATTTGCAAAGTAGACCCTCATTGTTCAGCGTCGCACGAACACACCGTAGACTCCCAAGTCCAGCAAGCAACTGAGGTCGATGAAGTGCGCTCCGCACTAATAGCTCGAAACAGTAGTGCCAATTGTAGAATGTTGACCAATGTTTATTCTAATCGGTAGGAACTGCCCGTCCAGAAGTACGCACTGCTACATTACCCCCCTTCCAAAGGAAAAAAAAAAATTTCGGCATGAAATTTTTTTTTTTTTTTTTTTAATTTCTCCTCATGCCTCCAAATCCAAGTCCAATAAGTGGTAAAGAGTCACAAAATGCAGATAATGCCTTAGAAGAAGAATCCAGCACGTTCTGTAGAAGTCCGTGATGTGCTCGCTGAGCAAGGATTGAAGCGCCAACACCAAGGAAGTAGAAGGAAGAATTCTCGCTGATGGAATATCTGAATGACCCTCTTCTGACATCAGTGAAGAAGATTGAACTTGCTTGGCGAAGATAATGAGCCCCGATAATTGTATCACCATTCTCCAATGTTGACAACAAATGCAATCTTGAGAAGCTGCACCCTCTTTCTGATAGCAGTGAACGGCCAGGTAGTATCCTATTAAACTCTTCCCGTAGAAGAATGTTGCTTCCCTGAAGAAGGCTCGAACTTGTACAAAATTGCTTCCTCGAAGAATTGATAAAAGTTTGTAAATCTTGAAATTTTGTATTATCTTGAGTTATCTTGACGTGAAGAACCGAAGAGTGATGAAGGCGACTGACTTCCTTGAGGCAAGTGAAAAGAAAGGTATGCTATGCTTGACAAAATGGATTACTGAGCGAGGAATTTAACAACTACTGAAGTGTAAACAAAAACTTGAATAAAATAACAAATGAAAAGATAAACTGTAGTAAAGACTAACAAAATTTATTAAAAATTTTTTATAAAACGAGTCTAGCTAAAAGTGAAAGCTGAGCGCCCAACAAAAGTTAAATTTGAAGCTAAAAAAAAAACACTATAAAATGAAAATAATAACGTCTAAATCCACATTGAAGTTACTGCCCTCTGCGAGCAGAGATGAAAAATTATAAAGTTATCCCAGAAACAAACCCAGATTCATGATAAGATAAAAGAGACCGGCTCAAACAGAACCATATATTGATGACCCAATATTGACAAAAATACAGCTAAGTCCAAATGAAATTGATGCGACTTGTCTTGAGCTCAGAGAGAAGCCACAGCAATTGCATGTGAAAACGCATAGTATTTGTTAAAAAAAAATTACTCATTTACATTCTTAATAATATGAACAAATATAATATTAATAATAATTCAAGCCAAGGACATTAAGAGCAAATAAAGTAAAAAACTTCATGAAAGGATGCAATTTTTAAAAGTTAAAAATATGATTATGTAAATCTCAAATAACCCGAGCGAGTGAAAACTCACTAAATTACAAAATAAATATTAAAAAAATAAATTAATTATTAGATTAATTATTATGACGTAACATTTTTTTTAAAAAATATTTGAAAAGTGTATTAAACAATGACTAAATCAAAGAAAACACCATGCCAATGGTTTCCTAAAACCAGAGAAAAATAGAATGTTCTGAGCATCTGAGGCTATCGCGGAAAACTGCATGAAGTATTTTCTAAATTATTGAATTAAAATAGTCAACCAACACCAAGGCAAACTAAGGTACTAAAGAACAACATATAAAGAACAACCATGCACACAATTAAAATGACACGAGGACCAAACTCGGTACAGAACTGTTAAACCGAAATACAGCTTCGTATATGCCATAATTGAAATACAGTATGTCCCTCTAGAAAGGACAAACCGTACCTCAAAACAAGTCGCCATCGCGTACTTAGTTCATTAAAGAACAATTAGTATCATCTCACAAAGTAAAATCAGCTATTAAAAGATCCCTCGAATAGAAAAATAGCACAAAACAGTGGCCAACTGAGATTGTGAGTTTCACTGCCCTCGGATAACGCATAAAATAATACAATGGATTCAAATCGTGAGATTACAAAATGTTCAATACAATATGATTGCACTTAAATCCAAAAAAATGTGGATTCAATGCGTGAGATTAAAAAACGTCAATCCCCCGCGTTGAATCGGAATGGACAAATTACTCCCCAAAACACATACTACACATGTACACAAGGACAAAACAAAACTTATACAAAAATACACTCAATGTGAAGACACAAAAATGCTAGTCATGTCCTCACAATGAGAGAACACAAGAAAAATTGCAAACCTGAGGGCAAGGCAAGCAATAACCTAATATATAACAAGAGAAAAGGGATTAATTCTCAAATAAAAGTATAACGATTACAACATAAGAAAAAATAGTTCATCAATTAACCCACCCCGAGATCAGTTAGCTTCTTCTAACTTGATTATATCCTTAACATGAAAAGTTCCAACGGGTTTCCCTGTCATATCCGCTAATTGATAAGCAACCGGCGATATCTTGCAAATAATTTTACTACGTATAAATTTGGGGGCTAATTTTGCTGAAAAGTATCTACCAGCGTCTGACAAAGCAAAGGACCTTCTCCAGACAATGTCCCCAACCTCATATTGAACGTCCCTACGACGCAGATTATATTGAACCTTATTACGTTCGTATGATTGTCTTAAGGACGTGCGAACTTGGGAGAAAATGTCATTTAATTCATGTAAATCAGATGCCCATGAATCGCGTTTAGAGAATCTAATGTCTTCCGCGTTAAAGTCTACACCTTTGTAGTCATTTCCCGAAATTACAATCTCTCTACCAAAATTAAGGAAGAACGGAGTATAGCCTGTGACTTCATGAACAGCCGTGTTTATAGCCAGTTCAATTTCAGGTAGATGGCACGCCCAGGATCTGTGATCAGATCCCACAAAAGAACCCAGGGCTGCTACCAACACCTTGTTTACACGCTCAACAGGGTTATTCTGCGGGTGATATCTGCAATTATAAAACAAGTGACGGATATGAAATTTATTGGCCAGCGCTTTCATGTCACGCGATATATATTGTGGGCCATTATCCAAAACAATCGTATCTGGAACACCGAATTTATAAAAGATATCATTTTCCAAAATTTCCGCAATAACACTACCCGTTGCTTTCCTAAGTGGAAAAAGTCTAGTATACTTGGTAAAGAAATCAGAAACCACTAAAAGGTAAGTATAACCGTTTTTGTAAGAATTAGGGTAAGGACCTAATAGATCTGTCGCAATCATTTGCCACGGCCTTTGCACCAGTTTCGGGTCACCCATCAAACCAGGAGGCAGTAAGTTAGAACTTTTATAACCTAGACAAGTATGACATTTACTTACAAATGACTTCACCTCAGCTGCCATTTTTGGCCAGTAATATTTAAGTTTAATCCTATTTAACGTTTTTAAGATGCCAAAATGTGCACAAGAAGGCGGAACGTGATTTTGAACGATGACGTTTTTCCTACACTCTTTTGGGAGAACTTCCTTCCAGTCATAAGACCTGTGTAGAGCCTCCATGCTCTGAATGTGTTTGAAGATGACACCATTGCAAACTTTAAACGCTGGAAATTTTTCCGGATTAGCCAAAATTTTTTCTTTCAAACTTAAGTACCAACGGTCGGAAGTGGAAAAGGACTGATTAATCAAGTCAACATGTAAAGGGTCACGAGACAGTGCGTCCGGAACAATGTTGTCTTTACCGCTCCTATGAATTATTTCAAAATTGAACTGCTGAAGTCTAACCGCCCACCGCGCTAATCTACCCGACGGAGACTTTAAGTTTGTAAGCCATTTTAGACTATAGTGATCAGTGATCACCTTGACAGGAATAGGCGAACCTTCAATATAACCCCTAAATTTCTCTAGTGCAAAGATCATAGCATTTAACTCCTTCTCGGTTGTGGAGTGATTTTTCTCCTGTGCAGATAGTGATCTGGAAATAAAGGAAATAGGGTGTTCTATACCATTAACGTCAGATTGAGAAAGGACCGCCCCCAAACCGGTGTTCGATGCATCGCAACTAATTGTAAAGGGTTTACTAAAGTCGGGACAAGCAAGAACAGGAGCCTTGACCAGAATATTCTTTAATTTAGTAAAGGCAGCATCAGCCTGTTCATTCCATACAAATTTTTTACCAGCAAACTCCTTTTTGGTTAAATTATGCAAAGGTGCTGCAATTAAAGAAAAATTTAAAATGAACCTTTTGTACCAAGAAAGTATACCGATAAACCTACGCAAGCTCTTTTGCGACGTTGGAATGGGGAAGTCAACGATTGCTTTTACTTTTCCCGGGTCAGTTCTCAACCCATCCTTATCAATCACGAAACCTAGGTATTTAAGGGAATCGCGACAAAAGACTGACTTCTCTACGTTAATAGTCAAACCCGCGGCTTGTAACTTTTGTTTAACCCGTCTTAAAAGATCAATGTGTTTTTCAAAGGTAGAGCTAATGATAATTATGTCATCTAGATAACAAAAGACCTTCCCATCGAACTCCGGGCCCAAAACCTTGTCCATTAGCCTCATCATCCGAGAACTTGCACCATGAAGACCAAAAGGCATTGTTACAAAGTGGAATAGGCCTCGTTTAGGGATAGTAAATGCGGTTTTCTCTTTAGAATCTTCCTCTAACGGGATTTGAAAAAAAGCATCATTAAGGTCTAAAGTTGATAGATAACGTGCTCCTCCGAGACTATTTAAGATATCAGATATCAACGGTAGACTATAAGCGTCCCGCCGCGAGACCGCGTTGAGTTTTCTACTATCCAAGCAAAGTCTAAAAGAACCATTTTTCTTAGGCACTAAAAGAATAGGATTATTCCACGAGCTATTGCTGGGTTCTACTACTCCCAGATTTAATAGTCTGTCAAGTTCTCTGTGAGCTTCCGGCAATAAATGAGGAGATATCGGATAAACACGTTGCTTAATAGGTTGACAATCACCCGTGTCAATGACATGTTTTTCAAGAGACGTTCTACCCAAACGATTTCCAGAAAATGCTTCAAATTCATGTATAACGTTATTTAAGATTGATTGTTGAGATGAATCTAAGTTCTCAAAGCTATCCAGTCCTCTTACCTCAGACACGCAACTATTGTCAGAGTCATTAGTCATTAATTTAGTTAACTTGGGACAAATGTTAAAAACTTTCCAAAAGTCGCAACCGAGGATGATGTTAGATTTTATATCTGGCATAACTACAAAATGAAAAATTTTCTTAACGTTACCAAGAACTACCGGAACCGCAATTTTGTGAACGCACTCCACAGTATGACCCGTAGCAGAAGTGAGTGAAAATTTTTTCTTAAGAACAGAAAGATTTATCCCTAGATTTAAAAATTGACGATGAAAATTATTACCAATAATTGAGATATGCGAACCAGAGTCAAGAAGGCCAGAAAAGTTGGAACCCAGAACCTGGAAAATGATGTGTGGACGGCCATCCCTTTTAGCCGCACTTACCACCTTCGAAGTCCAAAGGTTCTTGAAGAAAGCTCTGGTTTCCGACAGCACAGCAAGCCGATGCCTGGCGGTGATGTCAGCGAACGGTGTCGACTTGCCGCTCGCAGACAGGACCCCCAGGACATCTAGTTTTTTGCCTGCCGGCAGTTGCATGAAGGCGCCTTCACCCCAGGACGGCCACAGCGGAAACATCTCACCTCCCTAGAACTCATATTTGACGGGCTACGTTTACTGAACTCAAAAGATTGACGATGATTCCTGAAATTGGGATTATTCTGAGACATTCTGTTATTCCCTCTGCTAAATGCATTATTTGAGGAGGAATGAGAAACATTATTATAATTAAAAGTATTTGCATTTGGCGGGGAAGGTCTGGAATCAGACCAACTGTCTGCTAGTTCAATCATTTTTCCCAATTTTTTCAGACAATTAATGTCCGAGATGACAGAGAGCGATAATTTTTGAATGTATCTCGGTAACATATTACATTGCAATATTTCCAGAATTTCGTCATCTGGTAATTTTGACGACAATTGATTGTTTAAAGTCAAGACCCGCGTTATGAATGAACCCAGGTTCTCTTTTTGTTGCTGGTACGTGGCTCTGATCTGAGCAACTAAACGTCTTTCATGGTCCAGTAGCTCAAATTCTTCCTTTAAAGCAATTACAATATCCGTCCATGACTTAAAAGAAGAACGGTTGACTCTAAACCAGTCTAAAGCATGACCTGTAAAAAGTTCCACCGCAGATGAAAAAAGAGAAGCTGTACTTACGTTCCGAGATAAAGACAAATCGTTGACCCGTTCAATGAAATTATGTACGTTCCCCGTAACGTCGAAGGTTAAGTTCCATTTGTGAACCGGAACTGTGTTAGACGCGACCGCCGAATTAGCCGAAGTAGTGCCATCCTCTGGTTTAGACATGATTAACGCACGACTTCTTGTTAAAATGGTCGAATCCGTCATACCTAACTAACAGGGTAGGTAGAAAAAAATCATTAGAACATGCAAGCAACAATACAACAACCACAATCGCCGCAAAACACAAAAAAATATAAAATAAGTGTGACGTCAGCGTACTAACGAACACGATAATAAGACGTAAACGTCATGAGTTGTGCCGGATAAAAAGCTGCGTAAAATGAAGAATTAATAAAATCTCAGTGACACGATGTATTTCGAACAACACCCGAACATCTACCATGCAAAACGAAAGGTCTTTTTCAAGGGATTATACAAGAAAATTATGAAAAAAAATCAGACATCCCAATACAAGATTAAAACAAGGAAAGAAAAATAAATACTGCATTATTATTTAGTCAAAATTAGGTTCACCCACAAGGGCTGCCATTTGTAACATAATTAGCTAATGGATGGGTGATGAAAAGATTAATTGTATAAATTAATGATGGATCTATCGATTGTGACATTAATTGGTAAATTACCGAATACAATAATCTAGTCATCTACGCACACGCACTAACGCAATGTAGGTAGGTAGTGATGAAATCTGATAAGGAAGATTAAATAATAGAATGTTTTAGTATCAACAGACGCTAATTTATTAAAAACAATTACTAAAATAATTAATCAAATAAAATAAACATGAGACTCTGTCGTGTTTTGTCGGACATAACTACTGCCATTGAGTCGGGTAAACTGGCACTTCTTTCAGTCTTGGACATGAGTGCTGCATTTGACACGATTGACCATGGCTTTCTTATTAAACGATTAGATGAATCATTTGGTTTAAACTGTGATGTTAAGACCTGGCTGACATCGTACCTGGCCAACCGTTTACAAGCCGTAAAAGTAGGAAAAAACCAATCAAATTATGCAACCCTTTCATCTGGAGTACCCCAAGGGTCCGTTCTGGGCCCACTACTCTTCATCCTCTTCACAAATGATGTCGCTAAAATAATAGAATCATTCGGCCTTCTATCTCACTGCTACGCTGATGACCAGCAAGTTTATTTTTACTGCTTACCAGAAGAAATAAACAGTCTAAAAATTCGTATAACTGAGTGTATAGAAGCAATTACTCGCTGGATGACCTCAAATAGATTGAAACTGAATCCCACAAAGACTGAGTTTCTGTGGACTGCTACAAGCAGACGTCAGCATAACATTGAAAACTCCCCAATAACCATTTCCGGAAGTGACATCACTCCAAAAACGTGCATCAAATTACTGGGTGTCAATCTGGACGCTAATTTTTCCCTTAAAACTCAGGTGAACAGAACTGTAAGCACGGGGTTCTTTCAATTAAGGCAAATTAAAGCAGTGCGGAGAAACCTGCCAACAGGGGCGACTAAATTGCTAGTCAATTCCTATGTTGTTTCACGTCTAGATTATTGCAACGGAATATATGCAAGTCTCCCTAAATGTCAAATCAACAAATTACAATCCGTTTTCAACGCCGCGGCAAGGCTTATCACCGGAGTATCTAAATACTCCCACATTTCAGAGCATCTCAAAAATCTGCACTGGCTCAAATGTCCTGAAAGAATCCAGTTCAAGGTATGCTGGATGGTATTTAAGTCACTTAACGGAATGGCTCCGGCTTATTTATCAGAATTGTGTATTCCAGAAGATTCCAATTCCCGACAGTCAACCCTTAGGTCAGCAACGTCATCAGCTATCGGAAGGTTGAAGGAACCAAAGCGCACGCCAGATACTAAGTTCGGTGAGCGTGCTTTTGCCGTGTCAGGACCTAAAGCCTGGAATGGACTGCCACATAATTTGAGAATGATCGCAGACTCGACAGAATTTAGGTCTAAACTTAAAACGCACCTTTTCAGACAGTCGTATCCATAATTTCAGAAACCTCCACTTTCACAGTTGACGGCAATTTAAATTTAAATTAACAAAATGTAAAAAATACTAAAAATAAAATAAAATAAATAAAAATAATAATTAAAAATAAATAAATAAAAATGATAACAACTAACAATTTGTAGGCTTTTAAGACAGTTAAAATACATTTAAATTAATATAAAAACAATAGCAGACTTAAGATCATGCGACGTCCAGTGTTTTTTGATATAGTGTCCTCTGCGTGCAGTTCTATCTTTTATAAGCATAAACTTTTTAATATAAGTGTGTTTGTTGGAAGTGACTTGCCAGGTAAGTATGTTTTGGTATCTTTTCTAAATAACAAATGTAGATCCTAGGAAATAAATTGTACAGCGCCCTTGAGGTGATTTTTCACAAAAACGGCGCTCTACAAATTATCCAATTATTATTATTATTATTATTAAACAACTTATCTCCGGGCGTGTCAAGAATAAACGTGTGTTTAACGCCATCTTGATAAAAATTTTGACTAACGAACATGTAACATTAATAAATTTAAAACATTTAAATCTTGTAAGGAATGTCTGAGCGGGCGCCAGCGAGTTATGAAATAACTACGCAAGAAGTTAAAATAAGTAATCCCTATTTGAATTATAAGTACATTGTTAAAAAAGTTATAAGTGAAAAAGACCTTTCGTGATTTGCAAAGTAGACCCTCATTGTTCAGCGTCGCACGAACACACCGTAGTCTCCCGAGTCCAGCAAGCAACTGAGGTCGATGAAGTGCGCTCTGCACCAAAAGCTCGAAACAGTAGTGCCAATTTTAGAATGTTGACCAATGTTTATTCATATCGGGTAGGAACTGCCCGTCCAGAAGTACGCACTGCTACAATTTATTCAGGCTCTATGGGACCAAATGGGCTGAAAGTTTGGAAATGTGATAAGAATCAGGGTCCAAAACGAAATCAGTCCTCAAATCTGCATAAGGTTGCATTTCTGGAAAAATCATTATTTTACATAGGCACTGTACTGGACGGGAGTCCGCACAAGACTGTAGATTTAGGCGCCGGGTCCAAACCGTGTCTTCAACCGATGAGAATGCTCCTTTACGGCCGATGATGATGATAGTAGTAGATATTGTGATAAAATCTGCCTCCTGCACCCAGGCTTGGTGAATAGTGGGCACTGGGTGTGCTGTCGTCTCTGCTCGCTTCTGGTGTTGGCGGTTTTCCAGAGGAGGGCCGGCTGGTCTCGAAGAGGTAACACCAGAAGATCTTGGAGCAGAAGACTCGGCGAGGTGAGGCAGATGTTGGGCAGGAGTCACTTGTAGATAATAAAACGCTTGGTTTCGGTGGTAAAGATGAACTGATTTATTTTAAATAATATCATATTGTTACAATTTGCGAGGTGCAGTCCAGCTAAGGACTATTTCTCGCGACCTGAGGGTAAGTCACCTGGGGGATGGTTTTTTTCTGCTCTAATGCTTGGGCTGCCTTGACAACTTGGGGGCTTTAAAATACTATGCTTTTTTGTATTTTATACTATATTTTTTGAAGTGAAACTTCTTTACGCGCGTCATGCAATTTCGTGGACCGGAGTAAAACCAACTCATGACCGAAACGAAAATGCGGGACCGATTAAAGTTCATTTGATCTAGTCAAAGTTTTGAAGTAAAATATAAATGCTTCTTAGCTCATCTCGACAACTGGCGTTGGTGGTGTAATGGTCAGCATAGTTGCTTGCCAAGCAGTTGATCCGAGTTCGATTCTCGGCTATGGCAAATTATTTTTTTGTTTTTAACGCCTTTTTTTTTTTCAATGGTTGACGATAATATCAATCCACTAAGTAATATTTTAGGCCTGTAGAATAATTGAAAAGTTAAAGAATGATATAAAATTTTTTATGATGTTAACGATAAAAAAATAAAAAAAAACATAAAATTACCATAAAAAATGGGCCAACGGCACGCGGTGTTCCCAAGCGGTCACCCATCCAAGTACTGACCGCGCCCAATGTTGCTTAACTTCGGTGATCGGACGAGAACCGGTGTGTTCAACATGGTATGGTCGTTGGCAAACGCTAAACAATATTAATTTCTATTCTACCTGCAAATAAATATATGAAAATTAGTATAAAAAAGCCCTAATAATACTGAAAACATTAGCAAGGTGTGTGCGACGTTGATAAAAATAATCATTACATACGCGCTTGAAAAAGATCGTAATTACATCCATAACTTTGTAGGAATTTTTTTTTTCAATGGTTGACCATAATATCAATCCACTAAGTAATATTTTAGGCCTGTAGCATACTTGAAAAGTTAAAGAATTTTATGATATTATTAATTATAGTAACGATAAAAAAATAAAAAAAAACATGAAATTACCATAAAAAATGGGCCAACGGCACGCGGTGTTCCCAAGCGGTCACCCATCCAAGTACTGACCGCGCCCAATGTTGCTTAACTTCGGTGATCGGACGAGAACCGGTGTGTTCAACATGGTATGGTCGTTGGCAAACGCTAAAAAATATTAATTTCTACTCTACCTGCCAATAAATATATGAAAATTAGTATAAAAAAGCCCTAATAATACTGAAAACATTAGCAAGGTGTATGCGACGTTGATAAAAATAATCATTACATACGCGCTTGAAAAAGATCGTAATTATATCCATAAATTTGGAGGAATTTTTTGAAGTGAAACTTCTTTACGCGCGTCATGCAATTTCGAGGACCGGAGTAAAACCGACTCATGACCGTGACGAAAAAAAGGGATCATTTCGCTATAGGAGCCTAGCTAATATTATATACCTAGTTTAACTCACTCTCCTAACTCATCTTCGCTGTCTACAGGCAGAGCGCACGACTGTGGTCGTGAAGAACCGAGGTTCGATCCCCGCTTTAACTAATTTTTTTTTTCTTTTTTTATAACTTTTAATTTTTTTTATCACATGCTACTTATAAATATGTCAATAGACAGAAAAAAAGAGAGAATGAAATGAAAAGAGAGAGAGAGAAGAATACTAGAAGTTTCACTTCTGTCTTGCGTAGGCTTGACACACCCATTTTTTTTTTGTATTTGAGACTGAGTTTTTTTTTTGTCGGTATTAGTTTAGGATTTAACTAATCGAATACTATCTTTTTTGTATCGGTTGTACTTTGAATATTCTTTTTTTAGAGCCAGCATTAGGGTGGGTAGATGATGGATACTGGGTGGGGGTAGGAAGGGTTCTCGTAGGGGCTAGGTTTACCTAGGCACGAAATGCTAGGGTTCGGGTGGGAAGTTAATTTTTTATAAAATGGTATGGCTAAATCCACCATGTGTTTGCGGAGTGGGGGGATGTTCGAGCCTTTATTAATTATGCTGTTTCGTACGAACCAAGGGCTTTTGGTGTACCGTCTGAGTGAGGCATTCTGGAATTGCTCGAGTCGCTTTGTGTTTCCGCTGGCCCATATAGGGCTAGCGTAGGTAATGATGGGGCGGATTTGGGATTTGTATATGAGGAGTTTATTGGATATTGAAGTTTTTGAGTTTTTGTGTAGTAGTGGTGATAAAGCGCCAGCGGTTTGCCGGGCTTTTGTTTAAGTGTTTTTGATGTGGGGTGACCAAGTTAATCTCCTGTCTAGTGTGACTCCAAGATATTTGGCGGTCTTTTGCCATGGTATGACTTGGCCGTACATCGTGATGGTCCCTCTCTGAGCGGTAGTTCGTCCATTTCTGGAGAAATAGACGGCTACGCTCTTTGAGGGATTGACGTCTATGCGCCAGCGGTCATACCACTCTTGGAGTCTGTTTACGTCTTGCTGAAGGCGATGTGTAACCATCCTGGGCGAACCGTGGGTGACCATGAGGGTTGAGTCGTCGGCGTAGAGCATTACTTTGGAGTTTGGGTTGTCTGGGAGGGGGATATCATGAGTGTAAATGTTGAAGAGGGTGGGGGACAGCAGGGAGCCTTGGGGTACTCCTGCTGTCATGAAACGTGGGGATGAGATTGCATCACGGTATCGCACTTGAAAAGTGCGGTGCCGAAGAAATGATTTTAATACACCAAGCAGTTGGGGATCTATGTCTGTTTGGTGGAGTTTGAGAAGTAGGCCGTTTATCCATACTTTATCGAAGGCTTTGGCTATATCCAGGAAAATGGCGCCTGTAGATCTGTTGGAGTTGAAGCCACCAATGACTTGCTCTGTGACCCGTAGTAGTTGGTGGAGGGTTGAGTGCTGGGCTCTGAACCCGTGCTGTTCGTCGGGTAGTGTGGATTTTTCGTTAATGTGCTTGATGAGCCTAGTGAGGAGGATTTTTTCATAAATTTTCCCAATGTTGGAGAGGAGGCTGATTGGACGGTGGTTTACGCAGAAAAGTGGATCTTTGCCCGGTTTGGGGAGTACTATGACGTGCGCGTGTTTCCAACTTTTGGGGAAATAGCGCAGTGTGAAAGCTGTATTAATAAGGTTGACTATGGCTAGGATGCCTTTTTGGGGGAGGGCTTTAAGAGCGAAGTTTGTGATTTCATCCGGGCCGGGGGCTTTTTTGTTTTTGCGGCCTTTTATGGTGCTGCGTACCTCGGCCGGGGTAGTGAAGTAGATGTTGTCAGGGGGGAGGGTGTCAAAAATGTGGTTTACGTTGCGGTTGACGTCGGCGATGTGGTCGGGATCTGCGTGTTTGTAACTGGGGCTAAACTGTTTTTCAAGGCTGTCTGCGAAAGATTCGGCTTTGTCGAGTGCGTCAAATACTAGTCCGTTTTCACCGTGAATTGGGTGGTTTGGGGTCGGTGTTGATTTTAGTTGTCTTGATAAGCGCCAGAGGGAGCCGTCCTTTGGGTTAATTTCTTGTATTTTTTTGTTCCAGGATAAGTTTGTGTTTTCGGAGAGTCTTTGTCTAATTTGTTTTTGTAGTCTATTAATGACAGTCTTTATTCTGGGGTCTGGAGTTCTAGTGAAGCGTCGTTTTAGAAAGTTTTTGTTGGAGATGAGGTCGGCTATGTCTTTTGGTAAGTCGTCGGTCGGGCTGTATGGGAGGCGTACGGGTAAAGGTTTGGATGCGTCATTTATGGCGGTGCGTATTGTGAGGGCGAGATTGTCAACCGCAGAGTCAAGTTCGTTGGTGCTATTTATGTTTGATTTTATGGTGATGTTTTCGTCCACTTTCTGCATAAAGGCCGTCCAATCAGTTTTTTGTTTGGCTTTTGAGGGGGGGGGTTGGTGAATTTATGTAGGGTTAGCAGCACGGGGTTGTGGTCGGAGGAGAGTTCGTTAATGGTTTGAATGCTGTACGCCCAGGATGATTTGTGTATTAGGGCGATATCTAGTACGTCTGGGGTGTGGCCACGTGACGGGAAATGTGTGGGAGTCACGGGGCCGGCGACTACTAGATCGGGATGGGAAGCGGCGAATTTGTGAAGGATTCTTCCGTTTTTGTTAGTGCGCCTACTATTCCAGGCGGAGTGCTTCGAGTTGAAGTCTCCGGCTAGAATAGTAGGGGTGGGGCCATCAAGAAGCAACTCAAGGTCTTTAGGATCAATTACTTTTTGGGGGGGGTTGTATATTAAGTTGATTCTTAATGGCCCGGAAGATTTTGTGAAGATGGTAATGGAGGTGCTCTCTAGTGTAGAGAGGGTAGGTGTAATATTGTGTTGGTGTGTGATTTTATTGTTCACGTAGATGGCTGTGCCACCACCTCGTGAGTGTAACCGGTCATTTTTGTACAGTGTGAAGTTGGCGATTTTTGGTGCTTGTGCGGCTGTGAAGTGTGTTTCGTTTATGAGTAGTATGTCTAATTTGTGTGTGTTGGTGAATAGGCGAGCTTCGAGCAGGTTTTTGTCGAAACCATTGGCATTCCAGAATGCCAAACGGAGCGCGTGGGGAGGGGTGGTGGTGTTAGCCATAATTTAATTTGAAAAAAGGGCAATAATCTGGGGGGTTGCAGAGAGCAGTATACTAATGTAATCTGATGGATTTTGAGCTGAGAGATATTTTGGTAAGAGGTCGGCGAGGAGTTCGCCGATTTTTTGTAAGTTTAATTTTTTGAGGAATTCTGTAAATGAAAAGGGTGCTGAGTTTATTGGGGGGGGGTGTTTGAAGAACCTGAGGGGTTGCGGGTGGGGGGCGGGTTCATGGACTGGGCGTAGGAGATGGAGGGGTTTGTGGGCTTGGATGTAAAGGTGACTTGTGGGTTTACCTCAGGTCGGCGAGCGTGGCGGGTGGAGGGTGCGGGGCGCTTTGGGCAGCCCTGGTAGTTGGCGGGGTGGGGTCCGCCGCAGTTTGTGCATGTGGTGTCACCGTCCTCCCGCTTGTGGGGGCAGGTGGCTGAAAGGTGGTTTTCGGGGCACTTAACGCAGCGGGGGGGCAGGTGACAGCCCCTCGCGGAGTGCCCGAAAAGCTGGCAGCGGTGGCACTGGGAGGGGGCGGTTTTCGGGTTTAGGTATTCCACCTTGATGCGTAGCTGGAAGAGTGTTTCCAGCTCGAATATTTTTCGTCCAGCTTCGCCGTGGTTTAACTGAACGAGGACCAAGGGGGCCGCAACTCTGTTGGGTCCTGAGCGCATGCGGGTGACGCTGATGACAGGGAGGTTGAGCTCTTCTAGCTCCTCTTTTATTTCCTCCGTGGAGGTAGACGGGGGTATCCCGCGCAGGACTGCTTTCGTCGTCTTGTCTTCATAGAGTTGGAAAGTGTGGAAGGGCACTTGGGATTCTTCGAGGAGGCGGGTGGCTGTGCGAAAGCTTGTGGAGTCTTCTGTGTTTAGAACGTAGCCTGTAGGGATTGCCTTCGAGTTGGCGACTTTCACACCGGCTGCCTGAAGTTTTTGGCGCATCGAGTTCCAGTTGGTAGTGGTTCTGATGATGATTGGAGGGATTTTTGCCTTGAAAACTTTCGGGGCGGCCGCGGCGGTGGGGTCTGAGTCTGTGGACTTTGAGCCTGCAGTCGTGATCGTGTCGCTAGTCGTTGAGGCTGGGGGTGCGAGGGCCTCAAAACGGTTTTGAGAAACGGATGCGACGGGAGAGATGGGGCGAGGGGAGTTTGCCTTCCTCCTTTTGTTATTTGTTTTCCCGTAGGGAGTGATCCAGGGTGGCGGCGGGAAGTTTGGATCCTGTTCGTAATCCTCCTGGGTGGTGACGGGCGAGGCCTGGGACGGGAAGAGGGAAGCTACGTCCCCGATGTTGAAGTCGTCTGCATTATTTTGGTAGATTGACGAGTTGGCGGTGGAGCGGGGGTCCTTTTGCGAGTAAGTAGTTTGTGTAACCCTTGTATTTGGCATTGAATTGAGGTACTCAATGAGAGTCTCCCTGGATGGGTTGAGATTCCTCAGGTCGGCCATTGTCTCTTCCATTTTATTGAATTGTTGTTTATTTCACTTTTAAAGAAGAATAATGATTCATGTAGCAACTAGAAATTTAAACTTTGTCTGATGACTCACTTATGGAAATAATAAAAAACATGTAACAATAAAAATTCCTTTGAAAATTTCGCTTTAAAACTGTTTTGTGGCACGGCCGCCGCGCGGTGGGCCGCGCGGTCGATTTTGTTTGGTTTCACTTGTTAATTGTTTGTATGGCACTTTATTGTTTTACACTAAATCACATGCCCTGCGGAACATGTAGACGGGGCAAAATACTTAAACTCTGCGTTTAACGCGGCACAAACCACGAGAAAACTGTTGTTGAGCTGCCGGTGGTGGCGATCGACCTTAGTATCCTGATTTATTTTGAATTATGGGGCTGCTTATATTTAATTAGCCTGACTCGCGCCCGACATTGGGCTAGGAGCCCAAAAGTGGTGGGGGGTTGTACCCGCGCCAACAATGAGTTTATAGCCTAAATGCAACATTTTGTCGGTAATGAATATGCAACATTTTGTCGGTAGTACTGGTGATAGTAGTCGCTTAAATTTGCGAGTTAGAAAAGATTTTGAACGCTTACATGAATGACAATTACATAGTTTAAATGCATAGTAGTTATAGGAATGTGTATCTTGACAACTAGATTTTTTGTTTGTCAAGATACGACAAAAAATAAGAAATGTTTGTAAAATAAATGTGTAAAAATGATGTCAAGCGATCAAATTTGTAAAACATGTTAAGTTAGTATTTTTGCGAGGTCCCCCGTAACATAGCGCTCAGAAAGAGATAAGATTCACTATGCTACGAGGTTCCTGGATTTTTGTACACGCAAAAAAGGTAAAAAATATTGTTCAAAAATGGGTTTACATATGGGTAAAAAACAGCTTTTTTAATATCTCCTCAGCGGTAGTATATCGAAAATAGTGTTTATTTGACTACCGCCGAGGGGATGAACAAGTAAAATACATACATTTGTAACATTTAAAAATTGATTTTTCCTAGAAAAAATGCTGGACATCGATCCGCGCGGCAGGTAAGCCGGCGACGCGGTATCGATGCCGTTCGTAGACAAAGTTTTCAAGCGGCCTGGGCCGAAAATTGGAAAAAATGGCCAGTGGCGGGGAGTGGTGATTTTGCCAGTGGCGTGGGGTAGGCACAATTTATAAAAGTAAAACAATTTTTTATGAAATTAAATAATATGGTCAACTACGTCCGTTACAGGCACTAATTTCAGAGTTGGGTTCGAGCCTTAAAAGCTATTTATTCAGGCTCTATGGGACCAAATGGGCTGAAATTTTGGATATGTGATGAGAATCAGGGTCCAAAAGGAAATCAGTCCTAAAATCTGCATAAAGTTGCATTTAAGGAAAAATCATTATTCTTATAGGAACTAATTTCAGACTTGAGTTCGAGCCTTAAAAGCTATTTATTCAGGCTCTATATGACCAAATGGGCTGAAATAATGGAAATGTGATAAGAATCAGCGTCCAAAACGAAATCAGTCCTAAAATCTGCATAAAGTTGCATTTAAAGAAAATCACTATTCTTAAAGGCACTAATTTCAGACTTGGGTTCGAACTAAAAGACATATTTGCCAACTCTATTGTACCAAATGCGCTGAAATTTTGAAAAAGTGGTATGAATCATGGTCTAAAACGAAAACAGTACTAAAATCTGCATAAAGTTGCATTTAAAGAAAATCACTATTCTTAAAGGCACTAATTTCAGACTTGGGTTCGAACTAAATGACATATTTGCCAACTCTTTTGTACCAAATGCGCTGAAATTTTGAAAAAGTGGTATGAATCATGGTCTAAAACGAAAACAGTACTAAAATCTCAATAAAGTTGCATTTAAGGAAAAATCATAATTCTTATAGGCACCAATTTCAGACTTGGGTTCGAGCCTTAAAAGCTATTTAATCAGGCTCTATGGGTTCGAACTAAAAGACATTTTTTCCAACTCTATTGTTCCAAATGAGCTGAAAATTTGAAAAAGTGGTATGAATCATGGTCTAAAACGAAAACAGTACTAAAATCTGCATAAAGTTGCATTTAAGGAAAAATCATTATTCTTATAGGAACTAATTTCAGACTTGAGTTCGAGCCTTAAAAGCTATGTATTCAGGCTCTATGGGACCAAATGGGCTGAAAATTTAGAAATGTGATAAGAATCAGCGTACAAAACGAAATCAGTCCTAAAATCTGCATAAAGTTGCATTTAAAGAAAATCACTATTCTTAAAGGCACTAATTTCAGACTTGGGTTCGAACTAAAAGGCATATTTGCCAACTCTATTGTACCAAATGCGCTGAAATTTTGAAAAAGTGGTATGAATCATGGTCTAAAACGAAAACAGTACTAAAATCTGCATAAAGTTGCATTTAAAGAAAATCACTATTCTTAAAGGCACTAATTTCAGACTTGGGTTCGAACTAAATTACATATTTGCCAACTCTATTGTACCAAATGCGCTGAAATTTTGAAAAAGTGGTATGAATCATGGTCTAAAACGAAAACAGTACTAAAATCTCAATAAAGTTGCATTTAAGGAAAAATCATAATTCTTATAGGCACCAATTTCAGACTTGGGTTCGAGCCTTAAAAGCTATTTAATCAGGCTCTATGGGTTCGAACTAAAATACATTTTTTCCAACTCTATTGTACCAAATGAGCTGAAAATTTGAAAAAGTGGTATGAATCATGGTCTAAAACGAAAACAGTACTAAAATCTGCATAAAGTTGCATTTAAGGAAAAATCATTATTCTTATAGGAACTAATTTCAGACTTGAGTTCGAGCCTTAAAAGCTATGTATTCAGGCTCTATGGGACCAAATGGGCTGAAAATTTAGAAATGTGATAAGAATCAGCGTACAAAACGAAATCAGTCCTAAAATCTGCATAAAGTTGCATTTAAAGAAAATCACTATTCTTAAAGGCACTAATTTCAGACTTGGGTTCGAACTAAAAGGCATATTTGCCAACTCTATTGTACCAAATGCGCTGAAATTTTGAAAAAGTGGTATGAATCATGGTCTAAAACGAAAACAGTACTAAAATCTGCATAAAGTTGCATTTAAAGAAAATCACTATTCTTAAAGGCACTAATTTCAGACTTGGGTTCGAACTAAATTACATATTTGCCAACTCTATTGTACCAAATGCGCTGAAATTTTGAAAAAGTGGTATGAATCATGGTCTAAAACGAAAACAGTACTAAAATCTGCATAAAAATGCATTTAAGGAAAAATCATTATTCTTATAGGAACTAATTTCAGACTTGAGTTCGAGCCTTAAAAGCTATTTATTCAGGCTCTATTGGACCAAATGGGCTTAAATTTTGGAAATGTGATAAGAATCAGGGTCCAGAACGAAATCAGTCCTAAAATCTGCATAAAGTTGCATTTAAGGAAAAAATATTATTCTTACAGGCACTAATTTCAGACTTGGGTTCGAGCCTTAAAAGCTATTTATTCAGGCTCTATGGTACCAAATGGGCTGAAATTTTGGAAATGTGATAAGAATCAGGGTCCAAAACGAAATCAGTCCTAAATTCTGCATAAAGTTGCATTTCTGGTTAAATCATTATTTTACATAGGCACTAATTTCAGACTTGGGTTTGAGCCTTAAAAGCTATTTATTCAGGCTCTTTTAGACCAAATGGGCTGAAATTTTGGAAATGTGATAAAAATCAGGGTCCAAAACGAAATCAGTCCTAAATTCTGCATAAAGTTGCATTTCTGGTAAAATCATTATTTTATATAGGCACTAATTTCAGACTTGGGTTTGAGCCTTAAAAGCTATTTATTCAGGCTCTTTTAGACCAAATGGGCTTAAATTTTGGAAATGTGATAAGAATCAGGGTCCAAAACGAAATCAGTCCTAAATTCTGCATAAAGTTGCATTTCTGGTTAAATCATTATTTTACATAGGCACTAATTTCAGACTTGGGTTTGAGCCTTAAAAGCTATTTATTCAGGCTCTTTTAGACCAAATGGGCTTAAATTTTGGAAATGTGATAAGAATCAGGGTCCAGAACGAAATCAGTCCTAAAATCTGCATAAAGTTGCATTTAAGGAAAAATCATTATTCTTATAGGAACTAATTTCAGACTTGAGTTCGAGCCTTAAAAGCTATTTATTCAGGCTCTATTGGACCAAATGGGCTTAAATTTTGGAAATGTGATAAGAATCAGGGTTAAAAACGAAATCAGTCCTAAATTCTGCATAAAGTTGCATTTCTGGTTAAATCATTATTTTATATAGGCACTAATTTCAGACTTGGGTTTGAGCCTTAAAAGCTATTTATTCAGGCTCTATTGGACCAAATGGGCTTAAATTTTGGAAATGTGATAAGAATCAGGGTCAAAAACGAAATCAGTCCTAAAATCCATATATAAAGTTGCATTTCTGGAAAAATCATTATTTTACATAGGCACTAATTTCAGACTTGGGTTTGAGCCTTAAAAGCTATTTATCCAGGCTCTATGGGACCAAATGGGCTTCAATTTTGGATATTTGATAAAAATCAGGGTCCAAAACGAAATCAGTCCTAAAATCTGCATAAAGTTGCATTTAAGGAAAAATTATTATTCTTATAGGCACTAATTTCAGACTTGGGTTCGAGACTTAAAAGCTATTTATTCAGGCTCTATGGTACCAAATGTGCTGAAATTTTGGAAATGTGATAAGAATCAGGGTCCAGAACGAAATCAGTCCTAAAATCTGCATAAAGTTGCATTTAAGGAAAAAATATTATTCTTATAGGCACTAATTTCAGACTTGGGTTCGAGACTTAAAAGCTATTTATTCAGGCTCTATGGTACCAAATGTGCTGAAATTTTGGAAATTTGTTAAGAATCAGGGTCCAAAACGAAATCAGTCCTAAATTCTGCATAAAGTTGCATTTCTGGTTAAATCATTATTTTATATAGGCACTAATTTCAGACTTGGGTTTGAGCCTTAAAAGCTATTTATTCAGGCTCTATTGGACCAAATGGGCTTAAATTTTGGAAATGTGATAAGAATCAGAGTCCATAACGAAATCAGTCCTAAATTCTGCATAAAGTTGCATTTCTGGAAAAATCTTTATTTTACATAGGCACTAATTTCAGACTTGGGTTCGAGCCTTAAAAGCTATTTATTCAGGCTCTTTTAGACCAAATGGGCTGAAATTTTGGAAATTTGATTAGAAT
Source organism: Hesperophylax consimilis (assembly GCF_061612785.1). NCBI lineage: Eukaryota > Metazoa > Arthropoda > Insecta > Trichoptera > Limnephilidae > Hesperophylax > Hesperophylax consimilis. The sequence continues at coordinate 296,860 of NC_142852.1, forward strand.
CAGGGTCCAAAACGAAATCAGTCCTAAATTCTGCATAAAGTTGCATTTAAGGAAAAAATATTATTCTTATAGGCACTGATTTCAGACTTGGGTTCGAGCCTTAAAAGCTATTTATTCAGGCTCTATGGTACCAAATGTGCTGAAATTTTGGAAATGTGATAAGAATCAGGGTCCAGAACGAAATCAGTCCTAAAATCTGCATAAAGTTGCATTTAAGGAAAAAATATTATTCTTATAGGCACTAATTTCAGACTTGGGTTCGAGACTTAAAAGCTATTTATTCAGGCTCTATGGTACCAAATGTGCTGAAATTTTGGAAATTTGTTAAGAATCAGGGTCCAAAACGAAATCAATCCTAAAATCTGCATAAAGTTGCATTTAAGGAAAAATTATTATTCTTATAGGCACTAATTTCAGAATATATTATAATAAAACAAATAAAAAACTTTATTCCACTTAATTTTATTTTGACCGTAACCGGTTTCAGCTCGTCAAAGCCATCTTCAGACTGGTACACAAAATTCTTAGTCTACGGTTTATATACACAACATATGGGGGAGGGGGGAGAGGGGTAGTTTATAGGGTTTTAATCAATTTTATTTGTTACTAAGTCGTTTAAGATTGTGGAATTTCTAAATATTTGGTAATTCCAGTAAGCTAATTACCTTGGGTTTGTAGCTCATTTCAATATTTATTAGGGGAAAAAACCTCACAGGTAATATGCATTATTAATGACCTAATTTTACTGTCAAATCATTATTTATGATGGGATTATATTTGCTTTTTGAAGAGATACATGTTTACATTTGAGAAATTATTATAGAAATTAAGAAAGTAGGGACTTAGCAACTGATACTAATAGCTTATTAATTACAAAGTTATTTATTGAAGGGGTACATGTTTACATTGAAGTAGGGATGGTCTAACCTAACTACATATTTTAATGTTGAAATTATTATAAAAATTACAATGGATACAAGAGCGGAGACTTGGCAAATGATTCTAATTGTTTATTCATTACAAAGTTAGGGTCTATTTTATTAATTAAGCGAGTAATTTCTAAAGATTCTAGTCTATCAAGCTTGTGGCCTTTATTGCAAGTATGGAGGACTTTAACATCTCTGTCTTTATCAAACGAGTGTTTGTTTTCTAATAAATGTGATGCTACATTTGACAATTCGCCTTTATTATTTACCCAATTTGTAAAATGTTCTTTAATACGGGTTTTGAAAGATCTCCCTGTTTGACCAACGTAATATGCTGGGCAGTTAGCGCAGTTCACTTGGTAAACGCCCGAGTTCTCGAGTTTTTCTCTTTTATCTTTGTTGTTAATTAAAATTTTACCTAGAGAGTTTACATTATAAAAAGCTGTTTTGCATTTATCATTATTGGTTAATCTAGATATTTTTGTTGATATTTCACCAATATAAGGGATTTTAACCCATTGTTTATTACTATCTTTTTCATTTTTATTTTCAAGGCCTTGTGAAATGATTGTTAATGTAAGTTTTTTATCCTTTTTCTCTATTAGCCTATCAATAGTTTCGCTTTTGTATCCGCTGTTATTGGCGATAGTTTTAATAATATTTAATTCATTATTATAATTTATATAATTAAAAGGCACGTGTAAAAGTCTGTGAATGAGTGAATAAAATACTGATAATTTATGTGAAATGTGGTGTCTAGATGTATTGTGTATGATATTATCACTATATGTAGGTTTTCTATAAATTGAAAATTCTAATTTATTGTTAATGATTTCGATACCTATGTCGAGAAAGTTAATCTTATTACCCCCCATTTCCATTGTGAACTGGATTGATTTGTTAATTTTATTGATTTCTTTTAGAAAAATATCTAATTGTCTGTTTGTTCCTGTCCAGATAATCAGAATGTCATCTACATATCTACGGTAGAAGGCGACTTTATTAAACAATTTTAATTTTTCGATGAATTCTTCGATATAATCCATTAAGAATTCAGCTAAGACCGGTGAAATCGGGCTCCCCATAGCTAACCCACTAGATTGGATGTAATAGTTATTATTAAATCTAAAGAAATTTTGTTCTATGCATGTATTTAGTAATCTTGTTATTTCGTTACGTTTTATTAAATTAATGTTTATTTTTTCCATGTAATTATTAATAATTATTTTTAATTCGTTTGTTGGTATGTTTGAGAACAAACTAACAACATCAAATGAAACTAAGGTAGCATTATTGGGAACTTTGATGTCTTTAATGAGGTCTATAAGTTGTAGGGAATTTATTATTCCGTATTTTGGTTTAAAATTAAGAGTATTTTTTATAATATTATTTCCAAATTTTGCTAATTTATAGGCAGGGGCTGAATTATATGACACTACTGGTCTTACTGGCATATTATTTTTGTGTACTTTTGGCTGTCCATATAGACGTGGGCATTGGGGGTTCATAACAGAAAGGCTATTTTTATGGTATTTATTTTTAATCAAGGTTTGGCATGAATTTAGAATTGTGTTTACGTCTGCTGCAAATTTAGGAGTGGGGGTGAGGAGGCGCCGCAGTCTGCGGAAGGCCAGTGGTTTGCGCCTCCGCTGCGTAGCTCTGAGTAGGTACGCCCAGGGGCGCCGGCGTTGGCGTCGGTCTGTAATCCAGCCGCGGCGCAGTGGTTCGCGCCTCCGCTGCATACCCGAAGCCGTGGGTGAAGCCGCTAGATGGCGCCGCCGTCAGTTGGTAGTTCGCTCGTGGTTCTGTAGCTTGCGGAACAGTGGGCTCTCCCCCCACTGTGTAGGCAAGGCTGCGACTGGAGCCGCTAGAGGGCGCTGCAGTCTGTAGCAGGCCCACCCGTGGGCCAGTGGTTTGCGCCTCCGCTGCGTAGCTCTGAGTAGGTACGCCCGGGGGCGCCGGCGTCGGTAGGTATTCCACCCGTGGTTCTGTAGCTTGCCAAACAGTGGGCTCTCCCCCCACTGTGTAGGCAAGGCTGTAACTGGGGCCGCTCGGGGGCGCCGCAGTCTGTGGAAGACCCACCCGTGGTGCTGTAGCTTGCGGAACAGTGGGCTCTCCCCCCACTGTGTAGGCAAGGCTGTGACTGGGGCCGCTAGAGGGCGCCGCAGTCTGTGGCAGGCCCACCCGTGGGCCAGTGGTGTGCGCCTCGGGTGCGTAGCTCTGAGTAGGTACGCCCGGGGGCGCCGGCGTCGGTAGGTATTCCACCCGTGGTTCTGTAGCTTGCCAAACAGTGGGCTCTCCCCCCACTGTGTAGGCAAGGCTGTAACTGGGGCCGCTCGGGGGCGCCGCAGTCTGTGGAAGACCCACCCGTGGTGCTGTAGCTTGCGGAACAGTGGGCTCTCCCCCCACTGTGTAGGCAAGGCTGTGACTGGGGCCGCTAGAGGGCGCCGCAGTCTGTGGCAGGCCCACCCGTGGGCCAGTGGTGTGCGCCTCGGGTGCGTAGCTCTGAGTAGGTACGCCCGGGGGCGCCGGCGTCGGCGTCGGTAGGTATTCCACCCGTGGTTCTGTAGCTTGCCAAACAGTGGGCTCTCCCCCCACTGTGTAGGCAAGGCTGTAACTGGGGCCGCTCAGGGGCGCCGCAGTCTGTGGAAGACCCACCCGTGGTGCTGTAGCTTGCGGAACAGTGGGCTCTCCCCCCACTGTGTAGGCAAGGCTGTGACTGGGGCCGCTAGAGGGCGCTGCAGTCTGTGGCAGGCTCACCCGTGGGCCAGTGGTGTGCGCCTCGGGTGCGTAGCTCTGAGTAGGTACGCCCGGGGGCGCCGGCGTCGGTAGGTATTCCACCCGTGGTTCTGTAGCTTGCCAAACAGTGGGCTCTCCCCCCACTGTGTAGGCAAGGCTGTAACTGGGGCCGCTCGGGGGCGCCGCAGTCTGTGTAAGACCCACCCGTGGTGCTGTAGCTTGCGGAACAGTGGGCTCTCCCCCCACTGTGTAGGCAAGGCTGTGACTGGGGCCGCTAGAGGGCGCCGCAGTCTGTGGCAGGCTCACCCGTGGGCCAGTGGTGTGCGCCTCGGGTGCGTAGCTCTGAGCTTGCCCGGGGCCGCTAGATGGCTGGCTTCCGGGATAGGCTCCGTCGGGTTGCCAGGCTGCAGGTGAAGCGGTCCGCGTGAGGCCCTTCAGCGTGGCGACAAGTTCTGCCATCTGTCGGGCGTGGTCGTCCTGCAGCTTCTGGGTGCGCCGCCTCTCAGCTCTTAGCTCGAGCTGCGCCTGCCGGAGCGTGTCCTCGCTGGAAGCTTCGCTTCTTGACGAGACGTCGGCCGCGGCAGGGGGCGTCTGTGGTGGTGATGCGCCGGAGGGACCAGGCAGTGGGTCCGCTCGGGGATCAGAGGGGGCCAGGGGGGCGGTTGGCCGGAGTCCGGGGGGCGCGGCTGTGGCCGCCCCGGTTGGTGTGGGATCATCGCTTCCCTGCGATGAATCCCTGTCAGCGCTGTTCTTCCCAGAGCGCAGTGAAGGTGACATCTTATCCACAGAAAGATCCGGCTTCGAAGGACCACTTATGTATCAGACGTAATCGTGTGACACACAAGACTGTAAGGGGCCGGTGATCCCAATCTGTGGAGGCGTGAGATGTCGTCCTTCAGTGGCGTGGAGGGGTAGAACGGGGCCGTCTCTGAAGCCGCTGTAGAGCTGGTCCGATTGCTTGTCGCTTGTTCTTGAGCTGATTCCGAGTCTGGTCCGAAGGGGTAGGCAGTCCGTGGTCCAGGGTGAGGCGGGGGTCAGAGTGAAAGAAGGCGAGCAGAGTCAGAAGTCGGAGCGAGGTAGAGGGCAGAGCAGAGAGAGAGGTGTAGAGCTGGTGGTGGTTGCTGGATATCTGACGTTTTGAGGGCCTGTTGCCCGTTTTATAGCCGCCAGCGGGCGCACGACGCGCACACGGGCTCACTTTCTCTTTGATTCCTGGAACCCGTGAGCCGTGTTTGCGACGCTATCGCGGCGCCGCGCCGCTCGGCCGGTAGTTTCGGGCCGTGGCCGAACGTGACCACGGCCTTCTTTTGTTTGAGCACGATCCTCAGAACCGTGCCCGTGGGACGTAATGACGGCGTACCACCGGTCATTTGTGACGCTATGACGGCGCATGGCGCACAGCACGGCTTCCCACTACGTTTTGGCACGGTTCTAACAATCGTGCCCGAATTAAAATATGATTATGATTTTACCAGCTCTCACACTACTTCTCTGCCCGTATACCTCTAGCCAAGCTCCGACGTTTCGTTTATTGTAACAATTTTACATAACAATTTTACATTTTACATAGCAATTTTACAAATTTCACATACATAGAGGGCAGTTTATTCAATTGAAGGACAGGCAAAGTTAAGGCAAATGACAGATTTAAATATGGGGTGACGTCGGCTGATATTGGAGCAGTACGTCCGTTACAATAATAAAACAAATAAAAAACTTTATTCCACTTAATTTTATTTTGACCGTAACCGGTTTCAGCTCGTCAAAGCCATCTTCAGACTGGTACACAAAATTCTTAGTCTACGGTTTATATACACAACATATGGGGGAGGGGGAGAGGGGTAGTTTATAGGGTTTTAATCAATTTTATTTGTTACTAAGTCGTTTAAGATTGTGGAATTTCTAAATATTTGGTAATTCCAGTAAGCTAATTACCTTGGGTTTGTAGCTCATTTCAATATTTATTAGGGGAAAAAACCTCACAGGTAATATGCATTATTAATGACCTAATTTTACTGTCAAATCATTATTTATGATGGGATTATATTTGCTTTTTGAAGAGATACATGTTAACATTTGAGAAATTATTATAGAAATTAAGAAAGTAGGGACTTAGCAACTGATACTAATAGCTTATTTATTACAAAGTTATTTATTGAAGGGGTACATGTTTACATTGAAGTAGGGATGGTCTAACCTAACTACATATTTTAATGTTGAAATTATTATAAAAATTACAATGGATACAAGAGCGGAGACTTGGCAAATGATTCTAATTGTTTATTCATTACAAAGTCAGGGTCTATTTTATTAATTAAGCGAGTAATTTCTAAAGATTCTAGTCTATCAAGCTTGTGGCCTTTATTGCAAGTATATTTTTCTAAAAGAAATCAATAAAATTAACAAATCAATCCAGTTCACAATGGAAATGGGGGGTAGTAAGATTAACTTTCTCGACATAGGTATGGAAATCATTAACAATAAATTAGAATTTTCAATTTATAGAAAACCTACATATAGTGATAATATCATACACAATACATCTAGACACCACATTTCACATAAATTATCAGTATTTTATTCACTCATTCACAGACTTTTACACGTGCCTTTGAATTATATAAATTATAATAATGAATTAAATATTATTAAAACTATCGCCAATAACAGCGGATACAAAAGCGAAACTATTGATAGGCTAATAGAGAAAAAGGATAAAAAACTTACATTAACAATCATTTCACAAGGCCTTGAAAATAAAAATGAAAAAGATAGTAATAAACAATGGGTTAAAATCCCTTATATTGGTGAAATATCAACAAAAATATCTAGATTAACCAATAATGATAAATGCAAAACAGCTTTTTATAATGTAAACTCTCTAGGTAAAATTTTAATTAACAACAAAGATAAAAGAGAAAAACTCGAGAACTCGGGCGTTTACCAAGTGAACTGCGCTAACTGCCCAGCATATTACGTTGGTCAAACAGGGAGATCTTTCAAAACCCGTATTAAAGAACATTTTACAAATTGGGTAAATAATAAAGGCGAATTGTCAAATGTAGCATCACATTTATTAGAAAACAAACACTCGTTTGATAAAGACAGAGATGTTAAAGTCCTCCATACTTGCAATAAAGGCCACAAGCTTGATAGACTAGAATCTTTAGAAATTACTCGCTTAATTAATAAAATAGACCCTAACTTTGTAATGAATAAACAATTAGAATCATTTGCCAAGTCTCCGCTCTTGTATCCATTGTAATTTTTATAATAATTTCAACATTAAAATATGTAGTTAGGTTAGACCATCCCTACTTCAATGTAAACATGTACCCCTTCAATAAATAACTTTGTAATTAATAAGCTATTAGTATCAGTTGCTAAGTCCCTACTTTCTTAATTTCTATAATAATTTCTCAAATGTAAACATGTATCTCTTCAAAAAGCAAATATAATCCCATCATAAATAATGATTTGACAGTAAAATTAGGTCATTAATAATGCATATTACCTGTGAGGTTTTTTCCCCTAATAAATATTGAAATGAGCTACAAACCCAAGGTAATTAGCTTACTGGAATTACCAAATATTTAGAAATTCCACAATCTTAAACGACTTAGTAACAAATAAAATTGATTAAAACCCTATAAACTACCCCTCTCCCCCCTCCCCCATATGTTGTGTATATAAACCGTAGACTAAGAATTTTGTGTACCAGTCTGAAGATGGCTTTGACGAGCTGAAACCGGTTACGGTCAAAATAAAATTAAGTGGAATAAAGTTTTTTATTTGTTTTATTATAATATATTATAATGGAATTCCACCATGTATTATCGGTCTCAAAAATAGAAATACTAATTTCAGACTTGGGTTCGAGCCTTAAAAGCTATTTATTCAGGCTCTATGGGACCAAATGTGCTGAAATTTTGGAAATGTGATTAGAATCAGGGTCCAAAACGAAATCAGTCCTAAAATCTGCATAATGTTGCATTTCTGGTTAAATCATTATTTTACATAGGCACTAATTTCAGACTTGGGTTTGAGCCTTAAAAGCTATTTATTCAGGCTCTATGGGACCAAATGGGCTGAAATTTTGGAAATGTGATTAGAATCAGGGTCCAAAACGAAATCAGTCCTAAAATCTGCATAATGTTGCATTTCTGGTTAAATCATTATTTTACATAGGCACTAATTTCAGACTTGGGTTTGAGCCTTAAAAGCTATTTATTCAGGCTCTATGGGACCAAATGGGCTGAAATTTTGGAAATATGATTAGAATCAGGGTCCAAAACGAAATCAGTCCTAAAATCTGCATAATGTTGCATTTCTGGTTAAATCATTATTTTACATAGGCACTAATTTCAGACTTGGGTTCGAGCCTTAAAAGCTATTTATTCAGGCTCTATGGGACCAAATGGGCTGAAATTTTGGAAATTTGATAAGAATCAGGGTCCAAAACGAAATCAGTCCTAAATTCTGCATAAAGTTGCATTTCTGGTTAAATCATTATTTTACATAGGCACTAATTTCAGACTTGGGTTTGAGCCTTAAAAGCTATTTATTCAGGCTCTTTTAGACCAAATGGGCTTAAATTTTGGAAATGTGATAAGAATCAGGGTCCAGAACGACATCAGTCCTAAAATCTGCATAAAGTTGCATTTAAGGAAAAAATATTATTCTTATAGGCACTAATTTCAGACTTGGGTTCGAGCCTTAAAAGCTATTTATTTAGGCTCTATGGGACCAAATGTGCTGAAATTTTGGAAATGTGATAAGAATCAGGGTCCAGAACGACATCAGTCCTAAAATCTGCATAAAGTTGCATTTAAGGAAAAAATATTATTCTTATAGGCACTAATTTCAGACTTGGGTTCGAGCCTTAAAAGCTATTTATTTAGGCTCTATGGGACCAAATGTGCTGAAATTTTGGAAATGTGATAAGAATCAGGGTCCAGAACGAAATCAGTCCTAAATTCTGCATAAAGTTGCATTTCTGGTTAAATCATTATTTTACATAGGCACTAATTTCAGACTTGGGTTTGAGCCTTAAAAGCTATTTTGTAGCAGTCATTTCCTGCCCGCTACAGAGTTTTAGCATTATTCAGTGGCCATCTCTAATTTACAACGGCAACTATGGCAACTCTGCGACAACGAGGCTCACCCGGGGCTCGCCGTCAAGACGCGCACCTCGACAATTTAGTATTCAACTGGCTGGCCTTCCGGAACATCGCTTAGCAGAGGAGGACGCGAACCCCGCCATGAGCTGACAAAATTTACGAACGGTGATGACGCCTCAGTTTAATAATTTACCTTGGTCATCCTTCGTTCTACATAAAAATAACAGCAATGCTCACCGCATCGCTTGGCGCCCATTATTACTTTCATCAGGTTAGTTTATAATAAATGTCACCATCCTTTTGTCAATTTCAATGCAATATTTAAATTAGCAATCGTGCTCTCTACCTTCGGTAGTAGCACACGCCTGAGATAAATGTCACTAAATATAGAGTTCTCATGTTATTTAAAGGTTAATGAAGTGTTGTAGAAATAAATGTTGTGTCATGGAATTTCATTTCCCTTATCTTTTATTTAATACACTGTTGTTACATACATTCCTGAGGCACTCACGCCCAATGTGGCAATAACCCAACGTTACAATGGCGCACCACGTGGTTTAACCCGATTGGCATTTAATTAGTTTAATTATTTCGTTCTTGTTGGCATTGAGAGTTGGCTTTAATTTTTCTTGGGTGTGTGACATTTTTTTTAACTAACTTGATGAAGGTTTTTATTTTATGTCGGCTCATGGTGGTCGTTCTCTGCTTTGCGGCGTTCTCATCCGTATTTAATTTAAGATAATCACTATAATTATTTTAAGTTATTTTTGGCCGTGAATACTCTGCGAGATGTGGTGGGTATCTCGTATATTTTTAATTTTGTGGTAATCTTGATCCAGATTCCCACATCCGTTTCATAGTATCGGTATATGTGATGATTCACCTGGCTGTGTTTCTTTTAAAAATTGTATTCAATTTAAAAAAAAAAAATTTAATATTGCTTTTAACCTTTTAAATTTATTTTTTTAAATTTTTCGTACATATTTAATTTTATATATTAAATGCTATGCCAGTTGATACTCCGGGATTCGGTTAGCGGATTTCGTTATTTGTTTAATTGTATTATTTGTCCTGTTATAATGTTTCACCTTGATATAATGTTATTTAGAATGGTACTCCGTCCACGGACGTGACTAATCGCTGCACTTTGCTTACTTTTGTGTTTCTAGCTATACAGGTACACCTATTGACTATGCGTTTAGACGAGACCCAGTTCACAATACGCCGATGATTAATTGGGCAAAATTTCATAGCGAGGACCGCTCTAGTTTCTTGCTGCCGCACAAAACACGGCTTACAATAACATTTATTGCTTTCATGGCGAGGTAAGTGAAATATTATGTTCACGGTTTATTATTGTTTTGTGTCATATCATTTTGCGCGCGAAATGCGTCGTAATTTTATTCAGTTTTATTACTTTCATGCAAGGTTTTGATCGCGTATATTTTTTTAAAAAATTTTGTTAAATTCAAAGTAATTTAATCATAACTGCCACGTGGAATTTTTTTTTTTGATTTGGGAGATTTTTCCTTTTTGTTGTAATAATATTATTTGACGGAAGGTTAGTTGTAATTCCGTTTTGTTCACTCTGACCGACGGGTTATTGTTTATTGTTTATTGTTGTTGTTATACGCCCATAGGGGCTTTTACATAGATTATAAATAAGTTTTACATAAGTTATCGAGTTAGAATTTATACTAAGAGTTATAAAAGTGAAGAATTTTAAAAAAATATACAAGTAGTTTTTGAAGAATATGGCGTAAAGAAACATTTTAAACAACATAATATTTAACAATAACAAAGAACAAAATATAATATAAAACATTACAATAACATATCTAATCGTTAAATCTATTACAATAATTTGTATGATTCCACAAAGTGTTGGTTTAATTTGAATTTAAGATTATAAAGGGAATCATGGAATATATCTATAATACCACCAAACTTGTTGCCCAAATCATGCATCCTATTGGTAAGTGAGTTTGACTGATAGTTGGTTTTATATGTGTCGCAAAAGAATGTTGTATTTTGTCTAGTATTTCTTGTCGGTACATAGAGTTTAATAGCAGCAACGATGGCAGGGCTGTCAATAAGGTTGTTCATGACTCTGTATAATAAAATTAGGTCTGAAATGGTTCTTCTGTCAGACAGCGTAATTAAATTAAGTCCATTCATCAAATTTACATAATTAATGTTTTCTATTGGAATTTTAAGCTTGAAATTTAAGTACCTAAGAAATTTGTGTTGAACCCGTTCTAATTTGTTAGAGTGTACTTTATAGAAAGGAGACCAAATAGGTGAATTATATTCCACTTGGCTTCTAACTAGTGAAATGTAGAGTGTTTTCATGCAATCCAATGACTTAAAATCAGTTAGGGTTCTACAAAGGAAGCCAAGAATCTTTAAAGCCTTATTAGTTATATCATCTATATGCGCTGTGAATGTTAAGTTTGATTCGAATATAACTCCCAAGTCACGAATTTGTGATACTGGTGTTAATTTAACATTATTTAAATTATATTCATGTAAGATATGAGAATGAGTTCTGGAAAATCGTATTACTTGACATTTCTCAATGTTCAAAAATAACATATTTTGTTCGCACCATTTAAAAAATTTATCTAAATTAGCTTGTAAAATTAGGCAATCATATATATTTCGTATTCTTTTAAACAATTTTAGATCATCTGCAAAAAGTAGGACTTGTACATCTTTAAATATGTTTACAATGTCATTAATGAATATTAAGAATAATATTGGGCCAAGGTGGGACCCTTGCGGGACACCACTTGTGGCCTCGAATACATAGGATTCTATAAAATTAATCCTGACACAAAGAACTCTATTACTGAGGTAACTAATAATCCATGTCAATAAACTACCTTTGATGCCTAACAGTCGGAGTTTGGATATAAGAATATGATGTCGAACCTTATCAAATGCTTTACTGAAATCGGTGTATATAGAATCCACTTGTTGTTTCAGACTGAGCGATTCAGATATGTAATTATTGTAGATAGTTAAATTACTTAAGGTAGATCGACCTCTGATAAAGCCATGTTGGTTAGGAACAATAATATTGTTGATAGGTTTTACAATGGTATCTAATACTAATGACTCGAAAAGTTTGGGTAAAGCAGACATAATACAAATAGGTCTGTAGTTAGATATATCGCTTTTGTCGCCTTTTTTATGAATGGGCGTTAAATAACTCTTTTTCCACAGAGCCGGAAAACAGCCAGACGCTAAGGATTTGTTAAAAAGTTTATGTAAGGGATATAGGATCAATGCAAGTTATTAAAAATATGGGAGGAATACCATCCGGTCCAGCAGATTTATTACTATCTAGTGCTTTTATGCTTCTTTCTATGGAATCTAATTTTATGAAACATTGACTTAGGTTTAATGACTCTTCCACTGACGTACTGGAGACTGCTTTGATGGGAATATCTTTGTCGTAGACACTTTTAAATGAGTCAGCAAAAAGATTAACTATACCCTCAATACTGTCGGCACATTTTTCTTTAAAGAACATGCTATTAGGATATCCACAGTTGTCTTTTCGTTGAGATTTAGTAAAATTCCAGAATTTTTTCACATTGTGATGATGTACCTCATTTTCAATTACGTTAACATAGTCACTATAGCACTTTATTGATAATTCTTTACATTGTTTTCGTAGTTTAGTAAATGCTATATAATCGTTAGAATTTCTGGTATGTTTATATTTTCTGTGGATACATTTTTTTTTATTAATTAAATTAGTTAGTTCCCTTGTAAACCATTTCGGATAATTAGATGATGTAAAGCTAACCTTGGGAACAAATTGTTCTATAGAGGTATTTAAAATCGAGTAAAAGTATTCTAATTGATCATTTATATTATTTTCCTCATCTAAAAAGGACCAATCTGTTTGGGCAAGGTACTCCGTAATATGATGGTATTCAGCTTTGGAAAAGTTATACGATGGGACACTTGTTTTTTTTGAAGATGTTAAAGGCCTATTTGTTATGATAATGTCCAACGGTGGGTGGTGTTGATCTAATGGTAATAATAATTCGTCGGATAGCTCAACCACTATTTTCGAATCACTTGAAAACACTAAATCCAACATTCGATTGTTAAAGTTGAAAATCTTGTTTGATTGAGTTAGTCCCAAAAATAAAGACATATCACGAATTTCACTACATTTAGCACACTGTAAATCGGCTTGGTTTGTAGCAGGTCCGTTGTCATCTTGGCTGGTCCAGTTAGGAAGGTTATAATCACCAGCAATAATGAATTTTGCTTTAGGATATTTGAATTTGAGTACTTCTATGTCCTCATTGTGATTTTTATACGTTTGCAAATCCGATGCAGGTGGGATATAGACACAGCCAATAATAATTTTTCCATTAGGTATATTGAGCAATACAAAAATTTGTTCAACACTTTTGTGTTTTACCAGTAATTTAGTAGATGATATATTCTTGGATACGCACAGCATCACACCTCCTCCGTTAGACTTTTTGCTCGTAATAGAATTTCGATCAGAACGATATGTGGTATATTGATGTAGGCCTAATTCTGACGAGCTGATATCAGCATTTAACCATGTTTCAGTTAAAAACAGAATATCGTGTGAGAAGATTGGGGAGTTAGTTTTAAGTTGGTGCAATTTTGTACGCATTCCCCGTACATTTTGATAATATCCTGTAAGTCTAGAAAATCTGTTCTGTTTGTTTTTTAGTTTTTTGCTTGGGTTTTGATGATTTTGGGAATTCCGTTGAAATGTTTGATTCGTAAATCGACTTCGCCCTTTTCTTTCCTCTCTTCTAATTCCTTCCAGAGGTCAGTTAAGTGATTTCTTTGTTGTAGTGTCCTGTCAGGTTTGATTATAATTCCATTGGACAGAGTAGTTTTGTTAAAGAGTATTAGTTTCGCCTGTTTGACTTCATCAAATTCTAATTTAATTGGCCTGGTTTTGTTTGGAATTTTACTTCCGAGCCTGTAAATTTTCACATCTTCTAGATTGAACTCGCTATTAATTTCACTAATAGCTGCTAATACCTTTTTTCCATCCTCCAAGACGCTCACTGTAGTTGAGTTCGAATTACACTCGGGGACGTTGAGTAAAATTATGTTCTTCGAGCGGGTCTTGCGTTCCTCTATCTCAGCGAGCACCTCACAAATTGGCGTTGTTTCCTGTGGTAATACTTTCTTTTCAATGATTTTTTCGAATGTCATAACTTTTCCTTCAAGAACTCCAACAGTTACTCCTAGGTCTTGCATAGTTCCAGATAGATTAGAAAGTTTACTGAGTATTTTTGCCATTTGGTCTTTTGTTATTTTTAAGACAGGATCGGTAATGGCATTGTGGATGCTATTAATCTCCTCCTTAGCTTTGTTTAGGAAAGCAATTGCTTCATTATTATTCATTTCGAAAGTTAAATTTAAATTTTTTTTTTTTATAAGAAAATAATATGAGTGACAACCCTGCTCGCAATGTACAGGTAATTAACTCAAGTAGGTAGCGGGAGCGTCCACAAGTGTTATCCAGTAAGTGCGAGGGAGAGAATACCTTATCCTGTTACTTGTTAGAGCGAGACGTAGGGAACACTGTGCACAATTGATTATTAAACAAATTGATTTATAAATTTTATAATAATGGTGAATATTTACGATGATTTCGAAATGATTATTAATAAATAAACGTAGTGCACTAAATTATGTTGCAGTATACTGAAACTTGTTTAAAAACACTGTTTTTTTTTGTTCTATTTATAAGTTTCTAGTAAGACACAGAAAAAACTCGACAGCTGTCAGTGATATTTATTGTTGTAATGGTGACCACAATGGAATTGCTGACGTGTTTCGACACAATTAATAAATTATTTTTTGTAATATTCATTTTGGGAAGGGAACTTTCCTATCATTTATTAAATTTTGATTATTTATGTTGTGCTTTAATTACCATCTCTTCAAGAGGATATATTGGAATTAATCACACGTAATTAATTATTTGCTATAATCTTTAGTAATTATTTTTTGAAAATCTCTCCAAATTAAATTCTTCCATTTTCAAGTTAATCAAATGTTACAAACATAGTCTCGTAATAATTTCATATAAATTCATATGTTACATTTTTTGTCTTTGTGTCCATCTCTTTTCGGAGGATTTATTTGGTACATTTGATCGAAATTCTGTACGTTAATTTGGTTACATAATATAACTTCGTAATAATTTTACATAAAATTTAATTGTTACATTTCGTCGTTTGTGTCCAACTCTTTTGGAGGATTTATTTGGCACATTTGCTCGAAATTTACATATTAATTTTTGTCACAAAATACTGACTTCATAATAATTTATTTAAAATTTTAATGTTACATTTTACAATCCCGATAATAATAATTCATAAGTTATTATTTTTAATTTCACGATGTTTGCTGTTATTTAAATAATAATTATCCGCGGTAGAATTTTTTTTTTTCTCTCATCAAAATTTAGTGTTGAGAATTTTTAGTGTTGAACATTAATATTGTTGACTCCAATGTTGAACTGCATTGTATTGTCACGGGTTTTGGTAATCCAGCTTGTAATGAGGGATCATTGCATTCCGATCGCAACTGAACGGCGAGTCTATAATAATGATCTATTTTAACTACGCAGTAGTAAATATTTTCAATAAATTTCTGATTTTATTTTGTAGTGAATATTAATAAATTATACACTTACATTTATTTTGAGTTCCTTCTTGGAAATTGTCTTCGTAATTTATATTATAATAATTAATAATGAAATAATTATTTATAATTATTTTTCATAAAATATTTTTGGAATTTTAAATTTTTACATTTAATTTTTTTTAAATTATGGATTTTTAAGTTTTAAATTTTTCATTTTGCGTTACTGTTTAATTGGTGAGTTTTGTTATCTATCTCACATTGAGGATATATTAGATCTCAATTCACGCTTTTTGAATGTTATCGGATTTTGGAATTTTAATTTTTAAATTTAATTTTTTTCGTAAATTCTTGATTTTTAAATTTTTCATTTTGCGTTACTGTTTAATTGGTGAGTTTTGTCATCTATCTCACATTGAGGATTTATTAGATCTCAATTCACGCTTTTTGAATGTTTTCGGACTTTGGAATTTTTATTAATTAATAATTTTTAATTTCTTTTCACGTCATTATTTACAACTTCGTTTAAGAGGATCTCATGGTTATATTTTAGGTATCTTTTGTGGTTTTATACCGTGCTTTTGTTTAAATTCTTCGTTTTGGTAATAATTTTGCGAAATTATTTTTTGGCTTTTACATTATTTATAATATAATATTGCTACCGCCATCTTTGGTATTTCTGCGCTAACTTTTAACTTCGTGATATTTTCAACTTCTTGGGTTTGTGTTTTTGATGGATTTTTTCTTCAACTTTACTTTATTGTTCTTATGAACATTTTAAAATTCTATTTATTGAATTATTTTTTTGCAACTTTACAATCAACTAGTAGTCAGAGTTTCTATTACATTTCCGAAACGGATTAGTGGGCTCGCTTTACAAGAATTCATATTTTAACAATATTTTTTGTTCTGAATTCTTTTAATTTTTTTTAGTAAGGTGAACATTATGACGTCCTGTCTTGTATTGTCGGTGTATGTACTTGTGATTGTTTATTTCGATTATTGAGGATTTGGTTCTCATCTATGGTTGAGTCTGCAAATAATGCGCTCTAATACACCATAACTGGGTTTCGTTTTGTGATAACACCCATGTTATAAGCTTTTAGCTTTAACATTTACCGTGATAGCTTATTCAGCTCATAATAGATACAATACCATGATAGCTTATTCAGCTCATAATAGATACAATACCATGATAGCTTATTCAGCTCATAATAGAAACAAACCATGATAGCTGATCGGCTGATAACAGATATATTTTGTGTTTATTTATTATGTCATGTGTATGTTTACGTATTTCATGTTTTGTGTTTTGTTTCGTCAATTTCAACGGTATTCCTCAGTCTCTGACTGGTTCGCTCCGTGACGGAGGAATATGGGCATGAAAATGAAATTAATTAATAGATTAATTTCTATATTATTTCTATTTGCTTTTGGCATACTCCTCAATATTTCTTGCAAGAAGATTTATTGTTATTGATTTTCAATTTATATTCATTTCTACTCTACTGCCATCTATTGTCAAGTAGTGCAAAACTTTTTACCATTGCTTTGGTTTGAACTGCCATCTGTCGACAAGATGAGCCGAATTTTAAAAACAAATTCTAATTTTCAGTTTGCACATTCATCTTCAACTTGCTGCCATCTATTGATAAGATGTGCGAAACCTTTTTAAATACAAAGGCGTATTTTGGTTTGTTTATTAACTTTTATTATCTACGGGTACACGGTACATATATTTGCATAATTAATTTTTCAATTTTAAATTTTTTTTCGTTTATGAAAATTCTTTTACTTATTTATTATCAGTCATCATGACATTTAACTATTATAGGTTTTTTGACCTTTTATTCATTTTTATATGATCATTGTCAAAGTACAATTCTGTGATAACTTTCGTGTTTTTACAACAAAGTTTGTTAAAATCTTTTTACTCTGTTGCAAGTTTTGCTCAACTTTTTAAGCTTGTTTTATAAGCTATTACTATTAAATCTTTTGTGTTTAGAACAATGTTTCTTTTATATACACTATTTTTTCGATAAGGGCCTGCCATTTTACTCAATATTTCTTTTTATTTATTCCAACGGTGACCGAGGGTTGGTTAGGTTTAGACTTCTTCAACCATCAAGGAAACATCTCCAGAATACATCAACCGAAGACATCTGGACTACACTCTTCTCTTGTCATCTCCAGAATACATCAACCGAAGACATCCGGACTACACTCTTCTCTTGTCATCTCCAGAATACATCAACCGAAGACATCTGGACTACACTCTTCTCTTGTCATCTCCAGAATACATCAACCGAAGACATCCGGACTACACTCTTCTCTTGTCATCTCCATGTTGGGTCAACGGAAGACTTTCGGACCTTTTTGCCTCTGCCTTTATATCTATGCTGCATTCTGCGGGGTTTCAACCGCTCCAGACCTTACCGAACTTCAGGGAATATTTGGATTCGGATCTCTTCAATGCCAAAGCCACTACAACCCGCCTAATCCGCACCATACATTTCTGCTGCTGGAGGGTGCATCAAACTTGTCAGGAGGTGTCAGGCGAACCTCAGACTTATAGCCATAAGTCCTTTGGCTGAGGGGGCATTGTAGCAGTCATTTCCTGCCCGCTACAGAGTTTTAGCATTATTCAGTGGCCATCTCTAATTTACAACGGCAACTATGGCAACTCTGCGACAACGAGGCTCACCCGGGGCTCGCCGTCAAGACGCGCACCTCGACAATTTAGTATTCAACTGGCTGGCCTTCCGGAACATCGCTTAGCAGAGGAGGACGCGAACCCCGCCATGAGCTGACAAAATTTACGAACGGTGATGACGCCTCAGTTTAATAATTTACCTTGGTCATCCTTCGTTCTACATAAAAATAACAGCAATGCTCACCGCATCGCTTGGCGCCCATTATTACTTTCATCAGGTTAGTTTATAATAAATGTCACCATCCTTTTGTCAATTTCAATGCAATATTTAAATTAGCAATCGTGCTCTCTACCTTCGGTAGTAGCACACGCCTGAGATAAATGTCACTAAATATAGAGTTCTCATGTTATTTAAAGGTTAATGAAGTGTTGTAGAAATAAATGTTGTGTCATGGAATTTCATTTCCCTTATCTTTTATTTAATACACTGTTGTTACATACATTCCTGAGGCACTCACGCCCAATGTGGCAATAACCCAACGTTACAATTTATTCAGGCTCTTTTAGACCAAATGGGCTTAAATTTTGGAAATGTGATAAGAATCAGGGTCCAGAACGAAATCAGTCCTAAAATCTGCATAAAGTTGCATTTAAGGAAAAAATATTATTCTTATAGGCACTAATTTCAGACTTGGGTTCGAGCCTTAAAAGCTATTTATTCAGGCTCTATGGTACCAAATGTGCTGAAATTTCGGAAATGTGATAAGAATCAGGGTCCAGAACGAAATCAGTCCTAAAATCTGCATAAAGTTGCATTTAAGGAAAAAATATTATTCTTATAGGCACTAATTTCAGACTTGGGTTCGAGCCTTAAAAGCTATTTATTCAGGCTCTATGGGACCAAATGTGCTGAAATTGTGGAAATGTGATAAGAATTAGAGTCCAGAACGAAATCAGTCCTAAAATCTGCATAAAGTTGCATTTCTGGAAAAATCTTTATTTTACCTAGGCACTAATTTCAGACTTGGGTTCAAGCCTTAAAAGCTATTTATTCAGGCTCTATGGTACCAAATGTGCTGAAATTTCGGAAATGTGATAAGAATCAGGGTCCAGAACGAAATTAGTCCTAAAATCTGCATAAAGTTGCATTTAAGGAAAAAATATTATTCTTATAGGCACTAATTTCAGACTTGGGTTCGAGCCTTAAAAGCTATTTATTCAGGCTCTATGGGACCAAATGGGCTGAAATTTCGGAAATGTGATAAGAATCAGGGTCCAGAACGAAATCAGTCCTAAAATCTGCATAAAGTTGCATTTAAGGAAAAAATATTATTCTTATAGGCACTAATTTCAGACTTGGGTTCGAGCCTTAAAAGCTATTTATTCAGGCTCTATGGGACCAAATGTGCTGAAATTGTGGAAATGTGATAAGAATTAGAGTCCAGAACGAAATCAGTCCTAAAATCTGCATAAAGTTGCATTTCTGGAAAAATCTTTATTTTACCTAGGCACTAATTTCAGACTTGGGTTCAAGCCTTAAAAGCTATTTATTCAGGCTCTATGGTACCAAATGTGCTGAAATTTCGGAAATGTGATAAGAATCAGGGTCCAGAACGAAATTAGTCCTAAAATCTGCATAAAGTTGCATTTAAGGAAAAAATATTATTCTTATAGGCACTAATTTCAGACTTGGGTTCGAGCCTTAAAAGCTATTTATTCAGGCTCTATGGGACCAAATGGGCTGAAATTTTGGAAATGTGATATAAATCAGGGTCCAAAACGAAATCAGTCCTAAAATCTGCATAAAGTTGCATTTCTGGTTAAATCATTATTTTACATAGGCACTAATTTCAGACTTGGGTTTGAGCCTTAAAAGCTATTTATTCAGGCTCTTTTAGACAAAAAAAAAGAAATATAAATATTATAGTAAAAATAATAATAATAAAATAAGAGGAAAATCAGAAATTAGAAACAGAGTAGAAAAAAGAAAATATATAATTTTAGATATTAAGAATATTACTTATCTCTCTTCTTTCTTTGACATTCAACCAGTTTAAAAATCTTTTGAATACCCAATTCAAATTATTAGATGCGACATAGGTCTTTGTTTGGGCTACAAACTTATTGAATATATGTGGTGCCAAGTAAGATTCATGTTTTTTGGCAAAATTTGATTTGATATATGGTACTTGTAATTGATTGTGTGTGTTTGCTCTTGTGTTTTGCGAGTGAGTTATGAAGTGTGGTGATATTTTTATGCAGTTTTTGTAGATGATCTTCTTTATGAATAGTTTATTTATGTCTAATAGGTTATTGTTGATCATTAGCTGTTCTGTCGGATGTTGATAAGGCTTTCTGAACATAATTCTGATTATTGTTTTATGATTGATTTTAAGTGATTTGAGATGAGTCTCTGCTGCTGCTCCCCATACTGAAATACCATACATAAGAATACTTTGACAGAGTGCAAAATATATATTTTTTAGCTGAGGTAGTGACATAATGTTTCGAATTGTTTTGAAGATGTAAGAGAGTTTCCGTATTTTTTTTGTAATTAGGTTGATTTGGAGATCCCATTTTAAGTTATTGTCAACAGTTAAACCGAGATATTTAATATTTTGCGCATAATCAATTTTGTCACAAACACAGCGTGAGTTAGTTAATGAGGTAACTGTGCAGGGGTGAAGATGAAGTTGTGGGTGACTATCTGGCTGACCAGCTAATGTTTTACTGAAAGTTAAGTATTTAGTTTTAGAAATATTTAGTGTCAGTAGATTATTTATTAGCCATCTATTTACTTCAGTCATCTCTGTTTCCGTGTGTTTGAAGACGTTTTCCCATGATTGGGCTTTGAATAAAATTACAGTGTCTTCTGCATAACTGATTACTTTGTACTCTATGTTCCCTAGGCTTATCTCAGTTAGACTGTTAATGTAGATGAGAAACAGTATGGGACCCAAGACGCTGCCTTGGGGTACTCCATACCTGTTGCCTACTTTGTCACTTTCTTGATTATTTATTTTTACAATTTGTTGTCTATTTTCAATGTAGCTAATGAACCATTTTAGTGGTGGACCTGTTATGCCAATGTTTTTGAGTTTTTGTTGGAGTAATTTGTGTGAGATGGTGTCGAAAGCTTTTGCTAGGTCTAAGAACACTCCTAACACCTTTGAACCGCCATCTAGGTTTTTCACTATGTAGGTGGTTAGTTCCGATAAGGCGTCTTCTGTTCCCATTTTCGCTCTAAACCCGAATTGACGGGTGGAGATCAGTTTGTGTTTATCAAGGTATGCGAGCAGTCTTTTTTTCATAGTTTTTTCTAGTAGTTTCGATAGCGAATTTAGCAGAGTGATTGGTCTGTAATTTAAGATAAGCGTTTTGTCTCCCGATTTATGTATTGGAGTAATACAACCTATTTTTAGGTGATCGGGGACAATGCCGAGGCTGAAACTTTGGTTGAAAATATGTTGAAGTGGTATAAGTATATGTTCTCGGAGACTAATCAGTATATGATTGGAGAGGTTATCTGGGCCCACAGCGCAATTTGGTTTGAGAGAAATAATTAAATCTGAGATTTCCTTTTTAGTTATTTTGTGAGCATAAAACGAATGATTTGGTTGTATGGTAGAGGATAGTTTGGTTAAAGAGTCTTCTGTTGTGCCGTTTTTTAGAAGAATTTTTTCAGCTAAGTTAGATCCGACTTTTGCAAATTGGGAGTTAATAAAATTAGCTATTTTACCAGGTTCATTTTTTGTAAGGGTTTTGTTTCCATTTATTAACAGTACTTTGATCTTCGAGTCTTTTTTCGGATTGGAGAAAGTAATATCTTTGACGATTTTCCAGATTTTTTTGGGATCGTTTTTGGCGGATTTTATTTCTTTTTTGTAGTACTTGTATTTGGCTTGTTTGATTAATTTATTACAAAGGTTTCTATATAGCAGGTAATTATTTTTTAGTTTGTCGTCATATGGGTTTTTGCGCACTTGCATGTGCATTGTGTCTCTTTTATGAATGCTGTTTACTAATCCTTTCGTGATCCAGGGTGTTATTTTTTTTTCTTTATGTGAGTAGTTTTTCGGGGTATTTTTTGTTGTATGTTTAGCAATGTAGGTTCCAACTGTGTTCATAAATGTGTTCAGCGCGTTGTTTGGGTCGGGTTCATTTATTACATTTGACCAAGATTCCTTATGTATGTCCTCTATTAGGCACTTAAAATTAATTTTTTCATCTTTTTGTTTCTCGTTATGATGTATGCTAAGTGTAGTAGTGAAATGATCTGTGACCGTTGATCGAATAATGGATGAAGATGTTTTTTTCCTAGTTTTAACAAATATATGGTCAATACAGGATTCAGAGTTTGACGTAATTCTTGTTGGTGAGTTGATTGTCGAATTTAATCCATAGTGAGTAAGTAGACTTAAGTATTCTGTGGTTATTGGTTGCCCGTTTAGTAAGTTAATATTCATATCCCCTGCAATAATTAATTGTTGTGTTTTTTTTATTTTTATCGAGAAGTTTATTTAAGGAGTTGAGAAAAGGTGAGAGATTGTTATAGCTTGGGGGTCTGTAGACGGCAAATATGGAGATGTCTGTTCCGAGGGAGATTTGGATACAGTTTGCTTCGGTTAGGTTGATTTCTGTTATTGATGGGTTTAGTGAATCTTTGGCAAAGATTACTATACCGTCGTTTTGATTTAGATGTTTAGTGGAATGGAGAGTTGTATAGTCTTTTAAGTTTAGGTTTGTGTACGAATCATCTAACCAGCATTCAGTTAAGATAATAATGTCGAAGCTTATGTTTATTTCGTTTAAGAGGACCGAGAAATTATCGAAGTTCTTTCGAATACTTCTAATGTTTTGGGAAATTATGTTTAAGTTGTGTTTTTCTGTAAACAGAGAATTAAATTCTGTCGCTTTGTCAAAAGTGTGTTCTGAGTTGTTAAATGTTTCTGTATCAATATTAAGTTGAGTGATCATGTTGCGGTTGCGAAGTTACATAAGTTGATCCATACAAAGTTCACACATTTTGCTAGTGGTGGTAAATAATGAGTAGTATAGGAGTAAAAATTGAGAGTAAAATTAATCAAATACTTTGGATAATATAAACTTTTAAAAACATAAAATTTCATGGTAAAATAATTAGAATACTTTGGATAAACGGTGAAACCAATATAACTATCAAATATATGAACTCTGTACCTAAAATTATTGAATGTGCGCCAAAAAACTGAAACAACAAAAAATAAAATGCTACTACCAAAATGTGAGAGGGATCCGCACTAAACTTCCCATGTTGCTGACTTCGGCGGCAACTATCAGCAGTGATATCTTCATTTTAACCGAAACATGGCTCGACTCAGGAATCAATTCGGCCGAATTAGGCTTCCCTAATTTCAACATCTACCGTAAGGATAGGAATTCTAAAACAAGTGCCAAAACGAGAGGAGGTGGTGTAGCCATTGCTATCTCAAAATATCTCAGTTCTTCAAAAATATCCACAAAAAACACATCCATCGAGCAACTATTTGTCAATGTGAACACTTCTAGAGGTAAAATAATAGTGGGATGTGCATACTTACCTCCGAATTCTGATGTCCAAAGCTACAGCAATCACTGCGACGAGGTTGAATCAATTTGTGCTAAATATCCTAATACTAAACTACTTCTAGTTGGTGATTACAATCTGCCACATTATGATTGGTGTAATATGAATTCTGTCAATTCTTGTTCTAATGTTAATATTCGTGTTATTAGAGATATGGCACTGTTCTTAGGTCTAACACAGTGTAATAATGTTCATAACATAGGAGGTCGTACGTTGGATTTGGCACTGTCAAATGTGTCTGACATCTGTGTTGTGAGAAGTACCGAAATTCTATTACCTGTCGATGTTTACCATCCACCACTAGAAATATGCATGTCTAATCTTAAACCAATTCCTATCGTAAAAAAGGTAGTAGAAACTCGAAATTTCAAAAAAGCTGACTATGTTAAAATTTCAAATTTCCTTAAACAGACTGACTGGTCATTCTTTGATAGCGACGATGATATTAATGTACACCTTAAAAAATTTTACTTCATCGTTAATTCTGCAATTGAACAATTTGTTCCTTTAACGACTTACAGAGAAACTCTATACCCAAAATGGTTCTCAAAAGACCTGATAGACTTAATTTACCTCAAAAAATTATCTCATAAGAGATTCAAACAAAGTCGCCTGGCCATCGATTATACTGCGTTTCAAAAATTGAGGGCAGAGTGCAATAAGCTCTCCGCAAAATGTTACAAAAATTACATTAGTGATGTCGAAGGCTCTATCATGGACGACTCAAATTTCTTTTGGAAATATGTTAAATCCCAAAAAGAAAATGGTACTTACATACCTAGTAGTGTGTCATTCGATTCTAAATTATCCCAAAATCTTCAGGAAACTGTTAATCTTTTTGCTGATTTTTTTAGCGGCGTTTACATTAATGCAAGTGAAGACAGCAATATTTCGTGCTTTGATTTGGTTGAAACTCTTGATATATCTGACTGTAATGTAACCATAGACGATATTATATCTAAGCTGAAGAGTCTTGATTCCCGAAAATCCGCAGGACCTGATAATGTTCCGCCCAGGTTTTTAGTAAATTGTATGCATACATTGTCATATCCTATTCATAAGTTATTTACAAAGTCACTCTCATCAGGTGTATTCCCGGACCTTTGGAAGTTTAGTCTTTTAACGCCCATTTTCAAAAAAGGTAATAAGAGCGAAGTAACAAATTATAGGCCAATATGTATAATGTCTACTTTACCCAAACTTTTTGAAAGCCTAGTACTAGATAAGTTGATATCCCGAATCAATCGAACCATCTCTCCCCTTCAACATGGATTCATTAAAGGTAGATCTACTCTTACCAATTTGATATTGTACACGAATGATATCGTTAATGCCCTTAATGCATCACATCAAACTGATTCCATATATACTGACTTCAGTAAGGCATTTGATAAAGTAAACCACAAAATATTATTACGTAAACTAAAATTGTTGGGAATAAGAGGGAGTATGTTGGAATGGTTTAAGAGTTATCTATTAGGAAGGTACTTAGCAGTCAAGATAGATTCGTTCACTTCTTATACATTTGCTGCCTCGAGCGGAGTACCACAGGGATCTCACTTGGGCCCAATTTTATTTTGTTTGTTTATCAATGATATTGTTAATATTTTTACTAATGTTAAAGTCCTGTTATTTGCCGACGATCTGAAGATATACAGAATAATCAAAGACGATGACGATCGCGCAATTTTGCAGTTGAACCTTAATAAACTATGTGCGTGGTGTTCTGTCAATGATTTGCAACTAAATTTAGGTAAATGCCAGATTATCAGTTTTTACAAAGGCAAAAATCCACTTAATTTTTCCTATTTTATGAATGGTGCTAATCTTCTTCGTGTATCACAGATTCGTGATCTTGGTGTTATATTCCACGAGAGTCTACAGTTTAACGAACACATCGATGAAATAACAAGCGATGCGATGAGAATACTAGGTTTTATTTTGAGAATGGGAGCAAATTTTAAAAGTATGTCAACATTAAAACATCTGTATTGCTCGTTAGTACGAAGCAAATTAGAATACAATTCCACCGTATGGTCACCGTACTACAAGGTCCATTCTCAATCATTAGAAAAGGTACAAAATAAATTCCTTCGGTACATTAATTTTAAAATGAAAATTCCAATCGAATTTATAAATTACAATAACTTGCTTGCTGAAACTAAACTTCTTAAATTATCTGATAGAAGAGTGTTAATTGATTTGCTATTTTTATTCAAAATTATTAAATCTTTAATTGACAGCCCTAATTTGTTGGAACTTATTTGCATTAATGTTCCTGCTAGGCAAACTCGCAGTAAAGATACTTTTAAATTTAACAAGAACCTCAACACTAATTATTCTATTTTTTCACCAATTCCTAGAATTCACAACCTTGCGAATAAATACTGTGAACTTATAGATATATTTGGTTTTGACAATTTTGTGAGCTTTAAAAGGCAACTTATTTCGATTCTATCGGCTAA
Source organism: Hesperophylax consimilis (assembly GCF_061612785.1). Taxonomy (NCBI): domain Eukaryota; kingdom Metazoa; phylum Arthropoda; class Insecta; order Trichoptera; family Limnephilidae; genus Hesperophylax; species Hesperophylax consimilis. The sequence continues at coordinate 323,037 of NC_142852.1, forward strand.
TAATTAACTTTTATAGCTTTAATAATTTTATTACATCTTCTCCCATTCGAAACCTTTCAAGTAAATTATATCCATATTTGTTTGTTTTTTATTTGCTCTACTATACACTTATAATTGTATGCATATACCTACTAACTACTTTTTATACATAACACTATGTTCCATCTCAGATCTTATTATTTCTTATTCATGTCGATATTGCTAAATTCTATTAGTTTTTGCTTTTTACAGGTGCAACTCTTATTTTGTTATTTTTTTTTTTTTTTAAATCTCTGTTATAATGTTCTTTACCTCACGAGTAAGTTACACTCTAATTTATATTGGTTTATCGATTTGTTAAACACACAATTAATACTGGGTTTAAACACACCCACTTACTTACTTTTTATGTTGAACTTTCTTTTACTTACTATTTCATGCTTGGGTATATTTTATATTGAATCCATCTTATTAGTGTTTTGCTAATTTGCACAAAATTTTATTATATGTGTTGCTTTCTTACAATTAACTCCATTTATCTTCTTATGTTCAATTATTGTAATCAATGTAAATGTATATTTTCATGTAAAAGCCCATAAGGGCGTAAATAAAATAATAAATAAATAAATAAATAATAAAATAAAATCCTTTTAAACCATAAAATTCGATGGTAAAATAATTCAAAGATTTTGGATAATAAAAAATATTTAAAACAGTTACATTTGATGTTAAAATAATAGCAGTATTTTGGATAATAGAAACCTTTAAAAACATAAAAATGGATGGTAAAATAATGAAAATACTTTGGATAATAAACACCTTGAAAAGCATAAAATTTTAAAGGGAAATAATTTAAGTACTTTGAATAATAAAAACTTTTAAAACAACGAAATTTGACAGTAATATTATTCAAATACTTTGGATAAAAAAAACCTTTGGTACAATATAATTTGATGGAAAAATAAGTTGAATAATTTGGATAATAAAAACTTTTAGAACAATAAAGTAATATGGTAATAATGATGGTAAAATAATTCAAATACTTAGGATAATTAAAACATTTTAAGCAATAGCATTTGATGGTATAATAATAAAAAAACATTGGATAATGAAAACCTTTTAAAACATAAAATTTCATGGTAAAATAATTAGAATACTGTGGATAGTAAAATAGAATCCCTTTAAACCTTAAAGTTTGATGGTAGAATAATTCAAAAACTATGGTTAATAAAAAATATTTATAACAGTAAAATTTGATGGTAAAATAATAACAGTACTTTGGATAATAGAAACCTTTAAAAACATAAAATTTGATGGTAAAATAATGAAAATACTTTGGATAATAAAAACCTTGAAAAGGATAAAATTTTAAAGGAAAATAATTTAAGTACTTTGAATAATAAAAACCTTTAAAACAATAAAGTTTGACAGTAAAATTATTCAAATACTTTGGATAATAAAAACCTTTGGTACAATCTAATTTGATGGAAAAATAAGTTGAATAATTTGGGTAATAAAAACTTTTAGAGCAATAAAAATTGATGTTAAAATAATTCAAATACTTTTGATAGTTAGAACATTTAAAACAATAGCATTTGATGGAATAATAATAAAAATACATTGGATAATAAGAACCTTTAGAAACATAAAATTTCATGCTAAAATAATTAGAGTACTTTGGATAATAAAATCCTTTTAAACCATAAAATTTGATGGTAACATAATTTAAAATACTTTGGATAATAAAAACCTTTAAAGGTATAAATTTGTTGGTAAAATAATTAAAATACTTTGGATAATAAAACGCTTTAAAGGTATAAAATTTTATGGAAAAATACTTAAAAAACTTTAGATAATAAAAACCTTTAGAGCAATAATATTTTATGGTAAAGTGATTAACATAATTAGAGTAATAAAAACATTTAGAATAATAGAATTTGATGATAAAATAATCAGAATAGTTTGGGTAGTAAAGACATTTAAAATAATAAAATTTTATGGTAAAATAGTTAAAATACTTTGGGTAATAAAAACCATTGGAAAAATAGAAATTGAAGTAAAAATAATTAAAATACTTTGAAAGACCTTTAAAACAATAAAATTTGAAGGTAAAAATGTAAAGATAATTTGGGTTATAATTTGGGTTATAATAGAAAATGATGGTAAAATAATTAAAATAATTTGGGTTATAATAGAAAATGATGGAAACATAATTAAAATAATTAGGGTTATAATAGAAAATGATGGAATAATAATTAAAATAATTTGGGTTATAATTGAAAATGATGGTAAAATAATTAACATAATTTGGGTTATAATAGAAAATGATGGAAAAATAATTAAAATAATTAGGGTTATAATAGAAAATGAAGGAAAAATAATTAAAATAATTAGGGTTATAATAGAAAATGATGGAAAAATAATTAAAATAATTTGGGTAATAAAAACATTTAAAACAAACAAATTTTATGATAAGATAACTTAAATAATTTGGGTAAAAAAAACATTTAGAATGATAAGGTTTGATGTTAAAATAATTAAAATGGTTTTGGTAGTTAATACATTTAGAGCAGTAAAATTTGGTGTTAAAATAATTTGGATAATAAAAAGAATTAGAAAGATTTTTGTAAACAAAATCGGTAGAAATAATTAATGAAATGGGACTTGTAGGGGAATAATATAGTTGCAATGATTGCAATGTGTTAAATAATTCTGCCATTATGATTTATTGCAATACAGGAAGTTTATAATAGAATGCTCAGTTATCTACAGTTGAATCCCCATTTTTTTCAAATCATTTTCATGTTTTATTTCTATTATTTTTTCCCCAGTTGCTTTGCGGACAAGCAATTTATTAGACTTGAACCATACAAATTGATAAAGGGTTTCTTTGGCCCTTTGCTTCGTTTTCCACATCAGTTCCTTGAAGTAAGGAGAGAGTACTTCATTGATGAAGATAGGAGAGGTTGGGTTTAAGGTTTTGGCCTCTTTCTTTAGCGAGAGTAACGATTCCCTTGTTTTTTGGCTGTACAAGGCAATTTGTAGTTTGACCGGGGTGTTCCGCCTGCGATCTTGGGTCCTGGTCACCATGCGGATGTCTTGTAGTTGCAGGGGCAGTCCTAGCGAGCCAGCTACCCGAAGAACGGCCTCCGCGGGTTGTTCTCCCGTCCGTAAGTCCACACCCGCTATTTCCACGCTGTCGGAGAGTTTGACTTGTTCTAAATCCGCGAGTCTACTTTCCAGGGAAGAGATTCTGTTGTTTTTTTTTTCGTTTTCTTCACGTAGGAATTTAGCTTCTTTATAAATGTCCTGTACTTGTTTGAGGTTTAATAGCATGTCTTCATATTGTTTACAGATGAATTCACTGCTTTTTTTGAGGTCATTAATTTCCTCCTCAAACATTTGTTTTATTTCAAAAATTTTGTCATCAAAATGTTTAGTGAGACGATTATATAAGGAGTCGGCTTCTGATCCGAATGTAGCGGACGATGTAGCAGGTGAGTTCGGTCTGCTTTTGCATTTTGGGCATTTCCAGATTTGTTTATTTTTTAATGACATTTTTTTGAAATTGATGTCTGTGATATTTAAGCAATTGTTATGGAAACCGATGTTGCAAGTGGCACACGTGAGCGCATGGTCATTTTTGGTGATAAGGTTTAGGCAGGCTTCGCAATTCATTGTTGGTTCGCTTTTTTAATTTTTTTTTAGATAAATATTCGGAATAGAGTAGGATTCGGTGGTTAGTGCGGCCTCTGTGTGGTGATCGAGCTAATAGATTTTTAATGTTTGTAATAATGTTCTTGTTATTGCTCGCAGACACAGATGGCGTTAAATAAAAACGAAAATAAATAAATAAAGGTTATAGTGAAATTTGCTTTTTTAACTTATTTAACTGATCTGGTATGCACTGGACATAACAATTTAATTTATTTCATTTATATATTTTAATTTTCACTGTCTTGATTTAAATATCTATAGGGAAATATTTTTATGTGGGTTGATTTTGTTACACTTTGTAAAATAAATGTCAAATGTCACAGTTTGAATGATGTTTTTAAATAGATCATTTAGAACAGATTCGTGTATTTTTGATTAGGGACGGCTGGATGAATATACGTAGGATAAAGCACAGTCGCCACTTTAATCCGTTCTGGGTTCACAGAACACTTTTTAACAAATATTTTTTATAATTATGTCGGGAGATGAGCAAAACACGATATCACTCTGTTGTATTATTATTGTAACTGTGCGAGCCTTAAAAGCTTCAGCATTTATTCAGGCTCTATGGGACCAAATGGGCTGAAATTTTGGAAATGTGATATAAATCAGGGTCCAAAACGAAATCAGTCCTAAATTCTGCATAAAGTTGCATTTCTGGTTAAATCATTATTTTACATAGGCACTAATTTCAGACTTGGGTTCGAGCCTTAAAAGCTATTTATTCAGGCTCTATGGGACCAAATGTGCTGAAACTTTGGAAATGTGATAAGAATTAGAGTCCAGAACGAAATCAGTCCTAAAATCTGCATAAAGTTGCATTTCTGGAAAAATCTTTATTTTATCTTGGCACTAATTTCAGACTTGGGTTTGAGCCTTAAAAGCTATTTATTCAGGCTCTATGGGACCAAATGGGCTGAAATTTTGGAAATATGATAAGAATCAGGGTCCAAAACGAAATCAGTCCTAAAATCTGCATAATGTTGCATTTCTGGTTAAATCATTATTTTACATAGGCACTAATTTCAGACTTGGGTTCGAGCCTTAAAAGCTATTTATTCAGGCTCTATGGGACCAAATGGGCTGAAATTTTGGAAATGTGATATAAATCAGGGTCCAAAACGAAATCAGTCCTAAAATCTGCATAAAGTTGCATTTCTGGTTAAATCATTATTTAACATAGGCACTAATTTCAGACTTGGGTTCGAGCCTTAAAAGCTATTTATTCAGGCTCTATGGGACCAAATGGGCTGAAATTTTGGAAATGTGATATAAATCAGGGTCCAAAACGAAATCAGTCCTAAAATCTGCATAAAGTTGCATTTCTGGTTAAATCATTATTTTACATAGGCACTAATTTCAGACTTGGGTTTGAGCCTTAAAAGCTATTTATTCGGGCTCTTTTAGACCAAATGGGCTTAAATATCTGCATAAAGTTGCATTTAAGGAAAAAATATTATTCTTATAGGCACTAATTTCAGACTTGGGTTCGAGCCTTAAAAGCTATTTATTCAGGCTCTATGGGACCAAATGGGCTGAAATTTTGGAAATGTGATATAAATCAGGGTCCAAAACGAAATCAGTCCTAAAATCTGCATAAAGTTGCATTTCTGGTTAAATCATTATTTTACATAGGCACTAATTTCAGACTTGGGTTTGAGCCTTAAAAGCTATTTATTCGGGCTCTTTTAGACCAAATGGGCTTAAATATCTGCATAAAGTTGCATTTAAGGAAAAAATATTATTCTTATAGGCACTAATTTCAGACTTGGGTTCGAGCCTTAAAAGCTATTTATTCAGGCTCTATGGGACCAAATGGGCTGAAATTTTGGAAATGTGATATAAATCAGGGTCCAAAACGAAATCAGTCCTAAATTCTGCATAAAGTTGCATTTCTGGTTAAATCATTATTTTACATAGGCACTAATTTCAGACTTGGGTTTGAGCCTTAAATGCTATTTATTCAGGCTCTTTTAGACCAAATGGGCTTAAATTTTGGAAATGTGATAAGAATCAGGGTCCAGAACGAAATCAGTCCTAAAATCTGCATAAAGTTGCATTTAAGGAAAAAATATTATTCTTATAGGCACTAATTTCAGACTTGGGTTCGAGCCTTAAAAGCTATTTATTCAGGCTCTATGGTACCAAATGTGCTGAAATTTTGGAAATGTGATAAGAATTAGAGTCCAGAACGAAATCAGTCCTAAAATCTGCATAAAGTTGCATTTCTGGAAAAATCTTTATTTTACCTAGGCACTAATTTCAGACTTGGGTTCGAGCCTTAAAAGCTATTTATTCAGGCTCTATGGTACCAAATGTGCTGAAATTTCGGAAATGTGATAAGAATCAGGGTCCAGAACGAAATCAGTCCTAAAATCTGCATAAAGTTGCATTTAAGGAAAAAATATTATTCTTATAGGCACTAATTTCAGACTTGGGTTCGAGCCTTAAAAGCTATTTATCCAGGCTCTATGGGACCAAATGGGCTTAAATTTTGGAAATGTGATAAGAATCAGGGTCCAGAACGAAATCAGTCCTAAAATCTGCATAATGTTGCATTTCTGGTTAAATCATTATTTTACATAGGCACTAATTTCAGACTTGGGTTTGAGCCTTAAAAGCTATTTATCCAGGCTCTATGGGACCAAATGGGCTGAAATTTTGGAAATTTGATAAGAATCAGGGTCTTAAACGAAATCAGTCCTAAAATCTGCATAAAGTTGCATTTCTGGAAAAATCTTTATTTTACCTAGGCACTAATTTCAGACTTGGGTTCGAGCATTAAAAGCTATTTATCCAGGCTCTATGGGACCAAATGGGCTGAAATTTTGGAAATTTGATAAGAATCAGGGTCTTAAACGAAATCAGTCCTAAAATCTGCATAAAGTTGCATTTCTGGAAAAATCTTTATTTTACCTAGGCACTAATTTCAGACTTGGGTTCGAGCCTTAAAAGCTATTTATTCAGGCTCTATGGGACCAAATGTGCTGAAATTTCGGAAATGTGATAAGAATCAGGGTCTAGAACGAAATCAGTCCTAAAATCAGCATAAAGTTGCATTTAAGGAAAAAATATTATTCTTATAGGCACTAATTTCAGACTTGGGTTCGAGCCTTAAAAGCTATTTATCCAGGCTCTATGGGACCAAATGGGGTTAAATTTTGGAAATGTGATAAGAATCAGGGTCGAATACGAAATCAGTCCTAAAATCTATATATAAAGTTGCATTTCTGGAAAAATCATTATTTTACATAGGCACTAATTTCAGACTTGGGTTTGAGCCTTAAAAGCTATTTATTCAGGCTCTATGGGACCAAATGGGCTGAAATTTTGGAAATATGATAAGAATCAGGGTCCAAAACGAAATCAGTCCTAAAATCTGCATAATGTTGCATTTCTGGTTAAATCATTATTTTACATAGGCACTAATTTCAGACTTAAATGCTATTTATTCAGGCTCTTTTAGACCAAATGGGCTTAAATTTTGGAAATGTGATAAGAATCAGGGTCCAGAACGAAATCAGTCCTAAAATCTGCATAAAGTTGCATTTAAGGAAAAATTATTATTCTTATAGGCACTAATTTCAGACTTGGGTTCGAGCCTTAAAAGCTATTTATCCAGGCTCTATGGGACCAAATGGGCTGAAATTTTGGAAATTTGATAAGAATCAGGGTCTTAAACGAAATCAGTCCTAAAATCTGCATAAAGTTGCATTTCTGGAAAAATCTTTATTTTACCTAGGCACTAATTTCAGACTTGGGTTCGAGCCTTAAAAGCTATTTATTCAGGCTTTATGGGACCAAATGTGCTGAAATTTCGGAAATGTGATAAGAATCAGGGTCTAGAACGAAATCAGTCCTAAAATCAGCATAAAGTTGCATTTAAGGAAAAAATATTATTCTTATAGGCACTAATTTCAGACTTGGGTTCGAGCCTTAAAAGCTATTTATCCAGGCTCTATGGGACCAAATGGGGTTAAATTTTGGAAATGTGATAAGAATCAGGGTCGAATACGAAATCAGTCCTAAAATCTATATATAAAGTTGCATTTCTGGTTAAATCATTATTTTACATAGGCACTAATTTCAGACTTGGGTTCGAGCCTTAAAAGCTATTTATTCAGGCTCTATGGGACCAAATGGGCTGAAATTTTTGGAAATGTGATAAGAATTAGAGTCCAGAACGAAATCAGTCCTAAAATCTGCATAAAGTTGCATTTCTGGAAAAATCTTTATTTTACATAGGCACTAATTTCAGACTTGGGTTCGAGCCTTAAAAGCTATTTATTCAGGCTTTATGGGACCAAATGTGCTGAAATTTCGGAAATGTGATAAGAATCAGGGTCTAGAACGAAATCAGTCCTAAAATCAGCATAAAGTTGCATTTAAGGAAAAAATATTATTCTTATAGGCACTAATTTCAGACTTGGGTTCGAGCCTTAAAAGCTATTTATCCAGGCTCTATGGGACCAAATGGGGTTAAATTTTGGAAATGTGATAAGAATCAGGGTCGAATACGAAATCAGTCCTAAAATCTATATATAAAGTTGCATTTCTGGTTAAATCATTATTTTACATAGGCACTAATTTCAGACTTGGGTTCGAGCCTTAAAAGCTATTTATTCAGGCTCTATGGGACCAAATGGGCTGAAATTTTGGAAATGTGATATAAATCAGGGTCCAAAACGAAATCAGTCCTAAATTCTGCATAAAGTTGCATTTCTGGTTAAATCATTATTTTACATAGGCACTAATTTCAGACTTGGGTTTGAGCCTTAAAAGCTATTTATTCAGGCTCTTTTAGACCAAATGGGCTTAAATTTTGGAAATGTGATAAGAATCAGGGTCCAGAACGACATCAGTCCTAAAATCTGCATAAAGTTGCATTTAAGGAAAAAATATTATTCTTATAGGCACTAATTTCAGACTTGGGTTCGAGCCTTAAAAGCTATTTATTCAGGCTCTATGGGACCAAATGGGCTGAAATTTTGGAAATGTGATATAAATCAGGGTCCAAAACGAAATCAGTCCTAAATTCTGCATAAAGTTGCATTTCTGGTTAAATCATTATTTTACATAGGCACTAATTTCAGACTTGGGTTCGAGCCTTAAAAGCTATTTATTCAGGCTCTATGGGACCAAATGGGCTGAAATTTTGGAAATGTGATATAAATCAGGGTCCAAAACGAAATCAGTCCTAAAATCTGCATAAAGTTGCATTTCTGGTTAAATCATTATTTTACATAGGCACTAATTTCAGACTTGGGTTCGAGCCTTAAAAGCTATTTATTCAGGCTCTATGGGACCAAATGGGCTGAAATTTTGGAAATGTGATATAAATCAGGGTCCAAAACGAAATCAGTCCTAAAATCTGCATAAAGTTGCATTTCTGGTTAAATCATTATTTTACATAGGCACTAATTTCAGACTTGGGTTTGAGCCTTAAAAGCTATTTATTCGGGCTCTTTTAGACCAAATGGGCTTGAATATCTGCATAAAGTTGCATTTAAGGAAAAAATATTATTCTTATAGGCACTAATTTCAGACTTGGGTTCGAGCCTTAAAAGCTATTTATTCAGGCTCTATGGGACCAAATGGGCTGAAATTTTGGAAATAAGATATAAATCAGGGTCCAAAACGAAATCAGTCCTAAAATCTGCATAAAGTTGCATTTCTGGTTAAATCATTATTTTACATAGGCACTAATTTCAGACTTGGGTTCGAGCCTTAAAAGCTATTTATTCAGGCTCTATGGGACCAAATGGGCTGAAATTTTGGAAATGTGATATAAATCAGGGTCCAAAACGAAATCAGTCCTAAAATCTGCATAAAGTTGCATTTCTGGTTAAATCATTATTTTACATAGGCACTAATTTCAGACTTGGGTTCGAGCCTTAAAAGCTATTTATTCAGGCTCTATGGGACCAAATGGGCTGAAATTTTGGAAATGTGATATAAATCAGGGTCCAAAACGAAATCAGTCCTAAAATCTGCATAAAGTTGCATTTCTGGTTAAATCATTATTTTACATAGGCACTAATTTCAGACTTGGGTTCGAGCCTTAAAAGCTATTTATTCAGGCTCTATGGGACCAAATGGGCTGAAATTTTGGAAATGTGATGTAAATCAGGGTCCAAAACGAAATCAGTCCTAAAATCTGCATAAAGTTGCATTTCTGGTTAAATCATTATTTTACATAGGCACTAATTTCAGACTTGGGTTCGAGCCTTAAAAGCTATTTATTCAGGCTCTATGGGACCAAATGTGCTGAAATTTTGGAAATGTGATATAAATCAGGGTCCAAAACGAAATCAGTCCTAAATTCTGCATAAAGTTGCATTTCTGGTTAAATCATTATTTTACATAGGCACTAATTTCAGACTTGGGTTTGAGCCTTAAATGCTATTTATTCAGGCTCTTTTAGACCAAATGGGCTTAAATTTTGGAAATGTGATAAGAATCAGGGTCCAGAACGAAATCAGTCCTAAAATCTGCATAAAGTTGCATTTAAGGAAAAAATATTATTCTTATAGGCACTAATTTCAGACTTGGGTTCGAGCCTTAAAAGCTATTTATTCAGGCTCTATGGTACCAAATGTGCTGAAATTTTGGAAATGTGATAAGAATTAGAGTCCAGAACGAAATCAGTCCTAAAATCTGCATAAAGTTGCATTTCTGGAAAAATCTTTATTTTACCTAGGCACTAATTTCAGACTTGGGTTCGAGCCTTAAAAGCTATTTATTCAGGCTCTATGGTACCAAATGTGCTGAAATTTCGGAAATGTGATAAGAATCAGGGTCCAGAACGAAATCAGTCCTAAAATCTGCATAAAGTTGCATTTAAGGAAAAAATATTATTCTTATAAGCACTAATTTCAGACTTGGGTTCGAGCCTTAAAAGCTATTTATCCAGGCTCTATGGGACCAAATGGGCTTAAATTTTGGAAATGTGATAAGAATCAGGGTCCAGAACGAAATCAGTCCTAAAATCTGCATAATGTTGCATTTCTGGTTAAATCATTATTTTACATAGGCACTAATTTCAGACTTGGGTTTGAGCCTTAAAAGCTATTTATTCAGGCTCTTTTAGACCAAATGGGCTTAAATTTTGGAAATGTGATAAGAATCAGGGTCCAGAACGACATCAGTCCTAAAATCTGCATAAAGTTGCATTTAAGGAAAAAATATTATTCTTATAGGCACTAATTTCAGACTTGGGTTCGAGCCTTAAAAGCTATTTATTCAGGCTCTATGGGACCAAATGGGCTGAAATTTTGGAAATGTGATATAAATCAGGGTCCAAAACGAAATCAGTCCTAAAATCTGCATAAAGTTGCATTTCTGGTTAAATCATTATTTTACATAGGCACTAATTTCAGACTTGGGTTTGAGCCTTAAAAGCTATTTATTCGGGCTCTTTTAGACCAAATGGGCTTAAATATCTGCATAAAGTTGCATTTAAGGAAAAAATATTATTCTTATAGGCACTAATTTCAGACTTGGGTTCGAGCCTTAAAAGCTATTTATTCAGGCTCTATGGGACCAAATGGGCTGAAATTTTGGAAATAAGATATAAATCAGGGTCCAAAACGAAATCAGTCCTAAAATCTGCATAAAGTTGCATTTCTGGTTAAATCATTATTTTACATAGGCACTAATTTCAAACTTGGGTTCGAGCCTTAAAAGCTATTTATTCAGGCTCTATGGGACCAAATGGGCTGAAATTTTGGAAATGTGATATAAATCAGGGTCCAAAACGAAATCAGTCCTAAAATCTGCATAAAGTTGCATTTCTGGTTAAATCATTATTTTACATAGGCACTAATTTCAGACTTGGGTTCGAGCCTTAAAAGCTATTTATTCAGGCTCTATGGGACCAAATGGGCTGAAATTTTGGAAATGTGATATAAATCAGGGTCCAAAACGAAATCAGTCCTAAAATCTGCATAAAGTTGCATTTCTGGTTAAATCATTATTTTACATAGGCACTAATTTCAGACTTGGGTTCGAGCCTTAAAAGCTATTTATTCAGGCTCTATGGGACCAAATGGGCTGAAATTTTGGAAATGTGATATAAATCAGGGTCCAAAACGAAATCAGTCCTAAAATCTGCATAAAGTTGCATTTCTGGTTAAATCATTATTTTACATAGGCACTAATTTCAGACTTGGGTTCGAGCCTTAAAAGCTATTTATTCAGGCTCTATGGGACCAAATGTGCTGAAATTTTGGAAATGTGATAAGAATTAGAGTCCAGAACGAAATCAGTCCTAAAATCTGCATAAAGTTGCATTTCTGGAAAAATCTTTATTTTACCTAGGCACTAATTTCAGACTTGGGTTCGAGCCTTAAAAGCTATTTATTCAGGCTCTATGGGACCAAATGTGCTGAAATTTTGGAAATGTGATAAGAATTAGAGTCCAGAACGAAATCAGTCCTAAAATCTGCATAAAGTTGCATTTCTGGAAAAATCTTTATTTTACCTAGGCACTAATTTCAGACTTGGGTTCGAGCCTTAAAAGCTATTTATTCAGGCTCTATGGGACCAAATGTGCTGAAATTTTGGAAATGTGATAAGAATTAGAGTCCAGAACGAAATCAGTCCTAAAATCTGCATAAAGTTGCATTTCTGGAAAAATCTTTATTTTACCTAGGCACTAATTTCAGACTTGGGTTCGAGCCTTAAAAGCTATTTATTCAGGCTCTATGGGACCAAATGTGCTGAAATTTCGGAAATGTGATAAGAATCAGGGTCCAGAACGAAATCAGTCCTAAAATCTGCATAAAGTTGCATTTAAGGAAAAAATATTATTCTTATAAGCACTAATTTCAGACTTGGGTTCGAGCCTTAAAAGCTATTTATCCAGGCTCTATGGGACCAAATGGGCTTAAATTTTGGAAATGTGATAAGAATCAGGGTCCAGAACGAAATCAGTCCTAAAATCTGCATAATGTTGCATTTCTGGTTAAATCATTATTTTACATAGGCACTAATTTCAGACTTGGGTTTTGAGCCTTAAAAGCTATTTATCCAGGCTCTATGGGACCAAATGGGCTGAAATTTTGGAAATTTGATAAGAATCAGGGTCTTAAACGAAATCAGTCCTAAAATCTGCATAAAGTTGCATTTCTGGAAAAATCTTTATTTTACCTAGGCACTAATTTCAGACTTGGGTTCGAGCATTAAAAGCTATTTATCCAGGCTCTATGGGACCAAATGGGCTAAAACGAAATCAGTCCTAAAATCTGCATAAAGTTGCATTTCTGGTTAAATCATTATTTTACATAGGCACTAATTTCAGACTTGGGTTCGAGCCTTAAAAGCTATTTATTCAGGCTCTATGGTACCAAATAAGCTGAAATTTCGGAAATGTGATAAGAATCAGGGTCCAGAACGAAATCAGTCCTAAAATCTGCATAAAGTTGCATTTAAGGAAAAAATATTATTCTTATAAGCACTAATTTCAGACTTGGGTTGGAGCCTTAAAAGCTATTTATCCAGGCTCTATGGGACCAAATGGGCTTAAATTTTGGAAATGTGATAAGAATCAGGGTCCAGAACGAAATCAGTCCTAAAATCTGCATAATGTTGCATTTCTGGTTAAATCATTATTTTACATAGGCACTAATTTCAGACTTGGGTTTGAGCCTTAAAAGCTATTTATTCAGGCTCTTTTAGACCAAATGGGCTTAAATTTTGGAAATGTGATAAGAATCAGGGTCCAGAACGACATCAGTCCTAAAATCTGCATAAAGTTGCATTTAAGGAAAAAATATTATTCTTATAGGCACTAATTTCAGACTTGGGTTCGAGCCTTAAAAGCTATTTATTCAGGCTCTATGGGACCAAATGGGCTGAAATTTTGGAAATGTGATATAAATCAGGGTCCAAAACGAAATCAGTCCTAAAATCTGCATAAAGTTGCATTTCTGGTTAAATCATTATTTTACATAGGCACTAATTTCAGACTTGGGTTTGAGCCTTAAAAGCTATTTATTCGGGCTCTTTTAGACCAAATGGGCTTAAATATCTGCATAAAGTTGCATTTAAGGAAAAAATATTATTCTTATAGGCACTAATTTCAGACTTGGGTTCGAGCCTTAAAAGCTATTTATTCAGGCTCTATGGGACCAAATGGGCTGAAATTTTGGAAATGTGATATAAATCAGGGTCCAAAACGAAATCAGTCCTAAAATCTGCATAAAGTTGCATTTCTGGTTAAATCATTATTTTACATAGGCACTAATTTCAGACTTGGGTTCGAGCCTTAAAAGCTATTTATTCAGGCTCTATGGGACCAAATGGGCTGAAATTTTGGAAATGTGATATAAATCAGGGTCCAAAACGAAATCAGTCCTAAAATCTGCATAAAGTTGCATTTCTGGTTAAATCATTATTTTACATAGGCACTAATTTCAGACTTGGGTTCGAGCCTTAAAAGCTATTTATTCAGGCTCTATGGGACCAAATGGGCTGAAATTTTGGAAATGTGATATAAATCAGGGTCCAAAACGAAATCAGTCCTAAAATCTGCATAAAGTTGCATTTCTGGTTAAATCATTATTTTACATAGGCACTAATTTCAGACTTGGGTTCGAGCCTTAAAAGCTATTTATTCAGGCTCTATGGGACCAAATGGGCTGAAATTTTGGAAATGTGATATAAATCAGGGTCCAAAACGAAATCAGTCCTAAAATCTGCATAAAGTTGCATTTCTGGTTAAATCATTATTTTACATAGGCACTAATTTCAGACTTGGGTTCGAGCCTTAAAAGCTATTTATTCAGGCTCTATGGGACCAAATGTGCTGAAATTTTGGAAATGTGATAAGAATTAGAGTCCAGAACGAAATCAGTCCTAAAATCTGCATAAAGTTGCATTTCTGGAAAAATCTTTATTTTACCTAGGCACTAATTTCAGACTTGGGTTCGAGCCTTAAAAGCTATTTATTCAGGCTCTATGGGACCAAATGTGCTGAAATTTTGGAAATGTGATAAGAATTAGAGTCCAGAACGAAATCAGTCCTAAAATCTGCATAAAGTTGCATTTCTGGAAAAATCTTTATTTTACCTAGGCACTAATTTCAGACTTGGGTTCGAGCCTTAAAAGCTATTTATTCAGGCTCTATGGGACCAAATGTGCTGAAATTTTGGAAATGTGATAAGAATTAGAGTCCAGAACGAAATCAGTCCTAAAATCTGCATAAAGTTGCATTTCTGGAAAAATCTTTATTTTACCTAGGCACTAATTTCAGACTTGGGTTCGAGCCTTAAAAGCTATTTATTCAGGCTCTATGGGACCAAATGTGCTGAAATTTCGGAAATGTGATAAGAATCAGGGTCCAGAACGAAATCAGTCCTAAAATCTGCATAAAGTTGCATTTAAGGAATAAATATTATTCTTATAAGCACTAATTTCAGACTTGGGTTCGAGCCTTAAAAGCTATTTATCCAGGCTCTATGGGACCAAATGGGCTTAAATTTTGGAAATGTGATAAGAATCAGGGTCCAGAACGAAATCAGTCCTAAAATCTGCATAATGTTGCATTTCTGGTTAAATCATTATTTTACATAGGCACTAATTTCAGACTTGGGTTTTGAGCCTTAAAAGCTATTTATCCAGGCTCTATGGGACCAAATGGGCTGAAATTTTGGAAATTTGATAAGAATCAGGGTCTTAAACGAAATCAGTCCTAAAATCTGCATAAAGTTGCATTTCTGGAAAAATCTTTATTTTACCTAGGCACTAATTTCAGACTTGGGTTCGAGCATTAAAAGCTATTTATCCAGGCTCTATGGGACCAAATGGGCTAAAACGAAATCAGTCCTAAAATCTGCATAAAGTTGCATTTCTGGTTAAATCATTATTTTACATAGGCACTAATTTCAGACTTGGGTTCGAGCCTTAAAAGCTATTTATTCAGGCTCTATGGTACCAAATAAGCTGAAATTTCGGAAATGTGATAAGAATCAGGGTCCAGAACGAAATCAGTCCTAAAATCTGCATAAAGTTGCATTTAAGGAAAAAATATTATTCTTATAGGCACTAATTTCAGACTTGGGTTCGAGCCTTAAAAGCTATTTATCCAGGCTCTATGGGACCAAATGGGCTTAAATTTTGGAAATGTGATAAGAATCAGGGTCCAGAACGAAATCAGTCCTAAAATCTGCATAAAGTTGCATTTAAGGAAAAAATATTATTCTTATAGGCACTAATTTCAGACTTGGGTTCGAGCCTTAAAAGCTATTTATTCAGGCTCTATGGTACCAAATGTGCTGAAATTTTGGAAATGTGATAAGAATTAGAGTCCAGAACGAAATCAGTCCTAAAATCTGCATAAAGTTGCATTTCTGGAAAAATCTTTATTTTATCTTGGCACTAATTTCAGACTTGGGTTTGAGCCTTAAAAGCTATTTATTCAGGCTCTATGGGACCAAATGGGCTGAAATTTTGGAAATATGATAAGAATCAGGGTCCAAAACGAAATCAGTCCTAAAATCTGCATAAAGTTGCATTTCTGGTTAAATCATTATTTTACATAGGCACTAATTTCAGACTTGGGTTCGAGCCTTAAAAGCTATTTATTCAGGCTCTATGGGACCAAATGGGCTGAAATTTTGGAAATGTGATATAAATCAGGGTCCAAAACGAAATCAGTCCTAAAATCTGCATAAAGTTGCATTTCTGGTTAAATCATTATTTTACATAGGCACTAATTTCAGACTTGGGTTCGAGCCTTAAAAGCTATTTATTCAGGCTCTATGGGACCAAATGGGCTGAAATTTTGGAAATGTGATATAAATCAGGGTCCAAAACGAAATCAGTCCTAAAATCTGCATAAAGTTGCATTTCTGGTTAAATCATTATTTTACATAGGCACTAATTTCAGACTTGGGTTCGAGCCTTAAAAGCTATTTATTCAGGCTCTATGGGACCAAATGTGCTGAAATTTTGGAAATGTGATATAAATCAGGGTCCAAAACGAAATCAGTCCTAAATTCTGCATAAAGTTGCATTTCTGGTTAAATCATTATTTTACATAGGCACTAATTTCAGACTTGGGTTTGAGCCTTAAATGCTATTTATTCAGGCTCTTTTAGACCAAATGGGCTTAAATTTTGGAAATGTGATAAGAATCAGGGTCCAGAACGAAATCAGTCCTAAAATCTGCATAAAGTTGCATTTAAGGAAAAAATATTATTCTTATAGGCACTAATTTCAGACTTGGGTTCGAGCCTTAAAAGCTATTTATTCAGGCTCTATGGTACCAAATGTGCTGAAATTTTGGAAATGTGATAAGAATTAGAGTCCAGAACGAAATCAGTCCTAAAATCTGCATAAAGTTGCATTTCTGGAAAAATCTTTATTTTACCTAGGCACTAATTTCAGACTTGGGTTCGAGCCTTAAAAGCTATTTATTCAGGCTCTATGGTACCAAATAAGCTGAAATTTCGGAAATGTGATAAGAATCAGGGTCCAGAACGAAATCAGTCCTAAAATCTGCATAAAGTTGCATTTAAGGAAAAAATATTATTCTTATAGGCACTAATTTCAGACTTGGGTTCGAGCCTTAAAAGCTATTTATCCAGGCTCTATGGGACCAAATGGGCTTAAATTTTGGAAATGTGATAAGAATCAGGGTCCAGAACGAAATCAGTCCTAAAATCTGCATAATGTTGCATTTCTGGTTAAATCATTATTTTACATAGGCACTAATTTCAGACTTGGGTTTGAGCCTTAAAAGCTATTTATCCAGGCTCTATGGGACCAAATGGGCTGAAATTTTGGAAATTTGATAAGAATCAGGGTCTTAAACGAAATCAGTCCTAAAATCTGCATAAAGTTGCATTTCTGGAAAAATCTTTATTTTACCTAGGCACTAATTTCAGACTTGGGTTCGAGCATTAAAAGCTATTTATCCAGGCTCTATGGGACCAAATGGGCTGAAATTTTGGAAATTTGATAAGAATCAGGGTCTTAAACGAAATCAGTCCTAAAATCTGCATAAAGTTGCATTTCTGGAAAAATCTTTATTTTACCTAGGCACTAATTTCAGACTTGGGTTCGAGCCTTAAAAGCTATTTATTCAGGCTCTATGGGACCAAATGTGCTGAAATTTCGGAAATGTGATAAGAATCAGGGTCTAGAACGAAATCAGTCCTAAAATCAGCATAAAGTTGCATTTCTGTTTAAATCATTATTTTACATAGGCACTAATTTCAGACTTGGGTTCGAGCCTTAAAAGCTATTTATTCAGGCTCTATGGGACCAAATGTGCTGAAATTTTGGAAATGTGATATAAATCAGGGTCCAAAACGAAATCAGACCTAAATTCTGCATAAAGTTGCATTTCTGGTTAAATCATTATTTTACATAGGCACTAATTTCAGACTTGGGTTTGAGCCTTAAATGCTATTTATTCAGGCTCTTTTAGACCAAATGGGCTTAAATTTTGGAAATGTGATAAGAATCAGGGTCCAGAACGAAATCAGTCCTAAAATCTGCATAAAGTTGCATTTAAGGAAAAAATATTATTCTTATAGGCACTAATTTCAGACTTGGGTTCGAGCCTTAAAAGCTATTTATTCAGGCTCTATGGTACCAAATGTGCTGAAATTTTGGAAATGTGATAAGAATTAGAGTCCAGAACGAAATCAGTCCTAAAATCTGCATAAAGTTGCATTTCTGGAAAAATCTTTATTTTACCTAGGCACTAATTTCAGACTTGGGTTCGAGCCTTAAAAGCTATTTATTCAGGCTCTATGGTACCAAATGTGCTGAAATTTCGGAAATGTGATAAGAATCAGGGTCCAGAACGAAATCAGTCCTAAAATCTGCATAAAGTTGCATTTAAGGAAAAAATATTATTCTTATAGGCACTAATTTCAGACTTGGGTTCGAGCCTTAAAAGCTATTTATCCAGGCTCTATGGGACCAAATGGGCTTAAATTTTGGAAATGTGATAAGAATCAGGGTCCAGAACGAAATCAGTCCTTAAATCTGCATAATGTTGCATTTCTGGTTAAATCATTATTTTACATAGGCACTAATTTCAGACTTGGGTTTGAGCCTTAAAAGCTATTTATCCAGGCTCTATGGGACCAAATGGGCTGAAATTTTGGAAATGTGATAAGAATCAGGGTCGAATACGAAATCAGTCCTAAAATCTATATATAAAGTTGCATTTCTGGAAAAATCATTATTTTACATAGGCACTAATTTCAGACTTGGGTTTGAGCCTTAAAAGCTATTTATTCAGGCTCTATGGGACCAAATGGGCTGAAATTTTGGAAATATGATAAGAATCAGGGTCCAAAACGAAATCAGTCCTAAAATCTGCATAATGTTGCATTTCTGGTTAAATCATTATTTTACATAGGCACTAATTTCAGACTTGGGTTCGAGCCTTAAATGCTATTTATTCAGGCTCTTTTAGACCAAATGGGCTTAAATTTTGGAAATGTGATAAGAATCAGGGTCCAGAACGAAATCAGTCCTAAAATCTGCATAAAGTTGCATTTAAGGAAAAATTATTATTCTTATAGGCACTAATTTCAGACTTGGGTTCGAGCCTTAAAAGCTATTTATCCAGGCTCTATGGGACCAAATGGGCTGAAATTTTGGAAATTTGATAAGAATCAGGGTCTTAAACGAAATCAGTCCTAAAATCTGCATAAAGTTGCATTTCTGGAAAAATCTTTATTTTACCTAGGCACTAATTTCAGACTTGGGTTCGAGCCTTAAAAGCTATTTATTCAGGCTCTATGGGACCAAATGTGCTGAAATTTCGGAAATGTGATAAGAATCAGGGTCTAGAACGAAATCAGTCCTAAAATCAGCATAAAGTTGCATTTAAGGAAAAAATATTATTCTTATAGGCACTAATTTCAGACTTGGGTTCGAGCCTTAAAAGCTATTTATCCAGGCTCTATGGGACCAAATGGGGTTAAATTTTGGAAATGTGATAAGAATCAGGGTCGAATACGAAATCAGTCCTAAAATCTATATATAAAGTTGCATTTCTGGTTAAATCATTATTTTACATAGGCACTAATTTCAGACTTGGGTTCGAGCCTTAAAAGCTATTTATTCAGGCTCTATGGGACCAAATGGGCTGAAATTTTGGAAATGTGATAAGAATTAGAGTCCAGAACGAAATCAGTCCTAAAATCTGCATAAAGTTGCATTTCTGGAAAAATCTTTATTTTACATAGGCACTAATTTCAGACTTGGGTTCGAGCCTTAAAAGCTATTTATCCAGGCTCTATGGGACCAAATGTGCTGAAATTTTGGAAATTTGATAAGAATCAGGGTCCAAAACGAAATCAGTCCTAAAATCTGCATAAAGTTGCATTTCTGGAAAAATCTTTATTTTACATAGGCACTAATTTCAGACTTGGGTTCGAGCCTTAAAAGCTATTTATCCAGGCTCTATGGTACTAAATGTGCTGAAATTTTGGAAATTTGATAAGAATCAGGGTCCAAAACGAAATCAGTCCTAAAATCTGCATAAAGTTGCATTTAAGGAAAAATTATTATTCTTATAGGCACTAATTTCAGACTTGGGTTTGAGCCTTAAAAGCTATTTATTCAGGATCTTTTAGACCAAATGGGCTTAAATTTTGGAAATGTGATAAGAATCAGGGTCCAGAACGACATCAGTCCTAAAATCTGCATAAAGTTGCATTTAAGGAAAAAATATTATTCTTATAGGCACTAATTTCAGACTTGGGTTTGAGCCTTAAAAGCTATTTATTCAGGCTCTATGGGACCAAATGGGCTGAAATTTTGGAAATGTGATATAAATCAGGGTCCAAAACGAAATCAGTCCTAAATTCTGCATAAAGTTGCATTTCTGGTTAAATCATTATTTTACATAGGCACTAATTTCAGACTTGGGTTTGAGCCTTAAAAGCAATTTATTCAGGCTCTTTTAGACCAAATGGGCTTAAATTTTGGAAATGTGATAAGAATCAGGGTCCAGAACGACATCAGTCCTAAAATCTGCATAAAGTTGCATTTAAGGAAAAAATATTATTCTTATAGGCACTAATTTCAGACTTGGGTTCGAGCCTTAAAAGCTATTTATTCAGGCTCTGTGGGACCAAATGGGCTGAAATTTTGGAAATGTGATATAAATCAGGGTCCAAAACGAAATCAGTCCTAAATTCTGCATAAAGTTGCATTTCTGGTTAAATCATTATTTTACATAGGCACTAATTTCAGACTTGGGTTTGAGCCTTAAAAGCTATTTATTCAGGCTCTTTTAGACCAAATGGGCTTAAATTTTGGAAATGTGATAAGAATCAGGGTCCAGAACGACATCAGTCCTAAAATCTGCATAAAGTTGCATTTAAGGAAAAAATATTATTCTTACAGGCACTAATTTCAGACTTGGGTTCGAGCCTTAAAAGCTATTTATTCAGGCTCTATGGGACCAAATGGGACCAAATGGGCTGAAATTTTGGAAATGTGATATAAATCAGGGTCCAAAACGAAATCAGTCCTAAATTCTGCATAAAGTTGCATTTCTGGTTAAATCATTATTTTACATAGGCACTAATTTCAGACTTGGGTTTGAGCCTTAAAAGCTATTTATTCAGGCTCTTTTAGACCAAATGGGCTTAAATTTTGGAAATGTGATAAGAATCAGGGTCCAGAACGACATCAGTCCTAAAATCTGCATAAAGTTGCATTTAAGGAAAAAATATTATTCTTATAGGCACTAATTTCAGACTTGGGTTCGAGCCTTAAAAGCTATTTATTTAGGCTCTATGGGACCAAATGTGCTGAAATTTTGGAAATGTGATAAGAATCAGGGTCCAGAACGAAATAAGTCCTAAAATCTGCATAAAGTTGCATTTAAGGAAAAAATATTATTCTTATAGGCACTAATTTCAGACTTGGGTTCGAGCCTTAAAAGCTATTTATTCAGGCTCTATGGGACCAAATGGGCTGAAATTTTGGAAATGTGATAAGAATCAGGGTCCAAAACGAAATCAGTCGTAAATTCTGCATAAAGTTGCATTTCTGGTTAAATCATTATTTTACATAGGCACTAATTTCAGACTTGGGTTTGAGCCTTAAAAGCTATTTATTCAGGCTCTTTTAGACCAAATGGGCTTAAATTTTGGAAATGTGATAAGAATCAGGGTCCAGAACGACATCAGTCCTAAAATCTGCATAAAGTTGCATTTAAGGAAAAAATATTATTCTTATAGGCACTAATTTCAGACTTGGGTTTGAGCCTTAAAAGCTATTTATTCAGGCTCTTTTAGACCAAATGGGCTTAAATTTTGGAAATGTGATAAGAATCAGGGTCCAGAACGACATCAGTCCTAAAATCTGCATAAAGTTGCATTTAAGGAAAAAATATTATTCTTATAGGCACTAATTTCAGACTTGGGTTCGAGCCTTAAAAGCTATTTATTTAGGCTCTATGGGACCAAATGTGCTGAAATTTTGGAAATGTGATAAGAATCAGGGTCCAGAACGAAATCAGTCCTAAAATCTGCATAAAGTTGCATTTAAGGAAAAAATATTATTCTTATAGGCACTAATTTCAGACTTGGGTTTGAGCCTTAAAAGCTATTTATTCAGGCTCTTTTAGACCAAATGGGCTTAAATTTTGGAAATGTGATAAGAATCAGGGTCCAGAACGACATCAGTCCTAAAATCTGCATAAAGTTGCATTTAAGGAAAAAATATTATTCTTATAGGCACTAATTTCAGACTTGGGTTTGAGCCTTAAAAGCTATTTATTCAGGCTCTATGGGACCAAATGGGCTGAAATTTTGGAAATGTGATAAGAATCAGGGTCCAGAACGACATCAGTCCTAAAATCTGCATAAAGTTGCATTTAAGGAAAAAATATTATTCTTATAGGCACTAATTTCAGACTTGGGTTTGAGCCTTAAAAGCTATTTATTCAGGCTCTATGGGACCAAATGGGCTGAAATTTTGGAAATGTGATAAGAATCAGGGTCCAGAACGACATCAGTCCTAAAATCTGCATAAAGTTGCATTTAAGGAAAAAATATTATTCTTATAGGCACTAATTTCAGACTTGGGTTTGAGCCTTAAAAGCTATTTATTCAGGCTCTTTTAGACCAAATGGGCTGAAATTTTGGAAATTTGATGAGAATCAGGGTCCAAAACGAAATCAGTCCTAAAATCTGCATAAAGTTGCATTTCTGGAAAAATCTTTATTTTACATAGGCACTAATTTCAGACTTGGGTTCGAGCCTTAAAAGCTATTTATTCAGGCTCTATGGTACCAAATGGGCTTAAATTTTGGAAATGTGATAAGAATCAGAGTCCAGAACGAAATCAGTCCTAAAATCTGCATAAAGTTGCATTTCTGGTTAAATCATTATTTTACATAGGCACTAATTTCAGACTTGGGTTTGAGACTTAAAAGCTATTTATTCAGGCTCTTTTAGACCAAATGGGCTAAAATTTTGGAAATGTGATAAGAATCAGCGTCCAGAACGAAATCAGTCCTAAAATCTGCATACAATTGCATTTAAGGAAAAAATATTATTCTTATAGGCACTAATTTCAGACTTGGGTTCGAGCCTTAAAAGCTATTTATTCAGGCTCTATGGGACCAAATGGGCTTAAATTTTGGAAATGTGATAAGAATCAGGGTCCAGAACGACATCAGTCCTAAAATCTGCATAAAGTTGCATTTAAGGAAAAAATATTATTCTTATAGGCACTAATTTCAGACTTGGGTTTGAGCCTTAAAAGCTATTTATTCAGGCTCTATGGGACCAAATGGGCTGAAATTTTGGAAATGTGATATAAATCAGGGTCCAAAACGAAATCAGTCCTAAATTCTGCATAAAGTTGCATTTCTGGTTAAATCATTATTTTACATAGGCACTAATTTCAGACTTGGGTTTGAGCCTTAAAAGCTATTTATTCAGGCTCTTTTAGACCAAATGGGCTGAAATTTTGGAAATTTGATGAGAATCAGGGTCCAAAACGAAATCAGTCCTAAAATCTGCATAAAGTTGCATTTCTGGAAAAATCTTTATTTTACATAGGCACTAATTTCAGACTTGGGTTCGAGCCTTAAAAGCTATTTATTCAGGCTCTTTTAGACCAAATGGGCTTAAATTTTGGAAATGTGATAAGAATCAGGGTCCAGAACGACATCAGTCCTAAAATCTGCATAAAGTTGCATTTAAGGAAAAAATATTATTCTTATAGGCACTAATTTCAGACTTGGGTTCGAGCCTTAAAAGCTATTTATTCAGGCTCTATGGGACCAAATGGGCTGAAATTTTGGAAATTTGATAAGAATCAGGGTCTTAAACGAAATCAGTCCTAAAATCTGCATAAAGTTGCATTTCTGGAAAAATCTTTATTTTACCTAGGCACTAATTTCAGACTTGGGTTCGAGCCTTAAAAGCTATTTATTCAGGCTCTATGGTACCAAATGGGCTGAAATTTCGGAAATGTGATAAGAATCAGGGTCCAAAACGAAATCAGTCCTAAATTCTGCATAAAGTTGCATTTCTGGTTAAATCATTATTTTACATAGGCACTAATTTCAGACTTGGGTTTGAGCCTTAAAAGCTATTTATTCAGGCTCTTTTAGACCAAATGGGCTTAAATTTTGGAAATGTGATAAGAATCAGGGTCCAGAACGACATCAGTCCTAAAATCTGCATAAAGTTGCATTTAAGGAAAAAATATTATTCTTGTAGGCACTAATTTCAGACTTGGGTTTGAGCCTTAAAAGCTATTTATTCAGGCTCTTTTAGACCAAATGGGCTTAAATTTTGGAAATGTGATAAGAATCAGGGTCCAGAACGACATCAGTCCTAAAATCTGCATAAAGTTGCATTTAAGGAAAAAATATTATTCTTATAGGCACTAATTTCAGACTTGGGTTCGAGCCTTAAAAGCTATTTATTTAGGCTCTATGGGACCAAATGTGCTGAAATTTTGGAAATGTGATAAGAATCAGGGTCCAGAACGAAATCAGTCCTAAAATCTGCATAAAGTTGCATTTCTGGAAAAATCTTCATTTTACATAGGCACTAATTTCAGACTTGGGTTCGAGCCTTAAAAGCTATTTATTCAGGCTCTATGGTACCAAATGGGCTTAAATTTTGGAAATGTGATAAGAATCAGGGTCCAGAACGACATCAGTCCTAAAATCTGCATAAAGTTGCATTTAAGGAAAAAATATTATTCTTATAGGCACTAATTTCAGACTTGGGTTTGAGCCTTAAAAGCTATTTATTCAGGCTCTTTTAGACCAAATGGGCTTAAATTTTGGAAATGTCATAAGAATCAGGGTCTTAAACGAAATCAGTCCTAAAATCTGCATAAAGTTGCATTTCTGGAAAAATCTTTATTTTACATAGGCACTAATTTCAGACTTGGGTTCGAGCCTTGAAAGCTATTTATTCAGGCTCTATGGGACCAAATGGGCTGAAATTTTGGAAATGTGATATAAATCAGGGTCCAAAACGAAATCAGTCCTAAATTCTGCATAAAGTTGCATTTCTGGTTAAATCATTATTTAACATAGGCACTAATTTCAGACTTGGGTTTGAGCCTTAAAAGCTATTTATTCAGGCTCTTTTAGACCAAATGGGCTTAAATTTTGGAAATGTGATAAGAATCAGGGTCCAGAACGACATCAGTCCTAAAATCTGCATAAAGTTGCATTTAAGGAAAAAATATTATTCTTATAGGCACTAATTTCAGACTTGGGTTCGAGCCTTAAGAGCTATTTATTCAGGCTCTATTGTACCAAATGTGCTGAAATTTTGGAAATGTGATAAGAATCAGGGTCCAGAACGAAATCAGTCCTAAAATCTGCATAAAGTTGCATTTAAGGAAAAAATATTATTCTTATAGGCACTAATTTCAGACTTGGGTTCGAGCCTTAAAAGCTATTTATTCAGGCTCTATGGGACCAAATGGGCTGAAATTTCGGAAATGTGATAAGAATCAGGGTCCAGAACGAAATCAGTCCTAAAATCTGCATAAAGTTGCATTTCTGGAAAAATCTTTATTTTACCTAGGCACTAATTTCAGACTTGGGTTCGAGCCTTAAAAGCTATTTATTCAGGCTCTTTTAGACCAAATGTGCTGAAATTTTGGAAATGTGATAAGAATCAGGGTCCAGAACGAAATCAGTCCTAAAATCTGCATAAAGTTGCATTTAAGGAAAAAATATTATTCTTATAGGCACTAATTTAGACTTGGGTTCGAGCCTTAAAAGCTATTTATTCAGGCTCTATGGGACCAAATGGGCTGAAATTTTGGAAATGTGATATAAATCAGGGTCCAAAACGAAATCAGTCCTAAATTCTGCATAAAGTTGCATTTCTGGTTAAATCATTATTTTACATAGGCACTAATTTCAGACTTGGGTTTGAGCCTTAAAAGCTATTTATTCAGGCTCTTTTAGACCAAATGGGCTTAAATTTTGGAAATGTGATAAGAATCAGGGTCCAGAACGACATCAGTCCTAAAATCTGCATAAAGTTGCATTTAAGGAAAAAATATTATTCTTATAGGCACTAATTTCAGACTTGGGTTCGAGCCTTAAAAGCTATTTATTCAGGCTCTATGGGACCAAATGGGCTGAAATTTTGGAAATGTGATATAAATCAGGGTCCAAAACGAAATCAGTCCTAAAATCTGCATAAAGTTGCATTTCTGGTTAAATCATTATTTTACATAGGCACTAATTTCAGACTTGGGTTCGAGCCTTAAAAGCTATTTATTCAGGCTCTATGGGACCAAATGGGCTGAAATTTTGGAAATGTGATATAAATCAGGGTCCAAAACGAAATCAGTCCTAAAATCTGCATAAAGTTGCATTTCTGGTTAAATCATTATTTTACATAGGCACTAATTTCAGACTTGGGTTCGAGCCTTAAAAGCTATTTATTCAGGCTCTATGGGACCAAATGGGCTGAAATTTTGGAAATGTGATATAAATCAGGGTCCAAAACGAAATCAGTCCTAAAATCTGCATAAAGTTGCATTTCTGGTTAAATCATTATTTTACATAGGCACTAATTTCTGACTTGGGTTCGAGCCTTAAAAGCTATTTATTCAGGCTCTATGGGACCAAATGGGCTGAAATTTTGGAAATGTGATATAAATCAGGGTCCAAAACGAAATCAGTCCTAAAATCTGCATAAAGTTGCATTTCTGGTTAAATCATTATTTTACATAGGCACTAATTTCAGACTTGGGTTCGAGCCTTAAAAGCTATTTATTCAGGCTCTATGGGACCAAATGTGCTGAAATTTTGGAAATGTGATAAGAATTAGAGTCCAGAACGAAATCAGTCCTAAAATCTGCATAAAGTTGCATTTCTGGAAAAATCTTTATTTTACCTAGGCACTAATTTCAGACTTGGGTTCGAGCCTTAAAAGCTATTTATTCAGGCTCTATGGGACCAAATGTGCTGAAATTTTGGAAATGTGATAAGAATTAGAGTCCAGAACGAAATCAGTCCTAAAATCTGCATAAAGTTGCATTTCTGGAAAAATCTTTATTTTACCTAGGCACTAATTTCAGACTTGGGTTCGAGCCTTAAAAGCTATTTATTCAGGCTCTATGGGACCAAATGTGCTGAAATTTTGGAAATGTGATAAGAATTAGAGTCCAGAACGAAATCAGTCCTAAAATCTGCATAAAGTTGCATTTCTGGAAAAATCTTTATTTTACCTAGGCACTAATTTCAGACTTGGGTTCGAGCCTTAAAAGCTATTTATTCAGGCTCTATGGGACCAAATGTGCTGAAATTTCGGAAATGTGATAAGAATCAGGGTCCAGAACGAAATCAGTCCTAAAATCTGCATAAAGTTGCATTTAAGGAATAAATATTATTCTTATAAGCACTAATTTCAGACTTGGGTTCGAGCCTTAAAAGCTATTTATCCAGGCTCTATGGGACCAAATGGGCTTAAATTTTGGAAATGTGATAAGAATCAGGGTCCAGAACGAAATCAGTCCTAAAATCTGCATAATGTTGCATTTCTGGTTAAATCATTATTTTACATAGGCACTAATTTCAGACTTGGGTTTTGAGCCTTAAAAGCTATTTATCCAGGCTCTATGGGACCAAATGGGCTGAAATTTTGGAAATTTGATAAGAATCAGGGTCTTAAACGAAATCAGTCCTAAAATCTGCATAAAGTTGCATTTCTGGAAAAATCTTTATTTTACCTAGGCACTAATTTCAGACTTGGGTTCGAGCATTAAAAGCTATTTATCCAGGCTCTATGGGACCAAATGGGCTAAAACGAAATCAGTCCTAAAATCTGCATAAAGTTGCATTTCTGGTTAAATCATTATTTTACATAGGCACTAATTTCAGACTTGGGTTCGAGCCTTAAAAGCTATTTATTCAGGCTCTATGGTACCAAATAAGCTGAAATTTCGGAAATGTGATAAGAATCAGGGTCCAGAACGAAATCAGTCCTAAAATCTGCATAAAGTTGCATTTAAGGAAAAAATATTATTCTTATAGGCACTAATTTCAGACTTGGGTTCGAGCCTTAAAAGCTATTTATCCAGGCTCTATGGGACCAAATGGGCTTAAATTTTGGAAATGTGATAAGAATCAGGGTCCAGAACGAAATCAGTCCTAAAATCTGCATAAAGTTGCATTTAAGGAAAAAATATTATTCTTATAGGCACTAATTTCAGACTTGGGTTCGAGCCTTAAAAGCTATTTATTCAGGCTCTATGGTACCAAATGTGCTGAAATTTTGGAAATGTGATAAGAATTAGAGTCCAGAACGAAATCAGTCCTAAAATCTGCATAAAGTTGCATTTCTGGAAAAATCTTTATTTTATCTTGGCACTAATTTCAGACTTGGGTTTGAGCCTTAAAAGCTATTTATTCAGGCTCTATGGGACCAAATGGGCTGAAATTTTGGAAATATGATAAGAATCAGGGTCCAAAACGAAATCAGTCCTAAAATCTGCATAAAGTTGCATTTCTGGTTAAATCATTATTTTACATAGGCACTAATTTCAGACTTGGGTTCGAGCCTTAAAAGCTATTTATTCAGGCTCTATGGGACCAAATGGGCTGAAATTTTGGAAATGTGATATAAATCAGGGTCCAAAACGAAATCAGTCCTAAAATCTGCATAAAGTTGCATTTCTGGTTAAATCATTATTTTACATAGGCACTAATTTCAGACTTGGGTTCGAGCCTTAAAAGCTATTTATTCAGGCTCTATGGGACCAAATGGGCTGAAATTTTGGAAATGTGATATAAATCAGGGTCCAAAACGAAATCAGTCCTAAAATCTGCATAAAGTTGCATTTCTGGTTAAATCATTATTTTACATAGGCACTAATTTCAGACTTGGGTTCGAGCCTTAAAAGCTATTTATTCAGGCTCTATGGGACCAAATGTGCTGAAATTTTGGAAATGTGATATAAATCAGGGTCCAAAACGAAATCAGTCCTAAATTCTGCATAAAGTTGCATTTCTGGTTAAATCATTATTTTACATAGGCACTAATTTCAGACTTGGGTTTGAGCCTTAAATGCTATTTATTCAGGCTCTTTTAGACCAAATGGGCTTAAATTTTGGAAATGTGATAAGAATCAGGGTCCAGAACGAAATCAGTCCTAAAATCTGCATAAAGTTGCATTTAAGGAAAAAATATTATTCTTATAGGCACTAATTTCAGACTTGGGTTCGAGCCTTAAAAGCTATTTATTCAGGCTCTATGGTACCAAATGTGCTGAAATTTTGGAAATGTGATAAGAATTAGAGTCCAGAACGAAATCAGTCCTAAAATCTGCATAAAGTTGCATTTCTGGAAAAATCTTTATTTTACCTAGGCACTAATTTCAGACTTGGGTTCGAGCCTTAAAAGCTATTTATTCAGGCTCTATGGTACCAAATAAGCTGAAATTTCGGAAATGTGATAAGAATCAGGGTCCAGAACGAAATCAGTCCTAAAATCTGCATAAAGTTGCATTTAAGGAAAAAATATTATTCTTATAGGCACTAATTTCAGACTTGGGTTCGAGCCTTAAAAGCTATTTATCCAGGCTCTATGGGACCAAATGGGCTTAAATTTTGGAAATGTGATAAGAATCAGGGTCCAGAACGAAATCAGTCCTAAAATCTGCATAATGTTGCATTTCTGGTTAAATCATTATTTTACATAGGCACTAATTTCAGACTTGGGTTTGAGCCTTAAAAGCTATTTATCCAGGCTCTATGGGACCAAATGGGCTGAAATTTTGGAAATTTGATAAGAATCAGGGTCTTAAACGAAATCAGTCCTAAAATCTGCATAAAGTTGCATTTCTGGAAAAATCTTTATTTTACCTAGGCACTAATTTCAGACTTGGGTTCGAGCATTAAAAGCTATTTATCCAGGCTCTATGGGACCAAATGGGCTGAAATTTTGGAAATTTGATAAGAATCAGGGTCTTAAACGAAATCAGTCCTAAAATCTGCATAAAGTTGCATTTCTGGAAAAATCTTTATTTTACCTAGGCACTAATTTCAGACTTGGGTTCGAGCCTTAAAAGCTATTTATTCAGGCTCTATGGGACCAAATGTGCTGAAATTTCGGAAATGTGATAAGAATCAGGGTCTAGAACGAAATCAGTCCTAAAATCAGCATAAAGTTGCATTTCTGTTTAAATCATTATTTTACATAGGCACTAATTTCAGACTTGGGTTCGAGCCTTAAAAGCTATTTATTCAGGCTCTATGGGACCAAATGTGCTGAAATTTTGGAAATGTGATATAAATCAGGGTCCAAAACGAAATCAGACCTAAATTCTGCATAAAGTTGCATTTCTGGTTAAATCATTATTTTACATAGGCACTAATTTCAGACTTGGGTTTGAGCCTTAAATGCTATTTATTCAGGCTCTTTTAGACCAAATGGGCTTAAATTTTGGAAATGTGATAAGAATCAGGGTCCAGAACGAAATCAGTCCTAAAATCTGCATAAAGTTGCATTTAAGGAAAAAATATTATTCTTATAGGCACTAATTTCAGACTTGGGTTCGAGCCTTAAAAGCTATTTATTCAGGCTCTATGGTACCAAATGTGCTGAAATTTTGGAAATGTGATAAGAATTAGAGTCCAGAACGAAATCAGTCCTAAAATCTGCATAAAGTTGCATTTCTGGAAAAATCTTTATTTTACCTAGGCACTAATTTCAGACTTGGGTTCGAGCCTTAAAAGCTATTTATTCAGGCTCTATGGTACCAAATGTGCTGAAATTTCGGAAATGTGATAAGAATCAGGGTCCAGAACGAAATCAGTCCTAAAATCTGCATAAAGTTGCATTTAAGGAAAAAATATTATTCTTATAGGCACTAATTTCAGACTTGGGTTCGAGCCTTAAAAGCTATTTATCCAGGCTCTATGGGACCAAATGGGCTTAAATTTTGGAAATGTGATAAGAATCAGGGTCCAGAACGAAATCAGTCCTTAAATCTGCATAATGTTGCATTTCTGGTTAAATCATTATTTTACATAGGCACTAATTTCAGACTTGGGTTTGAGCCTTAAAAGCTATTTATCCAGGCTCTATGGGACCAAATGGGCTGAAATTTTGGAAATGTGATAAGAATCAGGGTCGAATACGAAATCAGTCCTAAAATCTATATATAAAGTTGCATTTCTGGAAAAATCATTATTTTACATAGGCACTAATTTCAGACTTGGGTTCGAGCCTTAAATGCTATTTATTCAGGCTCTTTTAGACCAAATGGGCTTAAATTTTGGAAATGTGATAAGAATCAGGGTCCAGAACGAAATCAGTCCTAAAATCTGCATAAAGTTGCATTTAAGGAAAAATTATTATTCTTATAGGCACTAATTTCAGACTTGGGTTCGAGCCTTAAAAGCTATTTATCCAGGCTCTATGGGACCAAATGGGCTGAAATTTTGGAAATTTGATAAGAATCAGGGTCTTAAACGAAATCAGTCCTAAAATCTGCATAAAGTTGCATTTCTGGAAAAATCTTTATTTTACCTAGGCACTAATTTCAGACTTGGGTTCGAGCCTTAAAAGCTATTTATTCAGGCTCTATGGGACCAAATGTGCTGAAATTTCGGAAATGTGATAAGAATCAGGGTCTAGAACGAAATCAGTCCTAAAATCAGCATAAAGTTGCATTTAAGGAAAAAATATTATTCTTATAGGCACTAATTTCAGACTTGGGTTCGAGCCTTAAAAGCTATTTATCCAGGCTCTATGGGACCAAATGGGGTTAAATTTTGGAAATGTGATAAGAATCAGGGTCGAATACGAAATCAGTCCTAAAATCTATATATAAAGTTGCATTTCTGGTTAAATCATTATTTTACATAGGCACTAATTTCAGACTTGGGTTCGAGCCTTAAAAGCTATTTATTCAGGCTCTATGGGACCAAATGGGCTGAAATTTTGGAAATGTGATAAGAATTAGAGTCCAGAACGAAATCAGTCCTAAAATCTGCATAAAGTTGCATTTCTGGAAAAATCTTTATTTTACATAGGCACTAATTTCAGACTTGGGTTCGAGCCTTAAAAGCTATTTATCCAGGCTCTATGGGACCAAATGTGCTGAAATTTTGGAAATTTGATAAGAATCAGGGTCCAAAACGAAATCAGTCCTAAAATCTGCATAAAGTTGCATTTCTGGAAAAATCTTTATTTTACATAGGCACTAATTTCAGACTTGGGTTCGAGCCTTAAAAGCTATTTATCCAGGCTCTATGGTACTAAATGTGCTGAAATTTTGGAAATTTGATAAGAATCAGGGTCCAAAACGAAATCAGTCCTAAAATCTGCATAAAGTTGCATTTAAGGAAA
The DNA here is from genome assembly GCF_061612785.1 of Hesperophylax consimilis. Classification (NCBI taxonomy): domain Eukaryota; kingdom Metazoa; phylum Arthropoda; class Insecta; order Trichoptera; family Limnephilidae; genus Hesperophylax; species Hesperophylax consimilis. The sequence continues at coordinate 355,571 of NC_142852.1, forward strand.
AATTATTATTCTTATAGGCACTAATTTCAGACTTGGGTTTGAGCCTTAAAAGCTATTTATTCAGGATCTTTTAGACCAAATGGGCTTAAATTTTGGAAATGTGATAAGAATCAGGGTCCAGAACGACATCAGTCCTAAAATCTGCATAAAGTTGCATTTAAGGAAAAAATATTATTCTTATAGGCACTAATTTCAGACTTGGGTTTGAGCCTTAAAAGCTATTTATTCAGGCTCTATGGGACCAAATGGGCTGAAATTTTGGAAATGTGATATAAATCAGGGTCCAAAACGAAATCAGTCCTAAATTCTGCATAAAGTTGCATTTCTGGTTAAATCATTATTTTACATAGGCACTAATTTCAGACTTGGGTTTGAGCCTTAAAAGCAATTTATTCAGGCTCTTTTAGACCAAATGGGCTTAAATTTTGGAAATGTGATAAGAATCAGGGTCCAGAACGACATCAGTCCTAAAATCTGCATAAAGTTGCATTTAAGGAAGAAATATTATTCTTATAGGCACTAATTTCAGACTTGGGTTCGAGCCTTAAAAGCTATTTATTCAGGCTCTGTGGGACCAAATGGGCTGAAATTTTGGAAATGTGATATAAATCAGGGTCCAAAACGAAATCAGTCCTAAATTCTGCATAAAGTTGCATTTCTGGTTAAATCATTATTTTACATAGGCACTAATTTCAGACTTGGGTTTGAGCCTTAAAAGCTATTTATTCAGGCTCTTTTAGACCAAATGGGCTTAAATTTTGGAAATGTGATAAGAATCAGGGTCCAGAACGACATCAGTCCTAAAATCTGCATAAAGTTGCATTTAAGGAAAAAATATTATTCTTACAGGCACTAATTTCAGACTTGGGTTCGAGCCTTAAAAGCTATTTATTCAGGCTCTATGGGACCAAATGGGACCAAATGGGCTGAAATTTTGGAAATGTGATATAAATCAGGGTCCAAAACGAAATCAGTCCTAAATTCTGCATAAAGTTGCATTTCTGGTTAAATCATTATTTTACATAGGCACTAATTTCAGACTTGGGTTTGAGCCTTAAAAGCTATTTATTCAGGCTCTTTTAGACCAAATGGGCTTAAATTTTGGAAATGTGATAAGAATCAGGGTCCAGAACGACATCAGTCCTAAAATCTGCATAAAGTTGCATTTAAGGAAAAAATATTATTCTTATAGGCACTAATTTCAGACTTGGGTTCGAGCCTTAAAAGCTATTTATTTAGGCTCTATGGGACCAAATGTGCTGAAATTTTGGAAATGTGATAAGAATCAGGGTCCAGAACGAAATAAGTCCTAAAATCTGCATAAAGTTGCATTTAAGGAAAAAATATTATTCTTATAGGCACTAATTTCAGACTTGGGTTCGAGCCTTAAAAGCTATTTATTCAGGCTCTATGGGACCAAATGGGCTGAAATTTTGGAAATGTGATAAGAATCAGGGTCCAAAACGAAATCAGTCGTAAATTCTGCATAAAGTTGCATTTCTGGTTAAATCATTATTTTACATAGGCACTAATTTCAGACTTGGGTTTGAGCCTTAAAAGCTATTTATTCAGGCTCTTTTAGACCAAATGGGCTTAAATTTTGGAAATGTGATAAGAATCAGGGTCCAGAACGACATCAGTCCTAAAATCTGCATAAAGTTGCATTTAAGGAAAAAATATTATTCTTATAGGCACTAATTTCAGACTTGGGTTTGAGCCTTAAAAGCTATTTATTCAGGCTCTTTTAGACCAAATGGGCTTAAATTTTGGAAATGTGATAAGAATCAGGGTCCAGAACGACATCAGTCCTAAAATCTGCATAAAGTTGCATTTAAGGAAAAAATATTATTCTTATAGGCACTAATTTCAGACTTGGGTTCGAGCCTTAAAAGCTATTTATTTAGGCTCTATGGGACCAAATGTGCTGAAATTTTGGAAATGTGATAAGAATCAGGGTCCAGAACGAAATCAGTCCTAAAATCTGCATAAAGTTGCATTTAAGGAAAAAATATTATTCTTATAGGCACTAATTTCAGACTTGGGTTTGAGCCTTAAAAGCTATTTATTCAGGCTCTTTTAGACCAAATGGGCTTAAATTTTGGAAATGTGATAAGAATCAGGGTCCAGAACGACATCAGTCCTAAAATCTGCATAAAGTTGCATTTAAGGAAAAAATATTATTCTTATAGGCACTAATTTCAGACTTGGGTTTGAGCCTTAAAAGCTATTTATTCAGGCTCTATGGGACCAAATGGGCTGAAATTTTGGAAATGTGATAAGAATCAGGGTCCAGAACGACATCAGTCCTAAAATCTGCATAAAGTTGCATTTAAGGAAAAAATATTATTCTTATAGGCACTAATTTCAGACTTGGGTTTGAGCCTTAAAAGCTATTTATTCAGGCTCTATGGGACCAAATGGGCTGAAATTTTGGAAATGTGATAAGAATCAGGGTCCAGAACGACATCAGTCCTAAAATCTGCATAAAGTTGCATTTAAGGAAAAAATATTATTCTTATAGGCACTAATTTCAGACTTGGGTTTGAGCCTTAAAAGCTATTTATTCAGGCTCTTTTAGACCAAATGGGCTGAAATTTTGGAAATTTGATGAGAATCAGGGTCCAAAACGAAATCAGTCCTAAAATCTGCATAAAGTTGCATTTCTGGAAAAATCTTTATTTTACATAGGCACTAATTTCAGACTTGGGTTCGAGCCTTAAAAGCTATTTATTCAGGCTCTATGGTACCAAATGGGCTTAAATTTTGGAAATGTGATAAGAATCAGAGTCCAGAACGAAATCAGTCCTAAAATCTGCATAAAGTTGCATTTCTGGTTAAATCATTATTTTACATAGGCACTAATTTCAGACTTGGGTTTGAGACTTAAAAGCTATTTATTCAGGCTCTTTTAGACCAAATGGGCTAAAATTTTGGAAATGTGATAAGAATCAGCGTCCAGAACGAAATCAGTCCTAAAATCTGCATACAATTGCATTTAAGGAAAAAATATTATTCTTATAGGCACTAATTTCAGACTTGGGTTCGAGCCTTAAAAGCTATTTATTCAGGCTCTATGGGACCAAATGGGCTTAAATTTTGGAAATGTGATAAGAATCAGGGTCCAGAACGACATCAGTCCTAAAATCTGCATAAAGTTGCATTTAAGGAAAAAATATTATTCTTATAGGCACTAATTTCAGACTTGGGTTTGAGCCTTAAAAGCTATTTATTCAGGCTCTATGGGACCAAATGGGCTGAAATTTTGGAAATGTGATATAAATCAGGGTCCAAAACGAAATCAGTCCTAAATTCTGCATAAAGTTGCATTTCTGGTTAAATCATTATTTTACATAGGCACTAATTTCAGACTTGGGTTTGAGCCTTAAAAGCTATTTATTCAGGCTCTTTTAGACCAAATGGGCTGAAATTTTGGAAATTTGATGAGAATCAGGGTCCAAAACGAAATCAGTCCTAAAATCTGCATAAAGTTGCATTTCTGGAAAAATCTTTATTTTACATAGGCACTAATTTCAGACTTGGGTTCGAGCCTTAAAAGCTATTTATTCAGGCTCTTTTAGACCAAATGGGCTTAAATTTTGGAAATGTGATAAGAATCAGGGTCCAGAACGACATCAGTCCTAAAATCTGCATAAAGTTGCATTTAAGGAAAAAATATTATTCTTATAGGCACTAATTTCAGACTTGGGTTCGAGCCTTAAAAGCTATTTATTCAGGCTCTATGGGACCAAATGGGCTGAAATTTTGGAAATTTGATAAGAATCAGGGTCTTAAACGAAATCAGTCCTAAAATCTGCATAAAGTTGCATTTCTGGAAAAATCTTTATTTTACCTAGGCACTAATTTCAGACTTGGGTTCGAGCCTTAAAAGCTATTTATTCAGGCTCTATGGTACCAAATGGGCTGAAATTTCGGAAATGTGATAAGAATCAGGGTCCAAAACGAAATCAGTCCTAAATTCTGCATAAAGTTGCATTTCTGGTTAAATCATTATTTTACATAGGCACTAATTTCAGACTTGGGTTTGAGCCTTAAAAGCTATTTATTCAGGCTCTTTTAGACCAAATGGGCTTAAATTTTGGAAATGTGATAAGAATCAGGGTCCAGAACGACATCAGTCCTAAAATCTGCATAAAGTTGCATTTAAGGAAAAAATATTATTCTTGTAGGCACTAATTTCAGACTTGGGTTTGAGCCTTAAAAGCTATTTATTCAGGCTCTTTTAGACCAAATGGGCTTAAATTTTGGAAATGTGATAAGAATCAGGGTCCAGAACGACATCAGTCCTAAAATCTGCATAAAGTTGCATTTAAGGAAAAAATATTATTCTTATAGGCACTAATTTCAGACTTGGGTTCGAGCCTTAAAAGCTATTTATTTAGGCTCTATGGGACCAAATGTGCTGAAATTTTGGAAATGTGATAAGAATCAGGGTCCAGAACGAAATCAGTCCTAAAATCTGCATAAAGTTGCATTTCTGGAAAAATCTTCATTTTACATAGGCACTAATTTCAGACTTGGGTTCGAGCCTTAAAAGCTATTTATTCAGGCTCTATGGTACCAAATGGGCTTAAATTTTGGAAATGTGATAAGAATCAGGGTCCAGAACGACATCAGTCCTAAAATCTGCATAAAGTTGCATTTAAGGAAAAAATATTATTCTTATAGGCACTAATTTCAGACTTGGGTTTGAGCCTTAAAAGCTATTTATTCAGGCTCTTTTAGACCAAATGGGCTTAAATTTTGGAAATGTCATAAGAATCAGGGTCTTAAACGAAATCAGTCCTAAAATCTGCATAAAGTTGCATTTCTGGAAAAATCTTTATTTTACATAGGCACTAATTTCAGACTTGGGTTCGAGCCTTGAAAGCTATTTATTCAGGCTCTATGGGACCAAATGGGCTGAAATTTTGGAAATGTGATATAAATCAGGGTCCAAAACGAAATCAGTCCTAAATTCTGCATAAAGTTGCATTTCTGGTTAAATCATTATTTAACATAGGCACTAATTTCAGACTTGGGTTTGAGCCTTAAAAGCTATTTATTCAGGCTCTTTTAGACCAAATGGGCTTAAATTTTGGAAATGTGATAAGAATCAGGGTCCAGAACGACATCAGTCCTAAAATCTGCATAAAGTTGCATTTAAGGAAAAAATATTATTCTTATAGGCACTAATTTCAGACTTGGGTTCGAGCCTTAAGAGCTATTTATTCAGGCTCTATTGTACCAAATGTGCTGAAATTTTGGAAATGTGATAAGAATCAGGGTCCAGAACGAAATCAGTCCTAAAATCTGCATAAAGTTGCATTTAAGGAAAAAATATTATTCTTATAGGCACTAATTTCAGACTTGGGTTCGAGCCTTAAAAGCTATTTATTCAGGCTCTATGGGACCAAATGGGCTGAAATTTCGGAAATGTGATAAGAATCAGGGTCCAGAACGAAATCAGTCCTAAAATCTGCATAAAGTTGCATTTCTGGAAAAATCTTTATTTTACCTAGGCACTAATTTCAGACTTGGGTTCGAGCCTTAAAAGCTATTTATTCAGGCTCTTTTAGACCAAATGTGCTGAAATTTTGGAAATGTGATAAGAATCAGGGTCCAGAACGAAATCAGTCCTAAAATCTGCATAAAGTTGCATTTAAGGAAAAAATATTATTCTTATAGGCACTAATTTAGACTTGGGTTCGAGCCTTAAAAGCTATTTATTCAGGCTCTATGGGACCAAATGGGCTGAAATTTTGGAAATGTGATATAAATCAGGGTCCAAAACGAAATCAGTCCTAAATTCTGCATAAAGTTGCATTTCTGGTTAAATCATTATTTTACATAGGCACTAATTTCAGACTTGGGTTTGAGCCTTAAAAGCTATTTATTCAGGCTCTTTTAGACCAAATGGGCTTAAATTTTGGAAATGTGATAAGAATCAGGGTCCAGAACGACATCAGTCCTAAAATCTGCATAAAGTTGCATTTAAGGAAAAAATATTATTCTTATAGGCACTAATTTCAGACTTGGGTTCGAGCCTTAAGAGCTATTTATTCAGGCTCTATTGTACCAAATGTGCTGAAATTTTGGAAATGTGATAAGAATCAGGGTCCAGAACGAAATCAGTCCTAAAATCTGCATAAAGTTGCATTTAAGGAAAAAATATTATTCTTATAGGCACTAATTTCAGACTTGGGTTCGAGCCTTAAAAGCTATTTATTCAGGCTCTATGGGACCAAATGGGCTGAAATTTCGGAAATGTGATAAGAATCAGGGTCCAGAACGAAATCAGTCCTAAAATCTGCATAAAGTTGCATTTCTGGAAAAATCTTTATTTTACCTAGGCACTAATTTCAGACTTGGGTTCGAGCCTTAAAAGCTATTTATTCAGGCTCTTTTAGACCAAATGTGCTGAAATTTTGGAAATGTGATAAGAATCAGGGTCCAGAACGAAATCAGTCCTAAAATCTGCATAAAGTTGCATTTAAGGAAAAAATATTATTCTTATAGGCACTAATTTAGACTTGGGTTCGAGCCTTAAAAGCTATTTATTCAGGCTCTATGGGACCAAATGGGCTGAAATTTTGGAAATGTGATATAAATCAGGGTCCAAAACGAAATCAGTCCTAAATTCTGCATAAAGTTGCATTTCTGGTTAAATCATTATTTTACATAGGCACTAATTTCAGACTTGGGTTTGAGCCTTAAAAGCTATTTATTCAGGCTCTATGGGACCAAATGGGCTGAAATTTCGGAAATGTGATAAGAATCAGGGTCCAAAACGAAATCAGTCCTAAATTCTGCATAAAGTTGCATTTCTGGTTAAATCATTATTTTACATAGGCACTAATTTCAGACTTGGGTTTGAGCCTTAAAAGCTATTTATTCAGGCTCTTTTAGACCAAATGGGCTTAAATTTTGGAAATGTGATAAGAATCAGGGTCCAGAACGACATCAGTCCTAAAATCTGCATAAAGTTGCATTTAAGGAAAAAATATTATTCTTATAGGCACTAATTTCAGACTTGGGTTCGAGCCTTAAGAGCTATTTATTCAGGCTCTATTGTACCAAATGTGCTGAAATTTTGGAAATGTGATAAGAATCAGGGTCCAGAACGAAATCAGTCCTAAAATCTGCATAAAGTTGCATTTCTGGAAAAATCTTTATTTTACCTAGGCACTAATTTCAGACTTGGGTTCGAGCCTTAAAAGCTATTTATTCAGGCTCTTTTAGACCAAATGTGCTGAAATTTTGGAAATGTGATAAGAATCAGGGTCCAGAACGAAATCAGTCCTAAAATCTGCATAAAGTTGCATTTAAGGAAAAAATATTATTCTTATAGGCACTAATTTAGACTTGGGTTCGAGCCTTAAAAGCTATTTATTCAGGCTCTATGGGACCAAATGGGCTGAAATTTTGGAAATGTGATATAAATCAGGGTCCAAAACGAAATCAGTCCTAAATTCTGCATAAAGTTGCATTTCTGGTTAAATCATTATTTTACATAGGCACTAATTTCAGACTTGGGTTTGAGCCTTAAAAGCTATTTATTCAGGCTCTTTTAGACCAAATGGGCTTAAATTTTGGAAATGTGATAAGAATCAGGGTCCAGAACGACATCAGTCCTAAAATCTGCATAAAGTTGCATTTAAGGAAAAAATATTATTCTTATAGGCACTAATTTCAGACTTGGGTTCGAGCCTTAAGAGCTATTTATTCAGGCTCTATTGTACCAAATGTGCTGAAATTTTGGAAATGTGATAAGAATCAGGGTCCAGAACGAAATCAGTCCTAAAATCTGCATAAAGTTGGATTTCTGGAAAAATCTTTATTTTACCTAGGCACTAATTTCAGACTTGGGTTCGAGCCTTAAAAGCTATTTATTCAGGCTCTTTTAGACCAAATGTGCTGAAATTTTGGAAATGTGATAAGAATCAGGGTCCAGAACGAAATCAGTCCTAAAATCTGCATAAAGTTGCATTTAAGGAAAAAATATTATTCTTATAGGCACTAATTTAGACTTGGGTTCGAGCCTTAAAAGCTATTTATTCAGGCTCTATGGGACCAAATGGGCTGAAATTTTGGAAATGTGATATAAATCAGGGTCCAAAACGAAATCAGTCCTAAATTCTGCATAAAGTTGCATTTCTGGTTAAATCATTATTTTACATAGGCACTAATTTCAGACTTGGGTTTGAGCCTTAAAAGCTATTTATTCAGGCTCTTTTAGACCAAATGGGCTTAAATTTTGGAAATGTGATAAGAATCAGGGTCCAGAACGACATCAGTCCTAAAATCTGCATAAAGTTGCATTTAAGGAAAAAATATTATTCTTATAGGCACTAATTTCAGACTTGGGTTCGAGCCTTAAGAGCTATTTATTCAGGCTCTATTGTACCAAATGTGCTGAAATTTTGGAAATGTGATAAGAATCAGGGTCCAGAACGAAATCAGTCCTAAAATCTGCATAAAGTTGCATTTAAGGAAAAAATATTATTCTTATAGGCACTAATTTCAGACTTGGGTTCGAGCCTTAAAAGCTATTTATTCAGGCTCTATGGGACCAAATGGGCTGAAATTTCGGAAATGTGATAAGAATCAGGGTCCAGAACGAAATCAGTCCTAAAATCTGCATAAAGTTGCATTTCTGGAAAAATCTTTATTTTACCTAGGCACTAATTTCAGACTTGGGTTCGAGCCTTAAAAGCTATTTATTCAGGCTCTTTTAGACCAAATGTGCTGAAATTTTGGAAATGTGATAAGAATCAGGGTCCAGAACGAAATCAGTCCTAAAATCTGCATAAAGTTGCATTTAAGGAAAAAATATTATTCTTATAGGCACTAATTTAGACTTGGGTTCGAGCCTTAAAAGCTATTTATTCAGGCTCTATGGGACCAAATGGGCTGAAATTTTGGAAATGTGATATAAATCAGGGTCCAAAACGAAATCAGTCCTAAATTCTGCATAAAGTTGCATTTCTGGTTAAATCATTATTTTACATAGGCACTAATTTCAGACTTGGGTTTGAGCCTTAAAAGCTATTTATTCAGGCTCTTTTAGACCAAATGGGCTTAAATTTTGGAAATGTGATAAGAATCAGGGTCCAGAACGACATCAGTCCTAAAATCTGCATAAAGTTGCATTTAAGGAAAAAATATTATTCTTATAGGCACTAATTTCAGACTTGGGTTCGAGCCTTAAGAGCTATTTATTCAGGCTCTATTGTACCAAATGTGCTGAAATTTTGGAAATGTGATAAGAATCAGGGTCCAGAACGAAATCAGTCCTAAAATCTGCATAAAGTTGCATTTAAGGAAAAAATATTATTCTTATAGGCACTAATTTCAGACTTGGGTTCGAGCCTTAAAAGCTATTTATTCAGGCTCTATGGGACCAAATGGGCTGAAATTTCGGAAATGTGATAAGAATCAGGGTCCAGAACGAAATCAGTCCTAAAATCGGCATAAAGTTGCATTTCTGGAAAAATCTTTATTTTACCTAGGCACTAATTTCAGACTTGGGTTCGAGCCTTAAAAGCTATTTATTCAGGCTCTATGGGACCAAATGGGCTGAAATTTTGGAAATTTGATAAGAATCAGGGTCTTAAACGAAATCAGTCCTAAAATCTGCATAAAGTTGCATTTCTGGAAAAATCTTTATTTTACCTAGGCACTAATTTCAGACTTGGGTTCGAGCCTTAAAAGCTATTTATTCAGGCTCTATGGGACCAAATGGGCTGAAATTTTGGAAATTTGATAAGAATCAGGGTCTTAAACGAAATCAGTCCTAAAATCTGCATAAAGTTGCATTTCTGGAAAAATCTTTATTTTACCTAGGCACTAATTTGTGACTTGGGTTCGAGCCTTAAAAGCTATTTATTCAGGCTCTATGGGACCAAATGGGCTGAAATTTCGGAAATGTGATAAGAATCAGGGTCCAAAACGAAATCAGTCCTAAATTCTGCATAAAGTTGCATTTCTGGTTAAATCATTATTTTACATAGGCACTAATTTCAGACTTGGGTTTGAGCCTTAAAAGCTATTTATTCAGGCTCTTTTAGACCAAATGGGCTTAAATTTTGGAAATGTGATAAGAATCAGGGTCCAGAACGACATCAGTCCTAAAATCTGCATAAAGTTGCATTTAAGGAAAAAATATTATTCTTATAGGCACTAATTTCAGACTTGGGTTTGAGCCTTAAAAGCTATTTATTCAGGCTCTTTTAGACCAAATGGGCTTAAATTTTGGAAATGTGATAAGAATCAGGGTCCAGAACGACATCAGTCCTAAAATCTGCATAAAGTTGCATTTAAGGAAAAAATATTATTCTTATAGGCACTAATTTCAGACTTGGGTTCGAGCCTTAAAAGCTATTTATTTAGGCTCTATGGGACCAAATGTGCTGAAATTTTGGAAATGTGATAAGAATCAGGGTCCAGAACGAAATCAGTCCTAAAATCTGCATAAAGTTGCATTTAAGGAAAAAATATTATTCTTATAGGCACTAATTTCAGACTTGGGTTTGAGCCTTAAAAGCTATTTATTCAGGCTCTTTTAGACCAAATGGGCTTAAATTTTGGAAATGTGATAAGAATCAGGGTCCAGAACGACATCAGTCCTAAAATCTGCATAAAGTTGCATTTAAGGAAAAAATATTATTCTTATAGGCACTAATTTCAGACTTGGGTTTGAGCCTTAAAAGCTATTTATTCAGGCTCTATGGGACCAAATGGGCTGAAATTTTGGAAATGTGATAAGAATCAGGGTCCAGAACGACATCAGTCCTAAAATCTGCATAAAGTTGCATTTAAGGAAAAAATATTATTCTTATAGGCACTAATTTCAGACTTGGGTTTGAGCCTTAAAAGCTATTTATTCAGGCTCTTTTAGACCAAATGGGCTGAAATTTTGGAAATTTGATGAGAATCAGGGTCCAAAACGAAATCAGTCCTAAAATCTGCATAAAGTTGCATTTCTGGAAAAATCTTTATTTTACATAGGCACTAATTTCAGACTTGGGTTCGAGCCTTAAAAGCTATTTATTCAGGCTCTATGGTACCAAATGGGCTTAAATTTTGGAAATGTGATAAGAATCAGAGTCCAGAACGAAATCAGTCCTAAAATCTGCATAAAGTTGCATTTCTGGTTAAATCATTATTTTACATAGGCACTAATTTCAGACTTGGGTTTGAGACTTAAAAGCTATTTATTCAGGCTCTTTTAGACCAAATGGGCTTAAATTTTGGAAATGTGATAAGAATCAGCGTCCAGAACGAAATCAGTCCTAAAATCTGCATACAATTGCATTTAAGGAAAAAATATTATTCTTATAGGCACTAATTTCAGACTTGGGTTCGAGCCTTAAAAGCTATTTATTCAGGCTCTATGGGACCAAATGGGCTTAAATTTTGGAAATGTGATAAGAATCAGGGTCCAGAACGACATCAGTCCTAAAATCTGCATAAAGTTGCATTTAAGGAAAAAATATTATTCTTATAGGCACTAATTTCAGACTTGGGTTTGAGCCTTAAAAGCTATTTATTCAGGCTCTATGGGACCAAATGGGCTGAAATTTTGGAAATGTGATATAAATCAGGGTCCAAAACGAAATCAGTCCAAAATTCTGCATAAAGTTGCATTTCTGGTTAAATCATTATTTTACATAGGCACTAATTTCAGACTTGGGTTTGAGCCTTAAAAGCTATTTATTCAGGCTCTTTTAGACCAAATGGGCTGAAATTTTGGAAATTTGATGAGAATCAGGGTCCAAAACGAAATCAGTCCTAAAATCTGCATAAAGTTGCATTTCTGGAAAAATCTTTATTTTACATAGGCACTAATTTCAGACTTGGGTTCGAGCCTTAAAAGCTATTTATTCAGGCTCTTTTAGACCAAATGGGCTTAAATTTTGGAAATGTGATAAGAATCAGGGTCCAGAACGACATCAGTCCTAAAATCTGCATAAAGTTGCATTTAAGGAAAAAATATTATTCTTATAGGCACTAATTTCAGACTTGGGTTCGAGCCTTAAAAGCTATTTATTCAGGCTCTATGGGACCAAATGGGCTGAAATTTTGGAAATTTGATAAGAATCAGGGTCTTAAACGAAATCAGTCCTAAAATCTGCATAAAGTTGCATTTCTGGAAAAATCTTTATTTTACCTAGGCACTAATTTCAGACTTGGGTTCGAGCCTTAAAAGCTATTTATTCAGGCCCTATGGTACCAAATGGGCTGAAATTTCGGAAATGTGATAAGAATCAGGGTCCAAAACGAAATCAGTCCTAAATTCTGCATAAAGTTGCATTTCTGGTTAAATCATTATTTTACATAGGCACTAATTTCAGACTTGGGTTTGAGCCTTAAAAGCTATTTATTCAGGCTCTTTTAGACCAAATGGGCTTAAATTTTGGAAATGTGATAAGAATCAGGGTCCAGAACGACATCAGTCCTAAAATCTGCATAAAGTTGCATTTAAGGAAAAAATATTATTCTTATAGGCACTAATTTCAGACTTGGGTTTGAGCCTTAAAAGCTATTTATTCAGGCTCTTTTAGACCAAATGAGCTTAAATTTTGGAAATGTGATAAGAATCAGGGTCCAGAACGACATCAGTCCTAAAATCTGCATAAAGTTGCATTTAAGGAAAAAATATTATTCTTATAGGCACTAATTTCAGACTTGGGTTCGAGCCTTAAAAGCTATTTATTCAGGCTCTATGGGACCAAATGGGCTTAAATTTTGGAAATGTGATAAGAATCAGGGTCCAGAACGACATCAGTCCTAAAATCTGCATAAAGTTGCATTTAAGGAAAAAATATTATTCTTATAGGCACTAATTTCAGACTTGGGTTTGAGCCTTAAAAGCTATTTATTCAGGCTCTATGGGACCAAATGGGCTGAAATTTTGGAAATGTGATATAAATCAGGGTCCAAAACGAAATCAGTCCTAAATTCTGCATAAAGTTGCATTGATGGTTAAATCATTATTTTACATAGGCACTAATTTCAGACTTGGGTTTGAGCCTTAAAAGCTATTTATTCAGGCTCTTTTAGACCAAATGGGCTGAAATTTTGGAAATTTGATGAGAATCAGGGTCCAAAACGAAATCAGTCCTAAAATCTGCATAAAGTTGCATTTCTGGAAAAATCTTTATTTTACATAGGCACTAATTTCAGACTTGGGTTCGAGCCTTAAAAGCTATTTATTCAGGCTCTTTTAGACCAAATGGGCTTAAATTTTGGAAATGTGATAAGAATCAGGGTCCAGAACGACATCAGTCCTAAAATCTGCATAAAGTTGCATTTAAGGAAAAAATATTATTCTTATAGGCACTAATTTCAGACTTGGGTTCGAGCCTTAAAAGCTATTTATTCAGGCTCTATGGGACCAAATGGGCTGAAATTTTGGAAATTTGATAAGAATCAGGGTCTTAAACGAAATCAGTCCTAAAATCTGCATAAAGTTGCATTTCTGGAAAAATCTTTATTTTACCTAGGCACTAATTTCAGACTTGGGTTCGAGCCTTAAAAGCTATTTATTCAGGCTCTATGGTACCAAATGGGCTGAAATTTCGGAAATGTGATAAGAATCAGGGTCCAAAACGAAATCAGTCCTAAATTCTGCATAAAGTTGCATTTCTGGTTAAATCATTATTTTACATAGGCACTAATTTCAGACTTGGGTTTGAGCCTTAAAAGCTATTTATTCAGGCTCTTTTAGACCAAATGGGCTTAAATTTTGGAAATGTGATAAGAATCAGGGTCCAGAACGACATCAGTCCTAAAATCTGCATAAAGTTGCATTTAAGGAAAAAATATTATTCTTATAGGCACTAATTTCAGACTTGGGTTTGAGCCTTAAAAGCTATTTATTCAGGCTCTTTTAGACCAAATGGGCTTAAATTTTGGAAATGTGATAAGAATCAGGGTCCAGAACGACATCAGTCCTAAAATCTGCATAAAGTTGCATTTAAGGAAAAAATATTATTCTTATAGGCACTAATTTCAGACTTGGGTTCGAGCCTTAAAAGCTATTTATTTAGGCTCTATGGGACCAAATGTGCTGAAATTTTGGAAATGTGATAAGAATCAGGGTCCAGAACGAAATCAGTCCTAAAATCTGCATAAAGTTGCATTTCTGGAAAAATCTTCATTTTACATAGGCACTAATTTCAGACTTGGGTTCGAGCCTTAAAAGCTATTTATTCAGGCTCTATGGTACCAAATGGGCTTAAATTTTGGAAATGTGATAAGAATCAGGGTCCAGAACGACATCAGTCCTAAAATCTGCATAAAGTTGCATTTAAGGAAAAAATATTATTCTTATAGGCACTAATTTCAGACTTGGGTTTGAGCCTTAAAAGCTATTTATTCAGGCTCTTTTAGACCAAATGGGCTTAAATTTTGGAAATGTGATAAGAATCAGGGTCCAGAACGACATCAGTCCTAAAATCTGCATAAAGTTGCATTTAAGGAAAAAATATTATTCTTATAGGCACTAATTTCAGACTTGGGTTCGAGCCTTAAAAGCTATTTATTCAGGCTCTATGGTACCAAATGGGCTGAAATTTCGGAAATGTGATAAGAATCAGGGTCCAAAACGAAATCAGTCCTAAATTCTGCATAAAGTTGCATTTCTGGTTAAATCATTATTTTACATAGGCACTAATTTCAGACTTGGGTTTGAGCCTTAAAAGCTATTTATTCAGGCTCTTTTAGACCAAATGGGCTTAAATTTTGGAAATGTGATAAGAATCAGGGTCCAGAACGACATCAGTCCTAAAATCTGCATAAAGTTGCATTTAAGGAAAAAATATTATTCTTATAGGCACTAATTTCAGACTTGGGTTTGAGCCTTAAAAGCTATTTATTCAGGCTCTATGGGACCAAATGGGCTGAAATTTTGGAAATGTGATATAAATCAGGGTCCAAAACGAAATCAGTCCTAAATTCTGCATAAAGTTGCATTGATGGTTAAATCATTATTTTACATAGGCACTAATTTCAGACTTGGGTTTGAGCCTTAAAAGCTATTTATTCAGGCTCTTTTAGACCAAATGGGCTGAAATTTTGGAAATTTGATGAGAATCAGGGTCCAAAACGAAATCAGTCCTAAAATCTGCATAAAGTTGCATTTCTGGAAAAATCTTTATTTTACATAGGCACTAATTTCAGACTTGGGTTCGAGCCTTAAAAGCTATTTATTCAGGCTCTTTTAGACCAAATGGGCTTAAATTTTGGAAATGTGATAAGAATCAGGGTCCAGAACGACATCAGTCCTAAAATCTGCATAAAGTTGCATTTAAGGAAAAAATATTATTCTTATAGGCACTAATTTCAGACTTGGGTTCGAGCCTTAAAAGCTATTTATTCAGGCTCTATGGGACCAAATGGGCTGAAATTTTGGAAATTTGATAAGAATCAGGGTCTTAAACGAAATCAGTCCTAAAATCTGCATAAAGTTGCATTTCTGGAAAAATCTTTATTTTACCTAGGCACTAATTTCAGACTTGGGTTCGAGCCTTAAAAGCTATTTATTCAGGCTCTATGGTACCAAATGGGCTGAAATTTCGGAAATGTGATAAGAATCAGGGTCCAAAACGAAATCAGTCCTAAATTCTGCATAAAGTTGCATTTCTGGTTAAATCATTATTTTACATAGGCACTAATTTCAGACTTGGGTTTGAGCCTTAAAAGCTATTTATTCAGGCTCTTTTAGACCAAATGGGCTTAAATTTTGGAAATGTGATAAGAATCAGGGTCCAGAACGACATCAGTCCTAAAATCTGCATAAAGTTGCATTTAAGGAAAAAATATTATTCTTATAGGCACTAATTTCAGACTTGGGTTTGAGCCTTAAAAGCTATTTATTCAGGCTCTTTTAGACCAAATGGGCTTAAATTTTGGAAATGTGATAAGAATCAGGGTCCAGAACGACATCAGTCCTAAAATCTGCATAAAGTTGCATTTAAGGAAAAAATATTATTCTTATAGGCACTAATTTCAGACTTGGGTTCGAGCCTTAAAAGCTATTTATTTAGGCTCTATGGGACCAAATGTGCTGAAATTTTGGAAATGTGATAAGAATCAGGGTCCAGAACGAAATCAGTCCTAAAATCTGCATAAAGTTGCATTTCTGGAAAAATCTTCATTTTACATAGGCACTAATTTCAGACTTGGGTTCGAGCCTTAAAAGCTATTTATTCAGGCTCTATGGTACCAAATGGGCTTAAATTTTGGAAATGTGATAAGAATCAGGGTCCAGAACGACATCAGTCCTAAAATCTGCATAAAGTTGCATTTAAGGAAAAAATATTATTCTTATAGGCACTAATTTCAGACTTGGGTTTGAGCCTTAAAAGCTATTTATTCAGGCTCTTTTAGACCAAATGAGCTTAAATTTTGGAAATGTGATAAGAATCAGGGTCCAGAACGACATCAGTCCTAAAATCTGCATAAAGTTGCATTTAAGGAAAAAATATTATTCTTATAGGCACTAATTTCAGACTTGGGTTCGAGCCTTAAAAGCTATTTATTCAGGCTCTATGGGACCAAATGGGCTTAAATTTTGGAAATGTGATAAGAATCAGGGTCCAGAACGACATCAGTCCTAAAATCTGCATAAAGTTGCATTTCTGGTTAAATCATTATTTTACATAGGCACTAATTTCAGACTTGGGTTTGAGCCTTAAAAGCTATTTATTCAGGCTCTTTTAGACCAAATGGGCTTAAATTTTGGAAATGTGATAAGAATCAGGGTCCAGAACGAAATCAGTCCTAAAATCTGCATAAAATTGCATTTAAGGAAAAAATATTATTCTTATAGGCACTAATTTCAGACTTGGGTTCGAGCCTTAAAAGCTATTTATTCAGGCTCTATGGTACCAAATGGGCTGAAATTTTGGAAATGTGATATAAATCAGGGTCCAAAACGAAATCAGTCCTAAAATCTGCATAAAGTTGCATGTAAGGAATAATTATTATTCTTATAGGCACTAATTTCAGACTTGGGTTCGAGCCTTAAAAGCTATTTATTCAGGCTCTATTGGACCAAATAGGCTTAAATTTTTTGAAATGTGATAAGAATCAGGGTCCAAAACGAAATCAGTCCTAAAATCTATATAATGTTGCATTTCTGGAAAAATCATTATTTTACATAGGAACTTATTTCAGACTTGGGTTCGAGCCTTAAAAGCTATTTATTCAGGCTCTTTTAGACCAAATGGGCTTAAATTTTGGAAATGTGATAAGAATCAGGGTCCAGAACGACATCAGTCCTAAAATCTGCATAAAGTTGCATTTAAGGAAAAAATATTATTCTTATAGGCACTAATTTCAGACTTGGGTTCGAGCCTTAAAAGCTATTTATTTAGGCTCTATGGGACCAAATGTGCTGAAATTTTGGAAATGTGATAAGAATCAGGGTCCAGAACGACATTAGTCCTAAAATCTGCATAAAGTTGCATTTAAGGAAAAAATATTATTCTTATAGGCACTAATTTCAGACTTGGGTTTGAGCCTTAAAAGGTATTTATTCAGGCTCTATGGGACCAAATGGGCTGAAATTTTGGAAATGTGATAAGAATCAGGGTCCAGAACGAAATCAGTCCTAAAATCTGCATAAAGTTGCATTTAAGGAAAAAATATTATTCTTATAGGCACTAATTTCAGACTTGGGTTTGAGCCTTAAAAGCTATTTATTCAGGCTCTATGGGACCAAATGGGCTGAAATTTTGGAAATGTGATATAAATCAGGGTCCAAAACGAAATCAGTCCTAAATTCTGCATAAAGTTTCATTTCTGGTTAAATCATTATTTTACATAGGCACTAATTTCAGACCTGGGTTTGAGCCTTAAAAGCTATTTATTCAGGCTCTTTTAGACCAAATGGGCTTAAATTTTGGAAATGTGATAAGAATCAGGGTCCAGAACGACATCAGTCCTAAAATCTGCATAAAGTTGCATTTAAGGAAAAAATATTATTCTTATAGGCACTAATTTCAGACTTGGGTTCGAGCCTTAAAAGCTATTTATTTAGGCTCTATGGGACCAAATGTGCTGAAATTTTGGAAATGTGATAAGAATCAGGGTCCAGAACGACATCAGTCCTAAAATCTGCATAAAGTTGCATTTAAGGAAAAAATATTATTCTTATAGGCACTAATTTCAGACTTGGGTTTGAGCCTTAAAAGCTATTTATTCAGGCTCTATGGGACCAAATGGGCTGAAATTTTGGAAATGTGATATAAATCAGGGTCCAAAACGAAATCAGTCCTAAATTCTGCATAAAGTTGCATTTCTGGTTAAATCATTATTTTACATAGGCACTAATTTCAGACTTGGGTTTGAGCCTTAAAAGCTATTTATTCAGGCTCTTTTAGACCAAATGGGCTTAAATTTTGGAAATGTGATAAGAATCAGGGTCCAGAACGACATCAGTCCTAAAATCTGCATAAAGTTGCATTTAAGGAAAAAATATTATTCTTATAGGCACTAATTTCAGACTTGGGTTCGAGCCTTAAAAGCTATTTATTCAGGCTCTATGGGACCAAATGTGCTGAAATTTTGGAAATGTGATAAGAATCAGGGTCCAGAACGAAATCAGTCCTAAAATCTGCATAAAGTTGCATTTAAGGAAAAAATATTATTCTTATAGGCACTAATTTCAGACTTGGGTTTGAGCCTTAAAAGCTATTTATTCAGGCTCTTTTAGACCAAATGGGCTTAAATTTTGGAAATGTGATAAGAATCAGGGTCCAGAACGACATCAGTCCTAAAATCTGCATAAAGTTGCATTTAAGGAAAAAATATTATTCTTATAGGCACTAATTTCAGACTTGGGTTCGAGCCTTAAAAGCTATTTATTTAGGCTCTATAAGACCAAATGTGCTGAAATTTTGGAAATGTGATAAGAATCAGGGTCCAAAACGAAATCAGTCCTAAATTCTGCATAAAGTTGCATTTCTGGTTAAATCATTATTTTACATAGGCACTAATTTCAGACTTGGGTTTGAGCCTTAAAAGCTATTTATTCAGGCTCTTTTAGACCAAATGGGCTTAAATTTTGGAAATGTGATAAGAATCAGGGTCCAGAACGACATCAGTCCTAAAATCTGCATAAAGTTGCATTTAAGGAAAAAATATTATTCTTATAGGCACTAATTTCAGACTTGGGTTCGAGCCTTAAAAGCTATTTATTTAGGCTCTATGGGACCAAATGTGCTGAAATTTTGGAAATGTGATAAGAATCAGGGTCCAGAACGAAATCAGTCCTAAAATCTGCATAAAGTTGCATTTAAGGAAAAAATATTATTCTTATAGGCACTAATTTCAGACTTGGGTTCGAGCCTTAAAAGCTATTTATTCAGGCTCTATGGGACCAAATGGGCTGAAATTTTGGAAATGTGATATAAATCAGGGTCCAAAACGAAATCAGTCCTAAATTCTGCATAAAGTTGCATTTCTGGTTAAATCATTATTTTACATAGGCACTAATTTCAGACTTGGGTTTGAGCCTTAAAAGCTATTTATTCAGGCTCTTTTAGACCAAATGGGCTTAAATTTTGGAAATGTGATAAGAATCAGGGTCCAGAACGAAATCAGTCCTAAAATCTGCATAAAGTTGCATTTAAGGAAAAAATATTATTCTTATAGGCACTAATTTCAGACTTGGGTTCGAGCCTTAAAAGCTATTTATTTAGGCTCTATGGGACCAAATGTGCTGAAATTTTGGAAATGTGATAAGAATCAGGGTCCAGAACGACATCAGTCCTAAAATCTGCATAAAGTTGCATTTAAGGAAAAAATATTATTCTTATAGGCACTAATTTCAGACTTGGGTTTGAGCCTTAAAAGCTATTTATTCAGGCTCTATGGGACCAAATGGGCTGAAATTTTGGAAATGTGATATAAATCAGGGTCCAGAACGACATCAGTCCTAAAATCTGCATAAAGTTGCATTTAAGGAAAAAATATTATTCTTATAGGCACTAATTTCAGACTTGGGTTCGAGCCTTAAAAGCTATTTATTCAGGCTCTATGGTACCAAATGGGCTGAAATTTTGGAAATTTGATAAGAATCAGGGTCTTAAACGAAATCAGTCCTAAAATCTGCATAAAGTTGCATTTCTGGAAAAATCTTTATTTTACCTAGGCACTAATTTCAGACTTGGGTTCGAGCCTTAAAAGCTATTTATTCAGGCTCTATAGGACCAAATGGGCTGAAATTTTGGAAATGTTATAAGAATCAGGGTCCAGAACGAAATCAGTCCTAAAATCTGCATAAAGTTGCATTTAAGGAAAAAATATTATTCTTATAGGCACTAATTTCAGACTTGGGTTCGAGCCTTAAAAGCTATTTATTCAGGCTCTTTGAGACCAAATGGGCTTAAATATCTGCATAAAGTTGCATTTAAGGAAAAAATATTATTCTTATAGGCACTAATTTCAGACTTGGGTTCGAGCCTTAAAAGCTATTTATTCAGGCTCTATGGGACCAAATGGGCTGAAATTTTGGAAATGTGATATAAATCAGGGTCCAAAACGAAATCAGTCCTAAATTCTGCATAAAGTTGCATTTCTGGTTAAATCATTATTTTACATAGGCACTAATTTCAGACTTGGGTTTGAGCCTTAAAAGCTATTTATTCAGGCTCTTTGAGACCAAATGGGCTTAAATATCTGCATAAAGTTGCATTTAAGGAAAAAATATTATTCTTATAGGCACTAATTTCAGACTTGGGTTCGAGCCTTAAAAGCTATTTATTCAGGCTCTTTGAGACCAAATGGGCTTAAATATCTGCATAAAGTTGCATTTAAGGAAAAAATATTATTCTTATAGGCACTAATTTCAGACTTGGGTTCGAGCCTTAAAAGCTATTTATTCAGGCTCTATGGGACCAAATGGGCTGAAATTTTGGAAATGTGATATAAATCAGGGTCCAAAACGAAATCAGTCCTAAATTCTGCATAAAGTTGCATTTCTGGTTAAATCATTATTTTACATAGGCACTAATTTCAGACTTGGGTTTGAGCCTTAAAAGCTATTTATTCAGGCTCTTTTAGACCAAATTGGCTTAAATTTTGGAAATGTGATAAGAATCAGGGTCCAGAACGACATCATTCCTAAAATCTGCATAATGTTGCATTTCTGGTTAAATCATTATTTTACATAGGCACTAATTTCAGACTTGGGTTTGAGCCTTAAAAGCTATTTATTCAGGCTCTTTTAGACCAAATGTGCTGAAATTTTGGAAATGTGATAAGAATCAGGCTCCAGAACGAAATCAGTCCTAAAATCTGCATAATGTTGCATTTCTGGTTAAATCATTATTTTACATAGGCACTAATTTCAGACTTGGGTTTGAGCCTTAAAAGCTATTTATTCAGGCTCTATTGGACCAAATGGGCTGAAATTTTGGAAATATGATTAGAATCAGGGTCCAAAACGAAATCAGTCCTTAAATCTGCATAAAGTTGCATTTAAGGAAAAATTATTATTCTTATAGGCACTAATTTCAGACTTGGGTTCGAGCCTTAAAAGCTATTTATTCAGGCTCTATGGGACCAAATGGGCTGAAATATTGGAATAGTGGTATGAATCATGGTCTTAAACGAAAACAGTACTAAAATCTGCAGAAAGTTGCATTTTTAGAAAATTCATGATTTTTATGGACGCTAATATCAGACTTGGGTTCGAACTTTAGAAGCAGTTTTCTATGGGACCAAACTGGCTGAAATTTTGGAATAGTGGTAAGAATCGTAGTCCAAATCCTTATTCTTATAGGAACTAATTTCAGACATGAGTTCGAGCATTAAAAGCAATTTTTTCAGGCTTTTGGGTACCAAACGGGCTGAAATATTTGAATAGATATACGAATCATGGTCCAAAACGAAATCAGTCAAACAATGGACAATCGGGCCGGTCCTTTAACACTAGGTTCAAAGAACATATAAGATCTTTTTAAAATAATAATTAAATGCAATCTCAATTTGCCAAACATCTCCTAGATGAAAATCACTCACTTAACGATGATAATAAACCAACTCCGTTACACGTACAAAATAAAGGCCGTAAACTGAATCTTTTAGAACAGTTAGAAATTAACAAAAACTCTTATAATCCGAAAGCTTTTCTAATTAATGAACAAACAAATATAATTCGTTCACCCCTACTAGATATCTTCAAACCTAGTGCAAATATGAGTGCACTATGAAGTACTTAATTATGCTATTAAAATAACCCTATGAGTCATCGTTTGGGAATAACTAACATAAAGACTTCTTCTTCTTTCTTCTTCGATGGCGCTACAGCCCATATCGAGCTTTGGCCTCCTGCAACAGTCGCCTCCAACTCCTCCTGTCCTCAGCGGCTGACTTCCAGTTTGTCACCTGGAGAAGCTGTGCTGCATCCCCTTTTAATAAAGACATTCAGTCAAATTTAAACATTACACTAATCGGGAAAACTTTGCTGGGGTAATAACCATTAATAATTTCTAATATTTTACTCAGAAATCAATTAAGAAATCAGTAATTGAAATTAAAATACCTATCTACAAATAATATAAATGTATCGTCTGTAAGTGGGCTACCCACAGTTTGATAATGCCTTCAGAGGGCGAAACAGCTGTCACGCGTAATAATAATTACACAGCAGAACTTGTTTAAAAATAAACTGTTTTTAAAAACCCAATAACAATATTATTGAATTTATATTAAAATAAAATAAAAAAATGCTAATTCCTTACCAGTAGAACAAGTATGGCATTTCCACATGACGCCTGTAATCTAAAATCTAGTCTTCCAAAGCGCCACCCATTTCTGCACAGCATTGAGTCACGATTTTCAAATTATTTTGGGGCCCCAGATCAAAGGTCAGTAGTTGTACACTACATATTACAGTTGTGTATTATCATGTATTTCATATAAGCGTGATTCGGTTTTTACATTGGCGTGTCTTTGTAATAAGTTTATAAATGTTATGTAAATATCACCCCTCTCCGAAAGGTGACTTTTACCACTATTGTAAATTTTTAAATTTTATCACTATATACTAACTACTTGGAGATAAATCAGTATTGCTGATTTATTAAATTCCTGTTAAGATGACTTCGATTTCCGGCCATACAAAAAGGACGCACAGGTAAAAACATTTTTCTACACCACTTGCACAAAATGAATATATTTTTTATTCTACTTTCTAGACAGAATAAGCTATGTCGGTATGTTATTAACGTAAACATTCACTGTCAAACATGAATACTTTATCGGAAAATATTATTCAAAGAAAAGGCGCTGTTAACTCAATTCTCATAAAGAATTATAAAAACATACCGACATGGCTTCTCCTTTTGAGAACATATGTTTGTTTGACAATTTGGTGAAAGTTTCGATGTTGAAAAGTGTTTTCTCCCGCAAGCTCTCTCAGCGTAAGTAAATAGTTTTACGGGTCGAGGCAAGGAGTGCATATGGTGAACACTGCTTTACATCACTACTAATAGTCATGGGGTTGACATATTCTTTAGTTTAATAATAATATTTTAGAGATTATGGTCTAATATAATATTTCTTACAATAGGTACGTAATATCATTTTTATTATATTACTCAAACTAGTAAGACTAATAAGTTCAAACATAGTATTAATATAAACCCTCTCACAAAAATATGAAGTATCAATGTAACGGTATAGAAGAATGCTGCTCAATATTTTATATTAAATTGAGTCTATTTATATAGTCTATTTAATATCAAAAAATATCCTCGAAGCTTAAACCAATTAAACCGTGGATTAATCATTTCAATTGGACACACAGAAATACTCTATAAACAATGTACAAAACAATCGGAAAACATAACATTACAAAAACATTTCAAGGCTTATAAAAAACACAAAAGATTATTACTATAAACAACATCTGGAACTAACTGAAAATGATAGTACATAATGAGTCTCAATGAACACTACAGTACATAATGAGTCCAATGAACACTACAGTACATAATGAGTCCAATGAACACTACAGTACATAATGAGTCCAATGAACACTACAGTACATAATGAGTCTCAATGAATATTACAGTACATAATGAGTCTCAATGAACACTACAGTACATAATGAGTCTCAATGAACACTACAGTACATAATGAGTCTCAATGAACTCGATTTTGGTCTTACACTAACGATAAACGCCGCGGCTGTGACAAACTTAACCACATGGACTACAAAGACAATAAATATGATGGATCGTCTGAGATCGCCGCAGGTTTCGCACACTATTTTCAATCAGTATTTAGCGACAATATCCCCAAACTTGACATATCCTCTATAGCTTCATCGTCATTTAACTCTTTACCTGTACAAATTCATGAAATTAACGATGATGATATTATTACAGCTTTCCATAAGCTAAAACCTAAATACTCCGTCGGCCCAGACTGTATTCCACCTATAATCCTCAAAAGATATGCAAGTTATTTTGTTCAACCTCTAAAACATATTTTTAACCTATCACTTCGCAAAAATATCTTTCCGGAAATGTGGAAACTAACGAAAGTAACGCCTATACATAAAAAAGGAAAAAAGTCAGAAATAGATAATTACAGACCTGTAGCTGTGTTGTCAGCACCCGCAAAACTTTTAGAAACCATAATTTATTCACAGATATATAACCAAACAAAACATGCACTCACCGAAAATCAGCACGGATTTCGTCCCACACTGTCACCTTCAACGAATCTTATGAATCTCATTACCTATATTAATAATTCATTTGAAAATTTTGTACCTGTTGATGTGATTTATACAGACTTCGAGAAAGCATTTGATAAAGTCGACCATGATATTTTATTAAAAAAATTAAGTGACATCGGATTCTCTCAGAATTTCCTCGCTTTTGTGGCTAGCTACTTACGCAATCGTCGTCAGTATGTCAGTTACGGACACCATATCTCTCACGAATACAAAACTAACTCCGGGATTCCCCAGGGATCGAATCTAGGACCCCTTCTCTTTCTCTTATTCATCAATGACATTGGCAACACTATAAACCACTCAAAATATCTCCTTTTTGCTGACGATATAAAACTTTTCAAAGCAATCAAAAGTTACATCGATTCCATTCTTCTGCAGAACGATCTTGATTCTCTTGTCAAATGGTCGGAACTGAACAACTTACCCTTCAGTATTCAGAAATGCAGTGTCGTTACATTTACAAGGTCCAAAGATACATTCCTGTTCCCCTACCACATTAATAAACATGAATTAACACGTAAAAATGAGATTCGAGACCTTGGCGTAATTTTTGAAGCAAATCTCTCTTTCAAATCCCATATATCTGATATTGTCTCCCGTGCCAACAAAATGCTTGGATTTGTTCTTCGTAATTCAAGATCATTTACCAGCGGAATCGCAATCCGAAGAACGTATGAAGCACTTGTTCGCAGTATCTTGGAATATAGCTCCATTATTTGGGCCCCTTCTGAGCAAAACCATATTCTCGAAATAGAAAAAGTACAAAAGAGATTCATGCGTTACCTATATATGAGGGAATATATGTACTACCCTTTCCTGTATCCATCCTTATTCTTAGCAGGAATGCTCGATCTTAATACATTAGAAGCCCGCCGAAAAATATTTTTAGGAAAACATTTTTTTAAGATAATCTCTGGAACTATACATAATCCACCTATTTTGAAAGAGATTAACTTATATGTCCCAGACAAGTATACTCGTGGAAGGTCCCATACCCTTTTTTATGCTCCAAAAGCGAGGACTTCTGCCTATCAGAACGCCCCAGTCAACAGAGCGACTGAACTGCTCAACGAGTCTGCATTGACCATCGACATTTTTAACGTAACCTACAGGCAGTTTAACAATTATCTTTTGACGTATGTCACAAAGTAGTGAAACTGACCTTTTTATGTGTTTTGCTATACTTTTTGTCTAATTTGTAATCTTCTCCATAATGTATTGGTGAATAACCGTTTTACGGAGAACATGAAAAATAAATAAAATAAAAAATAGAAAATAAAATAAAACACTACAGTACATAATGAGTCTCAATGAACACTACAGTACATAATGTGTCTCAATGAACACTACAGTACATAATGAGTCTCAATGAACACTACAGTACATAATGAGTCTCAATGAACACTACAGTACATAATGAGTCTCAATTAACACTACAGTACATAATGTGTCTCAATGAACACTACAGTACATAATGAGTCTCAATGAACACTACAGTACATAATGAGTCTCAATGAACACTACAGTACATAATGAGTCTCAATGAACACTACAGTACATAATGTGTCTCAATGAACACTACAGTACATAATGAGTCTCAATGAACACTACAGTACATAATGAGTCCAATGAACACTATAGTACATAATGAGTCCAATGAACACTACAGTACATAATGAGTCTCAATGAACACTACAGTACATAATGAGTCCAATGAACACTACAGTACATAATGAGTCCCAATGAACATTACAGTACATAATGAGTCCCAATGAACATTACAGTACATAATGAGCATAACATTGAATTATTTCAACCAACAACACCAGGTGTAATCTTATTATTGTAACAATGTTATTTATAAAAGGTGAAATTTCTGAACATAATGTTACTTATATCCTTACATTTCCTGATCAGACACGATCAGTCACGAATT
Organism: Hesperophylax consimilis; assembly: GCF_061612785.1. NCBI lineage: Eukaryota > Metazoa > Arthropoda > Insecta > Trichoptera > Limnephilidae > Hesperophylax > Hesperophylax consimilis. Next base: position 382,267 of record NC_142852.1, read on the forward strand.
GGTAATTGCCGAGAATACCTAAGATCTACTAATTCAGGCAAAATATAATTTAAATAAATGATTATCCCAAAACTCATTATCTCTTTCAATTTTATCGTAAATATGTCCTAATGGTGTCCATATTACAAAATAGCAATACTTTGATCCAGTTATTCTCAGCTGACACTGAACTTGAAAGTAATAGTTATTAATTTTCTTCAAATTCATCACCCCGTTATTCATGAAACAAAATGTGATTTTCTTCGAATCACTAGCTGCCTCTTGTGTCACCTTTTTGCCGTTTGTGGACATTTCATTTCAATAATTGCATCTTCATTTTTAATTAAACCGTCAGGACTAGCTCCGAGTAATTCATATTCTCGATCTACGAACAGTCCGCAAGGTAAGTGATTTTTTCCTAATCTTTTATAGCCAGTAAATCGTTTACCGTGCCATATCTTTTTTTGCTTTGCTCCCCGAAAAACTCGAATGCGAAAGTGTTTTTATTGTTGATTTACAGGATTTATTTGCTCTCATTTTACAACTTTTACCGTATGAGGATGCTGTAAGTCTTCTTTCTAGTCTCCACAGAGTACTTGTAACTTGATTCACAGAATCTCGTTCAAGTGTATCTTTCTCTTGTCTTTCATCAATAGTTTTTTCAACGATTTTGAATATTCAGTTTTAGCAACATCTATTTCTTCGTCGTTCATATCAGACTCGCGTTCACTCAAACCATAGTTTACATCGGGGCCTGTTCTTTTTATTATTGCAGTCTGAGCTTTCACGTGTTTACGTTTTCTGTTATATTCAATTTCTTTTTCTGATAATCATCCGTAATTAATTTCACTGATTTCTTTTTGTATTTTTCCGTGGAGTTCGTGATCTGCGTTATGCGAAATTACAGCAGCTTAACATATTGTCTGATGAGATCTTCGAGTAACACAGTTAACTCTTTTCCCACCAAGAACTTTTGCTATGATAGAATTAAATTGTTCTGAGTAATTGTTTGTTATTTTAAAAACTAGGCTTTCGGAATTGTTAATTAACGGTTTCATACATGCGTAAATATCATCCCACAATCCACATGTTTTTAAAATATCTTCCAAATCGTCATTTTTATCGTGAAAATTGCAGAAATAGTTTAAACAGTTAAAGCTATTTCTTATGTCGATAATTATGTTTTGAATTTTATCTTTTTCTGATAATGATAATTCATTTTTATGAGAAACAGAACCAACCACCGCTGCTCTTAACTTTAATATCCATCACCTAATTTTTTTCTCAGAGCAAATGGAACATTACCTTTTTATTTTTAGTATTTTTTTGTAAGAGCTTTTAATTTGTTACAGTAATTTTGAAGTACATGATTAGTACACTCGATTTTCTTTATAAGTGCATTGGGGTCATAAGTAGAGATGGCAAAATTTAGCATTAATTTTCAGATTTTTTAGCATTAACAATTAGAAATTTAGCGTTTTATAGCATTTTGAGGCATAATTTAGCGTTTTGTCGCAAAATAGAAAAAAATGTATTTCCTGAATGTTATTAGCGCATATTTTAAGTATTTTTGGTAAAATATATGTTTAACCTTCATTTGCAAGTATTTCAATATGAAAGATTATAAATAATTAATTTTAATAAGGAAGGAAACTCTAAGTACGGGTCAAACACAAACACAACAAATGCAGATTGCGATTAACATCAATAGGCGTAATTTATTTCGCACAATTTGTGTAATGTCAAAAGGCAATTTTAGCCTACAGTACAAAAATATTAAATATTTACACATAAAATAGTAACAAAATTATAAAAAATCGTAATGTAAATATCGATTTTTTGAAATTCTCACATATTGGGTAAGTTTTTTAGATTCTCACGGCCAAAAGCATTTTTGTTGTTTGTTTTTGGGGTGTTACGCCGTGTTGCGCTAACTCCTTCTTTAGCCGACGTTTCGGACAGCGTTGCAGTGTCCATCATCAGGGCAGATCCGGTAGATCCGAAGATGTTCGGATACACATCTTCGGATCTACCGGATCTGCCCTGATGATGGACACTGCAACGCTGTCCGAAACGTCGGCTAAAGAAGGAGTTAGCGCAACACGGCATAACACCCCAAAAACAAACAACAAAAAAATTCTCACATATTATTTTAATACCCGGTATTTTCGGGAAATTCGCGCCTATTTCGCTAAATAGAATAATTTAGCTGAAATACGGCCAAAATCACGTTTTTCGCGTTAATTCGCGAAATAGAAATCACTGGAAACACTTTCAAATGCCTTGAAACGCAAAGAAAACTTATAAATGCCCTATTTTCGAAACATAAATATTTTTTCGCGTTTTTAGTTCAAACGAAATTTTGCCATCTCTAGTCATAAGGCATAAATAGCTGTAGTAAGTTGGTGATGAACTATCCAATAGATATTTCAAGCCATGCATATCAACACTCTGCTATAGCATCAGCTTCCATAGCAGTTGCAGAACCTTCCCAGTTCCTAAAACATCTGTGCTCTGGGATTAATAAATAAAACTTTCCGCGTCCTTTAGCCGATAATAGAGATAACGAGCTGTAGCTAGTTTTGTAAGACCGTTTTGCCCAAGACCCATCTGCTACCACAGTTACTTTCTTCCCTTCCAGCTTCGAGTATGCTTTCAATAGATATCTTCTCAATGCTATCTGCAATAATGGATTGCTGTTTCTGAAATAATGTTTTTGACATATATGGCCTGTTTAGGGCTCCGCAAATTTCTTCCATTTGGGAATACCCATTCCCAGAGCACAAGACTTCAACCATAGGTACTGGTGTTTATTTGGAAAGAATTCTTTTGAAGTGTGAAAAGTAGCAATCATAGGGCTGGTGGTTAATTTGAGCCAAAGTGCAAACCTGTGCTGTGTAGTCTTTAGGATCCTGCTCTATGTTGAGACTGGACACAGACTCAGAGTCGCTTGAAGTCACCTTATCATTAGGACTAACAAACCTGTGCTGTGTAGTCTCTAGGATCCTGCTCTATGTTGAGACTGGACACAGAATCAGAGTCGCTTGAAGTCACCTTATCATTAGGACTAACAAACCTGTGCTGTGTAGTCTTTAGGATCCTGCTCTATGTTGAGACTGGACACAGAATCAGAGTCGCTTGAAGTCACCTTATCATTAGGACTAACAAACCTGTGCTGTGTAGTCTCTAGGATCCTGCTCTATGTTGAGACTGGACACAGAATCAGAGTCGCTTGAAGTCACCTTATCATTAGGACTAACAAACCTGTGCTGTGTAGTCTTTAGGATCCTGCTCTATGTTGAGACTGGACACAGAATCAGAGTCGCTTGAAGTCACCTTATCATTAGGACTAACAAATGGCAACTTTGGTTTATGCGGTGATTCATTTTCTTTATGTTGTTGTTTTCTGAAAAAAAGTTATTAAATTTTACTACGATTTTTACAGGTTTGGGGTAAATATTTTTACGCCATACAATTCACTTTTCAATGTTCACGTACCTAACGATGTCATGCAAAATTATTTTATTTATTTTAAAATGATTTAGACAAATCACTACAACTACATTACCATAATTTGTGTTTATTCTGGTAATAAAATTTGAAAAGTTCCGCAATTTTATTATTTTTCTTAAGTATTATTAGAAACTTAGGGGCAATTGTTCAAATTCCCAAGTTCTGTTCGAATGTAAGAAAATCTTCACGTCGATTTTATTCAAATACAAATTGGGTTGTTTCAACTACAAAAAAGCTTCCGTTATATTTGAATAATCCGTTTCAGTGTTCCCCGCCGAATCGGGCAATTATTCCAGAGAATTCATTTTTAGGCCGCAACACTTACAAGTTGTCTATGGATTGGAAATGTTGAAAAAACTGGTAAAAACATAGAAAAAGTACAAGTCTTGTCGACCAATGTATTATTAACAATTGCCAACTGTAAAAATGTATATTTTTCTATAATTTAACAAACTTAGTTCATGTGCTCGACATTTTCGATCAGGTGAACCAGATAAGGAAGATAAGATAAGATAATGAAGAAATCTAACAGAAGACAAAGACGCATTCCGAAGTTATGTCATTTACGTGACAAATTAATTGATATCTTATGAAATCATAATTTCCTCCTGTGATGTATTATTATTATGTACATTTAACTTGTTTTTTTTTCCATTTTCTTATCTTCCTTTTAAATATAGCAACATGATACCATTGCACCTGTGTTTATTTGTCATCACGCATCACGCGATTATATAATGTTCAAATATCATTTGTGTACTGGAATAACTTTTCTTGAACTTTTTGAAGGTCATATCCATCAACGTAATATATCCTTGAAGATGAAGATAATACTAACGATTAGTTGCCAGGTAATATTGTCAATTCTGAGTTTGAAATATGAGATAGACAATTATAACGCATAACAATTTGGTTCAAATTAATAACCGAATGGGTAAAAACGGTGACCGGATAAATCATTAAAATGATAATTCATCTCATCTTTAAAAAGTTGTATAAAGTCATGAAAAGTGATGAAACAAAAACTTTATTAACTGGTTTAATTAGGTTAGGTTTAGTTTCTAATGACTTTATATCACTTTTGTGTTGAATTGTCATTGTGTTGATTTATTTATTATTTATTTACACATATACGGCACAACACGTGCCATTAACATAATTGACATACTTATAATAGTACAACAACTTGAAGAATAACAGTATAAATGTTAGTAAAATTTAAGAAAATAGGTAAAAAGTAAGGTAATAAGTAGTGTATAAAAACTATAATGTATAAAAGTAAATTGTAAAGTGAATAGTTTAAAATATAAAGTATTAAAGTACAAACCATAAATTATTAGGAAAAAGTAAAAATAAAAATTTAAAGATTGAAATAAAACAATAAAATGTACCAATAAGATACCTATCTCAAGGTACCGACAAAGATTTAAATATAAAAGTAATAAATCCTGGATTATGTTAACCGATATGATAAATTTTACAAGTACTTATGATTTCTAGTGCATTAATAGTTTTAGAAGTACTGGTAGGCATATTATGTTTACATGATGTATTTACGTGGTACTAGCAAACAAATTTAGTTTAACGCATCTTTTGTATGAAGACAGATTACCGGCAGCGTGATCAATATTAGCATATTCATTGCCTAAAATATGCAAGCGATTTATGGTTGAGTTTTGTTCTGCGTTCGTCATAGTATTGTCACAGTGGAAAGGTGTTTTGAGTCGAGTCGGTCTACTAGGTACATGGTAATTTATTAATGAGACCAATTCAGGGGAGTCAAACCAGTTATTGTTTATTTTAAATAAAAAAAATAAGATCATTGAGTATTCTTCTATCTTTTAACGATAAGAGTCTCATTTTTTGTAATAAAGATTCATAGTTTATGTCAACCGCGGGAATACCTAATTTGAAATTAAATGATCTGAGGAATTTGCGTTGGATTCTTTCAATGGAGTTTGCATGGCTTTTGTAGAAAGGGTTCCATATGGGGGAATTGTATTCTAAATGACTCCTAACCAGAGTTGTATATAGTATTTTAAATGTTTGGATATTTTTAAAATCTTTACAAATTCTTACAATGAAGCCCAGAATTTTCATTGCTTTACCAGTTATTATATCAATGTGATTGGTAAATAGTAGTTTAGAGTCGAAGGTTATTCCAAGGTCCCTTATTACAGGTACTGACAATAAACTGTGATTGTTAAAAGAGTAACTATATTTGATAGGGTTTTTAATTCTATAGAAACTCATGATTTGACATTTTTTTATGTTAAGTGTAAGTTTGTTAATGGTACACCATTCTACGAATTTTATAAAATTGGATTGGAGGGACAAGCAGTCGTATATATTTTTTATGATTTTATATATTTTCATGTCATCAGCAAATAATAATATGTTAACATCAGTGAATATGGAAGTGACATCGTTTATGAATAGTATAAACAATATTGGACCAAGGTGCGAACCCTGAGGCACACCACTAGTGGCTTCAAATTCGTAAGACAGGTGTTCTTTAAAACAGACAGTTAGTACACGTTTTGATAAATAATTTTATAAATGATTTATCATGGAACCCATTGTCCCGGTAAGACAGAGATCCGATTCCCAGTTGAGACGTTTATCTTTATTGTGTCTTGTTCTGTTTCTAATGACTTTATATCACTTTTGTGTTGAATTGTCATTGTGTTGATTTATCATGGAACCCATTGTCCCGGTAAGACAGAGATCCGATTCCCAGTTGAGACGTTTATCTTTATTGTGTCTTGTTCTGTTTCTAATGACTTTATATCACTTTTGTGTTGAATTGTCATTGTGTTGATTTATCATGGAACCCATTGTCCCGGTAAGACAGAGATCCGATTCCCAGTTGAGACGTTTATCTTTATTGTGTCTTGTTCTGTTTCTAATGACTTTATATCACTTTTGTGTTGAATTGTCATTGTGTTGATTTATCATGGAACCCATTGTCCCGGTAAGACAGAGATCCGATTCCCAGTTGAGACGTTTATCTTTATTGTGTCTTGTTCTGTTTCTAATGACTTTATATCACTTTTGTGTTGAATTGTCATTGTGTTGATTTATCATGGAACCCATTGTCCCGGTAAGACAGAGATCCGATTCCCAGTTGAGACGTTTATCTTTATTGTGTCTTGTTCTGTTTCTAATGAATTTATATCACTTTTGTGTTGAATTGTCATTGTGTTGATTTATCATGGAACCCATTGTCCCGGTAAGACAGAGATCCGATTCCCAGTTGAGACGTTTATCTTTATTGTGTCTTGTTCTGTTTCTAATGACTTTATATCACTTTTGTGTTGAATTGTCATTGTGTTGATTTATCATGGAACCCATTGTCCCGGTAAGACAGAGATCCGATTCCCAGTTGAGACGTTTATCTTTATTGTGTCTTGTTCTGTTTCTAATGACTTTATATCACTTGTGTGTTGAATTGTCATTGTGTTGATTTATCATGGAACCCATTGTCCCGGTAAGACAGAGATCCGATTCCCAGTTGAGACGTTTATCTTTATTGTGTCTTGTTCTGTTTCTAATGACTTTATATCACTTTTGTGTTGAATTGTCATTGTGTTGATTTATCATGGAACCCATTGTCCCGGTAAGACAGAGATCCGATTCCCAGTTGAGACGTTTATCTTTATTGTGTCTTGTTCTGTTTCTAATGACTTTATATCACTTTTGTGTTGAATTGTCATTGTGTTGATTTATCATGGAACCCATTGTCCCGGTAAGACAGAGATCCGATTCCCAGTTGAGACGTTTATCTTTATTGTGTCTTGTTCTGTTTCTAATGACTTTATATCACTTTTGTGTTGAATTGTCATTGTGTTGATTTATCATGGAACCCATTGTCCCGGTAAGACAGAGATCCGATTCCCAGTTGAGACGTTTATCTTTATTGTGTCTTGTTCTGTTTCTAATGACTTTATATCACTTTTGTGTTGAATTGTCATTGTGTTGATTTATCATGGAACCCATTGTCCCGGTAAGACAGAGATCCGATTCCCAGTTGAGACGTTTATCTTTATTGTGTCTTGTTCTGTTTCTAATGACTTTATATCACTTTTGTGTTGAATTGTCATTGTGTTGATTTATCATGGAACCCATTGTCCCGGTAAGACAGAGATCCGATTCCCAGTTGAGACGTTTATCTTTATTGTGTCTTGTTCTGTTTCTAATGACTTTATATCACTTTTGTGTTGAATTGTCATTGTGTTGATTTATCATGGAACCCATTGTCCCGGTAAGACAGAGATCCGATTCCCAGTTGAGACGTTTATCTTTATTGTGTCTTGTTCTGTTTCTAATGACTTTATATCACTTTTGTGTTGAATTGTCATTGTGTTGATTTATCATGGAACCCATTGTCCCGGTAAGACAGAGATCCGATTCCCAGTTGAGACGTTTATCTTTATTGTGTCTTGTTCTGTTTCTAATGACTTTATATCACTTTTGTGTTGAATTGTCATTGTGTTGATTTATCATGGAACCCATTGTCCCGGTAAGACAGAGATCCGATTCCCAGTTGAGACGTTTATCTTTATTGTGTCTTGTTCTGTTTCTAATGACTTTATATCACTTTTGTGTTGAATTGTCATTGTGTTGATTTATCATGGAACCCATTGTCCCGGTAAGACAGAGATCCGATTCCCAGTTGAGACGTTTATCTTTATTGTGTCTTGTTCTGTTTCTAATGACTTTATATCACTTTTGTGTTGAATTGTCATTGTGTTGATTTATCATGGAACCCATTGTCCCGGTAAGACAGAGATCCGATTCCCAGTTGAGACGTTTATCTTTATTGTGTCTTGTTCTGTTTCTAATGACTTTATATCACTTTTGTGTTGAATTGTCATTGTGTTGATTTATCATGGAACCCATTGTCCCGGTAAGACAGAGATCCGATTCCCAGTTGAGACGTTTATCTTTATTGTGTCTTGTTCTGTTTCTAATGACTTTATATCACTTTTGTGTTGAATTGTCATTGTGTTGATTTATCATGGAACCCATTGTCCCGGTAAGACAGAGATCCGATTCCCAGTTGAGACGTTTATCTTTATTGTGTCTTGTTCTGTTTCTAATGACTTTATATCACTTTTGTGTTGAATTGTCATTGTGTTGATTTATCATGGAACCCATTGTCCCGGTAAGACAGAGATCCGATTCCCAGTTGAGACGTTTATCTTTATTGTGTCTTGTTCTGTTTCTAATGACTTTATATCACTTTTGTGTTGAATTGTCATTGTGTTGATTTATCATGGAACCCATTGTCCCGGTAAGACAGAGATCCGATTCCCAGTTGAGACGTTTATCTTTATTGTGTCTTGTTCTGTTTCTAATGACTTTATATCACTTTTGTGTTGAATTGTCATTGTGTTGATTTATCATGGAACCCATTGTCCCGGTAAGACAGAGATCCGATTCCCAGTTGAGACGTTTATCTTTATTGTGTCTTGTTCTGTTTCTAATGACTTTATATCACTTTTGTGTTGAATTGTCATTGTGTTGATTTATCATGGAACCCATTGTCCCGGTAAGACAGAGATCCGATTCCCAGTTGAGACGTTTATCTTTATTGTGTCTTGTTCTGTTTCTAATGACTTTATATCACTTTTGTGTTGAATTGTCATTGTGTTGATTTATCATGGAACCCATTGTCCCGGTAAGACAGAGATCCGATTCCCAGTTGAGACGTTTATCTTTATTGTGTCTTGTTCTGTTTCTAATGACTTTATATCACTTTTGTGTTGAATTGTCATTGTGTTGATTTATCATGGAACCCATTGTCCCGGTAAGACAGAGATCCGATTCCCAGTTGAGACGTTTATCTTTATTGTGTCTTGTTCTGTTTCTAATGACTTTATATCACTTTTGTGTTGAATTGTCATTGTGTTGATTTATCATGGAACCCATTGTCCCGGTAAGACAGAGATCCGATTCCCAGTTGAGACGTTTATCTTTATTGTGTCTTGTTCTGTTTCTAATGACTTTATATCACTTTTGTGTTGAATTGTCATTGTGTTGATTTATCATGGAACCCATTGTCCCGGTAAGACAGAGATCCGATTCCCAGTTGAGACGTTTATCTTTATTGTGTCTTGTTCTGTTTCTAATGACTTTATATCACTTTTGTGTTGAATTGTCATTGTGTTGATTTATCATGGAACCCATTGTCCCGGTAAGACAGAGATCCGATTCCCAGTTGAGACGTTTATCTTTATTGTGTCTTGTTCTGTTTCTAATGACTTTATATCACTTTTGTGTTGAATTGTCATTGTGTTGATTTATCATGGAACCCATTGTCCCGGTAAGACAGAGATCCGATTCCCAGTTGAGACGTTTATCTTTATTGTGTCTTGTTCTGTTTCTAATGACTTTATATCACTTTTGTGTTGAATTGTCATTGTGTTGATTTATCATGGAACCCATTGTCCCGGTAAGACAGAGATCCGATTCCCAGTTGAGACGTTTATCTTTATTGTGTCTTGTTCTGTTTCTAATGACTTTATATCACTTTTGTGTTGAATTGTCATTGTGTTGATTTATCATGGAACCCATTGTCCCGGTAAGACAGAGATCCGATTCCCAGTTGAGACGTTTATCTTTATTGTGTCTTGTTCTGTTTCTAATGACTTTATATCACTTTTGTGTTGAATTGTCATTGTGTTGATTTATCATGGAACCCATTGTCCCGGTAAGACAGAGATCCGATTCCCAGTTGAGACGTTTATCTTTATTGTGTCTTGTTCTGTTTCTAATGACTTTATATCACTTTTGTGTTGAATTGTCATTGTGTTGATTTATCATGGAACCCATTGTCCCGGTAAGACAGAGATCCGATTCCCAGTTGAGACGTTTATCTTTATTGTGTCTTGTTCTGTTTCTAATGACTTTATATCACTTTTGTGTTGAATTGTCATTGTGTTGATTTATCATGGAACCCATTGTCCCGGTAAGACAGAGATCCGATTCCCAGTTGAGACGTTTATCTTTATTGTGTCTTGTTCTGTTTCTAATGACTTTATATCACTTTTGTGTTGAATTGTCATTGTGTTGATTTATCATGGAACCCATTGTCCCGGTAAGACAGAGATCCGATTCCCAGTTGAGACGTTTATCTTTATTGTGTCTTGTTCTGTTTCTAATGACTTTATATCACTTTTGTGTTGAATTGTCATTGTGTTGATTTATCATGGAACCCATTGTCCCGGTAAGACAGAGATCCGATTCCCAGTTGAGACGTTTATCTTTATTGTGTCTTGTTCTGTTTCTAATGACTTTATATCACTTTTGTGTTGAATTGTCATTGTGTTGATTTATCATGGAACCCATTGTCCCGGTAAGACAGAGATCCGATTCCCAGTTGAGACGTTTATCTTTATTGTTTTCTGTGTCTTGTTCTGTTTCGTTTAGATTAGTTAGTATTATCTTATTGTACGTTTCCTCTCCAATATAATATAATGTGTCCATCTGTTTTAGCAGAAGCTATCATGTTCAATTCCTAATTGATAATTCATTGAATTCAGCTTTGATTTAGTAAAAAGAATAAACATTAAGGTGGGTCATTTAAAAAAAATGATAATTTTAGATTCTGTTAGTGATAAAAGGGTGCCAAATGGGTTCAAACCGACGTGTTTAAATTTTTTTAAATTTCTGATACGATCTTCTTCCTCCGGATTCACTTCAAAGTTTTGAAAATTTTCATTTTTAGAGGTATTTTCTAGTGTGTATAAAAGTTACTACGAATCTTTTATACTATATTTTTTGTAATATTCTATGGCAAATATGGTACGTATTTACGAATTCATTTACAAAAAATCCGAGTTTTGATTATTAGTGGCTCGAGGTGAGGGCGGGGGAAGCACCGATTGCACTAAGCGCAGCGACTCTGCGCAACCGACGTCGGAGTTTGGAGTCAGTTATCTACGTCAGCTACGGCTCTTTAAGCGGTAGGTCACGTTGCACAAGTTTTCGCAATGGAACGTACTCGGAATGCGTTAAAAAGTCCCATATTTGGTGAAATTTGCGACGTTAAAGACAATGTTTTACACACTTATTGTGATGTTATGAAGTTTTTTGAGTGGACCAGGCATCAAATAAAATTAAATCAAGAGACCAAACTAGAACCCGAATTTCAGCAAATAGAGTGTACTGTGACAGCACGAATTGAAGAAATATGGAGAAAGGCTTCTATTCCCATCGTTACACACTCGCGAGTAGCACGCATGTTGAGGTCATATCATTTTAAATGCAAAAACCTTCTTAAGTCACATCCTAAAATACCGGAGAAAAAAATGGAGGAGTAAAGTGCTGTTTGATATTTCGTCTTGCAAATGCATGTGACTGTCCTAAAGATAAAAAAATACCTGTAAATGAACAGAGTTTCATTAGTCACCAACGAACTATACGAAAAATGATAATAGGAAATGTGGATACCGCTACAACAAAACGAATGAAAACTCAGTTGAAAAGAAAACTTCTGAACCAAAAATCCTTGCGTACGTCTAAAAAGGAAAGCACAGGTAAGCCAACTACCTCTCTAATCGATATTTCCACGTCTTATGCATCAAATGAATCCGATTGCAATGATGTCTTCAAACCAAATGTTGTATCTCAAATGCCTCAGAAGCAGGCTGCGGTCACTATTGATTATTCTACACTGTCGAAAACTTGTGATAGATATGGAGTTTCGGATAGAGCAGCGGCAGCCATTGCCTCAGCAGTTCTGTATGACATCAAGTCTAATATTCCAGTTATTGATAAAAGTAAACTTCGCAGAGAACGAAAAAAAAACAAGGGAAAATATTAAGGCACAACACATAGTTTTACAAATACCCGCATTATATTTTGATGGCCGGAAAGATAAAACATTAATTATCAGGGAAAAAGGGGGGAGACATTACAGCGAACTAATCATTGAAGAGCATATTTCAATGACAAAAGAGCCAGACTCAATATATTTGGGTTATATTGCACCAAACTCTGGCACGTCGGAAGTTATAGAAAGAACAATTGTCGATTATTTTCTAAAGGAAGAAATACCATTTGAACCATTAATGGCTATTGAATGTGACGGAACGAACGTGAACGTTGGAAAACATGGAGGTATAATACGTTTGCTTGAAAAACGTTTGGATAAACCATTGCAATGGATAATTTGCTTGCTTCACATGAACGAGTTACCATTTCGTCATTTGTTCACACATCTTGACGGTAAGACATCTGAACCTCAAACATATTCAGGGACAATAGGACTAGCTTTAGAAAACTGTGAAAAAAGCCTATTGTTCATTTTCAGAAAATTGACGGAGAGTTGCCTGAATTATTAACTAAAGACCTAAGTACAGATCAGTTATATTAGTATAAAATCGTATCTGCAGTTACGGTGGGGGAATTACCTGAAGATTTAGGCCACAAATCTCCTGGAAAAATGTCTCATGCCAGATGGCTTACGCGTGCTAACCAAATTCTTCGTTTTTTTTTTTTTTTTTTTTTTTTTTTTTTTTTTTTTTTTTTTTTTTTCTTTCTCTAATAATCCGAAAGCTATTCTAATTAATGAACAAACAAATATAATTCGTTCACCCCTACTAGATATCTTCAAACCTAATGCAAATATGAGTGCACTATGAAGTACTTAATTATGCTATTAAAATAACCCTATGAGTCATCGTTTGGGAATAACTAACATAAAGACATTCAGTCAAATTTAAACATTACACTAATTGGGGAAACTTTGCTGGGGTAATAACCATTAATAATTTTTAATATTTTACTTAAAAATCAATTAAGAAATCAGTAAATGAAATTAAAATACCTAGCTAGAAATAATATAAATGTATCGTCTGTAAGTGGGCTACCCACAGTTTGATAATGCCTTCAGAGGGCGAAACAGCTGTCACGCGTAATAATAATTACACAGCAGAACTTGTTTAAAAATAAACTGTTTTTATAAACCCAATAATAATATTATTGTATATATAAAAAATAAAAAAACAAATTCTTCGTCTTTATGTTGCAACGTACGTTGTTAAAGTTTATGCTCCGACTTGGTTCAGTATTAAAACTCATCCCACCTGTAAAGATGGAGCACGTCACCTATGGGAGCTAATTTCAGTGTCTAGATACTTATCCCCTGAACTAAAAACTATAATTGATCCAGTCATAGAAAGAAACAGTTACTTCGCACACCCCGAAAATTTACTACTTGCAATGTTAACTGACCCTCACAAGCATATCCGGGAATTAGCTGCGCGTCGTGTTCTAAAAGCACGCAGTAAGAAACTAAGTAAAACAAGGCTGTTCCAACTTCCAAACATAAACCTCGATGCATCATATTACTACGACCTTATTAATTGGCAGCAAAATGTAACCGAACCCCCAATACTGAAGAATATATCGGATGAACTTCAATTATTTGTAGCAGAGGGGGGAGAAGGTGAATTGCCTCTTCTGCATCTGCCATGTCATACTCAAGCAGTTGAAAGAGCTGTAAAGACTGTTACTGAAGCCTCGACTACTTTATGTACGAAGTCTGCAAGAGAAGGTCTTATTAAGGCAAAGATTGAGTCTCGCAAAATAATGCCGAAATTTGAGAGTAAGAAGGATTTTGCTGGTATTTGAATAAACTGTCTTGAGATAATGTTAATTATAATCATATATTTTTTTTAATAAATAAGTCAGAATATTCTCTCTTATTTGTGTTTTATTGAAAAAAAGATCATTTTTATTTGTTTATCTAATATTTTTTAGAGATTTAACAAGGGTGGGTTTTTCTCTATTTTGTGAAATTTCAAACTCAATCCGGAGGAAGAAGATGATATCCAAATATTATTAAAAAAATTACGTGATTTAACATCTTCATTTAACACCCTTTTATCACTAACAGACAAACCAAAACAAGTTTTTTTTTTCCCCCATACAATCGTGACCCACCTTAATAAACATCGACAAAATGACTATTCCTGTGTTTTATTTTATTTTGTGAAGTTTTCACAAATATGAATTTTTTTCCGATCATAATCTGAAGAACTTCATTCGTAACATTATACCTATAATAAAACAATATCTGAAGAGGGGTTCCTAAGTAGGAGAAGTTGCACTTGTCTGGAGCCAGTGAGACTATGGCATCCCGAATTGGGTCATGTTGTGAGGTTTACGGAAGAGGAAGGAGAAGGAGATGCGGAGAAGGAAGGTGAGGAAGTACCTCAGTCATTTCAAGTAACGGTTAAATACTGAATGATGTTCTTACACCAGGGCGATATTGAGAGTATCTTCCCCTCTGGAACCTAATATACTGCATATTATTTTAATGATTTAATCGAGATATCTAGATACATATTAATCAAATCAAAATTATTTGCGCACTACGGGAATTGAACCCGCGACCTCCGGATTGCCAGTCGAGAGCCTTACCACTCGATCGCGAAACGCATTTCTTCTGTCTGCACTACAATACAATAATCAATCCAATAATCAACTACAATAATCTCCCTTCCGAATTGCGCTGTATTACGAACCAACAAGAACAAATAAATAAAATGAAACTTTTTTTCCAAAAAGCCTTATAGTAAAAAATTATATATATATAATTACACTTAATTTACACAAAACATAATATTATAACATAGAATCTTAGTAAGAATCGTGGCTCCCTTATCAGGCACAAGAGTTCCTCTTTTCCTGATAAGGTATACATGACCAATTATGAATCTAAATATTATATTTTGCAAAATATAATCCATATAATGTAACCCATATAATCTTTATTAAAATAATAAAAATTGAAAAAATAATAATAATTTATATCTAATGTAAACATTCCATTAAACTGAGTTTAAATTATGACACTGATTGGCAGCGGTAAACATCGATTGAACTATACTTATTACCAAGTCTGTGTAATCTTTGAATAGGCGAGTTTACGAAATATATGTTAGCAGATTTTGGAACATTATACAAGGCGTTCAGTCGAGTGACCCGTGTAGGTACTCGCAACGAAATAACGCTTGTTAAATCAATGGCGTCCAGTCTGCCAACAGATATTTTGAATAGAAATTGAATATATTTATAAGTCAGTTAAGCTTAGCAAGTTCATCAAAAAGTATAATTAAGATCTTTGGTTGAAATTCCTAATTACAAATTATTTAATCTCAGGAACTTATGCTGCACTCTCTCAATTTTTAGTAGGTGGAAAAAATGGAGCCCAGATTGATGAATTATACTTTAGATCACTTCTCACCAAACCAGTGAATAGCAATTTAAAGGAGTTAATAAATTTAAAATCTTTCACCTTAATCAAAATAAACCCTTGGCATTTCATGGCCTTGTTAGTTATTTCATTTATATGAGGAATTAAAGGTAATGTACTGTCAAAGTTAATACCAAGGTCCATAATTTACTCTGCTCTTTTCAGGAAAATGTTGTTAATGCTATATTGATGCAATATGAGTTTTTTGATTCGGGTAAAAGTTATAGTTTGACATATTTAGATGTTAAGAAACAGTTCATTACGGGTGCACCACTCTTGTAGCCTCATAAGATTCAATCGTAAAACGTAACATTCATGGAGATTAGTAATAGTTTTGTAAATTTTAAGGTTGTCTGCAAATAGGAGTATCATAACTCCATCAAAAACGGTAGTTATGTCGTTGATAAACAAGGAAAACAATACTGGACGTACATGGGACCTCTGTGGAACACCGGTAAAAATTTGAAATTGGTGTGAATAATGTGAGTTGAGTTTCACTTATATTTTTCTTTGGTGAAGGTAACTCTGAAACCATTTAAAAATATTCCCCGCCATTCCAAGGATTCTTAGTTTATGTATAAGAATTTTATGTGACACTTTGTCGAAGGCTTCACTAAAGTCAGTATACACAACTTGTGTTTGAAGACGCTTGTTCATGTTATTAAAAAGATATTCCTGATTTATCATTAAATTTGTAAGCGCAGATCGTTTTGCCATGAAACCATGTTGTCGATGTGAAATGATGTGTTAAGATCAAGGGATTTTATTTTAGTTCTAATATCACTTTCTTCAAGTATACATTGATTTTTTTTTTTTTTTTTTTTTTTTTATTGGTTTTCAAGTTACAATCCCGTTAAACTTCAATAAAGCAGTTTGTCAACAGGATGTTAATGATCAATTACATACATACACACATAATATTATTACTATAACCATACAATTAACACAACTAAATTAATATAAACTATCTCTTTTTAGTAACCATTGTTTCAGCATATATCTCAATCTATTTGTGGAATCGCAATTTTTTATATTAATGGGTAACATGTTAAGCATTTTTGGCACGTTAAATTCTAGGGTTCGCCGTCCGTATTTATTATTATATTTTGGAACAAGCATTCCGTCATTCTTTGTAAACCTTGTATTATATTCATGTTGCACTTTCCTTTTATAATCAGACTCAGATATATGTTGGATCAATATTTTGTACCATAATAAGGCCTGCACCGGTGATATTGTTAAATTTCGATACAACAATGAAATGTTTCGTCTCTGTGAAAAAATATGTTTTTGAGCTAATAACTTCACCATAGAATTTTGTACTGATTGCAGGTGGTTTAAATTAGTTTTACAAGAGTTACCCCAAGTAGTTAAACCATACCGTAAAGTTGATTCTGCGAGTGATAGGTAAATAATTTTTAAAATATTCACCGGAACGAAACATTTTAGTTTGTATATCCTACCCACTATCGCTCTCAGCCGCTTGCAAGTTTTGTTTATTTGTGAATCCCACTTGAAATGACAATCAACAGTCACCCCCAAATAAACGTATTCATTTACCAGTTCAATACTTTCACACATACATGGCTGTAGAATGTTTTGATGAATACATATAAAGTTATGTGAAATTATTTTAGGCATGATCTGAAATGAAGCATGTGGAGACCGTATGTGCATCAATTTAGTTTTCTTGGTATTAATGATTAGACCTGCGTCATGTGACCATTTTATCAGGGACGTAAAGTCATGTTGCATATATTTAATCGCAATGGATAATTGTTCATCAGATATGACAAGAGCAGTGTCGTCAGCATATACAAAGTGTCTTACATATTTAAATAATTTTTTCATTATTGATACAAATATAATATAAAGGGTTGGACCCAAAATCGACCCCTGCGGGACTCCAGCACAGATTTTTTTTCTCCCACTCATTTTTTCTAATATTTTTACACATATATGTCTATTAGATAAATAATTTTTAAACAAATTAAGTAGGTTACCTCTAATTCCAATTGCTTCTAAGATTTTTAATAATTTTTGTGGGTCAATTGTATCAAACGCTTTGGAGTTATCTATAAATAGTACTAAAACATGTCTTTTATGGTTTAATTCATTATTAATATAATTTGAAAAATCCTGTAATAAATGCTCTTATTGTCATTTATATTATTGTCATTTATCTTATTGTCATTTATAGTGTCGAACAATACAGAGTTGTTTGAAGTCGATTTTGCTGAAGAATTCAACAAACAGACTTCTGGGGGGTTATCGGCCATTTTATTATCTAAATACATGTTTAAGGGCATACTAGAATCATTGTTATTAAGCATGTTTGAAAATTTATAAATGTTCTGAGGATTGGCAGCAGCCAATTCTTCGCAGTTATCGATGCATTTTTTGTAACATAACTTGGACAATTTTTTGGTAATCTTTCTTAGTTCGCAAAATTTTGCATAATCATTAGGATCACATGATGATTTGTAAGCTTTATGGGCATTTTTTCTCTCTAATTACTCTAATAAGGTCGTTACTAAACCATTTTGGGTAATTTTTCAAATAATTTTAGACACGGATACATACAGATCGATAGCATTATTTAGAATTGAGTAAAATTTATCTACAATTTCATTGACGTTTTCTTCAAAGTCCAAAAAGTTCCAGTGAGTAGAAGACAAAAGATTGATAATTTGACTATAGTCTGCTTTGTAGAAGTTCAATTTTGTTGATGTAAATGGATGATTTTTTATAATTGGACTGTAGAATTCAACCGTTAGAACGAATTAATGATGCTTTGGTAAAGGAAGAATTGGAAAATGCAAGATAGAGAGGACGAGAGTTTGCATTGTATACACAGTTTAACTGCCTAAGGCTTAGGAAACTTGACATCTCGATTATTTCATAAGAACCATGATATATGTTGTCCGTGCACGAAGTTTTATTGTTTTCTATGTCCCATGTAACATTAAGTAGATTGTATGTCAAAATCATAGTGGCATTAGGAAATTTTGATGACACCATGATGAGTAGTTGTTCTAGGTGAGGATTGATGCATTTGAGTTTTCTTGAATTTGTTATTTATGGATAATAACACACCACCTCCTCTAGCTTTTTGCCAGTGCTTCTATATTTTCTGCATACTGTATGTTCAAAAGAAACCCCACTCTATATTGTCTAAATTTTTAATTAGGCATGTCTCAATGAAGGCGTAAGAGTCGTAGTCCAAGGTAGGTAAGGTTGATTTCAGGTCCTGTAATTTAGTTCTTAATCCACGTACGTTTTGATAGAATATTTTTATTTTAGAATTTAGTTTTTGGTGTACATTTTGACAATTGTTGGATTATTTTTAATGTATTTTATTGTGATGTCCGTTTCCCCAGAGGTCTTCTTTTTTTGTAGTTCGTCTCTTAGATCAGATAACTGCTTCTGCTGTACAATTGTTTGATTATGGTAAAATCTTATATTGGTTTTAACAAAGCATGTTTCTTGCCTAGCAACATTTTCGGCCACATTGCTTCCGGAAACTCGACCTTTATTCCTCTTGATTTGTCAACATTCCTTTTACCCAATCTGTAATATTTTAGGTCTAGGTTTGTTGTTGACATTTCAATGTCGGAAATTATTTTCTTGACAGATGCTATGTCGCTATTCGTTGATTATATCTGAGATAATGATGTATTCTAGAGAATGGTGTAAATAATCAACTTTTCATCTCTGTTATTTTGGTCATTTTGGATTTCACAGACACTTTGGGTTTGTGAAATTGAAGGGGTACACACATTTGGGGTCGTACTTTTACGAGCTGTCGACTCACCCTCGAGGTTTGCCATTTGGCATATTGCTCCTAGTATAAAGTTGGTAATAGGAATTATTTTTGCCGTATGTTCTTTTGTGAATTTATTATTTGGAGCCATGATCATGTTGGTCAGCAAATTGACTGAATCTTTTGCCAGAGAAATGTATGCCTGTGCATCTATATTGGGAATCGATATTGAGATTTTTTTTCTTTTTTATATGGTTCCAAAAATCCCATGCAAATATGGCTAGTGAGTCAGCCTTGATTTAGCGTGTGGAAACCACTGCGAGTGTTAGTAGGTACCTCACCTGCCAATATGGCTAGTGTGTCAGCCTTGATTTAGCCTGTGGAAACCACTGCGAGTGTTAGTAGGTACCTCTCTGGCCGATACACTACGCACTGCGGTGAGGGAAGGTACTTAGCGTAATCAGTTATTTGTTTTAGCTTATTTCGCTATGGTCATTATGGTTTAACGTAAAATAAACACTTCGACACTTCACGGAACCGAAATTAGATTATAGCTTTTGGTAAAACTCTTTAATTTATGTATTTATGTCAAGACAAATTATTGTGCGTCTGAACAGACCGAATATTATTGTAGAAACTTGTATCTATAAGACGATCTATGACTGTGATTGAAGCCTGGAGTATCTCCAGACCGCATTGTTTGGCGCTCCATCCTCTCTGGCTACCCGCAGAAGAATCTATCTGATGGTATTATAGTCTATTGCCATGAATGACATAGTGTAGGTACCTATAGACTTGTATGTATAAGACGATCTATGAATGTGATTGAAGCCTGGATTATGTCCAGACCGCCTTGTTTGGCGCTCCATCCTCTCTGGCTACCCGCAGAAGACTCTATCTGATGGTATTATAGTCTATTGCCATGAATGACATAGTGTAGGTACCTATAGACTTGTAGGTATAAGACGATCTATGAATGTGATTGAAGCCTGGAGTATGTCCAGACCGCCTTGTTTGGCGCTCCATCCTCTCTGGCTACCCGCAGAAGAATCTATCTGATGGTATTATAGTCTATTGCCATGAATGACATAGTGTAGGTACCTATAGACTTGTATGTATAAGACGATCTATGAATGTGATTGAAGCCTGGAGTATGTCCAGACCGCCTTGTTTGGCGCTCCATCCTCTCTGGCTACCCGCAGAAGAATCTATCTGATGGTATTATAGTCTATTGCCATGAATGACATAGTGTAGGTACCTATAGACTTGTATGTATAAGACGATCTATGAATGTGATTAAAGCCTGGAGTATGTCCAGACCGCCTTGTTTGGCGCCCCATTCTCTCTGGCTACCCGCAGAAGAATCTATCTGATGGTATTATAGTCTATTGCCATGAATGACATAGTGTAGGTACCTATAGACTTGTAGGTATAAGACGATCTATGAATGTGATTGAAGCCTGGAGTATGTCCAGACCGCCTTGTTTGGCGCTCCATCCTCTCTGGCTACCCGCAGAAGAATCTATCTGATGGTATTATAGTCTATTGCCATGAATGACATAGTGTAGGTACCTATAGACTTGTATGTATAAGACGATCTATGAATGTGATTGAAGCCTGGAGTATGTCCAGACCGCCTTGTTTGGCGCTCCATCCTCTCTGGCTACCCGCAGAAGAATCTATCTGATGGTATTATAGTCTATTGCCATGAATGACATAGTGTAGGTACCTATAGACTTGTATGTATAAGACGATCTATGAATGTGATTAAAGCCTGGAGTATGTCCAGACCGCCTTGTTTGGCGCCCCATTCTCTCTGGCTACCCGCAGAAGAATCTATCTGATGGTATTATAGTCTATTGCCATGAATGACATAGTGTAGGTACCTATAGACTTGTATGTATAAGACGATCTATGAATGTGATTAAAGCCTGGAGTATGTCCAGACCGCCTTGTTTGGCGCCCCATTCTCTCTGGCTACCCGCAGAAGAATCTATCTGATGGTATTATAGTCTATTGCCATGAATGACATAGTGTAGGTACCTATAGACTTGTATGTATAAGACGATCTATGAATGTGATTGAAGCCTGGAGTATGTCCAGACCGCCTTGTTTGGCGCTCCATCCTCTCTGGCTACCCGCAGAAGAATCTATCTGATGGTATTATAGTCTATTGCCATGAATGACATAGTGTAGGTACCTATAGACTTGTATGTATAAGACGATCTATGAATGTGATTAAAGCCTGGAGTATGTCCAGACCGCCTTGTTTGGCGCCCCATTCTCTCTGGCTACCCGCAGAAGAATCTATCTGATGGTATTATAGTCTATTGCCATGAATGACATAGTGTAGGTACCTATAGACTTGTATGTATAAGACGATCTATGAATGTGATTGAAGCCTGGAGTATGTCCAGACCGCCTTGTTTGGCGCTCCATCCTCTCTGGCTACCCGCAGAAGAATCTATCTGATGTGGGATTATTTGGCGGGTTGGGAATAAGCCGATATGGCTCAGTGGTCCAGAGCGTCTGACCGGACATCAGAAGGCGCGGTGACTAATTATTGCCTATAATAATTTAAGTACATGTTTGTAAATTCCTACCTTGGCTTTGTGCTTATGTGTATATCCCTGTCTGTTTCCCTTTCTGTTTTCTCTACTTAACCTCCCTTTTCTATGTTTGTACTGTTTGGTATGTGAAACATATAATTTTGATATCAAAATACCAATGTAAAATTGTACCTATTAACTCCCACTTTGTATTGTAAATTCCTCCCGTCCTACAATGAGTTTTTTGACTCATTGGGAACACAGTGACACGACATTATTAACACATTTTCTTCTAATGATATTACGTTGAAGGGTATAAAGTTAATTCAATTAATATTACATAAATAATAGTTAAAAATACCGGCCAAGGCCACCTGTATTATTGGATTACTAGAAAACGTCTCGAGATAATAAAATGATTGATCCAAGACTTATCTTGACTTTATTATTGTTGAAACGTTTTCAGTTGTGCAAATAAATACTTAATTAAAGCGGCCCCATTTTATTCGTATAATTTTGTAATCCGCAGAGATAATAATTTTATCGGCAGATTTACAAATTGTTATTTTTAGATCATTTCGGCAATCAATCAATTTTCTCGCCTGTTTTGGTTGCAATTCATTCAATGACCCAATGATTATTGTAAAATTTATATTTTTATTTTATATTTGGAATAACTTATTGAGTAAAACCTCAAATTGTAACATTTAATAATTGAAGACAATATTAGCAGCTGGTAGAGAAGGGCAAGACGAAGGTTTTGGGCGAAAGTTCCAGATGCGCCAGTATTTTTCGTTTGTTGACCTCAACGATTTAATTTTGTTTTCTTTGTAAAATAAGTTTTGTTTTCTTTTCATCGTTCAAAGCACCCTTTGACAAACTACTTCAAACTAGTTTATTGGGACATTTCTCTTTTATTGTAATATTTTTCATATGTTATTACATGTTAAAAAATATATACATTTGTAAAAATACACTTCAATGATCGTACAGACAGTTGTCATTAAGGTGAAGATATAAGTGAAACTTTGTAAATAAAAACTTTCTTTATTTTCTTTACCCAATATAATATATAGTAATGGCACTACTCCCCAAATCAAACACGAGAAATGTTTTTCTCTATTGAATTGGGTAGTTACGTTAAAAAGAAAACATTTTTATTGTAATTAGTTTTTTTTTAGTTTAACATATTTATGTTTTTATATAAAAGAAAATAATAAAAATTACAGCAGTTAATATACGCTATAAATTTAGGTCCTACCAAATTGGGATTTGTCTCAGTTGTTAGCGTGGTTAACTCACCATCATCGTCATCATTCCAATCAACGTCAAAGGGTCATGATATTCCCTTTTGTCGTCGCTTCAAATGTCCAGCTGTTAATGTCAAATGCAGTTAATGTCATTATTTTGGTCATTCTGCTAAATTCTGTTTTAAAAATATTTATTGTCTCAGAAATGTCAAAAATGTATACTTAGAGACATCATTAATTACCCAATGATGAAAATATTTATTGCCCTGAGGGTCGTCATAATATTGGAACAATAAGAAGTATAAATAATAAATAATTATTTAAGTCAAGCATGGCACTTAGATATTAAAGTTAAGGAAAAGTTATAGTGAAATTACTATTTAGATTAATCTTTACAACTAATCGGTATGGGTTAAAAATACAAAAAAATATTATATGGATACATTTAACCTTTTTCTATCGTTTCTGTTGATCAGAATTAAAATAAAATTGTTAATTACGCCATGAAAAATAATGTCGCACACTACTAATTTTTTTTTCGTGAATTTAATATGAACTGGTATAAGAAAAAACTTTAAAAAAATACTTTTTTATGGCTAAGTTTATTTGCGACTGTTTCCTTCGATTAACTTTTTTTCGTTCTTATTAAATAATTCACAAAATAAATAAAAACCACTCTGGCGCTTACGTCAAACATTTCCAGACCCAAATATTGTATTTTTGAAGAGTGGCAAAGAACGGTGAAGGTTTGTGTTTTGTTTTTGTTGAAGTTTGTGTTTTTTCTGATATTTGTATTTTTCGTGACCAAAATATTAAACTTTTTAAATACAGCTATTTGAAATTCATTTTCTTAAATGAATGAATGAATGAAGTGGATTCTTGGAAGTGGAAATTAACCCACTATCCGACACCGAATCGAGCTGAAACTTGGCAGATGGACTCGTTGCCGATGATAATACATTTTAATGGCAATACACACACGTGGACATATACGCATTTATTTGACATTGTATTACGTTTAAACAGTTAATATAAGCAATAAATGTCGGTCCTTCCAAATTGGGATCTGGCTCAGTTGTCAGCGCGGTTGACTCAAGTCCCCGGGGAGGAAGGTTTATTCCTCATTAAAACCATTTAAAAAAAAAAAATTATTAATTAAAACAGATGAATTAAAGCGAAAAAAACTTATTTTGTTTTTAACAGTTTGATTTTTTAAATTTCCATCATCAGGACAGATGTGTAATTTACAAAATAACAAATTACACATCTGCCCTGATTATGGAAACGTTGGCTAAAGAAGGAGGTAGCGCAACACGGCATAATACCCCAACAACAAATATTTTGGCCGTGAAAATCTCAAATCGTACCATTCTATTTTAGATTACGTGCCAATAATAATAATCGGAATATCTTATAAGTACTTACATCCTGTTGACAATCTGCTTATTTGTAGTTTAACGGAATAATACTTTACACAACAGTAAAACATTGTTATTACATTTGGATTTCCTGGAAACTCAAAAACCCAGGAAAACGTCTTGGAAAGAATAGAAATGTATTATAGTAGATTTTAACATGTATATGGTTTAAGTTTAAAGTGTAACTAGATTTTATTTTAAGATAAAAGATATAAATAAAAACTCGACATAAAAATATGGTATCTATTTCCCACTGATGTTTTAGAAAGATGAAGTTTTATAAAAATATGTAAGTATTGAGCAATCAAAACTAAAACAAGGGAAAGTAAAAATACGGATGACTGTTGATTTATAAGAAAAATCTATCTTTTTCAGTGTATTTTAGCCAATATTTGATGTGTTTTTTATAATAGTCAATATCTCATGAAAAGTTGTAATTAGTGTGTTGTACATTTGAGGGGCAATAAAATGAATATGCCTTTTGGCTAATCTGGTTTTGCAATGGGGTACTGCAAATACACAAGTGATGTCTTTAGTTAGAACGGTTATCATTTTTTATGAAATTGTTAGAACGCCCATAAATAAATTTTAGACATTGTCCAAAATATGAGTTTCTTGGAACAATTGTTTGAAGGGAAAATTTCGTTATTATTATACAATCTGCATCTGTGCAGATAAAGAACCAATAGAGCGTGTTGATTTTACGTCCGACAGATGGTGCTGAAAAAAGTTCTTAACTGTGACAGGTGACATCTATATTATTTAGGTATATAAAAAAACACGCTTATTCGAATGCAACGTTGTGTCAAAATTTGAAAGCAATCGGTGATATTTTTTATTTATACATGTAGAAGATAATCTTCATATTTGATTTTTGGTGAATTTCCAACGTTTAATACTCGTATAATAATAATTATTGCCACATTGACTTTGGACTCCCAACAAATATCCATCGAAGGATTAAAATCAATATTGATAATTTGATAAGATACTATGAAGCCATTCGCTGATAGTATCGTGTATATTTAGCACTTGGTAACATTTCATATTTGATTATGTACCTACCATGTACATTAGGGCGGAACGAAAGTTTTTTTTTTCTAATTTTTATTTGGAATAGTTGTATTAAGTTGCCAATTGCCATCAATTACCTCAATTAAAAATATTAAAAATATCAGACAATGGTAAAAGCCCGCAGACATCGAACATTTACAAAAACGACACTTTAGGGGCTATTTGCGCGGCCTACAAAATAGTACAGAATTTATTAAAATAGGTTTATTTTTTTTAATAACATATTCAAATATAGTTAACTAGCTATTGCAATCAAATATTTCTTTATTTTAATATACTTTGGCGCTGTTACAGAGGAGCAAAGTGCGGGACGAAACGGGGGGCGGCACCTGACAATCTACGAAATGCAGTGTTTTGTTTAAACTAGTGTCGATAATTGTCTCAAAGTGAAAGGTCGCGCGTCAATCATATTCACGAGTACTTATTGATAAACGTTTTTTAAGTGAATTAATATTACTTCTAGAAGACAAAATTAAAAATGTCAGATATTTTGTGTAAGTGCAGAGTTGAAAGAGAATATCCTACCTACGTATGAAAATGTAATGAAATTCTACGAATGAGTCCGACAAGACTTAGAAGTAAGGAAAAACACAACAAAAGAACCTCTGTTTTTGGAAATTGCCGAAATAGTTTGAACGAAAATTTGTCACACACAAACGAATCATACAGTTACTAAAAAGTGTTATAATTTGAAAAAGAAGAAACTTAAGGAAGAAAAGTTAGAAGAGTTAAGAGTACAAAGTAGAAAGATTTTTGACATAGGTGCAAGTAAATGTAAATAATTTGTAAGCTGTACTTGTTTGAGAGAAAAAAAAAAGTGCCAACGGAGGAACAAATGATTTTAGAAGACCAGCGCACTAACTGACTAATGGCTTTAGGAAGAACGGATCTTATCCAGAGTAAAATATTGCTGAATAGAAGATTACGTACTCTAAAACAAGAAATGAGGCATAATAGATAGGATGAAACTAAGAAGAATAAGACAGAAATTACGCGAGCAAATTTTAACCGAAGAAAGAGTAACAGAAATTCTTTCATTATATTTCGTTGCAAGGAAAGACAAGAAAAAGATCGAAGAGGCTTAGGGTGATTGTACAAGAGGAACATATTTAGATTATAAAAGAACCAGGTACTGTTTATGTTGGGTAAGGGGTTCCAACACCGGGCAGTGCAAGAAATATTGAAAGAGCTTTCCACAGCTTTTTAACGACTGAAAAGATATCACTATATGGTTGTTGGCTGTGATGGAACAAACACAAATACAGGGAAAATGGTAGGCGTGATTCGTCTTTTGGAAAACAGACTATCTCGTCCATTGCAATGGATAATTTGTCTCTTACACGCCAATGAGTTACCATTGAGATATTTGTTTACCTATTTGGATGGCCCCACTGCAGGACCTAAATCATTTGCAGGTCAAATTGGTAAAGCATTAGAGATATGCGAGACGCTGCCGTTGGACAACTTTGAGAAGATAGAAGGTGAAATACCTCCACAAATATCCACAGATCTCAGTACAGACCAGAAATATTTACAAGAAATTACTACTGCTGTCATAAATGGATCCTTGTCTCCTGATTTATTACATAGAATCCCAGTTAAACTACCTCATGCTCGCTGGTTGACAAGAGCTGATTGCATACTGCATTTGTATATTTCTAAAGAAAATCCACAACAAAATCTTGTGACTTTAGCAACGTTTGTCGTGTTATCATACCCCCTGTCTGGTTTGCTATCAAAACACATTCATCCTGCAAAGATGGTTCAAATCATTTATGAAAGCTCATTAACAGCACTAGATATTTGTCCAACGAGTTGTTAGCGATAGTGGACACTGTTATAATTCGAAACAGTTACTTTGCTCATCCAGAAAACTTGTTGTTGAGTATGAAAACAGATTCCCGTAAACACATTAGAGAACTCGTTGCAAAACGCATTTTAAAGGCTCGTCAAGTTAATACAAATTCTGTTTCGCGCATGTTTGAGGTGACAAAAGTGGACTTAAATGCATGTTCTTACATAGACATGATTGACTGGCAACTAAATATATTCAAACCCCCAATACTGATGAATATTTCCGATGAGCAGTTACAAGATCTTACTGAAAATGGAGAAGATACAGTGTTGGAGTTTATGAGACTGCCTTGCCACACCCAGATTGTGGAAATATCTGTAAAAGTTGTGACAGAAGCAGCTCTAATTGTATTCGACAAGACGAGAGGGATTCATAAAATCTAAATTAGCATCTCGAAAACTCATGCCAAAGTTTGAGCCGAAAAACGATTTTTGCTATAAAAAATGATTTTATTCATACCAACATAATATTCTGAACCTGTGTTTACTTTTGAAATAAATGATTTTATTAATTAAAATCTACTTTTATTTTATCATTTATGCATAATATATTAAATTTACTTAAAATTTTGTTTATAGGGTGTTTAATACAAAACGTCTATAAAACCTTAAAAAATAAAATTACAAGTCTCTGGCGGGACCTCAAGCTGTCGAGCTAGAACTTCCACATTGAGAAGTGTTATTTACAATTACATAAAGCAACTTTTACCTGGTATTCCAATTCGAATTACGAAAAAAAAAAATTATACAAAAGTGTTCCACCCTAATGTACATGTTATTTGTATTCAATTAAATGTTCAATTTTATTGGAATAACTTTGATGGTTATTTGGATTATACGTTTTAAATTATTGAAGAAGAAGATAATACTGAGAAACATAAACGAAACAGAACAAGACACAGAAAATTAAAAAGTTGACGGTCTCAACTGGGAATCAAACCTTTGTCTTATCCTATATAAGTAAAAATGTAAAAGTTCGTTTCTTCAAAATCTTAAATCTCCGAAATTTATTCACTGATCGCTTTGAAATTTTGACAAAACGTTGCATTTTAATAAGCGTGTGTTTTTATATGCCTATGTAGATGTCACCTGTGAGAGGAAAAAACATGTGTTTTTTAAAACAGCGCCATCTGTTGGACGTAAAAGCAACAAGCGCTATTGTTTCTCTATCTCCACAGACAGACTGAGCCACAACAACGATTGGCGGAGTACAGCTAAATGAGTATAATAATTAGGTTTAGATGACCGAGTGGTAAGACAAAAATTCTGGGTTCGATTCCCAGCTGAGTTACATATTTATATTCTGTGTTGTTCTGTTTCATATTTCGTTTAAATTCATTAGTTTTATCTTCTTCTTCAATAAATAAAATGTATTTGCCCCAAAACTTAAACCCGCTTCCTCTTGATTTGTAGTCTAGGATCTGACAACTGAGGTCGTCATGTGACTGTAGTCTAGGATCTGACAACTGGGGTCGTCAAGTGACTGTAGTCTAGGATCTGACAACTGAGGGCGTCAAGTGACTGTAGTCTACGATCTGACAACTGAGGTCGTCAAGTGACTGTAGTCTAGGATCTGACAACTGAGGTCGTCAAGTGACTGTAGTCTACGATCTGACAACTGAGGTCGTCAAGTGACTGTAGTCTAGGATCTGACAACTGAGGTCGTCAAGTGACTGTAGTCTAGGATCTGACAACTGAGGTCGTCAAGTGACTGTAGTCTACGATCTGACAACTGAGGTCGTCAAGTGACTGTAGTCTAGGATCTGACAACTGAGGTCGTCAAGTGACTGTAGTCTAGGATCTGACAACTGAGGTCGTCAAGTGACTGTAGTCTAGGATCTGACAACTGAGGTCGTCAAGTGACTGTAGTCTAGGATCTGACAACTGAGGTCGTCAAGTGACTGTAGTCTAGGATCTGACAACTGGGGTCGTCAAGTGACTGTAGTCTAGGATCTGACAACTGAGGTCGTCAAGTGACTGTAGTCTAGGATCTGACAACTGAGGTCGTCAAGTGACTGTAGTCTAGGATCTGACAACTGAGGTCGTCAAGTGACTGTAGTCTAGGATCTGACAACTGAGGTCGTCAAGTGACTGTAGTCTAGGATCTGACAACTGAGGTCGTCAAGTGACTGTAGTCTACGATCTGACAACTGAGGTCGTCAAGTGACTTTTTTTAATTCAAATTTAATTCTTTGAAAATGTTTAATTTTGTTCCGTTTGTGGCAACCATTTTTGCTTCATCGAATATCCGGCAGATCCAGACTAGGGTTTGAAAAACCCTCACCTTTTCAAAAACCCGCGGGATTGCGGGATAGAATTTAGAAATCCTGTGATATCCCGCGAGATTTTTATATAATGCCAACATTTCTTTTCATTTTTCTTTATTTGGTATAAATTATCCTTTATACCAGAACATTATAAAAATACATAGAAAATGTGACAGTGGAAGTCATTTAAGAAGTTTTTTGTCATCTTTTCATCGTCTTCTGAGTTAATTATATTATAAAAATATGTTTAAAAGTAACATGAGAGAAGACAACAATAAGACTTCGATTAAAAATGAGAACGTAAAAATAAACACTACCTATGGAGATTCCTGTCACCCATACATGAACAGTAAACCAAAACAGTTTTGGTGTAAATTTCAATTCCGCAAATGCCGCACAAACAAATCTCTCTAATCCTCGGGATTAAATATTGTAGAAATTGCTGGATACGGAATAAAAATATGATGAGAGATTTTTGCTCTATTTTAAATGAGTCGTGTTTTATTTAAATATTTTCACAGCAGTCGCTTACGTCTGTTCATTTCAATCACTTTAAATATTAGCGCGCTCTCTCTAACATTCGGATTTACATAAGACCATTTCAAACATTCGTCAGTCCCGCGCAGACGGCAGGCGTAGTGGAAGTGTGTAAGAATTTTCGGCATCTAAAATTAGGTGATTTATTGTAAATAATATTAAATTTTAAATATTTGATAATCTTATTTAACGTGAATATTGCATTTATCGGTTAAATAATATTGTTTTTCAAAAATGAGAAATAAATAACAAACATAAATGAAATCTCCAAAGGCCGCGGCTTGTGTACATAAGTATACCGTATTTACGATTCGCCAAAAATTCGTTTGCTACAAGGCAATGGAAGCTGATTGTTCTAAAACTGTGAGATTATTTCTTGAATGAATTCCGCAGTCCTTTTTTGCCACTCTGGAAATATTAGAGTAAAACACATCGGGTGTTTAACAAATACTGGTTATCCAGACTTTTCCGAACATTTAATTAATACTAACCATACTTTTCATAAAAATACAGGAGTCAAAATTATACTTAAAAATAAAATAGGAATACGCCATAATTTAGAAGCATTAGAAATAGTAGTAGGTTGAGATCAACCGAAACCTGTCGACGTATATAGCAAAATAAAGTGTTTTAAAACAAACAAAAAAATATATTTTGAATAACATGTTTAATTCACGTATACTTTTATAAAATTTTCAAATATCTTTATGAAATTCAATTTTTATTTAAAAAAGAAAAAAGTGAAGTAAAGCAAAAAACCGAGTATTAGAAATTATCCTCAAGGGACAACTCTGTATTACAAAACATATTCAACTTTTTCCGGTTGTTTTTATAATTTTATACTTTATATTATTTTTTAGAATGCGTCCATTTAAAGACATATTTAATGCATTGATAACTGTAAAAACCGAGTAAGTTTGTTTTGTATTGGCCATTAAATGATGATGATGTTTTTGTTACGTAACTCCACACAGGATGCAGGTAATTCTGCGTGATTATACAAGTAAAAAAAATATGTTATTTTTTCGAAATTCCAACGCTTTATGGTCGATTTCAGGTAAATAAGTTAATAAACTAAAGGATAAAAAAATATTTTTTTATAGAAAAATATTGTTCTATAGGAAAAAACTCACTGGATTGGTAACCCTATACGAACTCTATGACAAGTCAAAGTGGTGGGCGTCGCCCATCTACAATTCAAAATGCAGAATGCCGCGTCTTAAGAGGAAGCTACAAGCCAAAAATATGTATATTCTTGGTTTGCCTTATTTCGTGACGAATACACAGGTAATAGGCATTAAAATCCCTTGGAAAATGGAGTCAAGAAACGATCGATTTCATGCTCAAAAGTGTTTTTTATTTATTTTGTTTAAAAATTTATAAGTACGCAAAAAATTAATCAACGGAAACTGTCACAGATAATCTCAACCATAATATGTTATTTTTTAAATGTTGATTAATTTGTGCATTCATACATTTTTATTGAATAAATACATTTTTTACTAGCTGACATTTATATTTTATATGGAGTAAATATTTTTTTATTTGAATTCTCAAGGGAAAACATAAGAAAAGCATCAATTTATATAAAGCATATTATTTGGTATTCATAATGTAAACAAATTCGTTATAAAGATTAATGTAAAATCACTATTTAGCATTAATTAAGCTTCGCCTTAAGTCCGAGTTCTGTTGATTTTATTTCCGAGTAGAGCCGATTTTCCGTCGGCACATATACGTCGTAATGGGGTAAAGTATGGTAGATTGTAGTTCATTATGTTATAATGCAAACATATTAGATAACTGTTTAAAATTATTGTACTGTTTAAATGAATAAATAAATAAATACAAAAAGTCTTCTGTTTTACAAGTCCTTAGGAGAAACCTAGAGTTCAAACCCTGTTGATATAAAATAAAGCTTAAAACAATAAAAATTATTTTAAAAAATGTAATTATTATAAGTATATATAATATACGTGTATGTTATGTAAACAAAAGTAGGTTTAATATATTTATGCATAAATCTTATAAGAAAACCCTTAATTAATTTAAAAAAAATGTTTTTTTACTTTATAGGAGAAATTTTTAAATATGTATTCATTTTTAAAAAGTATTTATTTTTAGATGAGTTATTTTAATTTAATATAAAAAGATTTAATTAATTAAATCCGTAATATCCGTAGTTTGAGACATTTTAACTCCCGCGCGCGTCCGTTCAGTAAAGTATTCGTTTAAAAGTTTATTAATCAAGAACCAAATAACGACTCGTCGACCCTTACTACGCGTAGCCGTTAAATGCATGGCGACTTTTGTTTTGGCAACTTTGTCCAACTTTGGTAAAATTTGATAAAAGTATAAAATATTTGCAAATATATTTATGAGTTACATTATAATATAATATTAAAAAGAACAAAAATAATTCCCACAGTTTGAAAGTCACCGGCATTTTAAATAACGTAGACATACATATTGGTTCTGATCTTAGATACATTTTTCAATGTTTTCTTTTATCGTCAACAGATGTAGCAAACTAATTAAATTCTCTTATAATTAGGACGATGGTAACTCTATACGAACTTTATGAAAACTAAAAGAGGTGGGCGTTGCCCATTTACAATTCTAAATGCAAAATGCCGCGTCGTAAGTACATATTATATGTCACAAAAACATCAATATTAGAGGAATATAATATGTTAAGGTTAAACGCAACGCTTGTTATATTCTACGTGTTCATAGATGGCGTTAATTAAATAATTTTATTAAAATACGCTTTTGCAAAGTATTTCTTTACAATATTAAGAAAAATCATTTGTTTGCGCCCGCATATACGCAATATGAATATGAATCAATAGTTTTGTTCGTTTAAAAACTCAATTCTTTCGAGAAAGGCATACAAATACAATATTGTACCGATTATTCAATCTAATATTGTATTTGCATGCCTTTCTCGATAGAATTGAGTTTTTATATAGACAAAACTATTTATTCATATTCGTATTGCGTATATGCGGGCGCAAACATATAATTTGTCATAATACTGTAAAGCAATACCTTGCAAAAAGCGAATTCTGATCAAATTAATTAATTACGCCATCTATGAACACGAAGAATATAACAAGCGTTGCGTTTAACCCTAACTCTTTAAATTAAACCATCTTCTCAATCTCAGTAATTCCCTTCGCCAAAAATCTGTTTCTACTTGAATCTATCTGAAAAATAACCAATATTTTATTTATTTACCATTTTCTTTACCAAAAAAAGTTTCTCTAGAATTTATTTGAAAAATAACCTTTTTCACATTTATTTAAATTTTTCCCAAATTTACACATAATATGTTATGTTTATTACAAATGACTAATGCATGTATTTTTATTACTTTCTCACTGCAGTGTACTTACTTCCAGTGGAAGCTCGTGACTTTTGGGTGTACTAGAGTGCTAACGTTATCAAAAAATTACATCATTGATGTTGTTGTAGCCAGAAACGTCTTCTTATTAAAAATATTATTTTAAGAAATTATTAAAACATAATCGGAAGTGACTGCCTGGGGCGAATGCATATCGTGGAACCGGCTCTGTAATATCGGAAGTGAGTGACTGGGGCGCGTGCATATCGTGGAACCGGCCCTGTAATATCGATAAGGAGATAAGAAAGATAACGGATTTATAAAATGGGCTCGCAAATCACTTTGAGCATTCTTTCCTCACTTCTCTGTCTTGTTGCATTATCTCCAACCAACTTGTTACTTTTGATTTGTGATTCAATTCTATTTCAAATTCAGTGTGTTCCTGTGGCAGATCAGAAGTGATCCATTTATTACTTTGGAAGACTAATTCGTGTCCGATAATATTTGAGGTGAGTTTTTATTTGTTTATTTATGACTACAAACAGGGTGTTAAGGAACGTACTTGACTTACTTTAACCACTAATTCCTGATATTATCTGTTATTACTAACTAGGAATGACAGATACCACTAGACAGCTAGGGTCGGTGGGAGGGCTTGGGCTGTTACTCGGTTGACGATATGTGGAACAATTTAAGAATTTAATAGTTATTTCCATTTTTCCTTACTTCATTTGAAATTGAACAAACATTTTCTTAAACGGTTTATTTGTGTAACTAGGAGTGGCATCTTATGTAACTTTAGGATATCAGTTTACTTTGAAATGGGTAGGGACAGATAACACCCGTAGTGATTATCTCGTAACGGAGTATGTAGAGATAAGAAAGGCAGCTAACCAGTGACGCATGCTTTTAAGGAGTGCCACAATGATGTCATAATACTTATCAGGGCTGTGCATTTACACTCAAATTATTTGTTCATATTGAACATTTGTATAATGAGAGTAGCATGGTGTTGAGTAGAAAGACATGTTTTTTTAATTGTTCCATTTGATGTAATTGTAAAATTGATGAAGTTAAATTTTTTGATGAAATCGTAAAATTTGATGAAACTGTAAAATTTGATGAAACTGTAAAATTTGATGAAATTGTAACATTGATGAAATTGTAAAATTTGAATTGCGGTAACACCTCAACCTAAACCTGGTTGCTGTAATTAATTATTTAATGTTTAATTTGTAGAATTTTTCAATTAAGTTCAGTTTTATGTTTTACTTTTACATATTCAATAAAACAATTTAAATAAGATTTACATTGTAGACCTTATATCGCCTTCGCGGACACTAACTATATACTTGTGACAGCCCTGGGACAGTTAAAAAGGTTTTTTTATTATATTAGCTATTCCATTAATTTTCAGGTATTTATCGGAAACAGTAAATTTTTTTTTTAATAAGTTAATAAATGTTTGTCAGTAATTCAATAAATAAAATAGATTTCTGGGTCTGTTAATTTATTGTTTCTAAAATTTTAAAATATTAATTTGGGAACGGTTTGGTTAATTAATAATAACTAGCTTTTTGCCCGTTGCAGGCAACTAATAATGATAAAGCAGGGAACAATTTGAAGTTTTTGGTAATATGAATTTATTGAAAAGTAAAATTAGATTTTTTTAGAAATTCGAATTTTTTTTTAAATTAGAAATTTTTTTGAAATTTGATTTTTTTTATTTGAATTATTTTTGAAAATATGAAACTTTTTTGAAATTTGAAATTTTTTAGAAAATTGTAATTTTTATTCGATTTACAATATTTTTTGAAAAATTAAACTTTTTGGAAAACGAAATTATTTTTTAAATTTAAATTTTGTTGACGAACCACTTGAAGTAACCTTTTACAAAGGTGTTTTTAACTAACTTATTACTATTCATACATCGTCTCATACATACTCTTCTATTATTCTGACTCTTGACATGGCCCGACTCGAGTATCTGATTCACTTGGTCGTGCCATGTCTTCCCCGGGCGTCCCCGACTTCTGCTACCATTCACATTCCTGTTTTATATTCTCCTTACACTCCTTTTTTCGCTCATTCGCACTTGATATCCAAATCGTCTAAGGGTCCGTTTCTTAAGACCCGGCATTTTCAATTTCTACCGATTTTATATCAAGTTTCTCGCTAACTCCTTAAGTCTTGGAGTTTCAAAAAAAAAAATGTTGTTTTTGAAGATAATATCCATACATTGGTTTTGCCGAAACGTTAATTATTTGAAATTCCCTCGATAGAAAAAAATCGCAAAGTAAGCTCCGAAAATTATTAAAAATACGTTTTGTTCTGTTATTTAATATGTTATAAGCACGAAAAAATTCAGAGTGTATGTTTAAATGCAACTAAAGACATTGGAGAGAGATTTTTGCTTTATTTCAAATGAGTCGTGTTTCATAAAATATTTTCACATCAGTCGCTTACGTCTGTTCGTTCCAATCCTTTTAAATATTAGCGCGCTCTCTCTAACATTCTGATTTACATAAGACCGTTTCAAACATTCATCAGTCCCGCGCAGTCGGCAGGCATAGTGGACGTGTGTCAGAATTTTTGGCATCTAAAATTACGTGATTTACTGTAAATAATATTTAATTTAAAATATTTGAATAGCTTATTTAACTTGAATATTGCATTTATCGGTTAAATAATATTGTTTTTCAAAATTGAAAAATAATTAACAAACATAAATTAAATGTCCCAAGGCCGCGGCTTGTGTACAAAAGTACTATTCGCCAAAAATTTGTTTGCCACAAGGCGATGTAAGCTGATTGTTCTAAAACTGTGAGATTATTTCTTGAATGAATTCCGCAGTCGTTTTTTGCCACTCTGGAAATATTAGAGTAAAACACGTCAGGTGTTTAACAAATACTGGTTATTCAGACTTTGCCGAACATTTAATTAATACTAACCATACTTTTCATAAAAATACAGGAGTCAAAATTGTACATAAAAATAAAATAGGAATACGCCTTAATAATATAGAAGCATTAGAAATAGTAGTAGATTGAGATCAAACGAAACCGGTCGACGTGTATAGCAAAATAAAGTGGTTTAAAACAACAACAAAAAATATTTTGAATAACATATTTAATTAAAATGTATCTATCACGTATACTTTTATAAAATTTACAAATATCTTTATGAAATTCAATTTTTATTTAAAAAAGAAAAAAGTGAAGTAAAGCAAAAAATAGAGTATTAGAAATTATCCTCAAGGGACAACTCTGTATTACAAAACATATTCAACTATTTCAAGTTGTTTTTATAATTTTATACTTTATATTATTTTTTAGATTGCGTCCATTTAGACATATTTAATGCATTGATAACTGTAAAAACCGAGTAAGTTTGTTTTGTATTGGCCATTAAATGATGATGATGTTTTTGTTACGTAACTCCACACAGGATGCAGGTAATTCTGCGTGATTATACAAGTAAAAAATAAAATGTTAATTTTTCGAAATTCCAACGCTTTAAGGTCGATTTCAGGTAAGTAAGTTAATAAACTAAAGGATAAATAAATATTTTTCTATGGAAAAATATTGTTCTATAGGAAAAAACTCAATGGATTGTTAACCCTATACGAACTCTATGACAAGTAAAAGTGGTGGGCGTCGCCCATCTACAATTCGAAATGCAGAATGCCGCGTCTTAAGAGGAAGCTACAAGCCAAAAATATGTATATTCTTTGTTTGCCTTATTTCGTGACGAATACACAGGTAATAGGCATTAAAATCGCTTGGAAAATGGATTCAAGAAACACTCGATTTCATGCGCAAAAGTGGTTTTTATTTATTTTGTATAAAAATTTATAAGTACGCAAAAAATTAATCAAAGGAAACTGTCACAAATAATCTTACCCATAATATGTTATTTTTTAAAAGTTGATTCATTTGTGCATTCATACATTTTTATTGAATAAATACATTTTTTAGTAGGTTACATTTATATTTTATATGAAGTAAATAATTTTTTCATTTGAATTCTCCTCAAGAGAAAAGATAAGAAAAGCATCAATTTATATAAAGCATTTTATTTGGTACTCATAATGTAAACAAATTCGTTATAAAGATTAATGGAAAATCACTATTTAGCACTAATTGAGCTTCGCCTTAAGTCTGAGTTCTGTTGATTTTATTTCCGAGTAGAGCCGATTTTCCGTCAGCACATATACGTCGTAATGGGGTAAAATATGGTAGATTGTAGTTCATAATGTTATAATGCAAACTTATTAGATAACTATTTAAAATTATTGTACTGTTTAAATGAATAAATATATAATTACAAAAAGTCTTCTGTTTTACAAGTCCTTAGGAGGAACCTAGAGTTCAAACCCTGTTGATATAAAAAAGCTTAAAACAATTAAAAGTATTTTTAAAATATGTAATTATTTACTAATGTATATACTTTTATAAAAGTATATAAATATGTAATTATTTACTTATGTATATAATTTTATAAAAGTATATACATAAGTTACATTTTAATTTAATATAAAAAAAAGATTTAATTAATTAAATCTGTAATATCCTTAGTTTGAGAATTGTAGACGTTTTAAGTCCCGCGCGCGTCCAGTTCAAGTAACTTCGCTAGTATTTGTCCACTGAAATAAAAGTTTATTTATCAAGTACCAAATACCTAACGACCGGCGGACTCCTGTCGACCCTTACTACGTGTTGCCGTTAAATGCACGGCGAATTTGGAGAGTATGTCCAACTTTTGGTAAAATTAATTTTAGTTCTCAATAATATCAACAGATGTAGCTAACGCAAGAAGTGAAATATATAAAATTGCTATCTTAGCGACAATCAAAACCCTATGCGCAGTTGTGAAAACTAAAAAAGGAGGGTGTTACCCAAATCGCAATTCCAAACAGCGTATGCTGAGGCTTAATCTTACTCATTACGCTTACATTAGCCTTGCATTCTTTGCGGATCTCCACATTTCTCACGCAATCACACGTGGTTTTACACACATACGCCTCAGGGATCTCATTTCAACAGCATTCAGTCTACTTTAATTCTTTCTCTGCCAGTTCCATACATCAGGGTAGGTACCAGCACTCCATTGTGGACTTCTAGCTTCGTTCAGTCTGTTAATATAGTTGTATCATAATACATTTTATAAAATTCGTTTTCTAAAAATGAAATTGATTCGTATTCATAATATGGTACTATATTACGGCAGTCAATCAACTTATGTTTAATTACCAAACTTTATTGAATTATTTTTGACAGTTGATTGTGCCTAAATGTATACTCGGGCGGCGCTAATACAGAACATCCCGATATAATATATTCTATAGTTTCCGGAAAAGTTAACATTAATTATTATTATATTACATATAATGAGGTAATGAAAGCAAGATGCATTGGTACAAGTTGAGGGACATAACAGTACGTAAGTCCAATTATTTAAATATGTTAAGGTTTTTATGCAAAGCACAAATGATAACAAATTATTATAAGCATTAATTACACGCCTGAAATATCCATACAAATTGTAAGTATAAATAAATGTCGCCGACGGGAATTGAACCCGCACCTTCAGATGTCCAGTCATGTGCTCTGGACCACTGAGCTACGTCGGCTTATTCCCAAACCGCCAAATAATTCAATGTATACAAGTACTACAATCGACAATTACTGCTTATTATATTTTTTCACCTGTTAACAAACAAATTTATTTTTAAAGGAAAGGCTTTGTTAGTGCTGAATTTCCTACGAGAATTAATTATTTGACGGGTTGGGATTAAGCCGACGTAGCTCAGTGGTCCAGAGCACCTGAACGGACATCAGAAGGTGCGGGTTCAATTCCCGTCGGCGACATTTATTTATACTTGGGAGATATTTTCAAGTTGTATGGATGTTTCAGGCGTGTAATTAATGTTTATAATAATTTGTTATCATTTGTGCTTTGCATCAAAACCTTGTCTTATAAACATTAGTATATAGTTAAAAAAATAATTATATATTAACGCCCGTTAAAAAGGATTAATGAGAAATCCTTCAGATAATTACATATGTCTGATATAAACATATTTAATATATTCTAAAAGAATGTTTAAAGCTCTTAAAAATGTGTTTTGCATAATGTGTTATTTTTCATAGTTAATATTTAAATTATTTTCTCTTTAAAGGTCTCCACCTTGGGCTCCCCCAGAAGCAAGTTCTAAGTCAGCAGTAAAGGTAACTATATTTATTTATTATTTGACGACCTATTGCCCTAGTGGACTTTTGGGAATTTGTATATAAATTGTATTTTACTCTTAGCTGCAGTGTGTTAGTTAAACAGGATAGTGTATAGTATTTATTGTATAGTGAATAGTGTATAGAAACAGGACACACAGCATAATAGCAAATATGTATAATAAATCCTGAAATAGTAGACGAATACATGAAATAAACTATTTTGTACGACTAGCTTTTTACCCGTTGCAGGCACCTAATTAAAAAAAATAGTGTCTGGTATAATGTTTGAATGTGGATGAAGCAAGGCGTATGTATGGGCTTAATTTTATATTCATGATTTGATCTTTGAATGTGAATGAAGCAAGACGGTGAATGGTTCCTTTTTGCATTTCAGTTTGTAGGGTGCTACTTTTTAAGTTATCGCATTATATCGCTATAGTGAGTTTGTTAGAAATTTTCACTCCTTTAATTACTTCAAAGTCTAGTAAAATGTCTTCTTTGATATTTCTATTTTAAACTTTAACCTTGTGAAACGTCTCTGATCTTCTTTGAAGCGTGTACAGAACAATTCGATTGTTATTGATGTCGATTGATATTTTACATAAATTAATTAATTGGGTTTTTCATAACTTACCTTTGTTTTATTTTTAGTAAGGAAGTCGTTCTTAATATCCCGTCATGTTCTATGTTGATGTTAGATATAACGTGAAAAACGTGATTTATTTTTTCATTAAATTTAAGTTCAATAGTTCCGTCTGTTTCAAGTCGGATTCGGATTCTCTGTTTTTAATTTTTTTAGGTAATTATTAATGTTTATTTAGCGATCACTATTTTTATCAAGTATATCTCTTTTTATGAGTGATATTGCTGCGCCTGTGTCTATTAAGAGACTAAAATTGTTATTATTATTACCAAAGGGTATTTTAACATATGGCAGATTTAATAGTCTTTCTCTGTTAATGTTTACAACACATATATTTTACAGCATATATCATAACCATTACATTGGGCACATTGGGTTTAGTAGGGTTTGTTGTAATTGTTGATTTGGCATCGGTCATGTTCTTTATTCCAACGTCGCGATGCATGATGTGGATCCGTACGCGTTTAAATGATAAATCGCATGAGAAGTTGAGGGTGTTCCTCTTTTAAAGTTTATCCTTTTAATTGAATCTTTAAAAAACCAGTTATCTACCAGATGTCCTTTCTTTTAACAGAATGTTTAATCGGGCAAGTTAAGGTTTTTCATTTTATCATAAGTTGTATTTCGTGGTACAAAGTTGTACACTTTATTAGGATTTTTATTGTTATTTCTTCTATAACAATCAATCTTTCTTCGTCAAAGGCGTCAATCAGATTTTTAGGCATCCGCTCCCTTAAATGTTCAGAAATCTTTGTATTTATACCAATAATGAATGTTTGTAAAGTCAAGTCATTTGTACTGGCGCATCTTCCTTCCAATTCGTCTCGATTAATGGTCGAGTGATTAATAGAAGTTTATAATTTCTTGACACATGTTTCTATTCTGAACATATATGTTGCGATATCTTCTCCATGTTTTTGTTTACAACTTTGTAATTCTATTAGCAGGTGTGTTTGACTTTTTGATTCTCAGAAATTAGTTTTTAAGAATACTTTTAGTTGATCAAAATTTTCAATTATTTTATTAGAACATGTCGTTTGTGCCTTGTCTGTTAGTTGTGATAAAATATAGAAGAGTGAAAGTTATTTTAGGTTTTCTTGATCCAGTTGAATCGCTCTTTCACAGTTTAATAAAAATGTCGTTAGCCCTTTCCTATTTCCAACAAATGTGGAGATGAATTTCATTCAAATGGCTGAAATTGCTTCTCTCCCTTTTACAGCGGAGTCGGCTTGCATTTTGTTTTGTTTACTATCCTTAGAAAAATTTAAAAAAAGTTTTTTTTTAAATTATCTTTTTTAAATGATTCCAAATAATTTTATTTATGTTGGAAGTGATTTACTTTTTTCGAAATATTTTCTTTCTTCTAGTGGTGAAATTGAGAAATTCGATTTGATGTTTTCGTATCCGTGGACATTTCATTTCGTATTCGTAAGTCTGTAGAAATAAATATTATTTAACAATGTTAATAAATAAATAATCATTTCAATACATTTTTAGATTGTGACCGAATTTCGAGTTTCAAATTTCGATAATGATCCGCCCCATCACTAAAACTATACAAATTACGATAATGATCCGCCCATCACTAAAACTAGACAAATGACCCCAGCTGATCGTGATCATTCATAAAAATTAAAAAGTATAATATTAATTTGTTGAACAAACCCCATGTTTGTCTTTATAATATATAATTTCACGATATGCACATAAATATAAACCAAACACCGCAAACTCAATACTAAACTCACCAATTTAAAACACTTTCGCTTGAATTTGAAAGACATTCACTTTTAACATGTACCGAGATTTATTGGTGTGTAATTTCTGAAAAGTGTGTAAACATATATCTCAAATGTTGCACAATATTAAATAAGGGAATCAGAAATTAAAGAATTGTGTGAATGCTAAGAACAAAATTTATTGAGGTTAATTATCAAAATACTTAATCATCTATTAAATTACATTATTGTCAAGTTAAATAGCAAGAGACTCTACATTTATTATTAAAATCAGGGCATGTTCAGATCGTTAAACAAAATCTGACTAGTGATGCGAATATACAATTCAAATATGTTAATCTGCGGGTACTAAAAATTAAAAGGATAAGTTTCACATCTCAAATATTAATCTTGCTATTATTGTATGAATATTTTATCAAAACCAACCAATAAGAGCACACATAAGTCGTTAATATATAAAATAATAATAAAACAATAGATTACATGCCATGTTGTAGAAATAGTGACCAAAAACACAATTCAATAACGGAGCTGTCACTGTAACGGTCAACGGAATAATTCCGCCAATTTGTAATCACGAACTTTGTTATTTTTTAGGTTTTTTTCCTCGGAATCGAGTATAAATATTTAAGACAAACTTAGAAGAAAAATTATTTTTCATTCTAGCTGCGATCAAATCACTCGATTCCAAGGAAAAAGAGAACCTGAAAAATAACAAAGTGCATGATTAAAAATTGGCGGAATTATTCCGTTGACCGTTAAAGTCACAGATTTAATAATTTAATTTAGCTCCGTTATGGAATTGTGTTTTAGGTCATTATTTCTACAAAATGTCAATGTTATCTATTGTTTTATTATAATTTAATATACGAACGAGTTATGTGTGTTTTTTTAGGTTTGTTTTGATGAAATAATCATACCATAATAACATGTTTAAAGTGAATATGTTTCAAATTCACGCGAAAAAGTGTGAGGTTTCGTATTGAATTTGCAGTGTTTGGTTTATATTTATGTGAATATCGTGAAAGAATAAATTATTTAATAATCATTATTCAAGAAAAACATGTTGCTCGTTCAACAAATTCAAGTCGTACCCGAAATTTTTTATGAATGATCACGTATTTTACGATTTCAGCTGGGATCATTTGTCTAGTTTTAGTGATGGGGCGGATCATTATCGTAATTTGTCTAGTTTTAGTGATGGGGCGGATCATTATCGTAATTTGTCTAGTTTTAGTGATGGGGCGGATCATTATCGTAATTTGTCTAGTTTTAGTGATGGGGCGGATCATTATCGTAATTTGTCTAGTTTTAGTGATGGGGCGGATCATTATCGTAATTTGTCTAGTTTTAGTGATGGGGCGGATCATTATCGTAATTTGAAACTCGAAATTCGGTCACAATCTAAAAATGTATTGAAATAAAATTTAATTTTTTAACATTTTAAAATAATATTTATTTCTACGAAAAGCAAAAATAAATCTAGTATAAAAATATATAAATTAAATCCTCTGCACGGGAGATCCCAGTGAGGACATCAGTATTACTATATGTTACAGAAAAGGAAGATAATGAAACATTTAATATTATTACTGTCGGAGTATAACTAATTTACTCTTTTTATGTTACTCTTTTTATTTTATTTTTCTTATACAAGGTGTCCGGGGGGTAAAATGAATTTATTTCGGAATTCTAGATGATTGTAGAAGTAAAAAATATTAACTATTTTAGAAATTTAATTGTTTTTTATATACGAAAATATTCTTTCATCCATGTTTTTTTATCCATAGATACTAACCATTTAACTTTTTAACCTGAATTCTATCTTAAAATTTTGGAATTTAGAAAATTGTTTTTCATCTTTTTATGTGTACAACACCTCCCGTTAGTGCACTTTGCTCCCCGGACACCTTGTATTCCTACTATCTTACCTATATTTCTGCATTATTACGAATGGATTTAATAAATAATGCTGCGTTAGTTGATTGGATTAAAATAAATCATTTTTAATAACTACTTTTTAACTCACCTCCCTTATTCCTTTCAACTGATCTTCAATCGACGAAATAACTACAATCCTAGTTACCAAATTAATGCAATACAAAAAGATACACATGTATTATTGAAAATTATTACCAGCATTATTCGTGTTAATATAAGTAATTTTAAAAGTGTACATAAAAAATGATTTTAAAACAATAGAAAACGTGTGTATAAATTCATTATAATTTGATATACAACTGACCCCGTTTACGCTCGAGTTTCGAGATTTTGCAAAAAATCGAATTGTATTGTACCTCATCACTATTTGTCCGCCATTGTTGTTATGGTATGTGACCGTTAGCCACACAAAGCAAAGTGTTCTAGTTAATATTTACGGTTTTTATTTATCCTTTTTCATAGTTATTTTGTGCGTTTAACTTCGATTTTTTAATGATTTGT
Source organism: Hesperophylax consimilis (assembly GCF_061612785.1). Taxonomy (NCBI): domain Eukaryota; kingdom Metazoa; phylum Arthropoda; class Insecta; order Trichoptera; family Limnephilidae; genus Hesperophylax; species Hesperophylax consimilis. The sequence continues at coordinate 427,142 of NC_142852.1, forward strand.
GTAGTTATGGACTCTATAAATAGAAATATGTAAAGGTTTCTTCCTGTCCGTGCATTCGTGATTGAAAAAATCTGATTTTAGTCGATGCTAAAACGTTGAGTTATTTCATATGGGATGTGTTAATTGTGTTATTAAATTACTATATTTATAAAGAAATTCGTCACAGTGATGTTTATAAGTAATATTGATGCCTTTTGCAGGTATCTGTGAACTTGTTTTTACGATATTAATATTTGTTTTGATACAAAATGAGTTCAAAATCTAAGAATATATTTTTAGACATTTCATTTGTCGGAAAATAATTCATAAAGTTTATACATTTTTGAATATATATGATAGTTCTCTTCTTAATTTTGTAAACATCATGAAATGTTTTCTAAATATGGTATTATCTACATATTACTGAGGTTTCGAGTAAAAATGTTTCAGTAAGTTTTTTTTAAAACATTTTTCATATTAGGTATTAAAATTTTATTGTTTAGAAATATCGATGTTTCAACTTATATAATAATAATAAATAATAAATCTATATTGAATTTAAAATACCTCAGAAATATTGTTAAAATTCATGGCAATTTCATTGTCGTTTGGGACTTATATGAGAACATATTTAAAATACTGAATGGTTAAACAAATTACTTGATTATATTCTAAATAAAACTGACTTATTGTGCATTCACCATCTGAAGATAATCCCGAAAGCAGCCTCTTCACCTACGATATCTAACTAATATCAGGAGATATTTGAAGAAGGAGCTAATATTAACTAGACTTCACTAATCTAGACATCTCACCATTGGTGTCTGAAGTGGGATTGGATATCAATATAAAATCTGAACCTTCACAGAACTTGAAAATCAACTATTTGAAGTATTGTTTAAATTTTGAGAAACAACCCGTCGTTAGTTTATTTTGCTTTGCCTTCGGCGTAAATTAACTTTTGATTTAATATGGATTTTAAAAATGTCGTTGACGTACATAATAAATAATGTCCCAATGCAGTTAGTTCCCTGTGGGATGCCAAAATCCCTGCTCTCTTAGATTAGATCCGAATAGATCATTTTTGGTCTACGTTTAAGCACTATTTCGTTATAGAAATGTTTGCCAGTTTGATTATAAGCCTAAAATCAGATAAATTGTCAAAATCTATTCTTAAATCGACAAATATTCCAATGCATTCTTTATTACGTAAATACAAGTTTTCAAAGCGGAGTATTCCCATCAATCTACAAACAAACTACCATTACTCCAATATTTAAATCTGGTAACCCAGAAGAAGTTAGCAATTACCGACCCATATCAGTAATCTCGAACATAGCAAAAATTTTTGAAAAGATAGTTAAAAAAAAGATAAATCAATTTGTAAAATGTAATAAATTAATTAATGAAAATCAGTTCGGTTTTATGGAAGGTAGAAGCACTCAGGATGCAATTGCAAAATTAACTAGTCTTGTTCATAATTCATTAGATAAATCATTAAAATGCATTGGAATTTTCATAGATCTTAAAAAAGCTTTTGATAGCATATCACACGACAAACTTATAAGTAAATTAAGAAACATTGGATTAAGTGGAACAGCTATAGAATTGATAAAAAGCTACCTTTTCAAACGCCCTCAAGTCGTAAAAATCAACGATGTACTTAGTCAACAAAAAACAAGTCACTTCGGCATACCTCAAGGTACAGTCCTGGGACCGTTACTGTTTATCATTTATGTAAATGACATATTCAATCAAAGATTAAATGGAAAAATAATACCTTATGCTGATGACACTGTCATAATAATTGAAGGTACTGATTGGAATAATGTTAATAACTTAGCAAATACTGATATTAATATACTGAAAAATTGGTTCGATAAAAACCTCCTCTCATTAAATACTGAAAAAACAAAATGTATCCCATTCTCTATCAACAAATTTAAATCAATTCCAGAATTAAAAATTATAATACATCAACTTAAATGTAACAGAACTAATTGCAATCAAGAATGTTCTATACTTAGTCTAACTTCTGAAATTAAATATCTTGGTATATGTATAGATCAACATTTTAAATGGAAAAAACAAATTTGTGAACTTGTCAAAAGAATTAGAAAATGTATTTATATATTTATAAGACTTAGAAATATTCTTAGACAAGAAAACCTAAAAAGAGTGTACTATGCAATTGTACAATCTATATTACAATATGGTATTATTGGCTGGGGAGGAACTTATAAGAATATATTAAATCCACTTAAAATAGTTCAAAGATTGATAATCAAAGTAATATTGAAAAAACCATCCAAATTTTCTACTGAGATTCTCTTTTCAATATTCAATGTACCCACAATAGACAATATATATAAAAAATATTCAATTCTACAAATTTATAAAGAAATACAGTTAAATAACTTACAATTCAATTCATCAGCAAGATATGAAAAAACTATCAAAATCCCAAAACTTAATACAAAGCACACACAAAATACCTATCTCTATCTAGGTATAACATATTTTAACATCCTTCCATTATGTCTAAAAAATATTGAAGATATTCAGGAATTTAAAATTAAATTAAAAAATTACCTAAAAGTACTATAAAAGTCCTTACTTACCTTATCTTACTCTTATTATTATTTCCTTCAAATCTTGAAACTGTATTATTGATAAATCTTGCCTATTTCTTACTTATCCCTTTTGGTTTTGCAAATATATTATTTACTTACTTACATAATTCCATATAATTAGGCTAGGATTCACTCACCAAACACAAGAGCCTCGTCTCTTTATGGTGAGGAAAAGCTTTTATTATTTACCTTTATAACACTTTATAATATGTATAAATTGTATATTAATTGTAAAAAACATACAAATATTAAATAAAAAAAAAAAATAAAAAAATAAAAATATAATATTTCAGATGTTAAATCTATAAGTTCTCAAATATGTTATATCTATGACAGCAGCTTTTTCCTGATATGTAAATTCTATGATAGCATCTTGAGTCCTCAAATATTAAATCTATTATAGCATCTTTATTCGTGAAATGTTACATCTTAGTAATAAATTACAGCACAAGTAATGTGTACACAAAATATAATTGCAAGTGATACAGTTGTTAATAGAAGTGCAGTGAGACAAAACATAATTAAAAGAAATATCTACCAGTGTAGTAATAGTTGAATGAATACTAGGTTTGTATAAGACCTGACATGAATCGAAGTTTGAACTGTTTGTGATAATGGATAGTAATTAATATAAAATAAATTCTGTTAAGGTATAGAATGTTATAATAACAGAGAATATTTTATCTGAACAGAATATTAGTATGTATAAAGAGAGTGACTTGTTAACATGTACAATCTAGTAAATTATTATAATAGAGTAATTTGTCGTAATATAGTAATTAAGCCGACGTAGCTCAGTGGTCCAGAGCACCTGAACGGACATCAGAAGGTGCGGGTTCAATTCCCGTCGACGACATTTATTTATACGTAAAATTTGTATGGATATTTCAGGCGTGTAATTAATGCTTATAATAATTTGTTATCATTTGTGCTATGCATAAAAACCTTGTCTTATAAACATTAGTGTATAAATAAAAATAATTAAATCTAAACACCCGTTTAAAGGGATTAATGAACAGTCCTTCAGATAATTACATATTATGTCTGATATAAACATATTTAATATTATGTTGTAAAAGAGAGTTTCAAGTTCTTAAAAACGTGTTTTGCATAATGTGTTATTTTTCATAATTAATATTTAAATTATTTTCTCTTTAAAGGTCTCCACCTTGGGCTCCCCCAGAAGCAAGTTCTAAGTCAGCAGTAAAGGTAACTACATTTATTCATTATTTGACGACCTATTGCCCTAGTGGACTTTTGGGAATTGGTATATAAATTGAATTTTACTCTTAGCTACAGGGTGTTAGTTAAACAGGATAGTGTATAATGTATAATGTTTGTAACTTTGAATTTGTTGTATTCAAGTTGAAAGGATGTTACTTATCGCATTAAAAGTGATGATGATGATTTGATGTTTGAATGTGGATGAAACAAAAAGTGTGTGGCTACTTTATTTATCGCATTCCAGTTCCTAGGATGATACTTTGAAGTTATGGCACATCAGAGAGATGAGAGATGGTGCTTCTTTGAATTTCCCACATTCCAGTTATTAAAATGCCACTGAATTTTTTTAACGCTTTCTAGTTAGTAGAATGATGCAATGAGGAGCATTTTAGTATTTTGATCCCCTTTTGATTTTTCATATCTTTCCAGTTACAAGGATTCTACTTTAAATTTACCGCATTCCAGTTAGTAAATGCTACTTTGAATGTATCGTGTTCCAGTTAGCAGGATGCCACTTTGAATTTCACGTATTCCATTTAAAAGTATGCTTCTTTGAATGTATCGAATGTTAGTACAGTGTTACATTGAATTTACCGCAGTTCAGTTAGAAGGATGCTATTTTTAATTTATCGCATCCCAGTAAGTTCAGTACCTGAGAACGAGAAGAGCCGACCCCAACAGCCTACCTAGGCAATGAGTTGGGATAGTGCTAGGAAGAAGAAGAGTAAGTTCAGTGCTACTTTGAAATTATCACATTCCAGTTAGTAGGACGTTACTTTGAGGTTAAAGCATTTCAGTTAGTAGAATGCTACTTTATTTTTTCATCGCTTTCCAGTTAGTAGAATGTTTCTATAAATTAACCGCATTCCAGTGAGTAAGAGGCTACTTCGATTTGAACTTATTTTGTTAGAAATGCTTTACTTTGAATTTAATTATCGCATTCCAGACAGTACTGTGTTACTTTGAATTTAATTATCGTATTCCAGACAGTATGGTGTTACTTTGAATTTAATTATCGCATTCCAGACAGTATGGTGTTACTTTGAATTTAATTATCGCATTCCAGACAGTATGGTGTTACTTTGAATTTAATTATCGCATTCCAGACAGTATGGTGTTACTTTGAATTTATTGCATTAAAGTAAGAAGGCTGTTACTTTGAAATCATTACATTTCAATAAGTTGAATGTCACTATTAATTTCTCGCATTTCAGTTAGTAGGGCTACTTCGGATTTAGCTAATTCTATTAAGTAAGATGCTCTTTCGAATTGTACTTATTCTTATTAGAAATCTCCACTCGTCGCATTTCAAACAATAAAGTGCTACTTTAAATATATCGCCTTCCAGGTTTTTGATAGCAAGTAGGATGCTACTTTGAATTTATCGCATTACAGTGAGTAAGGAGCTTCTTTGAATTTATCTCATTTCAGTAAGTACGGTGCTACTTTAAAGTTATCGCAGTCCAGTTAGTAGGGTGCTACTTTGAATTAATCTATTTTTAGTTAGTAAGGTGCTACTTTGAATTAATCTATTTTTAGTTAGTAAGGTGCTACTTTGAAATTTCGCGAATTCGCTTTGAATATATATTTGTTTTGTAAATGGTTCGATATTAGTTATTATTGGTCTTATTTAGTTTAGATAATTTCATGAAAGATACTCCAAAATATTACAGACAACAGTTCAGTGTGATTGTTGTGTCTCCATTGGAGAGAAATATACAAAGTGTAGATTGTATCATGTATCTAGGTGGAAAGATTGATACATTTTTAAGATGGAATTACCATATCGATATGTTAACAAAGAATATCAGGAGACTTACATATATTTTTAAAGAACTGCGACACATATTGGACAAAGAGAAATTAAAAACTGTCTATTTTGCCTTAGTCCAATCTCGACTTTCTTATAACGTAGTATGCTGGGGAACATGTCTAAAGTCCAATGTTGAACCACTAAATATTGCTCAAAAATTGATCCTTAAAATAATGTACAAAAAAAATTCTGTTATCCATCCAACCTACTTTATAAGGAATGTAATGTTATGTGTATAAAACAGCTATATATCACTCAAATACTGCGTCGATTTTTTATCAATATTAAATTTGCTGAAAGAACACAACAAATGCGGACAACTAGAATTAGCTCTACATTGAACTTTGTGGCGGTACATACTAAAACTTCTTTTGGTCAAAGAAATTATTTATATCAGGCACCACTTATGTTTAATATTCTTCCAAATCATATTAAGTCTACCAATTCCTAAGTTAAATTTAAAAAGTTAATTAAGATTTTTGTATTGACAGATGATTGTCTTAATATTTTTTCATCCTTGTCCTTTCTTATTTATTTATTTATTATTATTTATTAATTTTTTAAAAAACATGACATATTACATATTACAGTGATCTTTGGCTGTCCAACTAGGAGATTACCTGTTTTAGGACAGTCAGAAATAGGCATATAATAATAAGAATAATAAGATTTCATATGAGTCCCATTTGCTAAAAACTGAATGTCACCCTATCTATCTTTATTTTCTACTTTGCTTCTTCTTTTGATTAATGATTAATGATTAGTTATGGTTCAAATATTGTTACAATATACTGTCAAATTACCCATCTGGTAACACATCTAATACTCATTTATTCTTTAATTTTGAAATATTTTGTGTTTTTATGTAGAATTACTTTAAGTTTGTGATTACTCTTATGTTTGCTTCACTCAAAAGTAAATTGTTAACCTCGATACAGGCTTAGACCTAGTGAGGTTGATTTTTATGTGAAAAAAAGTGTTTTATGTTTAGTGAGATGCAATAAATAAATAAATAAATAAATAAATAAATGTAATTATAGTATGTCAGTTTTGCTTCCACGATAAAAGTTAGCTCTTCTTTCTAATTGGTTATAAAATCTGACCGCTTTCTCTGTTTTTAAAGTAGAAGCAGTTTACTTCATTCGCATAATTTCATCCTCATCAAGACCAACTAATTAAATATTAACCAAGTTGACCTCAAATGCATCAATATTAATATTATATTATGTTTTTAGCCTTTTCATGCTAAATGATGTTTTAATAGAATTACGGATATCGGAGTATTCAGGTGTCAGTCGTCCCAAGAGATACTCTCTAAGAGATAGGTTCTCTTCCCCCATTTACTTGTTCTTTTTAAAGAGTTCCAACTGCTCACAACCGTCTGCAGCCAGGTAGACTATGACATTCCCATGCGGGGTGTGTTGTGATGGTGAACATGTATTTCAAGCAACGTATCAATGGTAGGGTGGTCTTACACCAGGGCGATACTGACAGACAGCCAATCTGCCATTCTGGAACGTGCCACAAATATGGGTACCTTAAATTAATTAAAATGATTAAATTGTGAAATATCACAAGTTAATAAAATAAAATTAAGTTGAGCACGTTAGGATTTGAATCTGCGACCTCCAGATTGCTAGTCGAGAGCCTTACTCCTCCACCACGGAGGACTTATAGGAAGGCATTACTGACTTTTCTTGTGCTAATTGAAAGCTAAAGTTTCAGTTTTTAGTTGTACTTTTCTTGTTATATTTCAGTGACCAAAGCTGAGGACATGTTCCAATTCCTGAAACGCGCACGTTTAACGGCTGACGAGAAGGATGCTGTGTCAGACGAGGCGAGAGGATCGGACAAGAACTTGGAAGGAAGTGACTCTGCTAACCAGAAGGGGTCTCTTGAAGGTATGTTTGTTTGTACCTACCATGTACAGATACTTGTAAGCTACAGATGGCAAGAAGGATGCTCCATCAGACGAGGCCTTTAAACCGTCTTTAGTCTCAAGGAAGACATTGTGTATTTACTTACCACGGTAGAATAGCACTAGTGCTTTACTCCATTAGGCTCCACTGCATGTATTGTATGTTCTTTAGCGCAGTGAAGACATCTTTGTGATTTACGGCCGAAGCGCGGGCTATGTAGTAGTGCGTCTATGTATATTTATATATTATGTCTTTTTAACTAGAAAACTAACTTTTAACTTTTTAACTATTAAATGTAGGGTTTTTTTTATGATAAAAGTTTACTATCATGATGTATCTAATGCATGGTAATACTATGTGTTTCAGGAACAGGAATAGTCATAGTACAAATTGACAAAAAATTGCTGTTGACATCTTTGCAAATGGAACAACTGGTAAAGGACCTCCTCCTCAAATCCTCGGAGCTGTGTCCAGATGACCTACTGAATGTGGAGCCACACCCGAGCAATAAAACTCTGGCTACGTTTGCCGAACTCATCTACACCAAGAAGAATAGCGGAGAACAGGATGCAGAATACGGGGATAGAATGCTGGAGGGTAAGTTAGATGGCTGGGGACTTCTGACGACCGCCATCAATTCAGATCCGACCAATGGTTACTGCGGTGCCGCTTTTTATCACACCGGTTTGCAGCAAGTCGTGGTGGTCCATCGCGGAACCGCTCCAAAATGCTCTGGAGCGTGGTATACAAACTTAATGGGCATCTACGGCACAAACTATACACCGTGTATGAATTCCGCTATAACCTTTGTGGATTCGATACGTCAAGTCATTCTTATAGCAAACAACAAACACAAAAGGCACTACACACTAACACTCACTGGCCACTCTCTGGGAGGGTGGCTTGCTCAGATAACGGCATTTTCAGTCAAGTACTTAGTCAGTGAACATTTAGATAGCCCAATTCTCTTTGAAAAGAACCCCGATGATGGTATACATGCGAGAACTGTTAGTTTTGATAGTCCGGGGGCCCGGGACATGTTGGTCCGAGTAATGGATAGTCATTACGACAGGTATGGTAACCAGAGCAATGTGTACTTACACGGGCTGGATATCACTGTTTACCTGTCGCCCCCCAACCGTGTCAACACTTGCGGAATGCACCTCGGGAACATTTACAACATTTTTGTAGACACGTCTAAGTTCAGCTGGTTTGATAAAACTTTTTTCTATACATTAAAGACTCATACAATTACCAATTTTGTCAAGGCTTTTCAAGACGAAAATTGTAAAATCGACCAAGTGTTGGATTGGGCCAGCGGCGGAGAAGAATATAGAAACTATTTCGTGAAAAATGATGAACATAAAGTTGATCAGTACTTTCTTGAAAAGTTTTGTCGGTTTGTCATCAAGTCCCCAAATAATATTAGTTCGTTCAGAGTTTTTTCAGAAGGTGAATTGAAAATGCTTTTCAAAATTTATGTATTGCAAGAACAGCAAAGCAACTTGAACGTTATAAATAAATTCATCGCTAATTATAGACATAATGAAAAAAGTACCAAACTGCTCCCCAAATTTGATTTGGATTCTTTCAACCGAACAATCAGTTGTGAGTCTGTGCTGCAATTCTGCAATGTCCTGAAGCAGCTGATGCGGTGGCTGGAGAAGGACTTTACGGAGGCAGTGGAGGAGCAGATTAAAATCTCTAACCGCACTGCAGACTATATTTACTTCACGGAGGGACAGAGCTACTTCAACTCGCTGCCCGAGTGTTGGCTGGAATTTGCGGATTCCGTAGGTATCCCAAAGGTTTCCTTAAGGTCAGGTTTCCTAGAGTTCCTCGAAGGCGAAGAGCGAGTTCTCTGCCTAGTCGCGAGTAGTGAGTACGTTGCATTCCAGATGAGCCAACTTTGGAACATTCTCCATAAGACTGTTGTCTCTTCGGTCGGCTTCGGCAAATATTTCAGTCAAAATCACTACACATTCTTAGAATTGTCCCAGCTACAAAAACATATTGAAAATTATGGCTGGCCCATTGAGAAAGAATACTTGATGATGGTAGACTGCACTTCTTCCACCGTTCTTCAAATAAAACAATTAATTGACAATGTTTCTTCTGAATCATTATTAAAATTTGTATTGATTGTGTCGCTAGAAGTCTCTTCTGAATTCAATTATACTAAAATAAACTTTGCCAGCAATGTTAATTTCTCGGATCTAACTCCTGAATCACAACACAAAATGTTTAATCGAGATAATGTTATAACTATGGGGGGTAAAGAGTATAGTTTTGAAAGTTTCCTCGGAGAACACCGTTCAGTTTGTAAAATCTATCAGATCCTATGTTCTGAAAAATTGAAAAATTTCGCAACAATCAAAAACTATACTATCGCCTTAGAGGACACGCGTCCCACCCTCGGCGATATACAGATGCCTTTCTTTAAATTAAACATAAAAATTAGTATAGAATCCTTTGTTAATTATGTAAAGTCGCCCGACACTGACATCCTGGTGGTGATGAGTGGGTTGAGCCGCGAGGTCCTGGAGACTGAGGCCGGCTGGGACCAGCTCAAGAGGATGGACATCATCCTCGTCGAGGGAGATGCGCTACTTTTCTATAGAGATATCTGCAAGAAGAACCAGGATAAATGCATTTACCTGTTAGAAGTGTTAGGCAGAGATGTGTACTGCAAGGAAATATTTGATAAACGTTTTTATTTAGACAGGAAATTTCTTCATAGAGCATTTATTGACGTGAAGGAGTTTGCAGAAACTGAACATGCCGATGACCTGTTTGTTATTAACACTGAGGCAAACAAGACGTTACTCTTAGAATTGGTAAAGAATTGCATTAAAAAGAAAGAGTTCACAGATAATATACTTATTGCGTCCCTAGAAGAAGAGGTTAGTGTTATTCAAAACTATGTTAGTAAACGTATCCATTTTGTAAAAATTTGTCAACGCGAGGAAAGCTATAAAGTAGAGTGGCGATATTCCCACGGGTCTGTGGAGAGCCTGATACCCCGTATGTACACAGATTCCCGTGAGACGGTAACTGAAACAGATTTGAGCAAAACAGACAAAAACTTGGTAATCATAGCTGATGAACCAGGTATGGGGAAAACAACTTCCCTCGCCAACTTGTCAAGACTCGTGGATGCACCATGGGTTATATATTTAGAATTGAAACACTTCCAAGGGCATATAAGAGATTTATCAGATCCGCTCACTCCTAAAAGCGTAGCAAAGTTTCTGTTAGGAGAGTGTCGCTCTCAGGCTGACAGTTTATTAGAGTATTTGTTAGGACAGAAGACACATTCCAAGCGGGTCGTAATACTGTTAGACGGGTTTGATGAGCTGGATGATTATGTTAAAGATAAAGACAAAGCGAGTGCCAAACAGAAGATAATCAAGCTCCTTATTTTCTTTAAAAATATACCAACAGTCCAAATATTCTTGACAGCTCGTAAATATTTGGAAAGTTCATTAGAAAAGGACTTATGTAATTTTTGTACATTATTTGTACCGTTTAGTGAAGAAGAGCAACAGAACTTTTTAGTTAGGATTTGGCGTTCCTGTCTCTCTCTTGAGCTGGAAGATAACGGAGTGAGAGAGAGACAACTAAAGGAGTACGCCGGAGAGGTGCTACGGCAAGCAAAGCTAGTTCTCGGTTCAGACACAACCAGCTTCATGGGGGTTCCCCTGCAGCTGAGGATGTTAACGGAAGTATTCAGGCCGACAGGGGATATGTTGCTTCAGTCTCGCGAAGGATTATTTAAAAAAATCAACATTGAAACTGCGTCAAATCTTTACAGTAAATTTATTTCGTTAAAATATGAAATTTACTTTAATGATAAAATATCTGTAGAAGCAACGACGGATGAACTTTTAATAAAAAAAATTACCGACGATATAACCGAAATGCACGGTAAACTAGGATTTAAAACATTCTTTCCGGATTTTTATGTTACGAACTTTGAGGCCATTGAAGACGAGTGGCTAAATAAATTAAACAGAGTTGGTTTGGTTCAAACAAACAGTGACGGAGATGTCCAATTTGTCCACCGTACTTACGCGGAGTACTGCTGCGCGGTAATGGTGGTCCGCTGGCTCCAACAACGAACGCTCCATTGCAGATATGAACTTTTCAAACAAATACTTTTCCCTCGAATACTGCTTCATCCTGACAGCAGGATCATCAGATATTTCATGAATGCGCTATTAAATGGAAAGACTGCACTTGAATTAAACGCCAAATGCATTAGTCAACTGTGGCTTGAAGACAGAATGGTATTTAAGAACGAGATGAACCAAACAGCTCTGCACATTGCAGTTATAGAAAAAAACGAACACATTATCACATTTCTAATCAGTGGATTCAGTAAACAAGAAGCCTTGGCCTCTTTTATGACACAATATGACTTTGAGCACAAAACAGCACTGAATTTGTTAAGTACACGTAAACAACGTGATTTGAGTGGAAATAAGTTAGTATTGGACGAAATAACAAAAAATATTTTACACCGTGTAACTTGTTCTGATGAAACTAAGGAACAGATCTTTTTTGCAAGTTTATTTAATGGAGGTTTTGTACGCATTGTTGAAATTGTGGAAACAGATTTATCTAATCCGGATATTGAAAATTCTCATGAAACTGTGGTAAAGTTATTTATAAAATGTTTATTTTTTATCAACTTAGATGAAGAAATGGAGATAGAATCCAATGTTATTAATTTATTTTGTCAAGTTATTACCTCAAGTTGTAGCTCAGGAATAATTAATAGAGTAAAAAAAGTTAAATCAGTAATTGCACCATTTAGAGAGGCTGTTGAAAATAATAATATTGAATTAGTTAAAAAGATATTGTTAGAGGAATTAGAAAATAATGTTGAACGTTATTGTTTATTATTGAATATAGGCGAAAATAGGTCAAATAGGGAAACTGCCCTTCACCTTGCTGTAGAGAAGGGCCACCTCGATATGGTTAAACTACTCGTGGAGCAAACTGTTGTTCCCTTTACTGAATGGATGGCACGGGAGGATTGGGTCAAGTTGACTCCTTTACATACAGCTGCTTGGTGGGGTAAACTGAATATAGTAAAGTACTTAGTGGAGGAGCGCGGAGCAGACATTCATATAGACTATGGATACAGGCCTGTTCTGATGTGTGCGGCCCGGAGTGGAGACTTACCAACTGTAAAGTATCTAGTTGAAAAGGGTGCTGACATCCACTATACAGATGGGTGGGGTGTTACTGCACTACATTGCGCGGCAGAAGGGGGATCTGTCGATGTAGTAGAATACCTCCTGCAGCAGGGGGCGGACCCTCACAGGGTAAACAGTAGGGGAGAGACGGCACTAGCTGCGGCATCGCAGTTTGGAAGATTGGATATGGTGAAGCTGCTGCTGGAGAGGGGAGTGGATGTTAATGCGGATGGTGGTAGAGCTCTTAGTGAGGCTATTTTGTGGGGTAAATGGTCTGTAGTGGAGGTTTTAGTAAATAAAGGAGCAACCGTTAGAGAAAGTCAAATAGAGGACAATTTATCCAAATTTAAAGTAAAATATCCGAATTTCGAATTTAAATAAGAATAACATTTTTTTTTCTAATATTTTACAGATTTTTTTTTAAACATTACAATTTCCAACTACCATACTAGAGTATCATACTACCATTTAGAGTTCATTGAAGCAGAGTTACAGACAGACAGTTGTTTTTTACATTTGTATTTTACAAAAGTATTCAGTTTGATTTACAATTTTTCAATATACAAAGGTATTAATGTAATGTAAATCTTTTTGAAGTACCTATTGTTACATAATGATTTGATTAGTTACAATAGTGTTATAGCGGTTACGTATTGCAATATGAGTCACACTTTCTAAAGCATTTTCACTGAGTACATTTAGATATTCTGTAATTACACTCTTTTTACTATCCAATATGTTTATGTTAATGGAACAATACATTTGGTTGATAATTGTATGTGTTTCAAATAGTGTTGAATCTTCCATGGCGTGGATTTAATAACTGATCAAATAGACTTGAAACGTGTTTTGTTATTTATATTAAATATATTCCTTTATATCACTTTTCATATTCTGCCGTTATTTCCATTTTGTCATTGTTCGTCAGTGGAGTTTTCCATTCGTCTCCATTTAATAATTACGTTTGCTGCTTTGGAGTTTGTTCTTTCGTAAAGTCTCCACACCTTTTCAATGTTTTCATTATTTACGTTCAATTTCTCTGCTCTTTTTTCATCTCAAGACCAAATGTTACAATTTTAGTCCGCTTGTTGGATCTCTTGTATCCGGTATTCTAGGTATTTTAGTTAAGTTTATTTTCTTTTAGTTTTTTCTATATGTAGTTCATCCTATTTGTTAGATAAGTCAGTGTCTCCATGTCTTATAATGTTAATTTAGAATTTGCTTCATTTCTGTAATATTTTCTTGCTGCTCGTCTTGTGCTCTTGTGTGATGTTTATATTTGCATTATTATCTCGGTCGCAGTTAGCACAAATCCATTCCTTACCTACAGGAATGTTTTGGCAATTTGTGGAAACCACAGTCGCTGTATAATTCACTGTCCTTATTTCTTGCACTTCACCATCGTGAGGTAATTTGAGCGTTTCTTGTTGTTTTCTTTCACTTTTATTGATTTGAATGATCGCACCGTGATTAACACTGTTTGTGTTCGCTGAGAGACCGCGACACGACTTAATAACTTGAAACAATTAAACAGACGTAAGAACCCTTGTTATAAGTTATAAGTACTTGGTATGGATGCGTTATTTGAGCAAGCAAAACACACAAGTATTATTGGTAGGTAAAGCACAGACACACACACAGACAACAGGTGTTTTATATAATGTATTATATTAGTCCCTCTTCTGTTAATACTATTGTTCTATGAAAACTATTTATTGATTTATATTGTTTATTTGTATTTGTTCAATACATGAATGGATCTGTATCTTTATAAGAGTACCTATCCTACATCTGATGTGAATATTATTATTGAGGCAAATTGTATTTAATAACTTACATTTAGTTTCAGTAACAGTAATGTAATGCAAACACAACAGACACTTCTCAAATGGCTAAATCGCCCGTTGAATTCTTGATAATGATATTCTTGCAACCAATTGAATTTGAACCAGAAAAGATGCCTCAAAGCAACCGGTATATATTACACGATGGTATTCCTGCAATGTGTACATGTCAAAATATGGAACTAGTTAAAGAATATGTTTATTTAGGTGTCAATATTGATTGCTTTTTCAAGTGAGAAATACAAATAAACAAAGTTTGTTCACAACTAACAACACTTTGAATAATTTATTTATCTCTAGCTGAATCTGTTATAAGGTATGGAATAACAGATTTTCCTGTAAAACTAATATCGACCATGTTCAATCCGTGCTAAATTCATTGGTTAAATTATTAGCTGAAAAAAATTTATACAAAGAAAGGCATAATATTCCATAATTCTATCAGAGTCTCAAAATTCTTTCAGTGAGAGCAATTCTGTGGTACAAAATTATATTTCAGCACAGAAATAACCCTTTATAAATAAACAGGCTAGAACACAATCATAATACTTGTTTTAACTTTAATGAAGGACTTATTGTACCTAAGCATACAAATAAATATGGACAAAGAACGTTAAAGTATATGATTCCCAGTTGTTTTAATATGTTACCTGCTGAAATTAAAAACTGTGCCCAAAACAAACAATTGGTGAACTTACTGAAGACTTGGCGCACTGAAACAATTCATTTGTATTAACTTACAATTATATATTATTCTAAGACTTTTCAAATTGTTATTTATGTTTTCATAGCTTTCTTTTCAAGTCAATAAGAAGTCAACTTGAGTACAATTCTCCTGTCTGGAACCCACATTATAGTACAAGCTGTTGAAAGAATACAAAACAAATTCTTATGTTTTATAAATTTTTAAATGGGTTTTCCAGCAATTATGTAGAACTACAACACTCTGTTAAATTATATGAATATTCTCAAATTTTCAGACAGAAAAATTTTCACTGACTTGGTATTTCTATATAAAATTCTAAATGATTTAGTTGATAGTCCGGTATTGCTAGAATTGATAATTCCACAACGTAATACTAGAAGTCAGGATTTATTTCAGTGCAGAAATTCTGAGACTAACTACCATATGTATTCCTCGTTGCCCAGAATACTAATGCAGGGTAACAATTATACCAAGTCAGTGGACATCTTCAATTTATCTTTAAACAAATATAAAATGTTGTTAATGAAGCAATTCAGTTATGTACAATAAATAATGTATATTTCTTAATATTCATATGTAAAAGCCCCGAAAAAGGGCGTTAATAAATAAATAAATAAAGTGTGTATTTTTTAATAATAAAATAAAAAAAAACCACATAATTATTGATGTTTGTAATAACTCATTTCTGTTTAGTTTGTAACTTGTTTATACTTATGTTTGTTATGTATTACTGTAACTGTTGTAATGCCTGTTCTTTAATACATATTCATGAATAAATAGAAATGTGTGTTTTATTACATTTATTTACTCCTTTCTTCACTCATTCGCTCTACATGCCCAAACCATCTAAGCGACCCTTTCTTAATCTTACTCCTTACACTTAGGTACATCAGCTTTGCACTCTTGGCGGATCTCCACATTTCTCAAACGGTTTTACCACACATACTTATTTATTTTTCATATTCCCCATAAAACAGTTATACACCAATATATCATGGAGAAGATTACAAATTAAAAAGTTAACAGAGGCAGTTTTACTATTTTGTGGCATGTGTTAAAAGATGAATTGTCTGTAGGTGACATTGAAAATGTCGATGGCTAATGCAGAATCGTTAAGCAGTTGAGTCGCTCTGTTTATTGGCGCGTTCTGATAGGCAGAAGTCCTCGCTTTCGGAGCATATAAGAGTGCATGGGATCTCCCTCCAGTATAATTGTTAGTTAACCTCTTTCAACATAGGCGGATTGTGTATTGTACCAGAGATTAATTTAACACCTCGACTCCGGTGATGGGTCTGATTTGACCCAGTGTTTTTTAAATAAAAGATTTTGCAGCAAATATCTCGGTTAGGCTAATTTCCTTTTGTCTATTCTTTCATCAAATATTTACCCACATTTCGACTCGAAAATGATTAAAATCCGACACTTTTTAAAAAAGTTATTAGAATAATTGTGTATAAAAACACGCAAAAACTCCATTTCTTCTCAGTTGAATTCGAGCAGCCGACGAAACAGCATATCTCTCGCTCTGTCCTTCCGTCTTTGTCTCTCACAGTCCCGCGCAGATGTGATATGAGTTAATGAGGAATTACATAATATCATATAAAAGTAAGGATATGAACGAAAAATGCATAAAAAGCCTTTTAATTTCATCATTTCAGCCGGGTCAATCTGGACCCACCATCGCCGCATGTGTTTTATTTTGAACCTCCGGGTATTACGTGTTAATAAAGTGTTTGCCTAAAAATATTTTTCTGCGGGCTTCTAATGTATTGAAATCGAGCATTCCTGTTAAGAACAAGGATGGATACAGGAATGGATAGTATGTATATTCCCTCATATACAGGTAACGCATAAACCTTTTTTGTACTTTTTCTATTTCTAAGATATGGTTTTGTTCAGAAGGGGCCCAAATAATGGAGCTGTATTCCAGGATGCTGCGGACAAGTGCTTCATATGTTCTCCGTATTGCAATTCCATTAGTAAATGATCTCGCATTACGAAGAACAAATCCAAGCATTTTGTTGGCGCGGGAGACAATGTCAGATATGTGGGATTTGAAAGAGAGATTTGCTTCGAAGATCATTCCATATTTCTCACACAATCATACCACACATACGCCTCAGGGATCTCATTTCTACAGCCTTCAGTCCACTTCATCCTTTCTCTGCCAGTTCCATACATCAGGGTAGGTGCCAGCACTCCATTGTGGCCTGCTAGCTTGGCTTCTTTGGACAATGTTTAGTTAGCGCCAACTGCGTTCAGTCCTCCATGAATGGAGTTCCCTGCATTTCCCCTTGTTTCAATATCTCTGTCAGCCTTCCCATCTCTCTAGAACATACTTCCTAAATACACAAACTCATCCACCTGCTCCAAGTATTCCTCAGCAACAACTATATTGCACACTGTTTTCGTACTCTCTCTTTCAAACACCGTGACTTTAGACTAAATTACATTCATCATTAACTCATTCTTCATACATACTTGGTTCACCCTAGACACGAGAGACTGTAGATCTTCCATACTGTTAGCAATCAGCATCGCATCATGTACTCTGAATTGACTTTTAATATGAATACGCCTCAGGAATGAAATAAAAATAGTTAAATAATTTTATTATGTATATAAAACAATACAACTCAACTCTGGTACATTTACGTATTAATTTGTCCTTAAAATAAATAAAAAAAGTTAAGAAAATCATTCAATTAATTAATCTGTTTAAAAATCTCAACAATTCCTCACTTATTTTGTCAGAAGATTGGAGGACATATTTCCGCTTTAAACTAAAAACTGCTTTCAAATTGTATTATTAGAAATAAACATTTACAGTTTTAAAAATGGCTCACCTCACGTTTTCCGTCTAAAAACTGCACTAAATTACTGGTAATGAAAAAAAAACACAAATTTTTATTAGATAAATGTATTATAAACATAATTTACACCATTTTTTTTCTTAATTTTATATAAAAGTAATTAGTCAAAAAAATCGCTAAGTTTCTTCAATTTTCCTCAAATTCAGTCGGAACCTTTGGTTTCATAGAAGTGTACATTTGAATTATTCTGTGGTTAACTTCTATATTTGAATATAAAGCTTGGTGTTTTCTCTTTCTAACACCGTTTAGTTCATATTTCTAACCATGACAGAAAGGGAGACAATGATTTGTATGAGACCATATGAGCTGAGGGGTTAATTATATTATATTGTTTTTCTCTTTTTAACAGTTAACTATTCGCTGTCAGTTTATACATATGCCAGATAATAACTAACTGTTTATACAAGTAAGAGATAATAACTGACAGTGTATAAATATAAGAGTTGACCACTGACAATTTATAAATATGAATTTACTATTGTCAGTTTACATAGTGAGATATTAACTGACATTTTATAAATATAAAAGTTAATAACTGTCAGTTTGCACATAAGAGATAATAACTGTCAGTTTATACAAGTGAGAGATAATGATTGACAGTTTATAAATAAATGTGTTAACCACTTAAAACTTATAAATATGTATGAGTTTAATACTGTCACTTCACACATGTAAGAGATAATAATTGACAGTTTATAAATATAAGAGTAAACCACTGACAATTTGTAAATATGAATTTACTACTGTCAGTTTACACATGTAATAGATAATAAGTGATAGTTTATAAATACATACGACTTAACCACAGACAGTTTACACAAGTAAGAGATAATAACTGTCAGTTTATAAATATAAGAGTTAACTATTGTCAGTTTACTCAAGTAAGAGACAATAACTGTCAGTTTATAAATATAAGAGTTAACTGCTGTCATTTTACTCAAGTGAGAAATAATAACTGAAAGATTTTTTCATTACAATGACAGTAATAGTTTAACATAACATACAAGTTGACTACTGAAAGTTTACACAAGTAAGAGATAGTAACTGACAGTTTATCATCACAATGACAGTTATAGTTTAACATAACATACAAGTTAACTACTGAAAGTTTACACAAGTAAGAGATAGTAACTGACAGTTATAATTTAACATAACATACAAGTTAACTACTGAAAGTTTACACAAGTAAGAGATAGTAACTGACAGTTTATCATTACAATGACAGTAATAGTTTAACATAACATACAAGTTAACTACTGAAAGTTTACACAAGTAAGAGATAGTAACATATTTATTACTTATTAGTGGCATATTTGTCACTTTTTTTGTCGTTTCAAATAAAATAATTAATTTCCTCAAATTGCGGTCGGAACCCTTAGTTTCATAGAGGTGTACATTTGAATATAAATCGTTCTAACACCGTTTAGTTAATATTTCTACCTATGACGGTAACGGGAGAGGCAAGGAGCAAAAAGGGAACAAATTGGATAATAGCTCTTTGTTCACAAAACCTAACAAAAGGAACTTTTTCCTAACTACCCATATATAGAAAGTGTGTATTGTTAGATGCTGACCCTTAACTGAGAGTTTCTATCTCTTAGAGACAAAACACCGTCACTTGTATAGAAATACTTCATCATTTCAAATATTACTTAACCTACAAATTTATATTTAATAGGATTATGTGGACCAAAAAATCATACCTAACCAAAAATGCTGTGTACAAGTCGATGCAAAAAAATGTTACAAAGTAGAAAAAATGTTTAGCAAGAAATTGTATTTTGATTTGAGATTAATTGAAAAATCTATATTTTGTCTTTGAAATTATTGATTGAAACATTTATGAAATAAAAATAAACTTTTTGCAGGTTATGTTTAGAATATTGAGACAAATTATTTGTTTGATGAACGTCGCATTTAACCTTAACTCTTGCGAGTACATTAAATAAAAAGTAGTAACTGAATTAAGTGTGACAATGTTATTGAATAGTCCGGCTAGCTGGGTAGGTACGACTCTCGGGCCCCGCTCACTGTCAGCATCGACACGCCATCTTGAAGCGGTCTCCGCGAGAGGAGATCTTATCTCGTAAGCCAACCAGCGTGGCCTCCTGTCGTGCGCGGTCCCTTTCTGACCTCAGTTGACTCATGCAACGGGGGTCGGAGCTCAGGTCCGACACTATTTGCTGGAATAGTTCATCTGCAAAGGAGAAACCAAACATTAATATGGTATTGAGAAGTCAACTTGAGTACAATTCTCAGCCACATTACAACTTCTGGGAAGGTACGAAGGTATGAGGGGTGGGTCCGAGAGTGGCTTCTTTGGTCGATTGTTTGATAGCGCCAACCCTTACCCTTAGGAATGTCATTTCTACGGCATTCAGTGTGCTTTCGTCCACGCCTCACCCCTTTGTGGACAGCTAACTTGGCTTCTTTGGTCGATTGTTTGATAGCGCCAACCCTTACCCTTAGGAATGTCATTTCTACGGCATTCAGTGTGCTTTCGTCCACGCCTCACCCCTTTGTGGACAGCTAACTTGGCTTCTTTGGTCGATTGTTTGATAGCGCCAACCCTTACCCTTAGGAATGTCATTTCTACGGCATTCAGTGTGCTTTCGTCCACGCCTCACCCCTTTGTGGACAGCTAACTTGGCTTCTTTGGTCGATTGTTTGATAGCGCCAACCCTTACCCTTAGGAATGTCATTTCTACGGCATTCAGTGTGCTTTCGTCCACGCCTCACCCCTTTGTGGACAGCTAACTTGGCTTCTTTGGTCGATTGTTTGATAGCGCCAACCCTTACCCTTAGGAATGTCATTTCTACGGCATTCAGTGTGCTTTCGTCCACGCCTCACCCCTTTGTGGACAGCTAACTTGGCTTCTTTGGTCGATTGTTTGATAGCGCCAACCCTTACCCTTAGGAATGTCATTTCTACGGCATTCAGTGTGCTTTCGTCCACGCCTCACCCCTTTGTGGACAGCTAACTTGGCTTCTTTGGTCGATTGTTTGATAGCGCCAACCCTTACCCTTAGGAATGTCATTTCTACGGCATTCAGTGTGCTTTCGTCCACGCCTCACCCCTTTGTGGACAGCTAACTTGGCTTCTTTGGTCGATTGTTTGATAGCGCCAACCCTTACCCTTAGGAATGTCATTTCTACGGCATTCAGTGTGCTTTCGTCCACGCCTCACCCCTTTGTGGACAGCTAACTTGGCTTCTTTGGTCGATTGTTTGATAGCGCCAACCCTTACCCTTAGGAATGTCATTTCTACGACATTCAGTGTGCTTTCGTCCACGCCTCACCCCTTTGTGGACAGCTAACTTGGCTTCTTTGGTCGATTGTTTGATAGCGCCAACCCTTACCCTTAGGAATGTCATTTCTACGACATTCAGTGTGCTTTCGTCCACGCCTCACCCCTTTGTGGACAGCTAACTTGGCTTCTTTGGTCGATTGTTTGATAGCGCCAACCCTTACCCTTAGGAATGTCATTTCTACGGCATTCAGTGTGCTTTCGTCCACGCCTCACCCCTTTGTGGACAGCTAACTTGGCTTCTTTGGTCGATTGTTTGATAGCGCCAACCCTTACCCTTAGGAATGTCATTTCTACGGCATTCAGTGTGCTTTCGTCCACGCCTCACCCCTTTGTGGACAGCTAACTTGGCTTCTTTGGTCGATTGTTTGATAGCGCCAACCCTTACCCTTAGGAATGTCATTTCTACGACATTCAGTGTGCTTTCGTCCACGCCTCACCCCTTTGTGGACAGCTAACTTGGCTTCTTTGGTCGATTGTTTGATAGCGCCAACCCTTACCCTTAGGAATGTCATTTCTACGACATTCAGTGTGCTTTCGTCCACGCCTCACCCCTTTGTGGACAGCTAACTTGGCTTCTTTGGTCGATTGTTTGATAGCGCCAACCCTTACCCTTAGGAATGTCATTTCTACGGCATTCAGTGTGCTTTCGTCCACGCCTCACCCCTTTGTGGACAGCTAACTTGGCTTCTTTGGTCGATTGTTTGATAGCGCCAACCCTTACCCTTAGGAATGTCATTTCTACGGCATTCAGTGTGCTTTCGTCCACGCCTCACCCCTTTGTGGACAGCTAACTTGGCTTCTTTGGTCGATTGTTTGATAGCGCCAACCCTTACCCTTAGGAATGTCATTTCTACGGCATTCAGTGTGCTTTCGTCCACGCCTCACCCCTTTGTGGACAGCTAACTTGGCTTCTTTGGTCGATTGTTTGATAGCGCCAACCCTTACCCTTAGGAATGTCATTTCTACGGCATTCAGTGTGCTTTCGTCCACGCCTCACCCCTTTGTGGACAGCTAACTTGGCTTCTTTGGTCGATTGTTTGATAGCGCCAACCCTTACCCTTAGGAATGTCATTTCTACGGCATTCAGTGTGCTTTCGTCCACGCCTCACCCCTTTGTGGACAGCTAACTTGGCTTCTTTGGTCGATTGTTTGATAGCGCCAACCCTTACCCTTAGGAATGTCATTTCTACGGCATTCAGTGTGCTTTCGTCCACGCCTCACCCCTTTGTGGACAGCTAACTTGGCTTCTTTGGTCGATTGTTTGATAGCGCCAACCCTTACCCTTAGGAATGTCATTTCTACGGCATTCAGTGTGCTTTCGTCCACGCCTCACCCCTTTGTGGACAGCTAACTTGGCTTCTTTGGTCGATTGTTTGATAGCGCCAACCCTTACCCTTAGGAATGTCATTTCTACGGCATTCAGTGTGCTTTCGTCCACGCCTCACCCCTTTGTGGACAGCTAACTTGGCTTCTTTGGTCGATTGTTTGATAGCGCCAACCCTTACCCTTAGGAATGTCATTTCTACGGCATTCAGTGTGCTTTCGTCCACGCCTCACCCCTTTGTGGACAGCTAACTTGGCTTCTTTGGTCGATTGTTTGATAGCGCCAACCCTTACCCTTAGGAATGTCATTTCTACGGCATTCAGTGTGCTTTCGTCCACGCCTCACCCCTTTGTGGACAGCTAACTTGGCTTCTTTGGTCGATTGTTTGATAGCGCCAACCCTTACCCTTAGGAATGTCATTTCTACGGCATTCAGTGTGCTTTCGTCCACGCCTCACCCCTTTGTGGACAGCTAACTTGGCTTCTTTGGTCGATTGTTTGATAGCGCCAACCCTTACCCTTAGGAATGTCATTTCTACGGCATTCAGTGTGCTTTCGTCCACGCCTCACCCCTTTGTGGACAGCTAACTTGGCTTCTTTGGTCGATTGTTTGATAGCGCCAACCCTTACCCTTAGGAATGTCATTTCTACGGCATTCAGTGTGCTTTCGTCCACGCCTCACCCCTTTGTGGACAGCTAACTTGGCTTCTTTGGTCGATTGTTTGATAGCGCCAACCCTTACCCTTAGGAATGTCATTTCTACGGCATTCAGTGTGCTTTCGTCCACGCCTCACCCCTTTGTGGACAGCTAACTTGGCTTCTTTGGTCGATTGTTTGATAGCGCCAACCCTTACCCTTAGGAATGTCATTTCTACGGCATTCAGTGTGCTTTCGTCCACGCCTCACCCCTTTGTGGACAGCTAACTTGGCTTCTTTGGTCGATTGTTTGATAGCGCCAACCCTTACCCTTAGGAATGTCATTTCTACGGCATTCAGTGTGCTTTCGTCCACGCCTCACCCCTTTGTGGACAGCTAACTTGGCTTCTTTGGTCGATTGTTTGATAGCGCCAACCCTTACCCTTAGGAATGTCATTTCTACGACATTCAGTGTGCTTTCGTCCACGCCTCACCCCTTTGTGGACAGCTAACTTGGCTTCTTTGGTCGATTGTTTGATAGCGCCAACCCTTACCCTTAGGAATGTCATTTCTACGACATTCAGTGTGCTTTCGTCCACGCCTCACCCCTTTGTGGACAGCTAACTTGGCTTCTTTGGTCGATTGTTTGATAGCGCCAACCCTTACCCTTAGGAATGTCATTTCTACGACATTCAGTGTGCTTTCGTCCACGCCTCACCCCTTTGTGGACAGCTAACTTGGCTTCTTTGGTCGATTGTTTGATAGCGCCAACCCTTACCCTTAGGAATGTCATTTCTACGGCATTCAGTGTGCTTTCGTCCACGCCTCACCCCTTTGTGGACAGCTAACTTGGCTTCTTTGGTCGATTGTTTGATAGCGCCAACCCTTACCCTTAGGAATGTCATTTCTACGACATTCAGTGTGCTTTCGTCCACGCCTCACCCCTTTGTGGACAGCTAACTTGGCTTCTTTGGTCGATTGTTTGATAGCGCCAACCCTTACCCTTAGGAATGTCATTTCTACGACATTCAGTGTGCTTTCGTCCACGCCTCACCCCTTTGTGGACAGCTAACTTGGCTTCTTTGGTCGATTGTTTGATAGCGCCAACCCTTACCCTTAGGAATGTCATTTCTACGGCATTCAGTGTGCTTTCGTCCACGCCTCACCCCTTTGTGGACAGCTAACTTGGCTTCTTTGGTCGATTGTTTGATAGCGCCAACCCTTACCCTTAGGAATGTCATTTCTACGACATTCAGTGTGCTTTCGTCCACGCCTCACCCCTTTGTGGACAGCTAACTTGGCTTCTTTGGTCGATTGTTTGATAGCGCCAACCCTTACCCTTAGGAATGTCATTTCTACGGCATTCAGTGTGCTTTCGTCCACGCCTCACCCCTTTGTGGACAGCTAACTTGGCTTCTTTGGTCGATTGTTTGATAGCGCCAACCCTTACCCTTAGGAATGTCATTTCTACGGCATTCAGTGTGCTTTCGTCCACGCCTCACCCCTTTGTGGACAGCTAACTTGGCTTCTTTGGTCGATTGTTTGATAGCGCCAACCCTTACCCTTAGGAATGTCATTTCTACGACATTCAGTGTGCTTTCGTCCACGCCTCACCCCTTTGTGGACAGCTAACTTGGCTTCTTTGGTCGATTGTTTGATAGCGCCAACCCTTACCCTTAGGAATGTCATTTCTACGGCATTCAGTGTGCTTTCGTCCACGCCTCACCCCTTTGTGGACAGCTAACTTGGCTTCTTTGGTCGATTGTTTGATAGCGCCAACCCTTACCCTTAGGAATGTCATTTCTACGACATTCAGTGTGCTTTCGTCCACGCCTCACCCCTTTGTGGACAGCTAACTTGGCTTCTTTGGTCGATTGTTTGATAGCGCCAACCCTTACCCTTAGGAATGTCATTTCTACGGCATTCAGTGTGCTTTCGTCCACGCCTCACCCCTTTGTGGACAGCTAACTTGGCTTCTTTGGTCGATTGTTTGATAGCGCCAACCCTTACCCTTAGGAATGTCATTTCTACGGCATTCAGTGTGCTTTCGTCCACGCCTCACCCCTTTGTGGACAGCTAACTTGGCTTCTTTGGTCGATTGTTTGATAGCGCCAACCCTTACCATTTATCAGTAGATATTTTGTTTGCTTTTGTCGATGTATAAAAAGCGCATGACCTCGCTGATTATCTCTCATCTTATCAGAATGCTTACTCACCGATGTTCTGTCCGGTTTTGCTGGACACGTTGAAGAACTTGCCGCCAATGGAGTCGGTATAGTCCTGGGCGTCGTGGATGTCCACAGCCGGTTTGACGGCCTCGCACTCTACAATATCGCGCTTTGTCTGGCACACGTACACTTTACAGTCCTGCAAATTACATTACAGTGAAACAATATCTGTCGCTTTTAAAGAACCTATTGAAATAACCAATTGATCGAGTGCAGTGAAGTCCTGTATTAACACCTCGGGCTTTGGGAACTCAGCTCATGGTTAGAAACATCATCTAAACGGTATTGGAAAGAGAAAACACCAAGCTTTATATTCAAATCTGAAATGTACACCTCTATGAAACTAAACGTTAATAATGTTTCTAATTAACTATCTGACGATTACCCGGCGTTGCTCGACTTTTCTCTACTTTCAATAAATATAATATCCAAGTTATATATACATTTAACCTTCCGGAAGAAATTCTCCAAACGATAGTGAAAACCCTATCAAACTCCGTTGAATAGTTAACAAGAACTAAACGCACAAACAGACAGACGCGGATAGTGACTTTGTTTTATACTATTTAGAGATAAAATAAATACATAAAAAAGCTACATTCATTGATGGAGCGTAGCGAAATACTGTTTTAACTCCACCGTTTGGCATAAATAAATGGTGTAACACTGGTGACATCTATGCTTACGACATATATATTATTATTGAATGAGCAGGCAGCAATCTGCTGTTGCGCTCTTATTAACTTTAACAGTCATTGAGTTGTTTTAAATTTGAAATAAGTTAATCCTTTCTTCTCTCCAAATAAGAATCCAACAGAGCTTTAAATAGGTTTATATTGGTAGAATGGATGACATGTTGTGGAAGTTAGTTCCATGCTTCCACTACTCTATAATAGTAGAATAGATGACATGTTGTAGAAGTTAGTTCCATGCTTCCACTACTCTATAATAGTAGAATAGATGACATGTTGTAGAAGTTAGTTCCATGCTTCCACTACTCTATAATAGTAGAATAGATGACATGTTGTAGAAGCTAGTTCCATGCTTCCACTACTCTATAATTAGTAGAATTGATGACATGTTGTGGAAGTTAGTTCTACGCTTCTACTACTCTATATTAGTAGAATGGATGACATTTATTTATTATTGTATAATTTGTATAGCGCCGCTTTTGTGAGATATCATCTCAGGTTCGCTTTACAGTTGATGCAGGTATTACAAAAAAATATAAATATTACAAAAATAAATTGATATTAAGTTAAATAAAATGAAGTACAGGAACAGGTGATGAAGTACAGAAACAGACACGAAGATGGAGACTCTGCAGCAAGAATCCTAGATGGTGAGGAAACTAACGTTGGTGAATGCACAGTATCCCATTTGAAAGGTAAAAATAATAAAATGTTCATCATTACCTCTTCTTGAGCTCTCAACTCGGTGACCCAGAAGAGCACCCTCTCCCAGGAGTCGGTGCAGAAGGGGTCGTAGCAGACGACGGCGGCACGGGCGTTGCGGTAGTACAGCTTCGTCATGGAATAGTATCTGGGGACAGAGAGACTATCACTGGCTGAGTTGGACTCTCCCACAATTAAACACCGGGGGTTTAACGATAAACGTGTTTTTAATTTTACACAACTCATAAACAACCGTTTAACTTACATACATTTCCATTTCTCAGGTGTGCAAAATTTAAAACACGTTTATTGGTAAGGCCCTATATATCCCGCACATACGCTGGTTTAGTGTTGGTATAGTAAGGCCAGCCTTAAGCCTGATTTACAGCCGTTTTAACTATAACAAACACTGTGGTAATAAGTCACTGTTTCGACCTTATGCACCGTATTATATTTATACCGTTGAAGCTACTTTGCCATACACTCCGGCCATAGTGGCCAAGTGGAGATATAAATTTGATTGTAACAATAAACTCACTACTATTTGCGCTACTATAATATTTTGCTAGATTATATCTGTTGGCAAGTCACCTTTTCTGTATATTTTATCCTGTTTAAATGAAGTATTTTCTATTATTGTAGCATTCTATGCCTTAAGAAAATTTCAGCTGTATCACATTCAATGTCGTTTTATATACATATTGTTGTGTTCTTAAATGTAATACTAATATTCGCCTATGTACCACTGTGTACTTATAATCTAATTTAATATAATTCTAACGTGAGTTCAGTTAAATATTCCTGTAATCTCAGAACGAACCAAAGTGTTATTGAAATCTCCCGATCATCCGAGTGTGTCGTTAATAAGAGGAAAATAACAGTATACCACAACAGAGCACAAACCTCTCACTGCCCGCCGTATCCCAGATCCCGATGGAGAAGACGTTCTTATTGTCTGCGGTGACGTGCTTCGACCCGAACACAGCGCCAAGCGTCTGAAAGTTGACAAAGAGTTAAAGGCAGAATATGAATAATCATTAAGTCCTCAGGTTAATTGGTTTTTGAACCAACAGCTCATACGGCCTGATAGAAATGTTTGTATCTCCCCCCGAACCGTCCTAGTTAGAAATATGAACTAAAGGGTGTTAGAAGTTAACCAGTGGTTCGCTACAGGTTCCTCACATAATAGTGATCAAATGACATAACAACTAATTGTACAGGACATACAAAGCGATAAGAGAACAAATAATGAACAATAACAGTGCTATTATAGCACAGGACTTAACAACAATATTACAATTCAAATCTCTAAATAGTATAAAACAAAGTCAATCTCCGCGTCGGTCCGTTTGTGCGCTTGGTCCTTAGTTCTTTTGATAGTGTTTTCATTATATTTATAGAAAGCAGAGAAAATTCTATGTTTTGTAATCTAGTCGTAAAAAAAATAGTTTCGGGCGCTTACATTGCTAACGCTGGCTAAACCTTTTGAGATACGTCAAAATAATGTACAACTGAATTGTGCATCTTAAAAAGTTCCACAGAAAAGTCCAGGGTGGTATATATCTATCTGCTAAGAGTGACCCCCGGGAACGCCGGGCTCACTTCAGGTAGTCTATATAAAACAGGAGGCAGTTATATATTGGTAGTTATGTATTGGAGATTTGATTGTACAGTGGTACCTCGACATACGAGTGCCCCAACATACGAGTTTTTCGAGATACGAGCCGGCGAGCGAGTGATTTTTTGCTTTTGAGTTACGAGCGAAATTCGAGATACGAGTTTGGTTTAGCAGGAATTGGAACCCGGTATGTCAGTAGAGGAGGAGATTGTGTCTCTGGGGAAATCCATGGGTCTAGAGGTGGAAGAGAGAGACGTGAACTAACTCGTCGAGGAGCACACCCAGGAACTGACGACTGAGGAGATACAAGAGTTACAGTCACAGCAGCATACGGATGTTATGCAAGAAATTGGTTTCGAGGAGTCAGAGGAGCAGGAGGTTATTTCTACAAGTGAGATAAAGGAGATCTTAGGAATGGGAGAGAGTTTCACAGTTCGTGGAAAAGAAACACCCAGAAAAAGTTGCAACAGTTCGTGCATGTGATCTTTTTAATGACACTTGCCTAACTCATTTCCGGAACATTCTGAGAGGGAGGAAGAAACAAACCTCCTTGGATATGTTTTTTTCTAAACGGCCTACAGGTGAAAGCGAGAAAAATGTAGCGAAAAAGGCAAACCAGTAAGGATATCTAATTTATTTATTCACATTCTCTTTTTTGTTTTTGTACAATTAATTATTTATTCGTTTTTATTATTCAAAACCACGTAACAAAAATAAGTGGGGTGACATTTTGGGGGTTGGAACGGATTAATGGCAGTCTAATTGGTTTGTATGGGGAAATCTGCATCGATATACGAGTAATTCAAGATACGAGCAAGGTTGCGGAATGAATTAAACTCGTATGTCGAGGTACCACTGTACTAAAGCGTGGTAGACTGATGTTAGAATTTCCAATGAGAGAAAATTTAGAATTTTCAAAAATATATAAATTAATTTTCTTATTTTGTTGACGGTTTGGTTAATTAATTAATTTTAGTTTAGAGCTGAGAGAAGTTTATTTCCAAATGAGCGGGCGTTTTACACGAAAAGAGCCGTTAAGGGTTCGATTAGACGATTACTAACATATCTGTTGAACTTAAGGAAGCTGTCCATCGCTTAAGTTTTGTCCGACACGTAGTTCCGATATCTCCAATGTATTTAAAGAGAGTATTTCAGTTCGACATTGTCAATTTTTTTGTATTTTGCGTTGCCTTCGAAAACCATTTAATTTATTTTCTTGTCAATATCGGCTCGGCTATCGACATCCTTAACGAACGCAACCGTGCTCGGGAAAATGATATAAAAACATCGTCATTTAAGCTGATCCAACATGGTTAAGTTATCGATATGACCGTAATATCGTCGATGCAATTCGCATTACAGAAAGTAAATTCCTGCATTATAAAACGACAAATTATTGAGTTATATTATTATACTTAAAAATAGCACATAATATTAAACACAGTTGGTACTATACAACATGATTAAACCATCGATTAACACTACTCGTAGAATAGCTTATATAGTCTGTTTCGTCAAGTAAATGCCTGTTATGATTTGAAATTTTCACAACAAAAAGTATTATGGTGGTTTATTTTTAGGGGTATTATGCCTTATTGCGCTTCCTTCTTCTTTAGTCAACATTACGGAAAGCATTACAGTGTCCATTACATTACATCATCAGGAACAAAATCACATAAATGTCAATAAAGACGACGGGGCTAAGTTCTTGGTATCCGATAATTGACGGTTACATCAAAACTAAACGCAAAAAACCATCTTAAATATAATGTTTTACCAGCTCTTAGAGGATTGGAGTTAGCGACACGGTATCATAAGCACACATTTCATCACAATCTTTACATATCTTCTCTGTAATCAGAGGCGGTTCCTTGGTACGTGCATTTGTGCATTGCACTGCTTGTCTTCAGTCTCCACATAACAAATTACAACGACATCTGTGCCCCAGTGATCGATGTAAGTAATTCCCATTATCTTCTAGTAAATCCCGCGCAAGAGCAAGCGGTCGTGCACACCCCGATATGCACAGAACCAACTTTTACCATACTACTAAAACAGCATCGGGCGGTATCGACACAGCCCGAAGTAGCCCAAACGGTGACACGAGCGAGACAGATTACACTCTTAACGTCAAATTACGTGTTAGAGCAGTGCAGATACATAACCCATTCCGTGCATTATCCAAACGCTTTGACGGCGAGTGAACTTAGCATCACTTTGATCATGTGTAATCCAATGCGTCTGGAATGGATTCGCTTAGAAAAACTAATGTTCAATGTTAATGCTACGACATTAACACATTGGAACTCGTTCGCGGGGATTTCAAACGGTTTCGCTATATTTTCAACGATGAATTGCGTGTCCTTTATTTTCGAGATAATTTTGTACTATTTAATCAGTTATTTTACAAATATAACTTCTTAGATAGAATGAATTGCAGTAGGTGTTCCCATTCATTAATTAGCTCCACCTAAATTACAGACTAGGTACATTTTAAAAGTGAAATGCACTGCTGGTAATTACAGTCACGGGCCGCGTCTGTCTGTAATGCTGTACGCAACACAACATAATATACCAAAAATAAATAATTATTATAATTATGGCGGTGAAAATCTCAAGTCATACAGAAGATGTCAGTGTTCATATTTGCTTCCAGCTGATAAGTGTTTGAAGCCAAAGTGCAAACAATGACTGACTTTTCAATCAAATCTTTCTTTGTTATCCACATTACGTCTAACATTAGTTTACAAATATTGGAATTTATAACTACAAATTAACTAGAAATTTCAACAATATTAAGCGTATTAAACTGATATATTTTGCCTTTGTTCAAAGTCAACTTGGATACAATTCTCCCGTCTGGAAGCCACATTACGATATTCATGTACAAGCTATTGAAAGAATACTAAATAAATTGTTACGTTTCCTAAGATTTAAAATGGATATTTCAGAAATTCTGTTGAATTTCAACACATTTTAAAATGATATGAATTTGCTTAAATTGTCGGACAGAAGGAAATTTCACTGACTTAGTATTTCTATATAAAATGATGCATTTGATGGTCCAGAATTGCTTGGATTGATAAGCTTTCGGATTCCATTACGTAATACTAGGCGTCGGGATTTGTTTCAGTGCAGAAATTCAGGGACTAACTACCATATCTCTGCCCAGAATACTTACGGAGGGAAGTAATCACACCGATCAAGTGGACATCTATAATTTATAGTGACAGTTCAGTTACTTATAATAAATATTGTATAATTTTTACTATTCATATCGACGTTTCCGAAGAACAATGTCGGATGTGCAAATTTGTAGTTTTACAATTGTTTTTATTTTGCATTAATCCCTATTTATTTAATTGGAGATATATATTATAAAATATAGTAAAAAAGCAGAAACTAGACTATAATAATAATATTAATTAATTACTGTAATATTCAAAAATCTGTTAGTGAAAAAATAAGAAAATTCACAGATTTAGGAAATGAAATAAAAAGAATTTGGCATTCTCAAACTATAAAAATATTACCACGTTATTTTGGCTACTGGCATTATACCTAGCTCTTTCATTCTAAATTTAGGCGTATTAGATCTGTCAAAGAATTTATATATGAAAATGCAAAAATCAGTCATTTTAAATAAATTTAGGATAACGAAAGATTTTTTAAATATTTATATTGAGGGATCAGTAGGATTTATAGGCCCTGTTAGAAGTTCTACCGAGCCGAACCCTCTGATATGAAAATATCTGGAGTCGGTGAATTATTTTCCCATTTGATCTCTGGTGAGTTGACGTGTTGTTCTTGTATTTATTATGCTTATATAATGCACTTGCATAATGTTGATAGACAAGATGACCATTTGTGGAAAAGTGTGTGGAAGGGTTTAGTTTTTCCTATGGGGAAGATTTAACCCGGACATAAAGTCGGAAGAAACATGGAGGATTAGGGCAACATTGACAGCAGCCACACCCCCTTCATATTTCCCACTGATTTTGTAAAGAATGTAGACTATATTTATATAACTGAGAGATCTGAGAACATGCAAGGCAAATGGTGTAATATTAGCGATATCAAGAAAGGAATGCGTAGATGGTTTGGACGGTGAAATATGAATGTATTCTTTGTTGGTTATTCAGTATTACATACATAAGCTTCTAGGTGAAAACGACAAAATGAAACAATGTTTATCTAACTTCCACTTCCAGAGATATATAATGACACCATATGCGAGATAAAATAAACAAAATGACTCATGCTGACACCATTGTATGATAAACAAAAGGTTCAATGGCGACGTACATCAAATCACAAATATAAGTTTTAGGTTATAAAATGAAACTACGTACACTAACCGTTTTGTAAGGACAAGTCGCAAAGTGTGAATAGACGTATCTCATGAAAATACTCGTCTTCCCGACGCCCTGACTGCCCAGCAAAATTATTTTAAAGTCAACCTGAGACATGTTGAAAAACAAAAATCACGTTGATTGACGCAAAAACAACATTAAATACGAATTATAATATTTCAACTGCGACGCGTCTAGCCGCCATGGCTATGATGTTAAATTTAGGAATTACACAAGTTATTCTCAAATGTAAATAGAGTCAATGCACTTTGTAGAATCTAAACATAAATAATCCACTCTAAAATCTAAACAAGAGTACATTTTGTTATCATTGTGAAGTTGACAGAACGGTTTCTTTTTAAAATTAATTTCTATGGTTGTTGGAGGTAAAAATGTGTGGCCAGTTGAATTCGGTAGGTACTTGAAAACTATTTCGACTGTGTTTAAATATGCTACTTCGTTCCGTTTCAAGATGGTGGTTGTAATTTTTTTACGTTCACGTTCAGCTGGACTTTTACATGTTTATTTATATATATTTTTTTGTAATTATTTTTTATTTTTAATAATATGTTTACATGGTACATAATTCATTTTACATCTTGGGTCTTTTTACTACTCTTCCATTGAAAGCATTTGCTTGTGTATGGAAGGGGAGTGTACATAAATGTTGTTGTTAGTTAGTACTTAAATAATTCATTGTACATAAATGTATGTTTGCTGTAGTATTTTTTTTTTATAGTAGTGAAGGATAATATATTAATATAATAAATTTAAAAAAAGAAAGAAAGTTATGGAAAACTAAGGATATTTGTGAGATTAATTAAGTGACAGTAGTTTTTTTTTCAGAATATTTTTAAAGTGTCTCTTGACAGAGAGCAGTATTTGGGTTTTATCATTAATGCTTCTGATTTCTTCTGGTAGACGATTGAAAAAGACTTTTATATTTTTTCTTTGTATACACAACTTTTAATTAATTATAATCTACATATTTAAAAGCCAATAGTTTCTTTGTCAGGGTAATGAAAATTATCATCAAAATTAAAGTTAAAATATAAATTAAAATAACATTAAAATTAAAGTTTTTTTTTACTTACGATTTTATGTCCGGGTTAAATCTTTCCCACAGGAAAAACTAAATCCTTCCACACACTTTTCCACAAATGATCATCTAGTCCAGAGGTTCCCAAAGTGGTCTATATGGACCCCCAGGGGTCGATATCGGCTTGCTGGGGGTCTATGTAAGCGAGAAAAAAATTTGGGGGTCCACGAGATTCAAATGGGGGTACATACAAGCGGACCCCCATTTACCTCAACTCAATATTTAGGAGTTCCGTAAATGACACAATACATACAAATAACCAGAGACGTGCAAAATGGGTACCCAAAACCATTTGAAATGCA
The DNA here is from genome assembly GCF_061612785.1 of Hesperophylax consimilis. Classification (NCBI taxonomy): domain Eukaryota; kingdom Metazoa; phylum Arthropoda; class Insecta; order Trichoptera; family Limnephilidae; genus Hesperophylax; species Hesperophylax consimilis. The sequence continues at coordinate 461,599 of NC_142852.1, forward strand.
AAATAGAAATGGGTCAAAACTTTTCCATTTGAAAATGCAAAATGCAAAATGGTTTTTAGAAAAGCATTTCAAATGCAAAATGCAAAATAGCTATTTTCAAAATGCATTGAAAATGCAAAATGGTTTCTCAGGTCTAACAATCAAAATAATTATAGAGTTTTTAAACAATTTTATCATTTTATTGCCCAATACTGAAAGCATCTGCCAATTAGGAATGAGAACATAGATAATTGAACTAATATAACAAATTAATAACAATTGGGTGGGGCGTGTGTGTTGCGAGGCTGAAGGTAGTGAGTGAGATGGGAAGAGGAAGGCGGGATACTCTATTCAATTCTGGTCTCCAAACACGGCTAAACCCATTTCAAGCAACGTTTCAATTCTTAATGGTGGTACTACATCAGGGCAATACTGAAAGCATCTGCCAATTAGGAATTAGAACATAGATAATTGAACTAATATAACAAATTAATAACAATTGGGTGGGGCGTGTGTGTTGCGAGGCTGAAGGTAGTGAGTGAGTGAGATGGGAAGAGGAAGGCGGGATACTCTATTCAATTCTGGTCTCCAAACACGGCTAAACCCATTTCAAGCAACGTTTCAATTCTTAATGGTGGTACTACATCAGGGCAATACTGAAAGCATCTGCCAATTAGGAATTAGAACATAGATAATTGAACTAATATAACAAATTAATAACAATTGGGTGGGGCGTGTGTGTTGCGAGGCTGAAGGTAGTGAGTGAGTGAGATGGGAAGAGGAAGGCGGGATACTCTATTCAATTCTGGTCTCCAAACACGGCTAAACCCATTTCAAGCAACGTTTCAATTCTTAATGGTGGTACTACATCAGGGCAATACTGAAAGCATCTGCCAATTAGGAATTAGAACATAGATAATTGAACTAATATAACAAATTAATAACAATTGGGTGGGCGTGTGTGTTGCGAGGCTGAAGGTAGTGAGTGAGATGGGAAGAGGAAGGCGGGATACTCTATTCAATTCTGGTCTCCAAACACGGCTAAACCCATTTCAAGCAACGTTTCAATTCTTAATGGTGGTACTACATCAGGGCAATACTGAAAGCATCTGCCAATTAGGAATTAGAACATAGATAATTGAACTAATATAACAAATTAATAACAATTGGGTGGGGCGTGTGTGTTGCGAGGCTGAAGGTAGTGAGTGAGTGAGATGGGAAGAGGAAGGCGAGATACTCTATTCAATTCTGGTCTCCAAACACGGCTAAACCCATTTCAAGCAACGTTTCAATTCTTAATGGTGGTACTACATCAGGGCAATACTGAAAGCATCTGCCAATTAGGAATTAGAACATAGATAATTGAACTAATATAACAAATTAATAACAATTGGGTGGGGCGTGTGTGTTGCGAGGCTGAAGGTAGTGAGTGAGTGAGATGGGAAGAGGAAGGCGGGATACTCTATTCAATTCTGGTCTCCAAACACGGCTAAACCCATTTCAAGCAACGTTTCAATTCTTAATGGTGGTACTACATCAGGGCAATACTGAAAGCATCTGCCAATTAGGAATTAGAACATAGATAATTTTTATTTTTATTTATTTTTTTTTATTTTTATTTATTTATTAGATACAAATAATTACACACATATTAAGGAAGCTTTGGCTGTCCAACTAGGAAATTTTCCCGTTTTAGGACAGCCAAATTGCCTGGTTTAGTTAACATTTGTACACGCTGCTGTTATGAATTATATTTCCATACTTAACATTAATAGTTACGCTAGTAATATAGTCTATACACATATATATTTATCAAAGTAATCAAAATAAAAACTTTTTCAGACATATTTGTACACCCGAATATTAGTTTTTTTTATGAAAACACCTGATAAATTTTATCAAGGTACATGTAATAATATGCAATTAAGGAACACTGTATCAGGGTACATGATAACATATTGGATTAATTCAATTTATAGTTACAATATAAGAAAAATATTAGGTGGGTTTCTTAATTTGATCGCTGTTACTGTGCTGTGTATTAATTTACATAATTAAGGTACATATAATATAATATACATAATCAAGAAAAATATAAACAAGGTACATGAAAACATATTGTATAAACATTATCAATCACAAAAATTATCAATCGCATTGTATAAATCAGATGCATGGTAGGATTTTTTTTATTTAACTGCCAATAACAATGAATAAATGTGAGTACAGAACATTTTTGTTTATCTGTTGGTCATCATAAGTTCGCTTTCGACTCTTCCTAAGTCTAGAAGCCAATAATAAACTAATTTACGCAGAATGCTTATGCTTTTCGATTTCCATAAATCGGGTAAGTGGTTGAATAATTTTGGACCAAGGTAATAGAATTGTCTTTGGGCAAAGGATGTCATAGTAGTAGGTGGAACAACTGGATTCCTCCTTGAATGTCTAGTGTCGTGATAATGATCAATGGAAGGGTAGTGGTGACGTTGTTTTTGAGTGTGTAATATAATTTTTTTTATGTATAGTTGCCTTACATCAAGAACTCGTATATCTTCGAATAATACATCACTGGGGTACCTAAATGGTTTTTTTAGGATGACCCTTAATAGTGATTTCTGTGCTTTTGCTAAGGGATCCAGTATTGTTTTGGTACATCCGCCCCATCCCAAAGATGCATATTCAAGTAATGAGTTACACAGAGCATAATATAAACATTTCAGATCTTTTATGCAGAGAATATTTCTAATGCCCAGGAAAAGATGAGTAAGTTTTCTGACTTTTGTGGAAATTGAGTCTATATGTAGGTCCCATCTCAGAAATTTGTCTATCATAATTCCTAGATATTTTATACTATCTACGCATTCTAGGGTGTTACAATTACAAGTAGTTGGGTTATTGCAGTGGTGTATAATAATGTTTTGTGTTTCTTTCGGTTGTCCCGCTTGAGTTGCACTGAAGCGGATGAATTTTGTTTTCTCCGTGTTGAGTGTGAGTAGATTATTATCAAGCCATTGTTTAACACTGTTTATACCAGCTTCTGCTTTATTGTGAACTTCATTCCAGTTTTTACCTTCAAATAACAAGACCGTATCATCTGCAAAGGTAATAATGTGGTCGGCAAGGGAACTGTTACATAGCTCATTAATATATATATTAAACAAAATTGGCCCTAGAGTACTTCCCTGAGGTACACCAAATTTAATATTTGCTGAATCGCTTAGAGTATCATTAATGTTCACTCTTTGGCTTCTGTTTTCTAAATAACTAACCATCCACTTTAATAGTTGACCCTGTATTCCAACGCACTGTAGTTTTTTCAACAGAATTTTATGTGATATAGTATCGAACGCTTTGGCTAGATCCAGGAATAGTGCAGTGCATTTAATTCCTCCATCGATATTATTAGAGATGATTTTTGTCAGGTTAGTGATAGCGTTTTCTGTGCTTAAACCTGGTCGGAAGCCGTATTGTCTATTAGAAAGAATGTTATTATCTTCCAGATATGTGCTAAGGCGATTTTTTACAATTTTTTCAATAATTTTCGAGACCGAATTTAGTAAAGAAACTGGCCGGTAATTATGTACATGCGATTTGTCACCATTTTTGTGAAGCAATATAACTACTGAATGTTATAAAAGGTTGGGGAATATTCCTGATTTAAAACTTAGATTCGAGATGAACGCGATCGGTATTGCGATTGAGGATTTAATAAGTTTTAACAGATTTGATGAGACTTTATCAGGACCACAAGCATTTGATGACTTAAGATCGTCAATTATTTTCATGACTTCGCTTGTCGTTGTTTCTATATTGTCTATTTTATGACCGAAATTAGAGGTAGTAAACTTAGCGAGATCAATTTCAGTAGTATTAAGTTTATCAAGAATTTTTTTCGCAAGAGTGACTCCCACTGAAGTGAAATAATTATTGGCAAAATTTGCCATAATTTTTGGGTCCGAACAGTTTATATTATTAATGTACAACGATTTAATTTCCGAAGATTTATTAATTTTTGTTTTAGATATATTACGAAAAGCTTCCCACAGACGTTTTGGCGTACAGTTATTTTCGTAAATAATTTTTTTATAATAATTTTCTTTGGTCGATTTAATTAAATGTTTACATAAATTCCTATACTTTATATAATGAGCTTGTACTAAAATATTTTCAGGACATCTTTTCGCCTTTTCGTGTAATTGATTCCTTCTGTGAATAGATTTGACAAGGCCAGGGGAGATCCAAGGTGTGAGTTTTACTTGATTATTTGTTATGTGTATGTGACTAGTGTGTTTAGATATATATGAATGTAATTTTGTGATAAATTCATTCATTGCTGAGTCAGTATCAATTTGGTCTAGAACGTTTTGCCAGTTTTCTGATCGCAAGTCTTCGACCAAGTTATTGTAATTTGTTCGAGGGACATATTTAATTTTAGCATCAGTGGGAGGTTTGTTTTTAAGACAGAGAGCTGTGGTGTAGTGGTCTGAAATTGTAGTGTGAAAAACAAATGAGTCGATTAGGTTAACATTTTTAACATTGATATGGTCTAGGCAAGATTTACTCATGCCCTGTTCTCGAGTAGGGCTCTTAATTGTCTGAATGAATCCATTTTCAGTAAGCAGGCATAAATAATCGTTATATTGACGGTGGTATTCGGGAATAGTATTAATATTGAGATCGCCTATGATGATTTGACGTTCTATTTTTTTTGAAGTATTGATGATTGCTTGAAGTGAGCTCAAAAAAGTGTCGATGTTTTGGAAAGCGGGTGATCTGTAGATTGCAAAGATACATAAGTTGTTGTTCAAAACAATTTTCAGACAGTTTGCTTGTGATAATAAAATTTCATCTACTTGTGCTTGTATTCCGTCTCTGATGTAAACAACGATTCCACTTGATTTATTTAAACTTATGTTAGTGTGATATTCACAGTAATTGTGTATAATTTTGGAGGTGTATTCTTTATTTATCCAACATTCCGACAAAATTATAACATCGAATGAGTAATTAAATTGATCAAGAAATAATAAAAAATCATCGATTTTTGAAATGCTTCTGATATTCTGATGTATGATTTTTAGACTATATGAGCCCCAATTGTATTTGTTTAGATTATTTAGATCATAAATAACATTTGTGTTATAATTTATATCGGAATCATTATAATTATCATATGGTAAACGAAACATTTTTAGTATATTTTAGATAAGTGTAGTATTGCGTAACATAGTTATTATATTTTAGATTAACGTGGTGCTGTGATAAACTTTCGCATAATATAAGTTTTAATACAATATCTAATTTAGTTTTATTGACACCTAAAATTACTATGAATCTGGTGATAATACAAGTTCCTAGCAGGTAGTGGAAGGCAATAGACATGATGAAGCGGGAACAACGACTAAATATAATAGTAAACAAGCGAGACGAAATATACCTCGAGAGCGAAATTGGTACAATTTTATCACAGTGCTGACAATTTTGATTCATCGGAAATGAGAATAGCATTTGTTCCCGCCTCTTTTCTAATATATATGTTCCCTCCTTTAACCCACGCGAATCGAAACATACGTTCCTTGGCATATTGGCGTGTCTTAAACCAGAGCTGCTTTGATCGAAAGGTCAGTTGTTCGGAAACGTAGATAGGCGAGCGAGGACCGGCAATTCCAATGTTCAATGTGTTAAGTTTGTCTTCGGTATTTTGTTGATTTTTATTGTAATTTTTCACATCCGCTAGCAGCTGATCTCTAGCTAGATTCGTCTTTAATTTGATTATTATTTCTCTCGGATGATTCTGTTTATTATTTTTTTTAGCTGACCGATAGATAGAGTCGATATCTTTAGTTTGAATCGAGGATTTTGTAGTCTGGCAGATGTTGAACATTACGTCTTGTAAATTCTCCCCGTTGATTTCAGGAATGCCTCTTATTTCGGCATTATTTGCTTTGAGGGCACGCTCCTGAAATTCTAGACCATTCTCCAGGACCGTAATTCTGGCTTCCAAAACGGCGTTCTTCTTCGTGAGCTCATCATTCCGTTGCTCCATGTTACGAAATCTGGCAAGAAAGTCCTCATACTGCGCACTTATGAATTGGATATTTTCTAGAATTTTATTATTTTGGTCCAAAATATCATTTTGTTTTTTTTCCAAATTAGTCGTTTTATAAATGACTAACTCTTGCAGTTCTTCTAGATTAGTTGATGGTTTGTAGGTGGGCGTTGAAGCTTTGTTGGTCACTTTTTTTGATGGTTCCAATGTTGCGGTATCACTGGTGGTCTCCGTTAAAATAGTAGCACTTGAGGCGGCTGAACGAGTATCCTTTTTGCACTGCTTGCACTTCTGTTGGGTTCGCCTTTCTTGAGTAAATCGACGGTATGTATTCTCATTTATGCCTCCACAGGCTAAATGATAGGTGCCTTTACACGTCGCACACACAAATATTGAATCGTCTGAAAGGACGGCTTCTGGACATACTCTGCAGTGCATCTTGAATAATATTTTGTACTTCCCGCCTTATAACGACACTACGATGATAATCGAATTAGGTATATTGGTTGAACTTTATAAATTATAAAATAAAAATAAAATCGCTTTTATTTTATTATTCTGGATTTTGTAAGATTCGATCCTAGGATCATCAAATGTCTGCACCAAATTCAGGTGACGCCTTAGACCACTGAACCAACCAAGGCTTGCGGCAAAGCGTGGTTTTAGCGGCTTGTAATATAACTGAGCACCTGTAAATTAAATAATTTACTGTTCTTTTCAATATTATCAGTTCACTTTTGTAATTTTATTATTTTTAAACACTATCACGGGATCAATAATTATGAACACTTTGATAATTAATTATATATCACCAACAGATTGAAATTCAAATTAAACTGGGAGATGATATGACAAATTCACTGTAAAATGACGCTGATCTGTCACCTCACTTCAATATTTGTTCTTTTTTAATCACTTAATTGAAGAATATTTCTTTGTTAATTAGATGTGACACTATAATCATCTGTGGTAAACACGGATAAAACTTATACTTTGTTTTATAAGCGTTTTAAACTTTATATTTTAATTGTTTTGTTCGGAGCGATTGATTTGCGTGTACGTTAGTTAGTAGGTAGATTGTTGAATTGAACTAATATAACAAATTAATAACAATTGGGTGGGGCGTGTGTGTTGCGAGGCTGAAGGTAGTGAGTGAGTGAGATGGGAAGAGGAAGGCGGGATACTCTATTCAATTCTGGTCTCCAAACACGGCTAAACCCATTTCAAGCAACGTTTCAATTCTTAATGGTGGTACTACATCAGGGCAATACTGAAAGCATCTGCCAATTAGGAATTAGAACATAGATAATTGAACTAATATAACAAATTAATAACAATTGGGTGGGGCGTGTGTGTTGCGAGGCTGAAGGTAGTGAGTGAGTGAGATGGGAAGAGGAAGGCGGGATACTCTATTCAATTCTGGTCTCCAAACACGGCTAAACCCATTTCAAGCAACGTTTCAATTCTTAATGGTGGTACTACATCAGGGCAATACTGAAAGCATCTGCCAATTAGGAATTAGAACATAGATAATTGAACTAATATAACAAATTAATAACAATTGGGTGGGGCGTGTGTGTTGCGAGGCTGAAGGTAGTGAGTGAGTGAGATGGGAAGAGGAAGGCGGGATACTCTATTCAATTCTGGTCTCCAAACACGGCTAAACCCATTTCAAGCAAAGTTTCAATTCTTAATGGTGGTACTACATCAGGGCAATACTGAAAGCATCTGCCAATTAGGAATTAGAACAAAGATAATTGAACTAATATAACAAATTAATAACAATTGGGTGGGGCGTGTGTGTTGCGAGGCTGAAGGTAGTGAGTGAGATGGGAAGAGGAAGGCGGGATACTTTATTCAATTCTGGTCTCCAAACACGGCTAAACCCATTTCAAGCAACGTTTCAATTCTTAATGGTGGTACTACATCAGGGCAATACTGAAAGCATCTGCCAATTAGGAATTAGAACATAGATAATTGAACTAATATAACAAATTAATAACAATTGGGTGGGGCGTGTGTGTTGCGAGGCTGAAGGTAGTGAGTGAGTGAGATGGGAAGAGGAAGGCGGGATACTCTATTCAATTCTGGTCTCCAAACACGGCTAAACCCATTTCAAGCAACGTTTCAATTCTTAATGGTGGTACTACATCAGGGCAATACTGAAAGCATCTGCCAATTAGGAATAAGAACATAGATAATTGAACTAATATAACAAATTAATAACAATTGGGTGGGGCGTGTGTGTTGCGAGGCTGAAGGTAGTGAGTGAGTGAGATGGGAAGAGGAAGGCGGGATACTCTATTCAATTCTGGTCTCCAAACACGGCTAAACCCATTTCAAGCAACGTTTCAATTCTTAATGGTGGTACTACATCAGGGCAATACTGAAAGCATCTGCCAATTAGGAATTAGAACATAGATAATTGAACTAATATAACAAATTAATAACAATTGGGTGGGGCGTGTGTGTTGCGAGGCTGAAGGTAGTGAGTGAGATGGGAAGAGGAAGGCGGGATACTCTATTCAATTCTGGTCTCCAAACACGGCTAAACCCATTTCAAGCAACGTTTCAATTCTTAATGGTGGTACTACATCAGGGCAATACTGAAAGCATCTGCCAATTAGGAATTAGAACATAGATAATTGAACTAATATAACAAATTAATAACAATTGGGTGGGGCGTGTGTGTTGCGAGGCTGAAGGTAGTGAGTGAGATGGGAAGAGGAAGGCGGGATACTCTATTCAATTCTGGTCTCCAAACACGGCTAAACCCATTTCAAGCAACGTTTCAATTCTTAATGGTGGTACTACATCAGGGCAATACTGAAAGCATCTGCCAATTAGGAATTAGAACATAGATAATTGAACTAATATAACAAATTAATAACAATTGGGTGGGGCGTGTGTGTTGCGAGGCTGAAGGTAGTGAGTGAGTGAGATGGGAAGAGGAAGGCGGGATACTCTATTCAATTCTGGTCTCCAAACACGGCTAAACCCATTTCAAGCAACGTTTCAATTCTTAATGGTGGTACTACATCAGGGCAATACTGAAAGCATCTGCCAATTAGGAATAAGAACATAGATAATTGAACTAATATAACAAATTAATAACAATTGGGTGGGGCGTGTGTGTTGCGAGGCTGAAGGTAGTGAGTGAGTGAGATGGGAAGAGGAAGGCGGGATACTCTATTCAATTCTGGTCTCCAAACACGGCTAAACCCATTTCAAGCAACGTTTCAATTCTTAATGGTGGTACTACATCAGGGCAATACTGAAAGCATCTGCCAATTAGGAATTAGAACATAGATAATTGAACTAATATAACAAATTAATAACAATTGGGTGGGGCGTGTGTGTTGCGAGGCTGAAGGTAGTGAGTGAGATGGGAAGAGGAAGGCGGGATACTCTATTCAATTCTGGTCTCCAAACACGGCTAAACCCATTTCAAGCAACGTTTCAATTCTTAATGGTGGTACTACATCAGGGCAATACTGAAAGCATCTGCCAATTAGGAATTAGAACATAGATAATTGAACTAATATAACAAATTAATAACAATTGGGTGGGGCGTGTGTGTTGCGAGGCTGAAGGTAGTGAGTGAGTGAGATGGGAAGAGGAAGGCGGGATACTCTATTCAATTCTGGTCTCCAAACACGGCTAAACCCATTTCAAGCAACGTTTCAATTCTTAATGGTGGTACTACATCAGGGCAATACTGAAAGCATCTGCCAATTAGGAATTAGAACATAGATAATTGAACTAATATAACAAATTAATAACAATTGGGTGGGGCGTGTGTGTTGCGAGGCTGAAGGTAGTGAGTGAGATGGGAAGAGGAAGGCGGGATACTTTATTCAATTCTGGTCTCCAAACACGGCTAAACCCATTTCAAGCAACGTTTCAATTCTTAATGGTGGTACTACATCAGGGCAATACTGAAAGCATCTGCCAATTAGGAATTAGAACATAGATAATTGAACTAATATAACAAATTAATAACAATTGGGTGGGGCGTGTGTGTTGCGAGGCTGAAGGTAGTGAGTGAGTGAGATGGGAAGAGGAAGGCGGGATACTCTATTCAATTCTGGTCTCCAAACACGGCTAAACCCATTTCAAGCAACGTTTCAATTCTTAATGGTGGTACTACATCAGGGCAATACTGAAAGCATCTGCCAATTAGGAATTAGAACATAGATAATTGAACTAATATAACAAATTAATAACAATTGGGTGGGGCGTGTGTGTTGCGAGGCTGAAGGTAGTGAGTGAGATGGGAAGAGGAAGGCGGGATACTCTATTCAATTCTGGTCTCCAAACACGGCTAAACCCATTTCAAGCAACGTTTCAATTCTTAATGGTGGTACTACATCAGGGCAATACTGAAAGCATCTGCCAATTAGGAATTAGAACATAGATAATTGAACTAATATAACAAATTAATAACAATTGGGTGGGGCGTGTGTGTTGCGAGGCTGAAGGTAGTGAGTGAGATGGGAAGAGGAAGGCGGGATACTCTATTCAATTCTGGTCTCCAAACACGGCTAAACCCATTTCAAGCAACGTTTCAATTCTTAATGGTGGTACTACATCAGGGCAATACTGAAAGCATCTGCCAATTAGGAATTAGAACATAGATAATTGAACTAATATAACAAATTAATAACAATTGGGTGGGGCGTGTGTGTTGCGAGGCTGAAGGTAGTGAGTGAGATGGGAAGAGGAAGGCGGGATACTTTATTCAATTCTGGTCTCCAAACACGGCTAAACCCATTTCAAGCAACGTTTCAATTCTTAATGGTGGTACTACATCAGGGCAATACTGAAAGCATCTGCCAATTAGGAATTAGAACATAGATAATTGAACTAATATAACAAATTAATAACAATTGGGTGGGGCGTGTGTGTTGCGAGGCTGAAGGTAGTGAGTGAGTGAGATGGGAAGAGGAAGGCGGGATACTCTATTCAATTCTGGTCTCCAAACACGGCTAAACCCATTTCAAGCAACGTTTCAATTCTTAATGGTGGTACTACATCAGGGCAATACTGAAAGCATCTGCCAATTAGGAATTAGAACATAGATAATTGAACTAATATAACAAATTAATAACAATTGGGTGGGGCGTGTGTGTTGCGAGGCTGAAGGTAGTGAGTGAGATGGGAAGAGGAAGGCGGGATACTCTATTCAATTCTGGTCTCCAAACACGGCTAAACCCATTTCAAGCAACGTTTCAATTCTTAATGGTGGTACTACATCAGGGCAATACTGAAAGCATCTGCCAATTAGGAATTAGAACATAGATAATTGAACTAATATAACAAATTAATAACAATTGGGTGGGGCGTGTGTGTTGCGAGGCTGAAGGTAGTGAGTGAGTGAGATGGGAAGAGGAAGGCGGGATACTCTATTCAATTCTGGTCTCCAAACACGGCTAAACCCATTTCAAGCAACGTTTCAATTCTTAATGGTGGTACTACATCAGGGCAATACTGAAAGCATCTGCCAATTAGGAATTAGAACATAGATAATTGAACTAATATAACAAATTAATAACAATTGGGTGGGGCGTGTGTGTTGCGAGGCTGAAGGTAGTGAGTGAGATGGGAAGAGGAAGGCGGGATACTCTATTCAATTCTGGTCTCCAAACACGGCTAAACCCATTTCAAGCAACGTTTCAATTCTTAATGGTGGTACTACATCAGGGCAATACTGAAAGCATCTGCCAATTAGGAATTAGAACATAGATAATTGAACTAATATAACAAATTAATAACAATTGGGTGGGGCGTGTGTGTTGCGAGGCTGAAGGTAGTGAGTGAGATGGGAAGAGGAAGGCGGGATACTCTATTCAATTCTGGTCTCCAAACACGGCTAAACCCATTTCAAGCAACGTTTCAATTCTTAATGGTGGTACTACATCAGGGCAATACTGAAAGCATCTGCCAATTAGGAATTAGAACATAGATAATTGAACTAATATAACAAATTAATAACAATTGGGTGGGGCGTGTGTGTTGCGAGGCTGAAGGTAGTGAGTGAGATGGGAAGAGGAAGGCGGGATACTCTATTCAATTCTGGTCTCCAAACACGGCTAAACCCATTTCAAGCAACGTTTCAATTCTTAATGGTGGTACTACATCAGGGCAATACTGAAAGCATCTGCCAATTAGGAATTAGAACATAGATAATTGAACTAATATAACAAATTAATAACAATTGGGTGGGGCGTGTGTGTTGCGAGGCTGAAGGTAGTGAGTGAGATGGGAAGAGGAAGGCGGGATACTCTATTCAATTCTGGTCTCCAAACACGGCTAAACCCATTTCAAGCAACGTTTCAATTCTTAATGGTGGTACTACATCAGGGCAATACTGAAAGCATCTGCCAATTAGGAATTAGAACATAGATAATTGAACTAATAGGTATAACAAATTAATAACAATTGGGTGGGGCGTGTGTGTTGCGAGGCTGAAGGTAGTGAGTGAGTGAGATGGGAAGAGGAAGGCGGGATACTCTATTCAATTCTGGTCTCCAAACACGGCTAAACCCATTTCAAGCAACGTTTCAATTCTTAATGGTGGTACTACATCAGGGCAATACTGAAAGCATCTGCCAATTAGGAATTAGAACATAGATAATTGAACTAATATAACAAATTAATAACAATTGGGTTGGGCGTGTGTGTTGCGAGGCTGAAGGTAGTGAGTGAGATGGGAAGAGGAAGGCGGGATACTCTATTCAATTCTGGTCTCCAAACACGGCTAAACCCATTTCAAGCAACGTTTCAATTCTTAATGGTGGTACTACATCAGGGCAATACTGAAAGCATCTGCCAATTAGGAATTAGAACATAGATAATTGAACTAATATAACAATTTAATAACAATTGGGTGGGGCGTGTGTGTTGCGAGGCTGAAGGTAGTGAGTGAGTGAGATGGGAAGAGGAAGGCGGGATACTCTATTCAATTCTGGTCTCCAAACACGGCTAAACCCATTTCAAGCAACGTTTCAATTCTTAATGGTGGTACTACATCAGGGCAATACTGAAAGCATCTGCCAATTAGGAATTAGAACATAGATAATTGAACTAATATAACAAATTAATAACAATTGGGTGGGGCGTGTGTGTTGCGAGGCTGAAGGTAGTGAGTGAGATGGGAAGAGGAAGGCGGGATACTCTATTCAATTCTGGTCTCCAAACACGGCTAAACCCATTTCAAGCAACGTTTCAATTCTTAATGGTGGTACTACATCAGGGCAATACTGAAAGCATCTGCCAATTAGGAATTAGAACATAGATAATTGAACTAATATAACAAATTAATAACAATTGGGTGGGGCGTGTGTGTTGCGAGGCTGAAGGTAGTGAGTGAGTGAGATGGGAAGAGGAAGGCGGGATACTCTATTCAATTCTGGTCTCCAAACACGGCTAAACCCATTTCAAGCAACGTTTCAATTCTTAATGGTGGTACTACATCAGGGCAATACTGAAAGCATCTGCCAATTAGGAATTAGAACATAGATACTTGAACTAATATAACAAATTAATAACAATTGGGTGGGGCGTGTGTGTTGCGAGGCTGAAGGTAGTGAGTGAGTGAGATGGGAAGAGGAAGGCGGGATACTCTATTCAATTCTGGTCTCCAAACACGGCTAAACCCATTTCAAGCAACGTTTCAATTCTTAATGGTGGTACTACATCAGGGCAATACTGAAAGCATCTGCCAATTAAGAATTAGAACATAGATAATTGAACTAATATAACAAATTAATAACAATTGGGTGGGGCGTGTGTGTTGCGAGGCTGAAGGTAGTGAGTGAGTGAGATGGGAAGAGGAAGGCGGGATACTCTATTCAATTCTGGTCTCCAAACACGGCTAAACCCATTTCAAGCAACGTTTCAATTCTTAATGGTGGTACTACATCAGGGCAATACTGAAAGCATCTGCCAATTAGGAATTAGAACATAGATAATTGAACTAATATAACAAATTAATAACAATTGGGTGGGGCGTGTGTGTTGCGAGGCTGAAGGTAGTGAGTGAGATGGGAAGAGGAAGGCGGGATACTTTATTCAATTCTGGTCTCCAAACACGGCTAAACCCATTTCAAGCAACGTTTCAATTCTTAATGGTGGTACTACATCAGGGCAATACTGAAAGCATCTGCCAATTAGGAATTAGAACATAGATAATTGAACTAATATAACAAATTAATAACAATTGGGTGGGGCGTGTGTGTTGCGAGGCTGAAGGTAGTGAGTGAGTGAGATGGGAAGAGGAAGGCGGGATACTCTATTCAATTCTGGTCTCCAAACACGGCTAAACCCATTTCAAGCAACGTTTCAATTCTTAATGGTGGTACTACATCAGGGCAATACTGAAAGCATCTGCCAATTAGGAATTAGAACATAGATAATTGAACTAATATAACAAATTAATAACAATTGGGTGGGGCGTGTGTGTTGCGAGGCTGAAGGTAGTGAGTGAGATGGGAAGAGGAAGGCGGGATACTTTATTCAATTCTGGTCTCCAAACACGGCTAAACCCATTTCAAGCAACGTTTCAATTCTTAATGGTGGTACTACATCAGGGCAATACTGAAAGCATCTGCCAATTAGGAATTAGAACATAGATAATTGAACTAATATAACAAATTAATAACAATTGGGTGGGGCGTGTGTGTTGCGAGGCTGAAGGTAGTGAGTGAGTGAGATGGGAAGAGGAAGGCGGGATACTCTATTCAATTCTGGTCTCCAAACACGGCTAAACCCATTTCAAGCAACGTTTCAATTCTTAATGGTGGTACTACATCAGGGCAATACTGAAAGCATCTGCCAATTAGGAATTAGAACATAGATAATTGAACTAATATAACAAATTAATAACAATTGGGTGGGGCGTGTGTGTTGCGAGGCTGAAGGTAGTGAGTGAGATGGGAAGAGGAAGGCGGGATACTCTATTCAATTCTGGTCTCCAAACACGGCTAAACCCATTTCAAGCAACGTTTCAATTCTTAATGGTGGTACTACATCAGGGCAATACTGAAAGCATCTGCCAATTAGGAATTAGAACATAGATAATTGAACTAATATAACAAATTAATAACAATTGGGTGGGGCGTGTGTGTTGCGAGGCTGAAGGTAGTGAGTGAGATGGGAAGAGGAAGGCGGGATACTCTATTCAATTCTGGTCTCCAAACACGGCTAAACCCATTTCAAGCAACGTTTCAATTCTTAATGGTGGTACTACATCAGGGCAATACTGAAAGCATCTGCCAATTAGGAATTAGAACATAGATAATTGAACTAATATAACAAATTAATAACAATTGGGTGGGGCGTGTGTGTTGCGAGGCTGAAGGTAGTGAGTGAGATGGGAAGAGGAAGGCGGGATACTCTATTCAATTCTGGTCTCCAAACACGGCTAAACCCATTTCAAGCAACGTTTCAATTCTTAATGGTGGTACTACATCAGGGCAATACTGAAAGCATCTGCCAATTAGGAATTAGAACATAGATAATTGAACTAATATAACAAATTAATAACAATTGGGTGGGGCGTGTGTGTTGCGAGGCTGAAGGTAGTGAGTGAGTGAGATGGGAAGAGGAAGGCGGGATACTCTATTCAATTCTGGTCTCCAAACACGGCTAAACCCATTTCAAGCAACGTTTCAATTCTTAATGGTGGTACTACATCAGGGCAATACTGAAAGCATCTGCCAATTAGGAATTAGAACATAGATAATTGAACTAATATAACAAATTAATAACAATTGGGTGGGGCGTGTGTGTTGCGAGGCTGAAGGTAGTGAGTGAGATGGGAAGAGGAAGGCGGGATACTCTATTCAATTCTGGTCTCCAAACACGGCTAAACCCATTTCAAGCAACGTTTCAATTCTTAATGGTGGTACTACATCAGGGCAATACTGAAAGCATCTGCCAATTAGGAATTAGAACATAGATAATTGAACTAATATAACAAATTAATAACAATTGGGTGGGGCGTGTGTGTTGCGAGGCTGAAGGTAGTGAGTGAGATGGGAAGAGGAAGGCGGGATACTCTATTCAATTCTGGTCTCCAAACACGGCTAAACCCATTTCAAGCAACGTTTCAATTCTTAATGGTGGTACTACATCAGGGCAATACTGAAAGCATCTGCCAATTAGGAATTAGAACATAGATAATTGAACTAATATAACAAATTAATAACAATTGGGTGGGGCGTGTGTGTTGCGAGGCTGAAGGTAGTGAGTGAGTGAGATGGGAAGAGGAAGGCGGGATACTCTATTCAATTCTGGTCTCCAAACACGGCTAAACCCATTTCAAGCAACGTTTCAATTCTTAATGGTGGTACTACATCAGGGCAATACTGAAAGCATCTGCCAATTAGGAATTAGAACATAGATAATTGAACTAATATAACAAATTAATAACAATTGGGTGGGGCGTGTGTGTTGCGAGGCTGAAGGTAGTGAGTGAGTGAGATGGGAAGAGGAAGGCGGGATACTCTATTCAATTCTGGTCTCCAAACACGGCTAAACCCATTTCAAGCAACGTTTCAATTCTTAATGGTGGTACTACATCAGGGCAATACTGAAAGCATCTGCCAATTAGGAATTAGAACATAGATAATTGAACTAATATAACAAATTAATAACAATTGGGTGGGGCGTGTGTGTTGCGAGGCTGAAGGTAGTGAGTGAGTGAGATGGGAAGAGGAAGGCGGGATACTCTATTCAATTCTGGTCTCCAAACACGGCTAAACCCATTTCAAGCAACGTTTCAATTCTTAATGGTGGTACTACATCAGGGCAATACTGAAAGCATCTGCCAATTAGGAATTAGAACATAGATAATTGAACTAATATAACAAATTAATAACAATTGGGTGGGGCGTGTGTGTTGCGAGGCTGAAGGTAGTGAGTGAGTGAGATGGGAAGAGGAAGGCGGGATACTCTATTCAATTCTGGTCTCCAAACACGGCTAAACCCATTTCAAGCAACGTTTCAATTCTTAATGGTGGTACTACATCAGGGCAATACTGAAAGCATCTGCCAATTAGGAATTAGAACATAGATAATTGAACTAATATAACAAATTAATAACAATTGGGTGGGGCGTGTGTGTTGCGAGGCTGAAGGTAGTGAGTGAGTGAGATGGGAAGAGGAAGGCGGGATACTCTATTCAATTCTGGTCTCCAAACACGGCTAAACCCATTTCAAGCAACGTTTCAATTCTTAATGGTGGTACTACATCAGGGCAATACTGAAAGCATCTGCCAATTAGGAATTAGAACATAGATAATTGAACTAATATAACAAATTAATAACAATTGGGTGGGGCGTGTGTGTTGCGAGGCTGAAGGTAGTGAGTGAGATGGGAAGAGGAAGGCGGGATACTCTATTCAATTCTGGTCTCCAAACACGGCTAAACCCATTTCAAGCAACGTTTCAATTCTTAATGGTGGTACTACATCAGGGCAATACTGAAAGCATCTGCCAATTAGGAATTAGAACATGGATAATTGAACTAATATAACAAATTAATAAAATAAAATTTACTTGCATGACGGGATTTGAACCCGCGACCTCCGTTTTCGTAGCCGAGGATCGTTACCACTGAACCACGCAGACCGTTAAATTGACGTTTGTCTGTAAACGAAGTGGACTGTAGCTTGACCGGAATGACCGTAAATTACATTGACATTGAACTACAGGGCGACTAAAAGATATATCACAGCGTTTTTCATTATATGTTTTTGTTCTTTATTTCAGAGATCGCTGACGTGTAAAAAAATACTTTTTCAGAAACTAGCTTAAATTATCTTTCCAGTTTTCAAATTAGTCAAATTATTTAAAATAAATATCACTATTTCTAAATAATTATATATTAATATCAATGTGAAACATTTTGTCAAAAATGCCAATCACTCTTTCACATATTTTTTTTCTCCAATTATAGAAAAACTTAGAGAACTCGATATTTTGAAAACACATTCGTTTTCGAAATATCTTCCTTGGTCGTCCCCATCATTTCATCATACCTCGTCTTCCTCGGGCGCCTTTATCATTTCATCATACCATGTCTTCCTCGAGCGTCTCCATCATTTCATCATACCATGTCTACTTGGGCGTCCCCATCATTTCATCATACCACGTCTTCCTCGGGCGCCTTTATCATTTCATCATACCATGTCTTCCTCGAGCGTCTCCATCATTTCATCATACCATGTCTTCTTGGGCGTCCCCATCATTTCATCATGACATTTCTTCCTCGGGCGTCCCCATCATTTCATCATACCATGTCTTCCTCGGGGGTCCCCATCATTTCATCATACCATGTCTTCCTCGATCGTCCCAATCATTTCATAATGCCATATCTTCCTCGGGCGCCCTTATCATTTCATCATACCATGTCTTCCTCGGGCGTCCCCATCATTACATCATACCATGTCTTCCTTGGTTGTCTCCATCATTTCATTATACCATGTCTTCCTCGGGCGTCCCCATCATTTCATCATGACATTTCTTCCTCGGGCGTCCCCATCATTTCATCATACCATGTCTTCCTCGAGGGTCCCCATCATTTCATCATACCATGTCTTCCTCGATCGTCCCAATCATTTCATAATGCCATATCTTCCTCGGGCGCCCTTATCATTTCATCATACCATGTCTTCCTCGGGCGTCCCCATCATTACATCATACCATGTGTTCCTTGGTTGTCTCCATCATTTCATCATACCATGTCTTCCTCGGGCGTCCCCATCATTTCATCATGACATTTCTTCCTCGGGCGTCCCCATCATTTCATCATACCATGTCTTCCTCGGGGGTCCCCATCATTTCATCATACCATGTCTTCCTCGATCGTCCCAATCATTTCATAATGCCATATCTTCCTCGGGCGCCCTTATCATTTCATCATACCATGTCTTCCTCGGGCGTCCCCATCATTACATCATACCATGTCTTCCTTGGTTGTCTCCATCATTTCATCATACCATGTCTTCCTCGGGCGTCCCCATCATTTCATCATGACATTTCTTCCTCGGGCGTCCCCATCATTTCATCATACCATGTCTTCCTCGGGGGTCCCCATCATTTCATCATACCATGTCTTCCTCGATCGTCCCAATCATTTCATAATGCCATATCTTCCTCGGGCGCCCTTATCATTTCATCATACCATGTCTTCCTCGGGCGTCCCCATCATTACATCATACCATGTCTTCCTTGGTTGTCTCCATCATTTCATCATACCATGTCTTCCTCGGGCGTCCCCATCATTTCATCATGACATTTCTTCCTCGGGCGTCCCCATCATTTCATCATACCATGTCTTCCTCGGGGGTCCCCATCATTTCATCATACCATGTCTTCCTCGATCGTCCCAATCATTTCATAATGCCATATCTTCCTCGGGCGCCCTTATCATTTCATCATACCATGTCTTCCTCGGGCGTCCCCATCATTACATCATACCATGTCTTCCTTGGTTGTCTCCATCATTTCATCATACCATGTCTTCCTCGGGCGTCCCCATCATTTCATCATACCATGTCTTCCTCGGGCGTCCCCATCATTTCATCATACCATATCTTCCTCGGGCGTCCCCATAATTTCATCATACCATGTCTTCATAAAATAAGAACAATCATTGAAATTTTAAGCAAATTCGGTCATGCAGTTTTTGAGTGTATAAGACAGAAACAAAGAAACATTCATCCGGTATATTTTAATATAATGGGTACGTTACTTTTGTGTCTGACTGTAGTCTGGTACGGGAACCAACGTTATTTGATGCGCTTCGAGTAGGTACTAGTTCTCGGAGGAATAATGTAGTATGTGGGTTGGTACCTTTAGGTTCGTTTTACTGTCAATGTAGTCCAGCCACTTTACAAGACAAGTCTCCACTGTTGGAACGGAAAATATTATACTCTCCAAATAGAAACGTTGCTTGAAATGGCTTTAGCCGTGTTTGGTGACCAGATCTGAATAGCCAAATGGTACCTCACCATCCTCTTCCCCATCAACCGGGGATGCCATAGTCTCAGTGGCTCCCGACGATTGGGGGTTATTATCAAATTTTATTATGCCACCATTTGCCTTTGAAAACTAGTAAAAGTGAAATTTAATCAGAAACAAGATAAAAATTTCTTATCACATAATATTATCATTTCACGTGTTTGAGATTATTGGTGGTGGCATAAACAAGAATTGATATCAATTTAATTTAATTTAATTTATTTATTTTTATACATTGGTACATTACAGTGTCTACCAAATATTTACATTTGTATATAATACATAAATTTAGAACTGTTGTATGGTGTTTTATGCTGGATGTGAGGTAGGTTTGAGTAGGTGACACTGTGGTGGTTAATGTTATATGTTTCGTGAACACCTCACTGGGAGAACCTGTAATGAGGTGTTTACGTGGTTATGATTAAATGGTACTTGTATTTATGTGTATTGGTTAAATTTTCTTATATAAATGTAAGTTGGGATTTTAAATTTTGTTATTGGTTATTGTACATTGTTCTATAAAGATAATGAATTTTTTATTTTATTTTTAAGCACATATATACATACACCCATGTATACACATAAATACACATATATTCATGCATACACACATATAAATAAACACATTTATACACACATACACATTCATCCATGATTATGTTTGGTTTGGTGTTATAATGTTTTGTATAAAGTGGATATCTTGTTTTTTGATCCAGGCTTTTTTGATCAGTTTTTTGTGAATGTTTGTGTATGTATTTCCCGTTAGTAGTAGTTTCAGAGTGGTGGGCATACAATTAAAAAGTTTTGTAGCGTAATACTGGAAGTGTCTTTGTCCGTGTGTGGTGTATGTTATCTGTATGTTCAGGGTATTGTTTGTTGACGACCTTGTTTTTATTGTTGTTTGAGGTGGCATTGAAATGTGTAGTTTCTGTTGGAGGAAAATTAGTAGTGCAGATTTGGCATAAAGTTGTCTTATTGACATGACGTCTAATGTTTTGAAAATTTCGCTTGAATTTGTGTAGAATGGTACTTGCAAGATGATTTTAGTAATTATTTCCTTTTGAATTTTTTGTATTGAGTCGATTGCAGTGTTTGTAGCGCTTCCCCAAGCCAGTACGCCATATGTAGAGATGGCAAAATTTAGCATTAATTTTCAGATTTTTTAGCATTAACAATTGGAAATTTAGCGTTTTATTTTGAGGCATAATTTAGCGTTTTGTAGCAAAATAGAAAAAAATGTATTTCGTGAATGTTTTTAGCGCATATTTTAAGTATTTTTGGTAAAATATATGTTTAACCTTCATTTGCAAGTATTTCCATGTGTAAGATTATAAATAATTATTTTTAATATTAAATTAATAAGGAAGGAAACTCTAAGTACTGGTCGAACACAAACACAACAAATGCAGATTTCGATTAACATCAATAGGAGTAATTTATTTCGCACAAATTGTGTAATGTCAAAAAGCTATTTTAGCCTACAGTACAAAAATATTAAATATTTACACATAAAATAGTAACAAAATTATAAAAAATCGTAGGAAAGGCTTCCAAAAATTAAATAAAGTAGGCCTATAATACTAGGCAATAATAATAGTAATAATAGTAGGCACTTTACTGATTGAATGATAGCATTGCGCACGTTTCAATAGTGGGCTCCTTCATTCTCGTACGCCTGTCAGTCAATACCCGGTATTTTCGGGAAATTCGCGCCTATTTCGCTAAATAGAATAATTTAGCTGAAATACGGCCAAAATCACGTTTTTCGCGTTAATTCGCGAAATAGAAATCACTGGAAACACTTTCAAATGCCTTGAAACGCAAAGAAAACTTATAAATGCCCTATTTTCGAACAATAAATATTTTTTCGCGTTTTTAGTTAAAACGAAATTTTGCCATCTCTAGCCATATGTAACAATCGATTGACAGAGTGCGAAATATATAGATCTAAGTATTGAATGTGTGAAAATGTTTTTAATTGACTTTATTAGGTGCATGACTCTTTTTAGTTTATTAGTAATGAAAGTATTGTGGTCAAATGTATTTTGTCATTGAAGAGCAAACCTTAACGAAAAGTGAAAGAGAAAATAAAAATAATAACGATCTCAACTGGGAATCGAACCAACGATCTTTTTCTTAGCCGGACAATGTCTTTTTACACTCGACCATTGGGAGTAATTATTATATTTGCTATCTCATATTTCAAATTCACAATAATTCATTATCTTGTAACTATTTTTCCCATATTTTTGGCAGCGATCTTTTTGAATGATTACAAAGTTGTAATGAATTCGTATTATCTTCGTATATTTTCATTCACTATTGCGAGTCATACCTGGTACTACCGGTATACAATGCACGCCCGAAGTTTAAAACGTGTCTCGACAATGAAGGATCTTGGAATCATGTTTGATAGTAGGCTGACATTTCATACTCATATTGAGGGGGCATGTAGCACTTCACTGAGAATTCTGGGCTTTGTTCTACGAACTGCAAGGAATTTTAAAGATAACCGGGTGCTTTATAGTTTTATTTAATTCCTTGGTAAGGAGTAGACTTGAAAGTGGGTCGGTGATTTGGAGTCCACACCAGGTAAAGTATTCTCTCATGTTGGAGCGAGTTCAGAAGAAATTCTTGAGATTTCTCTACATGAGGGAGTATGGCTACTACCCGTGGCTCTATCCTACTGACTTTCTTATGGGTATGCTCGGATTGAACTATCTACGGGTCAGGAGAGATGTGCGCATTGCTACACATTTCTTTAGACTGATTCGTGGATGGTTTGAAAACTCGGTCAACACGGAGAGCATTCATTTCTATGTTCCCGATAGTTATCTACGTCACCGACAACATATACTGTTTTATCTCCCGGCCTACAGAACTAACTTGCCAATGGTCATGCCTGTGGGGAAAGCAATCTTGCTGTTGAACATAATCAATTCGGATATCGACATGTTTAGCATCAATGAAGCTTTTTTGTTGTTTGTTTTAGGGGTGTTATGCCGTGTTGCGCTAACTCCTTCTTTAGCGACGTTTCGGACAGCGTTGCAGTGTCCATCATCAGGGCAGAGCCGGTAGATCCGAAGATATACCGGATCTGCCCTGATGATGGACACTGCAATGCTGTCCGAAACGTCGGCTAAAAAAGGAGTTAGCGCAACACGGCATAACACCCCAAAAACAAACAACAAAAATGCTTTTGGCCGTGAAAATCTAAAAACTTACCTCAATGAAGCTTCCTTTAAAAGGCAAGATCTATTATCACTGGTATAGTTGATATACGCACTGTTAATATTGATCTTAAAATTCTTATTACAAAAATATTTTAAAAACGCATTGAGATGAACAATTTTGTAATGTTTTTGAAATGAATAAACAAAATTGAATTTAATTTAATTGAAAATATTTACTGGGAATAACATTTACATTTCAAACACTTATTGCTATAGGTCAACCCAAGTGGTTCGCTGCGTTTGGTGATTTAGCAGGGGTGCCCAGGTTCATCGGGTGAGGTGTGTTCAAGAAACGACTGCCTACCAGCTGCATGGCGGGCCAGATCGAGAGATGCCGGTCTGGGGACACCCATTGACCTCTCCAACTGGTCACGGGACCACTCGACTTGCGCCGCAGTGGGAGGGTTCCAAACCGAACCCTCAAACCATTTGGCTTCCTCTCTTTCCTTTCCTTAGAAATACCCAACTCACAAAACAAGCTACTGTGTGGGGTTGTTTGAATAAAAATTGAATATTCATTTGGATTTTTAGAAAAAGTCAATCAAAATCAAATAATAAACATTGGATATGTTTGTCCCAGGCACAGTCATTCATCAACCAATCAAACAACCCAAATTGGTTTGTTTAATAGCTTTTATAACTTTTAGCCCACATTTATGTGAGACTGGTAGCACTGTAAACCTGCGCGCGATACCTCGCGCGGCAAATATTTCATTCTCTCTCCAGTGGTTTAGCCGCTTATAAGTTATCCGGTCATCTGTTACCAATGGTTTAGGTATAGTTAAACCGACCCCGAAACGGACTTACGGCTAGTTTAACAATACCAACACTGAACCGGCGCGTAAGAATCTCACAATAAGACAGTGTATCTCGAGAAACAAGTGGTAAAAACAAAATTACGACAGAGTCATAGAACTCTGATGTTAAATTTATATTTGTTATATTAAGTTTTTACGAACTTTCCTGTTGGTTAAAAGCATTTTTTGAGGAGAGTGCTTATTTGCGACAGCATTTACTGTGAAACTGTTAAAAAGCACATTTTCCGGAAATATACCAGGAAATCATGCATTATATTTTCATTGCCCGGTAACGAGTTAATATAAAACTCTCATTCGTTTTCGGAAAAGAAATTTCCGGTGGAAACAACAAATATGTCTAAAGCGTGAATATTCCAGCATTTGGAGGTTAGCTCAGTTGCCCGGTTCGCAGAAGGACAATGTAATGAAATTTCTCATTAAAAGCTCACATGAAAGCATTCACAATGATATTAAGCAATTTTTTTTTATAAATTTCTGTTGCGTAATTTATAAGAGACAAAAGAAAAATACACTTGAAAATAATGAACTGAATATTAGATAGGTACCCCAGGCAAAGGAATTGTGTATGTAAGAAATGTTTGTATGTTGTTCTGGAGCTATCTGTGTGTGTTCGGCCAGTCGAATCGGCCGCCTTATTAAACTTGAGTCGGAGTTTGCTGATAGAATTATGGAGTTGTTGTGGTCACCTACCTACAATACCTTGTACTGGTGATGGCTGCCGCAGGTTCCCAAACTTTTGTAGTTTTTATTTTTATTATTCTTTATTTTGGCTTTCATCCATTAGGGGTGATCTTGGCCATATACAATTAACATATTTCTTATTAACAATATCATCATAAACATAACATAAACATAACATAAACATAACATAAACATAACATAAACATAACATAAACATAACATAAACATAACATAAACATAACATAAACATAACATAAACATAACATAAACATAACATAAACATAACATAAACATAACATAAACATAACATAAACATAACATAAACATAACATAAACATAACATAAACATAACATAAACATAACATAAACATAACATAAACATAACATAAACATAACATAAACATAACATAAACATAACATAAACATAACATAAACATAACATAAACATAACATAAACATAACATAAACATAACATAACATAAACATAACATAAACATAACATAAACACAACATAAACATAACATAAACATAACATAAACATAACCATTACATAAACATAACATAAACATAACAAAACATAACATAAACATAACATAAACATAACATAACATAAACATAACATACGCATAACATAAACATAACATAACATAACATAACATAACATAACATAACATAACATAACATAACATAACATAACATAACATAACATAACATAACATAACATAACATAACATAACATAACATAACATAACATAACATAACATAACATAACATAACATAACATAACATAACATAACATAACATAACATAACATAACATAACATAACATAACATAACATAACATAACATAACATAACATAACATAACATAACATAACATAACATAACATAACATAACATAACATAACATAACATAACATAACATAACATAACAGAAAACATAACATAGGGTATAACATAAACATAACTCAATAAAATAACTCATAAACAAAAACAATACAGAGTTTTTTTTGTTTTTTTTTTGTTTTTTGTTTTTGGGATGTTATGCCGTGTTGCGCTAACTCCTTCTTTAGCCGACGTTTCGGACAGCGTTGCAGTGTCCATCATCAGGGCAGATCCGGTAGATCCGAAGATGTGTGAAACGATGTGTGTGTTCGGATCTACCGGATCTGCCCTGATGATGGACACTGCAACGCTGTCCGAAACGTCGGCTAAAGAAGGAGTTAGCGCAACACGGCATAACATCCCAAAAACAAACAACAAAAATGCTTTTGGCCCTGAGAATCTAAAAACTAACCAATACAGAGTTGGTAATAATAGGTATTTACAAAATTATGAAAATAGGAACCTGTGCACAATAGTAGTTAATTGTTATTTAAAAGAACCGATTTTTCCAAAATTAGAAGCATTATTTTTTTAAGAACAGTAATATGAAATAAATATAAACAAATACAATAAAAGAATCAAGAAAAACATACAAATTCATAAAGATTAACCTAACAAATATATATTTAAAAAAAATACCTTTTGGAATTACAAAATTATATAAAATTAATAAAATATTACATAAAATTCCCGACAGGCCTTGGCCATTATATTTCTCTAATACACTGTTAGAAGTTCGGATGTATATCCGCTTTAAAATCAAAATGAATGGAAAATTTATGAACGTATCTCAAAATTAAAAACTGTTTATGAAAGGTGATGAAATACTCTATTATATTTTATTATTAAAAATAAACAAATAATTTTTTAAATGATAATTAATGAAAACATAAAAAAAATTATTACCTTTTTTCGTAAAAACTCTGTTCTTAAATTACTAATAACGAAAAAAAAATTAAAAAATTTCGTATTTTTTTCTCAAATTGTGGTTCTAACTTTTGGTTTCATAGAATTTCACATCACATCAAAATTCATTGTCACTGAATAACAATTAACTGTTGCATTTGATCATAAAATGAAGACAGAAAGTATAAAATAATACTAGAAGGAGATACAAGTAAATACACAATTATTTACAAGTATGAGTAGACTTACACTGTATTAGTAATGATTTAGAAGATATGATAGTATAGCTTTCTTGTACCTAGCTTCTGTGCAGTTCATGTAATCTAGGTACAAGCGAGTGTTTGAAATGTTCAGTCTTGGAATCGTTACAATTAAACAGGGTTTTAGAACGAGTAGCTCTAATAGGTACATGAAATTCAATGAGGTTAATTAAATCAAGGCTGTCTAGACACCATTTACAATTTTGAACATAAATATTAATTTTTTTGTCTATATCTCTAATCTCTAAATAGCTTTCTACGTCTGTCTGTTTGTGCGCTTAGTTCTTCTAAACTACGTAACGGATTTTGATAGAGTTAACACTATTGTTTAGAAAATTTCTTTCTTAAGGTTAATATATTTAATACATGCATATTATATTTATTAAAAGTAGAGAAAAATCGATGTTTTGTAATCAATTCGTAAAAAATACTTTCGGGCGCTTACATTACTAACGCTGTCTAAACCTTATGAGATACATCAAAATAATGTACTACGAAATTGTATATCTTAAAAAGGCCTATAGAAAAGTCCTTGATGATATATGTCTATCTCCTAAGGATAACTCCCAGAAACGCCGGGTTTAACGTTACCTAGTTTAAATATAAAGCGTAACAAAAAATGATTTTTTTCTCTCACTGATTTGATCATTTGGCAGTAAGGGAGATATAAATATTTATTTGATACCATACAAGCTGTTCCCAAAATCGAACAAATTACCCCGTGGAATAAATCAACTATTTTTTTTTTATTTTTTTTTTATTTTTTTATTTTTTTTTTTTTTAATTTTTTTTTTTTTTTTAATTTATTTATGTAGTTATATTCTCGGGCCTAAGTGGGATTAACTCTCCATTTACTAATGCATAAAATAATAAAGATTCACTATAATTTCTAATGAGTAGGTATATATACAAAAATATCCAGTGTGATATATGTTATATATAGCGATGGGTTATGACCCATTTTATTAAGAGTCGACTCAATTGAACGAAGGCTCAATTTAACGGCGGCTCAATTGAACGACGGGTCAATTGAACGACGGGTCAATTGAACGATGTCTCAATTGAACGGTGGCTCAATTGAACGGCGGCTCAATTGAACGACGGGTCAATTGAACGACGGCTCAATTGAACGACGGCTGAATTGAACGACGGCTCAATTGAACGGCGGCTCAATTGAACGACGGGTCAATTGAACGACGGCTGAGTTATGTTCAGTTGAGTGGTTTCAGTTTCTGTCTGTATTTAGTGTCAGTATATTATTTATTTCTGATCTCCCTATGTTTTTAATTATTTAATAATTTCCTTTGTGCTATGCAAAAAAACCTTGTCTTAAAAAAATAATTTTAATGTTTATTGTTATAACTTGTGTTTTATATTGTTTCCTTATTTAAGGAAACAAATATTATTAGACGTAAGACAGATTTATATACATGCACTCATAATGTACTATACGAACAATAAGCTAATAGTCAAGCTTCATAGTCTTGTAGATCAAAGTTACACAACAAGCCTAAGATCACAACAAAGGATGATAGTACCAAAAATGAACACATCGTTTGGACAACGTTTTCATGTATTTCTGGCTCCTAAGGTGTATAATGGGTTCAAGCAGCAATGCTGTAAGGTTAAAACAGGCCCTCTTCAAAAGCAAATTACCGTATTCCTCATAGAATATGGCAGAAAGAAATCGGAAAGCTTCCTGAAAGAAATTATTGGTAGTTTGGGGTATTGTTATTATAAAGAATAGACTTGTATGCTGATGATGCGGTGCTGATTGCTAGCAGGATGGAAGATCTACAGTCTCTCGTGTCTAGGATGAACCAAGCATGTATGAAGAATGAGTTAATGATGAATGTAAGTAAGTCTAAAGTCACGGTGTTTGAAAGAGAGAGTAGGAAAACAGTGTGCAATATAATTGTTGCTGAGGAATACTTGGAGCAGGTGGATGAGTTTGTGTATTTAGGAAGTATGTTCTAGAGAGATGGGAAGGCTGACAGAGATATTGAAACAAGGGGAAATGCAGGGAACTCCATTCATGGAGGACTGAACGCAGTTGGCGCTAACTAAACATTGTCCAAAGAAGCCAAGCTAGCAGTCCACAATGGAGTGCTGGTACCTACCCTGATGTATGGAACTGGCAGAGAAAGGATGAAAGTAGACTGAATGCTGTTGAAATGAGATCCCTAAGGCGTATGTGTGAGATATGTGGAGATCCGCAAAGAGTGCAAGGCTGATGTAAGCGTAATGAGTAAGATCAAGACAGGGACGCTTAGATGGTTTGGGCATGTAGAGCGAATGAGCGAAGAAAGGAGAATGTGAATGGTAGCAGAAGTCGGGGACGCCCGGGGAAGACATGGCACGATCAAGTGAATCAGATACTCGAGTCGGGCCATGTCAAGCAAGAGTCAGAATAATAGAAGAGTATGTATGAATGTGAATGAGGCAAGAGTGTGTGGAGTGACCGAGTTGTTTGGCGGTCCGTCCTCTCTGCCTACCCCTGCGGGGAAATTGTTTAAGTGACATGATGTTAAGTTTGTGTTATTACTTACAGTGTTAGTACTTTCAGAATAATTTCCATTAAGACTTTTGAGTTTTAACGAGTGATTTGACTATATTGTCTTGTTGTAGGATGTTGGTATTTAACTGTTACAATAAGTAACCGATCGACACTTTTAGAACCGCTGAGATCCGCAACTTTTTACAGAGAACAAGTTACACAAACAGATCGCCGCGATTCTCTTACAATCAATACAGATAAACTCAGGTCGCTGCCATTCGATATAGTCTAGTATCAGTTCAGTCAGTCTTCTCTCTCAGAAGCGTCACATGGTCTCTGAGTGATCTGTCTGTAAGTGAGTGATAACAACGATAGCTGTTATTATTACCGATCGTAAATAATATCAATACAAGTAGAAGGTAGGATTATTCTTTAACACATTTTTTTGATTTGAATCAATGTTTTGGAGCAAAGTTTTGTGGTTGTGAATTCTACGTTTTAAGGCGATGCCATACGTAGTAATGCAAAATCATGTATTTTTGGTTTGAAAATTTGTTCGCCTAGAAATGTTTCAGATGCTTTAATTAAATACTGCGAGTAGAATACATTGAAATAATCGAGCATTTTTTGGATAAGTCTTTTTATAAGCCCAGAAAAAATAATGTAAAGGCCTATGAAAACTGCTTTAAAGTTCAAAATTTCCTACTTACGAACCCATTTTCGGTTATGATTTTATTGTATAATATAGTAAATTAAGTTATTTATAAAATGATCGAAATAAAAATTATATATTTATGCCTGAACATCCACAAAATAAAATAAAAGGCACTTTTTGGACATGTTTTTTTCTTGCATAAATCCAAACAGGCGGATGGTGTTAAGCGGGAATTTAAACCTTATCGCCATCTGCGTAAGGGTTGTTATTGATAGCGGCTCAATTTAAAATATTACACGACGTAGTGCATCGCCTTAATGTGAAAATAATATTAGTATTGTAGAATTCTTTAGATTCTGTTTTACTTGAGAAGGAGACGGGGAAGAGGAAGATGGGGTTACTCAGATCTAGTCACTAAACACATGGCTAACGCTATTTCACCAGTGCGATACTGAGAGTATCTTCCACTCGTAGTCTGATATTAAATTGTGAAATATCACAAAATCCGCGACCTCCGGATTATTAGTCGAGAATCTCACGCCTCGACCGACCACGGAGGCCGTCATGTATAAATTTGCAGTTTTTTTTAAGACTGATGTAATTTTGCACACTTGACCATCAAAACTAGAGGAAGGTCACTGTCGGAAGCGAAGCTAGCAGTCGACAATGGAGTTCCGGTACCTACCCTGATTTGCGGCAGTGAGGAATGAAACTGGCAGAGGATGAAAATAGACTGAATGCTGTACAAATGAGTTCTCTGAGACGTAGATGTGGTATTCGACTCGCAATTCATGCAAGGTAGATGTAAGCGTAATGAGTAAGATTAAGAAAGGGACACTTGGAGACACAAAGAAAAGGCTGTAAGGAGAATAAACGACGCTACTGTGAATGCGAGTCCCGAGGAAACATGGCACGATCAAGTGAACCAGAATCTTGAGTCAGGCCAAGTCAAGAGTCGGGATAGTATGTGTAGGACGATGTATGAATGTGAATGAGGCAAGGAGGATGTGACAGAGTTGTTTCCTCTCTGCCTACCCCTTGCAGATGGCAGTTAGTTGGGACCTACTCAGATAATAATGTATCTTTTACATTATAATATTATTTCACTTTAATGTAGACAAAAGTGGGTATGTACATAATTTCTATTACATTGATAGAATGCAGTCTCTCTGCCCTCTGCTCTCTTCAGCTCAATCGGATGTCTGGAAGATTTGAATGAAAAACTACCCAAAAGAAAAGTAAAATTCAAATTTAAAATTGTTTGCCTGAGATATTTCCATTTGTGAAAACGCTCCTCATCTTCTAAGATATATTTCTGAATGAAACAACGCGCCTCATCTTTTTAGAGATATTTCTGTTTGTGAAAACGCGCCTCGTCTTCTAAGATATATTTTTGTTTGTAAAAACGCGCCTCATTTTAGAGATATTTCTGTTTGTGAAAACGTGCCTCATTTTAGAGATATTTCCATTTGTGAAAACGCTCCTCATCTTCGAATATATATATTTGAATGAAAAAACGCGCCTCATCTTTTTAGAGATATTTCTGTTTGTGAAAACGCGCCTCGTCTTCTAAGATATATTTTTGTTTGTAAAAACGCGTCTCATTTTAGAGATATTTCTGTTTGTGAAAACGTGCCTCATTTTAGAGATATTTCCATTTGTGAAAACGCTCCTCATCTTCGAATATATATATTTGAATGAAAAAACGCGCCTCATCTTTTTAGAGATATTTCTGTTTGTGAAAACGCGCCTCGTCTTCTAAGATATATTTTTGTTTGTAAAAACGCGTCTCATTTTAGAGATATTTCTGTTTGTGAAAACGTGCCTCATTTTAGAGATATTTCCATTTGTGAAAACGCTCCTCATCTTCGAATATATATATTTGAATGAAAAAACGCGCCTCATCTTTTTAGAGATATTTCTGTTTGTGAAAACGCGCCTCGTCTTCTAAGATATATTTTTGTTTGTAAAAACGCGTCTCATTTTAGAGATATTTCTGTTTGTGAAAACGTGCCTCATTTTAGAGATATTTCCATTTGTGAAAACGCTCCTCATCTTCGAATATATATATTTGAATGAAAAAACGCGCCTCATCTTTTTAGAGATATTTCTGTTTGTGAAAACGCGCCTCGTCTTCTAAGATATATTTTTGTTTGTAAAAACGCGTCTCATTTTAGAGATATTTCTGTTTGTGAAAACGTGCCTCATTTTAGAGATATTTCCATTTGTGAAAACGCTCCTCATCTTCGAATATATATATTTGAATGAAAAAACGCGCCTCATCTTTTTAGAGATATTTCTGTTTGTGAAAACGCGCCTCGTCTTCTAAGATATATTTTTGTTTGTAAAAACGCGTCTCATTTTAGAGATATTTCTGTTTGTGAAAACGTGCCTCATTTTAGAGATATTTCCATTTGTGAAAACGCTCCTCATCTTCGAATATATATATTTGAATGAAAAAACGCGCCTCATCTTTTTAGAGATATTTCCATTTGTGAAAACGCTCCTCATCTTCTAAAATATATTTCTGAATGAAAAAACGCGCCTCATCTTTTTAGAGATATTTCTGTTTGTGAAAACGCGCCTCGTCTTCTAAGATATATTTCTGTTTGTAAAAACGCGCCTCATTTTAGAGATATTTCTGTTTGTGAAAACGCACCTCGTCTTCTTTGAGATATTTCTATTTGTAAACGCGCCTCACCTTTTTAAGACGTAAAAATTATCGTCGGATTTTAGCAATTAATTTCACTCACTTTTGCAATAAATTTATCATGCTTTTAATTACGTATGAAGAAGCGAGCGTAATAATTCATTAACATGAGATCGAACAATAATTAGGTCCCAATGGCCGAGTGATTAGAGACGTTGTTCCGGTAAGACGATCCTGGGTTCGATTCCCAGTTGATTATATTCTTCATCAAAGTAATTATTCAATATGATGAACATCAGTGCAAATGACCTTCAAAACAAGATGAAGGTCACTCTTTATATGGGATTTAGATCATTGTTTTTATGGGATTTAGTTCATTGTTTGTATGTGATTTAGGTCACTGTTTATATGGGATTTAGATCATTGTTTATATGGGATTTAGTTCATTGTGTATATGTGATTTAGGTCTCTGTTTATATGGGATTTAGATCATTGTTTATATGGGATTTAGTTCATTGTTTATATGGGATTTAGATCACTGTTTATATGGGATATAGGTCACTGTTTAAATGGGATTTAGGTCACTGTTTATATGGGATTTAGATCACTGTTTATATGGGATATAGGTCACTGTTTAAATGGGATTTAGATCACTGTTTATATGGGATTTAGTTCATTGTTTATATGGGATTTAGATCACTGTTTATATGGGATATAGGTCACTGTTTAAATGGGATTTAGATCACTGTTTATATGGGATTTAGTTCATTGTTTATATGGGATTTAGATCACTGTTTATATGGGATATAGGTCACTGTTTAAATGGGATTTAGGTCACTGTTTATATGGGACCCCTTAATTCCCTGCATTTCGAATTTCTACCGATTTATAATATATTTCTCTTTAAAACCTTAAGTTTGTTCCCAAAAACATGTACGTTATTTTACAAAATAATATCTGAAACATTTGTGGATTCGAAATGGTAATTATAAGAAATTCCTTCGATAGAAAAAAAATCACAATGTAAGCTCCGATAATTATTAAAAATACGTTTAGTTCTGTTATTTAACATGTTAAAATAAGAAAAAAATCACCGCGTTTCTTTAAATGCAACTTAGGCATTTGTAAACAGATTTATGGTAGTTTTAAATGAGTCGTGTTTTATCAAATATATTCACATTCGCTTAGTTAAAATCGTTTGTTTTATATATTATGGTGCTAGGATGGGTTGATTTACAGAAGTTGAACAATTCATCAAATTTCAACGTTAATTTGCGAGTTCTGTGAATGTCCTATTCATGTTCTGTTATTAGGCCAGTTACTCGACAAAACTGATAAAATAACAAAACTTGAAAAGAACTCCCACAGAACTTGAAAATTAACTTGAAGAATTGTCCAAATTCTCCGAAACAAAAGATTCGTATTTGAATATCTCCATTTCAAACCATCTTCTTCTTCTTTTTGATCTACGTTAGAGAAAAATTACTCTCGATTTAGAATAAACACTAATGTAATGACCGGCCAATGCCGCTAGGCCCTGTAGGCGGCTTTTTTTGGGGCTTTGCCGAAATTAGTAAAGTTCCCTGATAGAGTTTTGTCGCACTTCTGAAAAAGAATCTACTGTGAACATTTTTTGAAATATTTAAATGGATAAGAAGATTTTTATAAAAACATATATCTTTTTATTAGTATGTGAAGTTTTCAAATTTATCACAAGGGAAATTGGACGGAAAACTTGTTGGGAAATTTTTTAAAGGCTTTTTTTAAATTTTACTATGTGAAGATGGAGGTTTGTTTGTAAAATTCAATGGTTCTTTATGAAAATAACAGAGGGTGCCACTTCCGCTTGCAATGATCCAAAACTGTACAGTCATTGTGATAATAATACTATCAGATTCGAACACGTGACCTATTGGGCAGAGACAAGAAATCCACCGTACCGCCACGGAGCTGAGGTCTGACGTTTTGCTCAACTCGTGTAATTATTATAAACAATAAATTGAAATATTTATTTAGCTGTGTAGACATGTCGTGGTTTGCAATAATATGTTATTTTCCATACAAAATATTACACAGATTTATAAAATTATACTTAACGAGCTGATGACCCATACATGTCCCTATGAAATTGCACTTTAAGTATTATCAATTTATTATTGACTGATAAGAACCAGACGAAGTGCAACAAATGATTGGCGTGTTTTGTAATAACAAACTAATTGGATTGTGAGTTAATGATGAATGTAAGTAAGTCTAAAGTAACGGTGTTTGAAAGAGAGAGTACGAAAACAGTGTGCAATATAGTTGTTGCTGAGGAATACTTGGAGCAGGTGGATGAGTTTGTGTATTTAGGAAGTATGTTCTAGAGAGATGGGAAGGCTGACAGAGATATTGAAACAAGGGGAAATGCAGGGAACTCCATTCATGGAGGACTGAACGCAGTTGGCGCTAACTAAACATTGTCCAAAGAAGCCAAGCTAGCAGTCCACAATGGAGTGCTGGTACCTACCCTGATGTATGGAACTGGCAGAGATAGGATGAAAGTAGACTGAATGCTGTTGAAATAAGATCCCTAAGGCGTATGTGTGAGAAATGTGGAGATCTGCAAAGAGTGCAAGGCTGATGTAAGCGTATTGGGTAAGATTAAGAAAGGAACGCTTAGATGGTTTGGGCATGTAGAGCGAATGAGCGAAGAACGGAGGATATATGATGCAAATGCGAATGGTAGCAGAAGTCGGGGACGCCCGAGGAAGACATGGCACGATCAAGTGAATCAGATACTCGAGTCGGGCCATGTCAAGTGTCAGAATAAAAGAAGAGTATTTACGATGTATGAGTGTGAATGACGCAAGCAATATCACAATATATATATTTAAATAACTCTATGAAATAACATTTATTATTTGTTATTTAGTAATTTTTAATAATATTTGTGTTCACGGTCTTCGGGGGTAAAGTGCGATAACTTCGGGGGGGTGATTCTATTTTTTTTAAATTTCAACTTTTTAATGTAGTTTTTAAGTAAAAGAGTTGAGTTATTTGTATGGGATATAAAACATTGGAATTTAGAAAAAAAAAATTTCACTTCTACCATCGTGGAAAATCACTTCCCCTCAAGTTAGCGCACTTACTCCTGGACACCCTGTATGAAACAAAAATAAAAAGTGATCTTTGCTTAGTTAAATAATTTTTTTAGTTTCGTGTAAAGCAGGATTTACAGTTATCACGATGGATTCCCCTATATTAACAAACGTACCTAGAATGCTGTGCTCGTTCTACCGGTATTTCAATGGAAGATGCTCCGACGAACTAGCGTTATTGATCCCTTCGCAATCGGGAAACACACAAAACGCGCCCCAACATGTTGACATTTGTCACAAGAGAACGGGTCATTTCTTCGTCTCGTTATTGAGTTCTGTTTGCCGGCCTCTGTGTTTTATCCCTCCTACAACATGGGTCCCTTCAAGACCCGTGTTCACTTCATCCTTACCTCAAAAAGACCCTCCGCCCAGCATCCCGTCGTGTGCAATAAAATTTAATTAGATTAATTTTCATTTTTTCACAATGTACTGATTTAAAAATAATGTATGGTGTATTCGTCTCACGTACCAGAGTTGAAAGTACTCTCAATATCACCCTGTTGTGAGACCAGATCTGAACAGCCAGGTACTTCCCATCTCCCTTAAGCCTCACAACATACTCCAATTGGGGATGCCATAGTCTCACTGGCTCCAGACGGTTGGGAGCAGTTGGTACTCTTGTCCAGTATAAGTTTCTTTCTCACGTAAAAATATGATAATTAACAATTTTTTTCATAAGCAATAATTATTAGCCTGAAACACTCATCCACATTGAAAAATCTCCCGATGAAAGATACATGACGCCAACGGGACTTGAACCCGTGTCCTTTCGATTTCCGGTCGACAGCTCTGACCACTGAGCTATGGCGGCTTATCTCTTATCCGCGAAATAATTCAATATATACTAGTGTTTCATTCAACAATTACTGCTTATTACATTTTTTCACCTGAAAACAACCAACTTTATTTTATATGAGAAAGGCATTGTAAGTGCTAACTCTCTCACTAGATGGCGTCGAGACAAATTGTCTACATTACGAAGGGACACGGGTTCAAGTCCCGTTGGCGTCATGTATCTTTTATCAGGAGATTTTTCAATGTGGATGAGTGTTTCAGGCTAATAATTATTGCTTATAAAAATAATTGTTACCCTTTGTGCTATGCATAAAAAATCTTGTCTTAAACATTAATTTACCAAAAAAAAAAAAATTAATATGAAAATTAACTTATTTGCTTAAATTGTAATTTTCATTGACATTTTTTTAAAAATCATTAAAATTTTGTTTTTTTTTTCGTTTAGACGTTTTCCACTGACAGACTATTGGACTGGTGACAGTGAGTACTGGCGTACTGAAAAGTGCAAAAATGCGGCTGAATTTGTGTTTCCTGCTGCTGGCGCTCGTGCTGTGTGCCGACGCAAGGCCCAAAAGGAGACGTACCAGCTCTGAAGAAGATCCGGTTACCAAACCCCGAAACGTCAAGACCTCGACTGGTAAAGCTGACACTTGCGGATATAACGTAAGAAAACTATTTTTAATCAAACAACGAGTTTATCTGAAGAGTTTCAGATCGATCGGATGTCGGGAAGTGCGTTAATTTCCACTTCAAAGATTTTCACTAATTCATTTCCGAAAAAAAAAATTAAATTCAAATTGGTGTATTACTAAAAATTTAATTTATTAAGAAAATAGTGACAACCGGTGCTGACTTAAAGCCTTACGTATACAGAGATAATCGCAAGCTACGTGACTGATGCAATCACAAGTAGCCAACAGATACGCTGCACTTTAAAACTGCTTTACTTACATCGTAAGGAAGCACAAGCTAAAAATGTGTATATTATTGGTACACCTTATATTGTAGGTAATAGGCATTAAAATCACAAGAAAAACGACGTCTAGAAACGTTCGATTTCAAGCACAAAACTGTTTTTTTTATTTATTTTGTAAATACTTTTATAAGAAAGCAAAAAATTAATCAACTGAATCTGTCACAGATAATCTTAGCTATAATACTGTTATCTTTTTTAAGTTTTTTTTTTTAGTAGTTTACATTTATATTTTTTATTGAGTAATTTATTTTTTTATTTGAATTCTACTCAAACGGAACGATAGTAAAACCTTCAATTTATCTAAAGCATATTTTTCGGTATTCATAATATAAACCAATTCGATATAAAGATTAATCAAAATAGTGATTTGGCATTAAGCTTCGCCTTAACTCCCAGCAACTGTGGAGTTAATTATACAATTTCAAGTGTGATCTAGCAATGAAGACATGATTGTTTTTTTTTTTTTATATTTACAAGCATAAAAAATATCTAACTGAAGATTTTGGGTTTACCCATACAACTCAATATTTTTTAATTGTAGGGCATTCGTAGCCGCTAAGGAACTACATAAGAATGATGTCAAATGGACTTTTATTTCCAACCTCAATCTACGATTTCTTTGCTAAATCCTTTCTTATGTTCCGGTATATTATGGCCATATAAACATAGACATTTTCCCACCTATTGACAGTCAAATCATGTTTGGATATCATTTCTGTCAAACGAGATACGAATACAACTTCTGTAGCGTGCTACGTAGTCGTGTACAAAACAGTATTTCGGATACTGGTGAGCGTATGCATCATATCTCCATGTAAGTAGGGCTTAAGGGTTAATCAATGAAGCGGGCCACAGATAGCAGCGTACGAAGTCAAGAAGAATGTTAGAGATAACCGGGTGCTTATAGTTTTATTTAATTCCTTAGTAAGGAGTAGACTTGAAAGTGGGTCGGTGATTTGGAGTCCACACCGGGTAAAGTATTCTCTCATGTTGGAGAGAGTTCAGAAGAAATTCTTGAGATTTCTCTACATGAGGGAGTATGGCTACTACCCGTGGCTCTATCCCACTGACTTTCTTATGGGTATGCTCGGATTGAACTATCTACGGGTCAGGAGAGATGTGCGCATTGCTACACATTTCTTTAGACTGATTCGTGGATGGTTTGAAAACTCGCTCATCATGGAGAGCATTCATTTCTATGTTCCCGGTGGTTATCTCGTGGTTATATTTTTTTTTTTACTTCCGATTTTATGTCCGGGTTAAATCTTCCCCATAGGAAAAACTAAACCCTTCCACACACTTTTTCACAAATGATCATCTAGTCAATCAACATTATGCAAGTGCATTATATAAGCAAAATAAATACAAAACAATACAAGAACAACACGTCAACTCACCAGAGATCAAATGGGAACATAATTCACCGACTTCAGATATTTTCATATCAGAGGGTTCGGCTCGGTAGAACTCCTAACTGGACCTGTAAATCCTACTGATCCCTCAACATAAATATTTAAAAAATCTTTCGTTATCCTACATGTATTCAAAATGACCGACGTTTGCATCTTTATATATAAATTTTTTGATAAATCTAATACGCCTAAATTTGAATTATTATTTTTTTTTTAAATTATTATTATTATCATTCGCTCTAAATGACCAAACCATCTAAGCGTCCCTTTCTTGATGTAACTCATTACGCTTACGTCAGCCTTGCACTCTTTGCGGATCTCCACATTTCTCCACACGTGCACTAAAAGCATACGCAGCTGTCTGTGGCCCGCCTAAGAAAAACGGTACTCGAGAAATATTATAGAAACCCGGTTAGTTACTGCAAACAAAGCAAATAAATTGTATTGGGTAAAAAACCAACTAATTGATTATAATTTGCTGTAGTTGGACTATTTCTGTCAATAATTTAATAAACATATTAATACTGTGTTGTTGATATTGTAAACAGAAGCCGGGTCAAACAGAGGAGAGTTCAAAGTTTAAGATAACGAGGAGATTACGAAAGTAATAACTAATAACTAGAGATGGCAAAATTTCGTTTTAACTAAAAACGCGAAAAAATATTTAAGTTTCGAAAATAGGGCATTTATAAGTTTTCTTTGCGTTTCAAGGCATTTGAAAGTGTTTCCAGTGATTTTTATTTCGCGAATTAACGCGAAAAACGTGATTTTGGCCGTATTTCAGCTAAATTATTCTATTTAGCGAAATAGGCGCGAATTTCCCGAAAATACCGGGTATTAAAATAATATGTGAGAATTTCAAAAAAAATTTTATAATTTTGTTACCATTTTATGTGTAAATATTTAATATTTTTGTACTGTAGGCTAAAATTACTTTTTGACATTACACAAATTGTGCGAAATAAATTACGCCTATTGATGTTAATCACAATCTGCATTTGTTGAATTTTTGTTCGACCCGTACTTAGAGTTTCCTTCTTTATTAATTTAATATTAAAAATAATTATTTATAATCTTTCACATGGAAAGACTTGCAAATGAAGGTTAAACATATATTTTACCAAAAATACTTAAAATATGCGCTAAAAACATTCAGGAAATACATTTTTTTCTATTTTGCTACAAAACGCTAAATTATGCCTCAAAATGCTATAAAACGCGAAATTTCCAATTATTAATGCTAAAAAATCTGAAAATTAATGCTAAATTTTGCCATCTCTACTAATAACCGATTACTCAAATCAAATTTATTGAAAAGATCTTAAAAAAAATTATATCAGAAAAACAAAGTAATAATGTTGTTCTCATTTGAATCATTATCATAATTATTCAATCTAGCTGACATGTACCCGGCGTTACCAGATGTTATAATATTATAGTTTTAATATATTAGTTCCACACTTACGACCTGTGTCATTTTTTATGATGCTGTGTCGAGGGTTAAGGAAATAAAGGAGAGCAAGTTCAAGTCCAAGAGAACGTATAAATCCATTTCTCCCACAGCGGTGCAGGACGATGGATAGATAGTCATGTTGGAGAAATCTCGCGATCCGGCCCGCCATGCAGTCAAGACCAAGTCAAACTTCACCCCCTTCACAACTCTGCTAAGTCACTAAACGTAGCAAACCACTTCGGGTGACATACTACAGATTTTTTTACGCTGTCGGTAATTTGCGTCCATTGTAAAAATAACTGCGAGTTGCCTGTATACTTTCAGATTGATTTATTGAAAAATCACTGAAGGTGATGATTAATTAATATGACTTTCTAAAATATAATGATTCGTCGTAAAAAGAGGCACAAACCTTTTGATATTTTTTGGATTATTTTATCAACAAAAAATAATTACCGTATTTAACGATAAAACTATGGCAATTTGTGTCAGTTTCGTTGACGGAGAAAACCACCAAGATCCTAGAAAGGATAGCTCACTTTTTAAACTTTCCACGAAAAACTGTTGAAAACTTTTACTAGATCTATTCCAGATTTTGATTGTATCTCCTTCCAAGTCTCTCCTTTTCAAAGTAAAGCTGCATCATCGGTAAATGATATAAGTTTTCAATTTTCAATGACTCTTTTGCATAATTTATATCAGCTAGAAAAAGTATAGGTCCAAGTATACTTCCCTGGGGTACTCCGAATGACTTTATTATCGATCTCTACCACTTGAGTTCAAACCATGCGATTGGGTTACCTTTAACACCCATAATTTCTAGTTTCATCGGTAGAATTTTTTGTGATATTGAGTCAAACCAGCTAGAGGGGGCTTTTATAGAGCTTACAGGGAAGTAACAAGAAAGTAGTAGGAATAAACTACTCCACTTCTATTAATTCACTTCTTTCTTAACCAAGGATCCAACAGTACGGAGCTAGGATTTAAGGGTACTTCGGGGATAAGTTTTGGGTTAACGTCGTCCAAACTAAAATTGTTATAAGTATAAAATTTTTATTTGGTTTAAAAAACGCCCTATTAACGATGTTTTATATTTAAATTTAAGACAGTAAATTTAAAATTTTAATGGCCTATATTTGCATAAAATCCGTACTAGATATTTGTTATTTTGATCAAAAAAATAAGCATTTTGGACTTCAATAAAAAAAATTAAGTTATGTGTGAAAAAGGCAGCATTTTGAATCGTAATTGACCACAACCTTAAATGGGTACCTCACATCAAACAAATTACAAATAAACTCCTCAAAACAATACACATTTTCCTAAACATAAGAAACATATATAAAATAAAACAATTAGCACTTTGCCAATCAACTATAGAATATGCAATTATTGCTTGGAGAGGAGCAACAAACTCGGATGTAGATTCGTTAGAAATTTCAACATACACAAAATATCACTAACAGACCAGTTAGACAAGCGTACAAAGAATACATTAAAACTCCGACGGTAAATACAAGCTTTGGACAAAGACACTATAAATACCATGCTATAAAAGCATTCAACAGTCTAACACTTGAAAATAAAATTGAGGAAAACAAAAATAAATTCAGACAAAACATTACAAAATGGATTAAAGAACAAAAAATACTATTTAACCAAAATTTCAAAACATCACTCACAAACACACAACATATTATATAAATACACCGATTTTAACTTTATTTAATTTTATTTAAATTTTATTTTACTTTAATTTTAAATCTATATTTTTAGTTTTTACCAACATCATACATATTTTCATTATATGTATGATGTATATTTTTTGTATTATAAAATGAAGGCCAAGCACGGGTAAGCCACCCAGTGAGGCCAACATTACTGAATTTTACTATGAAATGTTAAATATTGTACCAAAATAAATAAATAACATATGACTTGTTCCCCGCGTTGCTGCGGGTTATCCTTAGAAAATAGACTTATATCACCGAGGACTTTTCTATAGGCCTTTTTAAGATATACAATTCCGTAGTACAGTATTTTGATGTATCTCATAAGGTTTAGCCAGCGTTAGTAATGTAGGCGCCCGAAAATATATGTTTACATCTTGAATATAAAACATAGACTTTTCTTTACTTTCTATAAATATAATATGCATGTATTATATATGTAAACCTTCCGGAAGAAATTCTCTAAATGATAGTGCAAACTCTATCAAAATCCGTTGCGTAGTTTAGAAGAAATAAGCGCACAAACAGACACGATAATAGCGACATTATTTAATACTATTTACAGATTTCTCTTGAACACTTAAAGTTTTTGGCCCTAATGTTAATTATATAAGGACTAATCGTACCAAAGCATGTAAACAAATATGGAAAAAGAACGCTAGACTACATGATACCAAATTGTTTAAATATGTTACCTGCAGAAATCAAAAAATGTACAAATATAAAAAGAAAATTTTTGTTGAAAAATTGGCTAGCTGAAAGAAATAGTTTGTACTAGACTCTAATACAAACTATTTCTAACTGCATACGCTTTAATTGTTTTTTGTTTTTATTTTTATTGTATTACACCTCTCATGATATGAATGTATATATTTGATATAATCTGTTTAAGTTAAAAGCACCCAATGACAAACTACTTTAAAGTAGTTTATTGGGACTTTTTGATTTTTGTATATTATTTTTGATATTTAATAAAAAAAAAAAAAAAAAAAAAAAATATGAAATTTCCATGATAGAAAAAAATTCGCTCCGAAAATTATTGAAAACACATTTAGCAAGGTTATTTAACATGTTATAAGTATGAAACTATTCACAGTGTATCTTTAAATGCAACTTATGCATTTGTAAAGAGATTTTTGCTCTATTTTAAACGTGTCGTGTTTTATTAAATGTTTTCAAAATTATCGCTTAATTATTATCGCTTTTTTTTTTCTTTGCTAGAGCAATCCTAATAATGAGTTACAAAACTCATTGTATGATGAAAGGAACTTACAATACATAGGAGGGAGTTAATAGGTGCAATTTTACATTGGTATTTTGATATCAAAATTATAAGTTTCACATACAAACAGTACAAACATAGAAAAAGCGAGGTTAAGTAGAGAAAACAAGAAGAAACAAAAACTGGAAACAGGCAGGGATATACACATAAGCACAGAGCCAAGGTAGGAATTGAAGAAGGTACTTACCCACTAATCCACTGGTAAAAATAGATTATGCTCAATTACAAATACAAGGGATTGAAAAGGAGAGAGAGAAAGAAACAAAACAAAGTACAACACGACAAGGATTAGGTATTTTCGTTTTTATATGTTTTCTAAAAATATTCCTCTAACACACATATCTGGAAGAGAGTTATAGAGTGTGTAGGCAATATAGATTTTATTCCATATTTTGTAGTGTGTGTTGGAGGATTACGGATTTTATTGTTATTCCCAGTATTGTGGTTGTGGAAGTT
Source organism: Hesperophylax consimilis (assembly GCF_061612785.1). NCBI lineage: Eukaryota > Metazoa > Arthropoda > Insecta > Trichoptera > Limnephilidae > Hesperophylax > Hesperophylax consimilis. Next base: position 505,483 of record NC_142852.1, read on the forward strand.
TTTATTGTAAAGTAACTTGTGGGTTGAAATTAATTATTATTAACATATATCTCTTTCAAACCATCTTCTTTCAATTGAAGGCTAACTACGGAAAATTTATCAAACAGAGTGCGGAGTCTACACACAGTCAATAATTAACCAAATAATGGAATATTACCGAAAACTACAAACACTTTTTGAAAGGCAATAAACATATAATTGTTGAAGTATTTAAATTTTGAATGCAAACTAAGGACGGGTTGTTTCGGAGTTCTAAACAATTTAAAGGTTAATTTTCAAGTTGTGGGGAAGTTTTTTTCAAGTTCTGTTATTATTAATTAACCTCATTGAATTTCATGTACCCATAAGAGCGACTCGTTCTAAAACCCTGTTTAATTGTAACAATTCTAAGACTGAACATTTCAAACACTCGCTTGTACCTAGATTACATGAAATTAGTAATAGGTACGCAGATGTAGCGGATCTGTTTAACTGCACAAAAGCTAGGTACAAAAAGGCTTTAATATCATATCTTTATATGATAATAAATTTAAAATAAATCAAATTTAATAATGTTATAATAATTATTAAGTTCTGCAAGTATTTCTGTTATTTTTACAGTTTTTAATGTGACAGCTGTTTCGGCTTTTGAGGCCATTATCAAACTGTGGATATGTCCACACGGCGACGACTTATTTATATGATTTTATTTATCCCCACCCTTTTAAATTTCTATAATGTTCAAAAATGATTCATTAAGAATTGGAATAACCAAAATTCAATAAGATCAATTCTCCCCTGCTTAATATTTTCAAAAAACCCAAAAAATATAATTCCTTAACATAATCACCCACATACCAACAATTAAGAAAACCCTTAGGTCATTAAATTTAACAGGTGTATAAACACTGCTGGATTTCTAAATATTTTGGTTATTCCAATTTTTAATGAATCATTTTTGAACATTATAGAAATTTAAATGGGTGGGGATAAATAAAATCATATAAATAAGTCGTCGCCGTGTGGAAATATCCACAGTTTGATAATGGCCTCAAAAGCCGAAACAGCTGTCACATTAAAAACTGTAAAAATAACAGAAATACTTGCAGAACTTTATAATTATTATAACATTATTAAATTTGATTTATTTTAAATTTATTTAAAAAAAATTAAATGGAGTTCTACGAATTAAACACCAAAACAATAAATAGAATTTTATTTGTCAAAATTAAATATTCCAAATCTAAGTTATTTCATGCAACTAGTGGCCTACCGCAAGGGAGTCACCTCGGCCCCATTCTATTTCTTATATTTATAAATGATATCATAAATTGTTTTGACGATGTAGAATGACGGCCGGCGTGGTCTAGTGGTATACGCTTTTGACTACAGATCCGAAGGTCGCGGGTTCGAAGCCGGCGTACGCAAATAAATTTTATTTGATTAATTTGTGTTATTTCACAATTAATTAATTTAAAATAATATATAGTATATTTGCGGCACGTTCCAGAGTGGAAGATACTCTCAGTATCGCCCTGGTGTAAGACCACCATTCAGAATTGAAACGTTGCTTGAAATGGCTTTAGCCGTGTTTGGTGACCAGATCTGAATAGCCAGGTACTTCCCCACCTTCCTCTTCCCCATCTCCCTCCCCTACCCAATACCCTCAGCCTCACAACATACCCCAATTGGGGATGCCATAGTCTCACTGGCTCCAGACGGGAGCAGTTGGGACTCTTGTGCGGTATTACTGTAAAAAAAAAAAAAAAAAAGAATGTGTTCTGCTTTTTGCCGATGACATCAAATTATACAAAATAATATCTAATATAAGCTATTGCCTAATCTTACAGTCAAACATCGGAAAATTACATAATTGGTTTATAGCTAACAACTTATTCCTCAATATTGATAAATGTAAGACATTAACAGTTTGTCGAACAAAGAACCCACTATTATTCATATACACAATAGCAAGCGAAATCTTAGAAAAATAAATTCGGGACCTTGGAGTTATGTTTGACACTCAATTAAATTTTGTAAATCACATTCAACAAATAACTAACAAAGTTATAAAGACACTGGGATTTATAATCAGAACCATCAAAGACTTCGACTCGTTGGAGGTTATAAAAATCGTGTATCTGTCGCTAGTACGCAGCTTGTTAGAATACAATTCAATAGTGTATCCCCCATACTACCAGATTTATATAACAAAATATTGAACGTGTGCAGCACAAATTTTTACAATTTATTAACTTCAAATTACACATACCTTTTCCAAGCTTTAGAACTAGAGATAAATCACTTTTTCATCTTCAAAAATGCTCTACTAATCTCAGACAAAACGCTTTTATATTCAGAGCTTATACCCTATAAAATAAGAATTTTAATTATATAGACATATTTTCGTGTGGAAACATTTAATTATATTTAGTAACATTTAACATTTCATGTGTAACATTTAAAAAAGATACCTTAGCTATTATTAAATAATAATTAATATCATACTGCAAGTTATCATGTTGTTGATATGAACCCTGTCCAGTTACAAGTGACTCATTTTATAAACATCTGTTCAGTTTAGTTGAAGGTATAAACATATATTGGTGATTATTGGTGTTGTGTGAGGATAAAATTGATATTTTGTAATTTACTTGTGTTCTTATATATCCGATGTTATGTTTACTTTATTTAGTATTTTGTATTTTCTGTAAATATTTTTTGCCCACGGGTACTGGACCCTTAGTTTGTTATTATAATTATTTTTTTAAGTGAAAACCTATCATTAGATACCTATTATTTGTATTTTTTATAAGTTGATTATTTAAGGATGTAAAAAATCTGTTGGTTTTCCTAAATAAACAAATAAATAAACACATAAACTATACATTCTTACTAAATACATTCCCTAGAAAACAGAAGAAAAATAAATGACCTAACTTTTTTTATTTAAGATTATTAACTCCAAACTAGACTGTTGTGAATTCCTGCAATTCATAGATTTCAGAGTACCTACTCCAGCAACTAGGCAACATATATATTATTCTGCAACAATAACTTTAGTACCAACTACCACATACATGCACCTATTTCTCGCTTTCACACACTTGGAAACAAATTCACCTCAAATATCGACATATTTAATATAAGTTTGCCTCTGTTCAATAGATACCTGAATGACATTTTTATGTAGCATATTTAAAGAGCGATTACTTAAATTTGTTGTTTTCTTGTAAATATGTTGTGAACTTAAAAAAATTTGTTATTTCTGTGTTGATGTTTTAAAAATAAAAACCTTCTGTTTTCACTGTATTATGCAGTAAATTATGTAAAACACGTATAATGTCAGGGCGTTTAAATTAATAAATAAATAATGCGATGACGGGTTGTTGACCTGATAACCGCATCAAATTGGCAAAAATAGCTATGTATAATAATTTTATCTGCATTATATTATTATATTTTGTTCAATGTTGATTCAACTAACGAAGTGACGATAACTCTCAATCAGATAAGTTCTTATTGAGATAACAATTGCAAAACAATATATTTTTCTTTAAATATAATTCAACAAATATTGAACAATTCTTGAACTTATTTGAGATTGTGTGTTTGATAAATTTGTTGTAAAAGTTACTGCAGAGTTCTTCTTATAATTGTTCTTTTTTTTATGAGACACCTCACAAGAGTGTCCCTGCCTGTGCAGTGTACAGACAGGGGAACTATGTCACCACCCGGTTGGGCGGCGTTGTGAGGCGGAATAAGGTAGGGGCTGTAGGAAGGGATTTGTTAATGCGGGCCTTGAAGAGGCTCGGATTATAGGAGGGAGGAAAAACAGATGCCGGTAGCTCGTTCCACATACGAGCCGACTTACACAAAAACGAGTCGTAAAAACGGCCCGTTCTCATGAAGCCAACGTCAACCGTGAACGGGTGTTCAGTTCGTGTCCGTGTTCGTGCACCGGTGCATCAGGAATCAATGCTGCTAGCTCCTTGGAGCAGGCTCCATTGAAATACCTGTAGAACAGACACAGCATGTCTACATTGCGTCTATGCATTAGAGAAGGCAATCGGTCTGTTAACAACGGATTGTCAATCAGACGGATCTCTCTCCTTTGCATAGACTCAAGCAGGTTTATCAAGTATTTTGGGGCACCAGCCCAAAGGTGGCTTCCAAATTCAATAGTTGGGCGGACTTGAGACTTGTACAGGGTCAGCAGCTGGTCACTGTTGAAGAATCTCCTAGCCCTGTACAAGACGCCCAACTTCTTGGAGGCCTGATTTACTCGGGCTTCTATGGATCCCCGATACTTGAGCCGGTCTGATACAACTCCAAGCAAAAATTTTACTCTTCGAAAGTCGCCCAGCCACGAATTTTACATAGGAGTAAATAAAACAAGATACTAAACTAATCTTACTCCAAAAGTCAATTTAAAACGATATTATTATATTATTGTAGAAAGCAATCACTTTATGGTTTGTCATATTTTCTAAAAAATTAAAACTAATTTTGTGTAAAACTACGAGTTTTAGATTAATCTATTTACAAACCGGTTTCGCTTTACTCAAGGTTAAAAATTAATACTAAACAAGAAATACATAGTGTCGTAAGAGGTAAACAGCAAGATAAAGGGCAATAGAATACATTTACATTATTAATATTTAGTAAAGGTAAACATATGTTTACAAGGCAAGGTTTTATGCAAAGCACAAAGGATAACAAATTATTATAAGCAGTAATTATTTATCTGAAACACAAATTTAAATTGAAAAAAATCTTGAAATGGAATTGCACAAAGTTGGTTGTTTTCAGGTAAAAAAATCTAAAAAGCAATAATTGTTGAATGAAATAGGTACTAGTATTTATTGAATTATTTGGCGGTTAAAAATAAGTCGACGTAGCACAGTGGTTCAAGTGCACCTGACCGGCAATCAGAAGGTGCTGGTTCATTTACATTGGTACAAAGGAATAAAAGAAACTGGCAGAAAATTATGTAGACTAATGACTTATATGTATATCGAAAGCGAAAAAGCATCAACTGACTCGGTGATCAGGAAAAGTGGGAATGATGATGATTGAGCAGAGCGAAACCGGTCGCTAAATATATTATTTTAAAACCCGTGGTTTTACACAAAATAGGTGTTTTATTTGCATTAAATGAAAGGCCGATTGGGATTTAGAAAGACAAGAGAATGCAGAATTAAGGACTAGAAGACGACTTTTTTCTTGTTCTTTCGGAGAGTTTAAACAATTCTTCAAATTTCTAAGTTAATTTTCAAGTTCTGTGAAAGATTTTTTCAAGTTCTGTTATTATTTCAGTTTTGTGTAGCAGCTAGCCTATAATGATATAATAACAGAACAGAAATTGGACTTTCACAGAACCAAAAAAATGAAATTTGAAGAATTGTTCGAATTGTTTCCAAGCTGTCCTAAGAGTTCTTTATATTAACTCCACACAGGAGGCCCTGAAGAAAATAATTTCCCTCAGGGCCTATGTCATCTTTGGGGATGCTGTGTGGAGGGTCTTTTTGTTGAGAGGAAGGAGTGAACATGGGTCTTGAAGAGTCCCATGTTGTAGGAGAGAGGAAACACAGAGGCTGGCAGTTCGTTCCACAGCCGAGCTGTTGAACTTAAGAACGAATCGTAGAAGCGACCCGTTCTCATGTGACAAGTGTCAACCGTGTACAAATGTTGGGCGCGCGTTTGGCGTGTATCCCGACTACGCACCGGTGCCGAAGGGATCAATGACGCTAGTTCCTCAGAGCATCTTCCATTGTAATACCGATAGAACAAGGACAGCATACCTACCTGACGCCTGTGCTCTAAAGATTGCAGTCCGTTTGTTAAGATTGGGGAATCTATCAAACGGACCGCCCGTTTCTGCACAGAGTCAAGGGTTTTTTTCAGGTATTTAGGGGCTCCGGACCAGAGATGGCTGCCAAATTCGCAATGGACTGCGGATATCAACACTGATTTGTGGCTTTGAAGCATGAAACTGGCAGATGAAGGATCTATTTAGAATTATTGGTACAAATGACATTTACATACAGAACGTTATTACAAAATAAAAAAAGGAAAAATTATAAGATTGAATAAGTTAAAAAGAAAAAAGAGTACACGTTGTACAAAGTTAATAAAATAAATAAAAGAACAATCAAAAAACGTGTTATGCAGTGATATCATTAAAATAAGCACTGCTGAAATGTTTTATCTTTATTTATCGTATTAAAAACATCAGCTTACATTGCATACGAGTTACCAGTGGTGTGTAAGTCTATTAACAACAAAATTGTAGTCTGAAACCGTAGTATGTTTGTTACAATAATACATACTAGGGAACCTTTATCTAATGGTAGGGACGTGAAAGCGAATCAACATTTAATCTGGATGAAAGTAGACTGAACGAGGTACAATTGTAATCCTTATGTGCTAAAATCACCAAATGTAAACGATATGAAAAGGGAATGTATAAGAGAAAACATGACAGGAAAGTGAATGGTAGACAAAGTCGGGACGCCCGAGGAAGACAAAAAACGATCAAGTGAATAAAATACTTGAGTTGGGTCATGTCAAATATCAGAATAACAGTATTATGAGATGATGTATGCATGTAAATGACGCGAGCAGCTTTTGCAAAGACAGATGCGGTTAAACGGCGTGATGTTTAGTTAGTTAGTTGGATAAGAATAAGAGTGGCCCAAGAGGGGAGCCCTGTGATACCCCACTCAATTGTATTTTTGGTTTTCTAGTCGTGCCACCCCATCACAGAGGGCGTCCTGAATGTCCATCTAATCGCGCATACTCACGACGACGTGGGCTGGCTGAAGACACTGGACCAGTATTACTATGGAAGTAAGTTCCCACAATATTATCAATAAGGCTGTATATTATTATAAATACACCGGCCGTAGCTTTGCCACGTGTGGTTATCCAATAAATGATTCCCGGGGCGGCGGTACCTAAAACCGCCTCCCAAATTGGTTTCACCTGTCTATTATACAGTATTGTTTTCCAGGCAATACGAATACGCAGCGAGCGGGTGTTCAATACATCCTCGACTCCGTTGTGGACGCTCTGCTCAAGGATCCATCCAGAAGGTAATGAACTTATTATTGTTTAAATAATTTACTAATGTTATTGTATTGAACCAAAGTGCAAAAAAAAAATCACTGGAATTCATTATCGTGAATGACAAACCCCAAAATCTTTGTGGCTGATTTGCAGATCTTTTCAATGTGAGCATAACATATTAAACGAGCATGTTACACAACATCTTGTGTGTTCAGGTTCGTGTACGTGGAGACGGCCTTCTTCTGGAAATGGTGGCAAGAACAGGACGATCAGAAACGACACATCGTGAAGAGACTTGTTAACGAGGGGCGGTTGGAGTTCGCCGGAGGAGCCTGGTCTATGAACGACGAAGCCACAACACACTATCAGAGTATCGTGGACCAGTTTACTTGGGGACTACGGTAGGCGTTTGATGTGTTATAACTAACTGAACAACCGAATTAATTAAAATTAAAGGGAATTATTTGACATTAAATGAAACCAAACTAAAATTGAAAAGCAAATTCAACATATTTTTCCTTTCCCAACAATATACTTCCTTTGCACAAAATTATTATACTTACCAAGGAAGAACTTTCTTAAATCGACTACCGAAAGAAACTAGAATCATTAATGACAAAATCCAAACATGGCACACTGTGAAAAAATAGTTTACACTCGCAAAACTCGAAAAGTAGTCGACCGATATCGCTGAAACTTTCAAAGTTTGTTCTTATTAGTTCCAGGAGTGCTTAGAGAGTGGTTTACATGTAAAAGAAGTAACCAATTAAAATTAGTTTGTAAACCAATAGTACCACCAAATTTGTTTTGTTTAAAAAAAATATATATATTTTTTTTATTCTAGATGAAAGAAAATTACATTTTCACTTATTTAACTAGAAATAACTAATACATTACACATAAATATATTACACTACGATATTATTCACTTTCATTGTTTTGTTGATTGAGCATAAAACTAAACAATTTTTTTTAAATGTACCTACACTTTTTTAATTTTTTATTTTGTCTGGGAAGCAATTATATATGTTGCTCCCATCGCATCGTAACCAATGGATTGCTTGCCATAATGAGTATGTATGGTGTTTAAATGTTTTTTATAGTGTTGCCGTGTAAAGTGTGTGGGTATTTGGGACGTTTTAATGAGTTCTTTATTTGTATGTATGAGTTAATTATTTATTTTGTAAATAAGGAGACATGTATTATATTCATATAATTTTCTTAATGTTAATAATATTGTTTCAATATATAATTTTTTTGTGGATGTTCTAGGTTTGAAGTGAAATAGCTTTTTGATTACTTTGTTTTGTGTTACCTGTAGTTTATTTATAAATATTTCATATGAATTTCCCCAGATTCCAATCAAGTAGTTTAAATGTGAATGTACGAGGCTATAATATAGACCATTTTTAGTTTTATTTGGTAACAGATATGATATTTTTAAAATTGTAATATAAGGAATATAGATACATAAATATTTAACAATATTACATTTTAAATCATCATTGTTTATGTATACCTTATCAGAAAAGAGGAGTTCTTGTGTCTGATAAGTGAGCCACGATTCTTAGATAGGTTTTATGTTGTAATAATATTTTTGTATAGAATATAGATTTTTCGATGTTAATGTTTAATTTAAGTTTTTTTTTAAATTTTTATTTATTTAATTTATTTGTTCTGATCGGTTGACAATAGTTTTTAATGAGATTATTGTAGTTTTTTATGGCTTGGTATATATATGTTATAGTTTTGCATTTGTGTGGTTTTAAAGTTTGGTGAAATAAATTGATTTTTATTTCTCACTAATTCTCTTGAATATGCTGTTTAAAAGTTAGGTGTTTATCAATGCATAGCCCCAATATATTTCTCCTGTATCAGGATTTGTTATATTCAATTTTTAAGAGTACATGAGGAGGAATAATTTTACGGGTTGAGCTTAAAATCATGTATCCTATTTTTTAACATTCTTTGTTGTTGCCCAGATTATGCATCATATTGGTTAGTGAGTGTGTCTGATAGTTGGTTGTGTATGTATTGCAGAAGAATGTCACATTTTTTGTTGTGTTCCTAGTCGGCACATTGAATTTAATAGTGGTAACAATGGAAGGAATGTCAATTAAGTTGTTAATGACTCTGAGCAACCCAACCAGGTTTAACATGAAAAGTTTTTAACATTAAATGATTTTAAATATTCTACTGGAAGTTATCATGTTATTGCTTTGAATCCTTTCCAGTTACTTACCTTCCAATTTATACTCATGTGTTCAATTTAGTTGTAGGTATACATTTATTATATTGTTATTATTGCTATTGTGTAGTGCTTTAATTGATTGCTGCTGTGTTGAAATTTTACAATACATTATGTTTTGAATTTTAGCTGGTTATTAGTAAATCAGTTAAATTTAATTTTTTGAAATTTAGCTGGTTATTAGTATATCAGTTAACTTTAAATTTTAATTTATTTGTGTTCCTAGATCTGTTATTATTTTTTATTTATTATTTACAATTTTGTATTTTTCGTAAATTTCTCAGGCCACGGGTACAGAACCCTTAGTTTTTTGTTTTAATATTCTTTATTATTATTATAATTTTAAGTGAAAATCTGTTATTGGATTTTATCTTTATTATTTAGTTTATTCTTATATATGTAAATAATCTGTTGATTTTCTCAAATAAATAAAAATAAAAAAATAAAACATAATTCTCCAGTCAGACAGCGTTAGTAGATGCAATTGATTCATCAAACTTACATAATAAATGTATTTAATTAGATTTTAAGCTTAAAATTTACGTACCTAAGAACCTACCTCATTTTTTCAATAATCAAAAAATAAAATTAACAAAACATGTGAAGTAAAATCGCAATTTTTGTTTTTAAATCTGTATTTAAATTTTGTATGCGAAGTGTGTTTTAGCTCTAATTTTTTTTTTGCATTTTTCAGGAAATTGAACGATACATTCGGTGCGTGCGGTCGTCCAAGAGCTGGCTGGCAGATCGACCCGTTCGGACACTCGCGCGAGCAGGCCAACCTTTTCGCTGCGATGGGGTACGACGGACTTCTCCTGGGCAGGGCAGACTACCAGGATAAGAAGAACAGGATCGCCAACAAGGAGATGGAGATGATGTGGAGGGGGAGTGATGATTTAGGTCAGAATTTTATCATTTAAAAATATATAAATTACTGTTTAGAATTTTTTCAACAAGTAAACCCCATCGATTACACTAATTTCTAAGCAGAAATGCCTCTTTTACGAAAAATAACAACTTTTCTCGCCCTTTTTAGTAAATCGGTTTAACCGGTAATAAATCATTTTAGATATTATAAAAATCGAAATTGGGAGGAGGTAAATAGAATCATATAAATAAGTCCACAGACATAGGAATTAATAGACGAGAAGATAATGGCGAGGGGTAAAATCAACTGTTGAAGAACGAAGGGCGTAAGGCTGACTGTGATTCGTCAATAAATCCATCTGACAGTAAATAGGCATCTCGCATTATAATATCACCATTTAATTCTTAAAAGTAAAATCTGCTTTTGAATGAATAGACATTTTTACATGGGAGCGCAAATTACTCGCCACGTTATGAACAAATTTGCGAAGTCCAAATTCGGCAAAAAAATTCGGTTGTATTTTCAGAGTCGAATATTTCGTTTAAGTATTTAGTTAAGACACTTTTATAAATGTTCATAATTTACTTCCCAGCAACCAACCAGCTTTGTGTTTCGCGTCCAGACGTTTCTCGATGTGATAGTATAATATGTTTCTAAAACTGATCTATATAATACGATGTGAATATGCTTAAAATAAAGTAAAATATTGCTTATATATGGAATGTAATACGACAATTGGGTTTATTCTCTTTTTCACATCTATTTTTACAAGTATTCATAGTACAAGTCAATATTTTGCCGTGTTATTTCGTAAAATGAACCGATGATGCCTCGACCATAGTTCGCACAAGAATGATGACGTCACGTTTTCAAATTTCACTTGAGGCCATACGCCAGCCCAGCCGGTTCCAATGGAACCGGTATGGGGAGTGGGGATAATACGCTTTTAATCACTTAGGGCAGGTCTACTAATATTCATATGTCTATGAAATAAGTCATATTAAAATGGCCTAGCCACAGTTTCAAAATTGCCGCTGTCACAATAATTACAAAAAAACTAAAATAATTGCAGAACTTAAAAATAACGTTATTAAATTATATTTATATTAAATTTGTAAAAATTAAATGGTGTTTACGAATACACAAAAAGTGAATTATTTGTTAGATTTTGGGGAATAGCTCACATAGGTCTCATACAAATAGCTCACGTAGGTCTCATACAAATAGCTCACGTAGGTCTCATACAAATAGCTCACGTAGGTCTCATTAAAATAGCTCACGTAGGTCTCATGGAAATAGCTCATGTAGGTCTCATTAAAATAGCTCACGTAGGTCTCATACAAATAGCTCACGTAGGTCTCATACAAATAGCTCACGTAGGTCTTATATCGATAGCTCACGTAGGTCTCATACAAATCGTCGCATCTCCCTTTAGCTCCCTTATGTCATGGTGAGAAATATGGTCCAAACGCTGCTAGAAAGAGAAAACACCACGCTTTTTAATCAAATCTAGAAGATAACCACAGAAAAACTACAAAGTGCAAAAAAAAAAGTTCGAAATGAAAGGTTCCGACGGCAATTTAAGAAAAAAATATAAAATTCGTTTTTTTTACAATTTTTTTTTATGATATGACTAAAAGTGCAGTGACATTAACGCTTTTAATACATTTGTCTAATAAAATACTAGCGGAAATACTCCGACCTTTGAAGTTTGAACACGACGTATTTGTCCTCTCAGCTACTAACCTGTCATTACTTTATCTACAGGTGCTCCATCGGACCTGTTCACAGGGATAATGTTCAACACGTACGCGCCACCTCCTGGTTTCTGCTTCGACGTTCTCTGCTCTGATGACCCCATTATTGATGACGTCAATAGTCCCGATTATAACGTCGATGTCAAGGTAACCAAATAAACTGTATTATTTACTAACAATTCCTATTGACGCAACTATGTTCCTGCATTCTCCAATCGATTACATGTCCCTGTCTGATAGTATGGAGTATATACCAACAGTTTGTTAAGAAAACCTTTTCAGTGTACATCATAAGTACGTTTGATTCGAGTCGAAGCTTTTCTCAAGGTCATAATATCGAGACGTATACCAAAGACCAGGGTAATTCAAAATGACTTTCTAATTCTAACTGTTAAACACAGCTCAATAGTTGTATCTAATATTGTTTCCTCTTCATATTATCCGGGCCTCTTCAATAATTTTTTTCCTATAACTCCTGCCTTTACCCACCTCACAACGCTGCCCAACAGGCTGACGATACAGTTTCAATGTCTTTACACTGTGCAGACATGGGCGCCATAAAAGAAACAGAAGCAGTCCTAAGTTAGTTCCTTGGGGAACACTGCCAGAAGCTACGAAATGATAATGGTTGCATTCTTTCACTTAAAAAATAAAGGCACAATGGTGTAAGTAGTGAAAGCTAACCTAACCTAACCTAACCTTAGGTGTGGAGGCCAATGCCGCAGATAAAATGAACTACACAGAAACGTCAGGAGTAACGGCGTTTCTAGGAATGACCAGCACTCTCCATGCCATACCATAAGAACCGATGTTGATAAGATTATCAATGGCTCCAGTTTTTTCATTATTGTCTTTTTTTCCTCCTTATTTGCTGACACGCCGTATTGTCCAATCTAGGTTAAGGCTTTTCTGGACTATATTGAGAAGCAGCATGACGCGTACATGACCAGCAATGTGGTGCTGACGATGGGAGAGGATTTCCACTATCAAGAAGCTAATTCTTGGTTCAAAAACTTGGATAAAATGATTAAGTGAGTCCAAAAATGGTGATTTGGAAATGCTTTGCCAAAATTTTGAGCTTGTCTGTCCAATGCATCTGTTTTTAGGAGTTTTTGTTCAAAATCAATAACAATAATTTTTAAATGTTGTATTAATTTTGCAAAAAGGGATTTGGAGAACTGCGCTGGTGCCTGTATAAAGTATTGTTCATGTTTATTTATATATTTTTTATTGCTTGGTGAAAAAGTATTATATTTATAATAATGTCTGTTATAAGAAAATTCTATAAATATTTACTCGGTATTCATGACTTTCATTTATTTATTCTCACAACTTAAACATTTGCTTCTAACTTTTCAACTCGTATTGACCAAATTTCAAGTAGCATCAAGAAATTTTGCATCTCATAGTATACAGACCCCACTCGGAGCGTTCACAATACGTTGATCATTTTAAGTCATGGGCGTGTAATAATAATTACCATTAGCTAAAAATATTTACAATTTTATCAGGAGTAAGGAAAAAATGAATTTACATAGGCTTAAGAATGGAATTAATAAAGAGTGGTCTTAAATGATATCCTTGAAGAACTCCGCAATAACTTCATTCTTAAGCCCAGAGGCCACAACATACTATAAAAATTGTTGTATTTGTAATTTTTTATGCAGTAATAATAAATATGCCATTCAACAGATGTTTTTAGAGTGTGTAGTTTTTGTTAGGATATGTAGTTTTAAGGTGTCTCCATAGGTGTGAGTAGAAAAACCACATGCCAGAGATCACTGTCGGACGTTTGACTCTTACAGCCGATGTTAGCGATCACAACAATACTGTGTTGTTCTTGTTTAAAATGTATTATTTGAATAAAAATATAATACAAGTGGCGCAGACTCGTCAAAAATCACGGCATACTTGTAGGATTTCTAAAGCGGGAAGTATTTACTTTTCCAAATCAAATACTGTGAATTTCATTTAAATGATATATTTTTTGACCAATTAGAGCGCAGGGTTGGTTATTTCAATGTGCGCTCTATGGCGGTCAACGTAGACTAATGTCGTAATTTATTTAAAGCATTCTCGAATCCAAAAATATGGTCACGTGTTTTGCCTACAGCTCGTCGAAATGATACCCAGATTGTATGTAAGGGCAAATCCATCATGTTATATATCTATGGGCAGATCTATGAAAAATATAACATTAAATCAAATTGTATGTACTGTAATAGAATTGGTCTCAAAAGAGATCCTTGAGGAACACCGCTAAAAACTTTATTCTAAAGCCAGACGGCAGATCTTTAAAAATATAACATCGGATATATTGTAATAGAATTGGTCTTAAATAAGATCCTTGAGGAACACCGCTAAAAACTTCATTCTGGTAGATTTATAAAAAATGTAACATTATAATATCAAACTGTATATATTGTGCTAGAATTGGTCTTAAGGTTAAACGCAACGCTTGTTATATTCTACGTGTTCATAGATGGCGTTAATTAAATAATTTTATTAAAATACGCTTTTGCAAAGTATTTCTTTACAATATTAAGAAAAATCATTTGTTTGCGCCCGTATATACGCAATATGAATATGAATCAATAGTTTTGTTCGTTTAAAAACTCAATTCTTTCGAGAAAGGCATACAAATACAATATTGTACCGATTATTCAATCCAATATTGTATTTGCATGCCTTTCTCGATATAATTGAGTTTTTATATAGACAAAACTATTTATTCATATTCATATTGCGTATATGCGGGCGCAAACATATAATTTGTCTTAATACTGTAAAGCAATACCTTGCAAAAAGCGAATTTTAATCAAATTAATTAATTACGCCATCTATGAACACGTAGAATATTACGAGCGTTGCGTTTAACCTTAAATGAGATCCTTGAGGAACACCGCTAGAAACTTCATTCTGGTAGATTTATGAGAGATTTTGTCAAATTACATGTTCTTGTATCTATGTATATTATATTATGCCATGTTTATGTTGTGCTTATGCCTGTTGTATGTTGTTGTGCGCCAGGCCAAGGCGTTTATGGACGGGTATATAGCCTACGAGAGAGACGCTTACAAAACGAGCCATCTGACGGTGACCATGGGGGGTGACTTTACCTATATGCATGCAGACATGTGGTATAAAAACATGGACAAGCTGATAAAGTGAGTCAGTTTTGCCTATTTATTTGTATTTCAAAAGAAGAAAAGTAACATTTTCACTTATCAACATAAATACACCAGTAGTTCTGTAGACAGTTTTCAACAATACGTTTCTAATTATCTCATTAGCTTAAACGTATCAATCTAGATACATTGATGTATTACATTTAGATGAGACATGAAACGAAAAAATTGGTTCCGCTTTTTGACCTCCAACTGAACTCCAACTCTCAACACTTTAACCAAAACCACCGAATCTGCTCTACACGTACCACTTATTGCGTTATAATAGTGGAACAAGTTTAATAAGTTCAATCCAATACCGTATTTGTATGCCTTTCTTTAAATAATTGAGTTTTAATATGGACAAAACTATACAATATTCATATTATAAATTGATCCCCTCGTAGCCAATGGATTGCTTGCCATATCGTGCATGTGTGGTGTTTAAAATTAATGTTAGCATGTTATTGTGTAAAATATGTTAGTATTTTTTACCTATTAAAAAATCCTATGTTTGTATGATTATTTTTCCGATTTTATGTCCGGGTTAAATCTTCCCCATAAGAAAAACTAAACCCTTCCACACACTTTTCCACAAATGATCATCTAGTCAATCAATATTATGCAAGTGCATTATATAAGCAAAATAAATACAAATCAATACAAGAACAACACGTCAACTCACCAGAGATCAAATGAGAAAATAATTCACCGACTCCAGATATTTTCATATCAGAGGGTTCGGCTCGGTAGAACTCCTAACAGGGCCTATAAATCCTACTGATCCCTCAACATAAATATATTTAAAAAATCTTTCGTAATCCTACATGTATTTAAAATGACTGATTTTCGCATTTTTAAATATAAATTTTTTGATAGATCTAATATGAGATTATTATTTATTTAAAATATTATATTATTTACATTATAGTTTTGAAAATTGCAAAAATTGCATGCACCTTTTTGACAAACATACTGATTTTGAAAATTTTCGCAGTACGCCATTTGATTCTATTTTCTTGATAACTTAATTGTTTTTTTGCAAAATTATGTTTTTGTAAATTGTACCGTCCCACCAGATAATTTGTTTACACATTTACCAAAATAGAATGTAATCTATCATACGTAGTTTGCCCAAAATGGCTACATATATTCAGTAAATTTTTTTGCAAATTTTTTGATATCTCTCTTATCATAACTTATTATTTACATCACATTGATAAAAAGAGGTGGTACAATTTATATTGTCGTATTTTACAAAATCATTTATGTGTCCCCTAGTGACACCGGGTACACGTCAGGTAGTCAATTATAATATTCAGTGATAAATACTTATTTATTATTATTTCAGATACGTTAACACCAACGAACCCAAAGTCAAACTATTTTACTCCAACCCGTCTTGCTACATAAAGGCGGTTCATGATGCTAACGTGACACTGCCCACCAAGCAGGATGACTTCTTCCCTTATGCCTCTGATGGAAATTCCTACTGGACCGGCTACTTTTCCTCCCGCCCCACTCTCAAGTACTTTGAGAGAAAAGGGAACAACATTCTGCAGGTAATTTTATGAGGTGTGGGATTGGGTTCAGAATTGAGTTATCTGAAAGTATTATCGTGATTTAATTTAAATGATATATTTTTTGACCAATTAGAGCGCAGGGTTCGTTATTTCAATGTGCGCTATATGGCGGTCAACGTACTTCTAATGCCGTAGTTTATTTAAAGCATTCTCGAATCCAAAAATATGGTCACGTGGTTTGCCTACAGCTTGTCGAAATGATACCCAGATTGTATATTAGGGCAAGTCCATCATGTTATATGTCTATGGGCAGATCTATAAAAAATATAACATTATATCAAATTGTATGTACTGTAATAGAATTGGTCTCAAAAGAGATCCTTGAGGAACACCTTTCTTTAGCCAACGCAACGTTTCGGTCAGCGTTACAGTATCCATCAAGTCAGCGTTTGGGTTCCACCCACGCGTTGTTTACTCAATTCCTTAGCTGGCTAAGTCCTCCATCACAACACAAGCAACATATCCCGCTTACTATGGTGGTAGTAAGAGATTTTCAAATATGGTCAGGTTATTTGTAACCCGAGTACCTTTGACTTTCATTCATTATTTTTTTGTAAATTTACACGGAGAAATAAGTATTGCTAATTTGTTCCGACTTCCGACATTGTGATAATACATTCCTATTTAACAAAAAGTTTATCAGAAAACCTATGAAATCATTCGTTAAAGGTCTGCAATTCCATTTTTAAAGAGGTTCTTAATAAATAAGCAATATTCATTTTTCCATTTTTGCGGCGTTTTGTTTTGGTGTAGTAAGCACCGAATTCCTGTCATGTTTATTAATATTTCAATTGCCTACATAATGAGCTTGTTCGTTGCTTTTGGAACTTCTCGTAGGCTGGTCAGGTGGCGGGAATTTAATCCTTATCGCCATCTACGCAGGGAGTGTTATTGTTAGCGGTTCGATTCTGATTATTACACGACATGGTGCCTCGCTTGAACCTTATTGTTCTGTCCAGGTCTGCAAACAACTCTACGCAATGACAAACCTCAACGAAAAAGACAAGGTTGACTTGAATATGCTGAGATCGGCAATGGGTGAGAATTTATCCACTTTTAAATACATCTAAGTACCAATTTGGTTTAAATTTTGTATTATTTTTTATTGAATGACTAGCTGTAGATTGCTGTGGCTCAGTCTATCTGTGCAGATAGAGAAACAATAGCGTGTGTAATAGTCCAAAAGATGACGCTGTTAAGAAAACATGTTTGTCGAACAGGTGGCGCTGTTTTTACCTGTGACAGGTGATATCTATATAATATAGGTATATAAAAACACACGCGTATTCGATTGCAACGTTGTGTGAAAATTTCAAAGCAATCGGCGAAGAACTTTAGAAAATTTTGAACAAACTAATATTTAATTTTTATTTACATAGATTAAATTAAATAAATTAATGAAATTAAATCTTGGAAGTGGAAATTAACCCGTAATTAATCGATAACTCTACAATTTCGGGTCGATAATTGAAACTACCGATGATTTTAAACCGATTTCCCGAGCACTGACAACTTCGGCGCATCGCTCTACGAATTGACAATCATAAACATTAGATGGCTATGTAAACCTTAAAAATACTAATAAATATACAATATTCAAATGAAATAATATTAATTAACAATAATATTTAATAATAATGCAATATTCAAAAATCTGTTTCTGAAAAAATAAGAAAATACACAGATTTAGGAAATGAGATTAAAAGAATTTGGAATTCTCAGACTATAAAAATATTACTATTTGTTATTTTGGCTACTGGCATTATACCTAGCTCTCCTCATAAAAAAATTAGGCGTATTAGATCTGTCAAAGAATTTATTTATAAAAATGTAAAAATCAGTCATTTTGAATACATGTAGGATTACGAAAGATTTTTTAAATATTTATGTTGAGGGATTAGTAGGATTTATAGGCCCAGTTAGGAGTTCTACCGAGCCGAACCCTCTGATATGAAAATATCTGGAGTCGGTGAATTATTTTCCCACTTTCCCACTTGTATTGTTTTGTATTTATTTGGCTTATATAATGCACTTGCATAATGTTGATTGACTAGATTATCATTTGTGGAAAAGTGTGTGGAAGGGTTTAGTTTTTCCTGTGGAGAAGATTTAACCCGGACATAAAAGTCGGAAAAAAACGTTAATATAAATTGGCAGTCCGCATGCACTTTCCACAATAAAAATGGAGTTAATTAGTTCATGATATTATTAGCCATTACTAAGGGCTTTTTTCTCGAAGCTGAAATAGAATCAATTGACCGAATCTTTCAGTTCTAAGAGCTTAGTTAGTTCACCCCATTCATTAATAAGCCAATTAATTAGCATAACAAAAGTCACTATTTAAAAAGTCTTGCATATTGGCAGCTTTGGAGGCCATGTTTAAAATAGCGACTTTTGCCTACTTACTGTCGGAATAAAATTCTGACCGTGTTCATAAATATCGCTAACTGACCATAGATGACGGATTTCTTCAATATCGTATTAACACAGGGCTTTATATCGATCGTCCGCTGAAACTCAACAGATAGAATCGTTATCGATGACAATGCATTCTTTCAACTTTTGGTGACACTCATGCACGCATTTTCCTTAAATGGGTGACTAAATTGAAAAATGTACAGCAGTTGTCGTATGAAATAATGGTTGGTATTTCCAATTAGGATTTGGCTTATGTGTTAGCAGTGTTGACTCCAGTCCCTGGGGAGGAACGTTCAATCCTCAGTCAAACCATTTGTTTTGTCTTCTTCTTTTGTATGGTGGGGGGGTCAGAAGGGGACATCTAGGTCTGCGAGCCATTCTTGGGCCTTCAGGTGTCTCCATGTGGACCTCATCAATCCCGATGGAGCGGGCATTCATTAACCACATGTTCGGTTGTCTGCACCGCACCACATTCACACATCGCCGACTCTTTAAAGCCCCAACTGTGCATCATGTGAGCACAGCGGCTATGGTAGCACCATAACCTATTGATGGCTGTCTCTCGGTGGGGTCCTGCATGATATGGGCATTTCCCACGTTGGCCGATTGGCACTCAAGTTTCCACCTATCTTCTGGGGTGACATCTTCGTGCAAAGGTATTTTTGCAGCGCCTTCTTGTATTATTCCCTCAGTGTTGCAATTTATCGCCTGATGTTTTCTTTGAAATTGACTACTAAATGGCCCAAGCAATTGGTCGATAATTGAAAATAGATGCGGTTGATTTTTTAATGTCGTCTGGAAGAAATTATAAATTGATCCCCTTCGTAGCCAATGGATTGCCTGTCATATGTTTATATGTACTGATGTACTAATGCGCAACTGTATTGCTGGTGATGTCCTCAGGTGTGATGCAGCACCACGACGCCGTGACAGGAACTGAGAAGCAGCACGTTGCCAGAGACTATGCCAGACTGCTTGATCAGGGAGTCCAGGACTGTCTCATCACCATGAAGGAATCCTTGAAGTGAGTACCGGCTCAACTTAACCCCTAAAGCCTCTGACATTTTGCAATGTAAGTCTCATATTATGAGAACTGATTCCAGATTCGATTTTGTGTATCAAAAAAAAACTGTTCTTCAAAGCAGATCAAAGACATTTTAGGATTGAAAAAATTGGAAAAAAAATGTTAAAGGAACTATTTTTGTTATTTGTTTTTGGGGTGTTATGCCGTGTTGCGCTAACTCCTTCTTTAGCCAACGTTTCGGACAGCATTGCAGTGTCCATCATCAGGGCAGATGTGTTATTTGAGGTTTTTAATGATACGTTAATGTTAGCTCAGAGGGTTCGAGCTGGCAACACGGTATCACAACCTCATACATAAGCTCACATTTCACCACAGGCGATGGGTCGAGAGAGTCCGGCTGGAGAGGTTAAAGGGTCTCCCTCAACCAGTCTCTCCCGACCCGACCCATCTGACAGCAGATGGGCAAACGTATTCGCCGCCAAGACCTTGAAAAAAACCTCATCCAACGAACCAGGGTACGCCTGATAAGTCATCAAACGGTACAACGAGTCCCAATACGATCAAGGGAGTTATATGGTGTGGTAGCCCTCTATCTTCCATCCATGAAAAAAGTTTCCGTTTTTACCTGAAGGGCGTACTTTTGAAGATAGAAGGGCTGGAACTTTCACGTTCTAGACATTTATAGAATAGACCACAACATTCCAGATCATCCCGGAACATTCTGGAATGTTGTAGTCTGGTTCACGTTCCGGAACATCCCAGTTCATAATGAACTAAAAACGGGATTACAGGCCGTTTCCTGATACACTTTTAATAAATTCGTAATCGTGAAAATGCATTGGTATATCTTAATAGTTTAATAGTCCGTTTGTGCGCTTAGTTCTTCTAAACTATGCAATAGAATTTGATACGGTTTTCACTATAATTTAGAAAATTTTATATATGTAATACATGGATATTATATTTATTTAAAGTAGAGAAAAGTCGATCAACGCCGGGTTAAGCAAGAAAAATACTGGTACATACGTCGGTATTCCCATTGAAAGTATAAACTATAATTACTTAATGAAAAAATTAAATTTATTAAAACTCTCAGATCGAAGAATTATAATCCGACTTAATATTTATGTTCAAAATTGTAAATGGTAGTGTAGACAGCCTTGATTTAATTAACTTCAATGAATTTCATGTACCCATAAGAGCTACTCGCTCTAAAACCCTCTTTAATTGAAACAATTCTAAGACTGAACATTTCAAACACTCGCTTGTACCTAGATTACATTAAAGGCAAGGCCAAACCGCCGCGATCATTTTGCGTCCGCGATGGCGTTCACGGTGAGCGTCCTGTGTGCGTGCAGAACCGTTCACACCAAACTAGCGATCAACTAGCGATCAGCTGGCGTCCGTGGCACTCGTACGTTCGTGTCGGTTGTGTGGTAGGTATAGCTCGGAGCGGGAACCATTTCAATAATCATAATCATGTTTGGAGACGAATATGAAGAAGAATTATTACTTCTAGCGGCTATTGCAGATGATGAAGATAGTAGCTTATCTACCCTAATAACGAATATTTTCGATTTACGATTTACGGTTTATTTATTTATTAAGTTGGAGTTTATAATTCGGTAATCGAACCTATGTATAGTGGCTATATATTGGATAAGTTGGCCGATTTTTTTAACCACTGCATGTATTTTATTTTAATTTTAATAATATTCTTTATTAGGGTAGATAAGCTATTGGGAAGATGGTGAAAAAGCCCCTGAAAAGTGTAAATTTACTTATAAGACGGTTTGGTAAGATAAATAATTTCGACGGGTTGGTAGGATAAAATGAAACCCATAATGCAATTTTGTTAGAATTTATGTATATTTGAATTAACTATTTTTTAATGAATTTCAATTACAAGAGTTTCTTTCGATTTCAATATTTTAAATATCAGATTAATGGGGACAAAATTCTTAAGAATGGTTTACACTTACATAAAACAAATTAATCGAACACATAATATATAATAATTACAACTTCTTTTGTACAAAATATAAACATAGAACTCTGCTAAAAAAATACACGCGTTCCGGTGCTGTTTAGTCAATACACATCTCAAAATAAGCGATTTAATATCGGAAAAAATATGAATATTCATAGCTAATCGATTATTTTTATTATATTTTATATCGAAAGTGATAATAATTGTAATTTAATTGCTGAAAACATGAAAAAACCATCGGCAGATGCTAATTTCGTTGATCATTCTCTCTGTATTTGTATCCGACATCATGAGAAATACCACAAACTCGGAGATAATTACGTTGCGTGCAGCGTGCAGATCCTGCAAGCAGCAACTGATCGCCGCGTCCAGACGCTGCACAGGACGCCGCGGCCAATCAGAGAACGCTTCGATGTGAACACGTTGCTACAAGTTCATACACAACATCTGATCGCCCGCCACCGTGCACGGGATCGCGGACGCGCTTTGAAAGCGGCGGTTTGTTCGGGCCTTAAATTAGTAATAGGTACGCAGATGTAGCGGATCTGTTTAACTGCACAGAAGCTAGGTACAAAAAGGTTTTAATATCATATCTTTTAAATCATGGCCAATAAAATGTAATTCCACTCATACTTACGTAAAAATTCAAATAAATATGTATATAAAATGAACTGCCTGGGGCAACAGAGGAAACTTGGGTCAATAAAAATAGCTTGATTGGCACTTAACTAATTTCAACCAAAACCTGAATAGAAATGCATACATTTTAGCTATTTTAATATATTATATCATGTATCTATACTATCATATATTTCAATCAATACTAATCTAACCTAGTCTACCTGTAAGTTTTGCATGTACTTGTATCTCTAACTTTTTATATCCATCTAGAGTTTCTGTCGATTGTATATTTTCTGATGTCATTGTTTTTAATTTACTGTATATGGTATATTTTATACCGTTGATATTAAAATAAATACATTAATGAATATCTATGAGTAGACATTGAATTGAATAAGTCGACGTAGCCTAATGGAAGAGTAGCTGACCGGCAATCAGAAGGCTGCAGGTTCAATCCTCGTTTCAATCATTTGAGATTTTTTTAAATTTGGACGGGTAATAATTAGAGATGGCAAAATTTAGCATTAATTCTCAGATTTTTTAGCATTAAAAATTGGAAATTTAGCGTTTTATAGCATTTTGAGGCATAATTTAGCGTTTTGTTGCAAAATAGAAAAAAATGTATTTCCTGAATGTTTTTAGCGCATATTTTAAGTATTTTTGGTAAAATATATGCTTAACCTTCATTTGCAAGTATTTCCATCGGAAAGATTATAAATAATTAATTTTAATATTAAATTAATAAGGAAGGAAACTCTAAGTACGGGTCGAACACAAACACAACAAATGCAGATTGCGATTAACATCAATAGGCGTCATTTATTTCGCACAAATTGTGTCATGTCAAAAAGCAATTTTAGCCTACAGTACAAAAATATTAAATATTTACACATAAAATAGTAACAAATTTATAAAAAATCGTAGGAAAGGCTTCCAAAAATGAAATAAAGTAGGCATAATACTTTTCCCTGCACATTCACATGAAACTACCTTCCTTATGCATTTTTCTCAATTATTCTTTAGTTGTACTGGACTAAATATTACTGTATCAGCTTCTCCAATTTGTATGGTTCTTTGACTTCTGAAATACGCTATATTCTCGGAAAGCGTTTAAATTCAGCGTACAGTATAAATTAAAAATATTAAATATTTACACATAAAATAGTAACAAAATTGTAAAAAGAGGTAGGACAGGCTTCCAAAAATGAAATAAAGTAGGCATATTTGAAATACAGGTAAATACAAAAAACAATGGAAAAGGCATTTTACTGATTGAATGATAGCATTGCGCACGTTTCAATAGTGGGCTCCTTCATTCTCGTACGCATGTCAGTCAATACCCGGTATTTTTAGGAAATTCGCGCCTATTTCGCTAAATAGAATAATTTAGCTGAAATACGGCCAAAATCACGTTTTTCGCGTTAATTCGCGAAATATAAATCACTGGAAATACTTTCAAATGCCTTGAAACGCAAAGAAAACTTATAAATGCCCTATTTTCGAACCATAAAATTTTTTTCGCGTTTTTAGTTAAAACGAAATTTTGCCATCTCTAGTAATAATGAATGCTTATAATAAAACACTGATCAATTACATTCCCTGTTTCTATATTGCAGCAAGCTGATGTCCGAGAAACCAGCCTACGTAGAGAGACGCCATGATGTTCCTAGAGCCAATGTCCCGTACCTCTCCCTGACCATGTGCGCTCTGAATGTGACAGAATGCGACGTCTCCGAACAGTCTACAAACTTTATCGTAAGTGGACAAACAAATCTGACAGCAGCAGGTATCGAAGGATGCAATAATAAGCTCATAGCTCAGAAATGCACAAAATAATTTGCAAGGCAGATAGAAATATTACACCTTTAAATTTATACGATGAGAATGCCAACATTTTTATAAATCCCAACCAGGAATTATTAGATTCCTGGTCAAATAAAATTTTACACGCAAAACACTTCAATTATCTCAACCAAACGTATGTTGACAAAATTTCGTCAAACAAATGGTTGAGTATTGGAGAGTTGAGCGCAGAAATAGAAGGATTTATGCTTGCCATTCAGGATAGAGTCATTAATACTAAAAATTATAGGAAGCACATAATCAAAGATACAAATCAAATTGATGATTTGTGTAGAAAATGTTTGGCTTTTCCGGAAACTATAGAACATATTATATCGGGATGTTCTATATTAGCACCGTCCGAGTATACATTTAGGCACAATCAAGTTTTAAAAATAATTCACCAAAATTTGGTAATTAAACATAACTTGATTGACTGCCGTAATATAATACCATATTATGAATACGAACCAAATTCATTTTTAGAAAACGATTTTTATAAAATATATTATGATAAAACTATAGGTACTAACAGACCGAGCGATTAGTCATAATAGACCGGATATAGTTTTACATGACAAAATTAAAAAAAAAAAAACTTATATCATTGATGTCGCTATTCCAAATTCCTGTAATATTCAAAAATCTGTTAATGAAAAAATAAGAAAATACACAGATTTAGGAAATGAAATAAAAAGAATTTGGCATTCTCAGACTATAAAAATATTACCATTCGTTATTTCGGCTACTGGCATTATACCTAGCTCTCTAATTAAAAATTTAGGCGTATTAGATCTATCAAAAAAATTATATATAAAGATGCAAAAGTCGGTCATTTTGAATACATGTAGGATAACAAAAGATTTTTTAAATATTTATGTTGAGGGATCAGTAGGATTTATAGGCTCTGTTAGAAGTTCTACCGAGCCGAACCCTCTGATTTGAAAATATCTGGAGTCGGTGAATTATTTTCCCATTTGATCTCTGGTGAGTTGACGTGTTGTTCTTGTATTGTTTTGTATTTATTTTGCTTATATAATGCATTTACATAATGTTGATTGACTAGATGATCATTTGTGGAAAAGTGAGTGGAAGGGTTAAGTTTTTCCTTTGGGGAAGATTTAACCCGGACAACTAAATCGGAAGTTTTAAAAATTGGATAACTTGTATAGCGCCGTTTTTGTGCAAAATCACCTCAAGGGCGCTGTACAAACTAATAACACATTTCTACAGTGATCTATCTATGTTACAACATACAGTACAATACTTACCTGGTAGGTCACTTGAGATTAACACTTAATTAACATTATCTAATTGTTTATTAGCGAAATTTAGATACAGGATTTAGAACTTAATTGGAAAATTGAATATAACTGGACTTTCTCTTAGGAATGGTATATTTAATTTAAGGGTATGACAGCTTAAAAAGGTAAGTTTTTAGTTTAGACCTGAATTCTGTTGGACTTGTTATGGATCTTAGTTCCGGAGGGAGTTTATTCCAAGACTTCACCAAACTTAGTATTTGGCTTGCGCTTAGGTTCCATCAGTCTGCCTACAGCTGATGATGTTGCTGATCTAAGAGTTGACTGCCTCAGACCAGTGTTTTCCGGGAAGCATAGTTCAGAGATGTAGGGTGGGGCCATTTCATTGATGGATTTAAACACGACCCAGAACAATTTGTACTGGATTCTTTCAGGGCACTTGAGCCAGTGAAGGTTACGAAGGTGTTCTGAAATGTGCGAATATTTATGTTATTCATGCAATATAAATGTTATTCTTTATTAAGGCGAAGCTTAATGCCAAATCACTATTTTGATTAATCTTGATAACGAATTAGTAAACATTATGAATACCAAAAAATATACTTTAGATAAATTGAAGGTTTTCCTATCGTTTTGCTTGAGTAGAATACAAACAAAAAAATAAATTACTTAAGAAAAAATATAAATGTAAGCTACCAAAAAAAACATTTTTTCAATAGAAATGTATGAACGCGTTTAGAAAACAACTTTAAAAAAATACATTATTATAGCTAAGATTATCTGTAACAGTTTCATTTCATTAACTTTTTTGCTTTCTTATAAATTTTTTTACAAAATAAATAAATACCAGTTTTGTGCTTGAAATCGAACGTTTCTAGACTGCGTTTGTCAAGCGATTTTAGTGCCTATTACCTACAATATAAGGTATACCAAGAATACACACATTTTTGGCTTGTAGATTACTAGCTGTACCCCGCCACTCTATGCTGTGGCTCAGTCTGTATGTCAATAATTCAATTTGCGTGATTTGAGAGGGATCTCTGAAATATTAAATTGAACAGAACTTGAAAATCAGCTTAGAAATTTGATGAATTGTTAAAATCATACAGTTTAAAAAAAATTACCCTTGTCTTATAGACGTCGCACATTACAATAAAAATGGATATATTTATTGAAGACACTATCTAGTTTGCATTTGGTTCGGGAAAAAATTAAAATCATACAAAAAGAATTAAGTCCCCACATACCCAATTTCTACCGATTTGTAACAAGTTTTTCGTCACTCTTTAAGTTTTTAGGCTCCAAAAAAAATATATGTTATTTTTGATGATAATATCTATACATTTGTTACGCCGAAACGTTAACTATATGAAATTTCCACGATAGAAAAAAATCGCAAAGTAAACTCCGAAAATTATTTAAAACACGTTTTGTTCCGTTTCTTAATATGTTATAGGCATGAAAAAAATCACAGTGTATCTTTAAATTCAAATAAAGCAGTTGGCGAGAGATTTTTGCTCTACTTCAAACGGGTGGTGATTTATTAAATATTTTCCCCATTTTCACTTAATTTTTCCCTCTAAAATTCGTATTTACATATCTCACTTTCAAACCATCTTTGAAGGTTTACTAAGGGGCCTGAAGAAAATGAGGATAATATCGGTTGCTCTTAGTAAAATTTGGATAATATCGGTTGCTCTTAGTAAAATTTGGATAATATCGGTTGCTCTTGGTAAAATTTCGATAATATCGGTTGCTCTTAGTAAAATTTGGATAATATCGGTTGCTCTTAGTAAAATTTGGATAATATCGGTTGCTCTTGGTAAAATTTCGATAATATCGGTTGCTCTTAGTTAAATTTGGATAATATCGGTTGCTCTTAGTAAAATTTGGATAATATCGGTTGCTCTTAGTAAAATTTGGAAAATATCGGTAGCTCTTAGTAAAATTTGACCGAAGGAGAGCGGTCGAACTAGCTCAGTGATAGAGCAGAATAAAATGACACATGTATCTTTTCAGGTGACAGTTTATAACCCGCTGGGCCACGTCATTAACCATTACGTCAGGGTCCCAGTAACAGGCAGCGATTATATCGTCCAGGATAATGATGGTCAGTACTTTCTCTATACCACTACCCACTGTAATACAATTTACACTAGCAATGCTTCCACAATTCTTCTAGCACATTTAACTAACTAACTAACCATCACGCCGTTTCTCCGCAGGGATAGGCAGAGAGGACAGACCGACAAACAACACGGTCTTGGCACACACTTCTTGACTCATTCACATTCATACATCGTCTCACACATACTCTTCTATTGTTCTGACTCTTGACATGGCCCGACTCGAGTATATGATTCACTTGGTCGTGCCACGTCTCCCTCGGGCGTCCCCGACTTCTGCTACCATTCGCATTTGCATCATATATCCTCCTTACACTACTATCTTCGCTCATTCGCTCTACATGCCCAAACCATCTAAGCGTTCCTTACTCATTACGCTTACATCAGCCTTGCACTCTTTGCGGATCTCCACATTCCTCATACGATCAAACAAATGAAACAAGATGGTTTTACCACACATACGCCTCAGGGATCTCATTTCAACAACATTTAATCTACTTTCATCCTTTCTTTGCCAGTTCCATGGCTCACTTCCATACATCAAGGTAGGTACCAGCACTCCGTTGTGGACTGCTAATTTCGCTTCTTTTTACCTTTAACATGTGCGTCATATATTCTCCTAATAATCTTCTTCTACCATTCACATTTGCATCGTATATTCTCCTTACACTCCTTTCTTTGCTCATTCGCTCTACATGCCCAAACCATCAAAGCGTCCCTTTCTTGATCTTACTCATTACGCTTACATCAGCCTTGCACTCTTTGCGGATCTCCACATCTCTCACACGATCATACATAGTTTTACAACACATACGCCTCAAGGATCTCATTTCTACAGCGTTCAGTCTACTTACATCATTCCTCTGCCAGTTCCATGAATCACTTCCATCCATCAGGGTAGGTAGCAGCACTCCATTGTGGACTGCTAGCTTGGCTTCTTTGGACAATGTTTAGTTAGCGCCAACTGCGTTCAGTCCTCCATGAATGGAGTTACCTGCATTTCCCCTTGTTTCAATATCTCTGTCAGCCTTCCCATCTCTCTAGAACATACTTCCTAAATACACAAACTCATCCACCTGCTCCAAGTATTCCTCATTCACAGCTATATTGCACACTGTTTTCGTACTCTCTCTTTCAAACACCGTGACTATAGACTTACTTACATTCATCATTAACTCGTTCTTCACGCATACTTCGTTCATCCTAGACACGAGAGACTGCAGATCATCCATTTTGCACATTTTGTTTATATATTCACGCCTTGAAGAGTACCGCTGCCTCTGGAACGATTTATGAGATCAACCAACAATTTTGCCACAGATCACCTTTGGTAATTTATCACGGTGCCATAATGGGAAGGATATTTTCAAATATACGTTACTCCTGGAAACATTGATCCCTAAATTCAAACCTCAAATATTTAACATTCCTACAACTTCCTTTCCTTAAAAAAGAGCCTCCACACAACATCCTAAAAGATGAAGTAAGTCCCGAGGGAAATTATTTTCCTCGTGGCTTCCTGTGTGCAATAGTAGTCCTCAATAGTGCATAACATAGTAAACTAAGTATGAACTATACTGGGTGTATCGGCACGTACCCGACAAACTTTAACCAGCTTTTCCTTAGCACATTTGGAGTAAAAAATGTTATGGGCACTTTGCTGTCCGGTAACATTTTTTTTCAATTAAAAACAAAAAATTATTAAAAAATCCACACTCCGTCACTGTCATTGGCATTGTTTTTCGTGTTCAACAGCTGTTATTAGCAAGTG
This sequence comes from Hesperophylax consimilis, assembly GCF_061612785.1. Lineage (NCBI taxonomy): Eukaryota > Metazoa > Arthropoda > Insecta > Trichoptera > Limnephilidae > Hesperophylax > Hesperophylax consimilis. Next base: position 535,210 of record NC_142852.1, read on the forward strand.
TGTCAAAAAGCGTCTTCGCTCTTTAATACACACTAAATAATAATAATTCAAAATGAGACGAATGGTGCCATGCCATATTGTTGTGATTGTAAAAGCGCGGCAATGTAGGTACGTACGTATATTATTCAACGAAACTCGAATAAAATATTGCCAGATGGGTTTTCAAACTGTGACAAAGGATAAAACAGTGGCGACATGTGGTGAAAATATGAATGATAGTTTTTTTATTAAAAAAAATTTTACCGGACAGCAAAGTGCCCATAACATTTTTTACTCCAAATGTGCTGTAGCTGCAATAGCTGGTTAAAGTTTGTCTGATACGTGCCGATACACCCTGTATAAGAAGGTACAATGCAAGTTGTCATTTTACAAAGGAGTTCAATAATTGTATGCTGCTATGAAAGTAATTACACAGCAATGTGTAGTCACTTTATTGATATTTATAAAAATAAACATGAACAGTTTGTATTTAGCAATTATTAATTACCTCAGATTGGGTATTTACAGAACATTTTTTAATTGATACAGCTATAAAAGTTACACACGAATGAAAGATAGTATATCAGGAGGTTGTACAACGGAGTTTGATAAGTGTTTATTGTAATATAATAACTTGGTTAAAATAACATTAATAATAAACATGAACCTCGCATTATTACTGTTATTTAATTTATTTATTTATAGATAGATACAAAAGAAAGTACAAATTACTTATTAGGAAGCTTTGCTTGTCCAACTAGGAAAGTTTCCCGTTCCAGGACAGACAAATTGACAGGTGTAGTTCATATTATTCCTTAAGAAAAGTACATAATTACATAACAAATTTTTTTTTTCTCTGCAACTAAATAGTGTATTGAAAAAAAAAATTAATACAAATATTGTTTTATTTTTTTACAGTAAGTGCCACAAATGCCACTTTATGCAAACTATAAATAGTACCTGATTTAGTGCTACCTTTGTAACGGTATAGTGAATTTGGTGCATTACTACGTACGTCGTATACATGGTGTTATTTATTGTTTATTTATTACAAATCATCACCGCTATAAGGTACCAAGTTTCACACAGCGAGGCTTAGGACGGGTTGTTATGGAGAATTTGAACAATTCATCAAATTTCAACAATTCATCAATTTTCGGGTTCTCTAAAAGTCTTATTCAAGGTTCTGATATGATATCATTAGGCTGGTTGCTTGACAGAACTGAAATAATAACAGAACTTGAAAAAATCTTACACAGAACATGAAAATCAACTTTGAAATTTGAAGAATTGTTCAAATTCTCCGAAACAACCGGTCCTTAGTGTTAGTGTGCGTGTATTGAAGCCTTTCAGCAATGATGTAGTCGGAGCAATCAGTCTTCAGGGCGCAAAACCATAAATCCCGGGTATAAAAACATCGAAAAGGATGTAGAAACACTGCGAAGCAATATCAGAACTCAATGAAATGTGGTAGGAATTTTGGTCTAGTGATCAGGAAAAAATTATAAAACTACATTACATCGACTCATTCCAGTGCAGATATAATACGTGTCTTCCTCGGGTCTCCCCCACTTCTTCTGCCATTCACTCCTCACTCCTTGCACCTATAAGAACAACCTTTGAAATTTTCAGCAGAATTTATGCAGTAGTTTTTCAGTTGCTTAAATTTCCATTTAATTATATAGATTGCCATCGAATTGTAGATCAATTGCTAGTTTGGACTCTTGGGTATATTTTAACAAATTTTGCACACTTGGCCTCCAAAACACGAGGATAGACTTCAGCTACTCACAACTATTTTTTTCACAGGAAAAAAGATGGCTACCCAAATAGTAACAATATCAAGTAGCACCGTACGCCAGTTGCACCGCAACTCCAACGCAACAGAAGAACTGGTATTCCTCGCAGAAGATCTTCCTCCACTAGGATACCGTTCCTACTACGTGTCGCCCGCTTCCAACGGTAGTGGTGGATTCGACCGCACAGCTAATCTGCTGCCATACGAGCGGGCCCAACAGGGAGTTCTTGCAGACCAGGGACGAGGACAGGTTGACAAGCAAGAAGAGGTTGAAGGGGATGACTTCAATGAGAAGTTGAAGGAAGCGATCGATGAGGAGTATTCCATTGGAAATGACGTGAGTACAATTTATCACTAACTGATATCAATGCATGAGCTAACCCATAGATGGCATTTGAGAATAAATAAAAAGAGAATACCTAGGTTGGGGTCCATATTATTCCAACTGCCTGCTAGTTAAAATATAATAGCCGTTGTCAATCTATCACAATAGAAGTCCAAGTGTTTTGTTGAAGCCGGAGTTTTATTGACTAAGAGAATTTGTGAAAAAACTCCCTAGATACAAAACTAACCTTTATTAACGTAAGTAATGATAAAATGAAAAATAATAAACTCTTCGTTTCAACCAGTTTTATTGTTTTAGATTTAACCGACATGTTTTGCGAGCAATGTTCACCTCGTCTGGGTTTATTTATAACTAAATTACAAATATAGACGCAAAAATGTAGTGTAAGAAGGAGTTTGAATCATTTGAATGTTTGTTACAAAGATTGGAAATAAACAACAGTTTATTCAAGTGTACCTCAGGGACTCGCTTTGGGTACACTTCTATTAAATGCCTTCTTTTTAAATCTGAAAACCGTGCTGTAATTACATTAAAAATACACTATTTGCTAACATTACGTAATGAATATTTATTTTGTTTTTCAGAAACTTAGACTGTCCATTGACCCGCAAACTGGTTTCGTCAGCAAGCTGTACGTTGCCAATAAGAATCTTACCATTACCCTTCGCCAGGAGCTTCTTTACTACGAGGGACAAATTGGAAACAATGCGGTACCACAAAACAGGTCGGACACAATATACTGTATTTATTAAAGTTACAATTTGATACTTGTCAAATGATCTTCTGCTATGTAAGTTAAAGCATCTGCAGGCCCTTTATAGTTCGTTCAGCTTCCGAGAGGCTAACTTGACCCTGGCTTCGATGGAGCCCCCGTGCCTGAGCTGGTCACTTAGAGGTACACCAAGCATATCAATGGAAGACATGTCGGGAAGATTGCTTCCGTTGAAGGAGACTAGTGTATTTACTAAATAAGGTTTAGTTTACAACGCGACAGTTAGTTGTAAGAAGAATGTTTTCTGTGCAAAAAAAAACACGTCTTGATTTCGAGTATTTTTTGTTATTCAGATCGTCCGGAGCTTACATCCTCAGGCCGACTGGACCAACAGCAAAGTCCATCTCAGCTAAACCTGAAAACAGAGTGTATAAGGTATGCTTCATCTTCAATTCATTAATTATAATTCAGCCAGGTTATAGTGACAAAATTATTTTCTGTGTTTTATCGAAATCAGTGAAGGTGGGATTAGTCATCCTGCGGTTTTAATAGATTCCAATACGAAATAATCTTTAATTCATAATTAATGCGGTTTATAGAATAGATGAGTTATGCGTGAACTGCATTCCACTGCGACTGATTGGGAACTGACGCCCGGGAGTGGAAGTGTAGAGAGAGGAATGGACCATGGAATTATTTATTACCGTAGCAAAATCTCGATTCCCGATCAACAAAAGCAATTCACTTCTGTTTCCGCAAACAAATCCAAAGAATTTAAAATCGCAGGTGTTTGTCGAAATTACATATAAAAGGTTTTCGATTACAATCTATTACAAGAAGTCACACCAGAAATATATTACAAGAATTCGCACTAGAAAGGATCTCCTGATACGAAAGAGTTTATACGGAAAGGTATCAAAAGATAATATATCTATGTATATTTGGGATCGAAATCATTAATAATACACGTAATGTCCTACATTGGTTTGTATGTTTAGGGAGCATTGGTGGAAGAACTGTACCAGCGGTTCTCCGACTGGGCGTCTCAGACCATCAGGATATATAAGGACAGCAACCATGTTGAGTTTGAATGGGTGGTCGGACCCATCCCTGTGGAGTGAGTAACCCTCTTGTGAATCCAGTCATCCAATCATTCAGTCATCCTGTCATTCCGCCGTCCTGTCCTCGTGTCATCACGTAATCCGGCCCTCGTGTCATCATGCCATCCGGTAATTGTATCATCCCGTCATCCTATCGTAATCCTGTCATCCTGTCATCGAGTCATTATGTCACCCTGATATACTGTCATCACGTCATCCCTTCATCCCGTAATCCTATTATTAACCTGTCATGCCGTCATCCTGTCATTATGTCATCACGTCATCCGGCCCTCGTGTTATCATGCCATCCAGTAATTGTATCATCCCGTCATCCTGTCACCTTGTCATCGTGTCATTATGTCACCCTGACATACTTTCATCCCGTCATCCCGTTATCCCGTCATCCTGTTATCCTATTATCAACCTGATATCCTGTCATTATGTCATCCTGTCATCCTATCGCCAACCTGTCATCCCATTATCCAACCATCCAGCATTCTTAGTAAAAAAACTTGTTTTTTACACTTTGATTTTTTAGTAAACATGTATAAAATTCTTTGGTTACGTGCTGTTACAACTGTTCATAGATTTTTCAAATTTATCATTATTTTGTGCAATCCTTCTAAAGCGTGATTGAAAACAACTGCTCTCGATATTGCCAAGCAAACAACCGCTGCTTACGTATCGAATTTGTAATTGCATTAATTTCTACTGCTAGTGAGTGATCAAGTTACTTTGTCTCTGTCTCACTTAGGAAGCTCTCATAGAAATACAAAAATTAGACTAATGTTATTTTCATTTGGTGATAATATCCAATTTGATGGTTTTTTAAAAAATAATTTTTGATCTTTGATAATGTTTGCAGAGATGGCATCGGCAAAGAAGTCATTTCCAAGTTCTCATCAGATATGCAAACCGCTGGTACCTTCTACACAGACGCCAACGGGAGGCAGCTGCTCAAGAGGGTCCGAAACCAGAGACCAACGTGGACCCTGGATCTTGCAGAACCGGTTGCTGGTAAATCCGCATAATGCGTACAGCCAAATAATATTAATAATGTCATATAAAATATTTCCATGCCGTCGTTGTACTCTAACTTTGAGTTCTTTTCATCTTTTCCATTTGGGAGGTGGGCAAAGGTACCGCCACCGCGGGTACCATTTATTGGATAACCAACACCTCTGGTTTCAAGCTTCAACCAGTGACTTGGCAGCAGTGACTCCAGCTGGACCCATCGCCTAGAACCGCAATGGGAAAATGCAGTCATACGTCCGTAACTCCTGGACACATTGAGCCCCCAGATTGAGATTGAGCTCCACACAGCATCATCAAAAGCGACAGAGACCCGGGAATGGGAAATGAGAATGGGTGCTTTCTACGACTCGTTCTTGAGTTAAACAGCTCATCTGTGGAACTACTTGCTGGCCTCTGTGTTCTTCCCTCCTCCAACATGGGTCTCTCAAGACCTGTGTTCATTCCTTCCTCTCATCTAAAAGACCCTAAAAAGAATTGAATTTAAATAATTATTATGAAGGAATACAGTTTAAAATCTCGCATGCACCAACAACTGAATTTAGGATGTTTACTAATAAATTGACAAAATCTTTTTCTTTCAATATTGTAAATATTTCACATCTGATCTTCGCAGGATCAGACCCTTGCTAGAACTGGGTAGAACTGTAATGAATTGCTTGGATTATAGGAAACTATTACCCTGTAACATCTGTGATCGCTATCCACGACGAAAAGACTGGCCTGGACCTGTCAGTGCTGACCGACCGGGCGCAAGGAGGAACATCTCTGAAGGACGGGGAGGTGGAACTTATGGTGAGGATCGAGGACCCACTTTGAACCTTTGTCTATCTTTGTCATGCATATTTTAATCACTTAGACCACGTAGTCAAGGCCAGCTCTTAGCCAAACGGTAAGGGTAAGGCTATCGATTAGCAAGCTAGATGCCGCTTGTTCAAATCCCGGCGTGTGCAAGTAAACTTAATTTGATTAATTTGTGTTATTTAACATTTTACTCATTTAAAATAATAAATAGTTCAAAATTGAAGACACTCTCAGTGCCGTTCTGGTGTAAGACCACCATATAAAATTGGAAACGTTGCTTGAAAGGGCTTTGGCAGTGTTTGGCGACCAGATATAAATAGCCAGATACTCCCCCATCTCCACTACTTTCAGCCTTACAACATACTCCAATTGGGATGCTATAGTCTCACTGGCTCCAGACGGTTGAGAACAGTTGGGACTCTTGTGCAAAAAATAAAAAAAAATATATCATTTAAATCTCAAATAGTTTTTCATCTGATTTCAAAAACCGTATTTCGTATTGAAATGCGTTCATAAACATTGAAATTATTTGAAATTGAATGTCAACATTTTTTTGTTGAGGCTCTAGCGATTAATCAGTTATTTGTTTTTCCACTTTCGAGTCGAGTCGTACCCATGGAATAATTGATAATATTTGAAGTAATCGCGTCTCTATACGAAGTAAAATGATGACAAACTTATATGTGCAGGTCCACAGGAGACTACTGCATGACGACGCATTTGGTGTGGGAGAGGCACTTAACGAGACGGAAGGAGAGAGAGGGTTGGTAGCCAAGGGGACGCATTACCTTCACATCGGAGGCGCTCAGGACAAAGGTATGATGAACCCTTTTTTTGGAAGACCGTAAAAGATAAAGTATATTCACAAAATATACCTATTACCATAAGAATCCATAAACGATTACAATCAAAAGCTCCGCACCGAGCCGAAACTCATCGTGTGCGGGGAAAATCTGGTGGCTTGCTTTCCGCTTCTAAAATCCACCGAGCCGAACCAAAAAGCCGTGGCATCTGGCAAAGTTGGTAGCGCGGTTGACTCCGGTCTCTAGGAACGAAGGTTCAATCCTCAGTCAAACCAAATTTTTAATAAATATGTTTTAAAGTTTTAAAAGACGATAATTGTTTTATAATTAAATATATATTTTAAATAATTAATTTTTAATTTTAAATTAAATATCCCACTAGAAGACTTACAATATCATTTTTCATTAAATACTCTAAAAATGCACACATTGGAAGACAGGCGTAAAATAAACGACTTAACTTTTTTATTCAAGATTCTAAACTCTAAATTCGACTGTTGCGAACTTCTGCAACTCATAAACTTACGAATACCTACAATAACAACACGACAAAATACACTATTCCACTGCAACACACATAAGCGCAATTACATTGCGAACTCCCCAATACAACAGTTTCACACTATGGGAAACCAATAGGTACTTAGGTGATGTCGATATATTTAATATTAACTTTGCGAATTTTGTGGATTACGTAAAAGACTTATTTCAACACTATTCCTAAATGGATGTTATATTTTTGTAAGCCAGTCAAATCGCTGTATTTTTTAATTTATGTTCTTTTATTTTTTAATATTTCTTTCTCATGTTTCAAAACTGTCATTAAAATTGTACCACCTACATGTAAAAGCCCTCTGGGCGTTAAATAAATGAATAAATAAATATGAATATTAACCCACCTCCCGACATCTGACTGAGCTGATACTCGGCAAATAGACTCGACGTCAATGACAATGCATTCTATCAACTTTTGGTGGCAATCGCATACACATACGCGAACATGTACGCAATTCTCTGAAATTAGATGACATCACAGCAGATGATTTAATAAATAAATGTCGGTCCTACCCAATCTGTATTTGGCGCAGTTGTTAGCGCAGTTGGCTCCAGCTTCTGGGGAGGAGGGCTCAATCCCCAGTCAAACCAAAACAAATATTTTTTCTTTGAAGTTGGCTATTAGCAAGTCAACACAACTAGGTCGAAAATTAAAAAATAAAAAAAATTCTTGCTTTTATCACATATTTTGTGATTTTTTCCTCATCTATTTTTAAATTGAAATATAAGTATACTAGATTTGTAATACCTAATAATCTCTAAAATATACCTGGTCCTTTATGTAAGAATTCACTTGCACATATTTAACAATACAAATTTATAATTCTTGAACTTCCAATGGGTTTAAGGTCATCAACAATTGATTTAGACTTAAGAGTTTCGAGTTTGTCTTTTGACTGTTGACCTTTGATTGATTACTTTTTACTTTTGATTGTCCACTTTTGACTTTGACATTTGACTTTTTTTATTTGACTGTTGTACACTTCATTTACCTCGTAATAATTTATAATAAAAGATATAAGTCAGTTTTAGACCACTTTAATTTTAATAACGCTAGTATATTGAATAACCAAATTCATTTATCTTTTAGTCCCATTCCAAATATATTTCCAGTAAACCGCTCTGTTATTGTCGGAATTCCCGCCATTACCCGTCCCCCTTTGTTAACCTCCCACTCAAACACCTAAATTATATATTTTTTTTTTGTGTATATTTCTGTCAATATTTTGTATCATAGATTAGTTTTAATATTCTCCTGATGAAGGAAGGATGCTTCCGAAACCGGTAGAGTGCAATTAAAATTAAAGTGGTCTAAAACAAATTTATATATTTTATTGTTTAACATTTGACTTTCGACTTCTGAAATCTTTTTTATTATTTATTAACCAATAAATTAACATACATTTTTTTTGGTATAATCCATCTCACTAGGCTGAGCCTGTTCCGGGGTGGCGGGAGTTTGATCTAATTTTAGATACTGCGAATTTACATAGAATCAAAGATATAAATAAAAAGAAATATGGTAAAGATAAATAATAAGATAGATAAAAATTTAAAAACAAACATAATAAATAATGAAAATACAAAAAAAAATAATGAGGACACAGGAAATAATTCAGGCGTGGAGTGTGCTATAATTTTTAGTATTATAGATGTTATCTGTCCGCAGTATACAATGAATTGTTGACTATCCATGTGTGGATTTTGTGTCTTATATTTACACTTGTTGCGAGGTCTTTAAGAAATTTGACTGTTGACAATTGACTTTTGATTGTTGACCTTTGACATTAAACTTTTGACTTGTGTTATGTCCGTTGGATGACCGTTGTTGGTTGTTTGCAGGAGCCGTTGCTCGGAGACAGCTGATCTTGGTCAAGCAGCTAGAACCAGCAGTCCTGGCCTCCAACGCAGATAACTTCACATTCTCCCAGTGGCAGCAGGCCAGGAATGAGGTAACTTATCAACGATTCTCAATGGGAATGTATGGCAAACTACACGATATGTTGAAAAAGGCCAAGCCAACATATGTTATCAAAGATTACATGACAGTTGACCCCCCGACCATAAATAAACATACAAATAATATATCTAATCAGGAAAACCTTCCTTGACCTAACACCGGACATGATGTTAAAAATATATAAAACATATGTGCGACCTCTCCTGGAATATGCTTTCCAAATATGGAGTCCTTACTTCGCAAAGGATATAAATCTGTTAGAGAGAGTACAGAGACAAAATACCAAGAGCTCTGAAAGATCTACGATACGAAGATAGACTCAAGGAACTAAGATTACCAACCTTACAAGAAAGAAGAGAAAGGGGTGACTTGATCGAGACTTTCTAAATTTTATCTGGACATTACAGTTGCCCTAGCATCCAAGAAATCTTCACTACTAATAAAAATATAAATCTCCGTGGACACAATTACCAAAACGCCTTTTGCATCTAATCCTAGAAAACAGTTCCTTGCAAATAGAGTAGTGGATGCTTGGAACAAACTCCCACAACATGTCATATGCAACAAATATAAATCAATTCAAAGCTCTATTGGATTCACATTTGGAGAGAAGAAAGGACTTAGTTCAAACTTAAAACAACTCAATTACTGGCAAACTTGTTGCGAAATCAGATATGAGCGCATCAGCAGGATGCTGCCTGCTCATTACATAATAATAAAAAATGTATTTAGATGTATACAATTTTTATTTATTTGGGTTTTTTTCATGAATTATAAGAACAGAATACACCTAGTGAGAAAATTACCTATTATAGAAAATTATACACAGCACGAAAAAGCATTAAACTGATAAACTAAATAATATATGCAACAGTGACATAAAATATAAAAGAAACTGGAACAATACTACATATACGACAAATCACTCGCAAAGATTCAACAAAGTGCTGGTATAGATTACACTTGGTTATATAAATGGAGTCAGTAAATATATAAATAGTCCCCCCAAACTTGTTGCCAGATTTATATTTTTTTATTTATTTTTTTTTTTATTTAAATAAAGCAAGACAAAAATATATATTACAGTAAATAATAAAATAAAATACAGAAAAAAAACAGAAAAGTTCCAATAAACTACTTTTCAGTAGTTTGTCGATGGCAACTTCACATAAAAAATATTAAAAAAAGACAAAACTTATTTTACTTAATGACAACAGTGATAACAATAAAAAATAACAAACTGTTTTAAAAATATAAAAACATATACACAACCGTGATAGTATCTACCAATAGTTTGTATTAGACTCTAATACAGACTATTTCTTTCAGCGAGCCAATTTTTCAACATAATATTTGTTTTTACATTAATTTGTACATTTTTTTTTTATTTCAGCAGGTAACATATTTAAGCAACTAGGTATCATGTAGTCCAGTGTTCTTTGTCCATATTTTTTTAAATGCTTAGGTACAATTAGTCCTTAATTTAACGTAAAACGAGTGTTGTAAGTTTGGTCCAGTCTATTTATGTATATAGGGCTATTCATATGCTGAAATATAATTTTATACCACAGAATTGATCTTACCGAGAAAATTTTAAGATTCTGATAAAGGTATGGAACATTATGCCTTTGTTCGTATAAACTTTTATGAGCTAATAATTTAACTAGTGAATTTTGAACTGATTGAACATGGTTTATATTTGTTTTACATGAAAGTCCCCAAGCTGTGATTCCATACCTTATAATTATGCATCCTATTGGCTAGTGAGAGTGTCTGATTGTGTATGTGTTGTAGAAGAATGTTACATTTTGTCTTGTGTTCCTAGTCGGTATATTGAATTTAATAGTGGTGACGATGGCAGGGCTGTCAATTAAGTTGTTAATGAATCTGTGTAATACAAACAGGTCTGACATAATTCTCCTGTCAGACAGCGCTATTAGATGCAATTTATTTATCAAACTGACATAATTAATGTATTCAATTGGAATTTTGAGCTTAAAATGTATGAACCCAAGAAATTTGTGCTGATATTGTTCTATATTGTCAGAGTGAACTTTATACAAAGACGACCAAATAAGTGAATTGTATTCCACTTGAGTTTTAACTACCTAACGAAATATAGATCGTTCTCATCTGAGGCATGAGTTCCCAAACTTATTGGTGTGTATTGTACTGTTGCTTATACGTCCAACAGATGGCGGTATTTTTTAAAATAAAGCATGCAGTTCACATCTACTTAATATATATAGGCATATAAAAACACACGCGTATTTGAATGTAACGTTGCGTCAAAATTTCAAAGCAATCGGTGAAGAATTTTCGGAGATTTAAGATTTTGAACAAACGAACGCTTACATTTTTTTATTTATATAGATAGAGTTGCACAAAAAACACTTAGTTATGAAAAACGCATTAAATTATTGGCTTAAATAATAATATTTGGATGATTTTTACAACGCCGTTTTTGTGCAAAATCACCTCAAGGGTGCTGTACAAATATATAATACATTTTTACAATGATCTATGTTATTACTAACAATATATGGAGATAATATACAGTACCATACTTACCTCGTAGATCACATACGATTAATACTTCATCAAAATTAAATAATTGTTTATTAACGAAATTTAGAAACAGGATTTAGGACATAATTAGAAATAACTGGACTTTCTCTCAGGAATGGTAAATTTAATTTAAGTGTATGATAGCTTAAAAAGGTAAGTTTTTAGTTTAGACCTGAATTCTGTTGGACTTGTTATGGATCTTAGTTCCGGAGGGAGTTTATTCCAAGCCTTCGGCCCAGATACTCCGAAAGCGCGATCACCAAACATAGTATTTGGATTGCGCTTAGGTTCCATCAGTCTGCCTACAGCTGCTGATGTTGCTGATCAACTTTGGAAATTGCTATAAAAAACTTCCTTCCTAAATCTGCAATAGCAGAAAATGCTCTTTCCCACAAGTCAGTGCTGGAAAATCATATCAACTGCTTTTATTGTTGTAATTAACTCAGTAAAAAGCAGAATTTTGAATTATTTCATTTTAGATATATTGTATGAAAACTATCAATTGAGAGCATTGTGCATCATCTTTGCTCTCATCCAACAGTATTGCAAATATATGTGTTTTATGGCGTTCTTTCGTGGTCCAAGAACGATCACATTTGCTTCCAAAATAAGTTTTGGCGAGTGTTTACGATTAACTAAAAAGGTATATTTATATATCCTGCTCCCCTCTTAGTAAGTCCTTTCGTCCCCCTTAGGAGGAGCGCCCCCACTTTGAAAAAACCTGATCTAAGGAATTCAATTTTTATATTAGGAGAAACCTCTCCCTACAAAAAGCTCTCCTGGAAAATTTACTGATTTTTGTTTAGGATATTTTTAAACTGATAAACTAGGAAATGCGTAAACAGCTCACTACAAGTTGTCCTGCTCAAATTACGAATAAAATGCTATCTTTAATTCTTTATTTCAGTTCAGCGGCTTGACAACCGAACTTCCTGCAAACGTCCATCTCTTAACAGTCGAGCCTTGGAAAGATAACACAGTCCTCATTCGCCTTGAACACTTCTTGCAAAAGACGGACGACCCAGCAGACTTGTCCAAACCTATCGTAGTCAATGTTAAGAGAATCTTTTCCGGAATTGATGTCCTCACTGTAAGAGAAACCACGCTAGGAGGAAACGTTTACCTGGAGGAGTCCAACAGGATGGAATGGAGATCCGAACAATTCAAAGAAGTCGAAATCAACTATGTCGAAGACAATTCCGTGCCACAGATGAACCAATCCAAATACACCGAGACAGAGACGAATCAAAACAATCCCAAAGATATTGCAGACGATATTGCTTACATGAAGAAACAAATCAAAGACAACGCAAAGAAGATTCGAGATATTCAGACGGCGGTCGTTCAAACAACAGCTGATTTGTCGCATACGAAAAAGCACAAGACAGACAAGTCGAACGAACTCAGAGTTATGACAGAACAGCTAAAAGAACTGTCGAGGAAGCTGCAAAATCTACAAGATCTGGAGGGTACTAATAAAAGTCATGAAAAGAAAATGCAGAAGAAGCATAATAAGGATAGAGAAGTTAGAGATGATTACTATCCAACTGGAGAGTCTAATTACAGAGAGAATGATGAACTCGGAGATGGATATTTTGAAATAACTCTTGAACCAATGCAGATCAGGACTTTTATCCTAACTGCTAAGTTCTTGGATTAGATAGAAAAGTGGTTGTTTCCAATCTTTCCTTAGCGACGCTAGTAAAATATATAAGTATATTTTTTTATGTGACACCTGTAACAGCGCCCTTGTCTATAGAGTGTATTTTTGTAGTTAACAGATAATTTTTACAAAACATTAGCACTGCATTTTTTTCCGTAATGTTTCAGTTTTCTATAACATTTTTACCACCGAAATAAAACGACTTTTGTAAATATTTTATATAACTCATTTGACTGTAAGTTTTTTTTGTAAATAATGAAGTCACATTAAAACTAAAATAATCTAATTATTGGTTTTATTTATATGTTTATACTATACACAGATTGAACCCTAGAGCCTCTGACAATTTGCAATGAGAATACGGATTCCGCAAGGAGAAAACTAACTGATATAAAATCTTGCTGATTTATTAAGATTCTCTTGAAATTATTTGTGACCTGGGTAAAAGCTACACTGCAAGCTCTTAAGGAATGAATTGAAAGGTTGCTTTTTATATTTTAACATAAAAGAGGAATGTATTATGGCACATAATTATTTATTTATTACACGCCCTAGTGGGCTTTTCTTTAAAAAAAATACAAGCATTTTGTATCAGAGTAAACACTTAAAAATTAATACAATAAAGAAGAATGTAAACATAATGACAAAAATGAATCCTCACGCATATAATTGAATTTAAAAGATTCAACAAAACAAAATAGTAGAAGCGGAGAAGTTATATACCCATATAGGTCTATTTGTGTCTAGAAGAATAAAAGTGATAGAATATACAACATTTATACTGATTAGTTTTAAGATGAAATATATCACCCAGATCAGAAAGATTGTGAAGTCTCCGAATCAGAGAATTTTGGTAAGCTAGTGTCCTGGTGTTATTGAAGTAAAAAGGTAAGAAATGTCGGCATGATTTTTTGGGAAAATAGATATTGATACATTGAAGTAATTTGGGACAGTCAATTTTAAAATGTAGTATTCTTTGTAACAGTATTAAATCTGTGCTTATTCTTCTTTCTGAAAGTTTCAATAGAGACATTTTATCCAAGAGGTAATTGTAATTTATGTTTTGTATAGGAATATGCAATTTATAAACCTTAGAAACTTCCGTTGAATCTTTTCAATGCTATCTGTTTTATAGTGAATACCCCACAAGAGTCCCAACTGCTCCCGTCTGGAGCCAGTGAGACTATGGCATCCCCAATTGGGGGATGTTGTGAGGCTGAAGGTAAGTGGGGAAGGGAAAGAGGAAGGTGGAGAAGTACCTGGCTATTCAGATCTAGTCACTAAACACGGCTAAAGCCATTTGGAGCAACGTTTCAATTCTGAATGGTGGTCTTACACCAGGGCGATACTGGTAGTATCTTCCACTCTGGAACGTGCCGCAAATACACTATATATTATTTTAATTAATTAATTGTGAAATAACACAAATTAGTCAAATAAAATTTATTTGCGCACGCCGGGTTCGAATCCGCGACCTTCGGAATGGTAGTCCAATGCGTTACCACTGGACTATGCCGGCCGTCTGAATGAATATTGAAAAATGTAATAGTAATAGAAACATAATTATGTAAGTATAATATGAAACTAATATGGACCCTCTTTTCAAAGCGCAAAAAGCCTTAATTAAAGTTATCACAAAAAAACCTTACAGATTCTCGACAATACAGTTATTTAAGGACTTCACCGTACTGAACATACAGCAACTATACATAAAAACTATAACTTCATATTACCAAAAAGACAAACTTAACCATCATACTATACAACACAATTACGAAACAAGAAACAGACATCAACACATGACCCCGAAGATAAATACCACCTATGGACAAAGACATTTTCAGAATCTGGCCCCAAAATTTTTCAATTAAATGGAAAAAGATATTAAAGACCTGGCAACAAGTGTAAATATAAGAAACAAAATCCACACATGGATAGTCAAAGTTAACAAAGGCATTGTATATTGCGGACAGATTACATCTACAATGCTATAAATTATAGCACACTCCACGCCTGAATTTTTCTCTTTTGTTCTCATTCATTTATTTGTATTTTCATAATTTCTTATGTTTTTATTTTTATTTTTTATATATCTAATTATTTATCTTTTTTATTTATCTATTATCTATTTATTTATATCTATGATTCTATGTAAATTCGAATTATCTAAAATTAGATCAAACTCCCGCCACCTCGGAACAGGCTCAGCCTAGTGAGGTGGATTATACCAAAAAAATGTATGTTTATTTATTGGTTAATAAATAATTAAAAAATAAATAAAAAATAAAAACATAAAAATCCTTATACAGGGTGTATCGGCACGTACCGACAAACTTTAACCAGCTATTCCTTTGCACATTTGGGAAGACATGGCACAATCGAGAGAACCACATACTCGGGTCAGGCCATGTCAAGGAGTAAAAATACCTCACAAGAGTCCCAACTGCTCCCAACCGTCTGGAGCCAGTGAGACTAAGGCATCCCTAATGGAGTATGTTGTGAGGCTGAAGGTAGTGGGGAGAGGAGGGAGATGGGAAAGAAGAAGTACCTGGCTACTCAGATCTGGTCTGTAAACACGATTAAAACCACTCCAGACAACAAAACTTATATACTATTCTAGACAGACCTTTGAAAAAAGGATAGTATTTCTGAACTGTAGGCAAACAAATCAGTTCCAATTTAGAAAACGGCAATCAAAATAATTTTGTATTTATATACCTACTTTACCGCTTGAAAATGATTTGAGATTTTCTCGGCCAAAAGTGATTTATTTTTAGGGTATTATGCCGTGCTACCTCCTTCTTAAAGTTTTGGATAGCATTACAGTGTCCAACATCAGGCAAATGTGTTTTATTCAGATAATGGACACATGAAACGGAAATAGCGCACACGGCATAAATAAATCAACATAACTTTTGAATTGTCCAATTTTGAATATGAATATAAAACTTAAATTCAAATCAATTTATCTAGTCTGCCCTGCCCCCCTCTGACCCGCGACCTTCTCATTCGTAGCCAAGGATCATAGCCACTCATATGTCAATAATAATCATTATCATGGATTACACATCTATGGATTATCGTTTGTTCAATTGGTAGGTAGCTCCTACTTAGTACCTATTTACTTATTTTTATCTGAATAAGATAATTGACAGAGATAACAATATTATT
Organism: Hesperophylax consimilis; assembly: GCF_061612785.1. Taxonomy (NCBI): domain Eukaryota; kingdom Metazoa; phylum Arthropoda; class Insecta; order Trichoptera; family Limnephilidae; genus Hesperophylax; species Hesperophylax consimilis. The sequence goes on from NC_142852.1 coordinate 551,701, forward strand.
TATAATGAATGTCAATTCAGTGTATTTCTCTCGTTGAGTGGAAAAGGTTTCCCCGTGACATCAATTGAACAAGCCGACCAAACATCTCGTCAAAGCAGGTAAATTCTTAAACCCCTACTAAAAATAAATTAATTGAAATGTGAAATAAAGCTGACACAAAATAATTCAAGGAAATATATTATATACAGTGTTTTTCCAGTCAAAAAGGGTTGTTCATCTCTAAATAGTATAAAACAGTCTGTTTGTGGCGCATAATGCAAAAAAAATCATGCCGACATTTCTTACCTTTTTACTTCAATAACACCAGGACACTAGCTTACCAAAATTCTCCGATTCCGACACTTCACAATCTCGGAAACAAATATTTATTTTTTTACACCCCCTAATGGGCTTTTACACATTACAAAGTTTAATAGTTGAGTATCACAGTTATTATAAATTCTACAAAATTAAAACAATAAAGGAAACATAATACAACGAAAAAAGAAAAAAATGTTAAATGTTACAACAAAAGCATATAATAAAATAAGATACATTAGTAAAAATGATAAGAAGTCTCACATAAATAGATATTCAAAATAAAAATAAAATTATAGAGGAAATTATAGATGTCTATTTGTGTCTCGATATATAAAAGAATTGAAATAAACAATATTTATATTGATTATTTTTAAGATAAAATATATCTCCCAGATCAGAGTATTTATTTCCGAGACTGTGAAGTCTTGGAATCGGGAAATTTTGATAAGACAGTGTCCTGGTGTTGTAAAAATAAAAGGGTAGTAAATTTCGGCAAGATCTTTTGGGTATATTTTGGATGCTGATTAATTGGAGTAACTCAGGACAGTCAATTTCGTAATGAAGTATTTTATGTAGTACTATTAAATCTGTGTTTATTCTTCTTTCTGAAAGTTTTAATAGGAACAATTTATCTAGTAAGTAGTTATAATCAATATTCTGATCTGGGTGATATATTTCATTTGAAAACTAATCAGTATAAATGTTGTATATTCTATCACTTTTATTCTTCTAGACACAAATAGACCTATGTACCCATATAACTTCTCCGCTTCTACTATTTTGTTTTGTTGAATCTTTTGAACTCAATTATATGCGTGAGGATTCATTTTTGCCATTATGTTTACATTCTTCTTTATTGTATTAATTTTTAAGTGTTTACTCTGATACAAAATGCTTGTATTTTTTTTAAAGAAAAGCCCACTAGGTCGTGTAATAAATAAATAAATAATTATTCTTCTAAACCGCGCAACGGACTTTATAGGCTTTTCACTATCATTTAGAGAATTTCTTCCGGAAGGTTTATACATATAATAGGTACATAGGTACATACATATTGCATTTCGTTGCTCTGAACACAACACCAGATTTTAAAATTTTTATTTAATATACATAAGTGGGTACAGGATATTATGTAAGTACATATGGTTACAAAATATATATTATCACCAATGAAGAAACTGGTTCTTGTGCTTGGTGAGCGAGTTACACTGATTATATGAAAAATAGAATACCATTATGCTATAGGTAAGTATATATATATATATATATATAATATATATAATAGGAACAATTGAAACTTCTGGATTATTTGTGTAGTTGAACATAGTATTCTGTTACATACAAATTATTGAGTAATAAGGAACATCTAAATACAGTGGAGATGAGTATAGACTGATAATAAATATCAGTAAAGGGAAAAACAGGCAATTATTTAGTTAATTATTTCTGAAAGAGTAACTTCAGTTTTAGTTCAAGTATGTTAATATCCTTTAATTTATTTATTTCAATCGGAAGGTTGTTGAAATACTTTATTCCTAAATAGTTATTTTGCATTTGTTTTGTATTACATTTTGATATTGTATTGATATCTTTAAGATAGGTGGGTTTAAAATTTTTTTATTATATTATCTTTATAAATTTGGATAATTGCATTTTTCTTGAATATATCCTCTACTCGGGGCACCCAGAAATCTGGAAAAAGCTTTTCTGTTGGATACGTGAAGGGTTTCTTGAGGATTACTTTGAGGATTAGCTTCTGGACCACTTTGATCGGGGTTAGAAACTTATTGTATGACTCCTCCATCCAATAATTCCGTATTGAATAAACGACTGGATAAATGCGTAGTAACCTCTTTTTAGATTAATTCTTTTTTAAATATTTCTTAATCTTACACAGATATGTCTCTTCCACTTCACATATTGATAGATCGAATGACTTATTTAGAACACCACACTGTAAAGCCAAAAATGCGCAAAACTCTTAATAGGACGTATCTGTAAAACTCACAATGCCTCTAGAGAGGGAGACAATTTCAACTGTAACTTGAAAACATATAAAATGCTACTTACTAAGCTGATAATATAATTTTTTATTTTGTGTAATAATCATATCATCTTAGTTTATTGTAGTGTTTTTATTTTAATCATGCGAAAACTGTATTACTACTGACTGTCTTTAATTGTTTTATAACATTTTGCAATTCCTTATAATGTTTATTCTTTATATTTCTTTGTCATTTATAAATATATTGTATAGGTGCAAATATTGAATAAACAACTAGAAATAATGGAAAATTAATGGTCTAATATTGTAAATAATTGCTTTTTATTCTAAAGATATAAATGACTGTCTGTTTCCTAAATAAAATACATATTACATTTATAGAAAGTAGAGTCTCCGACCACACATCCAGTCTGCTGTATAAACTTTTCACTATCACTTAGAGAATTTCTTCCGAAAGGTTTATATATACAATACATGCATATTAAATTTATGGAAAGTAAAATATTTCCGGTGTACGCATTTAAAAAAAACATTAATTTTTATTAATAATTAAATCAAACGTGAAATATGTTTTCAAAATTTTTTTTTAAGTACTAATTAGTCAATTTGGCTAATTTTAGGATTTATTAATGGCATCCAATACAAGTATCTGAGGCAAGCTCAAAGCAATTATTATTTCTCTTCCTAACGTCATGCCCAAACCATATAAGCGTCCCTTTCTTGATCTAACTCATTACGCTTACATCAGACTTTTATATCAACTCTTTGCGGATCTCCACATTTCTCACACGATCATACATGGTTTTACCACACATACGGCTTGGGGATCTCATTTCAACAGCATTCGGTCTAGTTTCATCCTTTCTCTGCCAGTTCCAAGCCTGATTTCCATACATCAGGGTAGGTACTAGCACTCCATTGTGGACTGCTAGCTTCGCTTCTTTGGACAATTATGAATTAAATTAATAACTAACTAACTAACTAACCATCACACCGTTTCCCCGCAGGGGTAGGCAGAGAGGACGGACCGCCAAACAACTCGGTCACACCACACACTTCTTGCCTCATTCACATTCATACATCGTCTCATACATATTCTTCTGTTATTCTGACTCTTGACATGGCCCGACTCGAGTATCTGATTCACTTGACTGTGCCATGTCTTCCTCGGGCATCCCCGACTTCTGCTACCATTCGCATTTGCATCATACATTCTCCTTACACTCCTATCTTCGATCATTCGCTCTACATGCCCAAACCATCTAAGCGTCCCTTTCTTGATATAACTCATTAATTACGCTTACATCAGTCTTTCACTCTTTGCGGATCTCCACATCTCTCACACGATCAAACATGGTTTTACCACACATACGCCTCGGGGATCTCATTTCAACAGCATTCGGTCTAGTTTAATCCTTTCTCTGCCAGTTCCATACATCAGGGTAGGTACCAGCACTCCATTGTGGACTGCTAGCTTCGCTTCTTTGGACAATTATGAATTAAATTACAATTGCTCATATATGACCCTAAAATGCTGAATGGGTTAAGGCGATGCACTACGTAGGAATGCAAAATCACGTGTTTTTGGTTTGAAAATTTGGTCGCCTGGAAAGTTTCAGATGCTTTAATTAAATACTGCGAGTAGAATACATCTTGACCTTTGGAACAATCGAGAATTGTTTGAATAAGTCTTTTTATAAGCCCAGAAAAAAATAATGTATAAGGCCTATGAAAACTGCTTTAAAGTTCAAAATCTCCTACTTACGAACCCATTGTCGGTTATGATTTTATTGTATAATGTGGCAAATTAAGTTATTTATAAAATGATCGAAAAATAATTAAATATTTATGCCTGAACATCCACAAAATAAAATAAAAGGCACTTTTTGGACATGTTTTTTCATGCATAAATCAAAACAGGCGGATGGTGTTAATCGGGAATTTAAGCCTTATCGCCATATACGTAAGGGTTGTTATTGATAGCGGCTCAATTTAAAATATTACACGACGTAGTGCATCGCCTTAAATGAAAATGTTTATTGATTTTTTAGATATTGCGGATTCCTTTGCAAAACAAGTCGCATCGAACCCTATTATTACCCTCGTAAACCACATTCCCCTCTCTGACATTGATTCCACAATGTTTGGTCATAGGGAATATTGCTAATCAATACAAGAGAACCTGTTATGCCTCAATACAAAGGACTATCCCATCAAAATCGTGGTTTAAAAACATCTCACATGTCTCAAAAAAATAAATATCTACTGTTATTTGAATGAGGATTGGACATTGTTCCGTTCCTTCTCACCGTTTCAAAGTTCACGTTCTCGACTCCTCAGATTGTACATTCGGTAGTCTAAAAGCGGGAACTTTAAAAAAAAAAATTTATTATTAAATGCAATATAAAGTAAAGTAAAAATTATACAATATTAAGTAAAAAAGTTTTAAAGTGATGTGGTTTGTTATCAGTCCTCCTCACTAGGTATTCCTGTTCCGAGGCGGACTGTAGTTTGTTGTATTTGTGTTGATCATGATTTCCTCATCTTCTAATTTGTTGGTTCCCACAAAATATAAAATAAATCAAGCAAAAAGTATTTATGTTTGTTGTCTGTAGGTTGCGTTGGGGTTACTTCATAAATTTAATGATTCCCTCATCTTCATGTTTAGTTGGCCATAATTTGATGTCTTTTTTAAACTTTTCTATATCCATGGTGTTTTTTATTTCATTAGGAAGGGCATTAGGTGGTTTTTCTGGCCGAAAGATATATTAAATTTTGGAATATTTAGTAGATTTGAGAATTTCGTTCTTGTAGTGTAGGTGTGTTGTTCAGCAAGGTGTTCATATTTTTCTTTAAAATTGAGTAGTGCATTTTTTTAGTACAGTTTTATAATGCTGAACACGTTAAATTTTTAAAAAAATTCTTTTGATGGAGTCCTTATGGGTACTTTCAGGATTATTTTTATTATTACTTTTTGTGTTTTAACGAGCTGTTTCATGTGAAGGTTTGAGGCAGATCCCCATCCAATAATCCAAGAGAGAGAGAGATTGGCAAAGAGCATAGTAGACTTTATATATATAATTTTTATTTAGTATATTGCGTACGTTTCTAAAGTACTTTAGATCATATATTTCCTTCAGTCGTAATAGAAGACAAAAGGATTATGCATATTTCATTAATAATGTTCAATTAAATGCAGTCTCCACTATTAGAGATCTAGGAATTACTCTTGATTCAATATTTAAGTTTGATGAAGACCTTGTACTACTCATTGGTCAGAAGCAAATTGGAATATGATAGTGTTATCTGGAACCCACACTACTTGAAATATTAAAAAACTATTGAATCTGTACAAAAAAATCTAAGATTGTTATCATTTAAACTTGGACTAAATTCCGTACCATACTTACGAGGAACGACTCAAATACTTTAACTTTACGACCCTGGATAAAAGAAGACAATTTGCTGACTTAATATGTCTACACAAAATTATTCATGACAAGCTTGAAACTACTCTTTGTGTGAGCAATATTCTTATTAATGTTCCTAACAGACGTAATGTAAGGAGTCAGAATATATTCCATCTAGAATTATTTAAGAACAATATTGCATACTTCAATCCATTGTCTCTAATGTGTCGTCTGTACAATTCTATTGAGTGCAACTACATAAATGTATATATGCAAAGAGTCTCGCTTATTTTATGAACAAATTAGTAATAGATTGTCAATGTTTGTTTGTTTTTTTATTTACTCTATTTTTTCTGTTTTTTTTTTGCTTTTGTTTTTTGGATTATATATTGATCTGTATGTTTTGTTTTTGATATCTCTTTTTTGCCTTTGTTCACGTTTCGCTGTTTACATTTTTTGTTAATACATAGTGTATAATGATACTTAAACTGTGCATGATGTGAACATTTTTAAGTGGAATCTTGACATCTACGCTTTTTGCTTCGCTTATCTAATGACTTTTTCATGTTAATAGCCTGTAAATGGTCCTAAACAATAAATATTTTTTTGGCTGTCCCTCTCTAATCTATCTCTCTTCTATTAAACCCTATATAAAAATGCCTCCATTCGCCATCTTATCTCTTCTTAGTCTGAATTCGAATCAAATCTTGTATATAATATATAAATTACTAGTATTAATTCCCTACCTTCCCATCCTTGTAACTTTGTCACCAGGAGATGGGAAGTACCATCAGTACAATTTCTGCACCGCCTCTTATTTACTTATTTATTTATTCACCGGCTTTGTTATGTTATCACATATTGTTAGATTGCAATTCCGGGCTAAGTGCAATAAGCCGTGGAGTTTTTTTACGTTCTGGCAGAAAAAGGGAATATTGCGGATACAAGGATCAAAAGTAGGACTTTCATTATTATAGTGGCATCCTCTTATAGATCTATTTCGTTCCCCTATCGATATTCTATATTTTAGTAAGAAACTCGCGACCGGAAATATTTCTGGTATATATTCTAAAAACTATCGAAACAATATATGTGTTAATTCACCTTTTCCCTCTCCAAAATATGAATTGGTAACCAAGAAAATACCCTTGAAGGTTGAAAGTCGGAAAAATTGGAATTTTTTTTTTAATTATTCGATGTTTTTCAACTTTTTTCATGTTTGAAATTAAAATATTGCGCTTTTTAAATATTGATTTGAACCCGTGAACTCCAACTTGCTAGTCAAGATTCTTTCCCTTCGACGATGGAGGCCGTTAAAATACCATCGGTCGATTTTTTTTATTTTATTTTCTTTAATTCCTTTATTTTTCCCAATTTTTACATTAATTACATACAATATTATATACATCAATACGAATAATGGGAACTCACTAAGGCGCAGCCTGTGCGTGGGTAATATATTTAAGTTATTATATTATTATTTAAAATTAAACAATAACTTTGTAAACATCACTTATAGGTAAATACTTAATGCCGACCGGGTTTCGCTACAACACGTAGCCTCATCAGGGCAGTATAATACTAAAAATCTAAAAATTAAATTAACATGTGTGGATTTCACAGTAGGTGGACAGTCTGAGCTACAGTGGAAGAGGTAAGGATAGGTGGAAGATTGAGAGGCGAGTGTTCTTTGTCAATAGGGAACAATCTGAGTATAGGGCTTTTATTTAGGTTTATTTGGTTGTTGATGACTTTGCTATTGGCTTTTGGCTTTCCTCAACTCTAGCGCTTCTAAGTTATCCAACCTAAGACCTATTCCGTTTTTATGTAATAGACTGACGCCAGTATTTTTGTCGAACGTATGGTTAGTTGCTTTTTACACTAACAATAGTATAAGTAAATTTTTGATGAACGTTAAGGACAAAGAACATCGGTTAAATCACTCAGGTATTTACTCACTGCAATGTAGTGACTGTCCCGCGTTTTACATAGGCAAAACAGCGCGTAATATCAAAACGCGAGTCAAAGAACACCTAAGATGTTTAACCAGTAATGGGTTCTCCGAATTTGCAAATCACCTCATAGCAACCAACCATACGTTCGACAAAAATACTGGCGTCAGTCTATTACATAAAAACGGAATAGGTCTTAGGTTGGATAACTTAGAAGCGCTAGAGTTGAGGAAAGCCAAAAGCCAATAGCAAAGTCATCAACAACCAAATAAACCTAAATAAAAGCCCTATACTCAGATTGTTCCCTATTGACAAAGAACACTCGCCTCTCAATCTCCCACCTATCCCTACCTCTTCCACTGTAGCTCAGACTGTCCACCTACTGTGAAATCCACACATGTTAATTTAATTTTTAGATTTTTAGTATTATACTGCCCTGATGAGGCTACGTGTTGTAGCGAAACCCGGTCGGCATTAAGTATTTACCCATAAGTGATGTTTACAAAGTTATTGTTTAATTTTAAATTATAATGTCACATCACAAAGTAACCGCTTCATATGAAGAAATATTATATTATTGTACCTAGAAATAAACAAACTGTGGGCATATAAAACAATATTACATTTTGTCTCAGCGGTTTGTGTTTATAATAGTGTATAGTGAAGTTATAATAAGTGTTTAGTGTAATTTATGGTGAATTTTTTATGAGAAACACAAATTAAATAAGAAAAATTTCAACTGCTGTATCGAAAAGCCATAATTTTAACTCTTTTAAATATTGAGGAAGTTTAGTAATCACTTGAATATTTTTCGGTAAAAGATTGAAAGTACGAGGTCCAATGAAACTGCAGTGTGTTTGCATTTGTTTTGTGTTCGTTTGGGGAGTATAAAATACATTATTCTTTCTAATGTTGATTCTGTTTTCATTATTTCGAATTTATTTTTGTTTTTAAATATGTATTTCATAGTTTGCAAAATAAATAGTTTACGGAGACAGAATAGTTTAGATTCTTTGTCGATTTAAAACAGGACTTCACTTCGCTAAGTCAAACAGTTAGTTAATTATTAAATTAGTGTAATTACGTCCCAAGTTGGGCGCCAATAATGTTACCGTGGGATTAAGTGACAACAAATGATGTATGATTTGGTTTATTATCTAGAAATAAAAAATATTTAAGAATCTAAAATGTATTACAACAAAAAGACATAATAAAAAAGAAATTAATTAGCATCCTACTATATAATCTGTCTGGCAAAGGGCTTGCATAAGTAAAATGAAGGTGTGATACCAGTTCGTTCTTGATGCGAAGTAGTAGATTCCGGTTCTTCACAGTAACTCCCAGTTTATAATTTATCAAAAAAATAATCTTGTAGTCCAATGCAAAACAGCCTCATGCTGCTGGTCTCCAAAAGGGTCCTTCTTAACCAATGAGGATCGGCAGATGCCATCCGATTCCATCAATCCAATGGTAAATACAAAAATTGGCGAATGTGTTCGTCGAACCTCAGCCAAGAGGAATGCCCGCTACTCTGGGCTGGTGATTAAAGAATGGCCACTGCTTTCAATGCAAAGCACAGATCCTTGCTCCCTCAGGTTTGGCAACTCTCCAAGTCAGAATTCCAGGGCTCTCAATTTGACCAATAGCAAAATGATAATGTGTAGGTACTTAAAGGTCTCACACACCAAGACCATAGATGCGATGAAAGTAAAGTGATGCACACACACCTTGTTACAAATCTTATATGTAACAGTATTTGATTTAATATTGATTTTTTAACCTTTCCAGACCTGACTGACCGACTGACCGATTGACTAACTGACCGACTAACCGATTGACAGCATGCGTCTACTAGCGTGCTGCCTAGTCCTTGTGGTGCTAGCGATGTGTGCTGAAGCACGGCCAAATCGCATAGCAAAAGAAAGCGCATGCGGATATGAAGTAAGTTCTAATTTATTATTTTTCAATGATTAACTAATGTTTATAGACAAGGTTTTATGCATAGCTCAAAGTATGATAAATTATTACAAGCAATAATTGCTATCCTGAAATACCCAAACAAATTGAAAAAATCTTCAAATAAAAAATAAATGCCGCTGATAAAGAAATATAATCAGCTATAAACTTTGCGTTAAAAAATACTATACATATTGAATTATTTGGCGGGTTTAGAATAAGCCGACGTAGCTTAACGGTAGAACAGCTGACCGGCAATCAGAAGGCTGCGGGTTTAATTCCCGTCTGCGGCATTTATTTTTTGAGATTTTTTAAAATGTGTTTGTGCTGGTACCTACCCTGATGTATGGCATGGAACTGACAGATGAAATTTGTTTGTGCTAGTACCTACCCTGATGTATGGCATGTAGCTGACAGATGAAATTTGTTTGTGCTGGTACCTACCCTGATGTATGGCATGGAACTGACAGATGAAATTTGTTTGCGCTGGTACCTACCCTGATGTATGGCATGGAACTGACAGATGAAATTTGTTTGTGCTGGTACCTACCCTGATGTATGGCATGGAACTGACAGATGAAATTTGTTTGTGCTGGTACCTACCCTGATGTATGGCATGGAACTGACAGATGAAATTTGTTTGTGCTGGTACCACCTACCCTGATGTATGGCATGGAACTGACAGATGAAATTTGTTTGTGCTGGTCCCTACCCTGATGTATGGCATGGAACTGACAGATGAAATTTGTTTGTGCTGGTACCTACCCTGATGTATGGCATGGAACTGACAGATGAAATTTGCGGTTTTTTTTTCATTACCAGTAATTTAGTGCAGTTTTTAGACGGAAAAACGTGAGGTGAGCCATTTTTAAAACTGTAGATGTTTATTTATAATAATACAATTTGAAAGCAGGTTTCAAAAACAGTTTTTAGTTTAAAGCGGAAATATGTCCTCCAATTTTCTGACAAAATAAGTGAGGAATTGTTGAGATTTTTAAAGAGATTAATTAAATGAATGATTTTCTTAATTTTTTTTATTTATTTTAAGGACAAATCAATACGTTAATGTACCAGAGTTGAGTTGTATATACATTATATACGTTGTTATATACATAGTAAAATTATTTTTATTTCATTCCTGAGGCGTATTCATATTAAAACTCAATTCAGAGTACATGATGCGATGCTGATTGCTAACAGTATGGAAGATCTACAGTCTCTCGTGTCTAGGATGAACCAAGTATGTATGAAGAATGAGTTAATGATGAATGTAAGTAAGTCTAAAGTCTCGGTGTTTGAAAGAGAGAGTACGAAAACAGTGTGCAATATAGTTGTTGCTGAGGAATACTCGGAGCAGGTGGATGAGTTTGTGTATTTAGGAAGTATGTTCTAGAGAGATGGGAAGGCTGACAGAGATATTGAAACAAGGGGAAATGCAGGTAACTCCATTCATGGAGGACTGAACGCAGTTGGCGCTAATTAAACATTGTCCAAAGAAGCGAAGCTAGCAGTCCACAATGGAGTGCTGGCACCTACCCTGACGTATGGAACTGACAGAGAAAGGATTAAAGTAGACTGAATGCTGTTGAAATGATATCCAAAGAAAAATGTGGAAATCTGCAAAGAAGTTGTAAGCGTAATGAAAAATATTAAGAAAGAGACGCTCAGATTGTTTGGGCATGTAGAAAGAAGTCCACGATCAAGTGAACCAAATAGCTGAGCCAGGTTATGTCAAAAGCCAGAATGACAAAAGAGTATGTGTGATGGCGGTTTTTTGGCGGTTCGTCCTCTCTGCATTAGCTGTTTAGTTGGTTAACGCCTTGTTAATAGTATTTTGTTGTGTTTGTATTTACCAATAGTCCTGCAACCCAATTAAGGATGGAGTCCTGAACGTCCATGTAGTACCTCACACCCACGACGATGTTGGTTGGTTGAAGACATTTGACCAGTATTACTATGGCAGTAAGTGTTATTCTGTATCTATTTATGATCTGGGGGGTCAGCGTGTCCAGGAGCGGAGGACATATGAATTGGTCCCTCTCACTGCTGTGCAAGACGATGGGTCTTGTACGTCCTGCTGTAACTGAGTCTCCCTCAATCAGTATCTGCTTGTGGGCAAATGGTTAAGTTTCGTGTGATTGTGCAAATATCCAATAACCGTTTTCTACTGATCTTGCTTTGAGATGTTCAACATTTCCTTTGTCCTTACAGGACCCGTTCATAATACCATTTTTAACACATCATACAGTGAATACCAGTAAAAGGCGTTATAGAAAACCTCTAGGTATTAGGTGTTATGAGGTAGTGTCAGCGCCCTGACTCCTTGGCGCCTAGGCAAATTGGCTGTTTACTTATTCTGCTTATTACTACTTACTGCTTATTCTGCAGATAATTCATTAATGTCATTTCTTTCAGGCAAGACGAACGTGCAGCGAGCTGGCGTGCAGTACATCTTGGACTCCGTTGTGAATGCCCTGTTGCAGAACCCTGACAGAAAGTACGTGATAATTTGATTTAACGGGAGTTTACTGGAGGCAATTTTTTTTTATTTGATTCCGATGAATTCGTAACAATAGGATATATATTTAGATAGATCCCTACGATTATATTTAAGATGATTAAAAACATTACCTTACCTGATCGGAGTTAACCCCGTTACCAACCTTGCCAGATTTATTTATTTATTTAACGCCCAGAGGGCTTTTACATGGTTGGTAGTATAATTTTAACTTGACAGATACTTTGAAACATAAAAAATAATTATAAAATTACATTTGATAAAAGCTATGCAACAAGTCATACAAACACAAGAAACAAAAACAGAAAATTACAGCTATTTGTAGGTTTACATGATGTGTTTTTTTTTAAATTTTTTATTGGTTTTCAAGCTACAATCCCGTTAAACTGCAATAAAGCAGTTTGTCAACAGGATGTTAATAATCAATTACATACATACACACATAATATTATTACTATAACTATACAATTAACACACCTAAATTAATATAAACTATCTCTATTTAGTAACCATTGTTTCAGCATATATCTCAATCTATTTGTAGAATCGCAATTTTTTTATATTAATGGGTAACATGTTAAGCATTTTTGGCACTTTAAATTCTAGGGTTCGGTTTAGGAGTATTGTTGAAATAAATGTTTTAAATGATCCACAAAACTTGCCAAGTCCTACATGTCGATCATGTAGGACTGACATCTATTTCGTATATCAAATGCTGTAATAATAATAATAGGAAACATAGAAAAAAAGATCTATCAAAAAATGTATATATAAAGATGCAAAAGTCGGTGTACTAGAGGTCCTATTGAATTTATTTATTTATTTATTTATTTTTTATTTATTTTTTTTCATGTTCTCCATAAAACGGTTATACACCAATATATTATGGAGAAGATTACAAATTAAAGGTTTACACAGGTAGTTTTACTATTTTGTGACATATGTTATAAGATAGTTACTGAATTGTTTGTAGGTGACATTGAAAATGTCGATGGCTAATGCAGAATCGTTAAGCAGTTGAGTCGCTCTGTTTATTGGCGCGTTCTGACAAGCAGAAGTCCTCGCTTTCGGAGCATATAAGAGTGCATGGGATCTCCCTCGAGTATAATTGTTAGGGACATAAAAGTTAACCTCTTGCAACATAGGCGGATTGTGTATTGTACCAGAGATTAACTTAAAAAAGTGTTTGCCTAAAAATATTTTTCTGCGGGCTTCTAATGTATTGAAATCGAGCATTCCTGTTAAGAACAAGGATGGATACAGGAATGGATAGTATGTATATTCCCTCATATACAGGTAACGCATAAACCTTTTTTGTACTTTTTCTATTTCTAAGATATGGTTTTGTTCAGAAGGGGCCCAAATAATGGAGCTGTATTCTAGGATGCTGCGGACAAGTGCTTCATATGTTCTCCGTATTGCAATTCCATTAGTAAATGATCTCGCATTACGAAGAACAAATCCAAGCATTTTGTTGGCGCGGGAGACAATGTCAGATATGTGAGATTTGAAAGAGAGATTTGCTTCGAAGATCACCCCAAGGTCACGAATCTCGTTTTTGCGTGTTAATATATTTTTATTGATGTGATATGGGAATAGAAATGTATCTTTGGATCTTGTAAATGTAACTACACTGCATTTCTGGATGCTGAAGGGTAATTTATTTAATTCAGACCATTTTACAAGAGAATCGAGATCATTCTGCAGAAGAATGGAATCGATACAACTTTTGATAGCTCTAAAAAGTTTGATATCGTCAGCAAAGAGGAGATATTTTGAGCGGTTAATGGTCTTGCCTATATCATTAATGAATAAAAGAAAGAGGAGGGGTCCTAGATTCGATCCCTGGGGAATCCCGGAGTTAGTTTTGTATTCGTGAGAGAACTGGTGTCCGTAACTGACATACTGACGACGATTGTGTAAGTAGCTAGCTACGAAAGCGAGAAAATCCTGAGAGAATCCGATGTCACTCAATTTTATTAGTAAAATATCATGGTCGACTTTATCAAATGCTTTTTCGAAGTCTGTATAGGTTAGGTTAGGTTAGTACAATAAATAGGTTAGATGTCCTATTTATTGTACTAGAGATCGTATTGAATGTACTAGATGTCCTATTTAATGTTCTAGAGGTCCTATTGAATGTACTAGATGTCCTATTGAATGGACTAGATGTCCTATTGAATGTACTAGAGGTCCTATTGAATGTACTAGATATGAATAAAATAATGTGAAGAAAAAAAACGCGCAAACACGCCCGCAAGTATCCCGTGTGACTGATTTTAATAAAGCACAATTCGCGTAAGTATTCATTCATGACTTTATATCACATTTTAAAGGTATATTGAATTGTCGTTTTGATAATTTATCCTCTTGCCGGGTCCTGCAACAATTTACTAAATAGTAATCAGTGCCTGTCTTTCGTCACAACCGTTTTTTTTCTAATTTTTAAATAATTTCGAGTAACCGTTTATATTAACGGTTTGGGTTATCATTGCAAGTTGTTAGACGCGTCTTCTGATGTCAACAACTACATTATGCTGCGTTTGTGTTGAGGTTTATCTACGTGGAGATGGCATTCTTCTGGCGCTGGTGGCTGGAACAGGACGATCAGACCAGAGAGAGCGTGCAACTCCTGGTCTCCGAGGGGCGCCTGGAGTTCGCCGGAGGAGCCTGGTCAATGAACGATGAAGCCACGACACATTACCAGAGCCTCGTGGACCAGTTCACCTGGGGACTACGGTGAGTCCATTGAGTCCACCTTGAGTTTTTACCTAATTGCTTAGGATTATGATCCAATAGCACTGATGATTGAGGATTCTCTACTCCTATCAGTCCTGCATTTCGTGGGGAGAACAAATCTCCACAAAGATGCTGAATTATAAAATCGTTGGTGTTTAATCTGTCTTGGCCACATTCAAGATTGACAGACTGCTTTCAAGTTCTTTTCAAGTTTTGCCATTACATCATTATTTGCCTGTTGATACACAAAACTAAAATAATAACAAAACTTGAATAGAACTTTCACAGCACTTGAAAATCAGCTATGTGAACCTAGTATTGTGTTCATGTTCCACTTTCCTTTTATATTCGGAGTCAGATATATGCTGAATCAATATTTTTGTGCCATAATAAGGCCTGTACCGGTAAGACAGTCAAGTTCCGATATTAATAAAAATTTTTAGATAAGTCTTTTTATAAGCCCAGAAAAAAATAATGTATAAGGCCTATGAAAACTGCTTTAAAGTTCAAAATCTCCTACTTACGAACCCATTTTCGTTTATGATTTTATTGTATAATGTGGCAAATTAAGTTATTCATAAAATGATAGGAAAAAAATTAAATATTTATACCTGAACATACACAAAATAAAATAAAAGGCACTTTTTGGCCATGTTTTTTAGTTGCATAAATCAAAACAGGCGGATGGTGTTAAGCGGGAATTTAAACCTTATCGCCATCTACGTAAAAGGTGTTATTGATAGCGGCTCAATTTAAAATATTACACGACGTAGTGCATCGCCTTAAATTGAAAGAGTGTAGAATGAATGGGTATTGTAGTTGTATTGTATTCCGTGTGTAAGGATCCATTTCGTAATTTGTTTTTTAAAGGAATGGGGTTGACTCACGGTTTTTAGGTTTAAATAAATGTATTTACTAACATAAAAGAATTACTTTTTGCTGATGATATGAAACTTTATAAAGAGATTAATAACATAAATGATTGCATTATATTACAAACTAATTGAGAAATATTTTTGAATGGTGCTCTATCAACAAACTTGCATTGAACACAAAGAAATGTCAGTTCATTAATTTTTACAGAATAAATAATCCAATATTTTTTCAATATACATTAAAAGATAAAAAATTTAATTGCGTCAGTGAAATTATTGACCTAGGTATATTGTTCGATAGCAAACTAACTTTTGTGTATCATATTAATAACATTATCAATAAGGCTCTTAAGACTCTTGGATTTGTTTTGAGAGTTTCAAAAGACTTCAATAATTTAGGCACATTTATCATGTTGTACAAAACCCTTGTTAGATGCCAACTAGAGTATAATTCTACATTATGGTCTCCCTTTTACAATATTCATTCCGATAACATTGAAAAGATTCAACATAAGTTCCTGAAGTATATAAACTATAAATTTCATATTCCTGTAGAAAACATTGATTATAACCATTGATTATATCCAATTGCAATTTTTATTTGTACCATTCGAAGAACATGAAATGGCTAATGTTTTCTCACAACTTATGTATTACAATAATTTATGTATATTATTTTATGTCAATAACTGAGCAACCAAACTTATGTACTCTTTGTTCACACATCAAAAACATAAATTTACCATCCCAAATTAATATTACCGTGTGGGTTTACTTACAGATAACTTACTCTAAAAATGATCCAACATTCTTTTGAAATTCCCGATGAATCTATGCTCACATGCAACAATTATGTAGTTGATAATCCTAAAGACATAAATAAATACTGTTGGGAATCGTACAGTCTAAAAATTGTACACCAGAATATACGAAGTATTACCAATATTGATGATCTTCTCATATTTCTTGACCAACTTAAATTCACATTTGACATATTAGTTTTGACTGAGTGCTGGATCAATGAATACTATACCTCCAAAGAAATACAAAATTACACTGAATACCACACATCTATAAAAATAAATAAATCCAGTGGAATTATTATCTATGTCAGGAACGAAATACAAGCTCAAGTTGATGAGCTCGCTTTATCACAAGCAAATTGTCTAAAAATAGTACTTAACAAAAATGTGTGCATATTTGCAATTTATAGATCACCATCTTTCAACAATATTGATACCTTTCTTAATTCACTACATTCCATAATTAACAGCACAAACAACTCAGAACATCAAATAATCATTGGAGACCTAAATGTCAATATAATCTTAGACAATCACTGTCAATGCGATGATTATTTATGTTTTCTGAGCGAAAACGGTTTCACTCCAACAATTAACACCCCCACTAGAGTACAAGGCACGAGCAAATCCTGCTTAGATCACATTAACATAAAAAATATTAAGTTCATAGACTCGTTTGTCATACACACAACAATTTTAGACCATTATACCACGGCGCTCGGTCTAAGAAATAAGCCCTCCTCTGCTGCTAAAAACAAATATATTTCTAGAATAAATTACAGCAGCCTGCTTGAGGAGCTACGTACAGAAAAGTGGCATAACGTACTAGATCAGACTGACACTAACCAAGCAATGGACGAATTTATTAAGAAATTGCAATTCTACATATCTAATAACACTGTCAACAAATGTATCCCAAACAAACAATTTAAACTCATGCCATGGATCTCCCCTGGCCTTGTCAAATCTATTCATAGACGAAACCAACTCCACAAAATTTCGAAAAGGCAACCAGATAATATTTTACTACAAGAACAATATAAGAAATATAGGAACTTGTGCAAAAAATTAATTAAAACAACAAAAGAAAAATTCTACAAACAATATATATACGAAAACACATTAACTCCGAAACGTTTCTGGGATATATTTCGAAAAATCACCAAAACAAAAAATAATAAGTCGTCATTCATACAATCATTAGACACTAAAAACACAAACACTGCTGACCCCAAGGGGATGGCTAATTTTGCAAATCATTATTTTACTTCCGTAGGAGCTTCACTCGCTATCAAAATACTCGATAAATGTAAGAAAACTGAATCCGATCTAGCCAACATACCTTCAACTGTTTATAATTGTAAATTAGATGAAATTCAAACTACGACTAATGAAGTAATGAAAATGATAGATGAACTCAAGACATCGAATGCTTGTGGGTCAGATAAAGTGTCAACAAATTTGCTAAAAGTGTTGAAACCACTTATAGCTAGTACTATTGCATTTATCTGTAATCTTAGTTTCAAATCAGGCACATTTCCGAACCACTTAAAAGAATCAATTGTCATACTGATTCACAAAAATGGAGACAAATCGGATATACAAAATTATCGGCCTATATCTCTACTAAATTCAATCTCAAAAATTATTGAGAAAATCGTCAAAAATCGTCTTAGTCTCTACCTAGAAAATCATAAGATCCTTTCCAAGAACCAATTTGGCTTTCGACCTGGTTTAGGAACAGAAGATGCTATTGCTAAACTGACTGATATTATTTCCAATAATATTGACCAGGGAGTTAAGTCCATCGCTCTCTTCCTTGATCTGGCAAAAGCTTTTGATACCATCTCGCATAAAATACTTCTGAAAAAACTACAGGCCATCGGCATTCAGGGACAGCTATTCAAATGGATGGATAGTTACTTAGCGAACAGATACCAAAAAGTTAAAATTAATGATACAGTTAGCGATCCTGCCCTTATAGAATTTGGTGTACCGCAAGGGAGTACCCTAGGACCACTTCTGTTCAGTATTTATATAAATGATTTATGTAACAGTAATCTCTCCAATCACATCATAACATTTGCGGATGATACTGTCTTAATATTTGAAGGAAGAAACTGGAATGCTGTACACAACAAAGCAGTAGACGGTATTAACCAGCTTAAATATTGGTTAGATTATAATCTTTTGACTCTCAATTCAGAAAAAACAAAATTTATACGATTCAGTGCGACAGAAGCGGGCCAACCCAAAGAATTATACAATATTTTCATACATAAATGCATCGAATCAAATATCTGTAATTGCTATAAATTAGAATGCGTGAACAGTATAAAATATCTCGGTATTGTTATCGACAAACATCTTAGATGGGACGGACATATAGACCTTGTGACTACTAAGGTTAGAAAGCTGACGCATATCTTTATGCCAATTAGAAATATCCTATGTCTAAAAGATTTAAGACTCATTTACAACGCTATGTGTGGGTCACTATTAGACTATGCATCATTAGGCTGGGGTGGATGCGCAAAAATGGTTTTAGACCACTTAGCAAAGGCCCAAAAATCCTTACTAAGGGTAATCATGAAAAAACCTTTTAGGTACCACAACGATTCACTATTTGAAGAGTTACGAGTTCTAGATGTCAGACAATTATACATGAGGAAAATAATTTTGAACACTCATAAAAAACGTCATCTCTACCCATCTATTGACCACTCTCACGACACCCGACACTCACGGAGGAATCCAATCGTACCACCCACAACCAAAACTTCACTTGCTCAAAGACATTTTTCATTCCTAGGCCCAAAACTTTACAACTTTATACCTGATGCTTGGAAAAAGGAAAGCATAGGTGCTCTTCGTAAATCGATCACTGTCTGGCTTCACCAATTAGGGAGAAAAGAGTGTGAACTCACACTTTTCCAAAAATAAAACAAACAAAATATCAAACACATTAAGAAAACAAAAAAACAAACAAAACTAAACAAACCAAACAACAAGTTAACATCAGTTAACTTTATAACTTTTTGCTTTTAATCTTTTATAATAATATTTTTCTTTTTAATGTATCATTATTTTTTAGTTATATATATATATATATATATATTTTTTTAGTTATGTATATATTATATTACTTTTCTTTTTTTTTCCTTTTTTGTTTCTGTTCTTACAAAATATGTATGCGTGCATGAATACTAACTCAATTTTGACTGTCCTAAAACGGGAATTCCTCCTAGTTGGGCAGTCAAAGTATTTTTTATCTACATGTGTCATTGTATCATCACCTGTACTAAATAAATAAATAAATAAAAAAATAAAAATAAAAAAAAAAATAAAAAAAAAAGGTGAATTTAAAAAAAAAAAAAAAAAAAAAAAAAAAAAAACTACTTACTAGATAAATTGTCCATATTAAAACTTTTAGAAAGAAGAATAAACACAGATTTAATAGTACTACATAAAATACTTCATTACAAAATTGACTGTCCTGAGTTACTCCAATTAATCAATTTACTACCCTTTTATTTTTACAACACCAGGACACTGTCTTATCAAAATTCCCCAATTCCAAGACTTCACAATCTCGGAAATAAATACTCTGATCTGGGAGATATATTTCATCTTAAAAATAATCAATATAAATATTGTTTATTTCTTTTTTTTTTTTTCATAGGAAGCAATTACTTTGTGGTTAGACATTATATTATAAAATAAAACACAAACACTTTGTATTTAACCACGAATTTATTATTTCATATATCGACCGGTTTCAATTCGACCAAGCTTCTTCACTAATTGATGATCCATTTTACCTATGTCAAATATTTTGTCTCCCTCTAATTTTGTTCTTTCTCCCTCTGTCACTCTTATATATAAGCCATAACTCTGTCTTAGCATTTAGTTATCATTATATCCTGAAGAAGTCAGGTTCATGTTCCACTTTCCTTTTATATTCGGAGTCAGATATATGCTGAATCAATATTTTTGTGCCATAATAAGGCCTGTAATCCTCCATTGTTAAAACACGGAACAGGAAGGCGTTTAGGCATAATAAGAATGACAGTTGTTCGGGTAAAACTTTACCTTTCCCGAATAATTGCCTAAATGGCTAAAGGTAAATTAATATAGGTAAATATTCGGAATCGCTGGACACGGAAAATAGAAAATATTTTTAAATAATACCTTCTGATTTACCTTAATTACTATAAAAGGAATCGAACAGCATTTGGGAAAATTTTAATTTTAGCTTTTTAATTTTTAATTACGTAAAATGAAAATTCGCTTCCGCTGTATGGGATGACAGCCTGAATAATTTCTGTTGATAACATTTTCTTTTGTCGGTATTCCTGAAATGAGCGAGAAGAGACAATTGAAAAACGTAAATTAAAAAAATATAATGTAATACAATATTCCGGCAAAATAGTGCCTACTTAGCACAAATGATTTATTTGGCTATTATTTTATTTAACCTCACCTATAATAACCTAACCTATAATAATCCAGCCTAACCTATAATAATCCAACCTAACCTATGTCCTAACCTAACCTAAAATAATCCAACCTAACCTATTAAAAAACTTGTAATTACTTGTAAAAGAAACCAAAATACCAAAATAATATTTGCATAGAGTAAATTATGGTAAAAATTCTAGACACTCATATCAGGAATACCAAAAAAAGAAAATGTCATCAATAGAAATTATTCCGGCTGTCATCCAATACAACGAAAGCAAATTTTAATTTTACGTAATTAAAAATTAAAATGCTAAAATTCAAAAATTCCCGAATGCATTCAGATTCCTTCTATATTAATTAAGGTAAATCCGAAGGTTTTACTTAAAAATATTTCGTATTATCCTTGTCCAGCGTTTCCGAATAATACCTTAATATATATTATATAAATATTTATACCCGGCAAAATGATTGTTTTATTATACATATAAGTACATGTCAGATTAGAGATTTGTTGGCTAATTTTACAATCAACGAAGCGTTTCTATCTTCCGATTGTCTTTCATGTTATTTTATTGGGTTGGCAGTGTCTATACTTTCGCGTATATCATATCGGTGTTCTGTCAAAATAATGCGAAATTATTATTTACGTAAATAATATTAAATATCAATATTTTTCAAAATCGTACATGCAAAGAGTTGTTGTTTATTGTCATTAAGTTGAATCAAATGTTTGTTTTTATTTGTAAATGCGTATTAAAACGGTAGTTTCACGTAAGTAATTACCGTTGTTTGAATAAATGAAGTGATACGTATTTGTATATCGCTCTTATGCGCTCTGTCGGCCAATAGAGAAACTACCCCAGCGGCCGGTAAAGGAGGGATTGACACTTTTAAGGAACCTTGGAATGTTTGATTCTTCAAATATATAAATTGTAAATGTGGATAATTTTTACTGTGACGTAATTAATCCAATGGATTGTGAACTTTCTAAAACATATTTTCTTCGATATTATCCAAAAATTATATGAGCAGAAACGATGTTTTTGAAGAAATCTGATGATCCTATTTTAGTATGAAATTGGGTCTTAATTTTCAAGTTAGCGGAATTTAACCAAAACAAATTATTTGAATTCGACCAATCAGAGGGCCCAGACCGTCCAGACGATCGCATAATAATATTATAGATAAGTTAAGTAGGAATTATTTATATGATGTGTTTTAGGTCTAAAGATCATAAAATATATGAAAATATTTGCTTGTAATGATTAAATATTACGTTGATTGATATAACCTCCAAAAGTTATTCCAATAAATTCAATTAATATCAAAACCCACCATAAATAATATTTAAAAATGCCGGTCATGGCTACCGTTTATCTGTATTATTGGATTACTAGATAACGTCTCGAGATAATAAATTGATTGATCCAAGACTTTTTCAGTTGTGCAAGTCACGTTTAGGATTTACCAGATCTCCAAAGAACTACTGAATTAAAGCGAGCACATTTTAATCGTATAATTTTGTAATCCGCAGCGATAATAATTAAATATTTAATATCAGCGGCAGATTTGCTAATTGTCATTTTTGGATCAATTCGGCAATCAATCAATCGACCAATCTGTTTTTGTTGCAATTCATTCAATGACCCATTCATTATTGTGCCTATCTCTTTCTTACGTATTTCTCGTATTTCGTATTTCTAGAATATTTAATTGGAAAATATCTATATCAGGGGACAGGTAATTTAGAAACAGAATCATTTTTCCGAGCGGCATTACTAATGGTAAGTTAGTTCTGCATTTTGGAACGACAAAGGTTCTGTGTTCTTGTGTAATTGTCGGGGACATAAAACTCTAATGTCCCCGACAATTACATCGGGAATACAGATGTTACCGTTTAGAAGATTATATGGTGTTGTCAGCAGAGCAAATTTACTTCTATCGGTGAGGCCATTAATACCCAGGATACCGGACAAAAAGGCTGATGGATATAACCAGGGATAACATCCGAAGTCTCTAAGATATAAATATCTCAGAAACATCTTTTGTACCTTCTCTATCATTTGAGAGTAAGTTAAATCCATTGGTCCCCATATTACAGAACCACTTTCCAAAATGCTGCGTACTAAACTATAGTATAGCACAAATCCTAGCATTCTTAAAGCTTTGTTGCGTATCGTTTATATGTGGACGTGAAATGTTAGGTGCGTATCAAATGCGATTCCCAAATCTCTCGAAATAACAATGTGCTGAAGAAATTTTGTAGTTGTAGTAAATCATTTTGTTTGCCTTGGTGTAGCACATATTGGAACATTTCTTAATATTAAATCCTAATTTATTGGTATGACTCCATTCGACGATAGAATTTATATCACTTTCTAGCTGCAAGCAGTTTTCCAAAGATGTCATCAGCGAATAAGAGAAACTTAGAAAATTTTATGCAATGAATAATGTCGTTGATAAATAGATAGAAAAAAATAAGGGTCCAAGCTTCGACCCCTGTGGAACTCCAGAGTTAAATCGATTTTAATTCGACTCTGTATCTCATATCGTTGCAGCGATATTCCGTTAAGTATTCCTCGGGCGCCCCCGACTTTGTATACCATTCAAATCACTATCTAAACACTCCTGGCACTAATAAGAACAAACTTTTGACTTTTTAGCAATATCGGTCCTCTAATTATAGAATTTCGCTAGCACAAACATACGCAGGAAGATTTTTTACATTTCACGGTTAACAATAATTAACAAATTCAATTAGCATAATTTTCACTCTAGAGCGCCCATATCTGTACAGTATAAAGGCAGGGGAGGTATGTCGCCACCCGGTTGGGCAGCCTTGTGAGGCGGGTTAAGGTAGGAGCTGTAGGAAGGAATTTATTTATGCGGGTCTTGAAGATATCAGGATTATGTGAAGGAGGTAAAACAGATACCGGTGGCTTATATGAGCCGACTTACATAAAACGACCCGTTCTCATGAAGCGAACATCGACTGTGAACGCGTGTGTCCCCCGTGTCCGTCGAGTTTCACGATCAGCTCCTTAGAGCAGACTCAATTATAATACCTGTAGAACAGACTCAGCATGCCTACATTGGGTCTATGCATTATAGTTGGCAATCGTTCTTATCAATCACACGGACCGCCATTTTTTTATGTGAATAAAGCACAATAGTCCCAACTACTCCCAACCGTCTGGAGCTAATGGGAGAGGAAGAAAATAGGGAACAGGAAGGTGGGGGGGGGAGTACCTGGCTATTCAGATCTGGTCACCAAATAGTGATAAATCAATTTCAAACAACGTTTCAATTCTGAATGGTGGTCTCACACCAGGGCGATACTGAGAGTATCTTACATTCTGGAATGTATATGTATTTGCACAGAATTGTAGGTTTAGTTGACATTATAAAAAACGACAGCAGTTAATATACAAAATAAATATTGGTAACATTCAATTAGGATTTGGCTTCGAAAATATATGTATTAACTCACTAACTAACTAACCATTACACCGTTACTGCAGGAGTAGGCAGAGAGGACGGACCGCCAAACAACTCGGTCACACCACACAATCCTTGCCTCATTCACATTCATACATCGTCTCATACATATCATTGATATCGCATTGATCGCATTCGCATCATATATTCTCCTTACACTCCTATCTTCGCTCATTCGCTCTACATGCCCAAACCATCTAAGCGTCCCTTTCTTAATCTTACTCATTACGCTTACATCAGCCTTGCACTCTTTGCGAATCCTATAACATTTCATTTCATGCCTATAAGTAAGTTACAATTGTATTGGCTTAGAGCTATAGTGAGCAAACTTTACAGATTGAAGTTTTTTGTTCCACCAAATACCCATAGAATAGTATACCTGTCATTTGAGGAATCCTTAATAAGATATGGAATAACTTCGTGGGGACATTCAACTAAAACAAATCTTCTATCATTCCAAAATGTACAATATTCTTTGGTAAAATTATTACATGACGTACCAAAGTCATTACTATACAATTCTGTAAATTCATTATCTGTTCGTGCTTTATTGTGGCTTTAAATTGCGAGTCAGCATACATCTCAATCTGAACATAATAAAATAGTGACACATGTTCATAATACAAGACTGATTGCAAACGATGGACTTGTTGTTCCCAGATACCTAAATAAATACGGTCAGAGAACTCTAGAATACCTCGTTCCAATCATTTACAACATGTTACCAAACTCAATGAAAAGCTGTGTATTGACTCACAGAAGGAAATGTATGTTAAAAAAATGGTTATGTAAAAGAATTTTGTTTGTACTAATTGTATATGTATTTGACAAGTTATTTTTAAAAGAACCCGTTGACAAACTGACATCAATGAGTTTAACGGGAGTTAATAGTAAAAAACTGTATTTTTGAAAGTTAATAAATAGAAAAATTAATATATTTGTCACTAGCGGAATCTAAACTAATCAGATACGGAATAACGTCTTGGTAAAATTTGTGCTACACAAATATAGATTACCTTCAAACAATAGAAACCTCTATGACTAATATTTTGGTAAGCACAAGTATTTGCCTCTCAGAAGCTGAGCGTACTGTACAGGGCCCGCAGATACTTTAATAGTACACAACTGCTGACCCTGTACAAATCGCAAGTGCGCCCTACTGTCGAATTTGGCAGCCATCTCTGGTCCGGAGCCCCTAAATAGCTGAAAAAAACCCTTGACTCTGTGCAGAAACGGGCGGTCCGTTTGATAGATTCCCCAATTTTAACAAACGGACTGCAATCTTTAGAGCACAGGCGTCAGGTAGGTATGCTGTCCTTGTTCTATCGGTATTACAATGGAAGATGCTCTGAGGAACTAGCGTCATTGATCCCTTCGGCACCGGTGCGTAGTCGGGATACACGCCAAACGCGCGCCCAACATTTGTACACGGTTGACATTTGTCACATGAGAACGGGTCGCTTCTACGATTCGTTCTTAAGTTCAACAGCTCGGCTGTGGAACGAACTGCCGGCCTCTGTGTTTCCTCCCTCCTACAACATGGGACTCTTCAAGACCCATGTTCACTCCTTCCTCGCCACAAAAAGACCTTCCACACAGCATCCCCAAAGATGACATAGGCCCTGAGGGAAATTATTTTCTTCAGGGCCTCCTGTGTGGAGTTAATATAAAAAAAAAATTATGCAGAAAGAAGATATATCAAAATAATATATGAGTCAATGTTAATATATTACCTGTTCGAGAGATATAATGGTTTGTAATTGTATGCCAAAATCTATTGTCCGATTTCATATACAAACAAAGGGTATATATATCACATTTAAGGTGGGTCACGACAAAAACCCACCCTTGTTAAATCTTAAGAAAATGTTAATATTGAACTTTTTTCAAATAAACCTCAAAATAGAGGGAATATTTAGATTTATTTCTTAAATAAATATATGAATATAATTCAAATTATCTCAAGTCAGTGTATTCAAAAACCAGCAAAAACCTTCTCACTCTCAAATTTCGGCATTATTTTGCGAGACTCAATCTTTGCCTTACTAAGACCTTATCTTGCAGAAATCTTACATAAAGTAGTCAAAGCTTCAGTAACAGTCTTTATAGCTCTTTCAACTGCTTGAGTATGATGTAAAAGAGGCAATTTACCTTCTCCGCCTTGTGTTACAAATAATTGAAGATCTTCATCCGATATATTCTTCAGTATTGGAGATTCAGTTAAATATGTATAGGTTCGATATGCTTGTGAGGGTCAGTTAATACTGCAAGTAATACATTTTCGGGGTGTGCGAAGTAACTGTTTCTTTCTATGACGGATCAATTATAGTTTTTAGTTCAGCTGATAAGTATCTAGGCGCTGAAATTAACTGCCATAGGCGACGTGCTCCATCTTTACAGGTGGGATGAGTTTTAATGCTGAACCAAGTCGGAGCATAATGTGGAATAATCTATTGTGACAGCAACCTGCTTCTGGGGCGTTTGAGGTACAACATTAGGTTTGAAAACATCTTCACAATCGGATTCAGTTGATGCAGAAAACGTGGAAATATCAAGTTGGGAGGTAGTCGGCTTACCCGTGCTTTCCTTTTTAGACGTGAACAAAAATTTTTGCTTCAAATGTTTCCTTTACAACGCAGTTTTAATTTGTTTTATTGTAGCGGTATCCACGTTTCCTATTATCATTTTTCGTGTAGTTCCCTAGTCAGTAATGAAACTCTGTTTTTTTTTTTTTTTTTATTTTTTTATTAGGTACAATATTTTTTACAATTCAAGTTTTTCAGTAATGTAGGCCTCACTGGGTGGCTTGCCCGTGCTGAGGCCTTCATTTTATAATATAAAAAAAACTACATAATACATTTAATGAGAAAAATTATACATTTAAAATTAAAAATACATAATAATATATTTAAAATTAAAAAAAAATAGTACATTGAAAATAATCTTGTGTGTTTTTTTTTTTTTTTTTTTTAATGTTATTTATTCAGTAAAGTTTATACATTACAGTAAACGGGTAAATTTTTGGCCACCACACTAGGCACATGCCCGTGTTGTAGTGGTTTGTGAGTGATGTGTGTTTATATTGGTTTTGTGTGTTACGTGTAGGTTTTATTTTTATTTTATGCTATGACATTTTGGTAATATTGTATTTTTTGTTCTTTAATCCATTTTGTAATTTTGTGTGTGAATTTATTTTTATTTTCCTCAATTTTAATTTCAAGTTTTAAACTGTTGAAAGCTTTTATTGCACGGTATTGGTAGTGTCTTTGTCCAAAGCTTGAATTTACTGTCGGAGTTTTTATGTTTTCTTTGTACGCTTGTCTAACTGGTCTGTTAGTGATATTTTGTGTATGTTGAAATTTATTTTTTTGTCAAAAATGTAGTTTAGTAGTGTTTTAACGTATAATTGGCGTATATCTAGTACGTCACAGCTCTTGAATATTTGGCCTGTATCATATATATATATAGTCTATATCTGTTTATTTATGGGCATTTGTTGTTCTCTAGGACAGTCGAATTTACTGAAATATCAAACAGCACTTTACTTCTGCGACGGAATTCCTCCATTTTTTCTCCGGTATTTTAAGATGTGACTTAATAAGGTTTTTGCATTTCAAATGATTTGCCTTCAACATTTGTGCTAACCGTGTGTGTGTAACGATTCAAATAGAAGCCTTTCACCATATTTCTTCAATTCTTGCTATCACAAAATGAAATTTGGGTTCTAGTTTTGTCTCTTCATTTAATTTTATTTGATGCCTGATCCACTCAAAGAACTTCATAACATCTCAATAAGTTGGTAAAACATTGTCTTTGTCTCGCAAATTTCACCAAATAGGGGACTTTTTAACGAATTCCGAGTACGTTCCATGGCGAAAACTGTAGCGTTGCGATACTTACTCCGACCCCAAGCCTCACCTCACGCCTCCAATAATCAAAACTGGCACTTTTTGTAAATGATTTCGGAAATATATAATACATTTGCCATAGAAGATTACAAAAAAATTAGTTTAAAGGATTTATGGTAACTTTTATATACACTAGAAATGAAAAATTTCAAAACTTAAAAGTGAATCCGGAGGAAAAAGATCGTATTAGAAATTTGAAAAATTTTCAGCACGTCGTTTTGAACCCATTTGGCACCCTTTTATAGCTCTTAGAATTTAACATGATTTTTTAAATGATCCACCATAATATCCATTCCAAAAATTACTAATTTCTACGGCCAACGGACATTTACTTATCTTGTGCCTTCTACATTTAAAGATGCCAATGGATGTAAAAAAACCAATCAACCTGCACAACTGAACTAAAAACAAAGCTAAAACAGTTGTAAATGGACCAAGATTTTCCATATTGATATTGTTTACAAATGCATTAGTATCCATTGATTGTATAAATATGCCTTTGAGTGTTTTAACTATGCTGTGTGTATGTTTATGATTATGTTGGCTGTCTTATATCTACCTTAAAATTAAATTTTAATTTATTTTTTTCACCAAAAACAAATTACAGAATATATAATAGATCATTAGTAAGTAAAATACATATATGTAAGTAAGAAAAACTAATGTTACAATAATAGAACAGTTTCTAATAGAAGAAAAGGTAAATATGTATATAAGAGTTAATGTTGAGGAATTATTGCGAATTGGCAGATTTTTAGTTAATTATTTCTCGCATTTTGTCTATGATTTACTTATAAATGTTTAATATAGGTTCCTATACAGCAATACATTATTTTAGGTTACATTTTTATTAGCATTTACACAATACAAATACAGCAAGTTTTAGCACAATACATACTATAATAACTATCAATGACAAGGCGTTTGGTTAGGTTACATTATTGTTTGCATATACACAATGCAAGTAAGCAAGTTTTAGCACAATACATACTATAATAACTATCAATGACAAGGCGTTTGGTTAGGTTACATTATTGTTTGCATATACACAATGCAAATAAGCAAGTTTTAGCACAATACATACTATAATAACTATCAATGACAAGGCGTTTGGTTAGGTTACATTATTGTTCGCATATACACAATGCAAATAAGCAAGTTTTAGCACAATACATACTATAATAACTATCAATGACAAGGCGTTTGGTTAGGTTACATTATTGTTCGCATATACACAATGCAAATAAGCAAGTTTTAGCACAATACATACTATAATAACTATCAATGACAAGGCGTTTGGTTAGGTTACATTATTGTTTGCATATACACAATGCAAATAAGCAAGTTTTAGCACAATACATACTATAATAACTATCAATGACAAGGCGTTTGGTTAGGTTACATTATTGTTCGCATATACACAATGCAAATAAGCAAGTTTTAGCACAATACATACTATAATAACTATCAATGACAAGGCGTTTGGTTAGGTTACATTATTGTTCGCATATACACAATGCAAATAAGCAAGTTTTAGCACAATACATACTATAATAACTATCAATGACAAGGCGTTTGGTTAGGTTACATTATTGTTTGCATATACACAATGCAAATAAGCAAGTTTTAGCACAATACATACTATAATAACTATCAATGACAAGGCGTTTGGTTAGGTTACATTATTGTTTGCATATACACAATGCAAATAAGCAAGTTTTAGCACAATACATACTATAATAACTATCAATGACAAGGCGTTTGGTTAGGTTACATTATTGTTTGCATATACACAATGCAAATAAGCAAGTTTTAGCACAATACATACTATAATAACTATTAATGACAAGGCGTTTGGTTATTGGACATTATTGTTTGCATATACACAATACAAATACAGCAAGTTTTAGCACCATACAATAATGTCTACTATAATCTGTCTATGTATTGTGTGTCTTTGTATTGTAGTTTCTTAAAATGTTATTTTTCTGTATGTATTTGATTGTGACATCTCGTTGTACGTGTCTAGTTATATGTATAATTAATATCGTGAACATAACGTGCTGACAAACTGCTTTGGCAGCTCAGCGGGTGTTTATAATGACGAAAAACAAATGGATTTATTAGCTTTAAGGCGAAGCTTAATGCCAAATCACTATTTTGATTAATCTTTTTAACGAAACATTATGAATACCAAAAAATGGGCTTTAGATAAATTGAAGGGTTTTATATCGTTTCGCTTGAGTAGAATACAAATAAAAAATAAATTACTCAATAAAAAATATAAATGTAAACTACTAACAAAAGAATTTTTTCAATAGAAATGTATGAACGCGTAAAGGAAACAACTTTAAAAAATACTGTATTATAGCTAAGATTACCTGTGATAATTTCACTTGATTAACTTTTTTGCTTTTTTATAAAATTATCTTCAAAATAAATAAAAACCAGTTTTGTGCTTGAATTCGAACGTTTCTAGAATCCATTTGTCAAGCAATTTTGATGCCTATTACCAACAATATAAGGTATACCAAGAATTTACACATTTTTGGCTTGTAGAGTTTCCTCTTTCATATGTTTTCATATTAATATTTTGAGGAATTATTTGGTAAATACACAAATCACTCCAGTGGGCAGTGATCCCACTGAGACGACATAAGACTCTAATAACGGGATTTGCTCGACGATCACATTTTAATTAATTCTGATGAACGTGTCACTAAAATCTCAAATGTTTCTAGAGCGATTTTTACGGTTAAGTTATTTATATTTAAGATTAATAAAACAGGACCTTACCATTAAAATGTTTTATGTAAAACGTTTTTCAACTATAAAATTAGCGGCAAACAGAACATTTTATTTTTCTAAACGATGAATTAGTAACTTCCTGAGGGATACTTCTAGAAACGTTTGAGATTTTAGTAATACGTTCATCAGAAATATTTAAAATAAAGCCAACGGAAAGATTGGTTTTCTAGGCCTGCTAGGGCAAAGTCGACCTTAAGTCTATATGATTTTATATCGAATATGATTTTACACGACTTCATCACTTGTGTCGTTAATATTTCCACTTTATTTTAGAAATTTGATAAGGCAACTTCAACCGCAGGTCTGTCCAATACACCAGGGCTGCACGTGCACGGCTGTTTCACTTAAGTCGTTAAGATTCTGGCTTGTCTTAATGCAATGCTATCATGTTAAAATTATATATTTTTAAAATCGTTTATTTTTGCGTTTTTTTTAGGAAGCTGAATGACACATTCGGTGCGTGCGGCCGCCCCCGAGCGGGTTGGCAGATCGACCCGTTCGGACACTCGCGCGAGCAAGCCAACCTGTTCTCCGCGATGGGATATGACGGTATAGTGTTGAACAGGGTGGACTTCCAGGACAAGCGCGCCAGGGTGGCCAACCAGGAGATGGAAGTATTGTGGAGGGGGAGCGATGACCTCGGTAAGTACAAAATCAATTAATCTTTTTTATACATAACTAGGATACTAAGTGACCGATTTACTTAAACCAATGATTCCTGACATTATTTGGTGTAAAAATCCCCAGTGACAAGATCAATCTTATTTATTTTCAACAGAACAATAGAACAGCTGACCGAGCGTGGAGAAATAATAATAATAATAACCTTTTGTGATTTGTACAGCGCTACTTTTGTTAGAAACCTCCTCAAGGGCAGTGCACAAATATATATAGAGCTTTATATACAGGGCGTTTCAGACATACACACCAGGCTTCAATGCCCTGAATGTAATGTCTCTGAAAATATTATATTCAAAGGATAGTTTAAATTATTCTTTAAAAACCAGGATAACTTTGCACATGCAAACTCAGATCGCTTCACAAGATCCTCATTACAACATACATTCCACCAACCTACAACTAAAACAACATGGTGCTATACTAGCAGTAGCAAGGCTTCCCCTTTAAAACACCAGGATAACTTTACAAACTCAGATTGCTTCACAAGATCCTCATTACAACATACATTCCACCAACCTGCAACTAAAACAACATGGTGCTATACTAGCAGTAGCAAGGCTTCCCCTTTAAAACACCAGGATAACTTTACAAACTCAGATCGCTTCACAAGATCCTCATTACAACATACATTCCACCAACCTACAACTAAAACAACATGGTGCTATACTAGCAGTCGCAAGGCTTCCCCTTTAAAACACCAGGATAACTTTACAAACTCAGATCGCTTCACAAGATCCTCATTACAACATACATTCCACCAACCTACAACTAAAACAACATGGTTCTATACTAGCAGTAGCAAAGCTTCCCCTTTAAAACACCAGGATAACTTTACAAACTCAGATCGCTTCACAAGATCCTCATTATAACATACATTCCACCAACCTACAACTAAAACAACATGGTGCTATACTAGCAGTAGCAAGGCTTCCCCTTTAAAACACCAGGATAACTTTACAAACTCAGATCGCTTCACAAGATCCTCATTACAACATACATTCCACCAACCTACAACTAAAACAACATGGTGCTATACTAGCAGTCGCAAGGCTTCCCCTTTAAAACACCAGGATAACTTTACAAACTCAGATCGCTTCACAAGATCCTCATTACAACATACATTCCACCAACCTACAACTAAAACAACATGGTTCTATACTAGCAGTAGCAAGGCTTCCCCTTTAAAACACCAGGATAACTTTACAAACTCAGATCGCTTCACAAGATCCTCATTACAACATACATTCCACCAACCTACAACTAAAACAACATGGTGCTATACTAGCAGTAGCAAGGCTTCCCCTTTAAAACACCAGGATAACTTTACAAACTCAGATCGCTTCACAAGATCCTCATTACAACATACATTCCACCAACCTACAACTAAAACAACATGGTGCTATACTAGCAGTAGCAAGGCTTCCCCTTTAAAACACCAGGATAACTTTACAAACTCAGATCGCTTCACAAGATCCTCATTACAACATACATTCCACCAACCTACAACTAAAACAACATGGTGCTATACTAGCAGTAGCAAGGCTTCCCCTTTAAAACACCAGGATAACTTTACAAACTCAGATCGCTTCACAAGATCCTCATTACAACATACATTCCACCAACCTACAACTAAAACAACATGGTGCTATACTATCAGTAGCAAGGCTTCCCCTTTAAAACACCAGGATAACTTTACAAACTCAGATCGCTTCACAAGATCCTCATTACAACATACATTCCACCAACCTACAACTAAAACAACATGGTGCTATACTAGCAGTAGCAAGGCTTCCCCTTTAAAACACCAGGATAACTTTACAAACTCAGATCGCTTCACAAGATCCTCATTACAACATACATTCCACCAACCTACAACTAAAACAACATGGTGCTATACTAGCAGTCGCAAGGCTTCCCCTTTAAAACACCAGGATAACTTTACAAACTCAGATCGCTTCACAAGATCCTCATTACAACATACATTTCACCAACTTACAACTAAAACAACATGGTGCTATACCAGCAGTAGCAAAGCTTCCCCTTTAAAATACCAGTGCAGTAGTTTTTAGTCCATACGGCACAAACCAAGAAACACAATTTTGTAAATATATGCAATGTTTATAAAGTTTAAGAATTCGTTTTTCTTATGTGTTCTGGTTCGACTGTTAATTACAGGTGCTTCTTCAGACATTTTCACTGGAATCACCTTCAACCACTATTCGCCTCCCCCGGGCTTCTGTTTCGACATTCTGTGCGGAGATGATCCCATCATCGATGACATCTCCAGCCCGGATTATAATGTCGATTCCAAGGTAGGCAGACACTACATACTCATTGTTACCAAACATCGAATTGTATTTAAAAAAGTGGACAAAATTTGGATAGACATCCTATTTGATAGCCTCCGTGGTCTAGGGGTAAAGCTCTCGACTAGAAAGCCCAAGGTTGCGGGTTCAAATCCCGGAATAAAGTGCATGTTCTAGAGTGGAAGCTACTCTCAGTATCGCCCTGGTTGAAGACCACTTTCCAGAATTGAAAAGTTGCTTGAAAGGGTTTTAGCCGGGCTTGGTGACCCGATCTGCCAGCCAGGTCCTACCCCACCTTCCTCTTCCCATCTGCTTCAGAAGAGTATCTGGTGTGGGTTTGTTTCTTATATTACGAAACTGATGAAATTTTCCACACTTGACCTCCAAAACGAGAGTAAGGTCATTGCTACATTGGATTTTGAAAAAAACTCCCATCCCTTTTTTCTATTTAATGTAGTTTATTCTTTATAATATAGTTTTATCTATATAATAAAGCTTTTTTCTATTTAATAAAAAATTTTCTATAAAATACAATATATTCTATATAGTGTGTTTTTATCTATTTAACCTAGTTCTCTTCTATTTAATGTAGTTTTTTGTTCCAAATAACGCAGATTTATCAATAAAATATAGTTTTTTCTATTTAACCTAGTTTTTTTTCTATATAATGTAGTTTTATCCATAAAATGTAGTTTTTTCTGTATAATGTTTTTCTTTTCTATAAAATGTAGTTTTTTTATATGATGTGCTTTTTTTCTATGTAATGTAGTTTCTTCTATATAATGACATTTTTTCTATATATTTTAGTTTTTTTCTATATAATTAAGTTCTTTTCTATACGTATGTATCTTCCAGAATGCGACTATTACATATTGCTCAGTAAAATTTAACCTTCTGGCCAGTTCTCACAATTCGTATTTTTAAAGATAGTGTAGCTTCCCACATTTGCAGATTCGACCCTACAATAAAACAATTCATTGGCCTGGTATTTTTATAAACATATTGCCTTGTTTGTATCATTTATGATTTAAGAATTAGTGACATTTTACTGCAAGCAGCGGCAGCTTTCAAATAGGGCTGTTCGCTTTATATTTTATGATCACCCTAGTTAAACCATTATGCCTAAAAATATTTGCCAATACCTTTCCCACCCCTGTCCCATAGTAATAAAAACCCCAAATAAAGTTTCATGTCCCTTAAAATAATCCCTTTAAAATATTTGTATTGTTTAAGTCACGTTTGTATCATTAAGAATAGTTTAGTGCATTTTATTTTATGTTAAGAATGTTGTTTGCCAACGAGCGGGTGGAACATCTTTATTTTGGTAAAATGTCCTTCAGAATTTAGTTTAAATACAGATACCTCCCAGAAAAAGGACAGTATTAGAGTGTTGCTATAACTGGTAGGTACAGACGTACCTAGGCAGTCAGTCGTGAGATAATTACTAGGTTTATGTAAACCTAGGGAAAACTGAAGAATAGAGGAAACTAGACCTTTATTTCTTTCAGTGTAAGTTTTAGCAGAGGAAAATAAGATCCTCTGCAAATATATTGTGAATTAATAAATTTATATGTCAAAAAGAAGAAGTGTTTTCCTGCATTCCATCTGACGGCGTGTTCTCGTACCACGATAGCAGAAACATATGGTCCTTCGAGCCGCATCGGGAACAGCAGCATCATGGAAGCGGGACAACACTCAAAGACGTCATCTGTCTTCGGCAGCAAGGCGGGAACTAGCAGGAGCTGGATGGAGGCTCAAATAAAAGCTTCAGCAACCAAGGTGCACATCACGAGACAAAAGGCCCGCCTACTTACGGAGATGGCTGAAGCAAAGATGGCCGCGGAAGCAAAGGCTTCTGAAGCAAAGATGGCTGCAGCAATGTCAGTCCTGGAAGCAGAGGAGCAACATGCGGCGCTCATTTTAGAAGCTGCATCAAGGACTTCGCAACGGACTCTCGAGGATAGAGTCAATGACTGGGTGGACCAGTCACATCACAGTTCATCATCAGAACTTGGAGATCACGATGAACAGCCTCTTCGAGTTCAAATGGAGCAGCAACAGGAACTGCTCCATGATGGGCGGTTATCACTACAACCGCCCACAAGAACTGCACAGCAACAGCCCTTGACAGGGCAGACTCTCCCGTCGCAAATGGAGCCTCGGGTAGAGCAGGCTCATCCGCTGCAATTGGAACAGCGGTTGGAGCAGCACAAGGGTGGGCGGTACACATTACTCCCACAAAAAGGATCCTCAGAGCAGCAGCCCTTGGCAGGGCAGACTCTCCCGTCGCAAATGGAGCCTCGGGTAGAGCAGGCTCATCCGCTGCAATTGGAACAGCGGTTGGAACAGCACAAGGGTGGGCGGTACGCGTTACTCCCACCAAAAGGATCCTCAGAGCAGCAGCCCTTGGCAGGGCAGACTCTCCCGTCGCAAATGGAACCTCGGGTAGAGCGGGCTCATCCGCTGCAATTGGAACAGCGGTTGGAGCAGCAGCAGCAGGGCGGGCGGTATGAGGTACTCCCACCCAGAGGAACATCACATCAGCAGCCCTTGGTAGGGCAATCTCTTCAGCTGCAGTTGACGCAGCATCAGCAGCCAAGCAGTAGCTGCTGGGAGCTGCCTACATCAGTGCAGCCATTCAACTTAGCAGAGCAACGCGACGGGCAACAGTGGCCAGAGTCGCAGGGCCGATTCCAGGGACCAACACCTGCTATAACTGAAGAACGTCTCGCGGAATCAATTGGTAAGGCAATATCTTTATATAATACCAGGCCCAAAGTTAATGATCTTCCCACATTTAACGGCAATCCAATTGAATGGATTGCGTTCAAATTAATATTCCATCATACCGCAGACTTCTTAAAAGTATCTGACAGCGAAAATTTATATAGATTACAAAAAACGTTAAAAGGAGAGACGCGTGACGCGGTTTC
Organism: Hesperophylax consimilis; assembly: GCF_061612785.1. Classification (NCBI taxonomy): domain Eukaryota; kingdom Metazoa; phylum Arthropoda; class Insecta; order Trichoptera; family Limnephilidae; genus Hesperophylax; species Hesperophylax consimilis. Next base: position 588,857 of record NC_142852.1, read on the forward strand.
TTCCCTTCTTATAATTTTTGGCGCAAAATCATCACCTTGTTCGGCGCAATTCGTAATAAATAAAAACGCGGATCAATTTTTATCTCAGTATCCCCAGGCCGTCAAAGCGATAAAAACAAAACATTACATGGACGACTATTTAGATAGTGTAAATTCATTAGAAAGTGCGAAGAAATTAATACAAGATATTACATACATACATGCTCAAGGCGGGTTTAAGGGTGGAGGTGAATGCGAAATTACCTACTACAATCATTTAGTCATAAGATATACATTTTTTACGGAATTTCTAGTTTTAAGACATTACCTACTACACAATTTTTAGTCATAAGATTTACATTTTTTACGGAATTTCTAGTTTTAAGACATTACCTACTACACAATTTTTAGTCATAAGATTTACATTTTTTACGGAATTTCTAGTTTTAAGACATTACCTACTACACAATTTTTAGTCATAAGATTTACATATTCCACGGAATTTCTAGTTTTAAGAGTAGCATAAATATTTGTATTTCAGATATTTTAATAAATTTAACTGGTAATTTTCGTAGACAAGCAGTAGGTACCTAATGAAGATAACAGTCGCATTCTTTGCCTATTTTGTGAAGTACCTTCACGGGAGGAGGTATGTATCTTCCAGAATGCGACTATTACATATTGCTCAGTAAAATTTAACCTTCTGGCCAGTTCTCACAATTCGTATTTTTAAAGATAGTGTAGCTTCCCACATTTGCAGATTCGACCCTACAATAAAACAATTCATTGGCCTGGTATTTTTATAAACATATTGCCTTGTTTGTATCATTTATGATTTAAGAATTAGTGACATTTTACTGCAAGCAGCGGCAGCTTTCAAATAGGGCTGTTCGCTTTATATTTTATGATCACCCTAGTTAAACCATTATGCCTAAAAATATTTGCCAATACCTTTCCCACCCCTGTCCCATAGTAATAAAAACCCCAAATAAAGTTTCATGTCCCTTAAAATAATCCCTTTAAAATATTTGTATTGTTTAAGTCACGTTTGTATCATTAAGAATAGTTTAGTGCATTTTATTTTATGTTAAGAATGTTGTTTGCCAACGAGCGGGTGGAACATCTTTATTTTGGTAAAATGTCCTTCAGAATTTAGTTTAAATACAGATACCTCCCAGAAAAAGGACAGTATTAGAGTGTTGCTATAACTGGTAGGTACAGACGTACCTAGGCAGTCAGTCGTGAGATAATTACTAGGTTTATGTAAACCTAGGGAAAACTGAAGAATAGAGGAAACTAGACCTTTATTTCTTTCAGTGTAAGTTTTAGCAGAGGAAAATAAGATCCTCTGCAAATATATTGTGAATTAATAAATTTATATGTCAAAAAGAAGAAGTGTTTTCCTGCATTCCATCTGACGGCGTGTTCTCGTACCACGATAGCAGAAACAACGTATAATATAGTTTTTTCCATATATTGTGTTTTTTCTATATAATATAGTTTTTTAAGCGTGAAAATGTGGTTTTCATGATATGACATGAAATGAATTGTAGAAAATACCCGATTTAAATAATTATTTGTGGTAAATAAGTGAATGAAGGAAGTGATGAACAAAGAAATATGTTTAATGACAATGTATGACCTGGTAGCGAATGGAAGAAGCATCCAGTTGTCAGGTTTTCTACAATTGACAACCTCAAAACTTTACCCCAAATAATTTATATTTAAGTTAAAAAATTATTTAAGTCCTCGGGCAACGCCGGGTAAATGTCAGCTTGTTATATAAAAATAGGTTGCACTGCATTGTTGTGAATGCGACTTATTTATTTATTAAAATTTATACTGTAAGATAAGGAAGGTATATTAATTGATAACAACTTTGTAATTTTATTTTTTTTTTATTGGCAATTTTTTGATATACCTATACATATATAATTATACGAAATATAAGACAATAACAACAAAAAAAATCCCACAAAGGCGAAGCCTGTGTGTGGGCATTATAAGGTAAGTATTCAAAACAGTGGTGGTTACATTATCTATGGTTTAAATGAAAAAAGAAATATGAATAAAGAAAAAATATATACAAGGTAAATATTTTTTTATAATATAAAATATTTTGCAGGATATAAAAAAGATACATATAAAACAATAGAAATTAAAGTAGCCTTTCCTCACCATAAAGAGACAATGCTCTTGTGTTTGGTGAGGGAATTCTAGTTCTATTATGTACATGTTAGTATTAAGGTAAATAAATTATTAAGAAACAACACAAGATTTAAACAATATTACTTCTAGATGTAAGTAGTGAACGTATTTTGGACTTACAATAGTTTAAGGTAACTTTTTAATTTAAGGTGAAATTCCTGAATATTTTCGATATTTTTTAAATTTAATGGAAGGTTATTAAAATAAATTATGCCTAGATAAAGATAGGTATTTTGAATAAGCTTAGTGTTAAATTTTGGGATTTTAATAGTTTTCTGGTATCTTGCTGATGTATTGAATTGTTAATATAGTTAGCTTAGTATGATTTTACTGGAGTTTTTGCGTATTTAATAAAAAAAACAGTTTAAAAGAATTTAACTTTTTTTTAATGTAGATGGTAATATATAGGTATCATATATAGGTATCATATTCGTAGTATAAATTATAGAAAAAAATTCTCTCACTTCCAGATACTGTTTTACCCAGCTTTTGACATTTATTTTATACGAGTTTTGGCACATCTCGATGGAACTCGGTAAGGAATTAAACAATTTTGGGCCAAAATAGTTAATAATAATAATAATTGGACTACTTGTATAGCGCTGTTTTTGTGCAAAATCACCTCAAGGGCGCTGTACAAACTTATAATACATTTCTACAGTGATCTATGTTATAACTTAACTATTTATGGAGATAATATACAGTACAATACTTACCTGGTAGGTCAAACCAATTGTTAACCAATTGTTTATTAGCGAAATTTAGAGACATAATTGGAAAATTGAATATAACTGGACTTTCTCTTAGGAATGGTATATTTAATTTAAGGGTACGACAGCTTAAAAAGGTAAGTTTTTAGTTTAGACCTGAATTCTGTTGGATTTATTATGGATCTTAGTTCCGGAGGGAGTTTAGGCTTGCGCTTAGGTTCCATCAGTCTGCCTACAGCTGATTATGTAGCTGATCTAAGAGTTGACTGCCTCAGACCAGTGTTTTCCGGGACGCATAGTTCAGAGATGTAGGGTGGGGCCATTTCATTGATGGATTTGAACACCATCCAGCACAATTTGTACTGGATTCTTTCAGGGCACTTGAGCCAGTGAAGGTTACAAAGGTGTTTTGAAATGTGCGAATATTTTGAAACCCCGGTTATGAGCCGTGCTGCTGCATTAAACACTGATTGAAGTTTGTCAATTTGATATTTTGGAAGGCTGGCATAAATGCCGTTGCAGTAATCGAGACGTGAGACTACGTAAGAGTTTCTTCGGACAGACTTGAGTTGTCTTAGGTGAAAAAAACCGGTGCTTACAGTCCTATTGATTTGAATTTTAAACGAAAAGTCTGAATCTAAATTGACACCGAGAAGTTTGACTGTTGTTTTTGGGATGATATCGCTGCCGGAAATAGTAATAGGTGAATCGTCTATGAAATGTGACGTGACTTAATGTGTCTTTGGGCTAGCCTAGTTTTGCAGTGAGGCACTGTGTACACGCATACGTTGTGTCTCTGGCTAGAACGATTTGAATTTTTACAGAACTTATAAGGACGAGTGTATATAAATTTAAGACATTGGACACAGTAGATCTGCCTTAGTTCCATAATGTCAGTTTCCTTAAACAATTGATCGGTGGGATATGTCTTGGTCTTCTGGTGCATTATCTTAATGATAGACTTGGTAGATTACATTGAAATAAATTTGGTGATTTCATTATAATGAGATAGTACGGGTGATTAAAAAACTGACAGTATAAATTATGGCAGTAATTAATTGAGTAATTATAAATATTGGCGATAAAAACAGAACAAATAATAACATTGCTATTAAATAATAGAGATAAGAGATAATGCGGTAAGTAGGTACGTAAAGTATAATAATAATAATTGGATTATTTATGTTTTCGAGAGAAAATTACCTCAATGGCACTTAAGGCGAAGCTTAATGCTAAATCACTATTTTGATTAATCTTTATAACGAATTGGTTTACATTGTGAATACCAAAAAATATGCTTTAGATAAATTGAAGGTGTTTCTATCGTTTCGCGTAGAATACAAATAAAAATAAATAAATTACTAAATAAAAATATGAATGTAAACTACTAAATAATATATTATTGCAATAGAAATGTATGAACGCGTAAAAGAAATAACTTTTAAAAAATACAGTATTTTAGCTAAGATTATTTGTGACAGTTTCACTTGATTAACTCTTTTGCTTTCTTATAAAATTATTTACAAAATAAATATAAAACCAGTTTTGTGCTTGAAATCGAGCGTTTCTAGACTCCGTTTGTCAAGCGATTTTAATGCCTATTACCTACAATATAAGGTATACCAAGAACGTACACATTTTTGGCTTGTAGCTTCCTCTTAACAACAACGCAGAAAAAAACTTATTACGGTTCCACCTAAAACAAAAACTATGTTAACTAGTTACATATGTAAGGTATTTTACCTAAATTTTGTTTCATCACTTTTCATAACTTTATAGCACTTTTTATAGGTGTGTTGAATTGTCATTTCAAGGGGTTGGTGACCGGGGTATCTCATCAAAATGACAATTCAACACACCTACAAAAAGTGACATAAAGTCATGAAAAGTGATGAAACAAAAACAAGGTTAAATAGGTTACATGGGTAACTATGTAAGCTATTTAACCTAGTTTTTTTTCATCACTTTGAATGACTCTGTATCACTTTTTAAAGGTGTCTTGACTTTGCATTTTGATGAAATATCATGGAATTAAATGGGGGATAGCACTATGGGCCATGGACTAAGTGCTCACGGGAACCTAACGTCAACCGTCGCATAAAAATATTTTTAATAAAATAATAAAATTAACGCCATCTATGAACACGTAGACATAGAAAAAACTAAATCCTTCGACATACTTTTCCACAAATGATCATCTAGTCAATCAACATTATGCAAGTGCATTATTTAAGCATAGTAAAGACAAAACAATTCAAGAACAACACGTCAACTCACCAGAGATCAAATGGGAAAATAATTCACCGACTCCAGATATTTTCATATCAGAGGGTTCGGCTCGGTAGAACTTCTAACAGGGCCTATAAATCCTACTGATCCCTCAACATAAATATTTAAAAAATCTTTCGTTATCCTACGTGTATTCAAATGACTGATTTTTGCATTTTTATTTATAAATTCTTTGACAGATCTATTAAGCCTAAATTTTGAATGAGAGAGCTAGGTATAATGCCAGTAGCCGAAATAACAAATGGTAATATTTCTATAGTCTGAGAATGCCAAATTCTCTTTAATCTCATTTCCTAAATCTGTGTATTTTCTTATTTTTTCATTAACAGATTTTAGAATATTACAGGAATTTGGAATAATGACATAAGTTATTTTTTTTTAAATTTTGTCATGTAAAACTATATCGGGTCTATTATAACTAGTCGTTCAGTCTGTTAGTATAGATTTATCATAATATATTTTTAAAAGATCATTATCTAAAAATGAATTTGGTTCGTATTCATAATATGGTACTATATTACGGCAGTCAATCAAGTTATGTTTAAATTACCAAACTTTGGTGAATTATTTTTAAAAGTTTATTGTGCCTAAATGTATACTCGGACGGCGCTAATACAGAACATCCCGATATAATATGTTCTATAGTTTCCGGAAAAGCCAAACATTTTCTACATAAATCATCGATTTGATTTGTTTCTTTGATTATATGCTTCCTATATTTTTTAGCATTAATGACTCTATCCTGAATGGCAAGCATAAATCCTTCTATTTCTGCGTTCAACTCTCCAATACTCAACCATTTGTTTGAAAATTGGTCAACATACGTTTGGTTGAGATAATTGAAGTGTTTTGGGAGTAAAATTTTATTTGACCAGGAATCTAATAATTCCTGGTTGGGATTTATAAAAATGTTGGCATTCTCATCGTATAAATTTAAAGGTGTAATATTTCTATCTGCCTTGCAAATTATTTTGTGCATTTCCGAGCTATGAGCTTTCCTATAGAAAAAAGTTCTTAGTATTTCTACCTGATTATGTTTCAAAGAAGTTATTTTGACTATACCTCTACCTCCTAAATTTCTAGGTAAATCAATTCGTTCTATAGCTGAATTTGGATGATGGTAATTAAACTTTGTTAGAGTAGTTCTAATTAATCTTTCTAAGTTATCTAAATCTGTATTAGACCTTTTGATTATGCCAAATGAGTACGTTAATATAGGTATAATTATAATTAAATATATATTTTTAGTATTAGTGACTCTTTTATAAATACTGTATTATACTTTTAATAAGTATGTTTTTCTATGGTAGGATATATAATATTGTCCCGGTTAGCCAGAGATCCTTGTATTTTTCTGTGTCTTGTTCTGTTTTGTTTATATTTAATAGTAGTATCTTCTTCTTCAATGATTATTATTCTTGATCGATAATAAAGTACTAACCTTTGAGAGTGTTTGTTAATTCAGGTGAAGGATTTCGTTGACTTTGTGGAACGTCAACAATTGGCCTACGGGACTAACAATGTTATCGTTACGATGGGGGATGACTTTCATTACCAAGATGCCCACGTTTGGTTCAAAAACCTCGACAAACTGATCAAGTGAGTTGGATACATTGAGTTATACTAATAGTTTACATTCCTGGCAAAATAAGTGTAAAATATTGTTCCTGTGAGGATTGTAGGAGTGCGATGTGGCGGTTGTCGATGTCGCCCGAATATTTCCGACCACGAACGGTGGCGCCTCTAAACACTCTTTATCAATGAAAAGTTATACCATTGCTTTCCCTATTTTTTCCAATAATATTTGTAAAATATCTAATAGCATGTATGAAGGCATTTTGAAGTAATCGATGAGCGCTGGTATCCGATAATTGACGGATACACCAAAGCTTAACCCAGATAACCATATTAAATTTTACTGTAAAACCAGCTCGTAGAGTAGTGGAGCTGGCAACACGGTATCGCACAGACGTACTTAAGCTCACATTTCACCATTTTCAATTACACATCTTCCTTGATGACGGACACTGTAACCTTGTCCGAAACGTTGACTAAATAAGGAGTTGACTAAATAACAAGAAAGATTGTAAAGGTCTTTCGCATCGACCGACGCCGTGCATGGCGTACAGTAAGTAACGTGGCAGACAAAATTAATTGTCGATTTATCTATGAACTTATAAGAATATATAAGAACCCTGTAAAAACTGACACCAACGAAATCTTCAAGAATCTCAACATCATGTCACCTATAAAACTCTATTCTACAACCTTACTCCTTTAAATTCATAAATACGAAACACAAGAAATGCCACATATATTAAAAACACTAGATGTCAGGGTTAAAACATGCAATTATTAAAAGACTATGCAATTGTTACAATAGCGTATTATCCAAGGTTGATATTTTCAGTTGCGAACTTACCAAATACGAGAGGTCCATAGAAGAATATTTCTCTGATGGTTTGTGAAAAATGTTTATGTCTCTATTGTTTATATCTCTATTATGATTTGTTTTTTTTTTTTTTTTTTTTTTTTTTTTTTTTTTTTTTTTTTTTTTAGGAGAAAAAACAGATACAGATATCAATTGACAAGAATATACAAAACATCAACTAGAGAATTTACCTGCATCCAAACTATTTCTCACGAATTAACTTAAACAGCAGTTAAAAACATTTACAAATATTTTAACTTATAAATAGGGGAATATATACATAAGAATATTATTTTACAAATAGAGATATGAAAGAAATGCGCAATATCCTTATAAGAATTTACAAATTATTTTGAAAAAATTTAGAGAGTAAAACAAAAAAAAAAAAATATATATATATATATATAAATAGATAAACAATGTTAAACAGAAATTAAAAAATATATACATATTTAAACAAGTATGTATGTCTAAGTTTTTTACTATGAACTTTGTAGGAAAACAGTCTTCATTTTTCTACTAAAAGTAGTGCGTGTATCAAAGAATAAGTCAGAGTCCTCGAGGTTTTGGTTCTGATTAAGTGATTCGCACATTCTTCTGATTGGATCCCTGACACCAGCATTTGTACGCGTCCTGCTAATGTGGAATAAGTCGTTAAGCCTTGTTACTCTGGGTGGTACTTTGAAGTTTATTAATTTCAGTAAGTCGGGACAGTCAATAACGTTGTTACAGATTTTATACAGAGTCATGAGATCAAGGTATGTTCGCCGGTTAGATAGAGTGGAGACTTTATAACTCGAGAGCATATTTATGTACCCGCGTTTGGGTGCGCTCATTCTGTAATTGAGGCAACGCAGAAATTTCTTTTGAATACTTTCAATATTTTCTTTATAGATATCGTAAAGTGGATTCCATATGGAGGTGCAGTATTCAAGTTGAGAACGGACCAGAGTGTGGTAAAGAAGAAGATATGTTTCAGGTTTTCGAAATTCACGGCTGTTTCTGATGACAAATCCTAGCATGCTGTAAGCTTTATTCACAATATTATCAATGTGCGCATTGTATCTGTATTGTATATGTATTTTATATCTACAACCTCTCTCCATGGCTATAAATGTATTGTTTTGTAAATTTTTTATAAATATTATTCCTTTCTTAAAAATTTAAATAACTTATTTCATATAATGCTGTCTCAGTAGAGGTAAAGTCACAAGGAGGAAATCCATATTTGGTTTTATTTTATTATATAATACTTATGTACAAACTGATTAAATGTAAACTGTCGATTTCCCGAAAATGAATAAAAAAATAAATAAACATTTAAATCTCAATATTATTCCGACTCTTGACATAGCCCGACTCATGGTTGTGAGCAGTTGGCACTCTTGTACGGTTTCAAAAAAAAAAAAACAGTGTGTGGCAAGCCTACGCACGACGGAAGTGAAACTTTTAGTATTCTTCTCTCTCTTTTTTAATTTCATTCTCTCTTTTTTTTGTATATTGACATATTTATAAGTAGCATGTGATAAAAAAAAATTAAAAGTTATAAAAATATGGGATTGGAACCCGGGTCTTGCATAACGAGTGTCGAACGCTCTGCCTCTAGACCGCGGTTATTACGTATTCGATTAAAATATTATATATTCAAAATATCTAAAAGTCTTTTATCACTTTTAAAAAAAGCATTTTATTACTTTAAAAAAAATTATTATTAAAAAAATTATAAAAGAAAAAAAATATATTTTAAGCGGGGATCGAACCTCGGTTCTTCATGATGAGATTATATACCTTTTTTAGGTCACTCTCCTAACTTAGCTTCGCGGTCTAGAGGCAGAGCGCGCGACTCTCATCATGAAGAACCGAGGTTCGATCCCCGCTTAAAATATATTTTTTAAATATATTGGCAGAAATGATCACGGTTTTTCATGACGGTCATGAGTTGGTTTTACTCCTGTCCTCGAAATTGCATAACGCGCGTAAAGAAGTTAAATTCAAAAAAATTAAATGCCAGTCGAAAAAGGACGATTTTTTTTTATACAGGACCTCGTACTTAAGTTATGAAATGATAAAAACGTGACTTCATGTATCCTTTGTTTGTTCACCGATGATATATTTTCTGACACTCTTTTCTCAATCCATTAGTTCTATCTTATGTGATCTTTCTTTCTAGATACGTAAACGCTAATGAGCCCAAAGTGAACCTATTCTACTCGACCCCATCTTGTTACATCAAGGCTGTCAATGACGCTGGTATCAGTCTACCTACCAAAGAAGACGACTTCTTTCCTTACGGGTCCGATGACCATTCCTACTGGACTGGGTACTACTCTTCGCGTCCCACTCTTAAATACTTTGAACGAAAGGCAAACAACATCCTACAGGTAAAAATATAAATTTAATATTTTGCAGTGGAATAACCAAACACAAGAATCACACGAGGACTATACAGAATACAATACAACAAAAACAAACGTTAAATTAACATTTCAAGACGTATCCAAAAACTAAAAACTGTTTTTGAAAGGTGACGCTATACAAATAAAATCAAATCATTAAAATACGCTTTCATAAACAGATAATTTATGATTTTTTTATGCAAACATAAAAAAGTGCACGTTTTATCAGACAAATAAATGTTTTCTGTTTTCATTTAATTTTTTTTTCTCAAATTGCTTTCGGAAGCTTTGATTAATATATACAAATAGGTGTTTTAAATTTAGTCGCAGCATTGAAAATAAGCGTCGTTACACCAGGCGTAAAGATTCGTTTAAAAAACGAACATTATAACGAATATTGACGAAATAAAATACTTAGTTTTCTCCATACTCAAAGTCACTACTCCTCAAAACTGTCCTATTCTTATCATTCACTCATGCCCACAAAACCATATTACCCCTACGCCTCCCCTCAATAATTGCTATTGCACCAACCTAAAAAAATCCGACCAAATTAAATATCTAGGGGTTGTTACAGAAGATCAACTGCGTTGGGAGGATCATGTCAATTTCACAACAAAAAGACTTCGCGAATTGTGCTATACATTTCTCTCTCTCAGATCAATCCTGAACCTTCAAACAATGAGATGCATATATTTTGCACTTTACCCTGGTTTTATTTTGCACTTTGCACTTTACCACTGAGCTAATTCGATTCAGTCGCATCTGGGGATTAAACACAAACCTCTCAATTACCACTGAGCTAATTCGATTCTGTCGCATCTGGCGATTGAACACAAACCTCTCAATTACCACTGAGCTAATTCGATTCTGTAGCATCTGGGGATTGAACACAAACCTCTCAATTACCACTGAGCTAATTCGATTCTGTAGCATCTGGGGATTGAACACAAACCTCTCAATTACCACTGAGCTAATTCGATTCGGTAGCATCTGGGGATTGAACACAAACCTCTCAATTACCACTGAGCTAATTCGATTCTGTCGCATCTGGCGATTGAACACAAACCTCTCAATTACCACTGAGCTAATTCGATTCTGTCGCATCTGGGTATTGAACACAAACTTCTCAATTACCACTGAGCTAATTCGATTCTGTAGCATCTGGGGATTGAACACAAACCTCTCAATTACCACTGAGCTAATTCGATTCTGTCGCATCTGGCGATTGAACACAAACCTCTCAATTACCACTGAGCTAATTCGATTCTGTCGCATCTGGGGATTGAACACAAACCTCTTCCTTACCACTGAGCTAATTTGATTCTGTAGCATCTGGGGATTGAACACAAACCTCTCAATTACCACTGAACTGAGAAAAATGACTTGTTTACTGATTTATTAAAATCCGGTTAAAAACGTGACTGCAGGCAGTTTCCGATTAAACTTCTAATATTTTCGTAATAAATAAGGACACGTCCATTTTTCCTGATAATACATATATGTCTCACTTCGTTCTTTACCCATGCTGAGTTTTAACCGGATTTCAAATGATTTGAAGAGATTTTTATAAAATTAACAATATTTTATATCAGTAAGTTTTCTTCGTGTATAAATGTGTCTTGGATAAATATTTGTATTTTTATTTTAATGTGCGACATCTATTGACTTTTTTTCAACACCTTACCAAATAGATAATTTATAAAGTGCATGGCGTTTGATTGATTGATATATTTGATATGTTGTGTTCCAGGTGTGCAAGCAATTGAATGCCATTACAACTTCTGGAAAAGGTGATATCGTCGAATTGGACTTGTTGAGGTCTGCCTTGGGTAAGAATCTCTTCACTTATTAACGACCATTAGATAATACACTATCCAAAGTAAATACAAATGAACCAGGCCCTCCACAAACAAACAAACAAACATATTTAATTTAAGAGTAAGACAGCTTAACAAGGTAAGTTTTTAGTTTAGACCTGAATTCTGTTGGACTTGTTATGGATCTTAGTTCCGGAGGGAGTTTATTCCAAGCCTTCACCAAACTTAGTATTTGTCTTGCACTTAGGTTCCATCAGTCTGCCTACAGCTGCTGATGTTGCTGATCTAAGAGTTGACTGCCTCAAACCAGTGTTTTCCGGGACGCATAGTTCAGAGATGTAGGGTGGGGCCATTTCATTGATGGATTTAAACACCATCCATCACAATTTATAATGGATTCTTTCAGGGCACTTGAGCCAGTGAAGGTTACGAAGGTGTTCTGAAATGTGCGAATATGCATTAAACACTGATTGAAGTTTGTTAATTTGATATTTTGGAAGGCTGGCATAAATGCCGTTGCAGTAATCGAGATGTGAGACTACGCAAGAGTTGATAAGTAGTTTTGTTTCTTCTGTAGGAAGGTTTCTTCGGAGAGACTTGAGTTGTCGTAGGTGAAAAAAACAGTCCTATTTATTTGACTTTTAAACGAAAAGTCTGAATCTAAATTGACCTCGATAACACTGATTGAAGTTTGTAATTGTTACACTTGTATATATTTCTTTTAAATTATGCATTGTCTTTCTGCACTTATATTAATAACTGCATCACTTGCGATAGTATTTTTGTGTACACATTAATTGGTCTTTAATTTATTGCTATTATTATCCTGTTTACCACTGTACGCTTCTAACTCGATTATCACTGTATTGTAAAAGCTATTTTATGGCGTTTGAATAAATAAATAAATTTGTGCGCGACCCGCTACTGTGGAATAAGTCACTAAACCTAGTTTTTCTGGGTAGAATTTCATATGTTATTAGTTTGGGTAAGTCAGGACAGTCGATAACGTTATTGCAGACTTTATACAGGATCAGAGATCAAGGTATGTTCGCCGGTTAGAGAGAGTTGGGACATTATATTTTAATAGCATATTTATGTGTCCCCGGTTAGGTGCGCTTATTCTGATATTAAGAGGAAGCTACAAGCCAAAAATGTATATATTCTTGGTATACCTTATATTGTAGGTAATATGCATTAAAATCGCTTGACAAACGGAGTCTAGAAACGTTCGATTTCAAGCACAAAACTGGTTTTTATTTTGTAAATAATTTTATAAGAAAACAAAAAAGTTAATCAAGTGAAACTATCACAAATAATCTTAGCTATAATAATGTATTTTTTTAAAGTTGTTTCCTTTACGCTTTCATACATTTCTATTGAAAAAAAAAAATTTTTAGAAGTTTTCATTTATATTTTTATTGAGTAATTAATTATTTAATTTGTATTCTACTCAAGCGAAACGATAGGAAAACCTTCAATTTATCTAAAGCATATTTTTTGGTTTTCATTCGTTATAAAGATTGATCAAAATAGTCATTTAGCATTAAGCTTTGCCTTAAGGCACTGCAGAAACTTTGTACTACCGTTTATTCGTTTTTCTTAATAACTTATATAATCTTATCTTTCCTTTCTTTCAATATTGAAGTATGACTGTCAACCAGAGATGTGCTTTATTTCAAATAAATCCATTTCAAATGGAAATGCAAAATGGGTATTTTCCATTTTGCATTTTAAATGCTTTTCTAAATGCATTTTCCATTTTATATGCTTATTTGCAACTTTCTTCCTACTATCTCCAATCATCTTTTTTTCATAAGCCCCAAATATCAGTCGGTCCTCAACCTCGCTATGAGAGATAATTTACATTTGTCAAGTTGCTCCCTGGTAGGAGCCCTGGCAATTGAGTGATACCATTACAACAAATACTGAACATTGGGCCATGACGCTGTAATATTAAATGTTAGATAGCAGTTTCTATGTTTTTACGTTGGCAACATTAGTCCCGCGCTAATTTTTTGTGGTTTCATAATCTGTAGTCGTGGTGTTTTTGGATTTACCATCATGTAATATGTTTGTTCTACATTGATATCCATTATTAAATGACAAAATTGTTTAAAAATTCTATAATTATTTTAATTGTTTGACCTGAGAAACCATTTTGCATTTTCAATGCATTTTGAAAATAGGTATTTTGCATTTTGCATTTGAAATGCTTTTCTAAAAACCATTTTGCATTTTCAAATGAAAAATTTTGACCCATTTCCATTTTGCATTTCAAATGGTTTTGAAACTCTACCCTCTAAACTTTTGTACCCATTTTGCACATCTCTGCTGTCAACACATTGTATTTATGTAAATGATTCTTATATATTCTAATTATAATATTTGGATGATTTTTATAGCGCCGTTTTTGTGCAAAATCACCTCGAAGGGGCTGCACATTTTAATAATCCATTTCTACATTGATCTATGTTATCAATAACTATAGACTAACAAATTATTATAAGCAATAATTAATCTAATGTTAAAATAAATGCCGCTGACGGGAATTGAACCCGCACCTACTGATGTCCGGTCAGGTGCTCTGTATCCACTGAGCTATGTCAGCTTATTTTCAACACGCCAAATAATTCAATATGTACAAGTACTTCAATCAACAATTACTGCTTATTATATTCATAATAAAAACACATAAATTTGTTTTTGACCACGATAGTTTTATTTTCACTCTACCGGTTTCGGAAGATCCCTTCCTTCGTCAGGAGAATATTTAAAACTAATCTACTACACAAAATATTGACACATAAATATAAAAATGTTAAGTGTTTGAGAGAGATGTCGACAAAGTGGAAGGGGTAATTACGGGAATTCCAGGAAGAACAGAGCGGTTAACTGGAAATATGTCAAGAATAGGACTATAAGACAGATTAATTTGGTTATTTATTATACTGGAGTTATTATTGATGGCTTTTCTGATTTCAAGTGCTTCTAAATTATCTAATTTTTTGCCTTTATTACTACGGTGAAGAATTTTAACCCCTGTATCTTTACTAAAAGTATGATCGGTGGAAATGAGATGATTGGCAAACTTCGAAAAATTATTGTTATTTAAACATCTTAAATGTTCGGTGATTCTAATATTTACGTTTGACGTGTTATGTAATACATAACACGTCAAACCACCCGATATCACACAAACATTCTGCCTATCATTCAATGATACACCGCTTAGTAAAAATCCCACTATCAGCTGTTAATTTCGAAATTGAACTGTCAAAAATAAAACAAATTGCTCTAAATAATGGTTACTCGACACACTTAATTGATAAAATCCTGAATAAGAAACTTAAACTCATTTCGACGAATACATTTTTATTTGGTACACCTGAAACTAATAATAAAATCATAAATCCCTTTCAATGGCGTAAAATCTTATACATATCCAATTTTTCTTCACTTAGTACAAAAAATTTGCCTACCCACATTAAACCCGCGTTCTATACTGATAACAATTTGGGAAAATTACTTAAAAATACTAAAGATAAAGATCACAAATTTAGCCACTCAGGCATTTACCAACTATGTTGCAATGATTGTCAATCGTTCTACATAGGTAAGACAACTAGAAATATAAATATTAGAATCACCGAACATTTAAGATGTTTAAATAACAATAATTTTTCGGAGTTTGCCAATCATCTCATTTCCACCGATCATACTTTTAGTAAAGATACAGGGGTTAAAATTCTTCACCGTAGTAATAAAGGCAAAAAATTAGATAATTTAGAAGCACTTGAAATCAGAAAAGCCATCAATAATAACTCCAGTATAATAAATAACCAAATTAATCTGTCTTATAGTCCTATTCTTGACATATTTCCAGTTAACCGCTCTGTTCTTCCTGGAATTCCCGTAATTACCCCTTCCACTTTGTCGACATCTCTCTCAAACACTTAACATTTTTGTATTTATGTGTCAATATTTTGTGTAGTAGATTAGTTTTAAATATTCTCCTGACGAAGGAAGGGATCTTCCGAAACCGGTAGAGTGAAAATAAAACTATCGTGGTCAAAAACAAATTTATGTGTTTTTATTATGAATTATGATGAGCCACAAAGTGAATGCTTTTTACAATTGCTTATTATATTTTTTCACCTGTAAACAACCAACTTAATTTTTGTAGGAAACGCTTTGTTAGTTATAATTTTCCAACTAGATGGCGTCGAGACATATATTATTATATCTACATTTGTTGGTGAAATATTTTGACTTTTTCTTTTTAAGATGAACTAATGTTTTAAAAGACAAGGTTTTTTATGCATAGCCCAAAGGATAACAAATTATTATAAGCAATAATTAGTTGCCTTGAATATAGATACAAATTGAAAATATCTTCTGAGTAAAAATTCCGGTCAAACTATTTTCAATTTATGTCTAGTAAAAATGTTAAGGTTCGTTCGTTCAAAATTTTAAATCTCTGAAAGTTTTTCACTGATTGCTTTGAAATTTTGACGCAACGTTGCATTGGAATACTTGTGTGTTTTTATATACTTATATTATGTAGATTGTAGATGTCACATGTGAGAGGTAAAAACATGCTTTTTTTTAGAAAACATAACAAAAAGCAATACACGCAATTGTTTCATTATATACACAGACAGACAGACTAACAGCAACTCTTGTCGTGGTATAGCTAGTAAATAAATATATAAACACTGGTCTGAGGCAGTCAACTCTTAGATCAGCAACATCATCCGCTGTAAGCAGACTGATGGAACCTAAGCACAAGCCAAATACTAAGTTTGGTGATCGCGCTTTCGGAGTATCTGGGCCGAAGGCTTGGAATAAACTCCCTCCGGAACTAAGATCCATATCAAGTCCAACAGAATTCAGGTCTAAACTAAAAACTTACCTTTTTAATCTGTCATACCCTTAAATTAAATATACCATTCCTAAGAGAAAGTCCAGTTATATTCAATTTTCCAATTAAGTCCTAAATCCTGTATCTAAATTTCGCTAATAAACAATTAGATAATGTTAATTCAGTGTTAATGTCAAGTGACCTACCAGGTAAGTATTGTACTGTATATTATCTCCATAAGTAATAATCTCCATAGTCTTAGTTAAGTAATAACATAGATCACTGTAGAAATTATAAGTTTGTACAGCGCCCTTGAGGTGATTTTGCACAAAAACGGCGCTATACAAGTCATCCAATTATTATTATTATTATTAATGACGCCACAAAGTGATTTTACAATTATTGAAGAAGAAATACCGCTTTGTTCTCAGGTGTTATGCAACATCATGACGCCATAACAGGCACGGAGAAGCAGAATGTGGCCAGTGACTATGCCCGAATTCTGGACCAGAGCGTCCAGGAATGTTTGGCGACCATACAGCACGCCTTGAAGTTAGTATCAGCCATAGATGTATTATAATATTATAAATAAATAAAATAATGAACTTTTTTTTAGTGCCATCCGGTGTACCTCAAGGATCCCATTTAGGTTCACTATTATTTAATACTAGCTAACGTGTACCCGGTGTTATGGATGGTTTAGAGAAACGTTTTTAGGTTGTAAATTCTAGGGTACCTGAAAACTGGGTGTATTTTTAAGACTAAAGTTATTTGTTTCACTTGATCGTGCCACGCGTTCCTCCAGCGTCCTGGGGTTTATTTTTCAATCACTTCAATACCATAGATTCTCCTTTCACCAGATTCTCTACCATGTCTTCCTTGGGCGTCTCCTACTTCTTCTACCATTCTCTTCCACATCATACAATATTCTTACACCCCTTTGTTCGTTCATCACGTGTGCCTCATTTTATCACAACAAAGTATATTTATTTATTTGTTAAAGGAAAAAGTACATATAAGTTATAAAGTTTACAATTACATCGCGTTTGGATTCCACCCAGACTTCGTGCGGTCAATTTCTCGGCTGGCCAAGTCCTCCATCACGAACAAGAAACATTTTCCAGCTTACTGCGGTGGTAGTAGGAGATTTAAAAATATTTCAGATTATTGGTAACCCTGGAATGCCTGGTTTCAAGTATGCCCTGATACACTGTGATACTCTCCGAAACGTTGCCTTAATGACGAGGAAGAGCAACACGGCATAGTAACCCAAAAATTAATTACCATAAGTAGGTTTTAACTCTTCGTTTGTAATGGTCACATATTTCATTTTATAAATATTTTTATGGTTTCAGCAATTTTTTCCTGTCATACGTTGTTTTATTCTTAGCTTTGTTTTGAGAGTTGCAAAAGATTTCAATAATTTATGAACACTTATTATGTTATATAAAACCCTTGTCAGATGCCAACTTGAGTATAACTCTACGTTATGGTCTCCATTTTTCAATATTCATTCAGATAACATTGAAAAGATTCAACGGAAATCTAAGGTTTATAAATTATAAATTGCATATTCCTATACAAAACATAAATTACAATTTCCTCTTGGATAAAATGTCTCTATTGAAACTTTCAGAAAGAAGAATAAGCACGGATTTAATACTGTTACAAAGAATACTACATTTTAAAATTGACTGTCCCGAATTACTTCAATGTATCAATATCCATGTTCCCAAAAAATCATGCCGACATTTCTTACCTTTTTACTTCAATAACACCAGGACACTAGCTTACCAAAATTCTCCGATTCCGAGACTTCACAATCTTTCTGATCTGGGTGATATATTTCATTTGAAAACTAATCAGTATAAATGTTCTATATTCTATCATTTTTATTCTTCTAGACACAAATAGACCTATGTACCCGTATAACTTCTCCGCTTCTACTATTTTGTTTTGTTGAATCTTTTGAACTCAATTATATGCGTGAGGATTAATTTTTTCCATTATGTTTACATTCTTCTTTATTGTATTAATTTTTAAGTGTTTACTCTTATAGAAAAAGCTTGTTTTTTTAAAGAAAAACCCACTAGGGCGTGTAATAAATAAATAAATTACTTCCAGCCAGCTTATGGCCGATCTTCCAGACAATGTCAGTGGTGTTAAACCACGCGAAGCCGCAGCTCCTAATGAGGATCCGCCTTTCTTATCCCTGAAGCTCTGTGAACTGAACATCACCCAGTGCTCCGTCTCTGAGCAGGCCAATAGCTTTGTAGTGAGTACCCCTCTATATTCTCTATAACCTTATACCTAGCACCAGCAATATCTGCCAGTACGGTATGATTTGAGATTGGTCTGACAAGGTATATGTAGGCTAGACTAGGTTTACCATCTCCAAAAGGATCTTACAAAACTTTCGAGCGTGCAAACTCGGCCTTCCTGACAAATTGGCAATTGCCGAGCATTTGAAATATGGTTTATGTTGATTTTATTCGGACTGATGTGATTCATAGTGACTTTGTGGTCAAAGGGTAAGGCTCTCGACTAGCAATTCAAAGGTCGCGGGTTCAAATCCCTGCGTGCGCAAGTAAATGTTCCTTGATGAATATGTGTTTTATCACAATTTATTCATTTGAAATAATATATAGAATTATTGCGGCATGTTCCAGAGTGTAAGACCACCATTCAGAATTGAAACGTTCCTTGAAATGACTCTGGCCGAGTTCGATAACCAGCTCAGAAGAGCCAAGTACTTCTCCACCTTCCTCTCCACCATCTCCTTCCCCTTCCCCTCGGCTTCAACCTCACAACATATCCCAATTGGAGATGCCATAATCTCACTGGCTCAAAACGGTTAAGAATAGTTGGGACTCTTGTTTGGATTCAATTTTTTTTTTAAATGTTGCGTTTTCCCGTTCTTTGGCTGTAAGAAGCGCAACACGGCATAACAACCCAAAAATTAATAATGATAATAGGTGCTTTTGGCCGTGAAAATCTAAAATCATAACTAAATGTGTATAATTTGAATTAGAACGAATATTGGATGATCCTTCAAGGCTCAGAAGGAAATTACTAGCCACAAACATCATATTTCATTAGAGGCTCTGAAAGACGGAGATGACTGGGGCGTCCATACATTACAAAAGTTTTTGTTTTCTATTTTATTGACCTATTGTATTTGGTAAGTTCACAACTGAAAATATCCATCTTGGATAATACGCTATTGTAAATATTGCTTAGCCTGTTCAGGCAAGAATTCTGCTTAGCATTGATCCACCCTGAACAGGACAAATTATTTTTTTTTATTATTTTTTTTTTATTTTATTTTTTTTTTTTTTATTTTTTTTTTTTTTTATTTTTTTTTTTTTTTATTTAACGCCCAGAGGGCTTTTACATGGTTGGTAGTATAATTTTAATTTGACAGATATTTTGAAACATAAAAAATAAGAATAAAATTAGATTTGATAAAAGCTATGCAACAAGTCATACAAACACAAGAAACAAAAACAGAAAGTTACAGCTATTTGTAGGTTTACATGATGTGTTTAGGAGTATTGTTGAAATAAATGTTTTAAATGATCCACAAAAGGTTGGTATTGAATATGTCAACAGCAGATACACAGTTTTCCGAAAAGACAGAAGCACTCAACAAACACGAGGTGGTGGACTACTGCTCGCTTTACTAAACGAAGAAAACATGCGAGCCGAACGACTTTCCCATCTGGAAACGGGAGACGAAAATTTATGGGTCAAAGTCACAATTCAAGGCTTATGTTTATTTATTTGTTCTGTTTATATCCCACCCAGTTCAAAAACGCATATTTACACGACTTTTTTCGAAACTTTAATTAGTAACTTAACTTACCTTGTTGATAAAAAAATCTTAGTGATTGGTGATTTTAACATTAATTCTTCACAAAATCCACGTGCAGTGAACACTGAGCTTTTATATGTTATGGAACTTTTTCAATTGAAGCAGTTTAATACAGTACTTAACTCATGTAATCGTACTTTGGATCTAGTATTAAGTAACTTTAGTATGTTTACAAAAAATCCGATTTCTGTCTTGTTCAAGAAGATAATTATCACCCGACACTTGTGTCAGAAATTAGTCTTGATCATGACAGACCGTTGAAAAGTCGTTGTTTACATTCAGAAAATAACTTTCGTGGTTGGAATTTCCGCAAAGGAGACTTTGAGAAGCTGTACAGCCAATTGCGTGACCACAATTGGCTGGCTATCTTGGAGATCTCCGATGTTGACGAAGCAGTTAAGTACTTCTACGATACCCTATACGCGTATTTTGACAAATGTTTTCTAAGAAAAAAAGCGCCGCGAAATGAAAACTATCCTAGATGGTTTTCGCGTGAGATTATCGGGGACATAAAGACGAAGCTTGTATACCATCGACGGTGGAAACGATCAGGTTTGGATAGTGAACACGAGTTATTCAAATCCTATCGTACAAAAATTAAACATAGCATTTCAATAGCACACAAAAAATATATTGTGGAGGTAGAGAATAATGTTAAACACGATCCAAAGTCATTTTGGAAATATGTTTCTGACAAAAAAAATGACAGAGGCCTCTTAAATCATATTATTCTGAATGATTGTACTTACAAAGGAACTGACGTACCGGAAGCTTTCGCAAAATATTTCCAATCTGTCTATAATCCAGAAAAAGCTGATTTTGATTCTTACGTACCAGGACAGATTGGATTGACAAAAGCTCAAAACATATCTATAGAAAACGTTAATAACATGGATTTCAGTTTAGCAATAAGAAAATTGAAACCAAAAACATCATTTGGCCCTGATTTCATTCCACCCTTCGTCATTAAGGGTTGTTCTGAACCACTGTCTAATCCACTTCTACATATATTTAATCTTACGATTAAAAACGGAATTTTTCCTAAACTGTGGAAGCTGTCAAAAGTTACCCCTCTACATAAAGATGGTGACAAGTGTCAGGCAACCAATTACCGTCCTATAGCAATTCTTTCCGCACCTGCCAAGTTATTCGAAATAATTATTCATAAATATGTATATGCCAAGGTTGAACCATTCTTGATCGAACAACAACACGGATTTCGACGTGGCCGTTCAACCACTACAAACTTGATGGCATATACTGATTACGTGGCGAGAGCGCTCGATAATAATGAGCAAGTTGACACGTCATACCATGACTTTGCGAAAGCTTTCGATAAGGTTGATCACTTAGTGCTCTTAAGTAGGCTTGAAGAAATTGGTTTTTCCGAAAACTTAATTAAACTCTTTGCTAACTATTTAAAAGAAAGGGAACAATTCGTTTCCTATGGTGGTTTTAACTCTAACGCGTATCCTACAAACTCTGGTGTGCCGCAGGGTTCCAATTTAGGACCCTTATTGTTTCTAATTTTTATAAATAATATTCGGGGAAAAATCAAATTCGTCCGTTTTTTACTTTTTGCAGATGATATTAACTGTTCTTAAGAATAAGATCATTAGAAGACTGTAAAAAGCTCCAGGAAGATATAAATGCAATTATTGACTGGAGTATTGACAGCAAACTCGGTTTCAACTTCCAAAAATGCTCAGTTATGTGTTTTACGAGGTCACAAAAGATCGTATATTTTAATTACAAAATGAAAGATACATCACTAAAGCATACGGTGACTTATAAGGACTTAGGAATTGTGTATGACGCTCGCTTAACATTTCACGCTCACATTGAAAAGATCTGTAAATCAGCTACAAGAATGTTAGGTTTTGTCATACACAATTCAAAGGAACTGACAAACCTTGCAGTCATTAGGCTGCTTTACTTTAGCTTAGTGCGTAGCATTCTCGAGAGTGGATCTCAGGTATGGGGGCCAGAGGACACTGTCTATGTACTAATGGTCGAGAAAATTCAAAAGAAATTTTTACGATACCTCTATATGAGAGAGTTTGGTTTTTACCCATGGCTGTTTCCAACAGCATTTATCTCGGGAATGCTGAATATCTGCAGCCTTAGTTCCAGACGGGACGTCGCATTATTGATGATGGCTTACAAGCTTCTGAATGGTTTAGTATCAATTCCAGACATTCTGTCAAAAATAGGACTTTATGTCCCGGATAATTTCACGAGAGGCCGCCAACACAGGCTTTTAATTCTTCCCAGGTCCAGAACTAACTTACCAATGGTGATGCCCCTGGGAAGACTCACTAGGTTAATTAACTCCCTTCCAGCTAACTTGGATATTTTCCATATGTCCTACAACGACTTTAAGCGCGAAATATTGTATTTGTTTTAACTGTATACTTATGTATAATTTTTTTTCCATATTTTGTTTACCGCTTTTGCATATGTTTTAACTGTATACTTATGTATAAAATTTTCTTCAATAATTTGTTTACCGCTTTTGCAATGTATTGGTTTTTGTACTGTTTTTGCAAATAAATAAAATAAATAAATAAATAAATAAATAAAAATCACCCAAGTAATGATTTCCCATGGTGTGAAGTCGTTGTATCGGAGAGTGGGCAATGTAGTTACGCTTATGTGTGCTGCTGTAGAATATTGTATTTTGTCGTGTTGTTACTGTGGGTGTATGTATGTTTATAAGTTGCAGGAGTTCACAACAGTCGAATTTAGAGTTAAGTATTTTGAATAAGAACGTTAAATCGTTTATTTTACGTCTATCTTCTAATGTATGTATTTTTAGAGTATTTAATAAAAAATTGTATTTTAAGTCTTCGACAGGGATATTTAATTTAAAATTTATAAAACGTAGAATTTTTTTTTGTATTCGCTCAATGTTGTTAATGTGAATTTTGTAAGATGGAGACCAAACTACTGAGTTATATTCAATTAGACTTCTTACTAGAGATACGTATAATAGTTTAATGGCTTGTAAAGAATTAAAGTTTTTAGTTGTTCTTAATACGAAGCTGAAAATTACTGAAAGTTTAATAGAAAACCCATCAAATCATTCGTTAAGAGCCTGCAGTCCCGTTTTTAATCGGATTGAAAACAATTTGAAGAGATTCTCCTCTAATTTGTTCGCTTTTCGAAACAGCTCAAATGAACTCTGGACATCTCTCTTTCCGTCATATTAACAATATGAACTAAACGGTGTTAGAAAAAGAAAATCTTTGTATTCAAATATAGAAGTAAACCACAAAATAATTAAAATGTACATGAAACTAAAATATCCGAGCACAATTGGAGAAAAATTTATGAAACTTGTTTTATTAAATATTTTCTATGAAACGGCAAAAAGCGAGGTAACAGTAAAATATGTGTTTTTTCATAATTTATAAGTATAAGTATAATTGAGAAATTCGATTTCAAAATTTTAAAATTAAAAAATCACCCTTTATTATTATTATCATTTATTAATAAAATTTTTGAATGTGTACTTCATCCCCTTTCTAAAACAATTAATAATTTTTGAAAACCTTAACAAAATATGACATGTATTGGAAAGTCAGAAGAAATAGCATAAAATAAACCCCCAAATAACCTTAAAATTAGAATACATAATGCTAACTGTAATCAAGAATTATGCTCATCTTGCTTTGAACTCGGAAAGGGTGAAAAAATCAAATATTTAGGTATTATTATTGATACAAAATTAAATTGGTAGTCACAAACTGACAAATCTCTCGTTATATGAAAACTATATATCAAACGCATTAGCTAACAGAACTCAAGTCGATTCCATATATACGGACTTTATCAAGGCCTTTGACAAAGTATGCCATAAAATTCTCCTGATCAAACTACGTAAGCTCGGTATTGACGGAAAACTTTTAGAATGGTTTGCTAGCTATCTAACTAATAGAGTTTTACTTGTAAAAATCAATTTGTTCATTTCCAATCAATTTATAGCTACCAGTGGTGTACCACAGGGGTCTCATTTAGGCCCAATATTATTTTTACTGTTCATAAATGATATTGTAAATATATTTGATGAAGATATTAATACGTTACTTTTCGCAGATGATTTAAAAATATTTAAAATAATCAAAAGCGCTGAAGATTGTATCTGTCTACAAAATAATTTGAACAGGTTAATTAATTGGTGTTCTCTTAACAAACTTCATCTGAACATAAATAAGTGTTATTCAATTAAATTTTACAGAATAAAACAACCAATTATTCATTCATATAAACTCAATAACTCAATCCTTACCTCTGTCGAAGAAATCAATGACCTGGGGATAACTTTCGACTCTAAATTAAACTTTATATCGCACATAAATAATATTAATAATAAAGGAATGAAAATGCTAGGCTTCATTCTTCGAAATTCCAGAGGTTTCAAGAATATTTCAACATTAAAAATTTTGTATACATCCCTGGTTCGTAGTCAAGTCGAATATAACTCCTCGAAAAATTCAACATAAATTCCTAAGACACATTAATTTTAAACTCGGTATTCCCATTGAAAATATAAATTATAATTACTTGATGAAAAATCTAAATTTATTAAAACTCTCAGATCGAAGAATTATATCCGATTTAATATTTATGTTCAAAATTGTAAATGGTTGTATAGACAGTCCTGAATTAATTAACCTCATTGAATTTCATATACCCACGAGAGCTACTCGTTCTAAAATTTTGTTTAAATGCAACAATATCAGGACTGAGTATTCCAAACACTCGCTTGTACCTAGGTTGCATGAAGTTAGTAATAGATACGCAGATGTGGCAGATTTATTTATTTATTTATTTATTTATTTTATTTTAAATGCACATTTACAGTTATACATAACCAATAATAAACATACATTTTATTTTAATTTATTAAGTAATAATAGCGTTTTTGAACTGTTGAATATTAAGTTGGAAAATATCTATATCAGGGGACAGGTAATTTAGTAACATAATCATTTTTCCGAGCGGCATTACTAATGGTAAGTTGGTTCTGCATTTTGGAACGACAAAGGTTCTGTGCCTGCGCGCTCTTGTATAATTGTCGGGGACATAAAACTCAAATTTTTCTATAATATCGGGAATACAGACGTTACCATTTAGAAGTTTATATGCTGTTATCAGCGAAGCAGTTTTCCTTCTATCGGTGAGGCTATTAATACCCAGCATGCCGGACAAAAAGGCTGATGGATATAACCAGGGATAATATCCGAAGTCTCTAAGATATAAATATCTCAGAAACTTCTTTTGTACTTTCTCTATCATTTGAGAGTAAGTTAAATCCATTGGTCCCCATATTACAGAACCACTTTCCAAAATGCTACGTACTAAACTATAGTATAGCACACGAATCGCGGCTGAGCTGCAAAAATGTCTGGAGTTGCTTAGCACAAATCCTAGCATTCTTAAAGCTTTGTTGCATATCGTTTCTATGTGGACGTGAAATGTTAAGTGCGTATCAAATGCGATTCCCAAATCTCTTGAAATAACAATGTGCTGAAGAGATGAATAAGACATTTTGTAGTTATAGTAAATCGTTTTGTTTGCCTTGGTGTAGCACATAATGGAGCATTTCTTAATATTAAACCCTAATTTATTGGTATGACTCCATTTGACGATAGAATTTATATCACTTTGTAGCTGCAAGCAATTTTCCAAAGATTTTATTAAAAGGAATAGTTTCATGTCATCCGCGAATAAGAGAAACTTGGAAAATTTTATGCAATGGTAAATGTCATTGATAAATAGCGAGAAAAGTAAGGGTCCAAGATTCGACCCCTGTGGAACTCCAGAGTTTGTGATGAAGTTGGAAGAGTGGAAAATACCATAAGTTACGTATTGTTGTCTATTTGAGAAATAACTTACAAATAGACATAGAAGTTTCGCTGAAAATCCAAATTGGTCGAGTTTATTTAGGAGAATAAGCGGATCTACTGAGTCAAAGGCCTTTGCGAAGTCATTGTATGATACATCTACTTGATTGTTACTATCAAGAGCTTGAGATATGTACTCCGTAAAAACCATTAGATTAGACACAGTAGATCTGCCAGACCTAAAACCGTGTTGCTGGTCAATTATAAAGGGTTCAACTTGGGTATAAATGCATTTATGAATTATTAGTTCAAACAACTTGGCTGGAGAGGATAGGATCGCCACTGGTCTATAATTAGAGACTGAAGCCTTATCACCAGTTTTATGTAACGGTGTAACTTTAGAGATTTTCCACAGGTCTGGGAATATTCCGGAGTTAAGTGAGAGATTATAAATATACGCGAGAGGTGTTAATAAGGGCTCAAAGCATCCCTTTAACACGAATGACGGAATAAGATCCGGTCCAAAAGAAGTTTTGGATTTTAATTTTTTAACAGCAGCGGTGATGTCAGTGTTTGTAATATTTTGAATATCAACATTCTGTGCTTTTGTTGGCGTATTTTTTCCAGGTATAAAAGATTTCAAGTCCGCAGCTTCCTTACTATAAGTTGATTTAAAATAGTCTGCAAATGCTTCTGGAATATCTGCTCCTGAGAAAGACTGATTTTTCCAAGTAACATGGTCAACAAACCCGCCATCACTTCTTCTGGACGAGATATACTTCCAGAAAGATTTGGGATCGCATTTGATATTTTTTTCAATAGAATTAATATATTGCACATGTGCTAATCGAATACTGCGTTTTATTTTTGTTCTAAGTAGACAAAACATTTCCCGGTCACTCACCATTCCAGTTTTCTTCCATTTTTTGTAATGTTTGAATTTGAGTTTTATGTCGCTAACAATCTCACTAGAAAACCATTTAGGATATTTTCTACCATTCCTCGGAGTGCGCTTAATTTTGAAACACATATCAAAGTATTTATAAATTATGGAATAGAAAAAGTGTGTCGCTAAATTAACATCATTTATGTCCTTCAAAGGTTGCCAGTCATGAGATTGTAAATGGCAATAAAGAGCTTTAAAATCGCCATGTTCGAAGTTCCATCCTCGCCTAACACTATTATCAATATTATTCCACAAGTTTCGTGTTTGACAATTGGTTGTGTTTTTGTTCGGCGAAATGTCTATACACAACGATGGATGATAAGCGTCTTCTTTAACTAGTGAGTATAAGGATTTATATACTTTTAAATCAATGTTGCTGATAACAATGTCCAGCGTGCTTCCCTTCACATTTGTAATAGAGTTGCTTTGTTCCATTTGGAAAAGATTCATAAAATATATGAGATCCATTTCGGTGCCTTTGTTACTAGATTTTAGATTGAAGTCGCCTATTATAATAATCTTTTTATTGATTAAAAAATTAAAATTCTCAGTAACCTTATCAAAAAAATCGGTATATGTTTTATTTGGCGATGCCGGTGGAATGTACACAACACATATGTAAATAACACCAAAATCATTTAGGCATGTCTTTATCCACATATTCTCGTCTTTACTTTCCAGATAGGTAAGTCTCTGGGTTTGAGTTGCACGGTCACGTCTCGCGGCTAGCAGTACTCCTCCTCCCCTTGAATGTCCCGAGGTTCTGTCCTTTCTGAACACGTCATACCGTTGATCGAAGAGTTGACTATTGTAAATGCTGTCGTTAAGCCATGTCTCTGATAGTAATATAAGATCGTTGTTCTGTATTATTACACTTTGTAGGAAATCATCGGTTTTGGATCTTAATCCCCGTACATTTTGGTAAAAAATTGTGCAAGGGAGAGAATTCACTTTTAGGGGGTTCTCTAGTCATTTCGCGGCGGCATTTTCATTCACTTTGGTCCGGTTTTGATTATCATCAATAGGATTTTGTTTTGGTTTTAAGTACCGATAATGTCTTACCGGTACTCCTCGAGGCCATAAATCTTCCCGTAAAAGTTTTTCGTATAGATCCTCCGTTACACCTATACGGAAAGCTGCGTATTCTTGAGAATGTGCGATGAATTTTTCTATTTCACTTTTTGTTATTTCGTTTTTCTCCAGATGTGCCCGGATCTCTTCTACTGTTGTGTCCTTATGTAATCTAGACACGATAATATTCTTTATTCTTGGATATGATTTTATACTCGAAGACTTATCGGAGTTACCGATAGTTAAATTCTTCACTGTGCGTTGTCTGCGTTTAATTTTTATCCAATCTTCCGTATTAGGAGCGGTTTTTGATTCCGGCTCGGAAATTGGAACGTGTGGTTCCGTGGCGTGCGTTTTGGGGATCTCGCCGCTAAAAGATGCGGTTTCAAATTGACCGGCGTCATTTTTTGCTTTGGTGGCCGCTCTAGTTCTCATCCTTTCCTTGGTTTGCGTTACTGCTGACAGGGTAGCGGGCGCGGTGTGCGGTGCAGCGGGGGCCGCTACGTCAGCCCAGCGCTGAGTCGCGGGATTTGTAGGTAGTGCATTTTTGTTGTCACTTTTGCTTGTTACCTGCCGATTTAATGTCGCTTCCACGGCCTTTACACGGTCCAACAACTCGTTAATCGTCCTACTTTGTTCGAGAATGATGCTCTTCAGCTCTAGGAGCACGACGTCACTCATTATTCGATCCAGCAGTGAACAAAATTCGCGAAAAAAAAAATTTTTTTAATGACAGCGCGACAGTAAGACGTGCGTACCGTATCAGTAATAAAACTATATCTATTTAACTGCACGCAAGGTAGGTACAAGAGGGCTATGCTATCAAATCTTTTCAATCAATATTAATTTAATCTAATTCTACCTTATTTGCACTATAGAAACTTATGTACTTGTATCTCTTGTTTACTTACTTCTTACTCTCTAATGTCATTTCACAATCAAATGCCACATATATTTGTAATTCTTTTTAAAAAATATTTCTACGATTTTAACTGTGACATGTTATCATTGTTTATGGTATATATACCGTTGATATTAAATAAATAAATAAATCAATAATACCGTCTGTAAATTAAGATATCTTGCATACACATTTTACAGACTAAAAGAAGTGCTCAATATTGAAAAACTGAAAATTATTTATTTTTCTTTGGTGCAATCTTCACTCATATATGGAATAATAGGATGGGGCAGTGCATTTCATGCACATATAAAACCTTTACAAATAACTCAAAATTATATCATCAAAGTTATGTATAATCGGTAAAGAACATTTTCAACAGATGAGTTATACAAAGAATCTAAACTATTCTGTCTCCGTAAACTATTTATTTTGCAAACTATGAAATACATCTTTAAAAACAAAAATAAATACGAAATAAATGAAAACAGAATCAGCATTACAAATAATAATATATTTTATACTCCCCAAACGAACACAAAACAAATGCAAACACACTACAGTTTCATTGGACCTCGTACTTTCAATCTTTTACCGAAAAATATTCAAGTGATTACTAAATTTCCTCAAAATTTAAAAGAGTTAAAATTATCGCTTTTCGATACAGCAGTTGAAACTTTTTTTATTTAATTTGTATCAATTTATGTTTCTCATAAAATATTCACCATATATTACACTAAACACTTATTATAACTTCACTTCACTTCACAAATGTAATCTTGTTTTTGTTTTATATGCTCACAGTTTGTTTCTTTCTAGGTACGATGATATAATGTAAAAGCCGATGATATTATGTAAAAGCCCAATAGGGCGTTAATAATAAATAAATAAATAAATAAATAAATAAATAATGTATTTAACTATATTACCTACGCACAGGCTGCGCCTTATTGGGTTCCCATTATTCGTATTGATTTATTTATTTATTTATTTATTTTATTTTATTTATTTATTTGTTTGTTCACGCCTTGACGGCTTTTACATGCAAGGTAAATTATACAGGAGCATTATAACAAGTATATAGCATCATAAGAAGTATAACATAGTATTTATGATAATAAGCTGAGCATGAAAGACAAGTTGGCACAACACAGGTAAGTATTAGTATACGATAAGTAAATTGTATATTGTATAGAGGAGTTCAACCAGCAAATACTTATTTGGGCTCAGGCTACAGTACATTCAGCAATTATAATTGTCACAATATTACACAAAACATAATTACAAACAAACTCGAAACATACCTGTTGGCAGTGGTGCAAAACATTTTCTAGCGATTTATAAAAGTAAGTAATATTCTTGTAATTTAAAATATATATATATATATATATATATATTTTTTTTTTTTGCTATTATAAATGTACGTAAGTTTTTTTATTATTATGACAAAAATAAAAGGTACACAACAATTACATACAAAAAGAAGTAGGTATTATGAAAGTAGTTACAGAGTATTAAGTTTATTATTATTAACAATCAACAGGATTTTTGCTTAATATCTGCATACATATACGCTTTTTAAAGGAGGCGATGTTTTTATTAAAAAATATATCAACAGAGCATGTTTCATTCCCCACACGATGCAATCTCTGAAGACAAGAGTTGATCATAAAAATAGTGCGAGAAGCAACTATATTGAATGGAGCATGAAGTCTAGTGTTGTACTTATTGGGAACTTGATAATTTATCAAATTCACTAGTTCGGGGCTGTCCAAATAACCGTTGATAATTTTAAATAATAATAAAGCATCACAGATTTTTCTTCGCTGTGATAATTCAGGTAGTTTAAGCAAGTGCATTAAATAATTATAATTTAAATTTTCTAATGGAATATGTAATTTGTAATTTATATGCCTTAAAAATTTGTGTTGTATTCTTTCAATTTTGTGTGAGTGTACATTGTATAGAGGTGACCAGAGAGAGGAATTATACTCAAGAATGCTTCTGACAAGTGTAATGTACAATGTTTTGAGTGTATTAGTATACATTAGATCTTTGGACGTTCTTAATACAAATCCGAGACATTTAAGTGCTTTATTCGTGATTGCATCGATGTGGGGGACGAATGTCATCTTGTTATCAAAAACGACACCCAGATCTTTTATTAATGTTACTGTAGAAAGATTTACATTGTTAATATGATATTGAAAGAGTATTGGATTTTTATTTCGAGAAAAACTTATAGAATGACATTTATTAATGTTTAAAAATAAATCATTAATGTTACACCAGTTATATAATCGATCCAAGTTTTTTTGCAATACAAGACAGTCCATTAAATTTCTTATAATAGTGTAAATTTTCAGGTCATCAGCAAACAATAGGAAATGGATACCTTCAAATATTGTAACAATGTCATTGATAAATAACAAAAAAAGAATCGGACCTAGATGAGAACCTTGAGGCACCCCACTTGAAGCTTCAATTTCGTGTGAAATATGGTTAGATAGTTTAACGTACAGTTTTCTAGATGTCAAATAGGTCTCAAGCCATTTTAGTAGATTTCCTTTTATCCCATATACTTCTAGTTTTTTTAATAAGATTTTTATAGAAACTTTATCGAACGCTCTGCTGAAATCTGTGTAAACTGCATCCGTTTGCAATTTTGAATTTAGATTATCAGATATATATTTTTCGTATATAATTAAATTTGTAAGTGTAGATCTACCGGATATAAATCCATGTTGGTGAGGGGAAATGATTTTGCGAGCCTGCAACATAAATTTTGATAGAAATACGGATTCAAACAATTTAGGTATTACTGATTGTATGCAAATAGGTCTGTAATTAGAAGCATCCGTTTTGTCGCCTTTTTTATAGATGGGACTAAGGAAACTGGTCTTCCATTTTTGTGGGAAAAGGCCAGATGCTAATGATAGATTAAATATTTTGGTTAGGTGACCTTTTAAGTTAGATACACAGTTTTTTAAATAAATTGCGGGTATGGTGTCCGGGCCAGCGGATTTCTGAGTATCTAATAATGTAATTTTACGCTGAACATCGATTACATCAATAACAAGGTCGTTAAAATCAATAGAAATATTGGAGTTGAATTGAGGTATCTGGTTATTGGATGAGTTTGCTACATATACTTCGCCAAAGCATTCGGCAAATAAGTCAGTAATTCCTTGAGGTGTATCAGCAATTTTACCATTGTAGTATATGATAGACGGAATACCAGATTCATTACTATTAAGATTATTTGCGAATTTGAATAAATTTTGAGGTTTATTTTGTAACGATTGCTCAATATTTTCCAGGTATTCTTTGTAGCAGGAGATCGACATGTTTTTCACCCTGTTGCGTAATTTAGAAAAAAGTAGATAGTCATTTGGAGCTCGAGATATTTTGAATGTTTTATGTGCAAGTTTTTTTGCCTGGATAGTACAAATTAGCTCTTTTTTAAACCATTTGGGGTAATTAGATGTCCTATATTTTGTAATAGGGACGTAAAGTTCAATTGATTTCTTAATTATGCAGTAAAAAGATTCTATTATATCATTAATATTATTACATTTACTAATGAAGTTCCAGTCTGATTTGGCGAGAAACTCGTTTATCTTGGGATAATCGGCTTTATAAAAATTTAATTTCTCTTTATAAGACTCTAAATTTAAAATTTGTGTAGATATATGCTTAACAAAAAGTGGTGGGTGGTATTTATCAATTGTTGAAACGTTATCATTTGCATGCTGTACACTTATGTTGTTGGAGTTGCTAAAAATTAAGTCTAATAGATTATTATTACAGTTATATATAAAGTTCACTTGTCTAAGATTTAGGAAACACGACATTTCTATAAGTTCACGAGAACCATTATTGGACGTGGAATTTGTGCAGGTATTATTGTTGTCAATGTCCCATTGAACAGTGGGTTGATTAAAGTCACCTGTAAGAATAAATTTAGCGTCTGGGTATTTTCTTCGCAATATTTCTACTTCTTGACAGTAACTAGTATAAAGCTGGTCATCAGATGAGGGTGGAATGTACGCACAACCAACTATTATTTTTTCACTTTTGTATGTCACTAAAACAAATAGTTGTTCCACGTTGATATTTGCACATTTGAGTTTTCTTGAGGTTAATTTAGTATTAATAGAAATTAGACAACCACCTCCCCTACTTTTGTTGCTAGTATTATTATCACGGTCCATTCGATAGGTGTTATTAGAGTGAAATCCTAACTCGCCATTTTTAATATCTGGGGTCAACCATGTCTCAGTGAAGCAGTAAACATCATATTCAAGGGTTGGTAGTTTAATTCTTAAATCATTTAGTTTTGTTTTCAGTCCTCTTACATTTTGGTAGTAAATATTGATAGATCGTAATGTGGATTTTTGGTTATGGGTCAGTTTTTTGGAGATAATTTGACAATTGTTGGGATGTATGTAATTAATGTAAAAAATGGGAAGAAATAAAGGAAAAAAATAATAGCATCGTTAAGAAATGTAACGGTCAATATGCCAGAGGCCTGGAGGGTTAATAAATTAACTGTATTTGAAATCAGTAATATAATAATATAATATTGTATGTAATTAATGTAAAAAATGGGAAGAAATAAAGGAAAAAAATAATAGCATCGTTAAGAAATGTAACGGTCAATATGCCAGAGGCCTGGAGGGTTAATAAATTAACTGTATTTGAAATCAGTAATTGAATATCATATTTTTTGTTCAGGTGACTGTCTACAATCCTTTGGGGCAATCGCTGGACCATTACATCAGAGTACCAGTTGCTGGCAGCGAGTATCTCGTCAGGGATTCCGAAGGTAAATACCTGATAACTATATTTTTCTATTTAACTATAAACTTGTCACTGTGGTTATTCAATCTATACATTGACGATTGTATGCAAGAATTGGAAGAAGTGGGATTGGGCGCAAAATTGAGTAATCTGAAAATATGTTGCCTGTTGTATGCTGATGATGCGGTGCTGATTGCTAACAGTATGGAAGATCTACAGTCTCTCGTGTCTAGGGTGAACCGAGTATGTATGAAGAATGAGTTAATGATGAATGTAAGTAAGTCTAAATTCATGGTGTTTGAAAGAGAGAGTAAGAAAACAGTGTGCAATATAGTTTTTGCTGAGGAATACTTGAAGCAGGTGGATGAGTTTGTGTATTTAGGAAGTATGTTCTAGAGAGATGGGAAGGCTGACAGAGATATTGAAAGAAGGGGAAATGCAGGTAACTCCAATGATAGAAGACTGGACGCGTTTGGCGCTAGCAAAAAAAATGTTCAAAGAAGCGAAGCTAGCAGTCCACAATGGAGTGCTGATATCAACCCTGATGAATGACAGTGAGGTATAGAACTGGCAGAGTAAAGATGAAAACAGACAAATGAATGCTGAATAAATGAGATCACTGAGTATAAATAGTTGAGCCAGGCCATGTCAAAAGTCATAATGACGGAAGACTATGTATGAGACGATGTAAGAATGTGAATGAGGCAAGAAGTGTGTGCTGTGACCGATTTGTTTGGCGTTCCGGCTTATCTACCTACCCCTGCAGTGATGGTTAGTTAAATAGTTGATATTTATATTTATTGTTTATCATCATCACAATCATTAGCATGGCACCATCTGGTTTTGTTGTTTGGTTGTTGACTTTTGTTGGTTCGAGTGTAAACCGAAACCACTCAACTTCACTAAAAAGTACTAATTAATATATTTATAATTACTTCAAGTTATCCATACTATTGGATTTTAATTGTAATTAGGTGAACACACACATAACCTAACTTAACATAAATTTAAAAACTACCTTTTATTTCTCAGGAAATCAGATTCCAACACAGTTGGTCACCATTCCGAGCAGTTCCGTCCTTCAGCTTATACGAGACTCGATAGCCACTGAAGAACTGGTATTCCTGGCTGCCAATTTGCCGCCGCTGGGATACAGGTCATATTACGTGACCTCCGCACAGAGTCAAAGGTCGGGCGACAAACAGAAAGAACTGGGAGAAAATGTGGTCGCTGATGAGACAAAACTGGCGGACGATGATGAAAACTCCATCGGGAATGACGTAAGTACAAATTTAACTAACTAATCATCTGCAGGGGTAGGCAGAGAGGACGGACTGCCAAACAACACGGTCTTGGGATACACTCCTTGCTCATTCACATTCATACATTCTCTTCCATTACTCTGACTCTTGACAGTATCTGATTCCCAACTTCTACTGTTTGAATTTGCGTAATATGTTTTCCTTACACTACTTTCATCGTTTATTCGCTCTACATGCCCAAACTATCTTCCGAAGTTACCTTTCTTATTCCAATGATTATGTTTACATCAGCCGTGCATTATTTCTGAATCTCCACTTTGTTTTACCACATATACGCCTCAGGGATCTCATTTCAAGACCATTCAGTTTACTTTCATCGTTCCTCTGTCAGCTTCATGCCTTATTGCAATACATCAGGGCTGTTATCAGCACTCTGTTGTGGACTGCTAGCTTGGCTTCTCAAGTACGAATTTATAAGATTTAATTATTGACTAGCAGTCCACTTTGGAGTGCTCATACCTATTCTAATATATGGAAGTGATTTGATCAATTGACTAAATGCCGCAGAGATGATATCCCTAAATCCCTGTGTACTAAAATAATGCATGACCAAATGGCTTATTCGTTGACTTATGATCCGGCAATTGATGAATGCTTTTTATTGATTAATGAATGACTGGTCAGTAGCTGAGTTGGCATCGCGTCTGGTTCCCACCCAATCGTCTTGAGTTCAATTCCTCCAACGTAACCCATTTTACGCTTACTGTGATGGTAGTAGGAGATTTTCATATACTGTCAGGTTATTCGTAACACGGGAATGTTTCTTTCCAAAAAATAAACAAAAAAAATTCCAGCTCCTGAGGCTATTCGTGGACCCCCAAACCGGTTTCGTCAGCAGCCTTTTCATCGCCGCTAAGAACCTCACTATCCCCCTGCGACAGGAACTTCTTTACTATCTGGGTGAGGGAGGAAACGATAACGGCAGGTAAATAATCACATACTTTTCATATCATAGTTAATAAATATATATAAATCAACCAACGGTGGTCCACGAAGGGAGCCCTGTGGTACACCGCGAGTTATTCATTTGAGCAATCTATCTGACTAATTAACTAACCGGATTATTATTCCATATTTGTAATAAGCATTTGCTTTGTGGCTCGTCATAATTTACAATAAAAAGATTTAAATTTGTTTTAGACCACTTTAATTTTAATTACACTCTACCGGTTTTGGAAGCACCTTTCCTTCGTCAGGAGAATATTAAAACTAACATATGATTCAAAATATTGACAGATATATACGAAAAATATATAATTTAGGTGTTTGAGTGGGAGGTTAACAAAGGGGGAGGGATAATTGCGGGAATTCCGGCAATAACAGAGCGGTTTACTGGAAATATATCTAGAATGGGACTAAACGATAAATTAATTTGGTTATTCAATATACTAGAGTTATTATTTAGGGATTTTTTGATTTCATGGGCTTCTAAGTTATCTAATCTTTTGCTTTTTTGTGAAGGATTCTAACCCCTGTGTCCTTATTAAAAGTATGATTGGTTTGACACCCACTCAAACATCTAAATTATTTTTTTTTTGTATATATATCTTTCAAAATTTTGCATCATAGGTTAGTTTCAATACTCTCCTGACGAAGGAAGGTTGCTTCCGAAATCGGTAGAGTGTAATTAAAATTAAAGTGGTCTAAAACAAATTTCTATCTTTTTATTGGATTATGATTCGTTTATCGCATATTTTCTATTTGGGAGGCGGGTATGGGTACCATCGTCACGGGAACCATTTTTTGGGTAACGAACACCTCTGCTATAGGTGGCCCCAAGTGGTTCATTACGTTTGCTGACTTAGCAGGGGTGCCCGGGTTCATTGGGTGAGGTTTGTTCAGGATGCATCTGCCCACCAACTGCGTGACGGGTGGGATCGATTGAGGACGGATGATGTAGACACTTTTTGACAACTTCACCCGGACTCGACCCAACGCCTAGTATCGCAATGGGAGGGATAGATTCATACGATTCGTACACACCCCTCACACCTTTTTTCCTTCCTAGAGCTTCCTATCCTCCCTTTTCCTCCACACCGCATCCTAAAAGATGAAGGAAATTATTTTCCTCATGTACTCCTCTGTGGGGTTAATCTAAACAAAAATATTTATGAATGTATATTATCAGAATGACAAAAAAATATATTAAATTTCAGATCTTCCGGCGCTTACGTCTTCAGACCAAGAGGCACAAACACTTCGCAAATTTCGACTAAACCACTAAACACTATTCATAAGGTATGTATCCACTTTTATTAACCAAAACATATCTGTATGTCACTTTTATACCTCAACTTCTTGAAAAGACAAAAATACCAGATGTTTTGAAGGCTTTCTGCAAACAATATAACACGTATTTCTTAGTTTGTCAAAATTTTAATGATACAAAAAAAAACAACAGTATAAAAGTGTAGAACGACATGTTATCAGGGCCAGCCCAATGCGGGCGCAATTGGAGCAGTCCGCTCCGGGCGCCGAATCGCCAAGGCGTAACATAGCCCCAATATATAGCCCTTAAGATTATTTTTGCTCTGGACAGAGCATTAGTGTGATTTTGTATGAATGGCAGTGAATCCAAATCTCTAGAGTGAGGGAAAATTGCCTGGCAGCCACCTTGTATCCTCTTCCCTCTTCCTCTTCTATCTGTCTTCCTCGGGCGTCCCCGAATTCGGCTACTGATGTATATTGAACTATTATTAATTTCTCTGTATCATTTACAGTAAGCCTGTATTATGTACAACTGTCTTACTGACATCATTCACAAATAGCCTGTATTATGTAAAACTGCTTTACTGACATAATTTTACTTTCCCTATATAATAACGGTGACGAATACAAAAAACTTTTGTCAAACATTATTTATTGAATTATTTTTTGTGTAAAATTTAATGGCTCTAGGGTAGTCTTGTAACAAGAACCCCAGCGTACAAGATTATATGAAAGCATTGATTGAATAAGCGCGTACATTATGTGCTATTTTTTTACATTACGTGATGCGTTATCATCTCTTTCAGGGACCTTTAGTAGAAGAGCTGAACCAACGCTTCTCGGAGTGGGCCTCTCAGACCATCAGGATATACAAGGACAGCAACCATGTGGAGTTTGAGTGGGTGGTCGGACCCATCCCTGTGGAGTGAGTACCCTTCTAGTCATCCTGTCATCCTATCATCCCATTGTCGTGTTATAAAGTCATTCTATCATCCTGTCATCCCGCGGAGAAACTGTACCAGTGGAACTCAGAACATCAGGATATACAAGGATAGCAACCATGCGTAATTCTAGTGGGTGGTCAGACCCATCTCCTTGGAGTGAGTCATCCCGGCATCCTGTCAACCCATCATCCCGTCATCCGGTCACTCGCTCACCCCTCAACTCGGTAATCATGTCATCCGGTCATCCCGTCATCATGTCACCTGGTCATCAGACATCTGGTCACTCACAATATGCTGTATTTATAGTGCTAGTATCTAGTCACCTAGTCAGCTAGTCTTATTATCTGGTCATTTAAGATGTGCTGTATTGGTTGTTTGACGGCCTCCATGGTCGAGGGGTATGGCTCTCGACTAATAATCCGAAGGTCGCCAAGATTTCGTGGAAGATATTCTCAGTATCGCCACGAAGACTACCATTATCTATTGAAGACTACTGGTTGCGCCAATGCGCAATAGACATTAACTTATACATACATCTCATGCACACATACACACATACCTGCGACCAATGTACTGAGATAGTATTATTGTCCTTTGTCCTACCTTCCTTTCCATTCCTGCTAATGTGTATGTGCCCTTTGGTAATCAGTATGTTGCAATAACCCGAATCGCTCACAATAACCGCATCCGCGCGAGATTTCATCTCTCTTATCTTATTACCTAATTATTCCCGCCGATATCGTGCAAGCCGCTCCGTGTTAAGTGACATTGTTGTGAGGAGAAAAGGCGGGAAGAAACGAGTGCCCTTTCCTAATGGTGAGTCCTTCCTTTATCCGTACAACAAATATTGTCTTATGTGCAGTGGTCATTGCTCAATCATCCAAGGTCCTTCGACAATTATTTCTTACACTATCATAAAAACAACTTCATAACTTCTTATACACCAACTACAATTCAAAGTTGAAACGTTGCTTGAAATGGCTTTAACCGTGTTTGGTGACAAGGTCTGAATAGCTAAGTACTCCCCCACCTTCCTCTACCCCATCTCCTTCTTCTCCGCAGTACCTTCAGCCTCACAACATACCCCGATTGGGGATGCCTCACTGACTTCAGACGATTGGGAGCAGTTGGGATAGCATCTAGTCTACAAGTCATCATGTTATCCTGTCACCCAGTCATTCTGCCATCATGTCATCCAGTCATCCAGTCATTCTGTCATCATGTTATTTAGTTTTTTAACTCGTGTTGTATGTTGAAGAGACAGCATCTAGTCTGTAAGTCATAAAGTCATAAAGTTATCCTGTCATCATGTCATCCTGTCGTCTTGTCATCAAGTCATCATGTCATTCTGTCATCCAGTCATCCTTTTTATCTAGTAATTTGGCATGTGTTGTACATTGCAGGGACGGCATCGGCAGGGAGGTGATCTCCAGGTTTTCAACTGGATTGGACACGGCGGGAACCTTCTACACGGACGCTAACGGAAGACAACTGCTGAAGAGGGTCAGGGATAAGAGGGCCCACTGGGACGTGGAACTATTGGAACCTGCATCAGGTAATTCCTGACACACCCTAATAACATGCCCGACAGGGTGGACCAACAAAATTTAAAAAAAATTAATAGAAAATGAAAAATTAATCCATTCGCTTATAATGTACGATATTATGAAATAACAGTTGACACGTGAAAAATCTTGGGGTATTAAAATTATAATTTTGAAAAAAAAGAAAATTAATTTAACATTTTGGTAAAATATTTTATTTATTTGCAGATATGTTTATTTTTCTCCGCTAATGTGATTTTTTCAAACAAATCGTTCCAATGATGAAAATGACACTTAAACTCCAAGCAAATCTGAGTGTTATAATTCATTGAACCAGTGTTACAGACAGATATACAACTGATATTTATATTGTTGATTCTTTTGATTTCATATCTAATAGTGGATTGATTATATTCATTTGTTCATATTAAATTCATTTGTACTTGTGTTGTTATATGAGGCTTATACTGCTTCTTACATATTTATATGTATACAATTCTGTAATTTAACCAACTTATCATTTATTGTTAATTTATCGTCAACATTATACATACCTACATACTGTTTACCATTGTACCATGTTATTGCAAAAATGTTGTCATTATGTACCTGCTGACAAACTACATAAGTAGTTTAGCAGGTTTAAATGTTAATACATAAAAAATTAAAAACTAAAAAAAAAACATTTTATAAAATAAAACATATGAAATAGGTACCATAGGCTTCGTGGAATAGTTACCACATACTTAATTAAATAGATACCACATGCTTCATGAACTAGTTACCATATGCTTCATTAAATAGTTACCATTTGCTTCATGAACTAGTTATGCTTCATGGAATAGGTACCATATGCTTCATGGAATAGGTACCTTATGCTTCATGAAATAGATACCATAATATGCTTCATGGTATTCCATGATTGAACCTTTCATTTGATTTTTATTGATTAATGAATGACTGGTTAGTGGCTGAGTTGGCATCGCGTCTGGTTCCCACCCAAT
The DNA here is from genome assembly GCF_061612785.1 of Hesperophylax consimilis. Classification (NCBI taxonomy): domain Eukaryota; kingdom Metazoa; phylum Arthropoda; class Insecta; order Trichoptera; family Limnephilidae; genus Hesperophylax; species Hesperophylax consimilis. Next base: position 630,017 of record NC_142852.1, read on the forward strand.
CGTCTTGAGTTTAATTCCTTCATTGTAACACATTTTCCGCTTACTTTGATGGTAGTAGGAGATTTTCATATACTGTCAGGTTATTCGTAATACGGGTATTCATTCATTAATCAATAAATGATGGTTACACAAACTTCATGAATTTTTTTGTTTGTTTTAAAATACAAAATAAATCAAAATATGGTAATTAAAGTTCCGCAAGATTTTTTAAAATTATTTTGACAGCTATTTGGGAGCCACCCCTGGGCTAGAGCCCAATCCTTTGATAAATCTACTTGATTCTGTGCAAAGGATGGTGGTCCATCTGATTGACAATCCGCTGTTAACAGACCGATCGCCATATTTATATTAAAGATGTAATGTATGTTATGTCTGTTCTACAGGCATTTCAATTAAGCATGCTCTAAGGAATTAGCAACATTGATCACTTGGACACCGGTAAACGTACGCGAAACTCTCGTTCACAGTTGATGTAGGCTTCCTCGAGAACGAGACGTTTCTTCTACTCGTTTTTGCGAAAGTCGTCTCGCATGTAGAACGAGCTACCGATGGCATCCTTTCATATAATACAGGACTCTTCAATACCTACATTAATAAATCCCTTCATACAGCCCCTACCGTAACCAACCTCACAATGCTGCCCAAACGGGTGGCGATATTGTTTTCTTTCTACACTGTACAGACAGTGGCGATCTTGTGAAGTGTTGCACATATAAAAAAATATACATAAATATATTTTAACGCCGAATGTTACAGTAAGAAAAACTGACAAATTTAACGAAATTAAGTATTGATTGTTTTAAATTTTAGGAAACTACTATCCAGTTACCTCCGTCATTAACTTGCGTGACCAGACCTCTGGGCTGGAGGTCTCTGTGCTCACTGACAGGGCCCAAGGGGGGTCATCACTCAAGGACGGAGAACTGGAACTTATGGTAAGTCCTTCCATAAGTAATCCCAAAATATGTCAACTCACACAACACCTCCTGTGTAACAATGCAAATAAATATTCGTCGGCCTCCATTATACATATCCTGTTGTCATTATCATTAATCAAGTTAATCAGTTCTTATAACAACCAGTAATTAGAACTTTATATTATGTGATTTGAGTGCAGTGTGTTAAAAGTGAATAATCTAAAATTTTGCTAAAAAATATTCGAAATTCGCTCGCGATGAACTTGGGACGAGTACGCCAGTAGAGGTACGCCAGATGTTTTCAACGGAATTCTCGGAAACTCTGAAGGCCCTAGCAAATGTTTCGCTAAGCCCAGGGTATTTTATTATCCCGAACGTCGCTTTTTATTGCGGGCAAAATGCACCACTTCAACAATCACAGAGATGTATGATGGACTCGCCGAACGTCACACCGGTGCTGCCAAAGTCTGTTATCTATGTAAGGGTATTGTGTCAGCGCTTAATAAGCAGCAGACACTTACCTGAACGGATGACGAACCTCGTGCTGGCACTGATGGTGGACGCGGTGGACTCTCTCGTTGCAGCAGCTGGTCCAGTTTCTTCACCACCTAAGATTCTTGATGCCGAGTCTCCATCTTCTATCTTGGTGTCACCTATTCCTGTACCTACTCCATTTTACTTAACTTAACTTCACTTTATATTTGTAATATCTTTATTATCTGTAATATCTGCATCAACTGTAAAGCGCCCCTGAGGTCATATTTCACAAAAGCGGCGCTATATAAATTGTCCAATAAAAAATCGTTTATTCTGCAGTCCATATTTTCCCATTCAGTTTATTTCTGTGATCTAAATTTCTATTCATGGAGAATAACCTCGCAGCTTAATTTGTTGGCTTTTGAAAACATCTCATATGGTCTCATAAAAATAGCGGTCTTCCTTACTATTGTGGTGTGAAATATGATCTAAATGGGGTTAGAAAAGGAAAACACCACGCTTTATATTCAAATATAGAAGTTAACCACAGAAAATACATGAAACCTAAGGTTTCGACCACAATTTGAGAACATTTTTTCACATTTAAAAAACATTTTTAGTTTTTGGATACGTTCAGAAATTTTCCATTTATTTAAATTTTATTGCAAAATGGAAATCTGGCCGAAATATACCAGAATAAGGGGCCAATTCTTTGAATTCTTTGAATTCTGTGAATTTGTTTAATTATGCAAGATGTCCGTTTTATGATCTAAGATGTTCGTGTCTACTGTGTACCGCGTCTGAAATAATAACTATTATGTGCTTGTTGTAGATCCACAGGAGGTTATTGCACGATGACGGGTTCGGAGCGGGAGAAGCACTTAACGAGCAAGACAGGGGAAGTGGGCTGGTAGCCAAAGGAACTCACTACCTCCATATTGGAGACTCTCAAGATAAGGGTAAATATAATAACAAATAATATTAATAATATTTGGATGATTTGTATAGCGCCGTTTTTGTGCAAAATTAATACATGTAATACATTTTTACAATGATCTATGTTAGTCTTACTAACTACACATGGAGATAATATACATACAGTACAATACTTACCTTGGAGATCACTTGAGATTAACACTTAATTAACATTAACTAACTGTTTATCAGCGAAATTCAGATACAGAATTTAGGACGTAATTGGAAAATTGGATATAATTGGACTTTGTCTCAGGAATGGTATATTTAATTTAAGGGTGCGACAGCTTAAAAAGGTATTTTTTAGTTTTGACCTGAATTCTGTTGGACTTGTTGTGGATCTTAGTTCTGGAGGGAGTTTATTTCACGCCTTCGGTCCAGATACTCCGAAAGCGCGATCACCAAACTTAGTATTTGGCTTGCGTTTAGGTTCCATCAGTCTGCCTACAGCTGATGATGTTGCTGATCTAAGAGTTGACTGCCTCAGACCAGTGTTTTCCGGAACGCATAGTTCAGAGATGTAGGGTGGGGCCATTTCATTGATGGATTTAAACACCATCCAGCTCAATTTGTACTGGTACATATTGAATTATTTGGCGGGTTGGAAATAAGCCGGCGTGGCTCAGTGGTCCAGAGCATCTGAGCGGACATCAGAAGGCGCGGGTTCAATATTTAGTATGTAATACGCGGGGAGATATTTTCAATTTGTATTGATATTAGAGGCGACTAATTATTGCTTATAATAATTTATTATCCTTTGTGCTATGCATAAAAATCTTGTATTATAAACATTAGTTTTTACAAAAAATTTCCATGAGAACGTATAGTGAATTCCCACGATTTATGCATCTCATAGATTTGCTCTCCGAAACGCACCACGAAAGTCTCCAATCTAGGACAAATGGGCCCCTTCAAGTAACAGCTTTTAAAATCATGAACTATTACATTGACAGTCCTCTTGGAATGCTATAAATTGTTTGTACCGAACAACTACCGTCAGGGCCGACGCCACGACTTGCTCTGTATTCCACACGGAAGAACGGACGTTATGGCCCAGCATAGCATGACAAGAGGTATGGTGCTGCTAAATGATACCTCTAGGTCTCTTGACATTTTCAACATTGGCCTTGAGGATTTCAAATGTCATTTTAGCCAAAAACTCTAAAATATCGGTAATTGTAAAATGTTTCATTTTAAGCTTAGTATATTTGATGTGTATTGTAATAGGATTATATCAATCTGTAATGCACAAAAAAAAATCATTAAAATAATAATAAATGTTTATTTGTAGGTGCCGTGACCAGGAGACAGTTGATCTTAGCAAAGCAGTTGGAACCAACCGTTTTCTTTTCTAACACAGACGAAATACCCTTCATCTTCTGGCAGCAAGCAAGGAACGAGGTAACTTTATATATGTGACGACAAATGTATTTTAAAAAATGGTCTGTAATTTTTATCGAGGTTTGATCTGAAACGGGAAAAACGAAGATTGATGAATATACTTCCTTACATGGTGATTTCTGGTCAAGACCAAAAAACACGTTGGTATCACTTTTTAAGTTTTTTTTTTATTTTTATTTTATCTAAACGCCCATAGGGCTTTTACATTTAAAAATGTACATCTTTATTTTTTAGTTATGCCGATTACATTAAAAAATCAATGTTAGCCAAATATAAGTTACATAAAATATAAGATAAACTAATGAATATAAGACAAGGTTTTATGCATAGCACAAAGGATAACAAATAATTAGTCGGCTGAAATATCAATACAAATTGAAATATCTCCCGAGTAAAAATAAATGCCGCCGACGGGAATTGAAACCGTACCTTCTGATGTCCGGTCAGGTTCTCTGAAACCGCTGAGCTATTTCAGCTTATTTCCAACCCGCTAAATGATTCAATATGTACTAGTACCTCAGTCAACAATTAATGCTTATTATATTTTTTCCACCTGTAAAAACCAACTTTATTTTTGTTGGAAAGGCTTTGTTAGTGCTAAATTTCTCACTAGATGGCGTCGAGACATATAATATCTTCTATTTATTAGTGAAATATTTTTGACTTGTCAAATATTATTATTTTTTAATGATAAACTAATGTTTATAAGACAAGATTTTATGCAAAGCACAAAGGATAACAAATAATTATAAGCAATAATTTGAGGCGACTAATTATTAAGAATTTAAAAATATATAGGTATGATATATTACAAATAAGTGAGACAAAAATATAAAATCTGCCAAAATTCTCCAATTCAACGATAATGATAATAAGAAGGTTTAAAATTAGTTGAAAACAATAGTTTACAAAGTAGGTAGAAATAGTTCGCACATACTCCGTTTAAAGTTTGCCAAGTTCAAATTATTGTCAAATACATTTATATTGTTAAGTATTTTTTACCAAGACTTTGTAAACGTTGTATTGGAGAATGAAAATTATAGTTGGAATGAGATGTATGATGTATGTATGTAAAAGGTTAATATTTGCCTAGTTGTTCGTGTAGGTATGTGTAGATTTATTTATTTATTTATTGCATCTCACTACCTATACATAAAACACGTAGGTTTTCACATAAAAATCAACCTCACTAGGCCTAAGCCTGTATCGAGGTTAACAATTTACATTTGAGTGAAGCAAACATAAGAGTAATCACAAACATAAAATAATTCTACATACAAACACAAAATATTATAACATTAAAGAAGAAATATGTATTAGATGTGTTACCAGATGGTTAATTTGACAGTATATTGTAACAATATTTGAACCATAACTAATATTATTTCTCACAATTTTAATTGCATCCATAAAAAATATTTCAACTAATTGTAAATGTGAAAGCTTAGAATTAGTTACAGAATATGTCTATCTTGGTGTTACAGTAGATTGCTTTTTCAAATGGGACAAACATATTAAAAAAACCTGTAAAAGGCTCAGATCAATTGCTGGCAGAATGTACATGTACACATTAAATGTTTTCCTATCAATTGAAACACTTAAAATAATTTATATGTCAATGGCAGAATCGATTATAAGATATGGATTAACCATATGGGGAAATACTACTATAACCAATCTGAAACAAGTCCAAGTTGTACAAAACGCAATTGTAAAATTACTAGCGTCCCTAATATTTTTAAACAGAGACATAATACACCGTTGCTGCTTCAGAGTGCCAAAATTTAACCTGTTAAGGCTATTCTATGGCAAAAAATAATAATTCAGTATATATTTACCCCGCAGCATAAAGAGAACTTAGAACATAAATACAGTACTAGATTCACGCGCAATGACGGGTTAATAGTCCCAAAATTTAATAATAAATACGGACAGAGAACGTTTGAATACAACATACCGAAGATATTTAATTTATTACCTGACACTATAAAGCAATGTAAGTCTATGAATAAGGTTAAATATATGGTAAAAAATTGGCTATCGGAAAAAAAATATTTACTTTAATATGTATGAAAAAATGTTGAATCTGTAATTGAACAATCGTCTGTCAATATAAAAACCTTAATTAACTTTTTAAATTTAACTAAGGAATTGGTAGACTTAATATGATTTGGAAGAATATTAAACATAAGTGGTGCCTGATATAAATAGTTTCTTTGACCAAAAGAAGTTTAAGTATGTACCGCTACAAAGTTCAATGTAGAGCTTATTCTAGTTGTCCGCGTTTGTTGTGTTCTTTCAGCAAATTTATTATTGATAAAAAAATCTACGCAGTATTTGAGTGATATATAGCTGTTTTATACACATAACATTACATTCCTTATAAAGTAGGTTGGATGGATAACAGATTTATTTGTACATCACTTTAAGGATCAATTTTTGAGTAATATTTAGTGGTTCAACATTGGACTATAGACATGATCCCCAGCATACTATGTTATAAGAAAGTTGAGATTGAACTAAGTCAAAATAGACAGTTTTTAATTTCTCTTTGTCCAATATGTGTCGAAGTTCTTTAAAATTAAATGTAAGACTCCTGATAATCTTTGTCAACATTTATCTATATGGTAATTCCATCTTAAAAATTCATCAATTTTTAGACCTTTAAATTTATTTATTAAATGCAGAAGTTCACAACAATCGAATTTAGAGTTCAATAATTTTAATAAAAAAGTTAGGTCGTTTATTTTTCTTCTATTTTCTCATGTTGGAATATTTAAAAGATTCAATAACGACAGGTAATTTATGTGTTCTAAAGGGATGTTAAGTTAAAAATTTACGAACCGTAGAAATTTTCTTTGAATTCTTTCAACATCATTAATATGTACATTGAAGAAAGGCAATCAGGCTTCTAACAAGGGATGTGTTCAATAGTTTTATGATTTTTAAAGATACAAAGTTTTTAATTGTTCTTATTATAAATCCTAATGTATTCCATACCCTTATTCACAATTTGGTGAATGTGGGCCGGAAAGTCTAGTTTATCATCCATTATTATGCCAAGATCTCTCATTTCCTTTACTCTTTCTACGTTCTTCGTAATGCGAGATCATTTACTAATGGAATTGCAATACGGAGAACATATGAAGCACTTGTCCGCAGCATCCTGGAATACAGCTCCATTATTTGGGCCCCTTCTGAACAAAACCATATCTTAGAAATAGAAAAAGTACAAAAAAGGTTTATGCGTTACCTGTATATGAGGGAATATACATACTATCCATTCCTGTATCCATCCTTGTTCTTAACAGGAATGCTCGATTTCAATACATTAGAAGCCCGCAGAAAAATACTTTTAGGCAAACACTTTTTTAAGTTAATCTCTGGTACAAAACACAATCCGCCTATGTTGAAAGAGGTTAACTAACAATTATACTGGAGGGAGATCCCATGCACTCTTATATGCTCCGAAAGCGAGGACTTCTGCCTATCAGAACGCGCCAATAAACAGAGCGACTCAACTGCTTAACGATTCTGCATTAGCCATCGACATTTTCAATGTCACCTACAGACAATTCAGTAACTATCTTTTAACACTGTCACAAAATAGTAAAACTGTCTCTGTAAACTTTTTAATTTGTAATCTCCTCCATGATATATTGGTGTATAACCATTTTATGGAGAATATGAAAAAATAAATAAATTTGTTTCATTGTTTCAAAAACCATCACAATTTTATTGAAAAGCCAAAAAATTGTGATGATTTTTTTTCTAGAAAAGGTCTAAATTTTGACCTTTTTTGCTGTACAAGATATTATAACACAATATTCTACGATGTTACACAGAAATTCATGTGTGACAAAGTAATCAAATAGCAATTCAGCGCCATTGTTTTTTTGACATTTGAAAGGTTTCCGTTAAAAACAGATACTGATTATGTTTTTTTCTATAAAATTTTAAAAAGTTGCCAAACTTTAAAACATGATAATTATCCTCTTGTTCAGATGTGTTCAAAATTTTGACAGCCTTCGTGGTCAATGGGTAAAGCTCTCGACCAACAAATTTTTCTTCGATTAATATCAGTTATTTATTATTAAGGCGATGCACTATGTAGTAATGAAAAATCATGTTTTTTTTTTATTTAAAAATTTGGTCGCCTAGAAACGTTTCAGGTGCTTTAATTAAATACTGCGAGTAGAATACATCTTGACCTTTGAAATAATCAAGTATTTTTTTAGATAAGTCTTTTAATAAGCCCAGAAAAAAATAATGTATAAAGCCTATGAAAACTGCTTTAAAGTTCAAAATCTCCTACTTACGAACACATTTTCAGTTATGATTTTATTTTTTAATGTGGCAAATTAAGATATTTATAAAATGATCGGAAAAAAATTAAATATTTATGCCTGAACATCCACAAAATAAAATAAAAGGCACTTTTTGGCCATGTGTTTTTCTTGCATAATGAAAAAATTGATAGTGTTAAGAGGGAATTTAAACCTTATCGCCATCTACGTAATGGGTGTTATTGATAGCGGCTCAATTTTAAATATTACACGACTTAGTGCATCGTCTTAACCATATTTTTGCTGCTATATTTTCGAATGTTTACAAACATCTAAATATTTTTTTTGTTACCTAGTTAGGTGTCTCCGATAAACATATAAGATTTGGTTTATTATTATCGAATTAGGCTTCCCTAATTTCAACATCTACCGTATGGATAGGAATTCTAAAACAAGTGCCAAAACGAGAGGAGGTGGTGTAGCCATTGCTATCTCAAAAAATCTCAGTTCTTCAAAAATATCCACAAAAAACACATCCATCGAGCAACTATTTGTCAATGTGAACACTTCTAGAGGTAAAATAATAGTGGGATGTGCATACTTACCTCCGAATTCTGATGTCCAAAGCTACAGCAATCACTGCGACGAGGTTGAATCAATTTGTGCTAAATATCCTAATACTAAACTACTTCTAGTTGGTGATTACAATCTGCCACATTATGATTGGTGTAATATGAATTCTGTCAATTCTTGTTCTAATGTTAATATTCGTGTTATTAGAGATATGGCACTGTTCTTAGGTCTAACACAGTGTAATAATGTTCTTAATATAGGAGGTCGTACGTTGGATTTGGCACTGTCAAATGTGTCTGACATCTGTGTTGTGAGAAGTACCGAAATTCTATTACCTGTCGATGTTTACCATCCACCACTAGAAATATGCATGTCCAATCTTAAACCAATTCCTATCGTAAAAAAGGTAGTAGAAACTCGAAATTTCAAAAAAGCTGACTATGTTAAAATTTCAAATTTCCTTAAACAGACTGACTGGTCATTCTTTGATAGCGACGATGATATTAATGTACACCTTAAAAAATTTTACTTCATCGTTAATTCTGCAATTGAACAATTTGTTCCTTTAACGACTTACAGAGAAACTCTATACCCAAAATGGTTCTCAAAAGACCTGATAGACTTAATTTACCTCAAAAAATTATCTCATAAGAGATTCAAACAAAGTCGCCTGGCCATCGATTATACTGCGTTTCAAAAATTGAGGGCAGAGTGCAATAAGCTCTCCGCAAAATGTTACAAAAATTACATTAGTGATGTCGAAGGCTCTATCATGGACGACTCAAATTTCTTTTGGAAATATGTTAAATCCCAAAAAGAAAATGGTACTTACATACCTAGTAGTGTGTCATTCGATTCTAAATTATCCCAAAATCTTCAGGAAACTGTTAATCTTTTTGCTGATTTTTTTAGCGGCGTTTACATTAATGCAAGTGAAGACAGCAATATTTCGTGCTTTGATTTGGTTGAAACTCTTGATATATCTGACTGTAATGTAACCATAGACGATATTATATCTAAGCTGAAGAGTCTTGATTCCCGAAAATCCGCAGGACCTGATAATGTTCCGCCCAGGTTTTTAGTAAATTGTATGCATACATTGTCATATCCTATTCATAAGTTATTTACAAAGTCACTCTCATCAGGTGTATTCCCGGACCTTTGGAAGTTTAGTCTTTTAACGCCCATTTTCAAAAAAGGTAATAAGAGCGAAGTAACAAATTATAGGCCAATATGTATAATGTCTACTTTACCCAAACTTTTTGAAAGCCTAGTACTAGATAAGTTGATATCCCGAATCAATCGAACCATCTCTCCCCTTCAACATGGATTCATTAAAGGTAGATCTACTCTTACCAATTTGATATTGTACACGAATGATATTGTTAATGCCCTTAATGCATCACATCAAACTGATTCCATATATACTGACTTCAGTAAGGCATTTGATAAAGTAAACCACAAAATATTATTACGTAAACTAAAATTGTTGGGAATAAGAGGGAGCATGTTGGAATGGTTTAAGAGTTATCTATTAGGAAGGTACTTAGCAGTCAAGATAGATTCGTTTACTTCTTATACATTTGCTGCCTCGAGCGGAGTACCACAGGGATCTCACTTGGGCCCAATATTATTTTGTTTGTTTATCAATGATATTGTTAATATTTTTACTAATGTTAAAGTCCTGTTATTTGCCGACGATCTGAAGATATACAGAATAATCAAAGACGATGACGATCGCGCAATTTTGCAGTTGAACCTTAATAAACTATGTGCGTGGTGTTCTGTCAATGATTTGCAACTAAATTTAGGTAAATGCCAGATTATCAGTTTTTACAAAGGCAAAAATCCACTTAATTTTTCCTATTTTATGAATGGTGCTAATCTTCTTCGTGTATCACAGATTCGTGATCTTGGTGTTATATTCCACGAGAGTCTACAGTTTAACGAACACATCGATGAAATAACAAGCGATGCGATGAGAATACTAGGTTTTATTTTGAGAATGGGAGCAAATTTTAAAAGTATGTCAACATTAAAACATCTGTATTGCTCGTTAGTACGAAGCAAATTAGAATACAATTCCACCGTATGGTCACCGTACTACAAGGTCCATTCTCAATCATTAGAAAAGGTACAAAATAAATTCCTTCGGTACATTAATTTTAAAATGAAAATTCCAATCGAATTTATAAATTACAATAACTTGCTTGCTGAAACTAAACTTCTTAAATTATCTGATAGAAGAGTGTTAATTGATTTGCTATTTTTATTCAAAATTATTAAATCTTTAATTGACAGCCCTAATTTGTTGGAACTTATTTGCATTAATGTTCCTGCTAGGCAAACTCGCAGTAAAGATACTTTTAAATTTAACAAGAACCTCAACACTAATTGTTCTATTTTTTCACCAATTCCTAGAATTCACAACCTTGCGAATAAATACTGTGAACTTATAGATATGTTTGGTTTTGACAATTTTGTGAGCTTTAAAAGGCAACTTATTTCGATTCTATCGGCTAATAATTAACTTTTATAGCTTTAATAATTTTATTACATCTTCTCCCATTCGAAACCTTTCAAGTAAATTATATCCATATTTGTTTGTTTTTTATTTGCTCTACTATACACTTATAATTGTATGCATATACCTACTAACTACTTTTTATACATAACACTATGTTCCATCTCAGATCTTATTATTTCTTATTCATGTCGATATTGCTAAATTCTATTAGTTTTTGCTTTTTACAGGTGCAACTCTTATTTTGTTATTATTTTTTTTTTTTTTTTAAATCTCTGTTATAATGTTCTTTACCTCACGAGTAAGTTTCACTCTAATTTATATTGGTTTATCGATTTGTTAAACTCACAATTAATACTGGGTTTAAACACACCCACTTACTTACTTTTTATGTTGAACTTTCTTTTACTTACTATTTCATGCTTGGGTATATTTTATATTGAATCCATCTTATTAGTGTTTTGCTAATTTGCACAAAATTTTATTATATGTGTTGCTTTCTTACAATTAACTCCATTTATCTTCTTATGTTCAATTATTGTAATCAATGTAAATGTATATTTTCATGTAAAAGCCCATTAGGGCGTAAATAAAATAATAAATAAATAAATAAAATAAATAAATAAATATCGGACACCTATTGAAGATTTTCTAAGAGTCTAAAAATGAATATTCAATTTCCATTGGAATAACATTTATTTATTTTTAATTGTTTCAGTACAGCGGTCTATTTGCTGATCTTCCTGCCAACGTTCACATCCTGACCGTGGAACCGTGGAAAGACGATACAATTCTAATTCGCTTGGAACACTTCCTACAGAAGGTAGATGATCCGTCAGATTTGTCAAAGTCCATCACAGTTAACCTGGATACGGTCTTTACAGCTTTCAAAGTACTCGCCGTAAGAGAAACGGCGCTCGCTGGCAATTTATATCTGGAGGAGTTTAATAGGATGAGCTGGAGATCAGAAGGACTCAAAGACACAAAAGGATAATCTCTCAACGGAACATTCTGGAAATGTTAAAGACGGCGATTTTGAAATAACGCTTGATGCCATGCAGATTAGAACTTTTATTTTAACCGTCAATAAGCTGGAGAATTAAATAATAAATTGCAGCAATCATATACATTATTAATTATTTTACAAGCAATAATTATTAGCATGAAAAACTCATCCACATTGAAAAATCTCCTGATAAAAGATACATGACGCCAACGGGACTTGAACCCGTGTCCTTTCGATTTCCAATCGACTAATAATTCAATATATACTAGTGTTTCATTCAACAATTACTGCTTATTAAATTTTTTCACCTGAAAACAACCAACTTTATTTAATATGAGAAAGGCATTGTAAGTGCTAACTCTCTCACTAGATGGCGTCGAGACAAATTGTCTACATTTTTTGGTGAAGATACTTGAACTTGTCAAATATAAATTATAATTTTTTGGTAAACTAATGTTTAAGGCGATGCACTACGTCGTGTAATATTTTAAAATAAGCTGCCATCAATAACAACCCTTACGTTGATGGCGATAAGGTTTAAATTCCCGCTTAACACCATCCGCCTGTTTTGATTTATGCAAGAAAAAAACATGGCCAAAAAGTGCCTTTTATTTTATTTTGTGGATGTTCAGGCATAAATATTTAATTTTTTTGCGATAATTTTATAATTAACTTAATTTTCCACATTATACAATAAAATCATAACCGAAAAATGGGTTCGTAAGTAGGAGATTTTGAACTTTAAAGCAGTTTTCATAGGCCTTATACATTATTTTTTTCTGGGCTTATAAAAAGACTTATCTAAAAAATACTTCTTTATTTCAAAGGCCAAGATGTATTCTACTCGCAGTATTCAATTAAAGCATCTGAAACATTTCTAGGCGACCAAATTTTCAAACCAAAAACACATGATTTTGCATTACTACGTATGGCATCGCCTTAAGACAAGATTTTTTATGCATAGCATAAAGGGTAACAATTATTTTATAAGCAATAATTATTAGCCTAATAGCATAATTATTGCTTATAAAATAATTCTTACCCTTTGTGCTATGCATAAAAAATCTTGTCTTAAACATTAGTTTAACAAAAAAATAATAATTATATACATTATTGACTCTGCAGTATGCATAAGGTAACAATAGCCTACCACGCAGTTTAAATTTTCAATATCTTCTAATGTTATATTTTTGCAAACATCAAAGATTTCGGCTCCATGACATTTCAAAACACCTTTAAAAAGTTATTTGAAGTCATTAAAAACGCTGAAAAAAGCGACAAATAAACCTAACTTATTTTAACAGTTTATATAACTTTTTAAATGTGTGTTGAATTGTCATTTTGATTTGTTGCTATCCCTTCACCAAAACTTTCGTATACTTTGCCAAAATGCATACAAAAATGTCCGCTCATGCGTGTGATTTCCACCAAAAGTTGACAGATTGTCATGAACAGCGAGTCTGTAAGCCGAGTTTCAGCATGATCTTATGACGGGAAGTGGTTTAATTTCCGCTTCCATTAATTCATTAATTACCAAAAACAGAAGTGAAATTCAAATGTGTATTGTAAACAAAATTGAGACGAGTCTGTATAAAATCACGAAACATAATTTTGTAATACTTCGCTAAGGCTATTTTTTTTCTCCTATTTCCTGTAGCGTACCTATTGCATATGAAATAAATATACATTTTTAATTATTATGAGTTAAAATTATTTTTTATTCACCTTATTTATATTTATTTTTTTATCATCAAAGGATCTCCCAAAACTAGCCTCTCTAGATCTGGCACGCCACGCAGCTGGTGGGCAGCCGCATCCTGAACACACCTCACCCGAAGAACCCGGCCACCCCTGTTAAATCACTAAATGTACCGAACCACTTGGGATGACCTATGGCAGAGGTGTTGGTTATCCATTAAATGGTTCCCGGGGCGGCGGTACCCGAAATCGTCTCCCAAATATAACATACATATTTATTAAAAAAAAATAGTTTCAGATTTATTACAAAAAGTTCCGGTACGATCAAGGAAGTTATATGGTGTGGTAGCTCTCTATCCCCCATCCATGAAGGAGGTTCCCGTTTTTACTTGAAGGGCGTGTTTTTGAAGATATAAGCGCTGGAAGTTTTGCCCTATAGAAATTTCTAGAACATTCGAGAGTATTCGAGAGCATTCCACAGCATTCCAGAACATCCCGAAACATTCTGGATGACTCTCTCGAGACATCTGAACACTGCCAAATTAATTAATTTACAAATACAATAAGTGGTTTTTTTGCAAATATTTTTTAGGTTATATTTAAACATGGAATGGGTCTCAATAATGACAATGAGAGAAAGTGATGTTATTTTGCTATTTTAACTTATTTTATTCAATTCAAACTGAAAGCAGAACAAGAAAAGTTTTCTAACAGATTCGATCGCATAAATAAACCACTCACTTCCATCGTATGTAATGAATTTAGTGAGGTTCGTGTTAAACAAATCAATATCTGAGCATAATCTATTAAACGCATTGAGTTATATGCAAATAGAGTCTACATTCCTTGCAATATCAGAGTGAAATATAGTTCCCGTGCGGGAAGTAGGAAGAGGAGTGTGGCGGCTGTAGATGTCGCCCGAATCGTCTAAAATCCTACTTACAGATTATGCGGTTATGCGATTAATTTCCCTATATTTTCCAGTATGACTTGTACAATATCTCAGCATGCAAGACGACATTTTGTATTAGTGCTTGTAACCAACTGATGACTGAGATATGTCAGATATGTCGGATAATGATCCGATATACGTGGCCCAAACTTCGTTATATCTCATTAATTAAACGTGCTATAGCTTCTTATAAATTCATTTCAAGATAATTAGAATTGCTCTTAGAAATATAAAATGTATCCGGAGATCGAGTAACTCTTAACGGACATCTGAAATTCATATTTTGTGGTAGGTACGGGCTATCAAAGAAATCATTTATTTATTTCTAAATTCACGCCCGGCTGGACTTTAAATGTAATTTTTTTTTATTTTTTTACAAAGCACATTTAAATAAACACAAAAAAATAAAACAAAATAAAAATTAAATCAAAAAACAAAATCAAAAAGAAAATCGAAGACATAATAAAACACAACCTCAATTAAGGCGATGCACTACGTCGTGTAATATTTTAAATCGAGCCACTAACAATAACAGCCCTTCCGTAGATGGCGATAAGGTTTAAATTCCCGCTTAACACCATCCGCCTTTTTTGATTTATGCAAGCAAAAAACATGACCAAAATGTGCCTTTTATTTTATTTTGTGGATGTTCAGGCATAAACATTTAATTTTTTTCGGATCATTTTATAAATAACTTAATTTGTCACATTATACAATAAAATTAAAACAGTTTTCATAAGTCTCATACATTATTTTTTCTGGGCTTATAAAAAGACTTATCTAAAAAATACTCGATTATTAAGGCCAAGATGTATTCTACTCGCAGTATTTAATTAAAGCATCTGAAACATTTCTATTTTCAAACCAAAAACATATGTTTTTGCATTACTACGTAGTGCATCGCCTTAAACGAAAACAGTGTCAAAACGAAATAAAATGGAAACTAGTTTGCACTCCATCTTGCATGATGGAAAAATATAATACTAGGAAAATTACAAACATTTGGTAAAATAAACAGAGCTACTTAGTCTCTATAGTTAAATTATATTATATTTGATATTCTTCTGTCTGAAATAAATTGGGTAATAACTTGTTAATATTTGGTGAATGATGTGTTGAATATATCAACAACATCTTTATAGTCATTACCCAAATTAATACTTAGAACGGGACTATAGAATTGAGATTCTGTGTTGGAGTTATCACAATGGCACGGTAGATAATGCCTCGATGTTGGTTTGCCAGGTACCTATATGTAAAGAAATTATGACTACATTATACATCATGTAGTCTAGCGTTCTTTGCCCATATTTGTTTAAATGCAATTAGTCCTTCATTTGATGTAAAACGAGTATTTTAAGTGTGATCCAGCCTATTTATGTTTATAAAAAAGAGTTATTAATGAAAAATCATTTTATACCACAGAAATGCTCTTACGTTATTAAAAATGGTTGTAAAAACATTAAAAAATTTGCGCCTTTTTTATATTAACTCCACACAGGAGGCCTTGAAGAAAATAATTTCCCTCAGGGCCTATGTCATCTTTGGGGATGCTGTGTGGAGGGTCTTTTTGTGGAGAGGAAGGAGTGAACATGGGTCTTGAAGAGTCCCATGTTGTAGGAGGGAGGAAACACAGAGGCCGGCAGTTCGTTCCACAGCCGAGCTGTTGAACTTAAGAACGAATCGTAGAAGCGACCCGTTCTCATGTGACAAATGTCAACCGTGTACAAATGTTGGGCGCGCGTTTGGCGTGTATCCCGACTACGCACCGGTGCCGAAGGGATCAATGACGCTAGTTCCTCAGAGCATCTTCCATTGTAATACCGATAGAACAAGGACAGCATACCTACCTGACGCCTGTGCTCTAAAGATTGCAGTCCGTTTGTTAAGATTTGGGAATCTATCAAACGGACCGCCCGTTTCTGCACAGAGTCTAGGGTTTTTTTCAGGTATTTAGGGGCTCCGGACCAGAGATGGCTGCCAAATTCGACAGTAGGGCGCACTTGCGATTTGTACAGGGTCAGCAGTTGTGTACTATTAAAGTATCTGCGGGCCCTGTACAGTACGCCCAGCTTCTGAGAGGCCAACTTTACTCTGGCTTCGATGGAGCCCCCGTACCTGAGCTGGTCACTTATAGTTACACCAAGCATATCAACGGAAGGCCTGTTCGGAAGATTGCTTCCGTTGAAGGAGACTAGATTATCATTTGGATCCCTTTTAGACGTAATCAGACAGGATTGGGTCTTGGAAACATTAAATTCGACGAGATTATTTTTACCCCAGGAGGAAATACTCTCGAGATAACCGTCCATTCTCTGCTTCAAAGCCCTCCGAGCCGTTGGAGTTTGTGTGCCCTTTGGGGGCTTGTCAAACAAAAAGCTATCATGAACTGTACTGTCATCCGCGTAACAATGAATCGGTGCACATGTCAAAAGGTCATTGATGAACTTCTTGTAGAAGCGTTCAAACTCACAAGCGAAACCAAGGAACAGGGTTCATTTTGTTACCGAGGTGTTGTTGTAATTTGAATACAAAGCCGTCACCAAACCAATATTTTTTTTCTAAACCAGGTCTGAATCAGGTAAAGGAATAATAAATAACACAAAATGATTTATATTTTCACATTTTTAGTTTTGGATTCTGTACACTAGGATATTGAACCAAAACGGGAAACGTACACATATTATTTACTATTGAGCAGAAGTTTTATGAATTTACAAAATTATTTAATAAAATAGTTTATAATTATCAAAGAAAGCGTTTACTTTGTGGCTTGACACTTTAATCAAATGAAAAGTTATTTTGTGTTTAACCGCTTTGTTAGGTTTATAAAACAGCATTATAAAAAAACTAGTCTAGGTACAAACATTAATAAGGTATAAAATGAGTCGTGTAATTTCTATACCCGCTAAATCAACTTTCATTGATTTGGAGAAAACCGCAAAAAACATTGTCACATTTCTAGCGTACCTACATGGGTAATTGCATTACAATTTTTTATATAATGAATTGGAGTAATAAAATTTCAAAAAGCATTTATTTTTTTGTATATGTCTAGCAATAATTAAGTAATTTCGATAAATAAAATGGATAAAGCGGATTTTGATACTCACTTCGTGATTTTGAAAGTCAACTGAGCCGACATGGCGGGTTTAGAAACACACGCGTAGATCATTTTGATACACGAGCGTGGCGTCAGAGCGGCGGCCATATTGTATTTTGGCAAAATAACTGCTTGTGATTGGTTGAATCCGATATAGCGGGTTTTGATAGTAACTTTCTGTATGATATAGCGGATTTGGTTTCTCACTCGCAGTTTTAACATGGTTTTTGGTCATGATAAGGAGGGTTTTGAAACTCAATTTTAGGCTTCTCTTGTTGCTCGCAAAAATGTGAACAAGATGTCATACTCAGATCATTTTGTCAAAAAATCGGATATAGCGGGTATAGAAATTATAGGTTTCAAATATAATATCAAAATAAAGCGAGAGAAATCATCTTAGACGAGGACAGAGCTTCAGAGAGGGTGTTGTGGGGTGGTGATAAGGGAGGGTGGGGGTTACATGGTAATAATATCAATGTATTTATGCCCATTAAATAAGCTTTTACATTGTGTTTTTTGTTGTTGTGTTTGTCTCCTTTTTTCGAATATAGGCACAACTTTACATCTACGGAAAAAAAATATGATTGCACCTTCCTTCCTAAGGATTGGAGTGAACCGCGCCAACAACCTTGCCAAATGCTTGCCGGTCGGACCGACATTTATTTCGTATATTAACTGCTGTAATGTCATACGATTTCAGAGAAATGCCTATTCGGTTTATTTTTGTAGTGCCATTTTTGTGAATTATATAGATAGTGCTTAATCAAAGCTAGACAATAACAACCAGTAATTAAAATAACCTTTCTCAGATTAAGCAACGATACCTAATTTGTGGGTATATCACATTCTCTCCTCCACACAGTATGCTCAAAGATTATAAAGGACCTGAAGGAAATTGCAGTTTAAACGTTTGGGATGAAAATGATTTGAGCACACATGGTTTCCTGATGATGGTACGGTCAACGTGTTCCGATATCGTGATAATTAATGTATTCGAAATTTACTAACAATTAAACAGGAAACCTGTTAATTCATTCGTTAAGGGCCTGCAATCACTTTTTTGAATAAATTAGAAGAACTCTGTTCCGACATCATGATAATTAATGTATTCGAAATTCACTAAAAGTTCAACCAGAAACCTGTTCATTCATTCGTTAAAGGCCTGCAATCCGTTTATTTAAATAAATTAGCAAATATACAATATATAATAAATATTACCCAGTTTTATTCACATAATTGAATCCGGATTGCTTATATCCATTTCTCATTTTTTCTCGGTTTGTGGGGAAACCTAAGCGAAAATAAGACATTTTAAGAATAATTATCGGAATGTATATAGAAAATATTTATTCCTATACCTAACATTTTAAGCCTACATGAACGTTCCTTTTCACGTAACATATCTTCCACCACCTTCATCACCTCTACAGAAACAGTTATAATAAAAAAGGTAAGTGTAATATATATATAAATGCTTTGTAATATATATTTTTTCAATGAAAAGAAAAATGTAATTAAAATAGTAAACACAAAATAAATTACTCAACGACGCGATTTTTTCATGTAATTTAACACGCAAATAATTGTGGACTTAATACAACCCTGAATTAGAGACGAGACCAAATAAATAACCCATAATTCTAAATTTTTTTGCGCGTATCAAGTAATTATAAGTATCAAGTAAGAATTTTTACAAACAGACCTAAATAACATAATTAAATGGTCACACGACAATGGAATTATTATTAACGCAAAAAAAACCAAAATATATGCTTATACACTCTCCATATGCAAGTTGTCAGGATAAAGAACTGCATATAAAAAGTCATTCATACGATTGTTTTCACACAAAAAACCAATCTCTGCCATGTAAATGCCCAAACATAGAAAAAGTTTACCAATATACATACCTTGGTCTTACAATAGATGTCAATTTTAACTGGTCAAATCACATTGAAAATGTATGTAATAGATTAAGATCCATATTATGGAAATTTTATCACCTAAAAAACTTTGTTAATAAAAATATATTATACTGTATATATAATGCATTAGCGGAATCAATTATAGGATACGGAGTAAATAGTTACGGAATAACGTATAAAACGTACTTAAATAAAATTGAACAATTACAAATCCGTTTCCTAAAATTGATATCAGGCAAAAAAAAAAATACAATTATGTGAAGGCGATTATAAAAAAATGTTTTCTTTGTGTAATGTGCTCTCTATACATAGTAGGATAGATTACCAACTAACGCTAGATGAATTCTGGAATACAGAATTAAAAAAACCTGTAAACCATAACTACCCTACTAGGCATAGAGAAGCACAAATGTTTATTATTAAAATATCGCAAAATGTATACGGAGAGTAAGACATAAAATTCCGGAATTGTTTAACTCATTACCAGAAGATATTAAAAACAAGACATGTCATTCAAAAATAAAAACGAAAATTAGATCGTTCTACCTCCGTCAAACATAAAAACAATTAATATTGTGGTACCAAGATATCAAGTTGAAATTAAATATATTATTATAAGCTAATAAATAGAAAAAGTGAGAGATTTCTTACAATTAAACTGATTGATCAGTTTTGTAAGATCTAAGCAAGAGAAAATAATGTACAAATAAAAAAAAACTGAATAAACACATATGAAAAAAACGCATGATTTTAACCAACATATCAATAATTATCATGTGCCAGGCTTGTGCCATGTCGTATTGTTTATATGTATTCGTTAAAAGTGTATAACACACTGCATGACGTCATGGTTGTGAGTAGTTTGAAAGATGACGTCAGGAAATTTACTTGTCGATAGTGAAATTCTATTAATTTATCATATTTTTTAATGCGCTGCCTTCAAGCTATCTGTAAGGTACTTATACTTTTTTGTATTCAGATAGCTGATTACAATTTTCTAAAATAAAGTCCGCGGTAGGTACAATCTAAAATATTTGGAACTGGGTTATTTTTGTGTTGAAAAAATGAACTTGCCCAGCATAGCTGGGAAGCAAAATAAGTAAACTCTAGATCAACAAAAGGCAAAACGCAATGCATAGTGCCCATTTCGCATTGCGACACAGTGCGTGGACCTTTTCATAAATGTGCACGTGAACCAAACCAAAATTGTGTTGGGGTTATTTTTCAATGGATTTCTTGTGTCTAGTCTAATTTAGTCTATGGATGTAAGCCTTGTAATTTTTGGCAGAGAGGTAGTCAATGGAATTTATAAATTTATTGGCATTGAGTGCAGTTGTGAACTCTACACAAATGCGCAATCTTCCCTCCGATCTGATACCACCTGGGGAAATGCCAAGTGGATGCAATAAATCAAGGGGATGCAGTGAGTTGCTTTGTGTATTGTTTTGCACATACACGATGAAGGGGGCTTTTGCTGAAGTCGGGTACAGCGAAGCGAGTGGAGGAGCGACAGTCTCGAGACGATTCTTTTTTCGGAAGGACGCTAACTTTTATTTTTTTGGGAGTAAAAGAATCTGTCATCTTTCTACTTCACTAGCAATGTCATTTTCAAAATTAACAGGGTCAGGGTCAGGGGGGACGGGATCTGATGGTTTCTTCCCCATGGCAAAGGTCATTGGGGCAAAAAAAATGTATATTATTAATTTAAATTATTATTATTAATAATTAAAACTGTCTGTCAGCGCTTCTCAGATTGACTATAATCAAATACAGTTTTAAAGTATTAATTTCTTAACACTCATTACATAATATCCGGGATTTATAATATGTTGTATTGTATTTATAATAACCTACTCATTGTACTTTTTCATGTTGATACTACTATTTCTATTTTTCTCTTTTATGTATTTTATATTTATATTTTTTTATCTATGTATATTCTGTATTCATATGTAAAACAATTGTTATTCTTTTGTAAAAGCCGCTATAATCGGCGTTAATAAATAAATAAATATATATTAATATAAAATGACACTTACTGGACTTGGTCAGCAATAAAGGCACTCAAAGAGGACAAAAAATTTAGTTTTAACCTACAAAACGTAATAAAATTAGAATTTTTCGTATTCGAACGGAAAAAAAGACAAGAGAGTTCTTCAACTGTTCGAATGATAGACATTTAGTATTAATTAACTAATGGCAGTGTATCGCTAAGCCGAAGTGTTTCGGAATTCGGAGCGTAACTCTTGGAATGCTCTAGAAGTCCAGAACAATTCGTCTCATAATTCGAAAAGCCGATATATTATTTCCATGTTATGTTTTTCAAAAAAGTAAAAAAAAAAGTTTTCATTCCATGGAAAAAAAATCAGAAACCGCTTCCGTAGACCAAGTGAAAACCTTTAATTATTTATTGATAATGTGCACCTTTTATTTATAAATTAATAATGACGGCAAAAAGATTTTTGCAATGAAATATGAGTTTTTTATGATCTCCACTAAGTAGGTACCTTGTTGGTGAAATTCGAAGTTTGACAACCTTTCTGCAGTTGTCTTTTGTCTATGGTTAAATTCATCTGACAGCTGGCCCGCTGATTGCTGCTGGCCGCTCCATATTCTCTATCTACCAGCCTCTGCCATAGGTCACCCCAAGTGGTTCTGTATGTCCTCACCTTCAACCTTCCTCTGCCAATTCCACCTCTCCTGCCCCGTAAAGTTAGTATCAGCTGAGCATTGTGGACTGATAGCTTCGCTTCTTTTGACATTTTTTTAGCAGCGACTGTATCCATTTCTTCAGTATTGGAGGACTTAACTATATATTGTAAGGTACCCTCGCTAATCCATAAATTGTTTTCTAGGTTTCGTTTCTTTTGAGGTGGCATCCTTAACAAAGATCCCGTATTGCTAGAATACTCATCACAGAGCAATGGATATTCCTAGCCCAGAGAGCGTCCCTATCAAGGTGGAACCAGGAACTGATGATGAAGGCGGGAGAGAAAATTCCTTTATAGAAATAGAAGTCCCAGGTTTTAAGAAGGAATACCTGGATTACTTTCAGCGCACAGCTGCTGGTGAGAAAAAAACATTGATACCTTCAAAAGTTTTGCGGTAATCGTAATAATGCTTTCTTCAATTAGAAAAATATATCCGTTGAGCAGATAACATCTTTGTTTGTCTATTTTAATCATTAAAACTAGCTTTCCTTGGTAAGTTTATTATTTATTTTACTTATTTGGTTTCATTTGATAACTTTTCAGACTTAGTAACGGGCTTGAAGACACATCCTGGGGAAAAACCATTCTTAGGAAAGACAACGTTACCAGGGCGCTTGCTCACCCATACCGGAGAGAAACCATTCTCGTGTTCCTACTGCAACTATACATGTTCTCTGAAAGGGAGTTTAACTAAACATTTGCAGACTCACAATGGAGGCAAACCTTTCTCGTGTTCCTTTTGCAGCTATTCGTGTTCCCGAAACTCAGACCTTATTAAACACTTACGCACTCATACTGGAGAAAAACCTTTCTCGTGTTCCTACTGCGACTGTTCGTTTTCTCGAAAGGAAAGTTTAAAAAATCACATTCCTACTCACAGTGGAGTCAAACCTTTTCCGTGTTCTATCTGTAAATTTACGTGTTCTCAAATTCGATATTTAAAGATACACATGCTTTCTCACAGTGAAGTCAAACCTTTTCCATGCTCTTTATGCAGTTTTTCATGTGCTACTAAGTCGGGTATAATTAAACACACGCGCACACATAGCGGAAATAAACCATTTTCGTGTACTGAGTGCAACTATACATGTTTACTGAAGGGAAATTTAAAGCGTCATATGTTTACTCATACCGGAGAAAAACCTTATTCATGCGCTGACTGCAAATTTTCATGTTCATTAAAGGAAAATTTAAAAACTCACGTTCTTAACCATACTGGAGAAAAACCTTTTTCTTGTCCTGAGTGTAACTATTCATGTTCTCGAAAGGGAAGTTTAAAAATTCACTCGTTGACTCACAGTGGAGAAAGAGCTTTTTCTTGTTCCCAGTGTAAGTTCTCATGTTCGCTTAAGGGGAACCTAAAGCGACATATGCTGAGTCATAGTGAAATCAAACCATTTCCATGTTCGGAGTGTAACTCTTCATTTTCACAAAAGAGACAATTAAGCAATCATATTTTAACTCATGGTGGGGTGATACCATTTTTTGGTTCCGACTAAAATATTCATATAAGTTCAAGGGAAACTTAAAGCGTTACATACCGACTCATAGTGCAGACAAACCGTGTTATGTTTGAAGTGCGACTCTTCATTTTTAAACAATTACACGCTTACCTATAGTTAAGCAATGCCTTTCTCGTGGATCGACTGAAAGCATTCAACATCATGGCCTTACATTTTATGCCCCCGAATAAAATTAAAACACTTTTGTTATGAAGCTTTTAAATATAAACATAAACGAATGTCTATTCGATAATTACCATAGTAATTATTACAAATATTAATATTTCTCTCTATCGCTCAAATGGTCAAAACTCTTGTGGTACTTTTGTTATTATAAAAAAGACATTCTCTAGACTCTAGAGTCTAGAGCAATAAGATCAGCTTTCGGGACATTATTATAACAAACCATTTATCGTGTTTTGTAATTTATTTTTTATTATTTATCTAAACATTGTATGTTTACAGGGATTGTATATTTTCCTCCATGCTAGAATATTCTATATCAACCTGTGTGTTTTGGGGGACACTTTTCAAAGGTAACTTGATAAAGTTAAGTGGATTATATATTTAAAAAAAAAAACAATTTGAAATTTAACGTAAAAAGCGGTACAGTAAAAACGCAATTAAATTTGCATATTTATCAAAGGTTAATTGATTTAGTAGAAGATTTAAAAAATTAATAATAAAAAAGTAATTTAATATTTAAACAATTATTACCAACTTTTTCAATGGTTATAATATGTATGCATTTATTGTTTCCTTGTACTGTATACAATTAGTAATTTTAAGTACCCTGTACAAACTTGTGACTTATCGTCACTATTATAATATTGTCGATCACATTTTTAGAATCATCTGTAGGTGGGTATGTATATTACTTTTTAGTTTATTAGTCAAATATTTTAGAAGTTTATTTCTGCTACATTAAATATTTTTCTCTTTTTGAGTTACTTTAAGTACAAAATAGGGTCCTTTTAATTAAGCTCCGTTATTGAGAGCAACTGAATCACTTTATTTTATAATAAATATCCACTATCGCATGATATGACTAGACACTTTTTACAGTAAATACTCAGATACAGGCTAGTTCCTGTGGTTCTTTAGGAAAGATGAAACCTTTGGTTGTTTTTGAGCAAGAGAGAGTTTTTAAGGAAACCCAACCTTTTATATTACAAAAGACTGTTGACAACCTTCAAATTCAAAAGGCCGCAAAACAGGAATCTTCTTTGCCGACACAATTTAACCACAAATAGCAGAGGCGAGAACCTTTCATAAACAATATAATCTAACCTTCATAGGTGTCACTAGTGGTACATAATTACTCTGAAAATTATACACATAGCATTTATTGTACATAGGTGTGGGGTGTTTGATTGCATTTTAATAAATACGATAAAATAATAATTGCTCAGTGGATTTTTATTTACTGTGATCCAAGTAACGGCGGATGTGGGTGAAAATTATATTTTTTTTAATTAAGTTTTATTTTTGTACATTTGTTACTTAAATGTCTTTTATTTTGCTACCGGTTTGGACACAACAGTGTCATTAATTAGCAATCTTAAAATCTATCGTGACAGATTTCTTTATTAGTTCAAAGCGTTTTATATATCTCCATATTGCTCGCCATACGATTCCATACAGACCTGTCTCACCTAAAAATATGATGTGTTATAAGTGTGGGCGTGGCGACGATATGCGCTGTGATCTGCTAGCCAGGCTATGTTTGAAAATTATGCGACCCCCTCTCCTACCTACATACAAAGAAATGATATTCCGCGGCAGTCCCCCGATTGATCTGACCCCCTCTCCCGAGGAAGATTATAGCGTATTGTGTCATCCCATCATATAATACGTACATGCAACGCCCAAAATATGCGCGCATAACCAAGCGTAATGTGTCAAATATACTTGTAACATATTTTTACTTAATTTTTTACCCCACTCGCAGAAAAATTGAGGAAACTCTACATTTCGAAAACACATTGGTTTTGTTTGGGGAATTTGTTAGAAAACTGTAACTTAACTTTTATCTCCTTCATATAATAAAAAAATAAGAATTAATTTCTAAAGTTAAGCCGATCGTTACGATACCGACGCGAAATATGAATTATTCAGTGTGTCTATTCTTAGGATTTTATTAATGGCATCCAGTATAAATATTTGAGGCAAACTGGAAAGAATTATTAATCGTCTATCTAACAATCTAACCTCAAAAAAATTACGTATTTCAGATAAATAAAAGATTTAAGATAAAAAATACTTTTATACGATATGGACGCCCGGTCATATATGGCCTTAAAATTCTGGAGAGGCTAAATCGTTTCAAACTTCGAGAAATATATGAAAGATTGTGAAAATACACTCAACCAATAATAGGAAATAAATTATTGCAATGAAACTTAAAATGTAAAACATTAAATGACTGACACAGTCAAAATATTTGTTGGAGGTAGTGGATATACGCAAATTATACATTAAAACAGTACTTCACTTTATTTTGAACTAAAAAAAAACAAATTTAAAGAAACACAAACTATCAAACATAGATATTAGACTGAATGCTGTAGGAATGACATCCCTGAGGCGTATATGTGAAAAAAACATGTATGATCGTGTGAGAAATGTGGAGAGTGAATGGTAGCAGAAGTTGGGGACGCTCGAGAAAAATATGACACGATCAAGTGAATCAAATACAAGAATCGGCCCATGTGAGAGTCAAAATAATAGACACGTGTGTATGAATGTGAAAGAGGCAAGGAGTCTGTGCCAATACCAAGTTGTTTGGCGGTCCGTCTTCTCGGCATACCCCTGCCGAGTAACGGCGTGATGGTTAGTGAGTTAGTTTAGTTACAAAGTATCATTAATAAACTAGTACAAGCGTACATACAAAACATTAAAACTCCGATGGTGAACATAGACTTTAGACAAAGACACAAAAGATAGGGGAAACAAAAAAATATTTCAGATCTAAATTGAAAGATGGATAAAAGAACAAAATATATATCGCCACTAAGAAGGTAGGTACTTAATTGGTGAAATGTGAAGTTTGACGTCCGTTCTGCAGTTGCCTTTGTCTATGGTTAAATTCATCTGACAGTTGTTCCGCGGCGTACCGCCAGCTGCTTAGTTTTATGTTAGTATTCAATATATTGCTTTTCATTTGCGATTTTGGATTAAGTGCCAGAAAGATCACAATTATTTGTTTTAAAACGTTTAATTAACTTTTCCCCGGATGTTTCCTCACCTCACCCCGATGTAAGGTTATGTTCCTCGCCATTGAAACACGTTGGCACTGAAACCGTCACCCTTCGCCGAGTACGTGAGTAGATTTGTGTTTTACCTATTAACTTGTCTAAGAATTAAATCAATACATTTATAATGTTTACCTATTGCTGTATGTGAAAACATCTAACATTATGGGGACGTTTATTTATGAAACCTTCATTGCTTGAGTTTTTAGGTTATGTTCATTATGTGCTGGTAAAATTAATAGAGAAAGGTTTAAAGTAGATGAAATGATGTGTGAGTGAAATGGTTGATGCGTAGGCGTTTGCTATCAGAACGTATGATGTATGAGTGAAATGCTTGATGCGTAGGCGTGTGCTATCAGAACGTATGATGTGTGAGTGAAATGCTTGATGCGCAGGCATTTGCTATCAGAACGTATGATGTATGAGTGAAATGCTTGATGCATAGGCGTGTGCTTTCAGAACGTATGATGTATGAGTGAAATGCTTGATGCGTAAGCGTGTGCTATCAGAAGATATGATTTATGAGTGAAATGCTTGCTGCGTAGGCGTATGCTATCAGAACATATGATGTAGGAGTAAAATGCTTGATGCGCAGGCATTTGCCATCACAACGTATGATGTATGAGTGAAATGCTTGCTGCGTAGGTGTGTGCTATCAGAACGTATGATGTATGAGTGAAATGCTTGCTGCTTAGGCGTGTGCTATCAGAACGCATGATGTATGAGTGAAATGCTTGCTGCGTAGGTATGTGCAATCAGAAGATATGATGTATGAGTGAAATGCTTGCTGCGTAGGCGTGTGCTATCAGAAGATATGATGTATGAGTGAAATGCTTGATGCATAGGCGTGTGCTTTCAGAACGTATGATGTATGAGTGAAACGCTTGATGCGTAGGCGTGTGCTATCAGAAAATATGATGTATGAGTGAAATGCTTGCTGCGTAGGCGTGTGCTATCAGAAGGTATGATGTATGAGTGAAATGCAATGCAAATACAAATGCAAATATATCAGTCTCCGGTAGCTGGAACCGCATTGACTGCCATTTCAGTTTTTAACTGAAACTTTTAACTTTAGTTAATCTTGCGATCAACATAAAGATAGCACCCAATAAAAATTTGCGGTTAGAAAGTATTGGGAGTTCTTACTGAAAGTACAGTTAAATTACGCGACCTATCTTTTTTTTGTTTTTTTGGTTTCAATTTTTTGTTTAAGAATTGATAATTCATTATTACATTGTTTCGTTTCTTCTAAGGCGGAATCCTTCTCTAAGATCCCGTATTGCTGAAATACTCACCGCAGAGCCATGGACATCCCTAGCCCCGAGTGTGTCTATATCAAAGTGGAACCAGGAACTGAAGATGACGGTGGAAAAGAAGAGTCATTTATAGAAATAGAAGTACCAAGTTTGAAGACAGAATGCCTGGAGTACTTTCAGCCCTCAGATGGTGAGATAATACAATATACATTTCACGCTTTCAAACTTTTCGCGGTGGTTCTTTTTGCACGCATAAATAATTATCTATGTAGTATGTAAAATCTTTTCTCATTTTTTTAAAGTTTTTTCCTTAGCGTGTTGATTATGTGAACTGTTTACTATTTATTTTTGGACATGTATTTATTTAATTTGATTTCTTTTCAGAAGTAACGGACTTGAAGGCGCATCCTGAGGACAAAACGTTCTTAGACAAAACAGCGTCAGCGGAGCAAGTGCTGACCGATACTGGAGATGAACCATTCTCGTGTTCTTACTGTGACTATAAATGTTCTCTGCAGAAGAGGTTAACTAAACACATACAGACTCACAGTGGAGGCAAACCTTTCTCATGTTCCTTTTGCAGCTATTCGTGTTCCCGCAACTCAGACCTAATTAAGCATGTACGCACCCATACTGGAGAAAAACCTTTCGCGTGTCCCTATTGCGACTGTTCATTTTCTCGAAAAGAAGGTTTAAAAAATCACATTCCGACTCACAGTCAAGACAAACCTTTTTCATGTTCTTTCTGTAAATTTACGTGTTCTCAAATGCGATATTTAAAGATACACATGCAGGCTCATAGTGAAGACAAACCTTTTCAATGTACCTCCTGCAGTTTTTCAAGTTGTACTAAATGGGGCCTAACTAAACACTCGCGCAAACATAGTGAAAATAAACCTTTTTCGTGTACAGATTGCAACTATTCATGTTTACTGAAGGGAAATTTAAAGCGTCACATGTACACCCATACTGGAGAAAAACCTTTTTCATGTGCTGACTGCTTCTATTCATGTACCTCTAAGGAGAATTTAAAAAATCACGTCCGTAACCATTCTGGAAAGAAACTTTATTCATGTTCCAACTGCAACTATTCGTGTTCTCGAAAGGGAAGTCTCAAATTTCACACATCGACACACTGTGGAGAAAGAGCGTCTTATTAACCAGATATCTGTTGTGTTCCCACAAACAATTCTCCAACTCGTCGTGGTAGGAGATTATAAATAATTGGTTCTTTGTGATAAATCAGGAATTTATTAATACGTCGCGTATTACAATGGTGACCCGATAGTCGACCCAACAATAAGTTGGCTAAATGAGATCTGCGAACAGTGAGTTTGTCTGGGAGCATTCTCACTGGCCCTGGCGACTACTGGCCACTAGCTGCCATCTTACGGACTTCCAAGCAAGCTCTTTGCACTGCCCTCTATGAGTGTATCTGTGAAGTTCTTAACTAACTCACTTCTCAACACTTACATACCGTCTGCCACTATTCAGCATAATTGAAGGAAAATTTATAAACTCCTTACCAAAAATATCTTTTTCTTGTTCCGAGTGCAACTTTTCATGTTCACTGAAAGTAAATTTAAAGCGGTAGGTACATGCGGTTTTTTTTTACATTAATCCTGCTCAGGAGCAAATGATTTCCCTCAGGGCATGTCATATTTTTCTACTAGGTGTATTGTGCTAACGATAGTAACCGACTGGCTTCCGCGTTATAGTTTTACATGCATAGATAAATTATAACACGTCCGTTAAATCGCTGGGTGTTAATTTTTTAACTGAATACTATACTCGGCTTAAATATATTTTCCATTCCCAAAATCAAATACTTCATGTACACACAATTATTATAGTTACCAAGGCAATTTTTTTCAATCGACAATTGGAATAAATGTATTTATTTAAGGTATAAGTGCCTTTAAATACGGAATTATATATTTTTTAACTAAAGATTACAAACAATTATACAGCGTGAAAATGCTAACATGATTTAAATTACCTAAAATTTACAATTAGGAAATATAGGAAACAAATTGATACCTGCTTTCAAAAAGTATGTAAATGATGTTTTGTAATTTCTTTCCGTGCTATTAAAAATTTCTGCTTTTTCTGCATGCAATATTTTTCATATTGCATGACAGATTTCTCATCCAATTACAGTACAATCTTCTCATTCTGACTCTCTTTACATCTGGGAAGATAATTTTACAAAAAAGTAAAGCTATTTAAAGAGGAATTACATACCTCGACGTTTCAGAAATTTCATTCAACAGCACTATTCCTCGAGTCATGCTATGTTGTGCTAGAACAACTGTACTTCCGTATGGTATCCTGAACATGTCATGGCGACAACTACTGCTGAAGTTTTTGGGCACGTATAAGCCACAGCATTTTTTAGTTACGAATTATGTTATTTATTTATTTAAGTAATTTGAAAGTATGTTGCCTGTTGTATGCTGATGATGCGGTGCTGATTGCTAACAGTATGGAAGTTCTACAGTCTCTCGTGTCTAGGATGAACCAATTATGCATGAAGAATGAGTTAATGATGAATGTAAGTAAGTCTAAAGTCATGGTGTTTGAAAGAGAAAGTACGAAAACAGTGTGCAATATAGTTGTTGCTGAGGAATACTTGGAGCATGTGGATGAGTTTGTGTATTTAGGAAGTATGTTCTAGAGAGATGGGAAGGCTGACAGAGATATTGAAACAAGGGGAAATGCAGGTAATTCCGTTAATGGAGGACTGAACGCAGTTGGCGCTAACAAAAAATTGTCCAAAGAAGTGAAGTTAGCAGTCCACAACGGAGTGCTGGTACCTACCTTTATGTATGGAAGTGAGGCATGGAACTGGCAAAAAAAGGATGAAAGTAGATTGAACGCTGTTGAAATGAGATCCCTGAGGCGTATGTGTGGTAAAACCATGTTTGATCGTGTGAGGAATGTGGAGATCCGCAAAGAATGCAAGGCTGATGTAAGCGTAATGAGTAAGATTAAGAAAGGGACGCTTAGATGGTTTGGGCATGTGGAGCGAATGAGCGAAGATAGGAGTGTAAGGAGGATATATGATGCAAATGTGAATGGTAGCTGAAGTCGGGGACGCCCGAGGAAGACATGGCACGATTAAGTGAATCAGATACTCGAGTCGGGCCATGTCAAGAGTCAGAATAATAGAAGAGTATGTATGAGACGATGTATGAATGTGAATGAGGCAAGAAGTGTGTGCCAAGACCGAGTTGTTTGGCGGTCCGTCCTCTCTGCCTACCCCTGCGGGGAAACGGCGTGATGGTTAGTTAGTTTTTTTAGTTATTTATTTAATATCAATGGTATAAATATACCATACACCATCAACTGTGGCATTTGATCATAAAATGACGACAGAAAGTATAAAAATAATACGAGAAGGAGATACAAGTACATCAAAATTATTATCAACACGTATGGGTAGACTTACGTTATATCAGTAATGATTTAAGACAGATAGTATAGCCTTCTTCTGTGCAGTTAAACAAATCCGTTACATCTGCGTACCTATTACTAACTTCATGTAATCTAGGAACAAGCGAGTGTTTGAAAAGCTCATTCCTGGAAATGTTACATTAAACAGGGTTTTAGAACGAGTACACTACCATTTACAATTTTGAACAAAAATATTAAGTCGGATAAAATTCTTCGATCTGAGAGGTTTAATAATTTATTTTTATTAAAGTAATTATATTTTATACTTTCAATGGGAATACTGAGTTTAAAATTAATGTGTATTGGGATTTTTTGTTGAATTTTTTCTATTGAATCTGAATGTATTTTATAATGGTGGGACCAGATCGAAGAGTTATATTCGACTTGACTTCGAACTAAAGTTTTACACAAAATTTTCAAGGTTGAAATATTCCTAAAGCCTTTGGAGTTTCGAAGAATAAATCGAAGCATTTTCATTCCCTTATTGTTAATTGCATTTATGTGAGATATAAAGTTTAATTTAGAGTCGAAAATGATGCCCAGGTCATTAATTTCTTCGACAAAGGTAAGGGTTGACTTATTGAGTTCATATGAATAAATAATTGGTTTACTAATTTTGTAAAATCTTATTGAATGACATTTATTTATATTAAGATAAAGTTTATTAAGAGTGCAGCAATTACTTATCCTGCTTAATTTATTTTGTTGACAGATACAATATTCAGCGGTTTTTACTTTTTTAAATTGTCTGCAAAAAGTAATACATTAATATCGTTTTCAAATATATGAAAAATATCGTTTATTAACAGTAAAAACAAAATTGGGCCTAAATGAGACTCTTGTGGTACACCACTTGTAGCCATAAATTGGTTGGAAAGGAACGAATTGATTACTTAATACTAGGTATTGCAAGATTTGCATAACGTCTTTCTAGACTAAATATATTTGTTGTCTCAAGTATTGAATATATTGTGCATGAACCTTGGATAAGTTCCATGGACGTGCTTGGGGATTTTCTTCTGCATTTGTTTTAACATATTTATATATGAGGTTTGGTACGGAGTCCACACACCACTTGCATACTTCTTTACCATTGCTGTGTACGCATAATAATTATAATTATACTCGAGGGAGATCCCATGCACTCTTATATGCTCTGAAAGCGAGGACTTCTGCCTATCAGAACGCGCCAATAAACAGAGCGACTCAACTGCTTAACGCATTCGCCATCAACATTTTCAATGTCACCTACAGACAATTCAGTAACTATCTTATAACATATGTCACAAAATAGTAAAACTGCCTGTGTAAACCTTTAATTAGTAATCTTTCCCATGATATATTGGTGTATAACCGTTTTATGGAGAACATGAAAAAATAAATAAATAAATAATATGGTGAAGTTTATGTACGAATTGTTATAGACATTAATGTTTCAGTAAAAATATATTTTTACATTAATCAATTTCTATTACAATAGGACTGTCAGTATGAAAATTAAGATTTTAGCTATTTGTCAGACAGCTTTATTATTTTTTAGATTTTTCATTAGACAGTTATAGGTTATATTTTCAATAGGAGTTTTAAGTTTATAATTATTATTTAAAAAAATTGTGTTATATTTTTTCAAAAGAATCTGCGTGAACCTTATAATACGGTGACCAAATAGTTGAGTTATACTTTATTTGGCTCCGAACTCGTATTTTCTTTTCTGTGTTCAATAGGAGTCAGTACTACCTTGAAACACGCACGGGTTTGTTACTCCAATTCTCTTTCTAAACTCTAGTACTGCCTCATATTGAACACGAAAAAGGAAATACGCGCTCCGGACAAATTATCATTTTTAAAGTACTTAAATCAAATTAGAAGCAATAATGATAAAATTCACATATTTTCATGTTTGCAATTAATTTAATTTTTAAAATCAACCCGTAAAAATAAAAATAAAATTTATAGTAAAATACCACTGGAAGATTAGTTTTTAAATCTCGTATGTGAAATGCTAGTGTTAATTGTATTATATATTAAATTTATTTAATATTTTAAAAAGACATACTCATAGGCAGTGCCTTAGCGGGTTCTTATTATGTGCTTTTGTTTTAGGTCTTATATATTAATAATGGGAAAAATAAAGAATAAAATTGACTGTTTTCAATTTCTTTTGTATGTGTGTTCCGTTTCAATACGGTTGCCTTTTTAATAGTTCAGTTAAGATTCTTATTTCAAATGTGTAATCGACGTGTTTATTTGGACTTTCTTATTTGCATTTTTTCAATGATATGTTACCTATCGACATTACGAAAGTCTGCAGAAATAAGTATTATTGTCATATGACGTCTTTCGTGGTCTAGGGGTAGGGATTTCGAAAAATCCAATCGCTTGTAAGTAAATTTTATTTGATTAATATATGTTATTTAAATAGTATATTTGCGACACGTACCAAAGTGGAAGATACTTTCAATATCGTCTTGGTGCAAGACCATCATTCAGAATTGAAACGTTGCTTCAAATGGCTTTATCCGTGTTTGGTGACCAGATCTGAAAGGTCAGGTATTTCCCCACCTTCCTCTTCCCCATCTCCTTACCATCCCCACTACCTATAGCCTCACACCATACCCTAATTGGGGATACCTTAGACTCATTGGCTCCACTCTTGTGCAGTGTTAATAAAACTCTGGCTTTAACAAAGCACATTGGACTTTAATGTGAAAGATTGACAATGCGCTCTTATATTTTAATTACCAAATTAGTTAGTAATGCCAACGTAATGTAATGTTGACGCAACTATCTTCTTTTAACAATTCCTTCAATCCTTCAAGTCCTTGCAACTTTTTTCATCCTATTCTACCTACAAGTACCTATCATAATCCGACTATACACACGCTTATGTGACATTCTACAACAAGAAAAATTACTGTCAAACCAGTTTATTGATGAAGCCTGTTTGATTAACATCTATTTGTGATCAGTGCTTTTTATTAATATCAACTCGGAGTAGAAGGCTGTGCAGTGAACATATTCGGTTCCCTCAGTGTGTTTCTTATCCAACCTGGATGTTGTGGAAGCTTGTGTGTGAAATAAATCATATCTCCTGTGAATGAAACCAACCATCAACATCTTTGAAGAACATCAAAGGGGTAAGTCGGATTCCTTCCTTACTCCATGTTCACAATCTCCAACCATAGTTGTGTCAACTCCATAGTTAAAAATTATTTTTTACAGTCCACTCTTGATTCGCCTATTGCGATCACAGCTATGTATCAACGGGGCGATTCGAAATTCAGAAAAAAGAAATTATCTCTGTAGTGTAATGGGGAACTATCTATTATTATTACGTAGGTAACTACAGATGTCGAGTATCGAAATATTTGATTGTGCACATCACTACTGTCCCGTAATTGCTAAAGTCATTATTTTCTTTAACTGAGAGTTATCTATGGATATGTATTGACATTGACATTCAGCGTCTCCTTTGGTTCCTTAGCATCAGTAATTCAATAATATAGTGTAAACTGCACAATAATTGTGTTAAATTGTACCAATTGAGATTATTTCCATAACCCTCACTTGTTTATAGCAAAGTTTCTAAGAATCAAACGATTCTACTTTTCTAGTGACGTTTCTTTCAAACGTTGGAATTGAACGCGCGTTTCACACTTACTTATTAAGTAGGTCCTTGCTATATTGACTAAGATACACTCTTACTCCTTCATTGATGGTGGTTTATTGTAAAAACATATTTCTTAACACTTGATTGATTCGTTTTTACAGCATTCACGATATAATGTTTTGAGCTACTTAACATGAATTGATGACAGATGAGAGTACAAGAGTTGTTCACTGTTGTTAATCAAAACACCGGGTAAATGCACAGAAAACTATTAATAACAACAAATTAATACGCACTTCTAATAGAAAAACCACTGTGTATCAGTAAGATAACAATGAGAGGTAAGTCTTTCAGTTTCCCAAAATCGAAAATAATGCATTTTAATAACTATTTCCTAAAAAAACAGATAATTTGACATCGTTTAGATATAATAAGTTTTGATTGCTCTTTTGTGCTAGTTTTAATTAAACCCACACTGTCAACCTAAGAACCTATTTTAGGACCATAAATTCATATAACCTTAAAACTTTGACAGCAATACCAATGGCCGCCAAGTTACAAACGGTTTTAATTTTAACGAAATAACTATTAAAATTCAATATTTTCCATTTCTGGAACAGAAATACTTACTTCTCATTATTATTAAACTGTTTAAAAAATAAAATTTCTGTTTTAAGCGTGTTCCTATTTTCTGTATATTGACCAACGGCCGTTTTCACAGATCAAAACTAAGCGTTTAGTAAGGTTATCTAATCTTGACCCATAGCCAAAGTTAATCCGATTAAAGTTTATTATTATACAATCTTTTATCTTGCATTTACGCACAATGTCAATTATATACATCATTAATTGCGTTAAATTTTTCGTTTTTATAATAGTAGAATATAAAAGTAGAATATCTAGTTCATGTAATGAATAAGATCTGTTAAAGCAAATTCGCTATCCGACTCTATTTGTTTGTGCGCTTAGTTCTTCTATACTACGCATCGGATGTTAATAGGGTTTTTACTATTATTTAGATTATTTCTTCTACTAAATTACTAAATTATTTTGATATATCTCATAAGGTTTTGCCAGTGTTAACAATATTATCGCCCGAAAATATTATTTTACCACTTAATTACAAAAGACTTTTACAAGACTTTCTATAAATATAATATGCCTTTATTATATACCTACTTAAACCTTCTGGAAGAAATTTTATAAATTATAGTTATAACCCTATCGAAATTCGTTACTTAGTTAAGAAGAACTAAGCGCACAAACAGACAGACGCGGATAGCGACTTTATTTTATACTATTTAGAGATTTTTGTTTTATTATTGCATATGTTTTATGGAATAGCACAAACTTCTCTACATTCCGGAATAAACATTAATATTATTGTTATTATATTTGCTATGAGAAAACTTCTTCCTCCCATGCAAAACTACACCAACGTCAAATTGACAGTTCTGCACTTAGTGTGACATAATACACAATACCCGCTTTAACCGAAGTTGCACCGTTTTACAATAATTTCCGTAGGTTACATTTGTGATGAATGGTTGCTCTTAAAATATGCCATTTATTGCAAAATAAAGCTAATGATAGATTATTGATAATTCTTTTATCGCTGTTTTTCATGAATAAGGGCTTAATTTTTTTTCCTATCTGTGATTTATTTGTAGCTCGTTTATAACCACACAAATTGAGCTTATAATACATTTAATATTTTTTTGTAGATCTACTTCACTTTGAGCTAAGACTTATTACCATCACATAACAGGACGCTATCACAGAAGTGCCATGGATCTTCCCAACGCAAAGAGTGTTTCCATCAAGACGGAAACAGGGTCTCAGGAAGAAGGTGCAGATGAAATGTCATATTCAAACATTAAAATCGAATTCCCAGTGGTAAAGAAGGAATTTTTGCAGCACACCGAGAGTGTTCAGCCAACTAGTAAGTTTCATTGCGTATATCACAAAGATGTTTCAGATTTACGCAGTCAGGACAGCTGCTTGTTTTCTACTTCTCTCTTATCGTCCATCTGTACTTTTTATTTCACCTTTAAGGTATTGCTTTACAGGAAACTGTCGAACGAAGGAAAAGTTTTACTTATTCAAATTGTAAGTGTAAGTTCCCGAGAAGTGAAAAGTCCACTAGGAAGCGCATCACCTCAGTCTGTTAGAAAAAAAAATTTACATTGTTCAAAGATTTTCTCTCTTCACTTTAATTTTGTTTTATTAAATATCCTTTGGTAAGCCAATAACTGTTTTCTCAGTTGTCAATTGCCTATAGGAAACCACAAATTACAGTATCATAATAAACCCAATGTGTTGTCGGAGCTAGGTAAGCAGATATACAAGTTTCACAAGCGAAGCCCCAAGATCAGTTAATTTGAATCGGGTCAAAAGTGTGAAATGTATTTTATTGAAAAATATTCTAGGCTTACAGCGAAATCTCAACAACGAAATTTAATCCGAAGAATCAAATTATGTTTGTCAGCTTTGGTTACGGATCAATAAATTGAATACTGATAAACATGGTACGAGAAGATAGATATGTGTATGTAAATATATACGCTATTTCAGGTAGCAGTAAGGTGGAGGCTATTTTCATCAAGACCAAACCAGAACCCTGTGAAGATGATGAAGGGAGAATTTCTTATACTGAAATTGACATAGAACTGCCGGAAGTTAAAAAGGAATGCTTAGAACACTCTGAAAGTTCTACCCGGACTTCAGGTAAAATCTATGTTTCTTTGTTTCAATTGATTTTAAAAATTGTCTAGTTTCGTTATGGATACCTGAAATTGTGCTATATCCTCAATCTTTTTCAGATTTAATAACGGACCCAAAGACGTATCCTGGAGAAAAACCTCGCTCCTCTTCCGACTGCAACTATCCATGTTCTCAAAAGGGAACTGTAAAACTTCACATTCTTAGCCAAACTGGCAAAAAACCTTATTCATGTTCCTACTGTAGCTACTCGTGTTCCGAAAAATTAACTTTAAAACGTCATACGCTTACCCATACAGGAGAAAAACCTTTTTCATGTTCGGACTGTAACTATATATGTTCCCTAAAAGGAACTTTAAATCGGCACATGCTTACCCATACTGGAGAAAAACCTTATTCATGTTCCGACTGCAACTATTCGTGTTCTCGAATGGGAACTTTAAAACGTCACAAGCTTACCCATACTGGAGAAAAACCTTATTCATGTACCGACTGCAACTATTCATGTTCTCAAAAGGGAACTTTTAAAAGTCACATGCTTATCCATACTGGAGAAAAAGCATTTTCATGTTCTGACTGCAACTATTCGTTTTCTCACAAGAGAATTTTAAAACTTCACATGCTTTCCCATACTGGAGAAATACCTTATTCATGTTCTGACTGCAACTATACATGTGTTGAAAAAAGACATTTAAAAAGTCACATGCTTACCCATTCTGGAGAAAAACCTTACTCATGTTCCGAGTGCAACTATTCATGTTCGCGCAAAGGAACTTTAAAACGTCACTTTCTTATCCATACCGGAGAAAAACCTTATGCATGTTCCTACTGCAGCTACCTGTGTTCTCAAAAGAGAACTTTAGAACTTCACATGTTTACCCATACTGGGGAAAAAGCGTTTTCATGTTCTGACTGCGACTATTTATGTTCTCAAAAAGGAACTTTAAAACTTCACATGCTTACCCATACTGGAGAAAAACCTTATTCGTGTACTTATTGCAACTATTCATGTACTCGAACAGGAAATTTAAAACGTCACATGCTTATCCATACTGGAGAAAAACCTTTTTCATGTCCTCAATGCGAGTATTCATGTTCTCAAAAGGGGACTTTAAAACATCACATGCTTACCCATACTGGAGAAAGATCTTATTCGTGTTCCTTCTGCATCTATTCATGTTCTCGAAAGGGAACTTTAAAACGTCACATGTTGATTCACAGTAAACAACAATTATTTACATGCTACGATTTAAGCCAAACCTTTTAACTTATCGACTTACATCGAACTGCACCTGTCCGTCACTCCCGTTTGTTCATTGCCGGCCCCGCGCGTCTGAGCATCTTCCTACATTCCTGACTTGATTTGGCAGGAGTTAAACAGCTCGCTCACACAAGCACAATTTTGATTTATAAGAGTCATATCGGTCTTCGATCTCGCAACGTAACTTTTACATTTTTGTTTTAAGACAAGGTTTTTTTGCATAGCACAAAGGATAATAAATTATTACTAAAAATACATGCCGCCGACGGGAATTGAACCCGCATTTCCTACAAAATAACTTTGGTTGTTTACAGGTGAAAAAATATAATAAGCAGTAATTTTTGATTGAAGTACTAGTACATATTGAATTATTTGGTAGTTAAAAATAAGCCCACGTACCGCAGTGATTCCGTGCACCTGCCCAGAAATCAGAAGGTGCGGGTTCAAATACCCCTCGGCGGGATTTTTTTTTCTCGGAAGATTTATTCAATTTATATTTGTGTTATAGCTTATGATAATTTGTTATTTATTTTATTTAAGCTACAAGACTTTTATTTTTATTTTAGAGAATATTTAAACATTCTACATCCAAAATATTACAGTGAATTATAATATATAATAATTGTATTTCTTAGTCCTCACTAGGATGTCCTGTGCTGAGGCGGACTAAAGTTATTCACTTCTATTATTTGTTTTCTGCGTCATTTCTAA
Source organism: Hesperophylax consimilis (assembly GCF_061612785.1). Lineage (NCBI taxonomy): Eukaryota > Metazoa > Arthropoda > Insecta > Trichoptera > Limnephilidae > Hesperophylax > Hesperophylax consimilis. Next base: position 670,336 of record NC_142852.1, read on the forward strand.
TGTTTTTTTTTGACCTTGTTATTTCTTTCAACTAGATTTTTAATCTTGATTTGTATCTTATCTGTTCGCTTTATATCTGGGTGAAGGATTTTGTGTAGTTTTGTAGCAAATTAAATGTAGTTTCTTTGTCTCAATGTGGTTTTATAACTTGGAATGTTTTTTATGTCATTTTGATTTGATCTAGTTTGATGACCACGCGGTATTGTAAAGGATTCCGTATTTTTTAATAGTTTCAGTATTAGTATATCTGGCATGTCTCTCTTTTGTACATTTGGTAGGTACATCAAATCTATTGCAAATTGCAATTGAAGGCATTCTTATGGGTACTTTCAGTATGGTGTTTATGGTTCATTTTTGAATTGTATTTAGGATATGTATGCACATAGATGTTGCAGATTCTCATCATATAATTCCATTTAACGAGTGCTAGACTAGTTTTACGTCATTTTTATTTAAACTGAGTTATGGGACTCATTCTAAGTATAGGAAAAATATATAAAATTAAATTAAATTTTCGTTTGAGCGAGACGCAGGACAGTTGTGTTTTTTCGGAGCCAAAAGCCAAAAATGTGTATATTCTTGGTATTCCTTATATTGTAGGTAATTGGCATTAAAATCGCTTGACAAACGGAGTCTAGAAATGATAAATTTCTAGCACAAAACTAGTTTTTATTTAGTTTGTAAATAATTTTATAAGAAAGCAAAAAAAATTATCAAGTGAAACTGTCACAGATAATCTTAGCTATAATACTGTATTTTTTTTCCTTTATGTGTTTATACATTTCTGTTGAAAAAATATATTTTTTAGAAGTTTACATTTATACTTTTTATTGAGTAATTTATTTTTTTATTTGTATTCTACTCAAGCAAAACGATAGGAAAACCTACAATTTATCTAAAACATATTTTTTGGTATTCATAATGTACAACCATTCGTTATAAAGATGAATCAAAAGAGTGATTTGGCATTAAGCTTCGCCTTAATATGTATAAATAAATTAAAAATAATGTGAATACCGCTTGTTAATTGCTTCCAACCATCTGGCGCCAGTGAGACTATGGTATCCCAATAGGGTTATGTTGTGTGCCTGAAGGCAGTGGAGAGGGGATGGAGATGGGGAAGAGGAATGTGCCGTAAATTCATATCTGGTCACCAAACACTTCTAAAACCTAATTGTAAAAAGCATTCACTTTGTGGCTCATCATAATTTACAATAAAAACACATAAATTTGTTTTTGACCACTATAGTTTTATTTTCACTCTACCGGTTTCGGAAGAACCCTTCCTTCGTCAGGAGAATATTAAAAACTGATCTACTACACAAAATATTGACATATATATACAAAAATGTAAAGTGTTTGAGGGAGGGGTGGACAAAGTGGAAGGGGTAATTACGGGAATTCCAGGAAGAACAGAGCGGTTAACTGGAAATATGTCTAGAATAGGACTATAAGACAGATTAATTTGGTTATTTATTATACTGGAGTTATTATTAAGGGATTTTCTGATTTCTAGTGCTTCTAAATTATCTAATTTTTTGCCTATATTACTACGGTGAAGAATTTTAACCCCTGTATCTTTACTAAAAGTATGATCGGTGGAAATGAGATGATTGGCAAACTCTGAAAAATTATTGTTATTTAAACATCTTAAATGTCCGTGATTCTAATATTTATATTTCTAGTTGTCTTGCCTATGTAGAACGATGGACAATCATTGCAACATAGTTGGTAAATGCCTGAGTGGCTAAATTTGTGATCTTTATCTTTAGTATTTTTAAGTAATTTTCCCAAGTTGTTATCAGTATAGAACGCGGTTTTGATGTGGGTAGGCAAATTTTTTGTACTAAGTGAAGAAAAAAAAACACCTGAAACTAATAATAAAATCATAAATCCCTTTCAATGGCGTAAAATCTTATACATATCCAATTTTTCTTCACTTAGTACAAAAAATTTGTCTGTATAAAATTTGTGTATATATGTCAATATTTTGTGTAGTAGATCAGTTTTTAATATTCTCCTGACGAAGGAAGGGTTCTTCCGAAACCGGTAAAGTGAAAATAAAACTATAGTGGTCAAAAACAAATTTATGTGTTTTTATTGTAAACTTCTAAAACCATTTAAATTCTAGATTTGTCTTCTTTGAGACACTCAAAAAAGACACTGTGTTTTTATTTACCATGGCAGTATATGCCACCTCTGGTCTCGAGCCCCGAAATACATGAAAAAAACCTTGACTCTGTTCAGAAACGGGCAGTCTGATAGATTTCGCTATCTTTACAAACAGATTGTATTATTTAGAGCACATGCGTCAGGTAAGTATTCTGTCCTTGTTCTACCGGTATTACAATGGAAGATGCCCCGAAAAACTAGCATCATTGATTCAATCGGCACCGGTGCATACTCGGGAAACACGCCAAACGTATGCCCAACATATGAATGAAACATTTGCCACACGAGAACTCGTGCGACGCCTTCGTTCGTACAATTCGTTCTTGTTGTATATGATTAACATATGTTAGTGCTATAGTAATAATTTCTGTTTTTATGAAAAACAATTATTGTAGTTACTGCTATAAAAGGATTAGGAGAAATCTTTTTACTTAAAAGCTTGAATTATTAGTGGTTATATTACTCACCTAGGCACAATACGGATTTAAATTATTTTACTGTTTATTGTTTACTAGCTGACGTGCACCCGGCGTTGCTCGGGGATTTATTAATGGTAAAGGAAATAAGTTTTGAGTTTGGGACGACTTTTTAAGATATTAAATTCCGTAGTACATTATTTTTATGTATCTCATAAGGTTTAGCCAGTGTTAGCAATGTAAGCACCCGAAAATATATTTTTTTACAAATTTTTTTTACAAAACATCGACTTTTCTCTACTTTTTTCAAGAAAAATATGCATGTTTTATATATTTAAACGTTCCGGAATAAATTATCTAAATTATGGTGAAAATCCTATAAAAATCCGTCGCGTAGTTTAAGAACTAAGCGTACAAACAGACAGACGCGGATAGCGACTGTGTTTTATACTATTTAGGGCCGGTTTTATAACCATTTATAACCATCCGTTAGTCACGCTTGATACCATTTTTAACAAATATTTGGTCTACTGCTTGATTTCGCCGTTTTATAAACATTCGCCAGGCTACCGGTCGGTTAAGTAGCGGTTAACGCTTTACCGACTGATTTCGGGCAGTTAAATGGATAACGATCCGTTTGCTGTTCATGTTCATATGCTGACGTTTTTTGACAGTTCTGTTATCAGTAGTTGTTCCCGGCGCTCACTTATTTGGAACCGTGCACTATTTTTGAAATAATATTACTATATAATTTGTGTTTGTGCAATGGATTCCTCATCGAGCAGTGAAAGTGAAGATGGGCGATTGATAATTCTCGAAGATAGTTCATCGAGCAGCAGTGAAGACGAAGTTGCAAGACGCAGACAACCGCGTGTTTTTATGCATAGACTGGACTATATTTTTCAAAAACTACTTGTATATTCTTAAATTTTTTCACTTTTATAACTTTTGGTATAAATTCTATGTATGTGTAATCCTCGATAACTTATATAATATTGTTTTATAATCTATGTAAAAGCCCCTATGGGCGTATAACAACAATAAATAAAATGCTATTTTTCATCCAATGTTTCACATTACTTCTAAATACATATATTGTAAAATGCTGTTCTTCATCCAATATTTCACATTACTTCTAATGCTATAATATAATTACAGCATGGCTCATATTTTTATAAAGAAATATATTATTTCAGACAGACTATAGTTTTATTAAAAGAAAAATTCTCTACCTTATATACCCCTATTAATTTAGCCTTAAAAAGAGTTCAAATTTGAATGTTACATTTGATACTCACTTTAAATCCCTCTCCTCCGGGTAATCTAATTGTATATAATAAAATAATTCATCTTCAATAAACTTACTTTTTATTTTCAAATACAAAGTATACAAGCGAAGAAAATAAATCTTAATCAACATATATTTTAAAAGAAAGTGTTGTACAATGTGCGTGCCGATAAAACGCTAAAGTAAGATACAATTGTAGAAGATAGAAGATCATCGACTCGTGTTGGATGCAGGGAATAGACGTAGCATTGGACAGGAAACGATAAAAGACTAAAAATCAAATAGTTGAAGGGCCTCAAAGATCCTCGAGATCAGAAATAACATCACAAGCAACAAACAGGGGGTGACAGCACTTGCTCAAGTAGGATGGTTGGTATCTTCTTTTCTTTGTTTCCTTTGACGCATTTGTGACGGCGTCTGTTTTTTTGCAGGTTAATGCCGGCGTTTTTTCTATTAAATTCAGAAGTCTGTAGAGATCTTCTGTGGTGAAGTTTCGGCTCTTCGTTCTTTTGTTCATGTTTATTTCTGAAAAATTACAATAATTTCATTAAAACCACATCACGATAGTGTAAAAATATGTCAACCTTTTTAATATACGTAGCTTAGTTTACGCGCACATAAAACTACAAAATAATGTTGATCAACACTACATGCATTCGTATCCACTGTATTATAAATATAAACTTACTTATTTTTGATGTATATTGAAGATTTATAAAGTTATTTAAACTTATAGCTTAACAACGATTGGCAACGATCTTGACAGCCATTTGACAGCTGACTAAATCCAAAGATATGCCATAGATGAAAATAGTATCACAGACAATTATTTACCAAAAACATTGCCAGTAAAAAAACTTTCGGACTAAATGTAACCGATGACCGCTAGTAATGCAAATATGTTTATAGAACGCAAAATAAGATAACGAACGGATAGCGGCCCGTTAAAGAAAAACGGTTCGTTACGTAACCGAAATTTGGTACTTCGTTTATAAAACTGGCCCTTAGAGATTGGAGTGAATTTCAACACTTATGATTACATTACCTAATGTAAGGTAATCATTTAAAAAATCTTTATTCATAAAGATTGTTGGGAAAGGGTTCCATTATATCAAAATGACAATTAAACACACCTTTAAAAAGTGATATAGAGTCATTAAAAGTGGCGAAACAAAAACTAGGTTAAATAGTTACCAATGTAACCTATTATTCAATTCAATTCAATTCAATTTGTTTATTCCTTTAAAAACATTACAAAATTACATTTTATTTCGTTTTTAAGTACATTTGTAAAATTGTATTACATAATAGTTAGCGGTGTATAAACTATACCAGCATCAATAGAGCTTGCCTTTTAAAGGCAGCTTCACCGATGCTAAATATGTCGATATCCGAATTAATTCTGTTCAACAGCAAGACTGCTCTCCCCACCGGCATGACCATTGGCAAGTTGGTCCTGCAGGCCGGGAGATAAAACAGTCTATGCTGTCGGTGACGGAGATAACCATCAGGAACATAGAGACTAATACTCTCCATGATAGTCGGATTTTCAAACCATCCACGAATCAGTTTGAAGAAGTGTGATACAATATGCACATCTCTTCTGACCCGTAGATGGTTCATACCGAGCATGCCCAAGAGAAAGTCGGTAGGATAGAGCCACGGGTAGTAGCCATACTCCCTCAGGTAGAGGAATCTCAGAAATTTCTTCTGCACTCTCTCCAACATAAGGGAATACTTCACCTGATGTGGGCTCCAAACCACCGACCCACTCTCAAGCCTACTCCTAACCAACGCAATGTATAGCACTTGGAGAACCCGGGTGTCTCTAAAATTCATCGCAGTGCGTAGGACGAAGCCCAGCATTTTCAGTGAAGCACTACACGTCATTTCGATATGAGTATGAAATGTCAGCCTACTATCAAACATGATGCCAAGATCTTTCATAGTGGAGACACGTTTTAAACTTCGGGCATTCATGGTATACCGGTAAAACCAAAGATATTAGAATAACGAGATGTGCTATGCGCAGTTCGTACTGAGTGGAATTGTTTTGCCCAGTGTCGCCGGTTTTGTTCACCAATACTACTGCACACCTTCGCTTACGCTAAGGCATCGCTAAGGTATCCGCACTAATACATAGAACAGATTTCTGTGCGTACACGTCCCGATACCGTTCAAAGTACCCTAATTAGGTAGTACTCCGGCTACGGTCCGGCGGCCAACATAGCATATCTCGTTCTTCTAATATCTTTGGGTAAAACCAAGTATGACGTGCCCGTGTGAAAGAAAGAATGAAACATTTAGAAACATTGAATTCGATCCGATTCCGTTTACTCCAGTCAACAATTCTATTAATGTCCGATTGGAGTCGAATGCAGTCTTCTAAAGTTTTAATTTCCAAGAATAGTTTTAGGTCATCAGCAAAAAGAAGTGACCTGGAATGCAGAATATTTTCTGTAATATCGTTAATAAAAATCAGAAAGAGGAGCGGTCCTAAATTAGAGCCCTGTGGAACGCCTGACAGCATAAGGAATAATTTTGACAAGAATATTCCATGAGATACAAATTGCTTTCTTCCAGTAAAATAGCTTGCAAAGAATATGAGAAACCGTAAAGAAAAACCTATAGTTGACAATTTATTTAATAATATGTCATGGCTTACGGTATCAAATGCCTTCGAGAAATCATTATATGAGCAATCTACTTGGTAGCCCTTATCTAAAGATTTGGAAATATAATCTGTGAGTACCAGTAGGTTAGTATCTGTTGATCGACCTTTTCTAAACCCATGCTGTTCCGATATTAAGAAAGGCTCTACTTGAAACAGCACATGTTTATGAATTATCGATTCGAATAACTTAGCCGGGGCGGAAAGTATTGCCACTGGCCTGAAATTTTCGACAGATGTCTTTGATCCACTTTTGAAAATGGGACAAATTTTTGAGACTTTCCAGGAATCAGGAAATATACCAGTATCTAAAGATAGGTTGAATATAAAACTTAGTGGCATTTTAAAAAATTCAACACATCCTTTTAAAAAAAATACTTGAAGAAAGTCTGGCCCAAGTGAATGTGTATGTTTCATGTTATTAATTGAAGATTTAACATCTGGTTCGTCTATATGACTTATATCGATGTTTTGGGCTCCCTTCACATTCATCTTGGAAGCAGAAATGGGATTTAGTAATGGAGGCTCATTACTGTACACTGATTTGAAATGAGTTGCAAATGCATTGGCTACATCCGCTCCTCTAACTTCCCGATCACCATGCATCATGATGTCTATTATACCACCATCCTTGCGCAGTGATTTTACGTAGTCCCAAAATGCCTTGGGATCATGCTTGATATCACTCTCTATTGAGTCGACATACGTTCGGAATGCTATATGAACATTTCCTCTAACAACTGCTCTGAGATTACTGAACATTTCATACTCATTTTGGTCACCAGTAGCTTTCCATTTTTTATGGTGAGCATGTTTTTTCTCAATGCTCCTGATGGTATCTCTAGTGAACCACTTCGGATAACAACGTCCACCTCTGTTGGGAGGTTTCCTAGGGAAACAAGCGTCAAATACATTATATATACATGAATAAAAATGGTGTAGCGCCTCATTAACGGTATCGAATTTAGAAAGTTCCTGCCAATCCAATTGGCTCATCATCTGATAAAGTTTGACAAAATCACCTCTACCAAAAATCCATCCCCGCAAAGTGCCGTCTGTAGTTTTAGGTAATTTGGTAGTCTTCGGAGGCTTTTTACAAGAATACCGGAACTCTAATGCGGGGTGATATTTGTGCTCATATACGAGGGGAGAATCGCTATGTATGACATTTAATAGAATGTTACACAAAACGAGATCCAACATCCTCAACTCAGAATTGGGAATACCATTATTTTGGGTGAGCCCAAACACTTCACATGAAAAATTGAGGTCATTTTCAACATCCTTGCCGCTACGCGCTGAATGGATGTTGAAATCTCCCAAAACAATAATATTCCTTCCTCCGAGAAGATCCACGTTTCCGTGAAACTTATCGAAGTAAGTAATAGTTGATAATCGTAATAAGTAATCTTATTATACAGTCGACACATTTGGGTCAGAGGCATAGACATATGAATATTAGTAGACCTGCCCTAAGTGATTAAAAGCGTATTATCCCCACTCCCCATACCGGTTCCATTGGAGCCGGCTGTGCTTGTGTATGGCCTCAAGTGAAATTTGAAAACGTGACGTCATCATTCTTGTGCGAACTATGGTCGAGGCATCATCGGTTCATTTTACGAAATAACACGGCAAAATGTTGACTTGTACTATGAAAACTTGTAAAAATAGATTTGAAAAAGAGAATAAACCCAATTGTCGTATTACATTCCATATATAAGCATTATTTTACTTTATTTTAAGCATATTCACATCGTATAATATAGATCAGTTTTAGAAACATATACTATCACATCGAGAAACGTCTGGACGCGAAACACAAAGCTGGTTGGTTGCTGGGAAGTAAATTATGAACATTTATAAAAGTGTCTTAACTAAATACTTAAACGAAATATTCGACTCTGAAAATACAACCGAATTTTTTTGCCGAATTTGGACTTCGCAAATTTGTTCATAACGTGGCGAGTAATTTGCGCTCCCATGTAAAAATGTCTATTCATTCAAAAGCAGATTTTACTTTTAAGAAGTAAATGGTGATATTATAATGCGAGATGCCTATTTACTGTTAGATTGATTAATTCACGAATCACAGTCAGCCTTACTCCCTTCGTTCATCAACAGTTGATTTTACCCCTCGCCATTATCTTCTCGTCTATTAATTCCTATGTCTGTGGTCAGAGGGCTAAAATAGGCGATATTATTTTTGAAAATATTCAGGTGAAAAATGCTATGGTGTCTTAAACAATGGGAATTCGGGACATTTATTTCAATATTGCTAAGACATAATGAGGTATCAAGATGGCCGTGGATAATGTTATGCAAACATATTAGGTCAGTCAATTGCCTTCTTATTTTAAGTGTATTACTTATTATTATCTTAAAGTATTCACGACGTTCGTCGTATGATCTAGGATGGTCATGTAGTCCACATTTGAAAGATAATAGTCTAAGCATTTTTTTAACCGATTCTATAATGTTTTCATACTTGCAATAATGTGGATTCCAAATAGTGCTTCCATTTTCAAGTTTACTTCTAATAATTAAGGCATAGTAGAGGGTTAGAATTGATTGAGGATCTTGGAAAGGTTTACATATTCTGTGAATAAATCCCATCATTTTAAGTGATCTTGACTTGATGTCGTGAATGTGTAAATCAAATATGAATTTAGAATCAAGAGTAATTCCTAGATCTCTTATAGAAGACACTTTTTTAAGAATAATCTTATTAATGAAACAGGAAAAGGTCTTTATAACCTTATTTCGAGTAAAGTTTAAAATTTAAAGATGATGTAGAATCAATTACAGTTTGCCAGATGCATATTATAAGTGCATCTGTTCAAATCAGATAAATTCGCCATTTTATCTAGTAGGTACCTGGGTATATTGTACCCCTTTGTATATAGTAGATACCTGGGTATGGTGTATCCCTTTTTATTTCGTAGGTTCCTGGGTATGTTGTAACCTTTTTTTAGTAGGTACCCGGATATGTTGTAACTACCCCTTTTATGTTCAGTTAAAAGGTATGATTAAAAATACGCATATATTTTTTAATGATGGCTTATTACTTATTTCGTTCATTATATTTTCGTGCTACCCAAAATAATCTTTCACAAATGTTTTCTTTTTCACTTTGTGTAATGCATTTCTTTTATTAATACAGAAATATGGAACCTTAAAAATAACTAAAAATTGTTTTACTGAACGAATACTAAGTATGACCATGGAATGATTCTACGTGGTTCAAGGTCAAGGACTGTAAGTCCGAATGTGATTCGCTAAAATCTTCTTTTAAGAAAACGAAGAGTTGCAGTCGGAACATGATAATGGTTTAACTCAACAGTGAGACAGCATGTGCCTCCGTAAATTCGACATCCGTGAAAATGAAGAGTTGCAGTTGGAACATGAGAATGGTTTAACTCCACTGTGAGTTAGCTGGTGATTCTTCCAATCTAACTTACGTGCAAATGTGGTGTTACAATAGGAACATGAAAATGATTTAACTCCACTGTGAGTCGGCATGTTCAACCGTAAATGCGACTTTTGTGAAAATGAAGAGTTGCATTCTGAACCCGATAATGGTTTAGCTCCACAGTGAGACAGCATGTGCCTCCGTAAATTCGACATTCGTGAAAATAAAGAGTTGCAGTAGGAACATGAGAATGGTTTAGCTCCACTGTGAGTCAGCTGGTGATTCTTTAAGTCTAACTTACGTGCAAATGAAGAGTTACAGAGGGCACATGAGAATGATTTAACTCTACTGTGAGTCGGTATGTTCACCTGTAAATGCGACTTTTGCAAAAATGAAGATTTGCTGTCGGAAAGTGATAATGGTTTAACATCACAGTGAGACAGCATGTGCCTCCGTAAATTCGCCATTCGTGAAAATGAAGAGTTGCAGTCAGAACATGGGAACAGTTTAGCTCCACTGTGAGTCAGCTGATGATTCTTCAAGTCTAACTTACTTGCAAATGTGGAATTGCAGTAAGAACATGAGAATGACTTAACTCCACTGTGAGTTGGCAAGTTCACACGTAAATGCGACGTTTGAAAAAATAAAGAGTTGCAATCGGAACGAGATAATTGTGTAACTCCACCGTGAGTCAGCATGTGCCTTCGTAAATTTGACATTCGTGAAAATGAAGAGTTGCAGACGTAACAAGAGAATGGTTTAACTCCACTGTGAGTCAGCTGGTGATTCTTTAAATCAAACTTACGTGCAAATGAGGATTTACAGTCGGAACATGAAAATGGTTTACTTTTACTGTGAGTCTGCCTGTTCACCTGTAAATTCGGCTTTTGCGAAAATGGAGAGTTGGAGTCGGAACATGATAATGGTTTAACTCCACGGTGAGACAGCATGTGCCTCCGTAAATTTAACTTTCGTGAAAATGAAGAGTTGCAGTCGGAACATAAGAAGGGTTTAGCTCCCCTGGGAGTCGACATGTTCACCCGTAAATGGGACTTTCGTAAAAATGATGAGTCGCACTCGGAACGAGATAATGGTGGAACTCCCTTGTGAGTATGCATGTGCCTCCGTAAATTCGACATTCGTGAAAAAGAAGAGTTGCAGTCGGAACATGAGAATGGTTTAATTCCACTGTGAGTCAGCTGGTGATTCTTTAAATCAAACTTACGGGCAAACGAGAAGTTACAGTCGGAACACGAGAATGGTTTAACTCCATTGTGAGTCAGCATATTCACCCGTAATTGCGACTTTTGTAAATTGCAAGCGGAACGTGAGATTTTTTTTTGTTCTTTCTTAGGCAGCCGGTGTTTATTGGTGTGAGGATCTTGCGAATCGGAATGAATAAACGAAGTACAGGGAGAAGTTGAATGAATCAGGTCACATTCCCCGTAGTTCTTGGGGGAAATGTTTTCAGGTTCGTTCGAATAATGGGTTCCTGAAAAAAATAAGAAAACGTTAATGAATGCCTGTTGAAAAAAATAATGTTATATTTTAATGAGACAATAACTTTTCAGGCCTCTGGCATATTAACCGTTAGATTTCTTAAATACGCTTTTTTCTCCTTTATCCATAAAATCAAAATAAATGGAATAATAATATTTGGATGATTTGTAAAGCACAGTTTTGTGCAAAATCAACTCGATATTTTTGAGCTTATCCAAAAACTAAATACTGTAGGTGAAAGTTGATGAAATAAGCCTTCAAATTTTATAGAAGTAAACATATAATTTTTGAAAATTTAAATTTTAAATGCTAACATAAAAAAGGTAAAGTAATGGCTGACCTTGGGTTTTTTCGTAAGCACACTGGACTAAAATTACCGATAACTCAAAAAAATACTAATTTTATAATAGAAATGTATTATAAACATTAAAGTGACCTCACTTTATGAGGCAAATGTATTATAAACATTACAGTGACCTCACTTTATGAGGCAAATTAATTATAAACATTACATTGACATCACTTTATGAAGCAAATGTATTACAAACATTAAAGTATTATGTTTATTTGTATTTATATGCTGTGCTTACCAGTAATATGATCGACTTTCTCAGATTTTTCCAAACATTCGTTCTTAACATCCTGAAGATCTATGTGCATCTCGTTGTATACCACTTCTGCATTCTCAGGTTCCATCTTGACGAGGATGGCATCTGGGATAAGAAGATCGAAAAGTAAATGATTTGAACGATATACGCCCATGGGTAAGTTTAGGTATATTTATACAGAAGTTACTCCAAATTGAAAAGGTACAAGATTTAAAACACTACGACTGGTAGTTTAAACGTTGTGCTTACCATCTGTTTGATGCAAACATTCCTCCGCTTCCTGGAGGTCGATGTCTATTTCCGTATATGCAATTTCACGTTCGTCTTCTCCGTTAGTTCCTGGTTCCAACTTGACAGTGGTGATATCTGAGTAAGGAAAAGCCATAACTAACTAATTTAGTTTTATTTCCGATATTAGTATAAATATAATATAGGGTTTTCCAATAAAATGTGTTATTTTGATATTCAAAGAAAAATGCCATTTTTTTAACCCATTTACGCCCAAGACTAAAGTAATCGTAGAAAAAAGAATAAATTCATTTTATGTAGTAGGAAATAGAGTTTTTTAACAAAAATAAAAAAAATATATTTAATTTTTTTTTATTTACTAGAAAAAAAAGTGCCGTGCTCAAATGGGGACACTGGGCACATTCAGTATGGTATTTCTCGAAGGATGGTTTTTCGATACACAAAGTTTTTTGCATTTTTTGCACTCCTCACGTGCCTTACTATGGCAAATAGTGCATCGCAACTGTTTTGTCAACTTCTCCGGAAAGTGGCCAAAACCATCAAACTGTAAATTGAGCACTACAGAGGCTGATGGGTGAAATTGTAGCTGGTCCATCTTCACGTCGTTACTAAGTATGTGTAGATCGAACATGTATGTAAATAACACCCACCACCACTTCTTGCCTCGTATTGAAGTTCGATACGTTGAAATCGACTGATCGGCTTGATCGACACCGTCCATGCCTCTGTTGTAATTCATAAATATTTGAGGAATATTTTCATCGATTTTCTTCTTTTAGATTGAGCTCGGAAGAAAATTATCGTAGTTTGTTCCCATTGTACAAACGCTGTTATCCAGCCAGCGAACAAACAATATTTTATTGACCGTGTTGAACCGGTCGTCAAAGTCAGCACGACTTTTCTTTTTCATCTCCTTGACGGGTGTGAGAGGAAATTTGCAGGTCCTACCCTCACGTACAGTTCCTGTAGCCAGATTCCCATAAATCCCACAGCAATGCATAGCTAGTGAAAAAAATATCGAAGAACACAACATGGTCTCTAGGATCTGTGTTTAGCTTGTTCAACAGGTTTTTCACAACTCGTGTACTCAATGGCTCATTGGTGGGTATTTGCGACTTGCCGCAATAAATATCAAAATTGTAGCAGTAGCCATCAGCACTAGCGAGCATCCAATTTTTATAACCGAAGCGTACAAGCTTACCTCGAATAAATTGTTTCGACGGATGACGTCCAAAATATTTCACCATGGATTCATCTATTGACAGATTTGTGTGAAACACTCCCCATTGCATAAATTTCTTCATGAGAACCTCAGCAAGGGTTCGCATCTTGAACATTTTATCTGATGTTTCAGCAGCTACAGTATTATCACAAAAATGTTGGTACTTTTTGATATCTAAAAATCTGTTTCTCGTCATTGCCTTAGAAACAACAGGTACATTACAGTCCTCGTCTAAAGACCAAAATAGACGTTCGCGAGGCAAAGTGTGATAACCAGATAGAGATAGAATGCCCAAAAATGTTTTCAACTCACCAACGATAATATTGATATCATGTTTATTGTTTTGTGATGCATACAAATCAGAATATTGAAGAATCATATCGATTAATTCCTGATCAAAAATCTTCTCGAAAATTGAAACAGGATTTTTACCTTTGAGATCAGTAATTAGGTTTTTGCATCGTTGTTGTACATTATTCTCATCAAAAGGCATGTGATCGTAGCTAGGCTCGCATTTACGCCAACGGGGTCCAACATTGCATCGTTGCCTTCTAGCGGAATTCGACAAAGGCTCTTCATCAGAACTGTCCCAATCTTCTTCGTTTCTGTTTACAAAAACTTCGATATTTCCAGGAATATCTGTTGGCATGTCATTGGTAATAATATTGTCTTCATCGCCTTCTTCTTCGTCAGTGAGGATACTTGTTTCTGGGGGAAGAGCAACGATATCAAATTCAACATCTGAGTCCTCTTCTGCCATAATAGCATCAAGGGCCTTCTGGAGTCCATGATAGTTATCGCTTACTTCAAATTGCCATTTTGACATATTTATGTGCAGTCAAAACTCTGTAAAAAAAAGAATATTTTACTCTTTATGTGCCCACTGTCCCTATTTGGGGACACCAACAAAAAAAAGTAGTTCACAGTTCAGTAAATTATATATTTTAACTTATCAAATTTTTATTTCAAAGTAAACAAAGTGTTCAATAAGATTATGTAGAAAAATTAAAAATTTACGAACGTAAACAAATAAAAAAAATACTTACATTTGGTAATCACCGCGACTCTGAGATTCACTTTATTTATGACACTAAAATACTTTTTATAAATGGTGTTATCCAAAATGTTTGATATAAAATGTAAGACACATCAATTAACTCTACAATAATGCACTGTTAGCAAAACTTACCACATTAATAACAAAATGGTGGGTAGATTTGAAGGCGTCCTCGTTTGGGCACGGCAGGCGTAAATGGGTTAATATAAATTTATAAAGAGGAAGGTATGCCGTTAATAGTGAAAAATAACATCAGTCAAATGACCACCACGACCACGCTTACAGGACCATAATCCTTTTCATGAAATTTTCCATAACCAAATCGCTAAGTGGCTGCCTTATGTCCTCGATAGCCTCACGAATTCCATCTTTGAGGTCTTGAATCGACGCTGGGCTGTTGGCGTAGACCTTCTCTTTCACGTGGCCCCAAAGGAAGAAGTCGCAAGGTGTTAAATCACAAGATCTCGGTGGCACGGTAACACGGTCCGGAAACTTTTCCCGTAAAAGATCAATGGTTTCGTTGCTTGTGTGGCACGTAGCGCCGTCTTGTTGAAAGTAAACGTTGTCCAGATCAATACCATCCAATTCCGACCATAAAAAATCATTAATCATCTCTTGATAGCAGATTAGATTTCAAAATAACACCTCTTATTGGAAAACCCTATATTTAGATTATTGTTTAAGATTTACTAGTATCTTATCTTCTGCTTCAATGACATATAATACATTGATGGGTGACAAATGTGGAAATCCGAAAAAAGTGCATGGCTGGGGTAAGCGTATTGAGTAAGATTAAGAAAGGGACTCTTAGATGGTTGGGCGTGTAGAGTTATTATTTGATGAGAATGCGAATGGTAGTAAAAGATGTGAATAGAGATGACAGGAGTTCCACTAAAGAACGCCAAGGAGTTTGTCTACCTCGGAAGCAAAATAACATGCGACGGTCGGTCTAAGACCGAGGTCGACAGCCGTATACATCAGGCTAGGCTTGCATTCAATAAAAGGTCAAAAATAATAGAATCCAATAATATAGACCTAAAACTGAGAATACTCCTCATCAAGACATATGTATGGAGTATCTTGATGTACGGCTGCGAAACATGGTGCCTATCCGAAAGAGATAAACGGAGACTAGAGGCTTTTGAGATGTGGTCCTATAGAAGACTGTTAGGAATTTCCTGGAGAGACCATGTTACAAATGAGGAGGTTCTCCAAAGAATCGAAGGAGGAAGGCACCTGCTCAGGACCTTGTCCGAAAGGCGTGCAAGATGGATCGGCCATATTATACGACAAGAAGGCCTCTTGCATGTCATAATAGAGGGTATGACCGAGGGGACCAACTCTAGGGGACGCCCACGCCGAGAGTACCTGGAGGACCTGCTGGTGGACGTGCGCTGCTCATCATATGCAGAAGTCAAAAGAGCCGCACAAGACAGGGAAGAATGGAAAAGGAGATTAGATAAAATTGCTGCAAACCAATCCCAGGATTGAAACCAGAGAGAGAGAGCAAAAGTCGGGGACGCTCGAGGAAAACATGGCGCGATCAAGTGTCAATCAGATACTCGAGTCGAGCCATGTCAAGAGTCAGAATGGTAGAAAAGTGTGTATGAGACGATGTATGAATGTGAATGAGGCAAGAAGTGTGTGCCAAGACCGAGTTGTTTGGCGGTCCGTCCTCTCTGCCTACCCCTGCGGGGAAACGGCGTGATGGTTAGTTATTTACTTAGTTGATGGGTATAACCTTACATAAAAATTCCAATAAAAGTGAGAATAGTGTTTAAAGATTGTTCTTACCAGCCATGTGACCGATATTCGCGGGGTGTTTCAAATATTCCACCCCAACAGCCGGGACTTCAGTGGCGGATTAACCCTAAGGCAAAGTAGGCACGTGCCTAGGGGCGCCAGTTACTAAGGGGCGCCGGCAGGCGCCCCTAGAATTAAAAAAAAATATATATATAAACTTAATTTTGTAAGTTAGTATGCACCTGCTTACACAATATAAAAGATTATTTACTTCTGTAGAGATGCAGAGCTTCCAAAGCATACTCGCCTTCTTGATTATTCCTCCATGCCTCCATCGCATGATTTTTTAATAGAAGACCGCTCGCTCGTGGATTCGTTCGCGGGCGTTGCTAGATTGCAGGGCAAAGGGCGCAGCGGGGGCAGGGGCTAAGCGGCCGGCACCGGACTTCCGAACGGATGACGGGGTGACAGTCACACTCATCACTTTCAGCTTGGATGTCGCCGGTTACGCGCGCTTCTATTGATTACGTACTCGCAGCGGTATTTGTGTGAATTAATTAGTACATTGCGTTTTAGTTCATTACCCAAATAATGAGTGAATTGAAGAAGAAACCTAGTGGTGCAGCTTATAAAAGGAAGGCTAAGGAAAAAGAAGAAAAAAATCAAAATATTATAAAGCATACGAAACATACTGAGACATTTTTTTCTAAATTAAAAAGTGATGATTCGGAATTTTCTAACGCAATTCACAGTGCGTCTTCTACCGAGTCTATTCAATGTGAAATTCCTACTAGTTCTAAACAACACGATTTGTCCATGCTGCCTACTCCGTCAGCCGTAGAAGTTGTGAGGCAGTCGCAAAATAGACTGTTTATCGTGGGATGTGACCCAGTCAAGTGGGATATCAATAACGAAACACAAGAATACATTGCAATTAATGGATTTAATCAAAATCAAAATGCAGATTTTTCATTGAGTAAGAGAATATATGAAGATAAAATCTCACGTTTTTTAACAAAAACAATGTTTGAAAGAAAGTTGTTAAATAGAGAAAAACTTAAAGGAAATGGCTTATTTACTCTCCAAGCACAGGTAAAGTTTATTGTGGACCTTGTTTATTATTCGGTGGTGGAACTAGTTTTGGAAAACAAGATGTTGGTTTTAATGATTGGAAGAACGCATCGAATAGATTAGAAAGCCACGAAAACTCATGTGAACATAAAACATGTATTTTGAGCTTGCAACGTAGATCTAACATTGACGGTCGTGTCGATCATGAGCTCGCCACTCAATTTCTAGAAGAGATGACTTATTGGCGTGAAGTTTTAAAACGAGTGGTTGCCACTGTAAAATCTTTAGCATCGCGTGGTTTACCTTTTAGAGGACATGACGAAAAACTTGGCTTTCTTCATAGCGGAAATTACTTAATGACGCTGGAACTCATAGCGGAGTTTGATCCGTTTTTAAGTAAACATATTGCTCAATATGGCGGCAAGGGAAAGGGATATACCAATTACTTAAGTTCTACAACGTGTGACGAATTTATTGAATTGATGGCAAACAAAATATTAACACAAATAAAACATGAAATCAAGATATCAAAATATTATTCAATAATATTGGATTCAACACCAGATATTTCCCACATTGACCAATTAACTTTCGTGATCCGATACATTCAAACCGACGGTACGCCCGTTGAACGTTTTCTTAAGTTTATCGCAAATGTCGGTCACAAATCACAAGACATAGCAAATGCTATTATTAAAACATTGGACATGATTGAAATTAATATATTAGACTGTAGAGGCCAGTCGTATGATAATGCCGCAAATATGTCAGGCATTTACAATGGATTACAGGCCAAAATAAAAGAACTATGTCCCCTAGCAGAATATATACCCTGCTCTGCACATTCGCTTAACCTAGTGGGTGAATGTGCCGCTGAATGCGCTCAAGAAGCTTGTTGGTTCTTTGGTCTCCTTCAAGAAATCTACACATTTTTTACAGCTTCAACTCAAAGATGGCAAACTCTACAAGCACAAATAATCCTAGGTAATGATAAAAAAAATAAAACTACTGTCAAAAATCCATCTGACACACGCTGGTCAGCTCGAGCAGATGCTTGCAAAAGTTTGAAAGAGTCATTTCCAGAAATTTGCAATGCTTTAATTGCTATCGAGAGCAATACAGAGCAAAAACGTTCTGTTGTATGTGAAGCTAAAGGCATAAGATTGAAATTAGAACGACTAGAAACTGCTTTCATGATCGTGTTTTGGGGTTTTATTTTAGTTCACATGAATAAAACCAATAAAAAATTACAGTCCGTTGATATTGATATTTGTACAGTTATTCAAATGTATGACAGTCTGATTCTAATAATT
The DNA here is from genome assembly GCF_061612785.1 of Hesperophylax consimilis. Lineage (NCBI taxonomy): Eukaryota > Metazoa > Arthropoda > Insecta > Trichoptera > Limnephilidae > Hesperophylax > Hesperophylax consimilis. The sequence continues at coordinate 689,055 of NC_142852.1, forward strand.
TCTTCAGAAAGGGAAAATTTTAATAAATATGATGAGCAAGCCTTAGAATTCGTATTAGTCAGAGAATATGAAAAGGACATCAAGAGGATACGGAAGAGAAAACTCACAGCAGATGAATCTGCCGAAGATATTACTTTTTCATTATCTGGTCGGGAAACATTTAGAGTGACAGTATATTTAGTAATTATAGACAGACTTGTCGTTGAACTTCAAAAGAGACGAGAAGCGTACAGCAATTTTTATACCAAATTTTCGTTTTTAAGCAATTTGGTCAATTTGAACACCGAAGAAGTTCAAAATAGTGGTAGTATGTCACTAACAGTGTTGCCAACGAGGGCGATATATCGCCATTTAGGCTACTCAGAACGAGACAACAGAAACAATTCTCTAGCCACCCCCCCCCCCCATGATTTTTTTTTTTCGGGACAAATTTTATTTTCTTGAAATTCTCTAGCCACCCCCCCCCCCCTCCCACGAAATTTTTATTTTCACGTAAAACCCACCTAACTACAAATTCGGCTACTTTAGGTACTTGTTAAAATTTATAATATGTGGTCGCTAGAGGGGCGCCGATGAGGTGCTTGCCTAGGGCGCTCTCAACAGTTAATCCGCCTCTGCGGGACTTCAATGTATATCTCCGTGTATTCCATTTCACATTTGCCCCCTTCAGCACTCTCTGGTTCCACCTTAACGGTGACAGTATCTGTGTTAGGAATATACAAAAGTTAAACATTTACGCAATAGGTAGTTACTGCTGCGGTTCTAAAATACCAATCAAAAATGCCTTATAAAAGTGTAAGTATCATTTTTTTTTAATAATTCTGTTGAAAAGCAGCTGTATATTGGATAAACAAACACCACTGTTATCTTCATCTACCATTTGTAAACGCACTCGTTTTTTGGATTTCATTTGAACGAGCACTGAAAACTAACAAAATTAGCAAAGATACGACGATCCTAACGGCAACAGAGATTGGATTGCTACTTTTTTATTGAATGAATAGTTAATACATATCAACCAACAACTCCTGCTAAGCCAATTGAATTGGCTTGTCAACAGGTGCTTAAAGTTTAGTTACATATACATTTTAGAAGTTATAATTTACATCTTATATCTACAGATTCAACATTTTATCATAAATTTTTCATGAATATTAAAGTAAATATTTTTTTCGATAGCTAATTTTTCACCATATATTTAACCTTATTCATACACTTACATTGCTTTATAGTGTCAGGTAATAAATTAAATATCTTCGGTATGTTGTATTCAAACGTTCTCTGTCCGTATTTATTATTAAATTTCGGAACTATTAACCCGTCATTGCGCGTGAATCTAGTACTGTATTTATGTTCTAATTTCTCTTTATGCTGCGGGGTAAATATATGCTGAATTATAATTTTTTGCCATAGTATAGCCTTAACAGGTAAAATTTTGGCACTCTGAAACAGCAACGGTGTATTATGTCTCTGTTTAAAAATATTAGGGACGACTAGTAATTTTACAATTGCGTTTTGTACAACTTGGACTTGTTTCAGATTGGTTATAGTAGTATTTCCCCATATGGTTAATCCATATCTTATAATAGATTCTGCCATTGGCATATAAATTATTTTAAGTGTTTTAAGTAAAGCACTGTAAATCAGCGGTATAGCCCCCACATTCCGAAGTTTTTAATTTACTAAAAAAATATGTGTTATTTTTAAGATAATATCTATACGTTTGTAGAATCGAAACAGTAATTATGTGAAATTCCATCGATGAAAAAAATCACTATTTCTTAAGACAAGATATTTCAAGATATTTTTGATCTATTCTAAACATTTTCACAGGTTTCGCTTGAGAGGAAGGTACAAGCCAAAATGTGTATATTCTTGGTATACTTCATATTGTAGGTAATAGGCATTAAAATCGCTTGAGAAACGGAGTCTACAAATGTTTGATTTCAAGCACAAAACTGGCTTTTATTTATTTTGTAAATAATTTTATAAAAAAGCAAAAAAGTTAATGAAGTGAAACTGTCACAGATAATCTTAGCTATAATACTTTATTTTTTTAAAGTTGTTTCCTTTACGCGTTCATACATTTCTATTGAAAAAAAAAATTTTTTTGTAGTTTACATTTATATTTTTTATTTATAATTTACTTTTTTATTTGTATTCTACTCAAGCGAAACGATAGTAAAACCTTCAATTTATCTAAAGCATATTTTTGGTATTCATAATATATACCAATTCGTTATAAAGATCAATGAAAATAGTTATTTAGCATTAGCCCTCGCCTTAATTATAAGGTTAATAAAATCAGTCATTCTGGTCAATCCGCTTTGCATATGTGGCGTTGAGAGAATAATCCAGATTGTCTCATTAATAGTAAACAACTCGACCTACCTATGTACTTGCGAGTTACTACCGAGAACTAATCGTTAACAACGCGACCTACCTACGACAATACGTTGCGAGTTGGTCTGGCACATTACGCCAACTCGCTAGAAGGTTCTAGCCTATCGCCTATGCGTAATAGCAGCGCCACCGAAAGTTCCGGTAGGACCCAGTCTGAGCGAGTGTCTCCGTTTTACTTGCGATCCCGCCTACCTACTGTTGCCAACGGCTGGGCTGTATAAATAAGCCCGACGCAGCGAGCAGTTAGTTAGTTTGTCAATAGTAGATTCCAGTATCATATCTTAACAGAACTCTACTACTTCTGTCATTTTAAACGTTGTGCTTACCTGCTGCGCGTCCAAACGTGTCAGCATATTCCTTTTTAACATTCAGAAGATGTAAATCCACCTCGGTGAATGCATTTCTATCTCTGTCTGCTTCTGCAATCCTTGGTTCTAACTTGACGGTCGTAGTATCTGGGTTAGGAAGATACGAAAGTAAATGAAACAGGTGTATGTAATTAGTGCGTAGGTCATATTAATTTGGCAGGATTCCAAACCCTATTTTTGCTATTAATGTAAAGAGGCTGGTCTCACGAACGCAGTATGCACCGCTTTCTGGACAGAGCTGCCCAGAAAGCCTAGGGGAACAAACTAACACTTTCAGTAATTTTTAGTGATGTGTGAATGTGGTGCGGTGCAGACCACCGAACATTAGGTCAACGAATGTCCGCTCCATTCATTGCCCGGCGGGATTGATGAGGTTCACATGGCGACGCCTGAGGCCCTAGACTGGCTCGCAGACCTACATGTCCCCCTCTGACCCCCCCACCATACGAAAGAAAAAGAATAAGTTATTTGTCAATAATCGAATCTGACAGTATACAGGCAACTCGCAAAAAAATAATTCAACGAATTATCAGTATTTTTTACAGTGGCGCGAAAATTGGTGTCTGAGTAAAAAACTTAAGTACAAATCTGAAATCGAGTGAACAAAAGTTTGGGCTTGTTTTAAAAACTAAATATATATTTACACTAATTAACATATTTATAGACACTTTTATAGATGTGTTATAATTTATCAAACTAACTCATTTTAATATCACTAGGCAACCCGATTTGAAGGCGGTTTGGTTTTTTTTACCGTTTTTACGAAAAAGTACATTCAATGCAATTTATTAATTTAAAAAACATTAATTTTTCGTTTGTTTTTGATACATTTGTCAATAAAAATTCTTACATAGATATAGAGGATACATCAACTATATGCACTATTGATAACAGAGTTATGTACCAGACCACTACAGCCGAAGTCGATACCATGACTTATTTAGAGTACCAAAAGGCAAAACCGACGTCCTGGCAAAGCATAGCATGACGAAGGGAGTGGTGCTGTTGAACGAACTAGCAAAGAATTTGGATGTAAATGACTGTTCTTTAAACGACCTAAAACAATTATTGAAGAGTCACTTACCCAAATGCTGATATGATGTAAAATTATACTGTTTGTAAAATTGTACTGTAACTGGGACGAATGTTCTGTTGTACAATAAAATAATAAAAAAAATAAAAAATAAAAAAAAAATTAAAAAAAAAGAGCTTGCCTTTTAAAGACAGTTGAATTAAGCTAAATATGTCGGTATACGTGTTGATTCAGTTCAACAGTAAGTTAAAACCCCCCAACCGCATGACCATTAGCAATAAGTTAGTCTTGCAGAAGATAGAACAGTCTATCGGTGACGGACATAACCATCGGGAATATAGAAATTAATGCTATCCATGATAATCGACTTTTCAAACCAGCCACAATCCGTAGATAGTTCATTCCGAGCAATCCCAAAAGAAATTCGGTGGTATAGAGACACGGGTAGTAGCCATTATGGGAGTAGAGAAATCTCAGGAAAGTCCCACAGTGAATTGCGCTGCAAACCATTGTCTGACTTTAGTGAACTTGTTTATTTCAACGTGCACTCTTCAAAGCATCCCAAACCCTCTGGTGCCAAAAACATGGTAAGTCAATTAATTTGGATGTCTATGGAAACGGTGACCGGATAAATCATCACAATTATAATTCATCACATCTTTAAAAAGTTATATAAAGTCATGGAAAGTGATGAAACAAAAACTTTATTAACTGGGTTAAGTAGGTTAGGTTAGGTTAAAAAAAAATCATCGTTTCTAATGACTTTATATCACTTTTTGAAAGTTTTTTGAATTGTCACTGTGTTGAGTTATCATGGAACCATGGAAACATAATGTCATACCTAACGAAATCACACGATTCCCAAGTAACGCTGATGCGAATGTGAAAGATTTAGACATTTAAGCTGATTTTAAATCATAAATCAAGTACCTAGGACGATTGTGCATTATTGCTCCGTTTGCTGTTGATATGGGAGATAGTAATAAGTACGTAAAAGTGCGTCTTCTTAGAAGTGGATGAGTCTTGAGTACGTGGGACAAGTATTCACATCGCGTGGAAATTTTAAATCAATGGTTAAAACTTGTACTAACCAGCTCTGTGACCAATTTGCTCGGTGTTTTCCAAACATTCCACCTTTACCATCGGCAGACTAGGGTATATCTCCGTGTGTGCCATTTCACCTCCATCTCCTTGTTGAGTCCCTATCTCCATCTTCACAGGGATACTACCAGCGTTAGGAAGATCCATTACTCTATTACAAGTAATGCTGGATATTGGTCTCAAATAACAATTAATAGGGCCTGGAACAGAACATTTAACTGAGAAGGAGTGCTAGAACATGCGGTTATCTTCAAGTTATGGTTTGTGATGAACAATATATAGATATACATTATCGTAGTCAATTTTTGGGTTACTATGCCGCGTTGCGCTTCTTCCTTATTTAGCCAAGGTTTCGGACAGCATCCCAGTGTACATTATCTGGGCGGACGTTCTTTTGCCCCGATTGCAAGTGTAAAACTGTCCAAAACGTTGGCTAAAGAAGGAGAAAGCGCAACACGGCATAATGACCCAAAAATGAATTACGATAATACTTTTGGTCGTGAAAGTATCAATTTTTAACATTTTTGATTTTAAAAAAACACTTTCACAGCGGCTTTTCCTAATCAAACTATGTGACTGTTGAAATATATATAAAATAAATTGGACCACCCGAACAACATAGCGGCCTGACTAAACTTAAGCCATTTGGCGATCACAAGTATGCGGTATACACATAAGAGGGGTAGTCTTTGTTTCCGAAATGTAATTTCATACATTTCAGTATGTAAAACAAACGCTGCTCACAATAAATGGTAATCATTTCATGTTAAATAATTGTGATTTCTATGGCCATTCAATAGCAATTGATATGGGAGCATTCGATCAGTTATCCAAACATCTGATAATGTTTAAACATTATAAGATGTCTTGATATTCATAGCGCTAGGGGGAAAAAAAGGACACATCGGCCATGAACTAACCAAATAGTAAGACTTCTACTCATTTATTAAACTGTCAATGCGAGTTGTGATGCCTTGGGAGAAAACATAAAGTTTATAGAAGAACAAACAACAACTAACCTCAAGTAAAACAAACGAATAAATTAACTGATAAATATAAGTGGAAAACACCAAATTCAGTAACACTAATTATTAATTAAGAAGAAAAAAAGTAGCACACTGATCTTGTCACTAGAGTATATTGGCATAAACGTCAGTTTTGGTCGTTAACCATAGATGAAGGAATTAATAGAGGCGGATTTATAGCGCGGCTAAAATAGTTACCTAAAACAAACAACGGAATCTGGGTAGGTACTTCTCACGATCGAAACCATTACCGTCTTGATACCCTGGAGTCACAATATTTAATTACTTACTGTCCATTAAAGATTTTTTTACAGAATTTTGATCGTTTTTTTCTTTCTTTTAAGTTTGACAAACGGCACATCTATCAACCTTTGTTTACTGTACTTCGTATGTTTTTGCAAACTGCAGTTTATACCCAAGTCTCCAGGCTAACGTGTTTCTAATTATTAAACAATTGAGGACTAGACTGAAATTAGGGAAATTTTGCAGAAATTATGGCAAAAACAATTTTGAGCGTTTAAAGTTTTAAAAACATGCTTAACTTTTTTGAATCCGCTTGCGTACATGAAAATAATGTTTTGTCGTTCTTTATATATTTGGCCATGATTATAAAAGTGTAAAATGTATATTAATTAGGTGAGAAAATTTTCCGTTATTCAGTTAAAACAAATGCTTTTATTGCAGAGAATAGTTTCAAATTATGTAATATAAAAATAAAATTGGGTAATTTTAAGAATAACATTGTTTATATAATATTATCACTAATATAAGCGAAATCCACTAAGTATGATGATCATGCATTCGGAGTATCCGGCCCTAAGGCCTAAGGCTTGGAATAAACTTTTTATGGAATTGAGATGTATAACCTGCCCAACAGAATTTAGATCAGAACTATAAACTCACTTTTTCAGACACTCATTTCCATAAATCCGTCATTCTATCCAAATGTTGCATTTTTTCCTCTTTGTTTTACTTTAATTGTTGATGCACACACACATTCTCTAGTGATTCCGTTCAACTCTTTATGATAAAGTAAAAATGAAATTGACTTGCCTACCAATGGACAATATCAGTGGGAATATAACACGTCAATCGGTTTAATCGTTGGCAGATGAATCATCTAAATGCGGTAAACATCGACGATTAATTTCATTAATTCATTCAAGATATACTCGTATATCCAGTGTACTAAAATTAATTATAAAAACACCCTAATATTTTAGAACTTCCTTCTTCTCCTGGCGCTAATAAAATTAGAAGGTTTATGTTAGTTATAAGTTTCTACATATGTAAATATGTATGTCATTAAGATAGTGGTTACAGGCCTTTGTCGTTAGTCACTAGATATAAGTATTAGATTTTTAAGTCAGTAGTTTTAGTATTTATTATTTAATAAATATACTTGTATATTATATTATATTATATATTATCACCCTTGAGGTGATTTTTCACGAAAACGGCACAATATAAATTAGACAAATATTATTATTATTCATCTTGAAATTCTTCCTAACAATCGACGTGACTGGGAAAATACCATCTATTCGTAAATTACTTTAGCTAGATTTAAAAATCTCAACAAGATTTCAAATGTATTTTGTTTTAGCATGTTTAAGTTGTGGTTTCAATTTAAGTTTTAACTAAAAGCAAATTGTAACATATATCAGAAAATACATTTTCTGTAGAGGTTTCACTTGCAACGGAGTTCGAAACAAATGTTTCTCACAACAGATAATATGGTGATAGTTAAAAATTAATTAATCATTAGTAATCTTTGACATCGTATGCTATCAATTGATATGGGGGCATTCCATCAGTTATCCAAACGTCTGATACATCATCCTTCTAGAGGAAGATCGGGAACAAACTAACAAAGTAGTAAGGAGTTTACTTGCGTCTACTAATTTGATTGAACTGTCAATTGTCACTGTTGGGAGAAAACATAAATGTCACAGAGAAATAAACAACTAAACTTACTTGTACATATGACACAACCAACATGTTATCTGGAATCAGTGGAAACAGCAAATTTCCTACAATAAATGTAAAATAAACAGACACTGGTCTTAAAACATGGATGCTTGACAAATTGACATAAAAGTTTGTTTGGACCGATAGGCATTGATAAATGAATTTTGGGGATGGAATTTTAAGAAGTACCTATCTAGATTATGATTGATTTTCTACCACACGAATCACAATGCCTACCATCTACCTTCTTCATGTTTCTATGCAGCATTAGTTCGATGTCACTTCTATGGTCCCTAGGTTCTGCGTTGAGTGATTTATTTATTTATAGTTCTGCTTGACTAGGCACATCAATATAATCACAAATACATCTGTCAGATATCACGCACAACATTTTGGTTGTATAGTATATTTGTTGTTTAATAATGCCTGTCGGTTATTTGAACAGCAACCAAAAGAAGAAACTAATAGAATTAGTAAGCAAAGACCCTCAGCTTATTGGAGGGAAGTTTTCTCCGAGTTTTACGTATAAAGAATCTGAAAGAAGATGGATGGTTATTGCAGACCAGTTAAATGCTATTGAAGGAGCTACAAAGGATTTCAAGCATTGGAGAAAGGTTTGCTTTTACTTGTAACTTGGTTTTTTTTAATGACATTTGTGGTTCTTGTGTGTTTATTTCTCTATCGAAAATCGATTGAAAAATTTACGAGCAACGTTGTTTTTGTTTGTAATTTTAAACCTTTCACGCATTTCTAGGTTTATGTACCAATCAGAAATTATATTAAGTTTTAGGCTTAAGCGGAAAATCGTGGCATTCGCTAAAATAGCAGTGTAAAAGTTCTAAATTATGAGGTTAGGTTAAAAAAAAACTTATTTAGCTTGTAAACGCTCCATTTAATATTTGTGTTGGTATATTGCTATTTAAATTTTTTAAAACATAGATGCATAGTTATAAAAATGAAATGTCTCTATACAACATATATTTCATAAATATGAATGATTACTCTGTAATAAATTATGTTCATATTTTTGTAAAAATTTCTTACTTAAAAGAAAATGAATGGTTCTATGAATTTTAAATTTTATTATTAAAATTTTAATAGGGTAACTACGATTTTATAAAATATCAAAACAAGGTTTTTTTCGGTGCTATGCTATCTTTGGGGATGCTGTTCGGTGGGTCTTTTTAAGGAAAAAAGAAATACAAATTGTTGGAGGGATGAAACACGCTGGAAAATCATTCTAAAACTACCGTATATTGATTATGGATATATAATTACCGTAGGTATCTCTAATTTAATTTAAAACTCTTTGACGAGCAAAAAAATATAAATGTTTTAAAATTACTTTCTATTGTTTTCAGACGTGGCAAGATCTACGTTCAAAAGCAAAGTTAAAAAATATCAATTTGATCCGTGCATTCGAACTTGGAGACAAACCACATACTCCAGAATCCGCTCGCCTCAACCAATCTGATGAGAAGACCCTGGAACTCGCAGCACCCTCAACCACCAAGAAAAGTAACTTAGAACTCGACGAAACACAGGTGGAATTTGACTTTGTAGACTTGGATACTTTGCCTGCAACCGGTTACAGCAAATCAACAGGAGAATTATTATCCTTACAGGAAACAAGCTCAACAAATGATGCTGAGTTTACAAAACTTCCATTGATGGAAGAATTACCTATTGGAAGTCAGCAGACTTCTATTTCAACACCCATGAAAAGGAGAACATTTCAACGGTGTAAAAATTCCTCAATTTTTTCAGGTTTAGTTGGAAATAGAAGCAAAAGTAATATTGTTTCTTCGGATAATTCTCAGTTTCACAATGGGGTTATAGATTTATTGACAAAACACGTTGAATGTACTCAGAATTATCATGATAAAAATCTTACTTTGTTGATGAAACAAGTTGAGTTTACGCAAAACTATCAAATGCAAAAACTTGCTATTTTAACGAGACTAACAGAAGCTAAAGAATTGACTAAATCAAAAACTGATCTATAATTTAAATTTGGTATAGCGGTACTCTATTTGATATAAAGCTTATGCATTATTATAACGACTTTTGGGCAAAGAAATTTGCAATCTTTCTTAAAGTGATTTGTTTTTTGGATATTATGCCGTGTTTCGCTACCTCTTTCATTAGCCAAAGTTTCGGACAGGATTGCAGTTTCCATCATCAGGGTAGATGTGTAATCTAAGTTCGGTAGATGACGGCTACACCAAAACTAAACGTAGAAAGCCACTTCAAAATTTTACGTCAATTTCAGCTATTAGAGAGCTGGAGCTGGCAACACTGTATCCCACGTTCATACATAAGAACTCATTTCACCACAACCTTAGATTACAATTAATAGAGACGGTGGAGCTAAGCTTAAACCTTAGATTACACATCTACCTGATGATGGACACTGCAATGCTGTCCGAAACGTTGGCTAAAGGAGGAGGTAGTGAAACACGGCACAATACCCCAAAGACAAATCACTATAATACTTTTGGCCGTGAAAATCTCAAATCACACCTTTAATGTTTCTCTAAAAAACTATTTAATATCCTCCTTCTTCCAATAAAAATTCAATATGCTACACTAGAGCCTCTAGCTGCTAGAGTTGTTGACACTGCCACTATTTCACTGGAGTTGGACGAATTCATGGGTTCAATTCCCAGTTTAGACCGTTAACTTTTTATTCATCTGTCTTGTTCTGTTTCATGTTTCGTTGAGGTTAATTATAGGGTTTTCCAAAGAGAGGTGTTATTTGGAATAGCCCGCTATTTCGGTAGATGTTACTTTTTAAGCTTTCATTTTGAACGCATTGAAATTATTAAAAATCACTATTATTAATTATTAGAATTCCATCGAAAAATCATCTTGAGTGATGAGGCCCATTTCCACTTCGGTGGCTTCGTCAACAAGCAATCGCACCTGGGGCTCGGAAAACCCATAGTTATTGTTGAAAAGCCTCTTTATCCTCAACGTGTGACTATTTGGTGCGGTTTATGGTCCGGCGGAGTCATTGGACCTTACTTGTTCGAAAATGAGGCTGGAGCAACAGTTACGGTGAATTGATTACGCTATCGAGAGATGATTAATGATTTTTTATGGCCGGAATTGGAAGGTATTGATCTGAACAACGTTTACTTTCAACAAGACGGCGCTACGTGCCACACAAGCAACGAAACCATTGATCTTTTACGGGAAAAAATTCTTTGAATATCAAAATAACACCTCTTATTGGAAAATCCTGTACAATTATCTTCTTCTTCAATGATTTAGTAAATTGATGGGTAAAACCATATTCCAATAAAAATTGAAAATCTTATTATATTTCTATTAATTTCATACAATTTCATATTGGTAAAAGTAGTGTAAAAACCAACAAAAGTTGTTAAAATAAAAAACATTCCAATAAAATTTAATATTTATCATTAAATTATTTATTTTATAAGCCCAAACAGGATTTCACAAACATGTGACATACATAATAAATTAGTGGGATAGTAATCATAAAATATAATTAGTTTTAAAAATTATAAAAATGAACTCTGACATTTTTTTCATCCTCAAAGATAGATCCCACAGTGTTTGGTCATAGAATTGGCATATTGCTAGTCAATCCAAGGGAGCCTACTATGCCTCAATACTATATATTTAAACCGTGGTTTCAACAATTCCTAAAAAAAATAATTTTCTCACTTATTCGAATGAGTATTGAACATTGTTCTATCCTTTCTTACCATCTTAAAATTCACGTGCTTGACTCCCCAGATTGTACATTCTGTGGTCTAGAAGTGGGAACTCTAGATCACATATTTTTGGTTGTCCCTCTCTAAACAAATATCCTCTCTTCTATCAAGCCTTATCTAAAATCACGTCTCATCTCTTCAAGTGAACTGAATTCGACTACAATCTTCCATATAATTTTGAAATTTGCCAATATAAACAAAATTAATGTATAAATTCACCTTTCCTTTCTCCATAATTTGAAATAATGGCCCAGAACGCCCCAGGGGATTTAAAGCTAAAAATATATATTATAAAACCGATACAGAAGAATAATTGTAAGCTAAAACTAAAATGTATTCATGAGGTATGTTATTACAGCCTTCTTGTAACTAGTGCAGCTGAACTTATTTTATATTTATTTCTGAGAAAGTATTGCCAACTGCATGCAAGCGAGTACCTGATTGCATAAATGACTTGGTCCGGATAATGTTGTCGCAAATTAAATAAAATATTTTATTGGAGGATAAACACGTTTATATAGCAAAAACTACATTTATTCAACAGGAACGTAAAAATGAAGACACACATTAGGTACTTATTTATACATTTACAGATATCTCATGACAATAAATTATTACTACGTACACATTATTAGGAAATGTACTCTCTATTTTAGTAATTCGTAAGTACATTAGAGTCAACTTACTTCTGATTAATGTGAATTACATAGTATTACATTAATTTTAATTATTGAAGACAATATTAGCGATTTCTAAACGAAAATATGAAACAGAAAAATCAGAAAGGGAAATTCTTATTCGAAATATGATACAGTTAAATGTGACCGAAGGGGATAGGATCCCATTTGCTCAGTGGTAAAGAGCGGTGCCCCGGTAAGGCAATGGTCCTGGGTCTAGTCCCAGATGTGACCGTATCCTTTTCAGATTTTCGTTTAGAAATCGCTAATATTGTCTTCAATAATTAAATATTACAATTTGAGGTTTTACTCAATAAAAATATTACAAAAAACAAATAAACATTAATTTTATCTTGTTTGTGATTTAAAGATGAAAATAAGTAGAGAAAAACATAAATTAATATGCCTAACCACGAATTGTAAAATTAAAAAGTTATTACATTATAAACTAAAGTTTTATAAATTTATTTTATAATATACAATTTTATAGTAATATAAACATATTTTTTAATAATCGTAAAGAGACTTTGTGGCATCGTTATAATTTTAAAATAAATAAATAAATTTCTCTACAGCACTACTTAATCAAAATAATCGACATTATATTTATCCATCCACTCGGTCAATCAACATTATTTTTCTCATTGTTAACACCTGAGGTCTACCTAACGTGGGCACAAAAAGTGCTTTTAAAAATGAATAGTTACAATCAGAACGAGTAACCGGTCATTTGGTGGGGAAATGGGTGAACCGCTAAAATAATTTTATATAACATAATAACATTACACTGATTTTAAACATGCGTAAGCAAGTGCCTCCGTAAATGCGACTTTTGTAAAAACGAGGATGATCAGTCAGAACACGAGAATTGTTCTACTCCACTGTGAGTTAGCTGGTGTTTTTTTAAATAAGATTTTTGTGAAAATGAGGATTTGCAATCCAAACATGTGAACGGCTTATCTTTAGTGTGAGTCCGAATGTGATTCATTAAAATCCACTTTTGTGAAAATGAAGAGGAGCAGTCGGTACACGAAAATGGTTTAATTCCACTATGAGTCAGCTGGTGTTTTTTTAGATACGATTTTTGTGAAAATGAGGATTTGCAATCAGAACAAGAAAATGGTTTATCTTTACTGTGAGTCAGAATGTGTCTCCGGAAATCCCACTTTTGTGAAAATGAAGAGGAGCAGTCAGAACACGAGAATGGTTTAACTCCACTGTGATTCAGCTGATGTTTTTTTAAATATGACTTTTGTGAAAATGAGGAGTTGCAGTCGGAACATGAGAATGGTTTATCTTTACTGTGAGTAAGAATGTGCCTTCGTAAATCCGACCTCTGTATAAATGATGAATTGCAGTCGGGACACGAGAAAGGTTTGATTCCACCGTGAGTCAAAATGTGGTCACGCAAATGCCACTTTTGTGAAAAAGAAGAGTTACAGTCAGAACAAGCGAATGGTTTGATTCCACTGTGCGTGAGCATGTGTCTCGTTAAATCCGTCTTTCGAGAAAATGATGAGATACAGTTGGTGCACGAGAATGGTTTTACACCACTGTGATTCAACTTGTGCTCCCGCAAACTCGACTTTAGGGTAAATGAACTTTTACAGTCAGAGCACGCGAAAGGTTTTATTACACTATGAGTCAGCATGTGTCTCTTTAAAGTTGACTTCAGTGTAAATGAAGATTCGCAGTCGGAACACGAGAAAGGCTTGATTCCACTATGAATCAAAATGTGGTCATGTAAATGCGACTTTCGAGAATACGAAGAGTTGCAGATGGAACATGAGAATGGTTTAATTCCACTGTGAGTCAACATGTGCCTCGTTAAAACTGACTTAAGTGAAAATGAAGAGTCGCAGTCAGAACATGAAAAGGGTTTAACTTCACTCTTAGTCAGCTGGTTTTTATTGCCACGAGGATCTTGCGAACTAGAAAGATTGGACGAGGCATAGATAGGAGATATTGAATGGACCAGATCACACTCACTGATATTCCCGGGTGAATTGATTTCTGGTTCGTCATATTTGTCGTATTCATCCGAATAATGAGTTCCTGAAAAAAATAACAAAACATAAAATGACTTATTTGAGAAACACAGCTTGTCCACCACAAGCGAAATCGGATTGAAAAGAACTGTTTTTCCAGGCATAGAAAACAATCGTAAAAAATGGATGCATTAATGTACAAAGGAAAAGCCTTTAAATACATATAGATTTATCGGCAAGCATTAAAAATACATATGGAATATTCTAGTTACCAGAAAAGTCAAGTGGTAATTTAAAAATCAATAAAAAAACTAATTGAATACTAAAAGTAAAATAAGGAATGCTTGATCTCATAAGGACTTCAAAATTAAGTAAAACTAGTGCTGTGTCAAGATATATATTCTTCTCTTATATAACTGTAGTGTAATGTTAATTCTTCTCTTAATTTGCAATACATTTGATGATCGGGAGAAATTTACAAGAATTATCTAACTGGACTTACGTCCGTTCTGTAAGAGGCTCTAAGTAATTCCGTTTCAGGAGCAAACTCATCCTGAGTTCTTGAATAAAGATCGGCTAGCATCGGCTAGTACACATAACAATTCGGGTATGGCCGACATGTTGTCTCTATGTCAATACGATATTGACAAAATCTATTATCTATGGTCAGTTTGCGATGTTAGCGAATATGATTTCGACAGTCGGTGGACAAAAGCCGTTGCTTTTAGCAAGGCCTCCAAGATGTCGGATAACCTGTCAATATGCACGACTTTTTGGAAAATATCGTTCATTATGCAAAATGGATTATTGATTAATGGAGGTGAACTAACTAACCTCTTATAATCTAAAGAAATAGTAATCAATTGATTCTGTTCCAGTTTGGAGAAACAAAAGTTATGATGACTGAAGACCTCATTTTTAGTGTCAAAATGAATACGCGGGCTGTCAATGTATATTAAAGATAACATTTCAATTTGATATTGTCAATTTATTAATTTATTTCAATTTTTCATGTGGACATTTATACTGCCAATACGAACGTACGACCACAGTTTCATGAACGTAAAAATGTTGTAATTCATCAAACCCTATTTTACTCCCTTTTGATGTATTGAATTAAGCTGTGGTAATTTATCCAGACACACTTTACATCATTAAAATTAAATTAATTAATGCTAGAAATTGCTCAAAGACTAATAAAATTGAATTAAGAAAAACCATCAGATTATTAAATATCACACTTTTTTCAAGACACCAATCGAATAACATCCACCGCTAAAAAATACGCCAATGAATCCTAGAGGCCTAGAGTACAGGATGTTGTCCTTGCGACGATATCATTGTTATAAACTAACTTGTGATCACAGATGTTCCCAATGTAACTTATTGAATAATCACACGATCCATATTCCAAGAAATATAAATGGTACTTGTAATTAAAGGACATTACAGTAAGCAACTTGAAAGACCAAAAACCTTACCAGAAGCGTGACAGATCTTTGCAGCGTCTTCCACACATTCCGTCTTAACAGCCGGCAGGTCAATGTATATCTCCGTGAATGCCAATTCACCTTTGTGTTGATCTCCATTTCCAGGTTCCATTTTAACGGTGATGGTATCTGATGTAAGGAAGATTTTTTATTATTTGATATTGATTATCTCCACAATGTGTAAGATTCCAAAGACTACTGTTATTTCAAACGTTGTGCTTACCATCTGTGTGACCGATTTGCTCGGAATTTTCCAAAAACTCAATCTTAACAATGGGCATGTTGGGATACATCTCCGTGTATGCCATATCATCTCCTTCGCCTTGTTGGGTCCCTGTCTCCTTCTTGACAGAGATACTATCAGGGTTAGGAATATCCATTATACTACTACAAGCAATTGTTCTCAAATAACAATATCTGATACCTGGAACAGAATATTAAACTTAAAGCAATGATAAGTAAGAAAACTAGAGACAAATCATTGTTTCATATCGAAATTGCTTCAACGAGTCTCAGGCAAAATTCTTTCTTACTAAGAACTTGCAATCATTATAATAAAACTTATTTTGATGCTGATATCCTGTCGTGTATCTTAGGAGCTTTTTAAAAAATTGTTAACAGAGTATTGTAATAATTAACCCTTTTCTAAATTTAATACATTACATTAATCATTTATTCATTATCACTCTTGCATATTATTTGTATTTAATATCAAATGTACGTGTGTGTATATATGTTGTATGCATGTATGTATGCGTATGTATGTATGCAACTATGTATATGTATGTGTGTACGTATGTATTTATATGTGTATATGCATGTGTATGTATATATATGTATGTATGTGTTTATACGTGTATATATATATACATTTTCTCTTATTTTCTCTTATTTTTTCTCTTATTATTTCCTTGTTTTTAACATTTCTTTGTTTTTAACCTTTCTTTGTTTTCTTTGTTTGTTTATTGCTTTTTAAACTTCTTTATCTTTTTTGCATGGTGTGAACATTGGTTATTGGGTTGTAACCTAATTCATTTACTTATTTTTTCTCTCTCTCTATGCATGTTATGTTATAAACCTGTTAATGTTCCTAATAAAATAAAATAAGATATTCAAGCTAGGTTTTGTGATAAATAAAACGTCCATCTATCTCCAGAGTCCGCCCAAAACAAAGTGATGGAACACCCCCCATAGGTTGTGGTTGCTTTTTTTTATATGTCAAACCGGTACATGAATCCCAACTGTTCCCAACCGTCTGGAGCCAGTGAGACTATGACATCCCCAATTGGGGTATGTTGTAAGGCTTAAGGTAGTGGAGAAGGGAAGAATATGGGATAGAAGAAGGTGGGAAAGTACCTGGCTAATTAGATCTGGTCACCAAATACGGTCAAAGCCATTTCAAGCAACGTTTCAATTCTAAATGGTGATCCTTATATCAGGGCAACACTGAAAGTATCTTGGCCTCTGGAACGTGCCGCAAATATAAAATAAATTATTTTTTAAATTAATCATAAATTTTTTAATTTTATTGAGTTTTATTTTCCAATGTACATTTGTTAACTTGGCTACCGGTTTCGGCACAACCGTGTCATTAAATATCAATCTCAAAACTAACTTACAGATGGTATAACACAGTCAGTGTGTGTGTAGGTTTCTTATAAATGTTAAAAACACACTTATTATCTAGTTTTTTGGAGATGAGAATAAGGTTCTCCGAATTCCTCCACCCCCAAAGCACCCATACCTAATAAAATGTAATCTTTCTGTATTTGTGTAATTTTTATGATAGTTTGAATGAAACGGTTGTGTCGAAACCGGTGGCAAAGTAAACAAGATTTAAGTAACAAATGTACATTGGAAAATAAAACTCATTAAAACAAAAATGTCTAGAAATTGTTACATAATTAATGCCCAATCAATACAAAAAATAAAATTTATTTGCGCACTCCTAGATTTGAACCCGCGACCTCCAGCTTGATGGTCGAGAGCCTTACCCCTCGACCACGGAAGCCGTCTTATGAAGTTAACCCTTGTTATTTTCTTTTCTTTACTGAAAACCTGTCTTATCCCACCAGATATTGATTCTATCGACTAGGGAGTGGTCTTATTCGATTCAGCACGATTTTTTTAAATTTGTATTATTGACTTCAAAGTACAATCCCGTTAAACTACAATTAAGCAGTTTGTCAACAGGATTTTCTTGTTCAATTACAATATAACATATGAATATAATATCATTACTAATACAATATAAGAAATGAACATAATATCATTAATAATTACAATTTAAATTATACATACTATTTATCACTAACCATTGCCATAATCAATAGTATTACTAATACAGAGTATCTCTGATTAGTATCAAATCAGCCCTCTTGGTGCTCGGATTTCATATTTTGGCTTAAAAATGTCGCGTAAACGAAACACTACAACACATCTTGGTATAAAAGACCTAACATTTTCAACGAAATCGCTGATAACGAGCGTATCGTGTATCAATTTTCACAGCGTCCCGCATTTGAACTACGGTAGGATTGTTGTATTGTCCTGCCTTGCGCGGTCGAAGCTGTTCACGGGGCAGGTACATGACAATATCGAATTGTCTTCTGCATTGTACTCATTTGATCAATGAAAATATCAAATATATTCATGCCGTTAGGGTAATAATGTATGGGGGCGGGCACAAACTAACTAAATAGAAAGACATCTATTAAGTAGTGACGCATTGGGAGAAAACATAAAGGTTATAGAAACAAACAACTAACCTTGTAATATAATACAACACGGAAAACAGCTAATTCATTACGAGTAGAAGAAATGAGAAGCACGCCGGACTTTAGTTCGGTTGTTTGACGTAAACGTCAGCATAAATATACCACTCTCTAGATCGATATCTTCGGGCTTTTTGTATGTAACGGAATTATACAGTACTTAACCACAGATATACAAGCAGCATACAAGCAGTACCTACCGTGCGGAGCAGAGCAGTAGACAAGGTAGAGGAAACTCAAGGCCATTTAAAAAAAAGATGCGACCATAGACAACATAATTGCTCTCAGCCTACTCTATTCATTCACTAGCCCAAAAAAACTATTATAAAAATGTCCTTGAAGCAGAAAAATGTCGAAATGTTTTCCAAGGGCAAGGTTCATCTGACTAAGAAAATAAACTTTTACAGTGCATTTCCTTAAGATGAAACTTGTTAATCTGAGAAGAAGAAACCCAAAATGACAAGAAATTTGCAAAAACACTGAAGAAAATTTCCAAAACATGATTGTCCGACAGTACGACGAAGAATTCCGACATTTTTCAGCCTCATGAACTCATGGTTACATATGTTTAAAAATCTTTAATTTCACCAAAACAATAAGATAATACAGGATAACACTAATCAATAACATGAATAAGTTTATCGATATAATAAATAACATTTATACGTTGTGGAGGAAGACATATGCCAAGTATGAAGCATTGTTAAAAAAACCGAACGAATAACTGTCAATTCACTTTAAACTTGAACTTACGTAGGTAGGTTGAATATATGTTTGTAACTCGCTAACACTTTACTGGCTTATATTGTATTTTTATCACGAACAACTTTAACACGCAATATTTTCGACGGAAATGATAGTATTTCGGCAGCAAATGACAACCCGCGTATATAAATAAACCACACTCATTTTGTTTGAATGATTTGAAACTGTCAAACGGCAAAATTCCGTCATCTCTTTCTGTTACACGAGTCATTATGGTAGTGTTATGGTAGAGAGCGAGAGATCAAACCAATCCTTCTTTTCTCACCAATGAGATCTGAGCTTTTAGCCATATTATTCGTTTTCAATAAGAATTTTGAGGTGGGCGTAGCGGTTTCAAATGAGTTTCAAGGCCAAAGCTTAGTTAAATGCCCCTGAACGTCAGTGTGGATCGATAATCATAGATAAATTAATTTATAGATAGAATATTTACATAAAATGGTTTCATTTACATGTAAATCTGGGTAAGTACTTACCACGTACATATAAATAATACAAATTATCTCCTTGTAAATCCTGTTAACTCTTAACAGGCTAATTTGTTAGGTTTCGGGAACAAACAGTTAGCTTTTATCCGTAGAGTCAACTTGTTCAATTTTCGGAACAGGTCTTCAAATTAAAATCAAATTGCTGTGTCAACATTAGCGTATGAAAATATCTGAAGTCGGTTAAATTTTTTCCCATTTGATCTCTGGTGAGTTGACGTGTTGTTCTTGTATTGTTTTGTATTTATTTTGCTTATATAATGCACTTGCATAATGTGGATTGACTAGATGATCATTTGAGGAAAAGTGTGTGGAAGGGTTTAGTTTTTCCTATGTAAAAGATTTAACCCGGACATAAAATCGGAAAATAGAATTGGATGACTTGTATAGCTCCGTTTTTGTACAAAATCACCTCAGGGGCGCTGTACAAATTTATGATACATTTCTACAGTTGTAAGAGGGGTTATTGCCACGAGGGCAGTATGTGTAGTAAATAAAAGAACGGAGATAATGAATTCCATAATACAACATTTATTACTACAACACTTAATCAACATGAGAACTCTTTTAATTGATGACAAATAACTCAGGCGTGTGCTACAACCGAAGGTTGAGAGCACGATGGGTAATTTAAAAATTGCATTGAAAGCGACAATTGGATGGTGACATTTATTATAAACTAACCTGATGAATGTAATAACGGGCGCCAAGTGATGCGGTAGCAAAACTAATATTTATAAGCTGAACGATGGATGACCAAAGGTAAATTATTAAACTGAGGCGTCATCACCGTTCGTAAATTTTGTCAGCTCATGGTGTGGTTCGTGTCCTCTCTGCTAAGCGATGTTCCGGAAGGCCAGCCAGTTGAATACTGAATTGTCGAGGTGCGCGTTTCGACCGCGAGCCCCGTCCCTGGTTGTCCAGAGTTGCCATAGTTAGCCGCTGTAAATTAGAGATGGCCACAGAATGTTGCTAAAACTCTGTAGCGGGCAGGAAATGACTGCTACACAGTGATCCATGTTATTACTGACTATTTATGTAGATAATATATAGTACAATACTTACCTGGTAGGTCATTTGAGATTAAAACTTAATTAACATTATCTAAATTGTTTAGAATAACAACAAGCTTTATCTTAAAATATAGAATTTAACCACAAAATATTAACACCTCAATGTAACCAAAATTTTCGTCCGTAATTTGAAAAAAAAAGAAATTTTTTGAATTCATTATTAATTATTTTTAGATGAAACGACAAAAAGCGAGACAGCCATAACGTTTATAAAAATATGTTTTTTTTCGTTATCAGTCATTTCAGTTCAGTGTTGAGACGAAAAAATGTAAGGCAAGCATAGACATATGAATATTAGTAGACCTGCCCTAAGTGATTAAAAGCGTATTATCCCCACTCCCCATACCGGTTCCATTGGAGCCGGCTGTGCTCGCGTATGGCCTCAAGTGAAATTTGAAAACGTGACGTCATCATTCTTGTGCGAACTATGGTCGAGACATCATCGGTTCATTTTACGAAATAACACGGCAAAATGTTGACTTGTGATATGAAAACTTGTAAAAATAGATGTGAAAAAGAGAATAAACCCAATTGTCGTATTACATTCCATATATAAGCATTATTTTACTTTATTTTAAGCATATTCACATCGAATAATATGGATCAGCTGTAGAAACATGTCTGGACGCGAAACACAAAGCTGGTTGGTTGCTGGGAAGTAAATTATGAACATTTATAAAAGTGTCTTAACTAAATACATAAACGAAATATTCAACTCTGAAAATAGAACCGAATTTTTTTGCCGAATTTGGACTTCGCAAATTTGTTCATAACGTGGCGAGTAATTTGCGCTCCCATGTAAAAATGTCTATTCATTCAAAAGCAGATTTTACTTTTAAGAAGTAAATGGTGATATTATAATGCGAGATGCCTATTTACTGTCAGATTGATTTATTGACGAATCACAGTCAGCTTCACCCCCTTCGTTCTTCAACAGTTGATTTTACCCCTCGCCATTATCTTCTCGTCTATTAATTCCTATGTCTGTGAAGGCAAGCAATTTTTCAAACTTTTTTTATACTTTTAATCATAATTTTAATACTTAAAAAAATATATGTTAATTTCAAACGCTAAAATTCGAAATACGTTTTTTCGGAACTATCCCATTTATTTGAATTTTATTGCAATGCGGAAATAAGCAAAAATTCTTTACGGCAGCTTCTTTAAGAAATGTAAGGGTCAATATGACAGAGGCCTAAATGTTTAACGCAGCTAATTAATGTCGACAATCGTTATTTCCATCGACCTCTATTTAACTTCATAGTGTAATTTTTCATTACAATTTTTTAAATTTATTTACCTTTAATTAACAACACACGTGCCATTTATCATACATACACAAGCTATTGAAAATTATAGTACAATATGGAAATAAAAAATAAAATTTAAATAAGTTAACCAGAAAAAATAATATACATTGGTACAAAGTTATTTAAATAAATGAAGAAGAAACAAAAATAGTAATGCGATCGTTAAAATATGCACTGCTAAAGTTTATCAATACAGATTTATTATTCAATTGAGGAATATTCATCAAACTGAAATAATTAATATAATAGTTTGATTAATCAATTGCATCTAATAACACTGTCTGACAGGAGAATTATTTCAGACCTAATTGTGTTACACAGAGTAATTAACAACTTAATTGATAGACATGCCATTGTTGCCACTATTAGATTCCATGTGCCGACTAGAAAAACAAGACATAATATAACATTCTTCAATAACACATCTACCCTAATGATGTTGAAATGAATTTGAAGACGGAATTAATTTTAATTATTTCTTTTATTTTATTTTAAAAACTGCATAAAAATGGAAGTGACAGTTACTTAACACCTCGACTCCGGTGATGGGTCTGATTTGACCCAGTGTTTTTTAAATAAAGATTTTGCCGCAAATATCTCGTTTAGGCTAATTTCCTTTTGTCTATTCTTTCATCAAATATTTACCCACATTTCGACTCAAAAATGGTGAAAATCGGACACGTTTTAAAAAAGTTATTAGAATAATTGTGTATAAAAACACGCAAAAACTCGATTTCTTCTCAGTTGAATTCGAGCAGCCGACGAAACAGCATATCTCTTGCTCTGTCCTTCCGTCTTTGTCTCTCACAGTCCCGAGCAGATGTGATATGAGTTATGTTATGAGTTAATGAGGAATTACATAATATCATATAAAAGTAAGAAGATGAACGAAAAATGCATAAAAAGCCTTATAATTTCATCATTTCAGCCGGGTCAATCTGGACCCACCATCGCCGCATGTGTTTTATTTTGAACCTCCGGGTATTACGTGTTTGATTCCATACACAAGAGGAATGTGTTTTCTAAATATCGAATTCTTTCAAAATTATGGAAGGTTTTTTTGTTAACATTTTCATGTTTGATATTAAATTTTATTATTTAGAAAAATCAATGTTTATTTCAAAGATGATTTTATGTATTTTCTAAATGGGTATTTTTTTACGACCTTTAAAAATAAGCAATATTAGAACATTTAAGTTACCTCGGGAACGTTACCATGAGATTTTGCGGTGTCATAGGGACTTGTAGGTAAAAATATTTATAAACCAATCATAAAAAAATTTGCTTTCTTTGTAGTTGCAGACTGCGTGGATTTGGCCGAGGTCCATTTTCCATGCCAGAGAGGGTACTTCAAACAATCGGACTTCGACAAAACAGAATATTAAAACATCGTAATCAGTTCGTTCAATGCTAATTATTTTTATTTACCATTTTTCAGTGTTTTGTTTTTTCTGTTACTGCACTGTTTTATCATGCAACCAATTCCCATCGTATTTTAACACCATTCAAAAACAGTTTTTTGTTTTCAGATACAGAAATATTCCGTTTATTTGATGTTTGTTACGATTCGGAAATAACACAAATTATCCAACTTTCTGACAGCATCTTTTGTATAACGGTGAATGTCCCACAAGCCTGGAGGGCTATATCTTGTTTTAATTATGTTTTAATTTATAATAGTTAAATAAAAATAAATAAATGAATGTAATAATAGTTTTTCGTTATTGTAAACCCTTTTGCCTTCACAAGAGGAGTGCACGAGGTTGTTCCCTCACGTCAGTTCTGTAGCAGTGCCTGACAGAGTCACAGACAGCCACATGTGCGTCTCCAGGACACGGGAGCGTTGTGTATGTAATGATTAGTAAAAATACTAATTTGGGATGTGAATCTGTCTGTAATTTAACCTATTGTATTGGTGTAACAGACACAGCCACGTGTACGTCTCCAGGACTCCAGGATCTGTTTCGTTTAGATTTGTTATTATTATCTTCTTCTTCAATGATGTATTATATTGATGGGTATAACCGTCAAAAAGTTTAAAGAACAGTTGCTCTAATAAAAATTTTATGAGATTAGAGATGTCGCATTTCGTTTAGTAGAGTAGTCATTTAAAAATAATAAGTTACTACTGCGTCAATCAAAAGTTTATTTGTTTTATTTTTTTATTGTTATCAAAGTACAATCCCGTTAAACCGCAACTAAGCAGTTTGTCAACAGGATGTTCATGTTCAATTACAATATAACATATGGACATAATATCATTGCTAATTACAATACAACTTATACATAATATTTATCACTAACCACTGCCATAATCAATAGTATTACTACTACAGAGTATCTCTCCTTAGTAGCCATGTTTTCAGCATATATCTGAATCTCTGATGTAATTCGCAATTTTTTATATTGCTTGGTAACATGTTGAATATTTTGGGCACGTTGTATTCCAGGGTTCGCTGTCCGTATTTATTGTTATATTTTGGTACAAGCACTCCTTCATTTTTTGTGAACCTAGTATTATGTTCATGTTCCACTTCACTCTTAGTTCGTTAAGTTTGTTGTGTTTTATTCACTGTTTCTATTAGTTTTTAAGATGAAAACTTATTATTTACCTTTATGGAAAACAATAAGAGTTCTAGAATATATTCGTATTTCTTTAATGTATTTTTTAACATTGTTTTGGTAGCCGACGCTGAAAAACCTTGCTATATAAACCCTGACGAAGCTTGAGTTAAGCGAAATCTATTGGATCTCATGTATTGTATTGGATGTCATGTATCATGTATTCATCAATTAAGTTCTTAAGATCCTTTTCGAGAATGTGAATATTGCATTAAGAACATGAGAAACGTTTTTTCTCCAGTACAGGTAAGCATGTGAACTTTTAAATTTCTCCAAGTAGTTACAGTAAGATCAGAAATAAAGTTTTTTTCCACTATGGGTAAGCATGTGACGTTTCAAAATTCCCTTTCTAGAACATGAATAGCTGCAGCAGGAACATGAATAAGGTTTTTCTCCAGTATGGGTACGCATGTGAATTTTTAAAGTTCCCTTTCGCGAACATGAATAGGTGCAGTCGGAACATGAAAATGGTTTTTCTCCAGTATGGGTAAGCATGTGTTGTTTTAAAGTTTCTTTACGAGAACACACATAGCTGCAGTAAGAACATGAATAAGGTTTTTCTCCAGTGTGGGTACGGACATGACTATTTAAATATCCCTTTCGAGAACATGAATAGCTGCATTCTGAACATGAATAAGGTTTTTCTCTAGTATGGGTAAGCAGGTGACGTTTCAAAGTTCCTATTTGAGAACATACATAGTTGCAGTAGGAACATGAGAAAGGTTTTTCTCCAGTATGGGTGCGCAAGTGCAGTGCTAACGCAGACTGGCATGAACAGGAGTAGTTACATTGGGAACAGGAGAATGGTTTTTTTCCAGGATGCGTCTTCAGGTCCGTTATTAAACCTGAAAAAGATTAATTAGGAATCAATATTGGAAATTGAACATTGTTAATGATATTAATGCAGACAAACAAAAGGGGATTTTACCTGCAGGCTGCGTAATCCTTTCAGAGCGCTCTAAGCATTCCCTTTTAACGTCAGGCAGATCTATGTCTATTTCTGTGTAAGGATATCCCCGTCTATCATCTTCTCGAGGTTTTGTTTCCGCTTTGATGTGAACAATCTCCAAATTAATGCTGCCTGGAATAACAAAACAATGTTTTTTTATTTTTTAAAAAAGAAAGCCTCATTTCCAGGTTACGAATAACAAGATAAAATTTGAAAATCTCCTATTACCATCACAGTAAGCGGAAAATGTTGCTTGTGTCATGTTGTGTCATGGTGGAGGAGTTAGCCAGCCGAAGAATTAAACACACTACGACACTGTCCGGTCGATTGACTTGTTTAAATGCAAAATCAGCACATGAGTCCTGACCGCATTCATGTGAAACACCTTTATAATATACAACTTACTAGTTGGCTGAACACTCTCGGCATACCGCAAATATTCCTTCTTTACATCTTGGAGTTCAATTTTTATTTCCGAACAAGGCATTTCACCTGCGCCTTCTTCCTGGAACCCTGGCTCCGTCTTGATTGAAACACTCCCTGAGTTGGGAAGATCCATGGTACTACTGTGATAGCGTCCTGTTATATATGTTATGTGAGAGTAATTGGTCTCGGCTCAACATAAAGTATACCTATAATAAAACATTAATTAATTAATCGAATTTGATTGGTTATAAATGCGTTTTAAAAAAATTCAGTGATGGAAAAAAAATACGTGATTTACTTTGAGGATATAAGGCAATTGCGGTGATTTTGTCACGAAAACCGCAATAAACGAATGCTTTTACCAATGAAGAGAGAGAAGAGCGAGTGCCCAGTAAAAGGTGGGGAACACCCTAGAATGATTCCTTGATCACTGTGTGAGAAAACAAAACGGACCTAACTAATAAACCCCAAAAGACTCCACAAGTCGCTATGCGCGTCTGTCTGTTTGTGTGCTTAGTTCTTCTAAATTTCAAAACGGATTTTGATGGGGGATTTACTATCATATAGAAAATATCTTCTGGAGGTTTATATATATAATACATGTAAATTATATTAATAGAAAGCAGAGAAAAGTCGATGTTTTGTAATGAAGTCGCAAAAAATATTTTCGAGCACTACATTGCTATGTTGGCTAAACTTTATGGGATATATCAAAATAAAAAAAATAATGTACTACGGAATAGTATATCTTAAAAAGGCCTACAGAAAATTCCGGATGGTATACGTCTATATTGTCTATTCATAATTTTTATTTTTTTATTTTTTTTATAGTGAATACCTCACAAGAGTCCCAACTGCTCCCGTCTGGAGCCAGTGAGACTATGGCATACCCAATTGGGGGATGTTATGAGGCTGAAGGTAAGTGGGGAAGGAAAGAGGAAGGTGGGGAAGTACCTGGCTATTCAGATCTAGTCACTAAACACGGCTAAAGCCATTTGGAGCAAAGTTTCAATTCTGAATGGTGGTCTTACACCAGGGCGATACTGGTAGTATCTTCCACTCTGGAACGTGCCGCAAATATACTATATATTATTTTAATTAATTAATTGTGAAATAACACAAATTAATTAAATAAAATTTATTTGCGCACGCCGGGTTCGAACCCGCGACCTTCGGAATGGTAGTCCAATGCGTTACCACTGGACTATGCCGGCCATAATTAAAGTATTTAAATAAACACAACAATATAACATGAATTGCTGTAATTATTTACGAATCACGATAAAATACATAATTTACTTAATTTGTGACAATCCTGCATCAGTTCGTAGGCCGCACACCTTTTGGTAATCTGAGGTCAAGACGTACTTAAAACATTTCGCATATTGAGATCTCTTTATATTGTTACTCTACTTGACTGCCTAAAGAATGTTGGAAAAATATCAACCCGCAAATTAATATGTACAATACATATATTTCAAACTAAAAACTATAAATATTGATCCCTCCTTTTCAGGAACTGGAGTCGACAACTCTTCTAACATCGCCAAATGCCGATCACGTAGGAAGGACATTGATTTCGCGTGTCAACTCCTGTAATGTCATGCGAATTCAGAGAAATGGGAATATTTCCGCGTATTTGTATTGCCACCAAAAGTTGATAGAATGCATTGTCATCGACAACGAGTCTATCTGCCGAGTTTCAGATCTATCAGTCGTCGGGAAGTGGTTTAATTTCCGCTTCTAAGATTTGTGTAAAAATTGTCAGAAAAAAGAAAGATATACTACATTTAAAGAGAATATTGAAAAGGGCAAGCAAATGTTTTCATTACAGGTAAGATGTTATATAGGTTAAGAAGATAACCACCAGTAACGCCACACGTCAGCTATTCTATATATGATAAGATATCGATTCAAGTTCTTCAGGTCTGCTGGTTCACAGCTGTCATTACATTCAAGTGGTTAAAATTACAGCGATTCATCAACCAGAATCTTCAACCAAATCTTCCTATTTTCTGATGTGATGAAACGTTCCCACTGAGGCACATTGCAGCACAGTGCAGCACACACTGCAGGGGAGGGTTTGTAGCAGTGTTGCAAACTCGATTTTCAAAATAAAGCCAGACTTTGAAAACCTTAGCTGGGTGGAAACAACTAAGTACCTACTAAACTAACAACTAATCTGCGTTAGCCATGATGTTGACTTTCGCCAAAGTATTAGCAATACTGTATTGTTTGCGTATGAAAAGACAAGCAATACTGTGTTGTCTGTGTATTATATAATTAGCAATACTGTGTCGTTTACGTATGAAAAGACAAGCAATACTACGTCGTCTACGTATTATATAATTGGCAAAACTGTGTCGTTTGCGTATGAAATAATTTTGCCATATATGGAGACATTAAATAAATATAGTTCGTGAGCTTTTTCTATGGTTTCACGTGTCAACTTATAATTCTAATGATTCATTTCTTTCTATTCTCTTAATAAACTATTAAATTGTCACGCGTCAACCTGGTTAATATTAATATGTTACGCTAAATATCAAAAGAATAATGTAAAAGTTGATATTTAGTAAGAAATGTATATTCAAAGTGATCCAAACAAATTTCATGACATCTACAGATTTCAGAAAAATTCCAGAGCGGGTTTTGCAAGTCAACAACTCATATGTTATATCGCGAATGCTGTGGAAACAGATTGATCATTTGTAAAGCGATATATTCTTGCAATAATAAAGCATTGTTATTAAAAGATCTTAAGTCTTCATTGTCAGAAAGTATTGATTATAACTTACGTTCAAGGCGAAGTGCGGCGATCAATTCCAAAGTATTAAAAATATGATAGTTATTGAAATAATGTAAAAATCGTATAAACTTTACTTAATTGTTGTGTACTTTCTTCAAAATATTACTTAGTAAGGTGGTGGATAGGAAGCAAAAGAGGCGTCGAATATTGACATATCCATAGACAACCTACAATTAAAGAAAATAATCACAAAAGTAAATCCAGGGATAATAGTGATGAGCATAATCGAAGCAATCACAACACTAAATATTAGAATTAAACCTTCAGGCTAATTTCTTCGGTTTTTTAGTACCCGTAAAGTTAATTTGTTGGCTTTTAAGAATAGCTCGCACGATCACACAGAAATCACTGTATCCATCTTACTGTCATGGTTAGAAATATGGTCAAAACGGTGTTTGAATGAGAAAACATTACACTGTATAATCAAATGAAGCTGTCATACCCTTAAATTAAATATACCATTACGTAGAGAAAGTCCAGTTATATCCAATTATGTCCTAAATCCTGTTTCTAAATTTCGCTATAAACAAATAGATAATTATTTTTTTAATGATAAACTAACGTTTATAAGACAAGGTTTTATGCATAGCATAAAGGATAACAAATAATTATAAGCAATATCCGGCATAGCTCAGTGGATACAGAGCACCTGACCGGACATCAGAAGGCACGGGTTCAATTCCCGTTGGCGGCATTTATTTTTACTCGGGAGATATTTTCAAATTGTATTGGTATTTCGGATGACAAATAGATAATTTTAATTAATTGTTTATCTCAAGTGACCTACCAGGTAAGTATTGTATTGTATATTATCTCCATATATAGTTAGTAATAACATAGATCATTGTAGAAATGTATTATATATATTTGTACAGTGCCCTCGAGCTGATTTTGCACAAAAACGGCGTCATACAAATCATCCAAATATTATTATTAAATAAAAGAACAACAGACGTAATAACATGTATACCTTTATGAAATCATAGGTTTCGATCACAATTTGAGAAAACAATTACAATAAAGTGAGGTGGCAATAATATTTGAAATAAATGTCTACTTTAAAAATCGCTATTATGTTTAAACATAAAAAAAATCTGAGCTAAAACAATTTCAAAACTTTCTTTGTTTTTGTTTCAAAATATCTAAAATTTTCAAAAGTTGATTTCTATAATTTCTAAAATTTGGAAGCGTATTGTACATCCTTTCCAAAACAGAATTTAGTTTCATACAGCATCTTTCAGATTGAATTTAATTGTCGATGTGCCAGAGGCCTGAGTGGATAATCAGTCGCAGTTCAGCGGTAGCAATGGTTGCAGTCAGAAGCAGCCCTTTTTGTCTTTAAGCAACATTAATATTAAACCCGTTATCCACTTATTTGTTTGCGCATTTGACGACATTTACAACATTTGTACAAATATAAATAAGTAGTACGATGTTTTACGTAAGTTTTATCGAATCATTAAGCGTGGTACACACGCAAAGCTCACATCAAAAGTTAATGTACAGCGCATCATCTTTTCTACCGACACACGACGCTATCAAATATTTCTTCCTATGGTAGGAGAGGGGGTCAGTTGAATTCGAGAGCGGCCGAGGAACATAATTTCACCTGTCAAAGTGACAACTTTACTTACTGACAGCTTGAGCACGTCTTTTATGTTTCTAAATTTACTAGCACACATGACGATATGGCTTACATAATAAATAAGAAATGCATTATTAGGCTGGCATTACACTTGTAAGTTTTTTCGTAAATTTACGACTTCTAGCCAATGGGCATCTTGCATTTTGAAAATCCAATGCGCCCATTGGCTAGAAGTCGTAAATTTACGAAAAAACTTACAAGTGTAATGCATTACATGCAGACTTGCATGTCATTATTTTAGTGCCGGCAACCCGGGCGTTTATTCTTACTTTTTACTAGCTGACGTGTACCCAGCGTTGCTTGACTTTTCTCTACTTTCAATAAATATAATATAATATACATGTGCCGGATGTATGTAGTGTAAACCCTACCAAACTCCGTTGCATAGTTTTGAAGAATTAATGAACTGCCTATTAATTCTATAATTGACTGCTTTAAACTACAAGAAGATCTGTATAGGCTTAATGATTATTGTATGCTTAATCGTCTCAACATGAACACTTCTAAATGTTATGTAATTACCTTCACTAGAAATAAAATTAAATTTGACCATAATTATCATATAGCTGGCCAACTACTCAAAAAAATTACACAAATTCGTGATCTAGGTGTTATACTTGACAGTAAACTTACATTTGAGGCTCATATTGATATGATTGTTATGAAAGCCCTTAGAATGCTACGATTCTTATTCCGTATTGGAAAAGAATTTGATAATATCATAACACTTAAAATATTGTATTTTTCTTATGTTCGCAGTCATCTTGAATTCGCTTCTCCCATATGGAATCCTCAATATAATATTTACATAAATCGCATTGAAGCCATCCAAAGAAAATTTGTCCATCATTTAAATTTAAAATTAAATTCAAACCTTGACGTAAACAGCTCGATGGACCTGTATGGACTAAAGCCATTAAAAACTAGAAGAGACTCCGCAGATATAATATATCTCCATAAAATTATCAATGGCTTTATTGATTGTTCTCCCCTTCTGTCTGAAATTAATTTTAGAGTCCCGAGCGTTAGAACTAGAGAAAAATCACTTTTTCATCTCCATAAATGTTCTACTAATATCAGACAAAATGCGTTTATATTCAGAGCCTGTTGTATATTTAATAAGAATTTTAATGATATGGACATATTCACATGTAATTTAAGACCCTTTAAAAGATATGTAATAACTAACATTAAATAATTTTAAATATTCTACTGGAAGTTATCATGTTATTGCTGTGAATCCTTTCCAGTTACTTACCTTCCAATTTATACTCATGTGTTCAATTTAGTTGTAGGCATACATATTTATTATATTGTTATTATTGCTATTGTGTAGTGCTTTTATTGATTGCTGCTGTGTTGAAATTTTACAATACATTATGTTTTTAGCTGGTTATTAGTATATAAGTAACTTTATTTTTTTATTTATTTGTGTTCTTACATCTTCTATTATTTTTTATTTATTATTTACAATATTGTATTTTTTGTAAATCTCTCAGGCCACGGGTACAGAACCCTTAGTTTTTTTTCAATGTTTTTTTTTTATTTTTATCATAATTTTAAGTGAAAATCTGTTATTAGATTTTATCTTTATTATTTAGTTTATTCTTATATATGTAAATAATCTGTTGATTTTCACAAATAAAAAAATTAAAAAAAGAACAATACGCACAAACACACAGACGCGGATAGTGACTTTGTTTCATACTATTTAGAGAAACCAATGTATTGTCACAATTACGAATTTATCAAAAGCTTATGATCTGGGATGTTCCGGAACGTTCCAGACTATTTGCGAACATTCCACAACAGCCCAGAATGTTGCGGGATGTTTCAGAATGTTGTGGAATGCTCTCGAATTCTTTTGAATGTTCTGGACTGTTCTAGGTACTTCCAGCCCTTATATCTTAAAAAGCACGCCTTTTAGGTAAAAACAGGAACCTTCTTCATGGATGGGAGATAGAGGGCTACCACACCCTATAACTCCCTTGATCGTACTGGGACTCGTTTCTAAATAATAAATGCCTAGGTCTTAATAAGTAATATTTTGTATTGATATGCCTAGATCCATAACTCCATCTTTTATTGTAACATTTCTGTTGTATTACACGCTACTCAACGCATGGAAAATGCACAATCCCCATAGCAAAAACCACTTTCTCAAAAAGATAATACACATAAATCGCACCAAAAATATACAATGCACTTAATAACGACATCAAAAGATCCAGTACACTTACTCATTTTGCAACCGGTGTCCAAAATGGATATCCGGAAAGGGTCAAAATTTCTTTGGGGTATTTCTAGAACGTAGGTTATACCACCAATAAAAGTTTTTGTTTGTAAAGAACTATATATAATTACTATAATATTAACAGCCGAAAGTTTAAAAGCTTTTTGCATAAATTACTTAAAACTGTTTGGCACCACTGTACGGCATACAAGTTCCATGTACCTACTGTGCCACCTTAGCTACCAGCTGAGTAAACCACCGTAACAATAAAAATTGACTCCAGTGTTCAGTGTAATTCGCCAGACTTGAAAAATGAATTCTAACTTTGATTTATTTGTACAAAATTGCTGCAAAATAATTTACCTACCAATGTAATCACGCACATATAGATTTCCATAATAAAAATAATCCTTTCTTATTTGCTTACTCTATAGTACTATGTTTGATTTTAAATATTTTATAACTACATACTTATTGTTATTTTTTATCAACAGTTTACAATGTGGTTCATTAATACATATGTAATTTACCTAACTGAGAAACCAATTACAGATTTCCTCAATATACTATTGAATTATGTACTATCCTGTAGATTCACATAAAGAATTTGGATTCAGGGTTGGTCTTCAATCACGTAAGGCAGGTTAAGTATTTACAGAGATCGTTTATTATACTGTTATCTGTGAGCCTACAGTATACGGAATGAACCACAGACTACCGCTGAGGTGCTCCCCGCTCCCCGCAGTCCGTAGGTAGGTACAGAGTACCACAATTATGTATCTAAAAATGTAAACACTTTACTTACAACAACTAAAAAATATTACGCTTCTATAACAAACGTTATTTATGTTCCATACTTTCATACTATTTTTATATTCTACTGTATTCTTCCATACTTCCTATATAGTCATTTACATTATTTTATGTTCTTAAATATCCTTTAATAATATGTTATTTTATTTTATATTCTTTTATATTCTCTCACATTCTTTATGTTAATGTATATAAAATCGACAACGATAACACGGGCATGTGCCTATGCTACCCAATTCACACAAAGTATTGAACGTGTGCAGAACAAATTTTTAATATTTATAACTTTACTACACACACCTATTCGACCCATCAACTATACATTACTACTAAATTCCGTTTCGAGAACATAAATATATATATAATTTATAAATAATAACAGCATTGGCATATGTTATAGATTATATACATGGTAACCTAGATCGGGGGAATTAACGCACAGCGATATATCTAGATTCAGCTAAAGCCTTTGATTCAATATGCTACTAAACCCTATTTGAATCAAAGGCAAGAAACTCCAACTATTCAATGTTATATGAGTAACAGAACACAATTACATATGGAGATTCACAAAGGAAGCATACTAGGGCCCATCCTAATCACTATTTACATAAATGAACTCTGCAATGTGGAATAGACGGAGAAGTAGTTGGTTGCGGACAACACAATTTTAATCTTTACATCAAAAGACAAAAATACTTACACTAAACATATCTAAAGCAAAATTTACAACATACAGACTGCCAAAAAACAACACAAACACCATAAAAATACACGAATTTCCCCACTCTAGAAAAACAGAACAAAAAAATACCTAGCAAATGATGGATAGACTATAACTTCAGGTGGACACATCATATATGACTATTTTATTTTTTAACTATTTTATTTTAAACTTATATGACTATTTTATTTTTGATTTATATTTTAATTTTATATTTAGGTACCCTCCTAATATTTTTTATTTCTTTTTTCACTTTGTTTTATCTTATTTCCATTTTTATAATTTATTTTTTTTACTTTATTTTATTGTTTCCCTGTTTTATTTCATGTAATATGGCAGACTGGGATTACACTATCCTCCCAGTCCTGCTGGATTAAAACTTAAATAATAATAAATAAAATAATAAATAATATGAAACAAATCATAAATAAACATACATTTTTTCCTAAACATATATATATATATACAAACTAAAACAATACATCTTGTACTTTGCCAATCCATAATAAAATATGAAATCATTGTTTGGGGAGAAGCAACACATTCAGCTATCGGTCCTATGGAAAAATATTTAAAAAAGCTTATTTTAATAGAACAAACAATATACCTACAAAGTACACATTATACATATCCGGGCCAATAATTATATACACATTTCTTAGTTTTTATAACTGCCTTAATTATTCTATTTTTATAAGGTTACTTTGCTTTTTTATTTTACTTTATTTCTTAATTTATCATTTAAATTCGTTTAAATTAACATAATTTCAATATATTTCAGTCCATTTTATTAACATACACTAGTAACTAAAATTGTAAAATGGGGGCCTCAGCAACCAGTGAGGCTCCCAGGATACCAAATAATACTTTATAAAAAAAAATTATAATGTATCAATAAATAAATAAAACCATAAATAGCTGCAGTCGGAACAGGAATAATTTTTTTCTTCGGTATGGGCAGGGACGTGAGGTTTTAAAGATATTTTGTTAAAACATGAATACCAGCAGTCAGAGCATGTTTTTCTCTAGTATGGGTCAGAATATGACGTTTTAAATTTCCCTTTCGTGAACACGAGTAATTGCAGTCGGAACAGGAAAAGGGTTTTTCAGCAGTGTGGGTTCGCATGTGAAGTTTTAAAGACCCCCTTCGTGAACATGAATAATTGCATTCGGGGCATGAATAAGGTTTTTCTCTGGTATGGGTAAGAATGTGACTTTTCAGTGTGCTATTTTCAGAAAATGATTGGTTGCAGTAAGAACACGAAAAAGGTTTTTCTCCAGTATGGGTTCGCGTGTGCCTTTTTAATGTTCCTGATTGAGAACATGAATAGTTGCAAAAGGAACATGAGAAAGGTTTTTCTCCGGTATGGGTAAGCATGTGATTATTGAATGCTCGCTTTTCAGAACATGAATAGTTGCATTGGGAGCACGAGAAAGGTTTTTCTCCAGCATGGGTAACCATGTGATTTTTAAAAGAATTTTTTTCAGAACATGAATAGCTGCAGTAGGAACATGAATATGGATTTTCTCCAGTATGGGTTCGCATGTGCCTATATAAATTTCCTGTTTGAGAACATGAATAGTCGCAGTAGGAACATGAGAAAGGTTTTTCTCCAGCATGGGTGAGCGAGTGCCGTGCTAACGCCGACTGGCATGAACAGGAGTAGTTACAATGGGCACAAGAGAATGTTTTTTTCCCAGGATGCGTCTTCAGTTCCGTTATTAAGCCTGAAAAAGATAGCGGATAAAGTTATGTAATTAGATATTTAAAATGGAAACACAAGACAACTGAACAGGACAATTAAGACAATCAAAAAACTATTTTACCTCCAGTCTGGGAAATACTTTCAGAGTGCTCTAAGCTTTCCTTTTTAAAAGGCGGCAGTTCTATGTCAATTTCCGTACAAGGAATTCCTCCTCCATCTTGTTCTTGGGTTCCTGGTTCAGACTTGATGGGCGCAGTCTCTAAATTAATTTTTCCTTAAACAACAAAACAACAATACAATGAAATGTCAAGACGTGATGAATATTACATTAAAATAACGGTCGTATTTAATTTAATTATAAAATATTGTGACTAAATATTCCGTACTCCGCCGCATTCTTAACAAGCATAATGTACAAAAGCAATGTGTTAATTTAAAAAAACTAAACAACGAAACAAAAAATCTTATTTTACAAAATACCTAGGTGTTTAGGTTTTAAAAAAATTACAAGTAATCTCTAAAAAACTATTTTACTATAAATTATTTCAAATATAACATTCAACTTTCTCGATTGCCGAAAACTACCGATAACTTTGCCTTAGAGAGTACAATATACCAATATACCAATACCTTGTCCCTTTTGAAAAATATATTACTGTTTTTGTTTTATCATTTTCCCGTGGGCCTATGTCATTTTTCTCTTGGCCTATGTCATTTATGGGAATTCTGTGCGGAGGGTTTTTAATAAGGAAAGGAAGGAGATAAAGTTCTGGGAAGAAAAAAGGCATGAGAGGTGGAAAAAGAAATCTGGGGGTCATTGAATCCAGGAGTGACAAACATATGATTAGATATGAATGAAAAAGAGGAAATTAAGAGATTATATGTATAATGATTTTGATATATAAAAATGACATGAGATGTCCGCTTTGGTGGGTTTTTTAACGATGGTATTCTGTTCTTGAAAATCTTGTCTAATCTTGAGACAAAATATCTAGTTTCTTAAAGTCATTCGAATAAAGAATCATTATATTCAATGGTGTTATCTTAAAATCCATAAGAGTTTTTGGAATAGAAAATTTATTGTATTGATAAAATGCGTAGGACTGCGACTGTTGCATTCAATACTACTTATGAATTACAGTTTCAAATGAACGTGAATTTTGGACTGTAACTTGGTTTAAAAGAAACGTAATTAAATGGTTTTTATTGAAATTGGGTGAGAGTTAAGTAAGGAATAAAACAAGGTATGAAGGAATCTAGGATAACCAAACACAACACACACCACAAGATAGTGAGTTCAAGCACATCACAATCACAATTTATAAGAATTAAGTTATTTATTTATAAGTTATTTAAAAATAACTAATATAAGAGGTTCACCCGCTACCTCGGTGTAACTACCGCAAGAACAAAACGAAAGAGTACTTAAACGATATAAGCACTTCCAATATAGTCCTTCTATTGAAAGATTATGGACACCAAGAACGCAAACGACTTGCTTACAGTACTACGATCCTTCTTACGTTTTTTTTTTCAAACAAACGCACTTTCACAGTTTTTCAGCAAGTTGATGGTTAGGTTAGGTAGGAACTGGATAAATGAAATGCCTGTAGGAATTAAGCATACTCTCACTTCAAAACCAAACAGCGTCCATCTAAATCACCTTTGAATATTTGATATACCCAATGCAACTTACTAGTTGGCTGAACAGCATACTGAAAACATTCCTTCTTTACATTCGGGAGGTCGATTTGCATATCTGCATACGAAATTTCACTTGCGCCTTCTTCCTGGGATCCTGGTTCCGTCTTGATGAAAACACTCCCTGAGTTGGGAAGATCCATGCCACTGCTGTAATAGCGTCCTGTTATATATGTTATGTGAGAGTAATTGGTCTCGGTTCAATAAAAGTATACCTATAAAAAAACATTAATTAATTAATCGTATTTTATTGGTTATAAACGAGTTTCAAATAGATCGGAGATAACCGCTCTGCAATAAACGGCTTAGTATTGTTTAGTTTCATGAGTCATATAAATAATATACAAAGAAATGGAGCGTTAAAAAGTCAGGTCGATTGATGTTCCGTCAATCGCATTTTCAATCTTAAAGCAAACGTGTTGGCAATTGACAATGATCATTTCCGGACCCCCTTATTCTGCGAATGCTATGAAAACGGATCATTCGAGTGATAAGCGAAATGATCGTACGATAAACAAGCAATACTATTAAGGAGTGGATTTATCGAGTCTGTTTTAATCAACATGTATGCAACTACTTACGTACAAGACGAAACGCGATGGTTAATTCCGAAAGGTTATGGAAACGTCAGTAGAAAATTAAAAGCGCTTGAATCATAAAAAAATCGCATAAAAACTAATGGTTATTGAAATAATACGCAATATAATTAAATAGTTCATAATTTCACACAATTATTGTATAGTTTATGCAAACTTTTATTGCGAAAGGCGAATTAACAATCAAAGCGTGGAAAGGTTAGAACGTCAAGGAAATGCCAAATATTGACATATCCATAGACAAAGACCAATTAAAGAAAATATTCACAAATGTTAGAACTGGATTACCGGACTGGCGATGACGAAAAATCGATCATTTTAACAATAATTATTGAGACATTCCGAAAGATTATTTAGTATCTCCGTTTTGTATTTAGATACAATGAAACAATAAATTTGTTCAAAAATCGGCTGTTTTATAAGTTTTTCACTAATATTCGCTAGGTGGAAGGTTTTCCTCCTTATATGAACACAATCGATGATTTAGTCGATCTTTATAAACTTCAAAATATTTCTATTATTATTATTTTTTGTCATTTTTGCCGGCCTGACGAGACACCGGGTCACTGGAGCCAGGATGCGACTAGGGACCATCGCCATCACGGTGGTGACCGCAGCCAACCAACACCAAGCGCCACTCCAGAGTGAGTGCTGGGCCCAAGCTCACACAAGACCACCCCCTGCATATTTGCTCTTAATTACTAATGTAATTTTATCTATTTTTGGATTTTCCTGTATCTCATAAAGTTCATTATATTCTCGTCATTATTTTAAGATCACTTGTATGCCTTAAAAATTGTCTTCATTCACTTATGTACTGCTTAATTTAATCTTTTTTCACTTGCAAATAAAACATTATTTTCAGATATCCAATTACAGTGAAACCTCTATCTATCGTTCCTCGAATAATCGTTTTCCCGGATGTATCATTTATTTCTTCTAGTCCGAATTAATTTCATACAAAAATAGATCGCATTGATCGTTTCTATGTCCACCATTTTCCCGCATTCATCGTAGGAATTACGTCGCGTATTTGATATTTTTGTCTATGTTTAAACGGCGCCAGACGGCACTCGTTACGATGCGCGAAACTTTTGAGAGAGAAAGAGAAAGAATAACAGTTTGTCGCCGCCATCAGTCGCTAGTTGTCGTCAGTTGTCGCTAGATACCCAAACTTAGTGGAGTGTTTGCAGTTATCCTTTTTGAGATTTTAAACTATTTTCGAAATGAGCCGTTTGATGAAAAAAGTACGTACTCTTCAAGAAATATTGAAAATTATCGAAGAGGTGGAAAAAAACCCCGCTGAAAAACGCATCGATATAGCCAAGCGTTTAGGAATCGCGGCATCCACGATAAATTCTATTTTCTTGAAAAAAAACGAAATTCAGGAGCAAATTCAAAAGTGCGGAAAATCTTCGAAAACTAGAAAAACCAGTAAAGAATCAAAGTTTGGCGAACTGGAGAAAATTCTTATCTCTTGGTACCAAATTTGACAAATTTTAACAATTTTGTTACTTTCGACGACAATATCCCAACTTGTGGGATAAAAACTATCGAAAGCTTGTGTGACGCAAGATTGACGGAGATAACAAAAGAGGTCGATATTGATGAAGAGGAGCCGCTGCCTGTACCTTCATTTTTAG
The DNA here is from genome assembly GCF_061612785.1 of Hesperophylax consimilis. NCBI lineage: Eukaryota > Metazoa > Arthropoda > Insecta > Trichoptera > Limnephilidae > Hesperophylax > Hesperophylax consimilis. The sequence goes on from NC_142852.1 coordinate 729,128, forward strand.
AAGCATGCACCCTCTTTGAAAGATTGAAAACTTTCTACTACGCACACTCAATAACTGATGCCGAAAAGAATATCATTTGCAAAGCTGAAAATATACTGTTGACTTGCGGAAATAAAACAGTAAAAAAACAAATGTCCATGAAAGATTATGTATTTACAATGCAATAAACTTGGTTCTGTTTAGCTTTGTATTTTTTTTAAATAAATACATTTATTTACATCTAAAACTTATTTTCTTCTTATAATTTTAATCTACCAACGGTTATGCAGATTGGGAGGACGGTATCTTTACTGGATCGTATCTCCTTGTGTTTTGTCCTCTTAATCCCGCATTCATTGTTTTCCCGCATTCATCGTTTATTTCGATAGGTCCCTTTAAAACCAATAGATAGAGGTTTCACTGTATACAATTATGTCCTAAAGCCTATATAAAAATTTCGCTAATAAACGATTAGTTAATGTTAGTTATGTAAGTGTTAATTTTAAGTGACGTACCAGGTAAGCATGGTTCTGTATATTATTACTAGAGATGTTCCGACTAGTCGGCGACTAGTCGGTAAAGCCGACTATCCGGCCACTATTGTAGTCGTCGATTAGTCGGCGACTAATCGGCAAAGAGCGCCGACTATCCGGCTTCTTACGTTGTATGTATTTCTCAATAATATGAATGCGGGGAACTACATGAAATAAAAACCTTGATTATATATTTTTTGATTTATTTTATAATCAGTCTTACACATTAAAAAATGTAAAGCAATCTTTCTTTTGGTATTCAGTTTTTAAAATTACTTGCTTGTAAAGAAAACATAATTATGACATTTATTGAACAAAATTAGTACCTATCCTAATTAACATAAAAAACAACATAATATCTTCTTATCTCAATGAACATTTATAAGTATTTCTTATTATTAAAATAAAAAGTAGATTTTTTAAATTAACAAACTCAGTTATATGTATTAAAGCAAGATTGTATGTACAAGATGCACAGTAATATATGTTTATATTATATATATATATATATCCAAAAATTCTAAACATGAACTGTTTGATAAAAACAAAAAAAATGAAAAAAACATATTTCTTATAACCATACCTACATAATCTAATCAAATCAAAGTCACAATTGTGACAACCAAAAATATCATAATCTCCTTATATTTTTTATAACTTACTTCTATTTTTTAATTAAGTGTAAATTATGATGTAAGAAGACTAAAGCTTCTGCTTCAAACCGTAATCGGCTTAGCCGACTAGTCGGTCTTATTACAACCGACTAATCGGCTAGACGGCTAGTCGGCGAAAGTCATAATCGGCACATCTCTAATTATTACACATCACTGATATAAGTAAATGGAAGTAATATTTTTGTAAACCAGTCAAATCGCTGTATTTTTTAATTTATGTTCTTGTTATTTTTAATTTTGTTTCTCGCATATACTTATGTAATTTTATTTTTATTATTTCTTTCATTTCTTTCTTATGTTTCAAAACTGTCATTAAATTTGTACCACCCACATGTAAAAGCCCTCTGGGCGTTTAATAAATAAATAAATAAAATAAAAATAAGTTATTTTTTTACTAATCATTCGGTCTGTTAATATAGTTTTTCATAATGTATTTTATAAAATTCGTTTTCTTAAAATGAATTTGGTTCGTATTCATAATATGGTATTATATTACGGCAGTCAATCAAGTTATGTTTACCACACTTTGGTCAATTATTTTTAAAAGTTGATTGTGCTTAAATGTATACTCAGACGGCGCTAATACAGAACATCCTGATATAATATGTTCTATAGTTTCCGGAAAAGCCAAACATTTTCTACATAAATCATCAATTTGATTTGTATCTTTATTATAGATTCCTATTATATTTAGATTAGATTAGATTCCTATGATATTTATTATAGGCTTCCTATAGTTTTTATTATTAATGACTGTATCCTGAATGGCAAGCATAAATCCTTCTATTTCTGCACTTAACTCTCTTTTTTTTAATAAATGTACATTAAAAACTGTAAAAATAAAAGAAATACTTGCAGAACTTAATAATTTTTAAATTTTATTTATTTAAAATTTATTTAAAAAAATTAAATGGAGTTCTACGAATTAAACACCAAAACAATAAATAATCATACTCAACCATTTACTTGACGAATATTTGTTAAGTTACGTTTGGTTGAGATAATTGAAATGTTTTTCGTGAATAATTTTATTTGACAGGAATTTAATAATTTCTGGTTGGGATTTATACAAATTTTGACATTCTGGTCGTATAAATTTAAAGGTGTAATGTTTCTATCTGCCTAGCTAATTATTATGTGAATTTCTGAACTAAATTATTGATTATTATTATAATTATCTTTTGGACAATCAATGTGTTAATATATATGAGACGTGTGGGATTGCCCCAGCCTCCCTACATTCTGGAATAAAAAATATTATTGTAGTTATTGTAGCTAGAAACAAATGTAAGGTGCTGCGGCACATGGATGCAATTTACAGCACCACCAGTGAGAAATGTAAATGTTGCACTTTTGCTCGGCGATAAAACGCCTCATAATGGACAGCTCTTGACGCGTGGTACTGCTTAATAATGCCCGCACCAAAGCAAAAACAAGGTTAGTCATCACTCCATTATATCATAATTAGTTGGTGCCAACGAGGGGGTCGAAACGGGTCTTTCACTTCAAACACTGAAAAATAAACAAAACTTTTGATGGCCTTACTGAAGTATTTTCAACTCTGGAACGTTCGTAAATATATTATTAATGGGTAATAAAAAATTTAAAAATACTAACTTTTTGTTGTGTTGAAAGATGAAAATATAGAACTCTAAAAGGATTTTACTAATTCAAAGTAGCTACCCAGATTCTTTTCGAAACATTAAATTCCTTCTCTACAAAGAATTTTATCTATGGTTAATGATTTAAACTGACGTTTACAGTGACGCCCGCCGCTTGACTAGTACGCTTATCATTTCTTCTACATAATAATGAACTTGGCGTTGAATTCATTTGGTTGTTGTATGTAAGGTTAATTCCAATGACGTTGCACTATGTATAGACGCGCTGTAGAAATCAAGTTGAAAAACCGAAAACAAGACAATTTATTTATTTATTCATTATTCATTAACGCCCTATCGGGCTTTTACAGGGTAAATTGAAAAATTATGGATGTAAGTGTAACACAATACATCGATAATAGCATAACTATATATTTGTATTGCTTTCGATTTCGTAGTTTGAGTACTAAACTAAACTAATTAATTGCATTGAAAAGTGTCAAAATGTCCTCGTGTGTGATGAGAAAATGATTTCATTACTTGCAAACTCTAGTAAAAGCGCAGAAATAAGATTTCATACGTAAATATATGAAAATATCAGGAGTCGGTGAATTATTTTCCCATTTGATCTCTGGTGAGTTAACTTGTTGTTCTTGTATTTATTACGCTTATATAATGCACTTGCATAATTTGGATTGACTAGATGATCATTCGTGGATAAGTGTGTGGAAGGGTTTAGTTTTTCCTGTGGGGAAGGTTTAACCCGGACATAAAGTCAGAAAAAAATACATACATTGTATTATCATTATTAATGAAAAAGACATTTATTTCGATTGTTTCACGGAGATTTTCAACACCATTAGAGAAAGTGGGATAGCGACGTAGCAATATAACTGTGAGAAAGACAACCTAATAGGTCGTCTTATAGAGTATTCCGTGTTCGTCTTATAGTGTAAGCGAGTATGCTAATCTTATTATCACAGTCTCACCCGTCCTGTAGAATGTAGTATACGACACAAATACGAAAAGCCGGTCGCCATCATATGAACAATGTTTGAATTAAGATTTTACTTGAAACATTAGAGTGTATCTTACTTGCAACATTTTATATTCAATTTGTGAGACAATAATGAGTCCAGATGTATTGTAACGTAATCGGTTAGTTGTTAATTTTTCGGTAAATATCCAGAATTAATATTAACAGGTTAATACTAATTGATTCAAAATATATTATTTTTTTGGTAAACTAATGTTTAAGACAATATTTTTTATGCATAGCACAAAGGGTAACAGTTATTTTTACAAGCAATAATTATTCGCCTGAAACACTCATCCACATTGAATTATCAGGAGATTTTTCAATGTGGATGAGTGTTTCAGGCTAATAATTATTGCTTATAAAAATAATGATTTAAAATACTTCAGCAGTTTGTAAAACAATAAGAATGAGCTTTTTCAGTCACTGGAAATTAAAAATAATGCATTATGTTTGAAGTTACTGTTTATTTGGTAAGGTCAATTTTAATATTAGATTTTATGTATTTTATTTAATACAAACCTTTTCCATCGGTGATCTATTTTGAGTTTCTTTATAACCAGTAAATTTTATATACAAAAATTAAACCTGCGTATTTTTTTGCTCGCAAAACTTGAAGAGTGGTCGACCGATGTGGCTGAAAAATTCAAAGATTATTCTTATTAGTGTCAGGAGTGGTTTGAATGACAGGAGAAGTCGGGGACGCCTGAGGAATATCTGAACGCAATATCTCTGCGCCGGAATGATATACGGAGTAGAATGAAAGTAGATGTAATGTAGTTTTTTAAAAGTAAAAGTGTGGTATACAGTAGTGAATGGTGGAAGAAGTCGGAGATGCCCGTCTAGCTGGGTCCACTAGTATTGCAATAATTAAATCTGTTTGATTATATACTTTATTTTGAACCAAGACCAAATTTCTAACATGTAAAAAATTATCTAACAGGACGATATTACGACAGTGCCATGGATCTCCCCAACTCAGAGAGTGTTTCCATCAAGACGGAGCCAGGGTCCCAGGAAGAAGGCGCAGGTGAAATGCCGTACACGGATTTACACATTGACTTTCCGGAGGTGAAGAAGGAATGTTTAAAGTATGCTGAGAGTGTTCAGCCGACAAGTAAGTTGCAATAGGTGTATCAAATTTACAAAGGCGATATTGAAGTCTTGCGGGGTCCACTAGTATTGGAATAATTAAATCTGTTTGATTTTATACTTTATTTTGAACCAAGACCAAATATCTAACATGTAAAAAAATATCTTACAGGACGATATTACGACAGTGCCATGGATCTCCCCAACTCAGAGAGTGTGTCCATCAAGATGGAGCCAGGGTCCCAGGAAGAAGGCGCAGGTGAAATGCCGTATACGGATATACACATTGACTTTCCGGAGGTGAAGAAGGAATGTTTGAAGTATGCTGAGAGTGTTCAGCCAACTAGTAAGTTGAAATGGGTATATCAAATTTACAAAGGTGTTTCAAATGGAAGCAGTCCTCCATGTTTTATCACTCAAACAAATCATTTCTATTCCAAAAACTCTTCGATTTTTAGATAATGAATCATTGTTCTCCGATAAATACGTATTGCAATGATTCCAGAAAATCATTATTAAATGACTTTAAGAAACTATAAATTCTCTCTCTAAAGATTAGACCATATTTAAAAGAATAGAATGTTAACTCCTCAGGCTAATTTGCTCGGTTTTGGGAAAAAAACAGCTTGTACAGTCAATTCGTTCGCTTTTTTTCAACAACTCATATCGTCTCATAGGAGTAAATGTGTCTCCCTTACCTTCATAGTTAGAAATATGAAGTAAACGGTGTTGAGAAATACAAAACACAAAGATATTCAAATATAGAAGGTTACCACAGAATAATTAAAATGTACACCTCTATGAAACCAAATGCCCCATTCAGACAGAGCAACTTTAGTTGAACGACAAAAGATGAACAAGAATGCGATCAGACGTTTCAGTTTATCTCGAACCGATATTGATTATCAAGATGGCGTGAAGTTTTCGCTGCGTGCGTTCCTATAATTTCGGACTTTTTACGGAACGAACTTGGCAATATGAAAATGCGCATAAAACGTCGTATGTGACCCAGAAAATGGATTATAGGGAGAAACGAATGGGGTGCTTCTAACACTATATTGAGAGAGATAGCGTTAGAAGATACCGAAGGCTATCGCAGTCAGTTGCGAATTTCAAGAACAATTTGATTTACAGTTATCTAAAATTTAAAAAAAAAATCAAAAAACAGGAAACGGTTATGCGCTCTCTCTCTCTCTCTCTCGCAGTTACAGATAACGCTGAGATACTAGAGACCACGGAGGATTCTTTTGCAAGTCTGGCTTATATGTGTAGAGTTCAAAAAATACGATATCATTATTTAACCCTCTAATACCCATTTCCTTCCTTCCTTAACAAACCCTCCACAGAAAATTCTCAAAGCCTGAGGGAAATTATTTTCCTCGGTGCCTCCTGTGCGGAGTGAGTTTAAAAAATAATTATATTGAAGTGTTTCTGAAAGAGACAAGTATAAAAATCGTTTAAGGCGATGCACTACGTCGTGTAATATTTTTAATTGAGCCGCTATCAATAACAATCCTTACGTAGATAGCGATAAGGTTTAAATTCCCGCTTAACACCATCCGCCTGTTTTGATTTTTGCAAGAAAAAAACATGACCAAAAAGTGCCTTTTATTTTATTTTGTTGATGTTCAAGCATAAATATTTAATTTTTTTTCGATCATTTTATAAATAATTTAATTTTCGACATTATAAAATAAAATCATAACAGAAAATGGGTTCGTAAGTAGGAGATTTTGAACTTTAAATCAGTTTTCATAGGCCTTATACATTATTTTTTTCTGGGCTTATAAAAAGACTTATCTAAAATATACTCGATTATTTCAAAGTTCAAGATGTATTCTACTCGCAGTATTTAATTAAAGCATCTGAAACATTTCTAGGCGACCAAATTTTCAAACCAAAAACACATATTTTGCATTACTACGTATGGCATCACCTTAATTTAGTATTGCGTAATGTTATTTTTATACAATTGAAATATTACACCTTTTAAGGCTAAGGTATGATGTAGCAGGAGGTTAGTTTAACAATTTTGTAAATATTCATCAGACGTTCAAATCAAATTTATAATCTTACATCCTTAATTTCCGTCTATCAGAAACATAGACACCAATTAATAAAATAGGTTTTTAAGGCAATTTGTTAATTATTTTTTTTAAATTAGACCAAACTAAGAACTTAAAGGATGTTTTGCGAAGAAAAAAGTTTTTGGTACATAGTTTTTTTATTTACAACATAGCTTTTGGTAACTATACAATCTAACACTTACATAATAAATTGGCACCGATGAGCCTTGTTTTTAATGTTGTACTCAGAACCTATTTATATTTTGATGTATTGTTGTTTTGTTATTCAGGTAACATTATTGTAGAGACTGTTTCCATCAAGACAGAAGCAGGACCCCGAGAAGAAAATAAATGGGGAATTCCTTATATCGAAATAGACATAGATCTGCCGGATATTAAAAAGGAATGCTTAGACCGCTCTGAAAGTATAATCCAAACTACAGGTAAATCGTGTGTATCTTTATTTAGATTATTTGTGTTTCCACTTAAGATAACTACTTACTAAGCTTTATCTGCCATCTTTTTCAGGATTAATAACGGACCTGAAGACGCATCGTGGGAAAAAACCATTCTCATGTTCCCATTGTAATTACTCCTGCTCACGCAAGTCAGGGTTAGCACCGCACATGCGCACACATACTGGAGAAAAGCCTTTCTCATGTCCGCACTGCAACTATTCATGTTCTCAAACAGGAAATTTATACAGGCACATGCGTATGCATTCTGGAGAAAAACCTTATTCATGTTCCTATTGCAGCTTTTCGTGTTATGAAAGGGGATCTTTAAAAAATCACACGCTAACCCATACCGGAGAAAAACCTTACCCGTGTACCCAGTGCGACTATTCATTTACTCAGAAGAGAGATCTGAAACATCACATGTATACCCATACTGGAGAAAAACCTTACTTGTGTTCTTACTGCAGTTATTCATGTTCTCATAATAGAACTTTAAAAGGTCACTTGCTTACCCATACTGGAAACAATCCAAATTCATGTTCGGAATGCAACTATTCATGTTTTGAAAAGAGAAAGTTAAACCGTCATATGTTTATCCATACTGGAGAAAAACCTTTTTCGTGTTCTGACTGCAACTATTCATGTTTTCAAAAGGGAACTTTAAAAACTCACATTCTTACCCATACTGGTGAAAAACCTTTTTCATGTTCCGATTGTCGAATTTCATTTTCTCAAAGGGGACATTTAAAAAGTCACATGCTTACACTTATCCATACAAAAGAAAAACCATTTTCATGTTTGTACTGCAGTTTTTCATGTTCTCGAAAAGGAGGTTTGAAACTTCACATGCTTACCCATACTGGAGAAAAACCATTTTCATGTTCCTACTGCAACTATTCATGTTCTCGAAAAGGATATTTAAAACTTCACATCCTTACCCACACTGGAGGAAAACCTTTTTCATGTTCGAACTGCAAGTATTCGTGTTCTCGAAAGGTAACTTTAAAACTTCACATGTTAACTCATATTACATGAAAACCTTTATCGTGTTCGAGCTGCAACTATTAATCTTCTCAAAGTAACAAAAAAATCACATGCTTAATCATACTGGATAAAATCTTTTTTATGTTCCGACTGCAACTATCACGTTTTTAAAAGAGATAATTAAAACTCCATATGCTTACTCATACGGGAGAAATATATTTTTTATTCAATCTGCATATATTCACAATCTCATCTAGTAAATTCACTTCTATCGGGAACACTTAAAAAATCTATTATTACTCTGATATTTATTTATTGTTTCTTTACATTGAATCGTTTTTTACGTTAGAATTTTTAACCTCACTAGGACAAGCATTAAAACAACAAAATCTTTACTACTGACGATGCAGAAAATTACAGGCCATTATCCAACCGACCATTCCTCAAATCAAAACTCCTTGAGAAAATGGTTGCCAAACAATTAGTGGGGTAATTGAACTCTGCTGGTTTATTTGTCAAAATCAATCCGCTTATCAACGGTTTCTTTCAACGAAAACTGTTCTTTTGCGGGTTATTTCAGACTTAATCATCGGGATAAAAGCAGGTACGTTGGGTTTGATATCTGTTCTTGACATGTGTGCGGCATATAACACAGTAGATCATAGTATTTTATTAATAATAATAATAATATAATCTTGATGTTGGGAGGTTAGTGCAATCCCACACATCCCATATAGTGTATAAGTACCGATAACATTTACATAATAAAGAAAATAAATTAAAAATGAGATTAAAGCAGAGAAGCACAGGAATCCATCGGATCTATTAAATGTGCTTGAAACCGAATTTGGCGCGTTCGAGGTGATGCACTCCAATGGATGATATCGTATTTGTCTGAACGAGTAGCCTCAGTAACATTCAATAAATGTACAACACCTGAAACTCCCATCGAATTTGGAGTTCCCCAGGGTTCTGTCCAAGGTCCAATTCTCTTTACGAATCGTCTTGAACAACTCATTCACTCAGCTAGCTTTCACAAGGCTATGCAGATGATCGTTTGATTTTGAAGTTTTGTCCTCAGGACGAAAAAGACGTCCTTCAAAACGTGTTGTAAAAGCCTCATTAACACAGCCTCAAGTTGGATGTCTGTCAATAAACTTAAACATATATTTTTTAATGTACCGGAAACTGAATAGATATCGTAGTGTGGAGTATCGAAATACAATATATCTTAACAGCGGATAGTGTACTACTATGTGCTTTACAAGGGCAAAGAATACGCTGTGCTTTAACTATCGAATGTCCGGCACCTCGTTAAAACATATTTCTTTAACGAAGGATTTAGGAATCACGTTTGACACGCGCCTCAATTTTTTCCTCTCATATCTATTCGGTGTGCCACACTGCCATGCGAATGCTAGATTTTTTAATCTGAAACGCAAAATCTTTTTCTAATATGGCAGTGATAAAAATGCTTTATTTTGTTCTAGTTCGTAGCATTCTCGAGCGTCGCTCGGTAATATGAGGACCTGAAGATGACATACACTCAAATTATACAGAAAAGGTGCAAAAAAATGTAATATCTTCACATTAGAAGCTTTGAGTACTACTCCAATTCTCGCTAGATTGCTAGGATTCGATGGTCTAAACCAAGGGTGGCCAACCCCCTGGCCGCGTGCGCCCCGCTTGTTGTCTACTTGTGGCCCGCGGGGCATGTGCACACATTTTTTTTCTTTTATTGTACATAAAACCACAAAAAAAACATTCTAACGTGCGTAGTTCGTATATTGTCCAATATATGGAAGTATCTCAGTAGGTACATTGATTCAACTATCGTAACAATTTCTTCTATGGTATATTCATGTTAAAAACTATTACTAGGCGTGTCGATGACATTGGAAAACATATTGAAGATAATCTGATAAGTCGAGCATCCAAGTTCATATTTTATGCTCTAGAATTGGATAAAAGCACAAACCTAACAGATTTTTATCAGGGGTGTTGGTGTCCATTTAAAAAAGTAGAAAAATTAGCGGCACTGTATACACTTAAGGACCGTACATGATCACGAGATTTACTCAATAAAAAAATGTACAATGTGTGATATACATATATATATATATTTAACTAGTAATAAAATAAAAGATATTATGATGTGATTAATTTTTTTTTTCAATGTTCTCCCATAATAAGCAATTGCTTGTGTGTATGGGATGAGGTATTATTTGTTTAGTTTCTTAGATTTTTTATTTTATTTTTTAAATTTTTGTTTTTGTTTTTCTTTTATCTATCTGTTACACAAAAAAAGATAATAAAACACTATTTTTTTTAATGCTTCCGATTTTGTTCTCCGGGTTAAATCTTCCCCATAGGAAAAACTAAACCCTTCCACTAACTTTTCCATAAATGATCAGCTAGTCAATCAACATTATGCAAGTGCATTATATAAGTAAAATAAATACAAAACAATACAAGATTAATACAATTATTATTATTTACTTTTTTTATTTAGTATAGGTTTTTAGTATATTTTTTTAATTGTGTTAATGAATTCATGATTAGACGTACTTTTTTGCACGATGACGCTTCGCAGCTGATTTAACAAATGTAATTTAATTAATAGATTAATTCACTCGTAAGTACATGATTAATTGTAATTATTTTGAAATGTTATTGGTTTCACTGTTTTACACAAATTAACAATAAATAAATACTGCTTTAAGGTGTTTATTTTATATTTTACGATTTATAAAATTTTCTGAGATTCAAAAATGTTTTACTATCTTCTATTATATATTTGACTACGTTTTACAGTATTTGTATCATTATTAATGGTATTTTTACTCTTTAAATCATGTTTCAATAAAATAAACAAATAAATATTTACAATGTTTTTCAAGTTTTAACGACTTCCACCATACATTTTACTATTTTCTTAACAGTATTTTATTGCATTTTATCGTGTTTATCCATTAGTTACGCTAGAACTAAACTACGAAATAAATTAAATCGTTTAACACTCGTCTAGGGGGTGGGATAGACCTACCCCTGCATTAAGTGAAGTACGACCGTGCGAACCCAGTGCACTTCCGTTTTGTTACCGATGACCCGATGCTCACTCTTTTCACCTGGTCTTTGGTTATCTCAGACCGATTTCCTACTACAGTTCGTCGAGCGACAATGGGAAAGCCGGCAAAATTCCATGTTCCTAACTCGAAATACTTACTTTTGATTTCAGATCTTCTTTATGTCTTTTACATTCTCTCGTACATAAATCTGTCTTCATTTTTCGACTTCGTTATCCGTGATGCAAACCATCAAGGTACTCGTATACTGCTTGTTAACCATGTATGCAGGGACATTGGAGGATGTATAAATAGTTTGACTTATGATTATACTCCTGACATTAACTACTTAGCGACCGTTATTTTTATAAATTTGAACTAAAAAGTTCCAACTTCAAACTCAATTTACTCGAAAACGAAAGCTCAAATTTTTTTTTTTATATTAACTCCACACAGGAGGCCTTGAAGAAAATAATTTCCCTTAGGGCCTATGTCATCTTTGGGGATGCTGTGTGGAGGGTCTTTTTGTGGAGAATGAAAGTTTAACACAAATCGACTCAAAATATGATGTCCATTCACCGGCTGTTCGCTTGTACTACGAGTTTCCGGACACCGTATATTTTAATAAATATTCGATATGAGTAATTTTCATATTTATTATTATGCTATTATAAAAATGTATTTTTTTACCAAAAAGAGAAGAAAAACATAAAAATTTAAAAATAAATAGTTGAATGAAGGTTATTCTCTACTATGGTTAAGAACCTTATTGCAATTTAAACATGAAAAATGTTCTTTTCCATCATTTGCGTGGTGAATTTTTCCCTTTAGAGCAGGGATGGAGAAGCATTTAGCCGTTGGGGGTTAATTTTGATAATTGTAATATCATCCACGGCCCCAATTAGATTTGAGTGGAGGGTTGGGGGGGGGGGTGTCGGAATCTTCGGTATAGTAAGGTCATGTTCACGAGCTAGTTAAAACATAAGACTGAATTAAATTTAACATTAATTCTTCATCTGAATTGACGAGCTTAAATAATTGTTACACAGGGAAAAAACAAAAGCTTATCGACGGAATTTTGAAGCAATTGGTGTGAATCTAGAATTTCAGATCCACTCGAAATATTCGAATATTTATCGACAAAATACGTCAGAAGATGAATCCGCAAGTGTAATCTCAACAACACACGGAAGACAAAACTGCTTTTAACTTACGATCGAATTTTTATGCTACTTCAAAGCTTTGATTAAAACAACATCCAGCAGATAAAAATGGGATCCTACGATTTTTCCAACACACAGTCAACATGTTGGATTTTATAACTGCACTTCGACTACAATGTTTGATTTTATATACTTTTTATATACTTTTTTATGAATCTATTTTACTTTAGGGAAATTAACAGTTTACAATGTGGTTCATTAATACATATGTAATTTACCTAACTGAGAAACCAATTACAGATTTCTTCAATATACTATTGTATTATGTATCTAAAAATGTAAACACTTTACAACAACTAAAAAATATTAGGCTATTATATTATATAAATATTATGCTATTAGATACATTATTTATACTATTATATTATATAAATATTATGCTTTTATATTTTTATATTCTACTGTATTCTTCCATACTTCCTTATATTACTATATAGGCATTTACATTATTTTATGTTCTTAAATATTCTTTAATAATATGTTATTTTAATTTACATTCTCTCACATTCTTTATGGTAATGTATAGAAAATCGACCACCATAACACGGGCATGTGTCTAGCATGGTGGTCGAAAAATTCTCAATGCATGTAACAAATAATTTCAATGAATAAAGAAACTTGAAAAAAAATTATGTTTTCCTTCCAAAAGCGTCAGCAGAAGAATCAACAACTGATATTTTATCATTATTTTTTGAACACAATACAGGTGTTAACTTAAACTCAACTTGTTTGCAACACATAGTCTCCAACTTGAAAGTTGTAACTTCACTTCTAACACGATAACGGTTTCCTTCGAAATGGGTCTGCAGATGGATCGGAAACTTTAACTTTATCGTTAGTCTTAAAACAAAAATTCTTTTAACCTAATAATCCTGGTTCAAATTCCGAACTTTTATTAAAGATACATCCAAATCACGTAAATAAATCACCTATTTATTTATGTCTCAACTGCTTTCTAGTTAAGTAAGTAAGTATTAGCTATATTATACCTTTCTCTGGGTTTTGTAATAACTTAAAAATTATCTCAAAAACCGTGAAAGAAAAGCGTTCTGTTCGGAAGTAATGTTTTATATGTTTCGTGGTCAGTAGGCCGCACCTTAAGTGCTCACGGGCAGCAGCGGTGGCGGGATCCCAACCCCTGCTTGAGAGAATGTGAATAGTTGCAAATTTAATAAAAAAAATATTTATCTCCAGTATGAGTAAGCCTGTAAACGTTATAGTTGCAGTTGGAACATGAAAACGATTTTAGCGAGTACGAGTAATCATGTGATTTTTTTTTAATTACTTAGAGAACCTTAATAGTTGCAGTACGAACACGAAAAAAGTTTTCATGTAGTATGAGTTAACATGTGAAGTTTTAAAGCTACCTTTCGAAAACACGAATACTTGCAGATCGAACATGAAAGAGGTTTTTCTCCAGTGTGGGTAGGGATGTGAAGTTTTAAATATCCTTTACGAGAACATGAATAGTTGCAGTAGGAACATGAAAATGGTTTTTCTCCAGTATGGGTAAGCAAGTGAAGTTTTAAACCTCCTTTTCGAGAACATGAAAAACTGCAGTACGAACATGAAAAAGGTCTTTCCTCCGTATGGATAAGTGTAAGCATGTGACTTTTTAAATGTCCCCTTTGAGAAAAAGAAATTCTACAATCGGAACATGAAAAAGGTTTTATACCAGTATGGGAATGGATGTGAATTTTTAAATTATACTTTCGAGAACATGAAAAGTTGCAGTAGGAACATAAATAAGGTTTATCTCCAGTATGCTTAAGCGAGTGAGTTTTTAAAGATCCCTTTTCATAACATGAATAGTTGCAGTAGGAACATGAAAAAGGTTTTTTTCCAGAATGCATACGCATGTGCCTGTATAAATTTCCTGTTTTAGAACATGAATAGTTGCAGTGCGGACACGAGAAAGGCTTTTCTCCAGTATGTGTGCGCATGTGCGGTGCCAACGCTGACTTGCGTGAGCAGGAGTAATTGCAATAGGAACATGAGAATGGTTTTTTCCCAAGATGCGTCTTCAGGTCATTTATTAAGTCTGAAAAAGATGACGGAAAAAGCTTAGTAAGTAGATATCTAAAGTAGAAACACAAATAAATAAAATAAAGTAATTTAGAAAAACCAAAAACGATTTTACCTGCAGTTTGGGTAATGCTTTCAGAGCGCTCTAAGCATTCCTTTTTAATATCCGGCAGATCTATGTCTGTTTCCATATAAGGAATTCCCCATTTATCTTCTTCTCGGGGTCCTGCTTCTGTCTTGATGGGAACAGTCTCTACATTAATGTTACCTGAATAACAAATCAACAATACATTAAAATATAAATAAGTTTTGAGTAAAACATTAAAAAAAGGCTCATCGGTGCCAATTTTTAATGTTAGCGTTAGTTTGTGAACTATGAACCAAAAAACTTATTTCCCGAAACATGTGTGTAGGTCCTGAGTTTGGTCTAATTTAAAAAATATTTAACAAATTGCCTTAAAAATCTATTTTATTATTTAGTTTCCAAGTTTCTGATGGACGCAAATTCAGGACGAAAAAATATAAATTTCGTTTGAACGTCTGATGAATTTTTATATAATTGTTAAACTAACCTCCTGCTACTTACCATAACTAAGCCAAAGGGTGTAATATTTCAATTATATAAAAAAAAAACATAACGCAATGCCAAATTAAAAGATTTTTATACTTGTCCCTTTCAGAAACACTTCCATATAATTTTTTTTAACCCAACACCGCACAGGAGTCGCCGAGGAAAATAATTTCTTTCAGTCTTTGAGAATTCTCCGTGGAGGGTTTTTTTATGGAAGGAAAGAAATAGGTATGAGGGGTTTGCTTTTATTTAGTTTTACGCCCACCCAGACTTATAAGACGGACTTTAAGAGTGACTTTAGTGAGCTAGGTATATTCTGTTCTTAAAGTATGATATAGCAGTATACTGGTAAACTGAATATAAAACAATATTAGGAAAACATGTAACAGTAACATAAAATTATACAGAAACTAGAACAATACTACATTTTTTTTATAAAAAAAACAAACATTCCCGGGTTACGAATAACCTGATAATATTTGAAAATCTCCCACTACCACCACAGTAAGCTGAAAATATTTGTTTGTGTTGTGATGGAGGACTTAGCCAGCCGAGGAATTGAACACACTACGCCTGGGACCCAAACGCGATGGCAACTCGACCACCGACCGGTCTAAAGGTCTACATATAAGACAAATCACTAAAACTACATTACCAACGATACTAGAATTTGTAGTATTCAACAAATTACTCGTATAGATTATGCTTGATTCCATAAATGGAGTCAACAAATATATCAATAGTACGCCAAAACTTGTTGCCCAGATCATGCATCATGCTCAGTGCGTTGGTTGTGTATGTATTACACAAGAATGTTACATTTTGTGTTGTGTTCGATGGCAGAACTGTCAACTAAGTTTTTAATGACCCTGTGTAACAGTGTTATAAGATGTAATCGATTCATCAAACTGACATAATTAATATATTCAATTGTAATTTTACCTGCGCCTTCTTCCTGGGACCCTGGCTCCGTCTTGATGGAAACACTCTCTAAGTTGGGGAGATCCATGGCACTGTCGTAATATCGTCCTGTTAGATAATTTTTTACATGTTAGATATTTGGTCTTGGTTCAAAATAAAGTCTACAACAAAACAAATGTAATTATTCCAATACTAGTGGACCCCGCAAGGCTTCCATATTGCTTATGTCTTCCTCGGGCATCTCCGACTTCTTCCACCATTCACTACTGTATACCACAATGATATTTTTTTTAAACTACATTACATCGAGTTTAATTCAACTCTGTATATCATTCCGACGCAGAGATATTGCTTTGATATTCCTCGGGCGTCCCCGACTTCTCCTGCCATTCAAACCACTCGCAAAAACACGCAAACAGACACTAATAATAACAACCTTTGAATTTTTCAGCCATGTCGGTCAACCACTTTTCAAGTTTTCAAGGTTGAATTTTTATATATAAAGTATATTGGTTATAAAGGAACTTCAAATAGATCATTGATGGAAAAAGTTTGGATTAAATAAAATAAGGTTTAATCTAATATTAAAACTAACATTACCAAAAAAAACTCTATAACTGTTATTATTATAGTTATTATTATATCCTGAAGAAGCTTGGTCGAAGTGAAACCGGTCGATATATGAAATAATAAATTCGTGGTTAAATACAAAGTGTTTGTGTTTTATTTTATAATATCAAAAATAATTGCCGATAAGTAAACAATCAGTTATTCGAATATTAACGAGATAACTATTAAAATGCATTATTTTTAATTTCCGGTGACTGAAAAACCTCATTTAAATTGTTAAACAAACTGAAAAGAAGTATTTTAAAACAATTAGTATTAATATCTCCAATAATTCTGGATATTTACTGAAAACATAAAGGTTATGGAAAAATTAACAACTAACCTATGATGTATTTTTAATTAATAATAATACAATTTTTTTGTATTTACTAGTGAAATCTTATTTCTGCGCTTAAACTAGAGTTTGCCGAGTAATAAAATCATTTTCTCATCACACACGAGAACATTTTAACACATTTCAATGGAATTACTTAGTTTCATAGACATATGAATATTAGTAGACCTGCCCTAAGTGATTAAAAGCGTATTATCCCCACTCCCCATACCGGTTCCATTGGAGCCGGCTGGGCTCGCGTATGGCCTCAAGTGAAATTTGAAAACGCGAGGTCATCATTCTTGTGCGAGCTATGGTCGAGGCATCATCGGTTAATTTTACGAAATAACACGGCAAAATGTTGACTTGTGATATGAAAACTTGTAAAAATAGATGTGAAAAAGAGAATAAACCCAATTGTCGTATTACATTCCATAAGTAAGCATTATTTTACTTTATTTTAAGATTATTCACACCGTATTATATGGATCAGTTTTAGAAACATATACTATCACATCACAATGTAGCGATTCTCAAGTGTGCTCATCGTTGTTTACTGGGGTAGGTAAATTATGAAACATTTGTAAAAGTGTCTTAACTAAATACTCTGAAACTAACTACGACTCTGAAAATAGAAGATATTTACTTTGGCGAATTTGGACTTCGCAAATTAGTTCATAACGTGGCAAGTAATTTGCGCTCCCATGTAAAAATGTCTATTCATTCAAAAGCAGATTTTACTTTTAAGAAGTAAATGGTGATATTATAATGCGAGATGCCTATTTACTGTCAGATTGATTTATTGACGAATCACAGTCAGCTTAACCCCCTTCGTTCTTCAAAAGTTGATTTTACCCCTCGCCATTATCTTCTCGTCTATTAATTCCTATGTCTGTGCTTAGTTTAGTTTATTACTCAAGCTACGAAATCGAAAGCTATACAATTAGTTGTCTTGTTTTTGGTTTGCCAACTTGATTTCTACAGCGCATACATATTGAAACGTCATTGCAACTTACCTTACATAAAACAACCAAATGAATTCAACACCCAGTTCATCATAATATTATCATTATGTAAAAGAAATAAGGAGCGCACTGGCCGAGAAACGCACGTCATTGTAAATGTCAGTTTAAATCATTATCCATAGATAAAATTCTTTATAGAGAGGAATTTAACGTTTAGAAAAGTATCTGGGTAGGTACTTTCTATCCCTTAAAATCCTTTTAGAGTTCTATATTATATTATTATCTTTCAACACAACGAAAAATAAGTATTGCTTTTATTTCACAACTTAATTATAAGTAAAATAATATAAGGTTATATGTTCCGTCACGCCGATTTGCTTTTGACAGGCCGTGTGCTGACAAATAGTATGGACAGAATTTGAACTGTACAGTTTGAATTCACAAACGTCAACTATAATCACGGAGTGCCGTGAGACGTACAATCGCATCGAAACGTTCGTCTTGTCAAAACCAATGTGTACTCTCGCCGGTTATATATCTTAATAATCCCTTAAACGTATTTTATCGCAACTATCGCAATCCAATTCAACATAACGAGTGCTACCGTACAACGATCACCGTTCCAGATTAGACACATTATTCTCGAGATGCAGATTTCGTTCGCCACCCGGTAAGCTGACTGTGAATTAACCTTACAAATTGTGTTATCGAATTAGCCTGTCATGAGCCATAGGCTTTATCCATGCTTTGTCTGTGGGAATATCCCTTAAGAATAGAGCTATCCCAACCCTTGTTCGTTCTTCGAACAGTTATAGGTATTTGCGTAACGTTGCAGAGTTGAAAATACTTCAGTATCGCGATCAAATGTTTAGTTTATTTTTCAGCGCTTTTAAAAAACCGGTTACAAAATACTCAAAAGAATTTTATACCTATCTGGTGACTGGGGACAGAAAGTAAGAAATACTCAGTCCCAGTGTGATTTTGGAACCAGGTATTTAAGAGATTTCTTACAAGTTCAAAGTATCGCATGAAAATACCCGGTTCTTTTACTGGGTACTATGCCTGGTAGGATGGATCGCTGGCTTACCTTTAGCGATCGGTGCCGATAGTTTATCCGACTCCAAATTATAAATGAGAACTTCGTTTGAAATAAATTGAACGTTAATTTTCATTTAAATTTACACACGAATCAATTTTAAACTTGAGGATGATTAGGGAATTAGGACGAACTGTCAACGAAGGCGTATAGATCCAGAATAATATCCGCTAAATATTGCTCGCGACAAACAGGAATATTCCGCATAAAATATGTTTAGTTCTTATTCCCTACAGTACAATAAATACGTCTCTCCTGTAGTCAAGACCCCAGCTTACCCCACAGCTGAGAAGGCATCAACTAATTTATTATGATACAAGGTTGTGATGACTAACATTGCTATTGCTTTGGAGCGGGCATTTGGCTCTGCCACACGAACGCTTCGGAGCGGCGGTACCACGCGTCATTTATCACCCGTGTTGCTATAAATCTCATTATGTGCAGCGGCGCCTTGCATTTGTTTATATTTACACATAACTACAATGATTATTATTATTCCTAGATGTGGGGAGGCTCGGGCAATCCCACACGTTTTATATAGATAAACACATTGATTGTACAATAGATCTGTGAATATAAAGATTTTTTTTTGTACAATAAAGTCAGAAAAAAACATAAAATAAAACAATAATTTTGTGGATAAAGCAAATTCTTAAGACATACAAGAGATACACAATAATTGCGTGAATACAATGAACTTTACAAGATTCAGGAAAATCCGGAAATAAATAAAATAAATTAGCAATTAAGAACAACTATAAAAGGCGATGTCTTGAGTAAGATTGGGCCTAGCGCACAAAATAGTTTATAAGGTTTTTAGTTTGGATTATTTACGTAATTTATCAATTACAAAATCCAAAATGGTTGCAAAGGAATCATTTTATAAGGGAAATTTTTATATTTCAATAAAAATTTCTCTCATCTTTTTTCGCATCTCTCCCGACGTAAATAAACGTTTCTTGTTGTGTTAAAACAAAACGAAGTGTAGTTTCCATAAAAGTGCCTATTAAAATACGTCAAGTAAATATTTACCGTTGCTAGCTGCAAGTAAACAAATAAACATAATATGTTTCGATTGAAATATTTCGATCGTGTAAATGTTTCGATCATTGCCATCACTAACTTGAAGTCTAAGATGTCAATCGAGTATTTGGTATATCTATGGAATTTTTATTTTCTTCTTTGTCGCGCAGAAACATGCACTGCAATAATTGTGTTCATTATATCTAATTATTGGGTTAATTTGTTGACTATTTGAGATCGTTTCAATGACCATTGTCTTATTATTCGGCATTTTTATAGAAGAGTTTTCAAAATTCCAGAGTTTCTACTTTTCTAGTGACGTTTTTCAACACCTTGTACGTATGTAGGTTCATGCTATATTTACAAAGAAACATTAAAACTCCTCAATTAATGCTTCTGTATTGTAACAATATATCTCTTGATACTTGATTGACGCTATATATAGACAGCTTCCAACACCAACCAGTTTAACTTGTTACAGACGAGAGTACATGCGTTTGTTCTCATTTGATTTACGGCCGCTATCACAAATTTAAACCAAGTGAAAAGTTAGTTCAATTAATCTTGACCCTGAGCGGTTATTTCATTAACAAGACTATGTTATTTTGTCATGCATTTACAATCAATCGCTCTTACTAATAATCCATGCACGTCAGTTTCCCCGTGAATGACTTGATTGTGTTGATTTGTCATTTGTGATTAAAATCATTTCTGTTTTTATAATAATTTCTATTCTAATGATCAATTCACTATTATATTAGTATAATTCAATATATGTAATTGTTTTTGTGTTTTTTCTCGTTAGTTTTAATCAATTAGTAATGTCATATTATGAATATAGTTTCTGGTCGGACTTATTATGTTTTACCATCTGAATTTAATAATGTTTCGTTGAAAGTGATCTTTTTTAATACCATAAATGCCTTATGTATGTGTAGGTAAATAAAAAGTTTAAAAAAACATGGTGTACATGGTTTCTACATTTTTTTAGTTATTTTCTGGGAATTATTACAATTTTTTTTAACATTATGAACGAGATAAAAAACTGATGTAACAATCATGTCAATATGTTTATGAAAACCATTATTTTTCAACTTTTTCTTCGATGAAATTAGGTATATTTCTAATATAAATATCTTAAAGGTTATTTTTATTGATTTATAAAATGGTATTTGTTTTTACCACACTTTTAAAATTAAGAAATGTATAAAAAATTTATATACCTTAGAAAAATTCCGAAATTCGATGAGAATTTTTTATAATTTCTAGTTTATGCAACAGATAAACAACAGAAAAGCAACCCTCTTTGACTGGATAAGCAATGTATATTTTATGTATCTTTCCATTAACAATTTTATGTTAGTTTCTATTTTACTTTTCAATTAGTAAGAATTTCTCTAAAACGGTCGTTAATCAATTAAATAATTTTTTAACACGTTCTTTAGTAAAGTTGTTTGTCAACAATATTCATAAAGAAGTGTGTTTCTTATTTAAAATATGTATAATATATTTACATTTAACATGTTAAAATGTGCTTCATATATGAGACAACTGATTCCACTCACGTAAAACTAAACAAGATTGATTCACTTTAACTGAAAGTATAACCTTGAACGATAATATTTTTGTTTGTTATATCTGTGAAGCAAACATTGCGATTGTTTCTGTCAATTCTTTAACTGAGCGAAGCCTCTTCTGTCATTTTGTTAAAAACGGCCGTTCATTGCCTATGCGTACAGTTAATATTTAAATGATATTGAAAATTTCACTTCTGTGGAAATATCACATCTTCGGCGTTTTACGACCAAGGGTTAAGGCGATGCACTCCGTCGTGTAATATGTTAAATTGAGCCGCTATCAATAACAACCACTATTTAGATGGCGATAAGGTTTAAATTCCTGCTTAACACCATCCGTCTGTTTTCATTTATGCAAGAAAAAAACATGGCCAAAAAGTGCCTTTTATTTTATTTTGTGGATGTTCAGGCATAAATTTTTTTTTTTCGATCATTTTATAGATGACTTAATTTTCCACATTATACAATAAAATCATAACCGAAAATGGGTTCGTAAGTAGGAGATTTTGAACTTTAAAGCAGTTTTCATAGGCCTTATACATTATTTTATTCTGGGCTTATAAAAAGACTTATCTAAAAAATACTCGATTATTTCAAAGGCCAAGATGTATTATACTCGCAGTATGTAATTTAAGCATCTGAAACATTTCTAGGCGACAAAATTTTCAAACCAAAAACACATGATTTTGCATTACTACGCATGGCATCGCCTTTAAGTTTTTTCTAACAGTGAAATTGAGGCTTTTTTATAACCAATTAAATTAATAAATGTGTACAGGTATACATTATTTTGAGCTGAGATCAATAATTACCTTCACGTAACAGGAAGCTATCACGACAGTGCCATGGATCTTCCCGTCTCAGAGAGTGTTTCCATCAAGACGAAGCCAGGGTTCCAGGAAGAAGGCGCAGGTGAAATGCCGTATACGGATTTACACATTGACTTTCCGGAGGTGAAGAAGGAATGTTTGAAGTATGCTGAGGGTGTTCAGCCTACTAGTAAGTTGTAATAGGTATATCAAATTTACAAAGGTGTTTCAGATGGACGCAGTCCTCCATGTTTTATCACTCAAACAAATAATTTCTATTCCAAAAACTCTTTTCGATTTTTAGATAATGCATGTGACATGAATCTTTGTTCTCCGATAAATACGTATTGCAATGATTAAAAAAAACAGTATTTGATTAACTCACTAGGAACGTCTAACGTCTACTTTCGACCGCAGGGAACTAAAAATCGAAATAAAATAATAAACAAAATCGAACGATGACTCATATTTGAACAACAAAAGTAAACGGGCTTCAAACGTTCGTTGCTCACATAAAAACTTGATCAACTCTGTTGAATGTGTGGTCACACTTGTCGATTAGTTTTAAAGTGTCATTCAACACAGTGTTGATTTACTAAAATCACCCTGTCTGATATGGTAAAAAGTTCCGTTCGCAATTTGAGAAAAATTTATGAAATTTTTTATTTATTATTTTTATATAAAACAACAAAAACGTGAGGTTACTTTAATGTTTACAATACGTTTGTATTTTAAAATATGTCTTATCTGTATACGGATACACAAATGGACCTCCAGGATGTAAAGAACGAATGTTAGCAATACGCCAAGGGTGTTCAACTAGTAAGTTCCATTGCGTATTTCACAAGGGTGTCTCACCGCGATTTGTATCTCTAGAATAATCAATACTCATTCCTCCTGATGATCATATTGATATTTTTTCTGTATTACTTTATATATTTTTTTTTATTTGTTTTTGAAACTTTCTTAAGTAACTGTAATATTTTTAATCAAATATTTATACTGATATTATTAAAAATTTGTTTACAATATTATTAATTACAGTCTTGCTTGTTGCCTAGCGTAGAGGACACTATGCACTAAATGACTACAAAGATTGTAGTTGGGGAAGTTCAGTTCAGCATATATAAAAGAAAAGAAAAAATATTTAATTTTTACAATTCCTATTTGCTTATTAAATGCTTCTAAAAAAAGCGTTTCCCGCCGTTGTTGCCTAACTGTTGATAATTAAATAAATATAAATAAACATCAACAACCAGTGGCGGTTTTCTTTAAGGATCAATTTGCAGTGAACTCATATACAGTAACAATGACGAAGAAGATAACATGAATTACGCGCATTTTGATCAGTGCTCCACATAATCTATTTACTCTTTAAAATCCGTCCATAGGAGCAAAATACAGAACGCACCTATGGACAGATAATACCTAAATTTGTGTGCATTGGCACTTATTGAAAAAATACTGTTGGTGTATCACTTTTTTTTACATTTATATGCATATTTGATGCATTTGCAAATATTTAATTGATTTATTTTTCCTCTTAATAAACTTCAACACGGAATTACAATAATTGTAGACCCCGTTCGTCGCGTACAGAATTTGGGTAATGTTGATATTTATTTCGCATCATCCACTAAATATGAATATATATAATCTATAATATGTACACACACTGTCGTGACAACACTATACCTGTGATCTAGGCGGATTGGACCTTACTTCAAGCAATCCAGCAAAACATTTCTATCGGCATATTACGAGTATTTACAATGGTGTTCCAAATTCTTGAATAGTATAAAATTAAGGTTTTTATTTCTTTTCTACCATTTGTCCATCTTGCGTTGTAAATTTAGTTAATATGTTGTGCAAATGTATATGTTGTTTAATATTGAAACAGTTTCGCGACCATCCCACATCCCAAAGTCCTATTCAAATTATCATTTTATTTTGTTCGTTTCCCTTCCTAGAAGTCTTACCCAAGAAAAATACACATTTGTCATTTGTTGTTGTGAGTGCATGTTATTTCGGCATTAATCTCGGGAAAGGCCATTTAAATAGTGCTAATTTCGTCCCCAAGTTCAAAGTGTGGTGAATTTTAAACAGAGTCGTGCGGTGAAAATATAACATTAATGTTAATTATATAAGGTGTACACCTATAAACTGTTATTGTATGGAATAATCAAGAAACCAACATCATCGCCATTTAAAGGTTTCCTTTCCTTTTTCCTCTTATTCCTTGTGATAATAACACGACTGACAATATATATTTTTTCATTTACAAACATTTCATTTTAAATTTCATTGGGGCATCAATCAGATGTTCTTTATCTTTAAAAAAAGTGTTTAGTAGCGCGTGAAAATCAAAGAAATAATCTCTCATTCGTCCATCGTTCGGAATGACCTCGAACCGCCACTGACAACAACAAAATATGATGATTATTTGATTGTATACTATTGTAATGATTTTTTACACGAGTAAAATGTTACCTCTAAGAATGTCAGGAGCTTAGTTGAACAATGTTACATTTTCCAACAATAAACACGAGTAAACATAAAACTACCACCAAAGACCGTAATATTTAAATTAATATTCTGCAAATTTTTACTAATTATCAATTACTGTGTCGTTATTCCAGATAGCCTCAATGTGGAGATTTTTCCAATCAAGACAGAACTAGGACATCGAAAAGCTGGAGAGGGAACTCTTTATACGGAAATTGACATAGATCTGCCGGATATTAAAAAGGAATGCTTAGAGCACTCTGAAAGAATTACCCAAACTGCAGGTAAATTCTATTTGTCTATCTGAATTCCTTTTATATTTTTTCAGCCACCATTACAGATTTATTGAGATTTATCCACTTTGTTTTTCAGACTTAATAATGGACAAGAAGACGCGTCCTGGTGAAAAATCCTTCTCGTGTTCCCACTGTTTCTTCTCATGCTCACGCAAGTTAACGTTAGCGCTGCACTTACAACGCATCCATTCTGGAGATAAACCTTATTCATGTTCCTACTGCAACTTTTCATGCTCTCGAAAGTATAATTTAAAACTTCACGTCCATTCCCATACTGGAGAAAAACCGTTTTCTTGTTTTGACTGCAACATTTCATTTTCTCAAAGGGGGCATTTAAAACGTCACATGCTTACACATACTGGAGAAAAACCTTTCTCGTGTTCCGAATGCAGCTATACATCTTCTCGAAAGGGAATTTTAAAACTTCACATGCTTACCCATACTGGAGAAAAACTTCATTCGTGTTCCTGCTGCAGCTATTCATTTTCTCAAAAAGTACATTTAACGCGTCACATGCTTACACATACTGGAGAAAAACCTTTCTCGTGTTCCGAATGCAGCTATTCTTCTTCTCGAAAGGGAACATTAGAACGTCACATGCTAACCCATACTGGAGAAAAACCGTATTCATGTTCTAAATGCAGCTATTTATGTTCTCAAAAAAATGCTTTAGAACTTCACATGTTTACCCATTCCGGGGAAAAACGCTTTTCATGTTCCTTCTGCAAATATTCATGTTCTCAAAAGGTAACTTTAAAACGTCACTTGCTTCTCCATACTGAACAAAAACCTTATTCATGCAAATAATTAGATAGAAATCTTGTCTTCTTTGAAGAAAAAAACTGAAGACTGAAAAAAAAATCCATTAACTATCAATGAATTGAATCAGAAATTTAGATTTAATTATATCATGTAAAGGAACTTATTGCAATCAAACATGTTCTGTACTTTGTCTACTTATCCCATTTTGTAAAACAAAAAAATCTTTATTTACTTGTACCGTAAATAAATAATAAAAATATATTAATACCATTTCTAACTTTCTAATTTTTACCTAAGTAATACTGAGAAGGGTCTTAAGATCAACGGAGTTGTCATTAATAACATAAGATACGCAGATGATACTGTATTACTAGCTGACTGTATCGATGACCTCCTAGACCTATTAAATCTTGTTAATAATGCTGGTGAGCAACTGGGCCTAACAATCAACGTCAATAAAACAAAATGGATGACATTTGGACGACTAGATCACTCTGAATCAGTGATACAGTTAAATGGTTGCAATGTCGAAAAGGTCGAAAGATTTAGATACCTCGGCAGTATTCTCACGGAGACTCTTGACCCAGATGTACAGGTTAGGTGCAGAATTGAAGCAGCAAGAACTGCGTTAATTAAAATGAAATCCCTCTTCTGCAATGATAATATCAGCTTAAAACTAAGGCAGAGAATGCTAAAATGTTATGTGTGGTCGGTCTTGTTGTATGGATGTGAAACATGGACCTTGAAAGTAAATACCATGAACAGGTTAGAGGCTTTGAAATGTGGCTTCACCGGAGAATACTCAAAGTCCCATGGACCGACATGATCACCAATACAGAAATTCTCAGGCGGGCTAGAGCAGAGAGATAACTGCTTAGATTAATAAAAATCAGGAAAATTTCATATCTGGGCATGTACTTCGAGGGGAGAAGTATCACTTGCTCCAGTTAATATCGAAAGGCAAGATAGAAGGTCGCAGAGGGCCTGGTAGGAGACAAATGTCTTGGCTGCGAAATATACGAGAGTGGACCGGCATTAGAAGTGTGGAGGAGCTATTCCGGGCAACCCAAGACAAAGAGACATTTTCTAGAGTGATCGCCAACGTCGGGGGGACCTGATACGGCACATAAAGAAGAAGAAGAATACCATTTCTACTAATTTAAGCTTACCATTCCTAATGGTTTCACCAGTAGGTGCTGTACAGCACTTACCATTTATTATTGTTTCACTAGAAGGTGCTGTACAATACTTACCATTCGTAATACTTTCACCACCAGGTGTTGTTCAGTACTTTTCCAAATTTGCCCCTAATTAGGTTTTATCTTATCCTATTCACAATAATGCAAGATATTGCTATTTTTTTTAAATCAGATGGAAATTTTGCCAGTGAACTTGGAGCGAAGTTTATAATACTAGTATTGAAGACAATTTGCCTCTTTGGCGTAATATTATAGCACGAAATGCTGAAGTAAAAACATTTTCCAAACACAAAACACCCCTAAAGTCGTGATTATATTTATTTTATATAGTTTAACAGTTCAATAAGGCTTGTTATGGTCACCATTGAAAGGATAAAGTTTTGTTGTGTTATGTTTATTCTTCCACGCCCTCCTCTCCCCCTCTCAACTTAACTACCTTCAGCCCCACAACTTATCCCAATTGGGGATCGCAAAGTCTCACTGGCTCCAGACGGTTGGCAGCAGTTGGTACTCTTGTGCAATTACACACATAAACAAATAACCATAATGTTGCATTGCTCAGCTTCTTGGCAAATAAATTATTTTCCATAATAAAACCTCTAGATGCCAGATATTTAACTGTGATAACGAGGTTCACAAAATAGGATATTCCTATGGTTGAAATAATGAAAATCTCCGCCATACTTAAAAATTAAGTTTTGAGACTTCGCTCGTTTTTTCCATGCAAAACCTCTATGGCTTCAAGAGCACCTTATCAACCGTTATTACCATTTACGCAATCAAATTTACAATAGCCTAAGACTACAAAAAATACCATTCATGGCCTAGCATCTATTATCAAGGCGTTTGATCTATCTCTCGCCAAACGTTATGGGAAGATATTACAAAGCGAAACGTCCCAGCATCCGTTGTTAATATGCTGGATATTTCATATGTACGGCAGAAAAATTACATTCAATGGCAGGAGCTTCTTCAAGACCCCGATTCCTTGAAGGCGAAGTCTGACAAAGGAGTAATATGTCTCCCAACTTATTTAATGTTTACTTTAACAACCTCCTACAAGAGTTCACGCATTGGTTGCCACATCTGCGGACAAGGCAGTGATAATATTAGCACAGCAGATGGCATGAAGACTTTATGTACAATGCTAAAAAGTCAATCATCGTGGTTTTCGAACACAAAAAGGAGCCACTAATTCCACTAATCTGTTTAGAAGGAAAGGAACTAATTGTGGCATCACATATTAAATTCCTGGGACATATCCTCACAGCCTCAAGGTGGTTTTATCACTTCATACCTCCGACACACTGACCCCAAGATTCAAACCCAACCTCATACCTTTTTCCTTCTCTGAACTACTTTCCTTTAAAAAGACCCTCCACGCAGCATCCCCAAAGATGAAATAGGCCCTATTTTCTATTTTCCCTAAGGGAAATTATTTTCCTCAGAGCTTCACGTGTTTAACTTTAAAACTTTAAAACAAAAAAAAAAAACTTAAGAACTTGAAAACTGTACAAAGTGTTTATTTTGTTATTTTTGAATCGATGGCAACTTATGGCATTATTGGATGAGTAAATAGTACAGCATCCAATATGTTCTCCCTTCTAGTGACCATGTAGCGTAGGTATATAAAAATAAGGTTCCAGTTAATAAGAATCCAGTTAAAAAATGGCAATTTCGGAATATCCAAATATATCTTTATTCTTTATGTTTGGAAGTTAACAATTTATAAAGAATTCTTAATATGCAAGATTGTACAAAAGGTCTAGCGTATTCGAAATTGCTGCAAATGGTTCGATGCTGAATGCCTCAAGAAGGAAAGGGAAATTCGAAAATTTGAGAGGTTTTACAGACGAAACCCGACTTTCAGCAATCGGCAACTTTGGATTGTGAAGCAAAATGCTTGCAAGGAAGACGAAACGCAGAAAAAATCTAAATTTTGGTTTGAGCAAATTGAGTCAGAAAAGGACCCTCGAAAACTGTGGCAAAATAAAAAGACATTGTCTTGTTCTTAATATTATATCATTTAAAATATGTATTATGTAAAAGCCCATTAGGGCGTTTGATAGGCTGTGTATTGTGTATGCTAAGGGTAAAAATATGTTTAAAATTAATTTCAAGATTGGTACGTATTGGCTGATATAATTATTTCGTAAGCAGCATTTTTTATTTTATTTTGACAACATATATTATCCTTATTACTATTATTCACTCCCACTACAATGTATCTAGTACCAAGTGACCATAAAAGTAACATCGAGTCATGGACTTAAAAAGCCCTGAACGGAACTATTCGAGTACAATTTGACGCCGCGGGGTGAAAAGGATGATGTTTTGATAAATGCCAGAACGTTCTTAAATTTTTCAATGATATGTCCATTTTATTGTCTCATCGAATACCGAAAAAAATCATAAGCCGTTATATTACAATTTCCCTCACAGAAGATCTCACCATAATGCTCCGTCCGGTGCATTTTAGGACCATGATGGGACAATGTATCGAGCTAACGCTGCATAGAAACATGGAAAAGGTAGACAGTGACATTGTGATTCGAGTGGTAAAATAAAATCTAGGTGGGTACTTTTTTTTTAAATCCCACCTCCATAAATTCATTTATCTGTGCATAACGGCCCACACGCAGTGTTGCCAATTCAGCTCCTTTAGAGCTAGATCTGGCTCTAAATCGACGTCGTCAGCTCCAAAAAAAGTAATTTAGCTTCTTAGCTCGTTTTTCAGATTTTTCAGCTCTTATTCACGTGAAATAATATTAAAAAAAATTATATATGCAATAATATTCCAAAATAACGAGGACTTCCCAAAAAAGGAGATTCTCCGAACTCCTGCACAAGTAAACAGCTACTAAAAATAGCGCCGTTTACACGCACACTTCGGAGCGACCGAGTCCCGCGACACTTCAGGTCAAACGAGAGAGAATTCAAAAGCAGGTGCACTCAGCTCGTTGTTTCACTGATTAAGCAACTTAAGCAAAGACTACCGGAAAATTATGAAGTTTTACGGAAAATAGATCAGTTGTCAGTTTCGAACACTTAAAAACAGCTGAAAGAAAGCATCGCACCTCTGATGAACGGAATGGGCATTTCTGCAGACATTATTGCAAAAGCCGAAGTCCAATGGTTCAAGATCTCTCTAATACCCTGGAGAAGCACATCAAGCACAGTCAAGTTTTGGGCTGAGGTTCTAAAGTATCGTGATGCCGCTGATGAAAATCCTTTCCACGAAATCAGCTCTTTCGCAGTTTCGGTACTTGCTCTGCCGTGGTCAAACGGAGAAGTGGAACGAGTTTTTAGCCAGTTAAATATAGTCAAAAATAAAACTACAAATAGACTTGGCAATGACATGGTTAATTCGATTTTAACAATTCGATCGGGGCTCAGGCGACACAACAAATGTTGCGAGGATTATGAAATGGCTGTATATGAAAAAAATCCTGATGAAGCCGGTCCTAGCAGTGCGATGGTACAGGAACTGGAACCGGATGACTGCTTAGATTTTTTAGAGGACTAGTCGCTGCCTAACAAAAAAAAAATATAAAAAAAACAATAAAAATATCCTGAAGACATCGATATTATCAAAAATAATTGTGTTTTGAAAATTATAAAAACAAACAAGTGTATTGTTGAGTGTTTGTTATGAGTTGTTCAAAAGCAGCCAAAAAGAAGGACAAAGGGTAAGTTTTTTTTTGTCAAAAATTCTGCAGTCCGCCCCCGAATTTTTCTTCTCTGAAATTCTCTAACAACCCCCCCCCCCCCATGCTTTATGTCACTTTCAAAATTTTAGCTCCTTTTTGGCTCTTTTTTGGGTTTCGCCTAGCTCTACTTTAAAATTTGAGTTGGCAACACTGTCCCACACGCGCATTGTGAGTGGTTTATTTATGCTCCCATTCTATCCATCATAATCTCAGGGCCAGTGTCTGTTTCTTCTACATGTATTGAAGTAAATTTGCTATTTCGGCTGATTCCAGACAACTTGTTGGTTGTGTTATATGTACATAAGTAAGATTAGTTGTTTGTTTTCTGTAACATTTATGTTTTCTCCCAAGGCTTCACAATCCACATTGATGGTTCAATCAATTTAGTAGACGTCTTACCAACTATTTAGTTAGTTTGTGGCCGCTGACTCCATTCTTCCCCTAGCGGCAAAAGGAAATGACATAGGTATTTAAGGATATATTAGACGTTTGGATAACTGATGACTGCTTGTGATTAGATATTCAACTTGAAGCGATTACCGCACTGTGTATTTTGAGAAACGTTTGATTCCTACGCCGTTGTCAGTAAGCCTCTTTAGCAAATACATTCTCCAAGAAATGTTTTCCATTTGGCGTAAGTTCAGTAAGACTGCGAAGTTGAGCGTGTGGACTTGTTGTGGTTAATTGTAGCTCAATTGTCACTAAGGCCGCTGTCCCACGGCCCGATAAGGAATCGACATTAACAGAGTGCATTGAGACCCTGCGCAGAAAGGTAAAGTTGCCTAGTGTTTTTTTATCGCAGCCATTGTGGGAATTTTATAGGCAGGGTCTTAACCTCTTTCGGCCATTTGTTAAATTACTGTCGACCGTAACGATTTATTTAAATAACTAAAGGCCTCTGTTCATTTTAATTAACAATACAAAAATCACAAACCTTCGCTTCATGAAAATCTCGCGCCTTAGCACCTCTGCTCACTTTACTGTTCTGTTCCAGATCTGATTAATCGTTGTTTGAGACAAATATCCACGTATCAAAAATCTTCCTAATTTAGTTAAATAACTAAGTTGGTTAGTTATGGCTTTTCCTAACCCAGCTAGCCTTTCTGTCAAGATGGAACCAGGTACTCACGGGGAAGACGAATATGAAAAGGCATGTATGGAGATTGAGATCGACCAGAAGTATGTTAAAGAAGAATTTTTGGAACACACAGAGAAGATTGGTCACATAACTGGTAAGCTCTAAATTCAAATAATAATCAAAGTAACTTAGAATTAGTTACGGAATATGTCTATCTTGGTGTTACAGCAGATTGCTTTTTCAAATGGGACAAACATATTAAAAAAACCTGTAAAAGGCTCAGATCAATTGCTGGCAGAATGTACACATTAAATTTGTTTTTATCAATTGAAACACTTAAAATAATTTATATGTCAATGGCAGAATCTATTATAAGATATGGATTAACTATACGGGGAAATACTACTATAACCAATCTGAAACAAGTCCAAGTTGTACAAAACGCAATTGTAAAATTACTAGTCGTCCCTAATATTTTTAAACAGAGACATAATACACCGTTGCTGTTTCAGAGTGCCAAAATTTTACCTATTAAGGCAAAAAATCATAATTCAGTATATATTTACCCCGCAGCATAAAGAAAAATTAGAACATAAATACTGTACTAGATTCACGCGCAATGACGGGTTAATAGATCCAAAGTTTAATAATAAATACGGACAGAGAACGTTTGAATACAACATACCGAAGATATTTAATTTATTACCTGACACTATAAAGCAATGTAAGTCTATGAATAAGGTTAAATATATGGTGAAAAATTGGCCATCGGAAATTTTTTTTTACTTTAATATGTATGAAAAAAATTTGATTCTGTAGATATAAGATGTAAATTATAACTTATAAAAATGTATATGTAACTAAACTTTAATCACCTGTTGACAAGCCAATTCAATTGGCTTAGCAGGACTTGTTTGTTGATACGTATTAACTATTTATTCAATAAAAAATAAAACAATCGTAGTATTTGGATAAAATCATTATCTTTTCATTTTGGAGTAACTTCTGTAGAAACATGGCTAACTTACCCATAGCCGTCTTTTTGTTCAAATCAATTACTTTTAGATCTTCCCAACCCAGATACTATCAGCGTCAAGATGGAACCTGGGAATGCAGAGGGAGAAGGCGGTGAAATGGCCTTCGTGGAGATACACGTAGATCTCAAGGACGTCAAAAAGAAATGTCTTGGTAAAACCGAAAACATCGGTCACACGGCAGCTGGTAAGCAAAATATTAAAAAATAATTTTTGCTAAACCAGCTTATTTCAGAAAGATTCGACGTTCTTACAAGTTAGCATTGCTCAATTCGACAATTTTTTAGAGCATCGATGTATTTTGTTATTAAACTGTTGCCACTTTAACTGTTGTTAATTAATTCGTACAGCTGTCAGGAGGCGTTCATTAACATTCTATTTTTTTCAGAAACTCATTACTTGGATGAACACAACAAATATGACCAACCTGAAAACAACTCACCAAAGAATATTGGGGAACGTGATCTTGTTCATTCCATTTCTACCTATACCTCGTCCGATCGTTTCAGTTCTCAAGGTCGTCGTGTTGATGAACAACTGCTGGTTAAAAGTGAAGGCAAATCTTTATCAAAGTCATCTTTAAAGAAACACAAGATGACTCTTAATAAAGTTAAACCATTCTCGTGTTTGAACTGCAACTCCTCATTTATAAGGAAGTCCGATTTAAAGAGACACCAGGTGACTCATAGCGGAGTTAAACCATTCTCATGTTCCGACTGCCAATCTTCATTTTCACAAAAGTCGCATTTACGGCAGCACATGCTGACTCACAGTGGAGTTAAAGCATTTTCATGTTCCGACTGCAACTCTTCATTTTCACGAAAGGCATCTTTACGGGTGCACAAGCTTACTCATAGTGGAATCAAACCGTTCTCATGTCACAACTGCAACTCTTCATTTTTACGAAAGTTCCATTTAGAGAGGCACATGCTGACTCATAGTGGAGAGTAAATTTTTCAATGATATGTCCATTTTATTGTCTCATCGAATACCGAAAAAAATCATAAGCCGTTATATTACAATTTCCCTCACAGAAGATCTCACCATAATGCTCCGTCCGGTGCATTTTAGGACCATGATGGGACAATGTATCGAGCTAACGCTGCATAGAAACATGGAAAAGGTAGACAGTGACATTGTGATTCGAGTGGTAAAATAAAATCTAGGTGGGTACTTTTTTTTTAAATCCCACCTCCATAAATTCATTTATCTGTGCATAACGGCCCACACGCAGTGTTGCCAATTCAGCTCCTTTAGAGCTAGATCTGGCTCTAAATCGACGTCGTCAGCTCCAAAAAAAGTAATTTAGCTTCTTAGCTCGTTTTTCAGATTTTTCAGCTCTTATTCACGTGAAATAATATTAAAAAAAATTATATATGCAATAATATTCCAAAATAACGAGGACTTCCCAAAAAAGGAGAT
This sequence comes from Hesperophylax consimilis, assembly GCF_061612785.1. Taxonomy (NCBI): domain Eukaryota; kingdom Metazoa; phylum Arthropoda; class Insecta; order Trichoptera; family Limnephilidae; genus Hesperophylax; species Hesperophylax consimilis. Next base: position 763,775 of record NC_142852.1, read on the forward strand.
TCTCCGAACTCCTGCACAAGTAAACAGCTACTAAAAATAGCGCCGTTTACACGCACACTTCGGAGCGACCGAGTCCCGCGACACTTCAGGTCAAACGAGAGAGAATTCAAAAGCAGGTGCACTCAGCTCGTTGTTTCACTGATTAAGCAACTTAAGCAAAGACTACCGGAAAATTATGAAGTTTTACGGAAAATAGATCAGTTGTCAGTTTCGAACACTTAAAAACAGCTGAAAGAAAGCATCGCACCTCTGATGAACGGAATGGGCATTTCTGCAGACATTATTGCAAAAGCCGAAGTCCAATGGTTCAAGATCTCTCTAATACCCTGGAGAAGCACATCAAGCACAGTCAAGTTTTGGGCTGAGGTTCTAAAGTATCGTGATGCCGCTGATGAAAATCCTTTCCACGAAATCAGCTCTTTCGCAGTTTCGGTACTTGCTCTGCCGTGGTCAAACGGAGAAGTGGAACGAGTTTTTAGCCAGTTAAATATAGTCAAAAATAAAACTACAAATAGACTTGGCAATGACATGGTTAATTCGATTTTAACAATTCGATCGGGGCTCAGGCGACACAACAAATGTTGCGAGGATTATGAAATGGCTGTATATGAAAAAAATCCTGATGAAGCCGGTCCTAGCAGTGCGATGGTACAGGAACTGGAACCGGATGACTGCTTAGATTTTTTAGAGGACTAGTCGCTGCCTAACAAAAAAAAAATATAAAAAAAACAATAAAAATATCCTGAAGACATCGATATTATCAAAAATAATTGTGTTTTGAAAATTATAAAAACAAACAAGTGTATTGTTGAGTGTTTGTTATGAGTTGTTCAAAAGCAGCCAAAAAGAAGGACAAAGGGTAAGTTTTTTTTTGTCAAAAATTCTGCAGTCCGCCCCCGAATTTTTCTTCTCTGAAATTCTCTAACAACCCCCCCCCCCCATGCTTTATGTCACTTTCAAAATTTTAGCTCCTTTTTGGCTCTTTTTTGGGTTTCGCCTAGCTCTACTTTAAAATTTGAGTTGGCAACACTGTCCCACACGCGCATTGTGAGTGGTTTATTTATGCTCCCATTCTATCCATCATAATCTCAGGGCCAGTGTCTGTTTCTTCTACATGTATTGAAGTAAATTTGCTATTTCGGCTGATTCCAGACAACTTGTTGGTTGTGTTATATGTACATAAGTAAGATTAGTTGTTTGTTTTCTGTAACATTTATGTTTTCTCCCAAGGCTTCACAATCCACATTGATGGTTCAATCAATTTAGTAGACGTCTTACCAACTATTTAGTTAGTTTGTGGCCGCTGACTCCATTCTTCCCCTAGCGGCAAAAGGAAATGACATAGGTATTTAAGGATATATTAGACGTTTGGATAACTGATGACTGCTTGTGATTAGATATTCAACTTGAAGCGATTACCGCACTGTGTATTTTGAGAAACGTTTGATTCCTACGCCGTTGTCAGTAAGCCTCTTTAGCAAATACATTCTCCAAGAAATGTTTTCCATTTGGCGTAAGTTCAGTAAGACTGCGAAGTTGAGCGTGTGGACTTGTTGTGGTTAATTGTAGCTCAATTGTCACTAAGGCCGCTGTCCCACGGCCCGATAAGGAATCGACATTAACAGAGTGCATTGAGACCCTGCGCAGAAAGGTAAAGTTGCCTAGTGTTTTTTTATCGCAGCCATTGTGGGAATTTTATAGGCAGGGTCTTAACCTCTTTCGGCCATTTGTTAAATTACTGTCGACCGTAACGATTTATTTAAATAACTAAAGGCCTCTGTTCATTTTAATTAACAATACAAAAATCACAAACCTTCGCTTCATGAAAATCTCGCGCCTTAGCACCTCTGCTCACTTTACTGTTCTGTTCCAGATCTGATTAATCGTTGTTTGAGACAAATATCCACGTATCAAAAATCTTCCTAATTTAGTTAAATAACTAAGTTGGTTAGTTATGGCTTTTCCTAACCCAGCTAGCCTTTCTGTCAAGATGGAACCAGGTACTCACGGGGAAGACGAATATGAAAAGGCATGTATGGAGATTGAGATCGACCAGAAGTATGTTAAAGAAGAATTTTTGGAACACACAGAGAAGATTGGTCACATAACTGGTAAGCTCTAAATTCAAATAATAATCAAAGTAACTTAGAATTAGTTACGGAATATGTCTATCTTGGTGTTACAGCAGATTGCTTTTTCAAATGGGACAAACATATTAAAAAAACCTGTAAAAGGCTCAGATCAATTGCTGGCAGAATGTACACATTAAATTTGTTTTTATCAATTGAAACACTTAAAATAATTTATATGTCAATGGCAGAATCTATTATAAGATATGGATTAACTATACGGGGAAATACTACTATAACCAATCTGAAACAAGTCCAAGTTGTACAAAACGCAATTGTAAAATTACTAGTCGTCCCTAATATTTTTAAACAGAGACATAATACACCGTTGCTGTTTCAGAGTGCCAAAATTTTACCTATTAAGGCAAAAAATCATAATTCAGTATATATTTACCCCGCAGCATAAAGAAAAATTAGAACATAAATACTGTACTAGATTCACGCGCAATGACGGGTTAATAGATCCAAAGTTTAATAATAAATACGGACAGAGAACGTTTGAATACAACATACCGAAGATATTTAATTTATTACCTGACACTATAAAGCAATGTAAGTCTATGAATAAGGTTAAATATATGGTGAAAAATTGGCCATCGGAAATTTTTTTTTACTTTAATATGTATGAAAAAAATTTGATTCTGTAGATATAAGATGTAAATTATAACTTATAAAAATGTATATGTAACTAAACTTTAATCACCTGTTGACAAGCCAATTCAATTGGCTTAGCAGGACTTGTTTGTTGATACGTATTAACTATTTATTCAATAAAAAATAAAACAATCGTAGTATTTGGATAAAATCATTATCTTTTCATTTTGGAGTAACTTCTGTAGAAACATGGCTAACTTACCCATAGCCGTCTTTTTGTTCAAATCAATTACTTTTAGATCTTCCCAACCCAGATACTATCAGCGTCAAGATGGAACCTGGGAATGCAGAGGGAGAAGGCGGTGAAATGGCCTTCGTGGAGATACACGTAGATCTCAAGGACGTCAAAAAGAAATGTCTTGGTAAAACCGAAAACATCGGTCACACGGCAGCTGGTAAGCAAAATATTAAAAAATAATTTTTGCTAAACCAGCTTATTTCAGAAAGATTCGACGTTCTTACAAGTTAGCATTGCTCAATTCGACAATTTTTTAGAGCATCGATGTATTTTGTTATTAAACTGTTGCCACTTTAACTGTTGTTAATTAATTCGTACAGCTGTCAGGAGGCGTTCATTAACATTCTATTTTTTTCAGAAACTCATTACTTGGATGAACACAACAAATATGACCAACCTGAAAACAACTCACCAAAGAATATTGGGGAACGTGATCTTGTTCATTCCATTTCTACCTATACCTCGTCCGATCGTTTCAGTTCTCAAGGTCGTCGTGTTGATGAACAACTGCTGGTTAAAAGTGAAGGCAAATCTTTATCAAAGTCATCTTTAAAGAAACACAAGATGACTCTTAATAAAGTTAAACCATTCTCGTGTTTGAACTGCAACTCCTCATTTATAAGGAAGTCCGATTTAAAGAGACACCAGGTGACTCATAGCGGAGTTAAACCATTCTCATGTTCCGACTGCCAATCTTCATTTTCACAAAAGTCGCATTTACGGCAGCACATGCTGACTCACAGTGGAGTTAAAGCATTTTCATGTTCCGACTGCAACTCTTCATTTTCACGAAAGGCATCTTTACGGGTGCACAAGCTTACTCATAGTGGAATCAAACCGTTCTCATGTCACAACTGCAACTCTTCATTTTTACGAAAGTTCCATTTAGAGAGGCACATGCTGACTCATAGTGGAGTTAAAGCGTACTCATGTTACAGCTGCAAATCCTCATTTAAATTGAAAAAAGATTTACAGAGACACCAGTTGACTCACAGCGGAGTGAAACCATTCTCATGTTCCGATTGCAAATCTTCATTTTCACAAAAGTCGTCTTTACGGCAGCACATGCTTACTCACAGTGGAGTTAAAGCATTTTCGTGCTCCGACTGCAACTCTTCGTTTGCACGAAAGTACTCTTTACGGGTTTACATGCTGATTCACAGTGGAATTAAAGCATTTTCGTGTTCTGACTGCAAGTCTTCATTTTCACGAAAGTACTCTTTACAGGTACACATATTGACTCACAAGCGAGTTAATACTTTCTCATGATACGACTGCAACTCTTCATTTTCACATAAGTCATCTTGATGAAGGTACAACTGACTAACAATGGAGACGATTGTCATTTTCCCACTATAACTCGCCATTTACTCGGAAATAAAGTTTAAAGACATCGTTACACCACAACGGCTGAAGCACTGCATGTAACTAACATACTAATTATCACGCTGTTTCCCCGCAGAGAGGATTATTCGCTAAACAACTTTGTCTTGGCGCACAATCCTTGATTCATGCATACTCAGCTGTTGTTCTGACTTTTGATTGGCCGACTCAATTTATTATTTTTTTTGTACTTTCCGATAATTTTTACGCTCGTCAAAACGGAAAACCTCTAAATTTAAACGTGAATCTAATGATTTAAACGTTTTTTTGTTGTTCAATGTATATATAAATATATAAAAATATTTACTTGCACATGCTTACTTTTTACGTGTATGTATAATATTGTATATGCTCTATGAGATGGTAATATTGTATATTATTTTACAAGTATTTTAATATTGTTGTTTATGCTTTATGGAATGTGTGAGATTACACAAAATTCCCCACATTCCGGAACAAAAACATTATTATTGTCAAATTACAAAATGGTTTCATTTTTCTCATTCTGATTTATGGAATAGTTGAAAAATATGAAGTAATGATGCAGAGTGACACCATATATATAAAATATATGATTATGTTAATTTGAATGCACTTTGTTATATAGTAACTTTTTACTTGTTTAATTAATAAATAAATAAATAAAATGTGTAAATCAGTGTTTTCTAAACGATTTAGAAGAAATCTACAAAATAGTTAATACAATATTACGTAGAAATATCAGATCTCGCGGATAACCCTTTTATTAATCATTTTAATTTGGGAGGTTGGTTGGGTACCACCGCCTCGGGAACCATTTATAGATAACCATCACCTCTGCCATAAGTCACCCCAAGTGGTTCGGTACGTTTGGTGATTTAGCAGGGGTGTCCGGGTTCATCGGGTGAGGTTTGTTCCGCCTGCCCACCAGCTCGGGAGAGGTAGGTTTGCGGAGACCCTCTGACCTCTCTAACAAGTCTTTCTCGACCCGCCACCTTGTGCCATGCGGGAGGGATAGAGCATTCGTTCGTCACTCCTTGGCACAGTGATCCTTAGGTTCCTCATAACTTTCCGGTACTTCCTCTCCTTGCTTTCCTTAAAATGACCTTCCACACAGCATCTCCAGGGATTACGAAAGCCCTGAGTTAAATTATTTTCCCCGGGTCCTCCTGTGAGATTAATGCAAAATGTGCCTTCAATTCCATCAGCATGATTTTCACTTAAGTTTTTATTTTATTTTTACTCCACACAGGAGGCCCTGAAGAAAATAATTTCCCTCAGGGCCTATTTCATCTTTAGGGATGCTGTGAGGAGAGGAAGGAGTGAACATGGGTCTTGAAGAGTCCCATGTTGTAGGAGGGAGGAAACACAGAGGCCGGCAGTTCGTTCCACAGCCGAGCTGTTGAACTTAAGAACGAATCGTAGAAGCGACCCGTTCTCATGTGACAAATGTCAACCGTGTACAAAAGTTGGGCGCGCGTTTGGCGTGTATCCCGACTACGCACCGGTGCGGAAGGGATCAATGACGCTAGTTCCTCAGAGCATCTTCCATTGTAATACCGATAGAACAAGGACAGCATACCTACCTGACGCCTGTGCTCTAAAGATTGCAGTCCGTTTGTTAAGATTGGGGAATCTATCAAACGGACCGCCCGTTTCTGCACAGAGTCAAGGGTTTTTTTCAGGTGTTTAGGGGCTCCGGACCAGAGATGGCTGCCAAATTCGACAGTTGGGCGCACTTGCGATTTGTACAGGGTCAGCAGTTGTGTACTATTAATGTATCTGCGGGCCCTGTACAGTACGCTCAGCTTCTGAGAGGCCAACTTTACTCTGGCTTCGATGGAGCCCCCGTACCTGAGCTGGTCACTTATAGTTATACCAAGCATATCAATGGAAGGCCTGTTTGGAAGATTGCTTCCGTTGAAGTAATAGTAATAGTACATGCTATTAGGAAATTTACAATCGTTTTATCTCTGAGATTTTACAAATCCATATATTTCTTCCTGGAAGTGTAGTTAACTCTTTATCTATTATGCTAACATAAGTTCTAAATCGTTTTATGTTTAATTCTTTGCACTATTTCATAAATTTAGTAAGAAAATGTGTAATCGTTAGGATTTCAGGTATGTTTTTATTTTCTGTGGATATTTAATAATTTCTTTGTTTTAAAAACAACAGTCAAACTTCTTGAGGTCAATTTAGATTCAGACTTTTCGTTTAAAAGTCAAATAAATAGGACTGTAAGCACCGGTTTTTCCACCCAAGACAACTCAAGTCTGTCCTAAGAAACCTTCCTACAGAAGCAACAAAACTACTTATCAACTCTTTCGTAATCTCACGTCTCGATTACTGCAACGACATTTATGCCAGCCTTCCTAAATATCAAATTGACAAACTTTAATCAGTGTTTATTGCAGCAGCACGGCTCATAACCGGGGTTTCAAAATAGTCGCACATTTCAGAACACCTTCGTAACCTTCACTGGCTCAGGTGCCCTGAAAGAATCCAGTACAAATTGTGCTGGATGGTGTTTAAATCCATCAATGAAATGGCCCCACCCTACATCTCTGAACTATGCGTCCCGGAAAACACTGGTTTGAGGCAGTCAACTCTTCGAGATCAGCAACATCATCAGCTGTAGGCAGACTGATAGAACCTAATCGCAAGCCAAATACTAAGTTTGGTGATCGCGCTTTCGGAGTATCTGGGCCGAAGGCTTGGAATAAACTCCCTCCAGAACTAAGATCCATAACAAGTCCAACAGAATTAAGGTCTAAACTAAACACTTACCTTTTTAAGCTGTCATACTCTTAAGTCAAATATACCATTCCTGAGATAAAGTCCAGTTATATCCAATTCTCCAATAATGTCCTAAATCCCGTATCTAAATTTCGCTAATAAATAATTAGTAATATTAATTAATTGTTAATCTCAAGTGACCTACCAGGTAAGTATTGTACTGTATATTATCTCCATATTTAGTTAATAGTATTGTTATTATTATACATTTTTCTTATAAATTTCTTTTTTAATTTCCTTGTAAACAATTTAGGATAGTTAGATGGTGCGAATTTGACTCTGGAACTATGTTTTGTATGGAGTTATTTAAAATTGAGTCAAAAGATTCTGATAATGGTTTATTTCATCAAAATATAAAAAAAATATTTATATAAAATTAGGAATGAATATATAAACTGCCTGAAAATTGGACTAAAAATAGAAAAAGACATGCATAAGGATAAGATTACTTACATGTATATTAACACACTTCTAATAATTAATTTTTACATACACATATATGCCCATACTTACAGACATATTTACAAATACATTACATACACGTGTGTTTCGAATCTAATACCATGGACTTAAAAAAGCAATCGAAAACTCATCAATAAACGAAACGCGACAATGTCAACAACACTCAACACGCGCTACTAACACTATCACATTTATTTATCAGTAAGTACAAACTTAAATTATAGATCAGTTTTTGATTTAGTCAATTCTTTAGCTTCCGTTAGTCTCGTTAAAATAGCAAGTTTTTGCATTTGATAGTTTTGCTTAAACTCAACTTGTTTCATCAACAAAGTAAGATTTTTATCATGATAATTCTGAGTACATTCAACGTGTTTTGTTAATAAATCTATAACCCCATTGTAAAACTGAGAATTATCCGAAGATACAGTATTACTTTTGCTTCTATTTCCAATTAAACCTGAAACATTTGAGTAATTTTTACAACGTTGAAATGTTCTCCTTTTCATAGGTGTTGAAATAGAAGTCTGCTGACTTCCAATAGGTAATTCTTCCATCAATGGAAGTGTTGTAACCTCGGCATTATTTGTTGAGCTTGTTTCCTGTAAGGATAATAATTCTCCTGTTGATTCGCTGTAACCGGTTGCAGGCAAAGTAACCAAGTCTACAAAGTCAAATTCCACCTGTGTGTCGTCGAGTTCCAAGTTACTTTTCTTGGTGGTTGAGGGTGCTGTGAGTTCGATGGTCTTCTCATCAGGTGTGTTGAGGTAGGCGACTTCTGGAGTACGTAGTTTGTCTCCAGGTTCGAATGCACGGATCAAAGAGATATTTTTTAATTTTGCTTTTGAACGTAGATCTTGCCATGTCTGTAAACAATACATAGGTACTTTTAAAATATCTTTCTATACTTTTTGGCGGTCAAAGAGTTAAAATGTAACACAGCATTTTGTAACCCTTCTCTCATGTAAGATTAACCTTAACTAAATTAGAGCTATGAGAATTAATATATGTATAATCAATAAATGGTAGTTTTAGAACGATTTGCCATTGTATTTCACCCCTCTTACAATTTGTATTTATCTTTACCTTTAAGAGACCCTCTACACAGCATTCCTAAAGATATAGCCCAGAGTAAAATTCTATTCCTTCGAGGAATAGATTTAATTACCAAAATGAAATAAAATTCTGATAGTTTATAAAATCCCATAGGTATTCATAAGATATTTTAGGACATATAATATATAAGATTCACAAAACAATTTTTTTTGTAATAATTTATATGTATAACTAGCTAACGTGTACCCAGCGTTGCTGGGGGTTATCCTAAAGAGATGGAGATATACCGTGGCTTACTTTTCTGTAGGCCTTTTTAAGATATACAATTCCGTAATACATTATTTTGATGTATCTCGTAAAGTTTAGCCAGCGTTAGCAATGTAAGCGCCCGAAAATATTTTTTTACGACTCGATCACAATACATCGACTTTTATCTACTTTCTATAAATAAAATATGCATGTATTGCGTATATAAACCTTCAGAATGAAATTCTCTAAATGATAGTGAAAACCCTATCAAATTACGTTTCGTAGTTTAGAAGAACTAAGAGCACAAAGAGATAGACGCGGATACCGACTTTATTTTATACTATTTAGGGATTATACATTCATCTTCAAAATAATGCATTTATTTAAATAGCAATGAGCGCTTACTGATAAAAAATATAAAATGGAAGTGTATACACGCTTTTAAGGTTACTCTTACACAACAATTTTGAACGAATGCTAGAATGTTCGATGGTTCCTAAATTCTAACATATACAGTAAAATACAAATGTATGAAGATGTTAAAATTATACACAAATACAAAGTTGTCGATTTCGTTGTTTGATTTTCGACAGAAAAATGCATACACGAAATACACCGGAACCACACAAACTAACAGTCAAAGCTAACCTTTCTCCAATGCTTGAAATCCTTTGTAGCTCCTTCAATAGCATTTAACTGGTCTGCAATCGCCATCCATCTTCTTTCAGATTCTTTAAACGTAAAACTCGGAGAAAACTTCCCTCCAATAAGCTGAGGGTCTTTGCTTACTAATTCTATTAGTTTCTTCTTTTGGTTGCTGTTCAAACAACTGTCAGACATGATGAAACAATTATACACAACAAAAATGTCGTGCGTGTTCTCACTGACAGTTGTATTGGTTATTATATAGATGTACCTAGTACCTAGTGACCATAGAAGTGACATCTAGTTAATGTTACATAGAAACACGAAGAAGGTAGACAGTAGACACTGGACATTGTGAGTCGTATGGAAAAAAATAAAACATAATCTAAGTAAGTACTTTTTCTAAATACCATCCACATAAATTCCAATCAAGTTATCAAGCCATTCCAGCAGGGGGTATAACTGCGATCGAAAATTGGAACTGAAAAATGGGCTCGGGAATCGCTGTGATCTGAAACGTCACCAACTCGGCTATCCAATGAAAAACTTTGAATTTTTGACAGCTTAGTACTGGCTGAGTGAATCTCTCTGGTGGTTTCGTTCAACATCTTAAAATTGAAGCACGCCGTTGTGTTGTAGAAATTTGTCAGGTTTGAATATTTTGTTTATCCGATATGTCTGTCAGTTTGTGACTCTTATTTTTTAATCGGAAGCAAAACGCCGAGTGGCTCGCTAAAAGATTACGCGTTGGCAACGCGTAATCTTCTTGACATCTCGACATAAAATAATATTCCTAATTGTAAACCAAAACGGGTGCGAATTTCTTTTCGTTTGATTCCAATTTGGAATAGCATTAAGTTATTTACTTCATCACCTGTTCCTGTATTTCATTTTATATAACTTATTTTCAATGTATTTTTGTAATATTTATATTTTTTGAAATACCTGCATCAACTGTAAAGCGCCCCAGATGTGATATCTCACAAAAGCGGCGCTTTACAAATTATCAAATAATAAATAAATAAATATAGTCAGGCCGTTTTTTGAAATTCTCGAGCACGATGTGTGACGTAGACTTTTCACTCGCATTCTAAATGTGGGCATTGTTGAATAATGGACCAACTTGCTTTATACTGCTGTAGCCCGGAGTTATCAATCTAGTGAGTTGTTTATCCATGGCCCAAACTAACGTTTATGTCAAGATGTCAAGCAATCCAAGTCTCACGGCCAGTGTCTGTTGCTTCTAAATTTAATGTAGTAAAATTCCAGACAACTTGTTTGCTTGTGTTATATGTTCATAAGTGTGGTTATTTTTTTATTTTTCTGATACATTTATGTTTTCTGCAAATGCGTCACAACACACATTGACAGTTCAATAAAATTAGTAGACATTTTTGGCCGCTGTGCCCATTCTTCCCATAGCGACATGACAATATTTATGACACCTAAAATGATATGGCTGATGGAATGCTCCCGTATCAATTGATACCGACTGGTGTCAAAGATAAACTAAAATAAATACTCTACAATATATGTGTTCCAATTTACGTGTGGACTTAGTTGTGGTCAATTTGTAGGTCCGGTAAGGAATCAATATAAACCCTGCATAGAAGAGTAAAGTTCCCCACGGTGTGCAGCGCAGCCATTGTGGGCATTTTCTGCGCAGTTTGTTACGGTTTGTGTCAATTCTTACCCCAACCCATTGGACGACGTGATTAGTTTAATTGGTTAATTTCACCGTTGGTGTTGGGTGTATGTTATCAAATAAGGAAGGACAATATACCTAATGTGATATGATGATTACTCATTACTAAATTACTTGTCTATATTACTTTGTTGGTATAACGGGCTTGATTACTTTGTATTGTTTATGTTCTCGTCTATTTATCGTCTGTGCATCATAACCTCTTTCTGCCATTTGTTAAATCTCTGTCGACTGAAACGATATATTTAAATAACTTTGTAATTAGTGAAGGTCGGTCTCATTTATACTAAACAATACAACAATCACAATCCACCACATGAAAAAAACCGCACGCTGTAACTCCCCGCTCATTGTATTGTTCTTTTCCAGGCCTTATTGATTGTTATCTGAGACCGATATCCTCGTATCGCACTATCTTCCAAACTAAAATAAAACTAACTAAAATATTCAAACTAAGTTAGTTATGGCTCTTCCTAATCCATATAGTGCCACTGTCAAGATGGAACCAGGGACTCGCGAAGAAGATATGGCATATACTGAAATAAAATTCGACCATCAGGATGCTGATGGGGAATGTTTGGAACACACAGAAAATATCGCAGTTGGTGAGCACAATATTTAAAGCAACATTCCTAGTGTTTATAGGCGTGCACTGCGAATTTGGTTTTTCAGCGCTCGTAGAAAAGAAATTAAAAAAAACGAGAGCGTTTGCAGTTGATAGCTGAGGAGTTACGTGTTTGTTTATATAATTTGGCAGACATGATTTAGGCTTACAGTAGGAACCGCCGCAGTAACTACCTTATACATACACCTGTTCAAATGTTTAACTTTTGTATATTCCTAACACAGATACTGTCACCGTGAAGTTGGAACCAGGGAGTGCAGAAGGGGGCAAATGTGAAATGGAATACACGGAGATATACATTGAAGTGCCGGCTGTTGGGATGGAATATTTGAAACACCCCGAGAAGATCGGTCAGGCGGTTGGTAAGCACAATCTTTAAACACATGTTTCACTTTTATTGGAATACCTGTTCTTTTTTTAATAACTTTTGTAGTATATATCCACCAATGTAATATATCCTTGAAGCAGAAAATATGACTACTAAATCTAAACAAATTATTCATATGCCGTCAATAAAACTAACTGATTTTTCAAGCTAAGCTCTTACTTACCTAGATAGCATTGCTGTCAAGATGAAACCAGGAACTCTCGGAGAAAACAAAGATGATATTGCAAATACGGAAATAGACATCCACCTCCAGGATGTTAAGGAGGAATGTTTGGAATCCACAGAGAAAATCACAGACGGTGAGTAGTAGTTTTTGGAATCTTACGCCGTTTCATTATCTAGAAAGTTCTGTAGAAATATGGCAAACCTCCCCATAGGCGTCCTTTGGTTCAAATTATTTATTTTTGGATCTTCCTAACCCAGATACTATCAGCGTCAAGATGGAACCTGCGAATGCAGAGGGATACAGAGTTGAAATTGCACACACGGATATACACATAGATCTTCAGGATGTCAAAAAGGATTGTTTTGAAAAAACCGAAAACATCAGTCACACGGCTGCTGGCAAGCACAATATTTATACACATTTTTCGCTATATCAGCTTATTCCGGAAAGATTCGACGTTTTTACAAGTTTGCTTTACTCAATTTGGCAGTCAAATGGCATCGACGTATGTTGATATCGGGCTGCCGCCACTTTAACCGTTGCGAATTAATTTATGCAGCTCTCAAAAGGCATTAATTAACGTTTTCTTATTTATTTCAGGATCCCATTATTTGGATGAACACAACAAACATGACGAAACTGAAAACAATTCATTCAAGAATATTGTGGAGCGTGATCTGGTTAATTCAACTCCTTCCTGTAACTCGTCCAATCGTGTCGTGGTTAAAAGTAAAGACAAACCTTTCGCATGTTCCGTTTGTCGCTCTTCATTTACACGGAAGTCGCATTTACTGGATCACACGCTGTCTCACAGTGGAGTTAAACCATTCTCGTGCTCCGACTGCAACTCCTCATTTACACGGAAGTCAGATTTACAGAGACACCAGCTGACACACAGTGAAGTTAAACCTTTCCCATGTTTCGATTGCAAATCCTCATTTTCACGAGAGTCGCAATTACGGGAGCACATGCTGATTCACAGTAGTGTTAACCCATTCTCATGTTCCGACTGCGACTTATCATTTTCACGAATGTCGCATTTACGAAGGCACATGCTGACACACAGTGGAGTTAAACCATTCCCATGTTCCGACTGCGACTCTTCATTTTCACAAAAGTCGAATTTACGGGTGCATATGCTGACTCACAGTGGAGTTAAACGATTCACATGTTCCGACTGCAACTCTTTATTTTCACACATGTCATCTTTACGGAGACACAAGCTGACTTATAATGGAGATCAACCATTCTCATGTTCTGACAAGATTTCAAAAAAATAATTCCACACCATTCAAGGTTCCAAAAGCAGACGATATTTACACAATAAACTCAATTTTCAAAATCTGTATTTAAAAACTTGAAAGAAATTTGTCAATGAGATCACAATACAACATTACAATTCACAATGTAACTAACTCTCTAGACTAGGGAATTAACACGACACACCAATTGACTTTTAATAAATTACACACCAACAAATAAAAACATTTTTTGATATTATAATTCACTTAGTCTATCGAAGTACTGTTTTAACCCGGCCGTATCCACAGTGGAACAACAGTCTATCACGCTCTTTAAAACTGCAATATACACTTAAATATATTCAATGTGAAATCAGTAATGTAGGTATTCTTAAAACACATATTTTTCAAGCAATTAAAAATATAGTATTTAACTATTGAAGATAATATTAGCGATTCTTAAAAGAAAATCTGAAACAGAAAAAGATACGGTCACAGTAGGACTCGAACCCAGGACTCTCGCCTTGCCAGGGCACCGCTCTACCAACTGAGCTAATGGGACCCTATCTACTTCGAATAAGAACTACCGACATTGCCTTCATTTTTCTCACCGCACATTTTTATTGGCAACTATCTTTATGTATGATCGCTAGATTCAACCTGAACTAAATGCAATCTAGATAGCGTCTTTAAATAAACATTTCTTATTTTTATTTTAACGTGCGAGATCTATTGACTTTTCTGCAACTCTAGGATGAATATTTTTTGTGTAACTTAGTGATTAAAACCTCAAAGTGTAATTTGTATTTATTGAAGACAATATTAGCGATTCTTAAACGCAAATCTGAAACAGAAAAATGATACGGTCACATCTAGGACTCGAACCTAGGACCCTTGCCTTGCCGGGGCATCGCTCTCCCAAATTAAATATTACAAGTTGAGATTTTACTCAGTAAGTTATTCCAAAAAATAAAATTATTAAATAATTTTAAATTGCAACTATTCTGTACAAAATAATAAAAAAAGTATTAAAATAAATATTGACACATTTCGATGTCAGATGAAACTTAATTCTTTCTTTGATGATGTCATATCAACCTACGTTCAAAATGTCATCTCATTTTAGTCATTAGATGTTACATAAAACGTTGAACTTTAATTCTTATCCAAACATAAGACGTGGATATTCTTCTCATTCCAATATATTATTTTTATCTTTCTAACATCAGAAATGTCATTCAAATGTCCATTGAGTTTACTGCAAAAACCGTTAAAAAAACATGTCAAAAGGCTCTAGATAAATAGGTTTCCTTCAAATTGACGACCAAGTCAGAGAAGTATCTGGTCCCCTGCACTTTGCACGTGTTAGTTTAGTAACAGCGACCCAAAGTTTTAACATTCCTGCGACCTACGACGGCCGCTCATAAAACAAGCTTGTAAATTAGTTCAGAAGTAATAAATATTTATATTAATATCATAGTTTTTTTTTAAATTAGTTCGCAAAAGACCTAATTTTATAAATACTCCTTTTATTATGACATTGTTAACTAAGATGAACTACAGTCTCTCGTATCTAGGATGAACCAAGTATGTATGAAGAATGAGTTAATGATGCAATGTAAGTAAGACTAAAGTCACGGTGTTTGAAAGAGAGAGTACGAAAACAGTGTGCAATATAGTTGTTGCTGAGGAATACTTGGAGCAGGTGGATGAGTTTGTGTATTTAGGAAGTATGTTCTAGAGAGATGGGAAGGCTGACAGAGATATTGAAACAAGGGGAAATGCAGGTAACTCCATTCTTGGAGGACTGAACGCAGTTGGCGCTAACTAAACACTGTCCAAAGAAGCGAAGCTAGCAGGCCACAATGGAGTGCTGGCACCTACCCTGATGTATGGAACTGGCAGAGAAAGGATGAAAGTAGATTAAATGCTGTTGAAATGAGATCCCTGAGGCGTATGTGTGGTAAAACCATGTTTGATCGTGTGAGGAATATGGAGATCCGCAAAGAGTGCAAGGCTGATGTGAGCGTAATGAGTGAGATTAAGAAAGGGACGCTTAGATGGTTTGGGCAAGTAGAGCGAATGAGCGAAGATAGGAGTGTAAGGAGGATATATGATGCAAATGCGAATGGTAGCAGAAGTCGGGGACGCCCGAGGAAGACATGGCACGATCAAGTGAATCAGATACTCGAGTCGGGCCATGTCAAGAGTCAGAATAATATAAGAGTATGTATGAATGTGAATGAGGCAAGTAGTGTGTGCCAAGACCGAGTTGTTTGGTGGTCCGTCCTCTCTGCCTACCCCTGCGGAGAAACGGCGTGATGGTTAGTTAGTTAGTTTGTAAACTGTTTAATTTACTACCTTTTTACGATTAACGCCAGTTTTAATATTTTTAATGTTAATCGTAATACGTAAACAATAAATATATTTTATTATGCATTGGTGAATGTGCTTTATTGGCTCTGTTATTTCGTGGCGGTCATTTATTGTATTTATTTAAATGTGTTACTGCAATAATTTTAATATGAATTATCAAAGATAATATTAGTGATTTTCAAACCGGCATAGTCCAGTGGTAACGCATTGGACTGCCATTCCGAAGGTCGCGGGTTCGAACCCGGCGTGCGCAAATAAATTTTATTTGATTAATTTGTGTTATTTCACAATTAATTAATTAAAATAATATATAGTATATTTGCGACACGTTCCAGAGTGGAAGATACTACCAGTATCGCCCTGGTGTAAGACCACCATTCAGAATTGAAACGTTGCTCCAAATGGCTTTAGCCGTATTTACTGACTAGATCTGAATAGCCAGGTACTTCCCCACCTTCCTCTTTCCCTTCCCCACTTACCTTCAGCCTCACAACATCCCCCAATTGGGGATGCCATAGTCTCACTGGCTCCAGACGGGAGCAGTTGGGACTCTTGTGAGGTATTCACTATAAAAAATAAAAAAACGATATTCTTTGATAGCGCAACTGGGATTTGAACCCAATATCGCAGTAAAGTAGCACCCCTGCAAGAATAAAGTCCTGGGTTCAAGTCCCTGATGCGCCAGTATTTTTTCTGATTTTTCTTTTTCAAATATTCGTTTGAAAATATTTTCTTCAATAATTAAATTTCACAATTTGATTTTTTACTCATCAAGTTATTTAAAAAATAAAAATATTAATGCTTTTGTTATGTCAACTAATAGTTTATAGTTATTGTTTAAATTGCTGTAAAAGGATACGGGATAAATAATTTTACATCAAATCTTGTGTAATTCGACGTTATACCGGCTGCGCCAATGTGATATCTATGAGTGTATGCCAATGTGGGTATGAAGGGAAAACACTTTGGTTGGTATCTTGTGGTATTTAATCGGGGAATTGTCACAGGCAAAAGAGGACGAGAACTACCTTTCATACGTATTTATTAACTATGCAAGCATTCCATCTCGCTTGCACACATACTCTTTCATTCACACATTACAGTTGACATGTTAATTTTTCTTTTTATTGTTGATTGGAATGTATTTCAACACTTGAGATTACATTTTTATATAGGTAAAGTGTTATTATAACCATTTGTAAATAGATATCCGAAAATGTTTTTTTTTTAACTCACCCTACCCAGGAGGACCTAAGGAAAATAATTTCTCTCAGGGAAGTAAGACTGGAAGTTCTGAGAAAAAAAAGGTATGAGGGGTGGGTAGGAGTCTAGGGATCGAATGAATATATCCCTCCCACTGCGGTCCAAAACGATGGGTCGAGACACCAGTTGGAGAGGTCAAAGGGTCCAGCACGCCACCCAGCTGGTCGGGAGGCGCATCTTGAGCACACCTTACCCGATGAACCCGGGCACCCCTGCTAAATAACCAAATTTAGCGAACCACTTGGGGTGACCTATGGCAGAGGTGTTGATTACCCAATAAATGGTTCCCGGGGCGGCGGTACCCATACCCGCCTCCCAAATGTATCAGTGAAAATATATTTTCATATCCTCGTTTAATCATGTTGTTTTTTTTAAAAACACTTTTTTTACGTACCTTAATTCAATGCACAAATACATTTAAAAAAATTGTTACGTTTACATTTTTAGTTTAAAAGTTATATTAGATTTAGTACACCACTGCAGATTTAAAACTTTTTGTACAAAATTAATTCGGATGTGAAGGACACTTTTTTAGCTAAACAATTCGGAGGCCAATTGGTTAATATAATTATAATAATAATAATATTTATTTATTAATTTCTTACACAATTACAAATTAAGCTGCTGCCAGACGCAAAGCTCACATCAAAAGTTAATGTACAGCGCATCATCTTTTCTACCGACACACGACGCTATCAAATATTTCTTCCTATGGTAGGAGAGGGGGTCAGTTGAATTCGAGAGCGGCCGAGGAACATAATTTCATCTGTCAAAGTGACAACTTTACTTACTGACAGCTTGAGCACGTTTTCGAAATGGATGATACTTGTCGCCTATTGCTGGATCTGTTGGACAGCTCATCCTCAGATGATGATGCCGCCAACTATATAATTATAAATGCTATTTATAAACTTTTTAGATTTTAAACAATCTGCGCGTAAATAGCGCATTTTCACATAACCTGACATAACCTCTCCGTCGAATCAGGAAATTCGCAGTTCGCACGCCGATCGACGAAAGCGACATATAATAAATTATTGTAAAATAAGCTCACGTCGATTTCTAAAAATGTCGAAGGCAAAGGCGGCAAGGACTAACACCAGGGCAGGGAACGAGAAGAGAGCACGAGAGCTGACGAGAGCCAACCAGATTACCCATGAAAACAATCAACCATCAATCAACAAACGAACAAACTAGAAGCTTCTCTATGTAGGTATCAGGCCGTCCAACTTTATCAAAAAACCGAATGATATTATACATATAAACATACTGAGATTAAAAATATGATTAATTTTGAAAGGGCGAAAATTTGTTTACTTCAAATTCAAATATTGATTATATTTATATTTTAAATATATGTTAAGTATGTTTGCCAAATAAAGTTTTTTTTTAATGTTTCTAAATTTACTAGCACACATGACGATATGAGCTAACATAATAAATAAGAAATGCATTATTAGGCTGCTTATGTCATGGCTGTCAAAGGGAACACGGAACTTAGTTGGTAGCTCCGTAATTAAAATGACCCCCTCTCCTTTTTACGGCGGAGAGGGGGACGCATAACTTTTCAAATATCGCGTCGGGAGCGGTTACGTAAAATAAATTCGGTTAGCGAAGTTCAGAACCACACTTATAGCGCGTTATCTTTTTACGTGTGTCGGGTCTGTATGGGATTGTATGGCGAGCGCTATTGTGCTTTATATTATCTGTTGATGTGAGCTTTGCGTGTGGCAGCACCATTAGGGTTTAATGCATATAAGAAATTAGGTTATATAATTTTTTTACAAAAGATTGTTTTCAAGTATTTATACATAAAAAATAAATTTCAAGAAATGTGGAATTTCCAAAAAAAATTCTGGCAGCGGTGAAAGATCTCGTCAATGTGGAGAGACTCTTTCAAGAATCAGAAGAATTTCCCTTCTGAATCTCTCCTCACTGACGCCAAATATATCAATCTCGGAGGAGATTTGGTTCAGGAGCAATATACTCCTCCCTACCGGGAGAACCATTGGCAGGTTAGTTCTGCAGGCAGGAAGATAGAATAATTTATGATGACGTTGTCTAAGATAGTCATCTGGAACATAGAGACTCACGCGCTCCAAAATGGATGAGTTCTCAATATAGCCTCGCAGCAGTCTGAATAAGTGGGTAGCGGCATACCCCTCCCTACTGAGCTGCAGGGAGTGAAGTCCCAGCATGCCCAGGAGAAAGTTCGTCGGGTAGAGCCATGGATAGTGGCCGTACTCCCTCATGTAGAGAAATCTTAGAAACTTTTTTGAACCCTCTCCAACATGAGGGAGCACCCCACCTCATGAGGATTCCAGATAAGCGAACCACTCTCCAGCCTACTGCGGACCAGGGAGAAGTATAAAATCTTCAGAGCACGGGTATCCCGAAAAACTCTGACGGTTCGGAGAACAAACCCTAACATTTGTAAGGCCGACTGGTACACCCCTTCGATATGAGGACGAAATGTTAACTTATTCTCATACATAATCCCAACATCCTTTATGTTTGAAACTCGTTTGAGATTATGACCGAGCATAGTGTACCTGTGGTATGTGAGACTAAATGCTCTGGTGAAAGTCAGAACTACGCATTTCATGACATTGAAATGAAGCTTGTTTCGTTGACTCTATTCTGAAATTTTAATGAGTTTGGTAATCACACATCAGCTTTTTAGGTTTCAATGTATTATATTTTTTTTATTGTTTATTTGTGAAAAACAATGACTCCAACAACATTTCACAAAATTTACAATTACAATAAATCATTTACCTACTAGTACCTACATTAATCTATTATATACACATTTATTAAATCAGTGGCGATGCATCATCGTGTTAAAGAAAATACTTATTCTAATCTTGAATTCATTGAGGTTTGACTGAAACATGTCTATCTGTGAAGGAAGGAAGTTGGTTTAAAAGCGAAGTCTCCCCAGAGGCATTGGTTGTTCCTGCCTCTTGGAAAAAATAAAAAAAGCCTATGCTGCCTAGCTCTGGTGAAGTTATCGTGGACATAACACGTAATACGCTCGAGAACATCAGTGCCTATTGCAAATGTGTCGGTTGATAAGCTTATGTGCTACTACCACCAATAATAGACCAATGTGTTTTTTCTTCTAACGTCTAGACTCTAGACTCTAGACGTTAGGAGAAAAGACTAGACTAGACGATCTAGTCCTAGCATTCCAGCGAAAAATTCATATTGGTGTAACGACTTTTTTGCACCTTTTCTATTTCATTTGAGTGTTTGTCATCTTCGGATCCCCTTTGGTGATCTTTCACCTTTCAGACCTTTGACATAACAACTTATTCCATTATAGCCTCTGAAGGTATATGTGATATTTATTTATTAACGGACATCATCCAAATTACAAAATAATAACACGAATAAAGTAAAATGAAAAATACAGGAGTAGACAAAGGTACATGAAAGCAAAGACATATGGTAGATATAATATAAGAAAATAAAGTGACAAGTCGAATCAAGTCAAGACTTCGCCGTGGGTCAGGACTACAGGACACTTATAATATTCCGTCACTTGTTTAGCGACTGGCAAAAATCATTCAGACTTATCCCAAACAAGTTAAGGTTTTGACTTGAGTTGACCAGTCTACACATTCTGGACAATGGTGAATAATATCCATAATTTGTCGAATAATGGTTGAGGAAGAGCAGTTCATTATTTCTGAGTCTGTGCGAGGGGATATTGAAGGGAATGAGTTGCAGTAGAGTAGGTGAATCAATAATACCATTTATAATTTTGAAGAAGCAAATGAGGTCATTTCTTTCCCGACGGACTTCCAAAGGAGAGAGGTTTAGAGTTAGTTCAATTTCATCACATGAGTATTTGCTTTTTCTAAACCTAGCCTCCTAGCAATCCCTCTTAAGAACCGATGTTGAACAGATTCGATGCGTCGAATGTGGACAGCATAAAAAGGAGACCAAATAACACAAGCATATTCAAGATGGGGGCGAACCAAGGAGCAGTAAAGAGTTCTAAGGGTATTTACGTTTTTGAAGTCCGAAGTGATTCTAGTGATGAAACCAAGTAGTTTGAGGGATTTATTAACGATTGCAGTTATGTGATCCCGAAAAGAAAGAGACACCAAGGTCTTTAATATGTAACAGTTGTTAAGCAAATATTATTAAGTTTGTACTCGAAGACAATCGGTTTTTTTGATCTATAGAAGGACATAATTTTGCATTTATCGACATTTAGTTTCAAACAATTAATTTTACACCAATCATTGAAAGAGTCGATATTCGATTGGAAAAGAAGGCAATCATCGTGATTTTTTATTATTTTTAGAATCTTATTGTCGTCCGCAAAAAGACAAAAGCGTGTATGAGAAAAAATAGTGATATGTTCGTCATTGGAAAGATAAGTAATTATTCTGCACAGTTTGTATCAAATATTTATACATTATTAAATGAGTAATTTTTTTTTAAATTCTTATGTGTATGATTATGAATTTCGGCATTTTTTCATTGACAAAGTTTAAAATAAATAAAAATATATTGCATAAACGGTATAAAAAGTGGAAGGACAATTTTATTACTTATTACCCACAAAAAAGGAATATGTTTTATAAACATCGAATTATTTCAAAATTAAGGACGTTCCGAGTCAAAATGTCCTGGCAACATTTTCATGTTTGATATTAACAAAAATATATATTTTAGAAAGATCAATGTTTTTTAAAATACAAATATTTCAAAGATAATTTTATCAAATTTCTAAAATAGTATTTCTTTTAACGACAACTTCAAAAATAAGTCATATGTGGCACATTTGAGATACCTCGGTAGCATTCCGAAATTCAAAGAAAATACACCGTGTTGTTGGGACTTGTTGGTAAAACTCTTTGAAAACCTGAAGTGTTAATTGAACAAAATATGTACGTCAGTTTATTTAAATGTTGCCTTTCCTAAAAAGGGATTTTCTTCTTGTTGAACAGACAAAACATTTTATGGGAAAGAACTGCAGTGGTTAATTGATTACCTAAAAATATAAAACAAAAAACCAAAATTTGACATACCTAAAGAACAACAAGTACATCCTGGAGTTCAACAAGGATCTGTTTTGGGACCGCTCTTTTTTAGTATATACATTAATGATTTAGTGAAGTTTCTAATGTACTGTCCAATCTCACTTTTTGCAGATGACATACAAGTATACATTATAGCTAATAATATTGAAGATGCAATTTCAAAAATACAAAGTGAACTTTATGAATTATGTAAATGTTTGAATATTAAGAAAAACTGAAAATAAATGTATGCAAAAGCAAATTCATGGTATTAAATAAAAAAGCTAAACCAACCCTAAACATAGACAGTCAAAAGTTAATACTAAATTTGAAATTTTACCTAAAAAAAGCAGAAAATGTTAACTTATTAAGTAGGATAACGGGAAAATTAGACATCAACCTAAGAAAATTGGTCTACAAAACCAAATCGCACCTAAATTATTGCACAAATGTAATTTTTCTGAGCAATAAAACACAAGTTAAAAAGTGGAAATACTTCAAAATATTTATTTATTCATAAAATAATTAAAACACTTTGTTTTTACCACGATTATCTTTATTTTTTTATATAAAGTCAACATGTTTCGAGAACGATGTTCTCTTCATCAGGACAATTAATGTACTACAAACTAAATTGTCAAGTATATAGAGACAGGTGTGGGTAAATCGTGGTAAAAACAAAGTGTTTTAATTATTTTATTAATAAAATGGTGCCACAAAGTGAATTTGCAAAATTTGAAGAAGAAATTTATTTATTCGTTTATACTGGGTTTTT
Source organism: Hesperophylax consimilis (assembly GCF_061612785.1). Classification (NCBI taxonomy): domain Eukaryota; kingdom Metazoa; phylum Arthropoda; class Insecta; order Trichoptera; family Limnephilidae; genus Hesperophylax; species Hesperophylax consimilis. Next base: position 786,944 of record NC_142852.1, read on the forward strand.
ACAGATGTCAACACTTAAGTGAGAACTATCCAGTTACAAAAACACAATTAATTTACAGACAAAAATCTACAATTGCATAAATATTAAATACTGTAACATACAGGTAAAAAAGCAATTAAATACAGGTTATATACAATTGAAAAACCAAACATAATTATACACAAGCTCAGTAAAATTACAAATAATACTAGGAGAGACAAGAGACACGAGAGTTACAGTAGTACATTATATAATTATCTAAACATATTATCAACACACTCAATCTTATTATACAGTCGACACATTTGGGCCAGATGGCTAAAATAGGCGATGTAATTTTTTTAATGTATTCAGGTGAAAAATGCTATGGTGTCTTAAACAATGGGAATTGAGGACATTTATTTCCATATTGCTAAGACATAATGAGGTTTCAAGGTAAATAGTGGCATAAGGTATGAATTATTCTGTAATGTGATGCCAATCAATATTTTAAGAGTTTGGCAAAGTTTAGTCTATAATACCCTAGTATTTAAAAATAAATTATATGTTAAAAAGTATTAGTATCAATAGTCCTACAGGAAGCTGCAACGGTTTAAGGCTTTCTTAGAAAAGTTTATCGGCAACACAAAACATTATTTATAATAAAGGTTTTTAAATGTTCAATTATTAACTACCTTGAAGGAAAAGGGCAGTTTTTCGTGGGTTATGTCGCAATGTTGTGAAGTCCAAAAATTATAACTTAGGTAAAATATAATATTATTAAAGTACTTTTAGAATACATACATACCAAATATGAAATGCAAAATTTTATAGCTAAATAAAGTATACGTAAAAAAATTATTGCAATTTCGTTAGAGTTAGAGTTGCAGTTAGAACACTACACTGGTTTTAGTCTAATGTGCGCAACCATGTGTCTCCGTAAATTCGACTTTTGTGAAAAGGAAGATGAGCATTCGGAACATGAGAAACATTCAACTTTATTGTGAATAAGAATGTGGCTCCGTAAATGTGACATTTGAGAAAATGAAAACGAGCAGTCAGAACAAGAAAATGGTTTCGCTTCACTGTGAGTCAGCTCGTGCGTCCGTAAAACTGACTCCTGTGTAAATGAAGATTTGCAGTCGAAGCACGAGAAAGGTTTGAATACATTATGAGTCAGCACGTGTTTCTTTAAATCTGACTTCTGTGTAAATGAGTAATTGCAGTCGACACATGAAAATGGTTTTACTACACTGTGCTTAAGCATATGCCTCTGTAAATGAGACTTTTGTGAAAATGAAGATTTGCATTCGGAACACGAGAATGGTTTAACTCCGCTGTGAGTCAGCATGTGCCTATGTAAATGTGTTTTTCGAAAAAATGAAGATTTACAGACGACACATACGAATTGTTTAACTCCACTGTGTGTCAGCATGTGTCTCTGTAAATCAGATTTCCGTACAAAAGATAAGCTACAGCGTGAACATGTGAATGGTTTAATTCCACTGTGAGTCAGCTGGTGTTTCTTTAAATATGGCTTTTGTGAAAATGAAGAGTTACAAACGGAACATGAGAAAGGTTTTTCTTCACTCTTAGTGAGCCCGTGTTTATAAACATGAGAATCTTGCGAACTGAAGTTGCACGAGGTATAGGTACGAGGATTTGAATTAACCAGATCACGCTCACCGATATTCTTGGATGAATTGGTTTCAGATTCATGATATTTGTTGAATTCACCCGAATAATGGGTTCCTGAAAAAAATAAGTAAACGTTAATCAAAGCCTATTGAGAGCTACGCGAATCAATTTACTACACTTAAAGTAAAAACGCTAAATCATTCCGAAACTTATAAGAAATTCATAAGCTAATAAATTGTGTTTATATATTGCGCTTACCGGCCGCGTGGCCAATCTTCTCGGAGTGTTTAATAAATTCAATCTTAACATCCTGGAGATCTACATGTATCTCCGAGTATGCCATATCATCCCCGTCTTCTTCTGCAAGCGCTGGCTCCATCTTAACGGTGACTGTATCTGGGTAAGGAAGATCGGTAATAAGATGATCTGAACAAGTATCCGCCATATTCAAAACTATGGACTTAAAAGCCCTGGACAGACCATTTGTGCGATTTTGTATCAGTGGCAATGAAGCCAAATTTAATTAACTTTCATCATTTTGTTTTTGTGTTGTTAATGCAATTTTGTATTATATATAACAGCCTGCGATTTTGTGGGGTATTTGATGAGACAAGGAATGGAATATGTCAATAATAAATGTAAGTAGGTTTTGGCATTTTCCGACACATTCTCCTTCACCCCGCGGCTTCAATTTTTTTTCGAATTGCTCCATCCAGGGCTTTTAAAGATGTAAGATTACAAACACACTACTGTTGCTTTAAAGATTGAACTCACCAGCTGTACGACAGTTCTTCTCTGCGTGTTCCAAACATTCCTTCTTCACATCTTGGAGATCTGCGTATATCTCCGTGTGTGCCATTTCACCACCGTCTCCTTCTGCATCCCCTGGTTCCATCTTGACACTGATAGTATCTAGGTTAGAAAGATCCAAGAGAAAATTATTTAAACAAGTGTATGCAATGGCATTATTATACATCTATACAAGTTATTGTCCCACAAACTTAAGATAAAATGTGCCAAGTAAGAGACTCTTATGTTTGTAGTAAAATCTTAATTCACACGTTGTTAATATTATGGCGAGCGGCTGTTCGTATTTGAGTCGTATACTTAATTCTTCATCACGGATGAGACTGAGGTAATAAAATTATCGTACACGCTTACAAAGTAAGACGAACACGGAATATTGTATCAGACGATATACCGCTATTAGGTTGTCATTATACTATTATAATGTTTTACGTTCTCACATTCCCTAATGAAGTTGAAAAACCTTCGGGAAGCCATCAAAATAATTGTATTTTTTTATAATAATAAAATAAATTTTGTGTATTTATAAATAAAAACTTATATCTTCGCATTTACTAGTGTTTGCCGAGTAATGAAAACATTTTCTAATCACACACGTTGGCAATTGGGCATGCGAAATATTCGAGGGCATTGTATATTTCTACCAAACTTATTACAAAATTAAAAGGTGTACAATTTCAATTACTGTTAAACGTCGTGCTTACCAGCTGTGTAACCGACATTCTCGGAATTTTCCAAACATTCCATCTTAACAGTGGCCAGGTCAGGGTATATCTCCGAGTATACAATATCACCTCCATCTCCTTGTCGAGTCCCTTTCTCCATCTTGACAGAGGTACTACCAGGGAAAGGAAGTTCCATGACACTACTACAAGGAATGATGGATATTGGTCTCAAATAACATTTAATTAGTCTTGGAACAGAACATTAATCTGAGCAGAAGTATTATAGCATGCGGTCATCTTAAAACTATGGTTTGTGATATTTGTATCGCATAATATAATCGAGAAACACCTACTCTTATTAAAAATATATTTAAATATTAAATTGTTGCGGTGAGCAGTAATTTAACGAGTGACAGGAGAAGGTTATGATGCATAGACGATAATTTAGAAAAGAACATAAACAATATAGATTATACCGAAATCACACAAAGCGATTTTAGTTTTTTTATTTTATTTTATTTTATTATTCTTTATTTTGGCTTTCACCCATTAAGAGTGATCTTGGCCATACATTACAACATTTTTCTTATTAATAAATACAACAAAGCGATTTTAGTTGATCAAGTCGGAGTTAAATGAAACTTGAAAGCTAATCGACAAGTGTGAATAGCCTTTTAACAGAGTTTATCGAGTTGGTAAAGTTCGTTCCGTAAAAGGTCAGAAATCATATACCCCGTTCTCACAGAGTGATTTTAGTTGATCAAGTCAGAGTTAAATGACACTTGAAAGCCAATCGACAAGTGTGAATAGCCTTTTAACAGAGTTAATCGAGTTGGTAAAGTTCGTTCCGTAAAAGGTCCGAAATCATATACCCCGTTCTCACAGGGTGATTTTAGTTGATCAAGTCAGAGTTAAATGACACTTGAAAGCTAATCGACAAGTGTGAACAGCCTTTCAACAGAGTTGATCGAGTTGGTAAAGTTCGTTCCGTAAAAGGTCAGAAATCATATACCCCGTTCTCACAGGGTGATTTTAGTTAACTCTTAAACCCTACCTGGGGTACTGGAGTACCCCTCTGCTGTTTAAAATATCCACAATTTTGAAAATATTGCACTGTTGCAAAAATCGCTCTAGCTAATCTACTCTCGATAATTGGCGCGTAAATACGTCGGTAAGCCGTGACCTCCCGGCAAGTGCAGTCGCGTCCACAGGTGTTCCGGGGTACCCCAGTACCCCGTGGTAGGAATAGTGTTAGTTCTTCCTTCCAGTTATACTTGAATTACTGAAGTTGTTTTTCGACATCTCTCTGGTAAGTTTACACATTATTTATGATTTACTTTACTTTGTGATAATGGCTAGAGTACAGTGTTGATAGAGAGGGCCTGCGCCCAGTAACGCGCCATTCATAGACTAATAATGTGTTATGAATGCAATGACAGTGTATGCAGTGTAATGAGGTGTCTGAATTGTTTTCAGGTATGGCATACCAGACTCGAAATCTTGGGGGGGGGGGGTAAAATTGCAGCTGCTTTGTTGGATTCTGATGACGAAAAGCTAAACCTAGGAGAAGATTCAGAAGATGAGCCCGACGGTGTTATCGAGGATTTCTGGGACCATTCTGAAGTCGCATCTCATGAAGACGGTGATCAAGTGGAAGGAGATGAAGAGTATTTAGTGCCAGACAATGATGGGGCTGGTATAAATGAAGAAGATAGGCGCTTGGTTCGTGTGCTAGATGCTCCATTAGTTCTGTACAGAAAATGTCATAATAATGTTATGGAACTGACTGCTCCCGTACAAGATCTTAACAGAAACCTGACATGTAACAATTGGTTCACGTCTATACCTACCGCCAAGAAGGTACTGGAAAAAGGAATAACATTAGTTGGAACTGTAAAAGAGAATAAACGAGAAATTCCTCCTGTTTACTTGGACACTAAAAATTGAGAAAGATGCACCTCAATGTTTGCCTACGACGAACCTCTCACACTTTCGTCGTATTGTCCTCTGAAGTCAGCTAAGAATAAAACTGTAATCATGCTGTCCACCATGCATGACAGCCCTGACAAGGATAATGAAGTGTACCTTCCAGAAATAATACATTTCTATAGTAAAACCAAATGCCTGGTGGATGTGTTCGACCAACTTTGTAAGAAGTACTCAACGTCCAGGAAGACCAAAAGGTGGCCCATGTGTCTCTTCTACGGGTTGCTAAATGTGGTTGGTGTCAACTCTTGGGTCTTATTCAAGCTGTCAACTAACATTGATAAAGAGAAAATAACTAAGCGGCTTGAATTTCTTAAGAGTTTGTCAATGGCACTCATAAAGTCTCATATGAGAGCAAAATTTCAATGGCCAAGTTTAGCCCGGGATATCAGAGAAACTATACGTGTAGTCTTGAATATTCATAGTGAAGATCATAGACCGGTCCCTGATAATCTCAAACCTGGTCACTGCTGTTTTTGTCCGCGCACAAAAGCCAGAAAATCTCGATCTGTCTGTAACACTTGTCGCCGCCATATTTGTGTTGACCATCAATACGAAATCTGTCCTTCATGTGAAGACAAAAATGTCTATTAGTTTTTATTAATAAATTTGATTGTCTTTTCTTATTACTTTGCCATAATACAAAAAATATTTTCAAAAATATCAAATACTTTTATTTTATTAATTTTTTTCTGCCCGGGGTACTTCAGTACCCCGTGGTAGGAATAATTACATTCCCAGAGTGGTAGGGTTTAAGAGTTAATCAAGTCGGAGTTGAATGACCCTTGAAAGCTAATCGACAAGTGCGAACACCCTTTCAACAGAGTTGATCTAGTTTTTAGTTGTACGACGAAAGTTCAAAACCCGTCTACTTTTGTTGTTCAAGTATGAGTCATCGTTCGATTTTCCCGCCGAATCGAAACGTGTGAATATATATTATTATGTTTCAAGTCGCTTGGGATTTTTAGTTCCCTGCGGTCGAAAGTAGACGTAAGACGTTCCTACTGAGTTCTTTATTTATGCGTACCTAGTTCCTACCATCATGGCATCTACTTCTATGAAAAAAAATGGTCGGATGATGTTTTGATTTATGGATCTCAAAGCCATCCTTATCTTTAGGATCAGAATCAGGAAGTTTACAAAAAATAGAATGCCCCTAACAATGCAATTAATAATATTATTTTTTATCTTCATAAGAAATTTTAGGATATCAACTATTGCAAAAATCACTTCTTTTCTAAACAATGAAATGGTATTTTTTGGAACTCTGGGCAGATAAACCATACTTGAAAAAGAATTCTCCGTTGCCAGGAATCTTAGCGTAAACATGGTAAAGATTAATTATCAACATTAATTATCAATTTAATACATTGGCATTCCTCGTCGCTCGTTGAATATAACCGCAAGCTCTATCACTCCTACTCAGTTGAATGTTCTGTTCCAGGCCCTATTAATTGTTATTTGAGACCAATATCCAGCATGCAGGCGAATTCTAAAAGTAATGTTATTTTACTGTATATTAATGTATATTCTCTAATAAAAAATTATAATAATTTAAAATAAATTAGATGTCTTCTAATTTTATTAAACTGGCATTGTGAGTGGTGACGTCTTGGGTGAAAGCATACAGGTTTTAGAAGAACAAAACTAACCTTACATGTCACGACACAACCAATACATTGTCTGGAATCTGCGGATAGCCGCAAATTAATCTTGATCAATTGAGAAGTAATAATTAGAAGCATGTTTGTCTTGAAACTTAGTTGGATAATACAAAATAATGCGTAGTGCAGTAAATACAGATCGATAGATGTGCCGTTTGTCGAAATGAATTGAAAGCAGCGTTAAAAAAAACGACAAAATTCAGGAAAAAAACTAATGTCGGAAAGGCAATAATATAAAATATTGTGTCTTAAGAGAAAATGAATTTCGATCGCGAGAAGTACCTACCCAGATACCGTTTTCAATTTCAGGTAACTATTTAAGTTACGATTTGATTCCGTTTCTATAATTTCTTTAATCTATGGTTAACGATCAAAACTGACGTTTATGACGAGAAATCCAAATCTCAAGACTTGTGCGCTTCTTGTATCTTTTACATTCATTTACTGTAGTGAATTTGCTGTTTTCCGCTTATATTTACCAGTCAATTTATTCGGTTGTTTTTCGCAAGGTTATTTGTTCATTTTCCATGTTATATCGTTAGACATCACCACTCACATTGACAGTTTAATAAAATGAGTAGAAGTCTTTCTACTCGGTTAGTTTGTGGCCGCTTTGTCCATTGCTTCGGTCAAGTTATCGAATTCCACTTCATGCAAAGTCTCTTAAAAAAACAACATTTGATTTCAACTTAGTCAGGGGTTTGAGTTAACCTACACAAAATAGTTTTTTCGTTTTTTAAATTGGGTTATTTTAATAATTTATGTATATCTTCCAACCTTAAAACTTAAATTTGAGAAGAAATTAACTTTAATTTATTTTTTACCATCTCCCACGACATAAATAATTATGTTTTTGTATATTTATGTTTAAACTAAGTGCCATTTATTTTATTTTTTTGCATATTAAGCGTTCAGCGGAATTCTACAAATTTATATCTATGAATTTACATTTCGGAAACTAAATTTACGTTTTAAGTGTATACTGCTAGGATACTTATTTTAAACAGTATATGTTTTTGCTGTAGTCAGTGCACTACTTATGAAATTACAATGAACAAACCGCTGAAAACAAACTGTCTTGGTGTTGAAAAATCCCTCTTAAAATACCTTGCCAGATTATTTATTTTATTTTACATTGATTATCAATTAATAACATTGGAATTCCTCGAATATAACCGTTATTTGAATATAACCGCAAGCTCTAACACTCCTACTCAGTTAAATGTTCTGTTCCAGGCTCTATTAATTGTTATTTGAGACCAATATCCAGCATTACTTGTAATAGAGTAATGGATCTTCCTAACGCTGGTAGTATCCCTGTGAAGATGGAGAAAGTGATTAGACAAGGAGATGGAGATGATATGGCATACACGGAGATATACCCTGACCTGTCGACTGTTAAGATGGAATGTGTTGAAAACACCGACAAAAATGATCACTCAGCTGGTAAGTCAAAGTAAAACGTATTGGAGCTTTGTGCGAAACTTACGCGATTTAACATTCCCACGACGATGTGAATACTTGTCCCACGAATGCAACGTTATTTCAGAATCAGACACTCGTTCTCTTCATAGAAGACCCACTTGTACATTACGTGGTATTATCTCCCATATTAACAGTAAATGCACGAATCGTCCTAGGTACTTATTTTAAATTTTAAAACCATGTTATGCTTCGAACGTAAGTTCTAGAAGACACTGGTCTTACGCATTGGAAGGCATATGGAAATTCCTTTCAACATCCCACACAGATCTGGTCAGCGCAGATCGGCGTTACTATATGTATGTAATTGTGAATGTTTTTAAATGCACTGTACGTTGTCCAGAATCAGTTGCATTATTTGCGTACGTGGGACTAATTTGTCTTTACCTTTATTCATTTACGGTGCGAGTATATTTAAAACAAAATAATACACTACTACAAAAAAGAATTACAAACATAAAGTGCAAATATACTAATGCGAGTCCATTACGGAAACCGCATGTTTATTGGCTAATAGGACCGAGTGGTTGGCCTCAGAGAGTTGGGGGTGGCCTTGATTTGTCTGTTAGAGTACCTGCCATACCTACCGAAATTTCTTTAAATCTATCGATTTCTTAGAAAATCTACGAATTTGTGATTTTTTTAAATACTACCCAATGCACAACAGCTTGTAATAAAATGATTTTTATTACAAGCTGTTGTAGGCAGCTTTATTTGTAGATATAGCGATATTCACTGATACCCTCGCTCCCCTGATCTAAGCTTATGTGAATTATTTTATGGGAATATCCGCGTCAGGTGTTAATTGGCGCTACTCAAAGTTTTCATGACTACAATGATGCATAATGCGATTCCCGTGACGGACCCTGTATACTCACTCAAATTTACAAGCAGACTAAAGGAAACAATATGTTAACTAATATCCATTTATTAATTTTTTCACATATCGCAAACACAGATTAGAATTAAATTACTTTTTTTAATACCACTTTATTGTATATATTTTCAATATATAAAACCAACCAGTTTCGGTTCACCCTGAACCTTCATCAGGGTTATATAAAAAATTATTAAATCAATTACAGTGTTACAGTGTATGTATAGGTAAGATAGAAGAGGGAGAGAAAATATTAATTTGGGGGGGGAGGTAGGGATGAAAGATGCATATTCCTTTCCCCTCCACTTATTTTCACCCCTACCTCCTCCTTGCCCCCCCCCCCCCTACAAAGTTGATGTTCTCTCTCCCTTTTCTACCTTACCTATAAATATACAATTACTCTGTTACTGATTTAATATGTTTTTATATAACCCTGTCGAAGGTTCAAGGTGAACCGAAACATATTTACAATAAAGTGGTATTAAAAACAAAGTTATTTTATTCTAATTACTAGTTGACGTGTATATTTTACAGTATGGGTTATATATATATATAACCCATCAAACTCTTTTCCATAGCTTAGAAGAACCAAGCGCACAAACAGATAGACGCTGACAGTGAATTTGTTTTATACTATTTAGAAATTATAATATCTATTTTTAAAAAATATGTGAAATGCTTTTTAAGAAGTTTTTTGGTGCTATTAAAAATATCTTCTACTTCTGCATATAGATTACCCAAGTGCATGCGTAATATAATGGTACGTATACATCTGCGAACTGAAACGCGAACCAAGCTACGAATTACGCGAAATGAACGAGGCAAATGCATAGCGGCGTTTCGCGCCATTTGCGATTGCTTCGTTCCTTTCACATAGGTTGAGGTTAAGCTCTTCAGTTCGACTCGCGTATGTATACGTAGCATAAAGGAGTTTATAACCGAATTGGTATTTACACTATCGTTGCAGTAAAAGCTAGTTTTGGTTTTTGTGTGATTATAAGAAACATGAAATGAAATCATTTGCAAGAATGCAGTGCTGTCAATAGCAGAAAAAATGTTTAAAATAGCTCCACACGGAAGGCCCTGTGGAAAAACAATTTCCTTAGGGTCTTTGTCATCTTTGGGGATGCTATAGTTAAGAAAATATAAGAAAGGAAGTTATGGGAAGGAAACAGGTATGAGGGGTGGGTTGGAATCTAGGGATCACTGTGTCCAGGAGTGACGGGCGTATGAATCCATTTTTTCTTCTTGGCGATGGGTCGATAAAGTCCTGTTGGAGATTTCAAAGGGTCTCCCTCAACCAGTGTCTCCAGATCTGGCACGCCCTACACTAGGTGGGTAGACGCATTCGCTGGCAAGACCTAAACCAGAGGTTCCCAAAGTGGTCTATATAGACCCCTAGGGGTCGGTATCGGCTTGCTGGGGGTCTGTGTCAGCGAGAAAAAAATTTGGGGGTCCACGAGATTCAAATGGGGGTACATACGAGCGGACCCCCATTTACCTCAAGTCAACATTTAGGATTTCCTTAAATGACACAATACACCTAACACAAATATAATAGACTGAGAAATAACTTATTTGATATATGTATGTTTAAATATGGTAAAGTTGTTTATTGAAGTATTTAAATAGAGTCTACGTTCCCTTTCTCGTCAGAATTAATATATTGAACTAAAACATTGCACATTGGAAGCCGCGAATTTTCCTAATTCCCCAACTTGTTTTTGAAAAACGTCCAGGGTAATAATGACGTTCAACATTTAGATGTACTTCACACAGACTTCAAAACTAAGTTTGAGGACATTTTGACTGTGGAAATGAAATGTTGAAGAATCGGATATCATATGACAAGAAGAACTGATATATAGAACGGAATAAGCGCTAACAAAGAACTTAAGGGGAAGTTCTGTAGGGCTAGCTAGAGAAAGAAATTCCCATTGCTTATCCTGCTCCATTTTCATTTGGTGTTATACCTCACAAGGGCGCCCCTGTCTGCACAATACAAAAACAGGGGAACTATATCGCCACCCGGTTGTAGGGCAGGCAAGGGAAGGGAATCTTTTTACGAAAAAAATAAATGATTATCACATGGGACGTTAATACTTTTATGAAAATTCAATAATTCAATTAGGGGTCTACGGAAAAAAATATATTTGACAAGTGGTCTATGGAGCAAAAAAGTTTGGGAACCTCTGACCTAGACAAACCTCACCCCATGAACCTGGGCACATATGTAGTCAACATAGCTTTTCACTTGGGGTGACATTGCAGAGGTTTTCGTTATCTAATACATGGTTTCTGGGGTGGCGGTACCCGTGCCAGCCTCCCAAATTGACTTAAATTGGTGTGAGTTCTTTTGGCATACACCTGTTTAAATCATTTACTTTCGTATCTTCCTAACCCAGATACCACGACCGTCAAGTTGGAACCAGGGATTACAGAAGAAGACAGAGATGGAAAGGCATTTACCGATATATATACAGATCTTCCAGATGTCAAGAAGCAAAAAGCTGAGACGATTGGACACACTGCAGGTAAGCACAACGTTCAAGCCTTCGGGCCTCTGCCAAATTGACCCTTCTATTTCTCAAAGATGCTATAAAAAACTCGGAGAACTTGTGTGTATTATGCACACAAATTTCGGAATACTTCTGGTGATGGCAGTACTCAGAAATGATGTGTTTAGGACAAATACCTGATGCATACACCTGTTCAAATGTTTGACTTTTGTATATTCCTAACACAGATACTGTCACCGTGAAGGTGGAACCATGGAGTGCTGAGGGGGGCAAATGTGAAATGGAATACCCAGAGATATACATTGAAGTCCCGGCTGTTGGGGTGGAATATTCAAAACACTCCGAGAAGATCGATCAAGCGACTGGTAAGAACAATCTTCAGGCATTTGTCATATTATGTGTGATTTCTTATCTGCATTAATTTTTGTTGGTTCGTAACGTATAAAAAATTTAATTGAAATATTATTGTTATCATACTCACAATATCTCCCTGTTGTGAGACCACCAGTGGAATCGAATATCTTTAGCTGTGTTTAGTGACCAGGTCTAGCTAACTGTAACTAACTAACCATCACGCCGTTTCGCCGCAGGGGTAGGCAGAGAGGAAAGACCGCCAAACAACTCGGTCACACCAAACACTTCTTGCCTCATTCACATTCATACATCGTCTCATACATACTCTAATATTATTCCGATTCTTGACATGGCCCGACTCGAGTATCTGATTCTTTCTTCGCTTATCTTAATCTTACTCATTACGCTTACATCAGCCTTGCACTCTTTGCGGATCTTCACATTTCTCACACGATCATACATAGTTTTACCACACATAAGCCTCAGGAATCTCATTTCAACAGCATTCAATCTTTCATTATTTCTATGCCATTTCCATGCCTCACTTCTATACATCAGGGTAGGTGCCAGTACTCCATTGTGGACTGCTAACTTCGCTTCTTTGGACAATGTTTAGTTAGCGCCAACTGCGTTCAGTCCTCCATGAATGGAGTTACCTGCATTTCCCCTTGTTTCAATATCTCTGTCAGCCTTCCCATCTCTCTAGAACATACTTCTCAAATACACAAACTCATCCACCTGCTCCAAGTATTCCTTAAGTTAATTGTACCTTTCTCTTAATCATCTCCTTCCCTTCCCCTCTACCGTCAACCTCACAACATTATAAGTGCGGTGTTCACTTATAAAATAAGACATCTTTATTGATAAGTTGCTCTCAGTAGACATTGATTAACACTTTCTTATTTTTTTCAGGAAGTCATTATTTGGATGAATACAACAAATATGAAGAATCTGAAATCAATTCACCCAGGCACATTAGTGGGCGTGATCTGGTTCAACCAACATCTCCTACTTGTACCTCCTACAATCATTCCAGTTCGCAAAATCCTGCTGTCAATGAACGCCGGCTGACTAAGAGTGAAGAAAAATCTTTCTCGTGTTCCATCTGCAACTCTTCATATTCACGAAAGTCGTATTTACGTGACCACATTATGACTCACAGTGGAATCAAACCTTTTTCGTGTTTGGACTGCGCCTCGTCATTTACACTAAAGTCAACTTTCAACAGGCACATGCTGACTCATAGTGAAATAAAACTTTTTTCGTGCTCGGTTTGCAAAACTTCATTTTCTCGAAAATCTGATTTACAGGAGCACAATCTGACTCACAGTGGAGTAAAACCATTCTCATGTTCCACTTGCAAGTCTTCATTTTCTCAAAAGTCATATTTAAAGAAACACTATCTTACTCACAGTGGAGTAAAACCATTTTCATGTTCCGAATGTAACTATTCATTTTCACAAAACTCACATTTACGGAGGCACATGCTTACGCATAGTGAAGTTAAACCATTCTCATGTTCTGACTGCAAATCCTCATTTAAACAGATGTCAGTGTTAAAGAGGCACATGCTTACTCATAGTAAAGTTAAACCATTCTCATGTTCTGACTGTAACTCCTTGTTTTCACGGAAGTCATCTTTACAGAGGCACAAAATGACGCACAGTGGAGTTAAGCCATTCGCGTGTTCTGACTGTAACCTTTCATTTACACAGAAAACGGATTTACGGATCCACATTCTGACTCACAGTGGAATCAAACCTTTCTCTTGCTCCGAATGCAAATCTTCATTTTCACGAAAATCCGTTTTACGAACGCACAAGCTGATGCACGGTGGAGTTAAACCTTTTTTGTGTCCCGACTGCACATCTTCCTTTTCACAAAGATCAAATTTACGGAGGCACATGCTAACGCACGTTAAACTAAAACCAGCGTAATGTTCCTACTGCAACAATTTCATTATTTTGATTAAGTTTTTAGTTTCCTCACAGAATGGTAAAACCTTTCGCTTGTTCCTATTGTATCTTTTCATTTGTATTCTAGTATATTTTGTAAAACCGCGTTTTGATTCCGATTTATGGGGGGCCGTTTTCAGTTTCAAACCCTGAGACTAGCTACTAGCAAGTAATCGTAAAAAAATCTACAAAATTGCAAATTATGTTACGTTTTCTACACTCTCAGATCAATCCTTGACATGCAAACACTAAGGACGGGTTTTTTCGGAGAATTGGAACAATTCATCAAATTTAAACGTTCATTTTCAAGTTCTGTGAAAGATTTTTTCAAGTTCTGTTTTTATTTCAGTTCTGTGAAGCAACTATCATATACTGATATAATAACAGAACTTGAATAGGACTTTCACAGAAACCGAAAATGAACGTTGAAATTTGATGAATTGTTGAATATTTCCGATTTTTCGGCCTTCAAAGCCATTATAAAATTGGAGATTCTGCGCGGAGGGTGTTTTTAAGGAAAGGAAGGAGGGAATTCTAGGAAGGAAAAAGGTAAAGGTCAGTGTATCCATAAAGTGATGGACCCGTCCCGCCTTTTCGCGATGCACGACGATGGGTCGAGAGACACCAGCTGGAGAGTTCAAAGGGTCTTCTCAAACAGGCCTCTTCCGATCTCACCTGCCGTGCAGCTGGTGGGCAGACGCATCTGCCACTAAGACCTGAACAAACGTCTCCCGATGAACCCGGGCACCTCTGCTAAGTAACCAAACGTAGCGAACCACTCAGGGTGACCTATGTGGAGAGGCGTTGCTACCCATAACCACCCCCCAAGTTATGTTATAAAATATGTACACAAATTTCGACTAGCGTAAAACTTGCATTATGAATAATAATAAGTGTTTTATTATCTTTGTTTGTGGCAAATATATATAATGATATCCTTACTGGGATCTCCCGTGCTGAGGATTTCATTTACATATTATTAAAATATTTTAGTATGAATAATATAAAGTAATTATAAATATATTATATAGTGTTTTTTCTGAAATAATTATAAATATATTGCAAGGTGTTTGTGGTGGAGCTCCATTGCATTAATAACTAGATGAACTCCTGGCTTTGCTCGTATGTCACATAGGGTTTTTGTGGAGGAGCTCCATTTTTGATTTTTGATTTTTGATAATTGATGTACTTTATCGGAATTGTTTGTATTAGGTATGTTGTTATGTATTTTTCTGTTATGGTTTGTTTCGTCGTTATTTTATTGGTCAATGACATAACTACTCTGATCACTGTCATATATGCATGTATAAAGACTGTTTATAACGCTAATAAATAAAATAAAAATTGTATTAATAACTAGATGAACTCCCGGCGTTGCTCGGGCTTCACATATGGTTTTTTTTATTTTTATATTAACTCCACACAGGAGGCCCTGAAGAAAATAATTTCCCTCAGGGCCTATGTCATCTTTGGGGATGCTGTGTGGAGGTTCTTTTTGTGGAGAGGAAGGAGTGAACATGGGTCTTGAAGAGTCCCATGTTGTAGGAGGGAGGAAACACAGAGGCCGGCAGTTCGTTCCACAGCCGAGCTGTTGAACTTAAGAACGAATCGTAAAAGCGACCCGTTCTCATGTGACAAATGTCAACTGTGTACAAATGTTGGGCGCGCGTTTGGCGTGTATCCCAACTACGCACCGGTGCCGAAGGTATCAATGACGCTAGTTCCTCAGAGCATCTTCCATTGTAATACCGATAGAACATGGAGGAGCTACTTTGTATAAATAACTAGATGAATTCCCGGCCTAGCTCTGACTTCAAATAGGGTTTTTTTTGGAGGAGCTCTATTGTATTAATAACTAGATGAACTCCCGGCTTTGCTCGAACGTCACACAGGGTTTTTGTGGAGGAGCTCCATTGTATTAATAACTAAAAGAACTCCCGGCGTTGCTCTGCATTCACATAGGGTATTTGTGGAGGAGCTCTATTGAATTAATATCTAGATCAACTCCCGGCGTTGCTCGGGCTTCACATAGGGTTTTTGTGGAGGAGCTCTACTGTATTAATAACTAGATGAACTCCCGGCGTTGCTCGGGCTTCACATAGGGTTTTTGTGATTTTTTTATTATTATTAACTTGATGAACTCGTGATAGCTAAGTGAGTTTCTCTTGTTAGTGAATTGAAATTATTATTTGAAGCTTTCTTTGAATCTAACCATTTAATAGTTGTACATTTTTAGTTATAAATCGTAAGAATTCTTTTTCATGAAGTCTTTTTATGGAAGAAAACGCAGCTAATGATTCAGAAGTATGATCGTGGAAGTCTGGAAGCAATAATACTTGATGAGTATCTTTCTGATTGATTTATACATTTGAAAATGTGGTCAACTTGTGTGGTAAACTTTCATTGGATGAATGGCAGTAAACAGTTGCAGGGGAGAGCTGAAAGACATCAAAGCTTTTATATTAATGGAATTATTATCACTAACTACCAGAGATGTGCTTTATTTCAAATAAATCCATTTCAAATGGAAATGCAAAATGGGTATTTTCCATTTTGCATTTTAAATGCTTTTCTCAATGCATTTTCCATTTTAAATGCTTTTTTGCAACATTCATCCTACTATCTCCACTCATCTTTTTTTCATAACCCCCAAATATCAGTCGGTCCTCAACCTCAATTTGAGAGATAATTTACATTTGTCAAGTTGCTCCCTGGTAGGAGCCCTGGCAATTGAGTGATACCACTACAAAAAATACTGATTCAAAAACTGAACATTGGGCCACGACGCTGTAATATTAAATGTTAGATAGCAGTTTCTATGTTTTTACGTTGGCAACATTAGTCCCGCGCAAATTTTTTGTGGTTTCATAATCTGTAGTCGTGGTGTTTTTGGATTTACCATCATGTAATATGTTTGTTCTACATTGATGTCCATTGTTAAATGACAAAATTGTTTAAAAATTCTATAATTATTTTGATTGTTCAACCTGAGATACCATTTTGCATTTAATGCATTTTTAAAATAGGTATTTTGCATTTTGCATTTGAAATGCTTTTCTCAAAACCATTTTGCAATTTGCATTTTCAAATGGAAAAGTTTTGACCCATTTCCATTTTGCATTTCAAATGGTTTTGGGTACCCATTTTGCACATCTCTGCTAACTACACACAAAACCTTAAATCGTATCTGTTGAAGACATATTATAATATTTTGCATAATAGTAAACAATTGTGCTACATTCATAGTTTTAACATGGAGTATATGGACTACTTCTTTATAACGAGAGAGTAAACTTTGAATCATGAAGACGTGGGCAGTAGTAGCTGCGTTTTCACTATTGTAAGCTATTCCTGATATTGTAAGCTATTCCTGCTATTGTAAGCTATTCCTGCTATTGTAAGCTGCCTCCGCGGTAATCTATATATGGCTTTATATGAATTTCATTAATGTTTCATTAAAATTACTCTCCGTTTACAAATTAAATTTATGTTCAATATAGGACAAATATGGTTATCACTCTTTTCGTTAGTGGGTTTGTTTGAATACTGGAGCAAACTCTTCTAGTTCTAGGATGAGGAAACGTCAGATGATCTGAACCTCGTAGGAATTTGTATGATTGAAGTAAAATAGAGTACATAATGCTACTGAAGAATACAAAACGTGCTGAATATATTAAAGCAACAGATATTCGATTTAATAATTGTAACTGTTCTATTAAAAGATTAAGGTATTGTAGCGCCCTTCGCGGCAGTTGGACGCGTCATGCCGTTTTCCAACCGCTTTGTGTTTTTTTTAGTATTTTCAAGGGAAATGAGGCAACATCCATTTGAAATTATTTTTAAAATCAGTCAATCAACATTTTAAATTAACTTACCAATTAGTAATCAGAACTTTATAGTAATGTGATTAGAGTGCAGTGTGTTAAAAATGAATAATCGAAAATTGTGCTAAAAAATATTCGAAATTCGCTGACGTTGAACTTGGGACGAGAATCGGTAACTGTAGGTACGCCAGATGTTTTCATTGGAATTCTTGGAAACTCTGAAGGCCCTAACAAGTGCCCGGGGTAATTAATTATCCCGACCGTCGCGTCGCCTTTATTGCGGGCACATTGCACCACTAACGCAATCACCAGGAACAAGATTACATGGAGATGAATGATGTACTTGTACCTGTACTTCATTTACTTTAACTTAAAATCAATTTATTTTTGTAATATTTATATTTTTTGTAATACCTTATGTCCCGAAAGAAAATAATCATATCTGTGATGTCCCGAAACAAAACAATCATCTATTCTGAATGCAATTACTAATGTTATCCAAATTGACCCTGGTAATAAATTACATCTTTGCGATTCTTTCAAGGATAAAGAAACCATCTTCTCACTTCGAATGCAATCAACAATGTTCCCAAAATTTGTTTTGACAGCATCTCCATTCCATTGTAAGAATATTATGTAATAAATACACAATTTGGCTGTCCTGAAACGGGAATCCTTCCCAGTTGGACAGACAAAGGTTCATTTTGTTATGTATTGTTTGTAATTTTTATATATAAATAAATAAACTGTAAAGCGCCCCCGAGGTTTCAAATTGTTACAAATTGTCCAATAAAAAAATAAATAAATAAAACTTATTTGGCATCATCTGCTAATAAGTGATCAATTTCACATAGTAAATGAAGTACAGTTTGTAATACAGTATCTATAGTATTGTCAGAAACATTTTTGAAGGATTGAATCGATAATAATATAGTATTAAGTTCATTGTAATTGTTTATTTGTAGGGAAAAAATTGTTCACATAATTGTTTTAATTCTACGCATTCAAAGCCAACTGAAAATTTATATCAACAACTGCAGATGCAATGACGAAGGAGTGGTGGCAAGATAAAGAAAAAACCACGGAACTTTCTCTTTTCATAGTAATACAATCAGTTGGTAAGTTATTTTTTCAATGCAACCTAAAAATTCATTAAAATGTATCGAGTGCGGCCTTGTGTTTCTTGCGGGCGGCCTTGTGTGTTTCGGGAACGGCCTTATGTGCCTCGGCACATCTGAGGCGGCCATTTCCACAATGAATGTCAAGATGTCTACTTTATAAATCAATGAAAAATTCCTGACATCTTGCGGCAAATGATCAAAACATTAGTTTTTAATTTCTAAAATTAACAATAGATGTCTCTAACATCAACTCGAGGAAATTCTAATTCAATATAAATTGACATGTACATCTACGCAGGCAATAAATGATGAAAGAAAAACGAAATACTTATTTGCGAAACTCACGAAATCTACAATATATTGCACAATAATAATTCCTCCTACTGCAAAATTAAATGTGACAACCTTAGCGTGTATTTTTCTATTACGAATCTTGCGCACCGTCGACAAGAATGTAAACTACAAAAATGTTACCAAAGAAACTAACAAAGAGCGTTATTTCCATATCATTTCATATTAAAGTTAATTAGTTCACTATTTCTCCGGCAGGCTTTAATGTCATTATTAAATAAATGAACATATTTTATAGTTTCCGTGTCTGTAATGTCAAGGCCATATAAATTTACGTAACTCGCATTAAAAGTGGATGACATCATTTCTTTCGAGTATTTGTCGCCCCGAAACTAGCGAACCTTTCTGCAAGAATGTAAACTACAATCTTAATTATTTAGAGTAACAAATTAATCGTGCTATTTCATACTAAAACTTGGTTAGTTCTCATTTATTCCGGCAGACTTTTATTGTCAACTATCAAATGTATGATGCGTGTTTGTAGTTTCCTAAGCTATAATGTCAAGGCCTTATTGAATGATGCAACTCTTATTTAAAAGTGCTGACACATTTCTACTTTGGGAATTATAGATTCTAGTTCCTATATAAAAAGAAATGACATCACTTTGAATTTATGTATTTTGTATATTGGGGCCAACGGAGGAATACTAAAGATCTATTCTTTGTATTATTATTATTTTTTAATTGACTCCACATAAATAGGCTAAAACTCCCTCAGGGCCTATGTCGTCTTTGGGAATGCTGTGTGAAGGGTTTTTGAGGAGAGGAAGAAGTGAACATTAGAAGGCAACTGATCTAATATGCTTACACAAAATAATTCACGGCCATCTTGATACTGCATTATGTCTTGGCAATATTGATATAAAAGTTCCCAATTTCCATTGTTTGACGCCATAGCATGTTTCACCTGAATATATTCTGAAATACTCTCTGATCCAAATTTTTCGACTATATAAGTGTGGTGAAGTAGACATTTTCATCGATAATTTATATGGATTCAGAAAAAATGTTCTGCTACTGCTAAAAATATGTTGCCCTGATTATAATACGTATTACTTGCGTCTCTATTTGTGTATCTTTCGTCTCTTACTTGCGTCTTTATTTGTGTATCTTTTGTCTCTTAGTTGCGTCTCTGTTTGTGTATCTTTCGTCTCTTACTTGCGTCTCTATTTGTGGATCTTTTGTCTATTACTTGCGTCTCTATTTGTGGATCTTTTGTATCTTTCGTCTCTTACTTGCGTCTTTATTTGTGTATCTTTTGTCTCTTAGTTGCGTCTCTGTTTGTGTATCTTTTGTATCTTACTTGTGTCTCTATTTATGTATCTTTGGTCTCTTACTTTTTTGTACTGTTTGACATTCATATATTTTATAATTTAGAATTTTGTATTTTTATTTGTTTTATATTCTAATTTAGATATTATTATTTTTATTTCTGAGTAGATTTTTGTAATTGTTGTACCTATTTGTTAAATAACTGAGTTTTTATAACTGGATTGTTCTCACGTAAGTGAGATCGTCTGTAAAAACCCAGTATAAATAGATACAGTAATTAATATAAATGTACTAGCTCTACCTCACAACGCTTTGCTGTAGCTCAGTCTAACTGTGCAGATAGAGAAACAATAATGCGTGTTGCTTCAGCATCCAACAGAAGTCGCTATTTTTCAAAAAAGCAGTTTGTGGAAGTTTTAAAAACACATGTTTTGTAGAGAAACAATGGCGCTGTTTTAAATTAAATAAAAAACATATTTTTACCTGTCACAGGTAACATCTATATAATAAAGGAATATAAAAACACACGCGTATTCGAAAGCAACGTTGTGTCAAAATTTGAAAGCAATCTGTGAAGAACTTTTGCAGATTAAAGATTTTGAAAAAACGAACTTTTACATTTTTATTTATATTGATAACTAAATAAAACTCAGTAACAATCCTTTGTATTTGTTAGTTGATAAATTAAAGATGTCCACTGACTCGGTATAATTATTTCCCTCGAAAAGTAAAGAGAAAGTACTTCACGGGTTTGACAGATGGCCATTTTTTGTTGTTTTGTATGTTCTGAGATGTTTGAAGGTTGGGAAATACGAATAAAATATTTAAATAACCCAAATTAGGAATCTAATAACCTATTATTTCATACTTGTTTTTTCAACTCCTCAGAATTAAATAGTTTAGCGTCGCTGGGGGTTAACCTTAAGAGACAGACATACACCATAACATATGTTTCTGTAGGCCTTTTTATGATATACAATTCCGTAGTACATTATTTTGAAGTATCTCATAAGGTTTAGCCAGAGCAATGTAGTGCTCGAAAAATATATGTTTAAGACTTGATTATAAAACATCGACTTTTCTCTACTTTTCATAAATACAATATGACGGTATTATATATGTAAACCTTCCGGAAGAAATTCTCTAAATGATAGTGAAAACTCAGTATTTCACTATTATCTAATCTCTAACAACTACGTTTTAAATAGATTAGAAAGTAGTGTAAGGAGAATATACGATGCAAATGTGAATGGTAGCAGAAGTCGGGGACGCCCGAGGAAGACATGGCACCACCAAGTGAGTAAGATACTTGAGTCCGGCCATGTCAAGAGTCAGAATAATAGAAGAGTATGTATGAGACGATGTATGAAAGTGAATGAGGCAATACTCTAAAAATACATACATTAGAAGATAGACATAAAATAAACGATTTAACGTTCTTATTCAAAATACTTAACTCTAAATTCGACTGTTGTGAACTCCTGCAACTAATAAACATACAAACACCCACAGTAACAACACGGCAAAATACAATATTCTACAGCAGCACACTTAAGCGTAACTACATTGCCCACTCTCCGATACAACGACTTCACACTATGGGAAATCATTACTTGGGTGATGTTGACATATTCAATACCAACTTGGCAAGTTTTGTGGATCATTTAAAACATTTATTTCAACAATACTCCTAAACACATCATGTAAACCTACAAATAGCTGCAATTTTCTGTTTTTGTTTCTTGTGTTTGTATGACTTGTTGCATAGCTTTTATCAAATCTAATTTTATTCTTATTTTTTTTATGTTTCTAAGTATCTGTCAAATTAAAATTATACTACCAACCATGTAAAAGCCCTCTGGGCGTTAAATAAATAATAGGTTTGTGCCAAGACCGAGTTGTTTGGCGGTCCGTCCTCTCTGCCTACCCCTGCGGGGAACAGCGTGATGGCTAGTTAACTAGTTAGATTAATAAAAACTGATGCGGCTAAATTCGAAAACATGACATAATAATAATATTAATTCCGTTTCTCAAATCTTTAGCAGTCTTCCCCGCGTATTTTCACATCGCAGTTGACCTGAAAAAATAACCGTGGAAAAAAATCATTTACATCAGAAATTCACCGCGGCAAGTCGCTTCTCACCAATCGAGTGCGAACTACATACGTATATCTCGTTAATACAATTATCACTGTGAAATATAAATCAGTATTTAATTCAGTGCACCATACCGCGTCACCTGCAAGAATAATCTAATATTGCTTTTTCACAAGTAAGTTCCTGCAATTTAATAAGCTTTATTTCGGCCTAATTTTGCTGACCGGTTTCGCCGGTGTATTTGTGTATTGGTGTTAAAGTTGCAGAAGTCCGCATATTTGCAAATAACATTTGTTTACTGCTGGGAAATACAAATAAACTTTCGGAATGTTCTGTTTCCATTTTGCAATGAAATCCAAATCAATCTTTGCTAGCGTCCGGAAATTGAACTAATTAATTATTAAAATTTTAAAAGCAAATATAAAAATAAAAATAATGACTCACCTTACGTTATTTGTAACAATTGTGTAGGTACTGATAACGAAATAAATCTCACATGTTATAATTCACGAATTTTCAGTTTTTTTTTTTCAAATTGCGGTCGTTCCCTTTGACTTCATAGAGGCGTACATTCTTCTGTGGCTAACTTCTATAGATTCGAACATAAAGCGTGGTGTTTTCTCTTTCTAACACCGTTTAGATCAGAGGTTCCCAATCTGTTTTGCCCCGTAGACCGCGTTTAGACCTCCTGCATACTGAATATTGAATTTTTCTAAAACTATTAACATCCAATGTGATTTATTTTTTAGTAAAAATATTCCCTTCCCTTGCCTGTCCAACAACCGGGTGGCGGTATAGTTCCTATGTCTTTACATTGTGCAGACAGGGGCGCCCTTGTGAGGTATTACTCCAAATGAAAATGAAGCAGGATAAGCAACGGGAATTTCTTTCTGTAGCTGACCCTACAGTTGTCAGTGCTTATTCCAGTCAGTTCTTCTTGTCACATGATATCCAATTCTTCAACGTTCCATTTCCATAGTCAAAAAGTCCTCAAACTTAGTTTTGAAGTCTGTGTGAAGTGCATTTAAATGTTGAACGTCATTATTACCCTTGTTTTTCAAAAACAAACAACAAAACACTGGGAAAATTCGCGGCTTCCAATGTGCAATGTTTTGCTTGAATATATTAATTCTGACGAGAAAAGGAACGTAGAGTCTATTTATATACCTCAATTAACAACTTTACGAAATATACAAATATCAAATAAGTAATTTGTCAGTCTATTATATTTGTGTTAGGTGTATTGTGTCATTTACGGAACTCCTAAATGTTGAGTTGAGGTAAATGGGGGTCCGCTCGTATATACCCCCATTTGAATCTCGTGGACCCCCAAATTTTTTTCTCGCTGACATAGACCCCCAGCAAGCCGATATCGACCCCTGGGGGTCCATATATACCACTTTGGGAACCTCTGGTTTAGATCATTTATTTCTAACCATGACGGTAAGGAAGATGTAACGATTTATACGAGAACATATGAGCTGTTCTCAAAAACCTGACGGGTTCAGTGAGATGTAAAACATTAACAAAATAGATTATTGAGTTAATTGGTTCTTAGTTTAGGTTATTTGAATAATTTATGCGTATTTTCTAACTTTTAAATTGAGCTTTCGTTGATAAAAAATCAACCTGTAAAACAACAATGTTTTTTTAAAACTATATAACATTTGTAAATGTCTAAAAATTAAAAAAAAAAAAAAATTGTATTGACTGATTACCATCCTTCCCAGGGAACAGAGTCAATCGCGCTACCGACTTTGGCAGATGCCGATCGGATGGGACCGACATTTATTTCGTATATTATAACTGCCTTAATGTTATCCGATTTTATGCGTATATTTCCGCGTGTCTGTGCGCGATTGCCACCAAAACTTGATCGAATGAATTGTCATCGACAACGAGGCTATCTGTCGAGTTTCAGCGCGATCGGGTATCGGGAAGTGGGTTAATTTCCACTTTCAAGATTCACATACGTAAAAATGGTACTTCAATACATTTTTTACCGTATTATATTCGTTCGTATTCATATATGATGGATTGTACTGTTATTTTAACGTATTTCTGTAGCAAGTACCTACCTACATTCAATAAGTATATTACTTAACGTACGTTATAATTTACTCGTTTACAGATGGCGTTAGTTCATTTAATTTATTAAAATACTCTGCAAGTTATGATTTAAACGATGAAGACGAATAATTAGATAGCACCCGTACATATACAATATGTTTTGTCAGTATAAAAACTCAATTCTTTCAAGAAAGGCATACAAATACAATACTGTATTTAATCACTGATACATAAATATTGTATTTGTATGCTTTTCTTGAAAGAATTGAGTTTTTATACGGACTAAACTATTTATGCATAATCATAACATTCTCCAAGACAATATCAACACATTATTAATTTGCTGTAATGAAAATAGACTTTACTTAAATATCTCAAAATGTCAAATAGTTGATTTTTTCGAATATACTTAGGCAACACTTTTCAATCAAATCTTTCATTTGTTAACCACATACCAGAAATCTTTAATAAGGGCTTAAAAATGTCAAAAATTAAATTGTTATATTTTGCCTATGTAAGAAGTCAACTTGGGTACAATTCTCCTGTCTGGAACCCACATTATAATATACATGTACAAGCTGTTGAAAGAATACAAAACTAATTCTTATGTTTTATTAATTTTAAAATGGGTTTTCCAGCTATTATGTTGAACTGCAACACTCTGTTAAATTATATGAATATTCTCAAATTGTCAGACAGAACAATTTTCACTGACTTGGTATTTCTATATAAAATTCTAAATGATTTAGTTGATAGTCCGGTATTGCTAGAATTGATAATTCCACAACGTAATACTAGAAGTCAGGATTTATTTCAGTGCAGAAATTCTGGGACTAACTACCATATGTATTCCTCTTTGCCCAGAATACTAATGGAGGGAAACAATTATACCAAGTTAGTGAACATCTTCAATTTATATTTAAACAAATATAAAATATTGTTAATGAAGCAATTCAGTTAATAATGTATATTTCTTAATATTCTCATGTAAAAGCCCCGAAAAGGGGCGTTAATAAATAAATAAATAAATATTGCGTTTGTACGGCCGCAAACAAATAATTCGAATTCATTATTTAAAGCAAAAGTGTTTTTTTCTTAAAATAATTAAATTAACGCCATCTATGAACGCGTAGATTATAACGAACATCCATATTTACCCTTAATTTGCACATTTAATTTTCTTTTAAAATCACATTGAATCAGTTATATTAGTTGAGAAGTTAAACATAGTACATATTTCATTAAAAAAAACTGATAATTTGACGTCTTTAATTCTTTATAAATTAATTAACCCAAACTAACAACCTGAGAACCTATTTCGGGGTCATAGGTTCATATTTCGGTTTGATCAAGACAAGAAAAAAACTAACCTTAAAACTTTGACATCAATATTAATGACCACCAAGTAAACAATTAATTTTAATGTGAACGAAATAACTACTTGAAATACTTAGAATTGTTTTCTTACTGACCGGTTTCGCCCTTGTGTCCGTGTTATGTCTTTGTGTATGTATTTGATGTGATTTTTCAAAAACTTATTCAAATTATACAAATACATACCTCTGTCGACAAACATGTTCATTTCTGAAAACAGCGGATAAAATTATATATCTATGAATAATCATTGATAACAACCTGCCATACAATAAAGAAAATTAGGAAATTAATTTATAAATTCTTAGGAATAAGAAATTTCTTATCAATGAAAAATATATACTCAATATATTATGCATTAGTACAGTCTGTTATGCAATATGCCATCATCAGTTGGGGAGCAGCTTACAAAACTAGCCTGACCCCCATAGAAATTGTTCGAAAAGTCATAATAAAAATAATACTAAAAAAACGTCCATTGAATGCGTATTCGAAGAATTAAATGTTTATTTATGAAAAATTCAATTATTCAAATTAAAAAAGAAAAACATAAATACTCATTCATAGCTGAAAATCGAACCAGACTTAAATACACACTTCTTTTGCCCAGCACCATTATACCCACCATAGACATATGAATATTAATATGAATATTAGTAGACCTGCCCTAAGTGATTAAAAGCGTATTATTCCCCACTCCCCATACCGGTTCCATTGGAGCCGGCTGGGCTCGCGTATGGCCTCAAGTGAAATTTGAAAACGTGACGTCATCATTCTTGTGCGAACTATGGTCGAGGCATCATCGGTTCATTTTACGAAATAGCACGGCAAAATGTTGACTTGTGATATGAAAACTTGTAAAAATAGATGTGAAAAAGAGAATAAACCCAATTGTCGTATTACATTCCATAAGTAAGCATTATTTTACTTTATTTTAAGCTTATTCACACCGTATTATATGGATCAGTTTTAGAAACATATACTATCACATCACAATGTAGCGATTCTCAAGTGTGATCATCGTTGTTTACTGGGGTAAGTAAATTATGAAACATTTGTAAAAGTGTCTTAACTAAATACTCTGAAACTAACTACGACTCTGCAAACAGAAGAAATTTACTTTGCCGAATTTGGACTTCGCAAATTAGTTCATAACGTGGCGAGTAATTTGCGCTCCCATGTAAAAATGTCTATTCATTCAAAAGCAGATTTTACTTTTAAGAAGTAAATGGTGATATTATAATGTGAGATGCCTATTTACTGTCAGATTGATTTATTGACGAATCACAGTCAGCTTCACTCCCTTCGTTCTTCAACAGTTGATTTTACCCCTCGCCATTATCTTCTCGTCTATTAATTCCTATGTCTGTGATACCCACCAAGGAAAACATTTCTTTAATAAATTACCAGAAGAAATTAGAAGCATTAAAGATAAAAAACAAATATTTAAAAAATTGATTCCCCTAGTTTCACTTGAAAATCTCACAAATTATCCTACTATACTCTATTTATCCTCCATAATATATATTTTTTCTTCCTTCCAAATACAATAATTTGTATAGATTTTAATTTTGTCTTTTTTTTACTTTGTAACCTAGTTATATATTATTTTTTCTCAAATGTACACTCCTCTTCCATCCACAAGCAAATGCTTTTAATGGAAGTGTAGTAAAAATCAAAACAGTATGACTTGTAAACATTGTATATTTATTGTAAAAAAACACAAATAATAATAATAATAAATGAAAAAATAAGAAAATATACAGATTTAGGAAATGAGATAAAAATAATTTGGCATTCTCAGACTATAAAAATATAACCATTTGTTATTTCGGCTACTGGCATTATACCTAGCTCTCTCATTCTAAATTTAGGCGTATTAGATCTGTCAAAGAATTTATAAAAAATGCAAAAGTCGGTCATTTTGAATGAATGTAGGATAACGAAAGATTTTTTTAAATATTTATGTTGAGGGATCAGTAGGATTTATAGGCCCTGTTAGAAGTTCTACCGAGCCGAACCCTCTGATATGAAAATATCTGGAGTCGGTGAATTATTTTCCCATTTGATCTCTGGTGAGTTGACGTGTTGTTCTTGTATTGTTTTGTATTTATTTTGCTTATATAATGCACTTACATAATGAAGATTTAACCCGGACATAAAATCGGAAAAATAAACATAGGAATAGAAAAATACACGGTATGTAGCTACCTACATTTAACAGGCATTTAAATTGCTTCCTCACCTTCTTCTACCCCATCTCCTTTCCCCTCTTTTCTATGTCATGTTGGAGTAAAAATATTTGGTATTATTTATTTAACGAGATAATGTACCAGTAGTTGTCGATCAGATGGTAATTTACGATCAATGATAATTAAGATATGATATGATAATTAAGAGATTTTGGTAGGTTGGTTTCGGAACCAGCGTTCCTTCTTCAGGACAAAATACATTTGCAATTTTATTATTGACCAGCTGACGTGTACCCCGCGTTGTTCGGGTTTGTGAATGATGTTTAGCAAAGTTTCAAGGTTGTGAATACAAGGATAAATATTGACTTATCTATACATTCTATATGGATGCATTGTATATATAAACCTTCCGGAAGAAATTCTCTAAATGATAGTGAAAATCCTATCAAAATCCGTTGCGTAGTTTAGAAGGACTAAAGCCGCGTTTACACCAAAGTTGACAAAACATTTCAACTAAAGTTGCTCTTCTCAAATTTAGAACAACAAATGGAAAACTTGTTGCCAAAGAATTGGCGCGAAAGGCAGTAGTGTCAAGAATCAGGCATTATTAAATTGTAAATTTCGTAAAGGATCTCGGTGTCGTCTTTGATCCCGAACTGAAATTCTCTGGCCATATATCGCAGCTCACTCAGTCTTGCTACAAACTTCTTGGGTTCGTCATTAGGACATGCAAGCAGTTCAATAACTAAGATGCTATGTTAAGCGGCCGCTACACTACTCGCTTCGGCGCTTCGACGAAGTCCTCGACGAAGTTAGCCGAAGTCCGAAGTGCGTGCCCACACACTCGTGCAATTTCGCGAGTAGCTCAGTCTCTCGGAGTCCGTCCACTAGGCAACATGGACGTTCAAGTGGCAAATAAAGGATGAAAGTTGATTAAATGCTGTTGAAATGAGATCCCTGAGGCGTATAATAATAATAATAATAATAATTGGATAATTTGTAAAGCGCCGTTTTTGTGAAAAATCACCTCAAGGGCGTATGTGTGGTAAAACCATGTTTGATCGTGTGAGGAATGTGGAGATCCGCAAAGAGTGCAAGGCTGATGTAAGCGTAATGAGTAAGATTAAGTAAGGGACGCTTAGATGGTTTGGGCATGTAGAGCGAATGAGCGAAGATAGGAGTGTGACGGCCGGCATAGTCCAGTGGTAACGCATTGGACTGCCATTCCGAAGGTCGCGGGTTCGAACCCGGCGTGCGCAAATAAATTTTATTTGATTAATTTGTGTTATTTCACAATTAATTAATTAAAATAATATATAGTATATTTGCGGCACGTTCCAGAGTGGAAGATACTACCAGTATCGCCCTGGTGTAAGACCACCATTCAGAATTGAAACGTTGCTCCAAATGGCTTTAGCCGTGTTTAGTGACTAGATCTGAATAGCCAGGTACTTCCCCACCTTCCTCTTTCCCTTCCCCACTTACCTTCAGCCTCACAACATCCCCCAATTGGGGATGCCATAGTCTCACTGGCTCCAGACGGGAGCAGTTGGGACTCTTGTGAGGTATTCACTATAAAAAATATAAAAAAAGGAGGATATATGATGCAAATGTGAATGGTAGCAGAAGTCGGGGACGCCCGAGGAAGACATGGCACGACCAAGTGAATCAGATACTCGAGTCGGGCCATGTCAAGAGTCAGAATAATAGAAGAGTATGTATGAGACGATGTATGAATGTGAATGAGGCAAGGAGTGTGTGCCAAGACCGAGTTGTTTGGCGGTCCGTCCTCTCTGCCTACCCCTGCGGGGAAACGGCGTGATGGTTAGTTAGTTATCTTTATAGTCCCTTTCAATTGGGTCCCAAATAACCGCCTCGGATTGGAGTGTTTCTAGAAACAAAAAAATTAGGTCCTGTGACCACAGTGTAGAAGCCATATTTTATTACGTATAGTCACTATGACTCTGCGCACGCACAACCACCAAACACGACGTCTCGAAGCGAACTGAAGTGAACCGAGTAGTGTGGGCAGACACTTCGTGTTCGAACTTCGAGTCCTTTGACTCGGGCGCATTTACCGACAACAATCGGAAGTCGGGCCAAGCGAAGCGAAGATGCCCGAAGCGAAGCGAAGTTCGTGCCCACACTATCGTATTAGGTCAACTTCGATCAACTTCGCGAGTAGTGTAGCTGGGCTTTTAGCATTGTTCGATGGCATACTGAGAAGCAAGCTGGAGTATGCGAGCGATGTTTGGGCACCATACCACCAGAAGTACATTGAAATGATAGAGCAAATCCAGAAGAAATTCCTCAGGTATGTCTATATGCGGACGCATGGAACCTATCCCAGGTTCATGCATCATATCGAATTACTTGAGGAAACTAATTCCGTGAGTCTGGAAACTAGGCGGAAAGCAAGCCTAGCCATTATATCTTTCAAAATTTGGAACAATTTTATTGATAGCCCATTCCTCTTGGGATGTTATGAATTATATGTACCAGACGGCCGGCATAGTCCAGTGGTAACGTATTGGACTGCCATTCCGAAGGTCGCGGGGTCGAACCCGGCGTGCGCAAATAAATTTTATTTGATTAATTTGTGTTATTTCACAATTGATTAATTAAAATAATATATAGTTTATTTGCGGCACGTTCCAGAGTGGAAGATACTACCAGTATCGCCCTGGTGTAAGACCACCATTCAGAATTGAAACGTTGCTCCAAATGGCTTTAGCCGTGTTTAGTGACTAGATCTGAATAGCCAGGTACTTCCCCACCTTCCTCTTTCCCTTCCCCACTTACCTTCAGCCTCACAACATCCCCCAATTGGGGATGCCATAGTCTCACTGGCTCCAGACGGGAGCAGTTGGGACTCTTGTGAGGTATTCACTATAAAAAAAAAAGACCACTACAGCCGAAGTCGATACCATGACCTATTCAGAGTACCAAAAGGCAAAACCGACATCCTGGCAAAGCATAGCATGACGAGGGGAGTGGTCTGTTGAACGAACTAGCAAATAATTTGTATGTAAGTGACTGTTCTCTAAATGACCTAAAACAATTATTGAAGAATCTCTTACCCAAATGCTGATATGATGTGAAATTGTACTGTATGTAAAGTTGTACTGTAACTGGAATGAATGTTCTGATGTACAATAAAAAAATAAAAATAAAAAATTATCTCACAGAAGATGACGTTGATCCGTTGAGTGGTGAGCTTGAGGGAGTGTCAAAAACTTTCTGAGAATGACCAGTAGTGACTTTGAGTATTTGATTTCAATGATCGGACATAAAATCAAGAAACGTGACACAAACTACAGGAAAGCAGTACCTGTCCAAGAAAAGCTAGCAGTTACATCACGTTTTTTGGCTACTAGTGATTCTCGGTTATTTGTTTAAAATCTCAAAATCAACCACTTCACTGTTTGTTATTGAAGTTTGTAAGTTTGCGTGGAGGGGGAACAGTTCTCCACTAGTTTTCTACAAGTTGCTAGCGCAAATCGCGCAGCAACAAATCTTCCACTTTTAGTTGTCAACTTTCTTTGATCTTTACCGACACTCCGCGGGAAATAGAAAAAGTTGCTGTATTTTGTAGAGAAAGCAACAAATTGCCGCAACTTGTGGAAAACTTAGTGGAAGACTTTGGTGTAAACGCAGCTTTAGCACACAAACAGAAAGAGGCGCACAGCGACTTCTTGTGCGTTTGACTTACAGATGATAACCATAAATAAACCACTCTCATAATAACCTAACACAGCGAGTTCGAGATATTTAGTAGCGCCGGCGCACAGTGGGCTGAAAATCGCCTTTCATAGACATAGAGACTTGAATTTTCAAGGGTAGTTTTTTTTGCTAGAAATGGATTATGCTAATCATTACTATGCTATAAAATTTCGTACGAAGCAATTGCGTGTACAAATGAGGGAGTTATCATTTTTTTAAGAAAAATTTGTATGGCACTGACATTAAAAATGAGGCTATCTCTGGAATCACAAGGTTGGCCACTCTATCCTTACACACAGATATACTACTATTTATTTGTATTTTTTGACATACTTCGTATTGTGGCGCAGCTT
Organism: Hesperophylax consimilis; assembly: GCF_061612785.1. Lineage (NCBI taxonomy): Eukaryota > Metazoa > Arthropoda > Insecta > Trichoptera > Limnephilidae > Hesperophylax > Hesperophylax consimilis. Next base: position 819,225 of record NC_142852.1, read on the forward strand.
GCGATTTTTTTTTTAATCCTCAAAGTTGAAAAAAAACACTTTTGAATGTTGATGATTAATTTTAATGCTTAAATGCAGTGTAAATAAAATATTGTAAACTAGACAAGGCCTACTCATATGTAAAGCATTTAAGCATTAAAATTAATCATCAACATTCAAAAGTGTTTTTTTCAACTTTGAGGATTTAAAAAAAAAAAATCGCAAGTTGCGCCACAATACGAAGTATGTCAAAAAAATACAAATAAATAGTAGTATATTTGTGTGTAAGGATAGAATGGCCAACCTTATGATTCCAGAGATAGCCTCAATTTTAAAGTCAGTGCCATACAAATTTTTCTTTAAAAAATGATAACTCCTTCATTTGTACACGCAATTGCTTCGTACGAAATTTTATAGCATAGTAATGATCATCAGAATCTATTTCTAGCCAAAAAAAATATCCTTGAAAATTCAAGTCTCTATGTCTATGAAAGGCGATTTTCAGCCCACTGTGCGTCGTGTGGCTAGGTGATCTCTCATGACGATACTGAAAGAATTTATCACCACGATATCATCTCGATCACAACAGATTCTTTAAAAAGAAACTCGAATATGGCGGCGTCTTTTGATAAAATTCTCAAAAACTAACATCAAATGTAAACGCCTTCAAAATAACGAAGACTTATTTTATTAGTTATTTTCGTAGCAAACTTTTGTGTTTTTTTTTCTATCGATGGAATTTTCTTTTGTTGGTATTCCTGATATGAGTGGCTAGAATTTTAACCATTAACTCTACGCAAATTCTAGGTAGGTACTATTTTGGCCAAACTCGAAAAATATTAGGTATGTTTTATAAATAAAGAAAAATTAAAAAAAGGTAAGGTTATTATAAGTTAGGTTATTATAGGTTAGTTTAGAATAGGTTAGGTTGGGTTATGATGAGTTAGGTTAGGTTGCATTATTATATGTTAGTTTAGGTTAGGTTGGGTTATTAGGTTAGGTTCAATTCAATTTTTCAATTAAGTCCTAAATCCTGTATCTAAATTTCGCCAATAAACAATTAGATAATGTTAATTAAGTGTTAATCTCAAGTGACCTACCAGGTAAGTATTGAACTGTATATTTTCTCCATAAATAGTTAAGTAATAACACTGTAGAAATGTATTATAAGTTTGTAAAGCGCCCTTGAGGTGTTTTTGCACAAAAACGGCGCTATAAAAGTCATCCAGGTATTATTATTATTATTATAGGTTAGTCTAAAATGCAAATTAATGTAGTGTTAACGGATACGAAAACCAAAAAAACTTTCTAAATGTGATTATATTAATTTTTTGGTTTCATAGGGGTAGGTGTACTTTTAAATTCTTATCTGGTTAACTTTTAGATTTGACTATAAAGCGTGGTGTTTTCTCTTTATAATACCGTGTAGGTAATATTTATCACAATGGCAATAAAGGAGACACAACGGTTTTTGTGAGACCTGTGTGAGTTGTTTTCAAAAGCGAAAGGTGATTTTCAAATTTTACTCAGAAATAAATATATAATTTTTCGAGTATTAAAATTTTGAATGCAAACATAAAGAGAGGCTCGATTTACGTTTATTCGTCTTAAGAGGAAGCTACAAGCCAAAAATGTGTATATTCTTGGTATACCTTATATTGTACGTAATAGGTATTAAAATCGCTTGACAAACGGAGTCAAGAAACGTTCGATTTCAAGCACAAAACTAGTTTTTATTTTTTTTATTTTGTAAATTATTTTATAAGAAAGCAAAAAAGTTAATCAAGTGAAACTGTCACAGATAATCTTAGCTATAATACTGTATTTTTTAAAAGTTGTTTCCTTTACGCGTTCATTCATTTCTATTGAACAAATTTTTTTTTTAGTAGTTTACATTTATATTTTTTACGGAGTAATTTATTATTTTATTCGTATTCTACTCAAGCGAAACGATAGGAAAACCTTCAATTTATCTAAAGCATATTTTTTGGTATTCATAATGTACATCAATTCGTTATAAAGATTAATCAAAGTAGTTATTTTGCATTAAGCTTCGCCTTAACAATGAAGTAAAATAACGGATATCATACCTTTTCATGTCATTTTGGTTTCCTAGATAGTCCAGTAACCTTTGTCGCCTGAAAGGATACTTATGATTTTAGCTGAGTTCTTTATGATGTTGGCCCAATGAATAATCCAAGATCCAAAAATTTTCAAGATCCATTTTCTACCTTTCATTAGTTTTTGGCAATTTTAACCATAAAGGACTAGTTTTACATTGTAACTATGTTTTACTTTTTTAAAGTATATTAATTTTGCTACAATTTGAGTCTAGAACCGTTTAGATATACCCAATAGTTTTCAAAATACAGCTTTTCAAAATTTATAAATTTTTTCAAACTTTGAAATTGAATACGACTGGAACTGACGCAAGACGCAAGAAACTATGAAGTGTTCTTCTGTATAATATAAAGCGTAGTGTTTTCTCTTTCTAACACCGTTTAGACCATATTTATCACTATGTTAGCAAGGGAGACACAACGATTTATCTCCACGGGTATAATGCTGTTTGTTCGCAAAGCATGTATATTCGTTATGATAGGGTTATGTAAGTGTACAGCGAAAAACACCATTCTTACCAGGGGCGTATAACTCTCGCATAACCTTGTAACCCTGATGGGAGGAGTTATCCTCAACCCAAATTCTTATAGACAAAGCTGTTGTGGCTGAAAGCTCAGATCTCATTGGCTCAGAGCAAAAATTGTATCTTGATCTCTCGCTCTCTACCGTAGCGACTCGTGTAACAGAAAGAGAAGCTAAACATGTGTTATGCTCCGATAAAAAAATAACGGTAATTTCCAAGACGTCATTTCGCAGATTGAAGTCAGTTGAAGGTTTTAGCGTAAATATTTTGAATTTTCTTTCACCCATCTAAAAATAATGTTGCGTGCTAGAATTCTTCAAGGTGATAAATTAATGCCGTGTTGTGTTAAAGGTTGCTCAAATGGATTCGATAATCCAGTGCTAGGAAGAAGCAGCAAGAAATACGTTTGTTTGTGTGTGCCATTTCGCGATTGAAATCAAAAATACGGTACTTTTGGGATTAAAAAATAATGCGTTGCCAACGCTTAATCTTCCAATCATCATAAAATATCCGGTCTATCTCCACCAATTGAAAGAAGGACCCGATCACGTTGTTAAATACAGGTACTAACCTCTCGTTCTTTGATACAATGTTCATGATTCCTGAATGTACTTCATTGGCTAATAATTTGATTAATTTTCCTTTTCAGACCTATCCGTATTCCGACGCGATCTTATACCACGTATTAGGAGACTAAAATTGCTAAACAAAGCCACGATTACATCAAACAAGTTCATTTAAACCTCTCCAGAATTACATCATGTAAGTACCAGTATTTTCAATGATGTTTGCTGACGACAAAGCTGTGAAAATTATGTGAAACCCTTGCAGGAGAACTTGAATAACTTCTAGTGCTATTTTGTGTATATATTCTTGTATTTTTGTGCAAGGTCAAATTAAATCCTATTAAGTTGTTGCAGTAAGACAGAAATCCTGGGTTCGATTCCTAGTTGAGACTGTTACTTTTTATTTTTTTGTGTCTTGTTCTGTTTCATGTTTTGTTTAGATATATTAGTATTATCTTCTACTTCAATGATAAATCAATGCTCAATACATCGGTTGTACTGACCCTGTTTTGTATTACTGTCCATTGTCTTTTTGAAAATAAAAAATATTTTGATGTGTGCATAGCTGTGGGTTTTTTTATTTTCCTTTTCCTGCATTCCAGTATTTATTATATAATTTTTTGGGCTAGTGAATGAACGATGTTAGCTGGGTGCAGGTATATTGTTTATGTTTGCTCTTTTTTTAAATGACCTTGAGATTTATTTATGGTCCACCATATATTTACCTGTCTGGACCAAACGACCGTTTTATCTGTGGTCGTCTGTGGTTAAGGGGGTGACAAAATGGCGCCATACAAAAAGCCCGAAGATATCGATCTAGAGAGTGGTTTATTTATGTAACTAACTAACTCGCAGGGGTAGGCAGAGAGGACGGACCGCAAAACAACTCGGTCACAATGGTCACAACATCGTCTCATACATACTCTTCTATTATTCTGACTCTTGACATGGCCCAACTCGAGTATCTGATTCACTTGATCGTGCCATGTCTTCCTCGGGCGTCCCCGACTTCTGCTACCATTCACATTTGCATCATATATCCTCCTTACACTCCTATCTTCGCTCATTCGCTCTACATGCCCAAACCATCTAAGCGTCCCTTTCTTAATCTTACTAATTACGCTTACATCAGCCTTGCACTCTTTGCGGATCTCCACATTCCTCACACGATCATACATGGTTTTACCACACATAAGCCTCAGGGATCTCATTTCAACAGCATTCAATCTACTTTAATCCTTTCTCTGCCAGTTCCATACATCAGGGTAGGTACCAGCACTCCATTGTGGCCTGCTAGCTTGGCTTCTTTGGACAATGTTTAGTTAGCGCCAACTGCGTTCAGTCCTCCATGAATGGAGTTCCCTGCATTTCCCCTTGTTTCAATATCTCTGTCAGCCTTCCCATCTCTCTAGAACATACTTCCTAAATACACAAACTCATCCACCTGCTCCAAGTATTCCTCAGCAACAACTATATTGCACACTGTTTTCGTACTCTCTCTTTCAAACACCGTGACTTTAGACTTACTTACATTCATCATTAATTCATTCTTCATACATATTTGGTTCATCCTAGACACGAGAGACTGTAGATCTTCCACCATTCATTATTTACATAATAACGTAAGCATTAATCGGTCACAAATAATATTCAAACCATGCCCGCTGTAGGTAATACGAAATAATCGTATTTGAATATGTTGTAATGTCTAGTATTACGTCATGTTTAAAAGAGTCGATGACGTGTTTATGTTGTCACTTTCACGGGCAAACTAGACAATACCTACGCACATTGATTTCTTTGCACTCTGTGATTGGTGATGGTGTTTTTAAAGCGTCGATAAACGATATATACTTTGATATAACATTTTAATAAGTTGCAGGAAACCTGCCACATGTTGACATGTTTGTTTGGGCGATTGTCTTTGATTACAACATAATTTTTTCATCAGATAATTAATGAATGCCTCTTTGTTTGTTCTGTACGCGTTCCTGTCAGTGCCAAATAGAGGTGAGGCGTATTTATCGTACCCAGTAAAAGTATATTTTGTACTTGTGACAAATCTCCAAAAAAATACTCACGAGTATTTTATACTGGGACTAAATATTTTTATTAGGTATTTTTGATGGGTATTTTTAATAGGAATTTTTAATGGTATTTTTTTATTTTGTTTGGATAAATGTGGGGAATTTTTCGACAGGGAATTCCGTAGCTACCCCCACCCTCCCCCCCATGGATTTTGAAAAATGAATGTGGGGAATCATAAATGAATATTTGTTGTGTAACACGTTATTAAGTTCATTCACATGCGATTGAAAGAATCCAAAATAATTTTTTTATATATGTAAATTTTAAAATGGGCATTCCTAGAGAAAACCCAAATTACAATAACTTACTTTGTTCATTAAATTTAATAAAATTATCTGATCGTAGAATTATTTTCGATTTAACGCGCGTTTACTGTCGAATTTGGCAGCCATCTCTGGTCCGGAGCCCCTAAATACCTGAAAAAAACCCTCGACTCTGTGCAGAAACGGGCGGTGCGTTTGATAGATTCCCCAATCTTAACAAACGGACTGCAATCTTTAGAGCACAGGCGTCAGGTAGTTATGCTGTCCTTGTTCTATCGGTATTACAATGGAAGATGCTCTGAGGAACTAGCGTCATTGATCCCTTCGGCACCGGTGCGTAGTCGGGATAGACGCCAAACGCGCGCCCAACATTTGTACACGGTTGACATTTGTCACATGAGAACGGGTCGCTTCTACGATTCGTTCTTAAGTTCAACAGCTCGGCTGTGGAACGAACTGCCGGCCTCTGTGTTTCCTCCCTCCTACAACATGGGACTCTTCAAGACCCATGTTCACTCCTTCCTCTCTACAAAAAGACCCTGATCAGACACACAGCATCCCCAAAGATGACATAGGCCCTGAGGGAAATTATTTTCATCAGGGCCTCCTGTGTGGAGTTAGAAAAAAAAAAAAAAAAAAACCTGTTTGTTCAAAATCATTAATTCAATGTTTGATATCCATGATTTATTATTTGTAATCTCTTTTCATACTCCAAGCAGGTCGGTTTCAAGACAGTACCTACCATATTATTGTAGCAATTCTATATCAACGTCCCAATATCACACTCCTATGCGACGGATTTAACAGCTAGGAAACAAATACTCCGATGTTGTTGATGTACATAAATTTCAATATATAAGCATACCCTATTGAAGTTTTTTTCATCAAGTAGTGGAATATTTTAATAAAGGTATTTAATTTGATTTGACTAACATATAATAATTTTGTCAACTGAAACAGAAAAAAATATTTTGATTTTTTTTATGTTTTGTGCCTGCATGCTGTGTAGATCAAGTTCAGTGATATTTTGAATTTATATTTATTTTTCTGCAATTGTTTTAAATAGTCGTTTCCTGCACTATTTTCATGTATAATTTCGTAAATATTTTTTTATATATACAGGGTGTATCGGCACGTACCCGACAAACTTTAACCAGCTATTCCTTTGCACATTTGGAGTAAAAAATGTTATGGGCACTTTGCTGTCCGGTAACATTTTTTTCAATTAAATAATGATAAAAAAATCCACACTCCGTCACTGTCATTGGCATTGTTTCTCGTGTTCAACAGCTGTTATTAGCAAGTGTGTCAAAAAGCGTGTTCGCTCTTTCATACACACTAAATATTAATAGCTAAAAATGAGACGAATGGTGCCATGCCATTTCGTTGTGATTGTAAAAGCGCGCTAATGTAGGTACGTACGTATATTATTCAACGAAACTCGAATAAAATATTGCCAGGTGGGTTTTAAAACTTTGAACAAGGATAAAACAGTGGTGACATGTGGTGAAAATATGAATAGTAATTTTTTTATTAAAAAAAAATGTTACCGGACAGCAAAGTGCCCATAACATTTTTTACTCCAAATGTGCTAAGGAACAGCTGGTTAAAGTTTGTCGGGTACGTGCCGATACACCCTGTATATATGTAAAAGCCTTAATAGGCGTGAAATAAATAAACACAGGATGTGAAATATTTTGTGGGGAATTATGTCTCACAGAAATTTCGAATAATTAATGGGGGAATCAAGCTTACGCAGAAAATTTGTGGGGAGTATAATTTATGTGAGTGCAGTTTAGAAATGACTTATTCTGAATCAATCATCAGGACGGTAATACTTTTGAGTATTTTGTAACTGTTATTTTTACCAGGTATTTCTCTGTACCTGTACTCATTGTACCCAGTAACGAAAGGTACTCATAGGACCCACCTCTATGCCAAAAGCGTTTAGAGAGTACCACGCATTATCATGGCATTATCTATGCTCGGGTATAAGATGCAGAATGGAAATAAAGTAACAATGTGGTATACAATAATTAATAATGAGAAAGATTTAACTCTGACTTCTGCATTGGAATGTGATATAAACTTTAATTATGTAGTTTTTTCAATATTAGAAATGTTGATTTCATGATATTCCAACGACACAAATAATAGATTTATTTATTTATTTATATATATACGCCTAAAAAGGCGTAACACAGAAGTGATACATGATCAGAGATGTGCAAAATGGGTAGGTACCAAGTAGGTATCCAAAACCATTTGAAATGCAAAATGGAAATGGGTCAAAACTTTTCCATTTGAAAATGCAAATTGCAAAATGGTTTTTAGAAAAGCATTTCAAATGCAAAATGCAAAATACCTATTTTCAAAATGCATTGAAAATGCAAAATGGTTTCTCAGGTCAAACAATTAAAATAATTATAGAATTTTTCAACAATTTTGTCATTTAATAATGGACATCAATGTAGAACAAACATATTACATGATGGTAAATCCAAAAACACCACGACTATAGATTATGAAACCACAAAAAATTTGCGCGGGACTAATGTTGCCAACGTAAAAACACAGAAACTGCTATCTAACATTTAATATTACAGCATCATGGCCCCATGTTCAGTATTTGAATCAGTATTTGTTGTAATGGTATCACTCAATTGCCAGGGCTCCTACCAGGGAGCAACTTGACAAATGTAAAATATCTCTCATAGTGAGGTTGAGGACCGACTGATATTTGGGGCTTATGAAAAAAAGATGAGTGGAGATAGTAGGAAGAATGTTGCAAAAAAGCATTTAAAATGGAAAATGCACTGAGAAAAGCATTTAAAATGCAAAATGGTTTTTAGAAAAGCATTTAAAATGCAAAATGAAAAATACCCATTTTGCATTTTGCATTTCCATTTGAAATGGATTTATTTGAAATAAAGCACATCTCTGTATATTAGGGTGTATCGATTTTTAACTTTTTTTTTGTTTTCAAATTCCAAGTTGAAATAAAGTTGCTACTAGGTACCACAACTTACCACAATTTTTTTTGGATTTTTAAAAAAATGTTTAGGTCTCCCGCACAAGGCCTAAAGTTTTAATTTTTTTCAAAAAATATCAATTTTTTTTTAATTTAAAAAAATAAATTCATAACTTTTTTGTTTATTCCAAGTTAAAAAACAGTAATATTAGGGCATAAAAATAAGTACGAAACGGTTTTTTTTAATAAAATATGGTATTTTGGTCTCCCGCACAAGCCCTAAAGTTTGTTAATTTTGATGAAATTTTGTAATTTTGTGTACATATATGAACCATGTTTTTTTTAAGTTTAAGCCACCGGAATTAATTGTACTTTTCTTACAGAAGGCATAAAATGAGACAATATATATATACATAATTCTTATATACATACAGTAAAAATATATACCACATATATACTATATATATATATAATATGTTTTATACCTGAAAAAAGATAGTTGGACGGTGTAAATTGTATGAGAAAGGTGTTGAAAGAAACTAATGTTATTTGCTATTACTGTTGTTTTTTACAAAAGTATAAAAGGTTATAACATGTCATAAAATGTAGTATAAAAACTAAGTACAAAATGTTGCTGATTACTTTCCATACGACATGAGTGGCAGTTGTCTTGTTCTACTGCAAATTTACTGACTTGTTTAAGTATTCGTCCTTTCATATTGGCTTCAAAACCTTAAATCAAAATTATGTATAGTTTTTACATAGGCCTAGTGAAAATTTTATAAATGTTATTACAGTTCCCAAATAAAATTTCAATTTAATATGGAAGACAGTATGATTAAGACGTTATTTAGAAACATAACTACAAAATAGTCGAAAAAACTTACTTAAATTCTAATCCTTTGCAGAGGTTTTGTACTGGCTCTTGGTCTCGAACGTAGGTAACTCTTTACGGTATTCCAGTCTGGCACGGATAAAACTATCTCTTTCGATTAGCCCACATACTCGCTTCAAAGCTTCTGTGACTTCCTTGACAATTCGTTCCACCGCTTGAGTGTGAGAAGGAATTCTAAATTCAACCCTTCCACTTCTGCCAGTTTCCGCAATTGACTCCAACTCTTCTAGGCTCATATCAGTAACAAGAGGGGGTTCGGTTACTGAAGTGGATTTCCAGTCAATCATATCTATATAGTCTTCGGCATCAAAATTGATCTGAGGAGGTTTAAATACCCTTACCACTTTCCTTACGGTTGAGCGAGCTTTCTGGATTCTCTTATAAGCCAAGGCTCTGATATGTTTTCGTTCATCGAACAGCATAGCTATCAAAACATGCTCTGGGTGAGCCATGAAAGCATTTATCTGTAACGTTGCATGGACGACTTTTCTTAGCTCATCTACCAAGTAATTGCTGAAAAGAATCATTTTAAAAAAATGAATGGAAGCTTGCAGGATTTGGGGATTGCACTTAATTGAGAACCATGATGGTATGTAGACCTTCATCATGAACTCTGCAAGCTTTCTTAGCTGAGGGGTCGGATCATCGGTGGCTACATACAAACGAAGGACTCGATTTGCCAGAGTAAGCCACCTGGCGTGCGAGATGTTGCCGGGGTTTCGTTTGGCCAACTCTTCAGCAATAGAATTGTCTTCCATATTAAATTGAAATTTCATTTGGGAACTGTAATAACATTTATAAAATTTTCACTAGGCCTATGTAAAAACTATACATAATTTTGATTTAAGGTTTTGAAGCCAAGATGAAAGGACGAATACTTAAACAAGTCAGTAAATTTGCAGTAGAACAAGACAACTGCCACTCATGTCGTATGGAAAGTAATCAGCAACATTTTGTACTTAGTTTTTATACTACATTTTATGACATGTTATAACCTTTTATACTTTTGTAAAAAACAACAGTAATAGCAAATAACATTAGTTTCTTTCAACACCTTTCTCATACAATTTACACCGTCCAACTATCTTTTTTCAGGTATAAAACATATTATATATATATATAGTATATATGTGGTATATATTTTTACTGTATGTATATAAGAATTATGTATATATATATTGTCTCATTTTATGCCTTCTGTAAGAAAAGTACAATTAATTCTGGTGGCTTAAACTTAAAACAAACATGGTTCATATATGTACACAAAATTACAAAATTTCATCAAAATTAACAAACTTTAGGGCTTGTGCGGGAGACCAAAATACCATATTTTATTAAAAAAAACCGTTTCGTACTTATTTTTATGCCCTAATATTACTGTTTTTTAACTTGGAATAAACAAAAAAGTTATGAATTTATTTTTTTAAATTAAAAAAAAAATTGATATTTTTTGAAAAAAATTAAAACTTTAGGCCTTGTGCGGGAGACCTAAACATTTTTTTAAAAATCCAAAAAAAATTGTGGTAAGTTTTGGTACCTAGTAGCAACTTTATTTCAACTTGGAATTTGAAAACAAAAAAAAAGTTAAAAATCGATACACCCTACTGTATATGATGCAGTGTACATAGGAGAATATCTGTATTATACAGGAGATACTGACAGTAAATAGATGTAATTCATTGTAAAGAAGGTACAAAATACACACTTGTAAAATTGTGATTACAAGTATAATGAGAAAATATGAAGCAATATTAGTAAAACGTAAGAGTAACACAAAGTAAAAAAGAAATTACAACAACACTACATATAAGACAAACCATTTAAACTAATTTACCAACGCTACTCTAATTTGTAGGATTCGACAAAGTGTTGGTGTAGATTATGCTTAATTCTATAAATGGAGTCAATAAATAAATCAATATCACCCCCATACTTGTTGCCCAGATCATCCTATTGGTCAGTGAGTCTGTGATTTAGATAAATTGAAGGTTTTCCTATCGTTTCACTTGAGTAGAATACAAATAAAATAATAAATTACTCAATAAAAAATATAAATGTAAACTACTAAAAAAAATATTTGTTCAATAGAAATGTATGAACGCGTAAAGGAAACAACTTTTAAAAAAATACAGTAATATAACTAAGATTATCTGTGACAGTTTCACTTGATTAACATTTTTGCTTTCTTATAAAATTATTTAGAAAATAAATAAAAACCAGTTTTGTGCTTGAAATCGAACGTTTCCAGACTTCGTTTGTCAAGCGATTTGAATGCCTATTACCTACAATATTAGGTAAACCAAGAATATACATATTTTTGCTTATAGCTTCCTCTTAAGTGAATTATTAAAGAAGTCAATGACGCTGCCAAATTGAAACTGGGAATGTGTGTTTTGCGTTATTTGGAAATAGAATATATTTTGACGAAGTATTGACAATAATATTCAGCAAATTGGTATTACTTAACAAAACGTCGATTACACGAATAAAAAGTAATTCCAATATAAATATTTATTTCAGTAACTTGTATCTAAGATGGGCAAAGACTCGGACAAGGACAAGAAGGAGGATTCAGGGTTTGGATTCAAGGACCGCGCTAAAGCCGAGGAGACACTCGAGCTGCTCAAGTCCCACGACTTCTCCTACCAGCGCCTAACCGTTCGAGGGCTGTTGGGCCGCGCCAAGAGGGTGCTCACACGTAAGTTTAACTAACTCATCATAACAAGGACAAGAAGGAGGATTCAGGGTTTGGATTCAAGGACCGCGCTAAAGCCGAGGAGACACTCGAGCTGCTCAAGTCCCACGACTTCTCCTACCAGCGCCTAACCGTTCGAGGGCTGTTGGGCCGCGCCAAGAGGGTGCTCACACGTAAGTTTAACTAACTCATCATAACAAGGACAAGAAGGAGGATTCAGGGTTTGGATTCAAGGACCGCGCTAAAGCCGAGGAGACACTCGAGCTGCTCAAGTCCCACGACTTCTCCTACCAGCGCCTAACCGTTCGAGGGCTGTTGGGCCGCGCCAAGAGGGTGCTCACACGTAAGTTTAACTAACTCATCATAACAAGGACAAGAAGGAGGATTCAGGGTTTGGATTCAAGGACCGCGCTAAAGCCGAGGAGACACTCGAGCTGCTCAAGTCCCACGACTTCTCCTACCAGCGCCTAACCGTTCGAGGGCTGTTGGGCCGCGCCAAGAGGGTGCTCACACGTAAGTTTAACTAACTCATCATAACAAGGACAAGAAGGAGGATTCAGGGTTTGGATTCAAGGACCGCGCTAAAGCCGAGGAGACACTCGAGCTGCTCAAGTCCCACGACTTCTCCTACCAGCGCCTAACCGTTCGAGGGCTGTTGGGCCGCGCCAAGAGGGTGCTCACACGTAAGTTTAACTAACTCATCATAACAAGGACAAGAAGGAGGATTCAGGGTTTGGATTCAAGGACCGCGCTAAAGCCGAGGAGACACTCGAGCTGCTCAAGTCCCACGACTTCTCCTACCAGCGCCTAACCGTTCGAGGGCTGTTGGGCCGCGCCAAGAGGGTGCTCACACGTAAGTTTAACTAACTCATCATAACAAGGACAAGAAGGAGGATTCAGGGTTTGGATTCAAGGACCGCGCTAAAGCCGAGGAGACACTCGAGCTGCTCAAGTCCCACGACTTCTCCTACCAGCGCCTAACCGTTCGAGGGCTGTTGGGCCGCGCCAAGAGGGTGCTCACACGTAAGTTTAACTAACTCATCATAACAAGGACAAGAAGGAGGATTCAGGGTTTGGATTCAAGGACCGCGCTAAAGCCGAGGAGACACTCGAGCTGCTCAAGTCCCACGACTTCTCCTACCAGCGCCTAACCGTTCGAGGGCTGTTGGGCCGCGCCAAGAGGGTGCTCACACGTAAGTTTAACTAACTCATCATAACAAGGACAAGAAGAAGGATTCAGGGTTTGGATTCAAGGACCGCGCTAAAGCCGAGGAGACACTCGAGCTGCTCAAGTTCCACGACTTCTCCTACCAGCGCCTAACCGTTCGAGGACTGTTGGGCCGCGCCAAGAGGGTGCTCACACGTAAGTTTAACTAACTCATCATAACAAGGACAAGAAGGAGGATTCAGGGTTTGGATTCAAGGACCGCGCTAAAGCCGAGGAGACACTCGAGCTGCTCAAGTCCCACGACTTCTCCTACCAGCGCCTAACCGTTCGAGGGCTGTTGGGCCGCGCCAAGAGGGTGCTCACACGTAAGTTTAACTAACTCATCATAACAAGGACAAGAAGGAGGATTCAGGGTTTGGATTCAAGGACCGCGCTAAAGCCGAGGAGACACTCGAGCTGCTCAAGTCCCACGACTTCTCCTACCAGCGCCTAACCGTTCGAGGGCTGTTGGGCCGCGCCAAGAGGGTGCTCACACGTAAGTTTAACTAACTCATCATAACAAGGACAAGAAGAAGGATTCAGGGTTTGGATTCAAGGACCGCGCTAAAGCCGAGGAGACACTCGAGCTGCTCAAGTTCCACGACTTCTCCTACCAGCGCCTAACCGTTCGAGGACTGTTGGGCCGCGCCAAGAGGGTGCTCACACGTAAGTTTAACTAACTCATCATAACAAGGACAAGAAGGAGGATTCAGGGTTTGGATTCAAGGACCGCGCTAAAGCCGAGGAGACACTCGAGCTGCTCAAGTCCCACGACTTCTCCTACCAGCGCCTAACCGTTCGAGGGCTGTTGGGCCGCGCCAAGAGGGTGCTCACACGTAAGTTTAACTAACTCATCATAACAAGGACAAGAAGGAGGATTCAGGGTTTGGATTCAAGGACCGCGCTAAAGCCGAGGAGACACTCGAGCTGCTCAAGTCCCACGACTTCTCCTACCAGCGCCTAACCGTTCGAGGGCTGTTGGGCCGCGCCAAGAGGGTGCTCACACGTAAGTTTAACTAACTCATCATAGTCGCCTTAAATATCCACACAAATTATCTATAAATACCGCCAACGGGAATTGAACCCGCACCTTCTTTTACTAATCCTTTGTGCTTTGGGGATTTGGCGAGGAGGCACGAAATGAAAGATGATGGTCACAGTGTTTTATTTGAGTCAAACGCTGGTCAGATGTGCTGGAACTAGGGCGCTGTGATCCGGTGTAGCGCTGGCCTGGGACGATGGCCGGGGCCAGGGGGCTGTGTTGATTATCCCGATGGAGTCCATGATTGAAAAGCCGGGTGTTATCCGGGGTTGTCACTCGCGAAGTCTTGCTAATTGTTGAACGACTGATGGCTGACTGACTGTCGAGTTCCTTCACGCTGTCATTTTGGTTGCTATGTAGATATTGCCAAACTAAAATTAAAAAATAAAAGAACATCCAAGAAGCTTGTTTGGAAAAAGCCGAAACTTCTAGAATGCCGTTCGAATCAAGTAGTGGCATACAGAGATGTGCTTTATTTCAAATAAATCCATTTCAAATGGAAATGCAAAATGGGTATTTTCCATTTTGCATTTTAAATGCTTTTATAAAAACCATTTTGAATTTTAAATGCTTTTCTCAATGCATTTTCTATTTTAAATGCTTTTTTGCAACATTCTTCCTACTATCTCCACTCATCTTTTTTTCATAAGCCTCAAATATCAGTCGGTCCTCAACCTCGCTATGAGAGATAATTTACATCTGTCAAGTTGCTCCCTGGTAGGAGCCCTGGCAATTGAGTGTACCATTACAAAAAATACTGATTCAAATACTGAACATGGGGCCATGACGCTGTAATATTAAATGTTAGATAGCAGTTTCTATGTTTTTACGTTGGCAACATTAGTCCCGCGCAAATTTTTTGTGGTTTCATAATCTGTAGTGTTTTTGGATTTAACATCATGTAATGTGTTTGTTCTACATTGATGTCCATTATTAAATGACAAAATTGTTTAAAAATTCTATAATTATTCTAATTGTTTGACCTGAGAAACCATTTTGCATTTTCAATGCATTTTTGAAATAGGTATTTTGCATTTGAAATGCTTTTCTAAAACCAATTTTGCATTTTGTATTTTCAAATGGAAAAGTTTTGACCCATTTCCATTTTGCATTTCAAATGGTTTTGGGTACCCATTTTGCACATCTCTGGTGGCATACCACTACAGTGCTATGCATACAAAACCTTGTCTTATAAACATTAGTGTATAAATAAAAAAATAATAAGTTTATCTTATTTACCTACTTCGCATTCATATTGGTTGATAGAACTATTTCTCGTGGCTCTATCGTACAGACTCAATAATAATTTCAACAATAATGTAAATGAAACGAAAATATTCGGTTAAGGCGAAGCTTAATGCTAAATCACTATTTTGATTAATCTTTATAACGAATTGGTGTACATTATGAATACCAAAAAATATGCTTTAGATAAATTGAAGGTTTTCCTATCGTTTCGCTTGAGTAGAATACAAATAAAAATATGAAAATAGTCAATAAAAAATATATAAATGTAAACTACTAAAAAAAAACTTTTTTTCTGTAGAAATGTATGAACGCGTAAAGGAAACAACCTTAAAAAAATACAGTATAATAGCTAAGATTATCTGTGACAGTTTCACTTGATTAACTTTTTTGCTTTCTTATAAAATTATTTACAAAATAAATAAAAACCAGTTTTGTGCTTGAAATCGAATGTTTCTAGACTCCGTTTGTCAAGCGATTGTAATGCTTATTACCTACAATATGCGGTATACCAAGAATATGCACATTTTTGGCTTATAGCTTTCTCTTAAGCGTTATATCAAATGACAACTCAGTTTTAAAATGGCTATTCCTATTTTGTTATAGTACAGCACTCAAACGGTCAGAAGGATTGGTTATTATATAAAATACTAAATGACAGAACAGAATTGCTCGCATTGATAAGCTGTCAGATTCCACTAAGTAAAACTACAAGTCAGGATTTATTTCAGTGCAGAAATTCTGGGACTAACTACCATATGTATTCCTCATTGCCAAGAATACTTATGGAGGGAAATAATTATACCGAGTCAGAGGACATCTTCAATATGTCACTTTGTTACCGAGACAGTTATGTTTGAAATATGCAATGTATAATTGTTACTAATCATTCGTAAAAGCCCCTAAAAAAGTTCATAAATTGACAGGCGAAACGCAAAATGATTGAGTTGAACAACGTACAAAGCCTTATAATGTAATTAATATACTTTTGTTTAAAATTTCAGTGACCAAGTCCGAAGAAAAGATCAAAAATATAAAAGGAGCTATGGAAGTATTTGAAAAATGGCTCCAAGAATACGAAAAAGAACATCCATCAAAATCAGCCAAGAGTTCTTCAAAACCCACAAAGAAGTCATCCAAATCAGACGATGAGGAAGGTGACGGAGAAAAGGAGAAGGATGCTCCTTCAGACAAGGTGCAAGGATTGGGCTTCAAGGATGCGGAGAAAGCCAAGGAGACGTTGAAGAACTTGGAAGGACGAGATCCTGATTACCAGAAGCTGGCCATTAAGGGATTAATTGGGAGTGCCAAAAGGGTGCTGACTAGTAAGCAACATTTATTATACGTTTCCCGCAGGGGTAGGCAGAGAGGACGGACCGCCAAACAACTCGGTCTTGGCACACACTTCTTGCCTCATTCACATTCATACATCGTCTTGTACATACTCTTCTACTGACCGTTGACATAGCCCGACGCATATATTCTTCTTACGCTCCTTTCTTCGCTCATTCGCTCTACATGCCCAAACCATCTAAGCGTCCTTTCTTAATCTTACTCATTATGCTTACATCAGCCTTGTACTCTTTGCGGATCTCCATATTAGAAGATAATATTAATAAATTTAAAAGAAACAGAACAAGATAGAAAAAATAAAAAGATACGATTCTTAGTTGTGACTAGGGGATATGGTCGTATTAGCTCAGTGGTAGAGTAAAACCCCGGCAAGGTTGAGATTCTGGGTTCAATTACTAGATGGGACTGAATCTTTTTCTGTTTCAAATGTTTCTTTGAGAATTGCTAATATTGTCGTCAATGATTAAATATTACGATTTGCGATTTTACTCATTAAGTTATTCCAAAAAAATTCAAATAAATTTCCATCACAGTTACAAACTATTTTAGAATATTACAGTTAAAAAGTTTAACCTAATTCGTTGTAAAAGTATGTATGTTGTAAGTTGATGCATTTAGTATGAAGTGCGTAAAATCTTGGCGGCTTATATCATCCATTAGGATGCAGGGTAAAGGATTTTAAAAATGGGTCTTGAAGAGTTGTAGATGTTTTAGGAGCGAGGAAACGCAGAGATCGGTTAATAAAAGTTAAAACCGCGTAAATATGTGAGGCACTTGTTTAGCGTGAACCCCGATGCACCGATGCACAGGACGCAAGTTCCTCGGAGAATCTTCTGATAAAATACCGGTAGAACGAGAACAGCATTCCCATCTGACACCTGTGCTCTAAAGTTTGCAATCTGTTTGTGAAGGTTAGGTAATATATCAAACAGACCAAGCGCACCCACCACTATCAAGATCTACTTTAAGGACCAGATGGGTTGCTGTATCGGTTCTCACGTCAAGACTATACTTTTGTTTAAGGCGATGCACTACATCGTGTAATATTTTAAATTGAGCCACTATCAATAACACCCCTTACGTAGATGGCGATAAGGTTTAAATTCCCGCTTAACACCATCCACATGTTTTGATTTATGCAAGAAAAAAACATGGCCAAAAAGTGCCTTTTATTTTATTTTGTGGATGTTCAGGCATAAATATTTAATTTTTTTCCGATAAATTTTATAAATAACTTAATTTTCCACATTTTACAATAAAATCATAACCGAAAATGGGTTCGTAAGTAGGAGATTTTGAACTTTAAAGTAGTTTTCATAGGCCTTATACATTATTTTTTTCTGGGCTTATAAAAAGACTTATCTAAAAAATACTCGATTATTTCAAAGGTCAAGATATATTCTACTCGCAGTATTTAATTAAAGCATCCGAAACATTTCTAGGCGACCAAATTTTCAAACCAAAAACACATGATTTTGCATTACTACGTATGGCATCGCCTTAAACGAAGCTACTATTAAATGATTCTAAAAGTCCCCGTCTGTCGCTCAACGGCACAACATACATTTATATGTGCCAAAAAAAAAACAATATCAGACCGCTGCACAGAGTAAGGGGTTTATTTAAGATATTTATTGGCTCTAGACCAGAAGTGGTTACCATATTAAAAAGTAAAGCATACTTGCGATTCTTAACAACTTTTTTTATTTTACAGGCACCCGAGATAAAGAAAAAATCCAAAACATGAAAGATGCCCTGTCCATATTCGATGACTTTCTCGAGGACTTCGACAAGACTAACCAGTCCAAGAAGAACATGTCCTACCTGCCCCTTCCCGTGGTGGAGCAGTGTGCCCTCCTGGCGCGCCAGCTCGGTGTCGCTACGGACAGGTCTGACGCCTTCCTCCAGGCGTACCAGCGGGCCGGAGGGGACTATAAGAGAGTCAGGACTATTGAAGATAAGGAAACTGGGAAGACTTGGGATATAACCAGAAATACGGAGCTGAATTCATTCAAAGACACGGTAGGTGTTGATTTATATTCGTGGATATTTGATTACTGTTTCTGACCATCAATATTAGTGCGCCCTACTGTCGAATTTGGCAGCCATCTCTGGTCCGGAGCCCCTAAATACCTGAAAAAAACCCTAGACTCTGTGCAAAAACGGGCGGTCCGTTTGATAGATTCCCCAATCTTAACAAACGGACTGCAATCTTTAGAGCACAGGCGTCAGGTAGGTATGCTGTCCTTGTTCTATCGGTATTACAATGAAAGATGCTCTGAGGAACTAGCGTCATTGATCCCTTCGGCACCGGTGCGTAGTCGGGATACACGCCAAACGCGCGCCCAACATTTGTACACGGTTGACATTTGTCACATGAGAACGGGTCGCTTCTACGATTCGTTCTTAAGTTCAACAGCTCGGCTGTGGAACGAACTGCCGGCCTCTGTGTTTCCTCCCTCTTACAACATGGGACTCTTCAAGACCCATGTTCACTCCTTCCTCTCAACAAAAAGACCCTCCACACAGCATCCCCAAAGATGACATAGGCCCTGAGGGAAATTATTTTCTTCAGGGCCTCCTGTGTGGAGTTAATATACAAAAAAAAAATAAAAAAAACACATCATGTAAACCTACAAATAGCTGTAATTTTCTGTTTTTTGTTTCTTGTGTTTGTATGACTTGTTGCATAGCTTTTATCAAATGTAATTTTACTCTTATTTTTTATGTTTCAAAGTATCTGTCAAATTAAAATTATACTACCAACCATGTAAAAGCCCTCTGGGCGTTAAATAAATAAAAAAATCAAAATAATGTATGATGTGGAAGAGAATGCTAGAAGGCAGGATGAACGAGGAATGCGTGGCATTATCAAAGTGAAACAGATATTTATATACGGTCAAAATTTTGTTCCAAACCATTCATACCTTCAAGCAACGTTGGGTATATTCCTAGTTTATTATAAAAAATAACAGATTTGGATGGAGTCTGGCGCCGACGCCCAAGTTGCATAATGACTGGTGTGAAGCTAATATAAAAGAAAAGTTAAATATTTGTATTTATATTTCCAGATTGGTGGATCACACAGCGAACTATTCGAGGAGGATGATAATCCAACTAAAAGTCATCTCAGGCTTTTAGTCTGGGCTTACAGTCCAGAGGAAATCAAAATGAAGAGGATGAAAATAAGAGTTGGAGATGCGGATGTCGAAATGAAGGACGAATCTAGTAAGGATGACAAGAAATCATCCAAAGACGGAAAGGATTCTGCAAGAGATGGAAAGAGCTCATCTAAAGAATCTTCAAGAGATGGAAAGAGCTCATCTAAGGACAGGAAGAGTTCTTCGCGCGATAGCAAGAGCTCTTCACGCGATAGCAAAAGCTCTTCGGACAGGAAGCGAAAGCACAGCAGCGATGACAGCTCATCAGCGTCGAATTCCGACAACGAATCTCCAAATAAACGCAGGAAATAAAATAAAATAAATTATTTAATGCGAAAGTTTCAAAGCAACACTTACTTAACTAAGTTTTAAACCGGTTTATATTGTTAATAATTTCTTATATTATATTTTTGTATAATTTGATAATAATTGTATGCAGGTACAATTAATTGTTTGCATTTATTTTTGTAAAAAATATGAAAATCATATTATATGTTGTGATTATAATAAATAGTCTATTTTTGTCTATTGCCAATTTATAAGAAGTAAAGTTGTGTTTATTAAAACCATATTCATTTTTCTTTACAACTTAATAAGGGGAGAATGAAATAAGAAGTCGCCCAAGAGTGCTCGACAAGATCAAGTGAATCAAGTTGAGTACAGTCATTTTAATAATCGGTTTGACAGAAGAGGTTAAACATTCAGCATCACATTGTTAACATGCACAAAGTATTTTAAAAACACTTTTGTGTGTGACAGTAACTATACAGGGTGTCCGGGGGTAAAGCGCGCATACTTGAGGAGGTTATTCTATTAACCTTTCCTTATCTGTGGTGTGTATTTACTACACATTGCTTCTAATAACTTTAATAACTCTATAAATATAATAAATTCTGAGTTCAGATTTTAGGTATTCCTCTGTTATACATTTATGCACTGAATTAAAAAATAATATATCACATAGTTTTCAAATTCAATTAAAAATCAGAGTTTTTTGGTAAAAATCGGGAGCAAATACACCAATACAATCAACCGTGTGATACTAATAAGCGAAGAGTGTACGAGGAAATGACACGCTATTGATGTCCCGCTTTAATTCGCTATGCGGGAACATGAGACATCCACACTTCTGCAGTTGTAGTTTTTGATTTAGACCATCGATACCTACGACCGCACAGCTGTGTTTGTGCCAGCCGCGCCGCTAGCCAGTTGGCCGCGAATCGACGTTAGATGTGGACCCCTCGCACGTTTCTTTAGCATCTGCCGATGGTTTTTTCATGTTTTCAGCAATTAAATTACAATTATTATTACTTTTGATATAAAATATAATAAACATAATCGATGAGCTATGAATATTCATATTTTTCCGATATTAAATCGCTTATTTTGAGATATTGTGTATTGACTACACAGTACCGGAACGCGTGTATTTTTTTAGCGCAGTAAGGGAAAGGTTAAAAAAATGTTTCTTGCAGTAATTAATTTCAAACCAAGTGCTAAGTACCTACATTTTTTTAAAGTTTATCAAAGAAATAACAGAACAGCGCCCCTGAGGTGATATCTCACAAAAGCGGCGATATACAAATTGTCCAAATATTATTATTAATACATTTTCCATACGATAGGAAAAAATACATTCACTACGTTTGTTTGGGCATGTAGAGCGAATGGACGAAGAAAGGAGTGCAAGGAGAATATGTGACGCCGATGTGAATGGTAGCAGAAGTCGGGGACGCTCGAGGAAGACATGGCACGACCAAGTGAATCAGATACTCGAGTCGGGCCATGTCAATAGTCAGAATAATAGAAGAGTATGTATGAGACGATGTATGAATGTGATTGAGGCAAGGAGTGTGTCAAGACCGAGTTGTTTGGCGGTCCGTCCTCTCTGCCTACCCCTGCGGTAACAGCGTGATGGTTAGTTGGTTAGTACACATATGTACATAGACATATGGTGGTTAGTTAGAGTTACGTCTATTGACTTGACATTTGACACCTTGACATTCTTGACCAGTGTTGCCAAGTTAGCATATTATATGCTAAATTTGGCATAATTACTC
The DNA here is from genome assembly GCF_061612785.1 of Hesperophylax consimilis. Taxonomy (NCBI): domain Eukaryota; kingdom Metazoa; phylum Arthropoda; class Insecta; order Trichoptera; family Limnephilidae; genus Hesperophylax; species Hesperophylax consimilis. The sequence goes on from NC_142852.1 coordinate 841,394, forward strand.
CATGTTTAGCATAACTATTATGCTTTTAGCATATTTATTTGGCTAATTTTTACATAAACATGAAAATAATAAAAACCAATTTTTTAACTAACAAAAATGATATCGATTGAAAAACTGGTGTCTCAATGGACAAACATAGTTTCCATTAAATGGGAATCCTTGACTTCCACTGTAGAGTTTTGGAATGAAGTCATGCAATATAAAAATGCAGCTAATATTCTCCTTCGGTGATTTATGTCAGTTTGCAATGTCTATTTTAACATTGCCGCATTCAAATGCGGACATTGAACGTGTATTTAGCCAAATGAGTCTGGTCAAAACAAAACTCCGAAATCGTTTGGCGGTGAGAACCCTGAATGCCATTTTGTACGTGAGATTTGGCCTAAAGAGAGCAGGAAAGTGCTGTTATTCTTACACTGTTCCTGACGAAGTACTTCGCTGCATTGGGACCAAAGAAAGTTAAGACTCCGTCTCTCAGCCTTCCACATCAGCTGATGTTAATGAAGAAGAAGAAGATGAAGATATTGATATTTTATTTCACTGATTTTATTTCTAAGTTAAATTTATGTTAGCTTTTTTTTGGCATTTTTTAAAGTAATTTAGCATTTTTCTGGCATATTTTTCCCGTCACTCTATTTCTCAACAAATACTTAGTTAAATTTATGTTGGCTTTTTTTTGGCATTTTTTAAAGGAATTTAGCATATTTCTGGCATATTTTTCCCATCACTCTAGCATATTTTGAAGTAGTTGAGTTGGCAACACTGTTCTTGACAGCTCTCATGACGGCCATCTTTGAATCGTAGTGATGCCATGCTAAAAATAAAAAAGAATGCTCTGTATAAAATGTAAAATTTTCCCAGAATTCTCCCTCATCTTAGGGTGTTTCTGGGGAAACTTCGCACATCGCTTGAGGGAAATAACTCTTTTCGGCATTGCCACACAAAAATTCAAAGATGGCCGTCAGCTGTCATGTCAATGGACTTACATGTAAACAAATATTGTATTCTTCATTATCACATCAAATTGTACAAAACGTAGACTGATTTCAACAACAATTAGTGAACAATAACAACCATTGTTCTTTTAACAACTAAACGGTGCCTCATATATTGTAGTGTTTAAAAATGAAAATAAAACGGATTTGATATGTCTTTTGGGTGTGATTGTGTATACCGGAATACTAGACAATATTATCTACTAAATTAATGAGTTTTAGTGTAAAAATAACGAAATAACACGCAAAATGGCATGGTCTTTAAAAACTGGTGATATTTTGGTGTTAGAGTCGTTCAAATATGTATTGTAGAAGTTTTAATGAATTGTTTTTGAGGTTATAATCTTTTGTTTGGGACAAAATGTCTGGGCTACCCTTTGACGACTCTATGAGTGAAACGAGCTCCGTAGCAGATGAGGAACGCGTGAAGAAGTTGTTCCAAGCTTGCGACTACAATGGAGACGGTTATATTGACAGGTAAAGCTATGTATTTTGTTTATTTTTGGTAAAATACTTTAAGTTTCAAGTTATGTTAATATTACATCTGAGTCGGTTGTTTCACAATACACACTCGGATACAATCACATACTTGAATAGGACTTTCACAGAACTTGAACAATTCATCAAGTTTCAAGTTATGTGAAAGTTATGTTAATATTTCATATTGTGCTTGGTGAGCGAGTTACACTAATTATAAAGAAAATATAACAACATTATGCAATAGTATATATATAATAAGAACAATTGAAACTTCTGGATCATCTATATGTGTAGGTACATATAAGAATCTGTTACATACTAAATATTGAACAATTAATAGAGTAATTAGAAACATCTAAATAAAGTAGAGATGAATAAAGACTAATAATAAATATAAAGAAAGGGAAAAACAGGCAGTTATGTAGTTAATTATTCCTGACAAGTATAACTTCAGTTTTAGTTTCAGTTCCAGTTCTGTAAATATCTAATCTGGGTCGGTTAATTCACGGTACATACTCCGATACAATAACATAACTTTAACAGGACTCTCACAGAACTTTAACATAACTAACTAGCTAACTAACCATCACGCCGTTTCTCCGCAGGGGTAGGCAGAGAGGACGGACCGCCAAACAACTCGGTCACACCACACACTCCTTGCCTCATTCACATTCATACATACTCTTCTATTATTTTGACTCTTGACATGGCCCGACTCAAGTATCTGATTCACTTGGTCGTGCCATGTCTTCCTCGGGCGTCCCCGACTTCTGCTACCATTCACAATTGCATTGTATATTCTCCTTACATTCCTTTCTTCGCTCATTCGCTCTACATGCCCAAACCATCTAAGCGTCCCTTTCTTGATCTTACTCATTACGCTTACATCAGCCTGGCACTCTTTGCGGATCTCCACATTTTTCACACAATCATACATGGTTTTACCACTCTCATTTCAACAGCATTCAGTCCACTTCATCCTTTCTCTGCCAGTTCCATACATCAGGGTAGGTGCCAGCACTCCATTGTGGACTGCTAGCTTGGCTTCTTTGGACAATGTTTAGTTAGCGTCAACTGCGTTCAGTCCTCCATGAATGGAGTTCCCTGCATTTCCCCTTGTTTCAATATCTCTGTCAGCCTTCCCATCTCTCTAGAACATACTTCCTAAATACACAAACTCATCCACCTGCTCCAAGTATTCCTCAGCAACAACTATATTGCACACTGTTTTCGTACTCTGTCTTTCACTTTAACATTAACTTTAAAATTTGATGAACTGTTCAAATTCTGTGAGTACAGTAATAGTGATCATCGGTTTGACCCAACCGCTTTATATAAAAGCAGAAAAATTTCTGATAACCTATTCTTATACAAAATCGTGAACAATCTTGTTAATTCGTCATATCCGTGAAAAAAGATTGCATTTCGTTGCCGTGAACACAACACCAGATCGAATGACTTATTTAGAACCCACACTGTAAAGCCAAAAATGCGCAAAACTCTTTAATAGGACGTATCTGTAAAACTCACAATGCCTCTAGAGATGTAGACTTTTCAAGTGTAACTTGAAAAAATATAAAACGCTACTTACTAAACTGATAACTTATTTTTTTTATTTTGTGAAATAATCCTATCATCTTAGTTTATTTTATTGTTTTTATTATAATCATGCGAAAACTGTATTACTACTAACTGTCTTTAATTGTTTTATAACATTTTGCAATTCCTCATAATGTTTATTTTTTTATATTTCATTGTCATTTATAAATATATTGTATAGGTGCAAATGTTGAATCAACAACTAGAATTAATGGAAAATTATTGGTCCAATATTGTAAATAATTGCTGTTTATGCTAAATATATAAATCACTGCTTGTTTCCTAAATAAAAATAAATAAAAAAATTGTTTTACATTGTAAACTTATATAGAAATAGTTCAAATATATCGTCTGTCTGTAAGTGGTTTCACCACAGTTTGATAATGCCTACAGAAGGCGAAACAGCTGTCACGCTTAATAATAATTACATATCAGGACTCGTTAATAAATAAACTGTTTTTTTTTTTTTTTTTTAACTTCCGATTTAGTTGTCCGGGTTAAATCTTCCCCAAAGGAAAAACTTAACCCTTCCACTCACTTTTCCACAAATGATCATCTAGTCAATCAACATTATGTAAGTGCATTATATAAGCATAATAAATACAAAACAATACAAGAACAACACATCAATTCACCAGAGATCAAATGGGAAAATAATTCACCCACTCCAGATATTTTCATATCAGAGGGTTCGGCTCGGTAGAACTTCTAACAGGGCCTATAAATCCTACTGATCCCTCAACATAAATATTTAAAAAGTCTTTTGTTATCCTACATGTATTCAAAATGACCGACTTTTGCATCTTTATATATAAATTTTTTGATAGATCTAATACGCCTAAATTTTTAATTAGAGAGCTAGGTATAATGCCAGTAGCCGAAATAACGAATGGTAATATTTTTATAGTCTGAGAATGCCAAATTCTTTTTATTTCATTTCCTAAATCTGTGTATTTTCTTATTTTTTCACTAACAGATTTTTGAATATTACAGGAATTTGGAATAGCAACATCAATGATATAAGTTATTTTTTTAATTTTGTCATGTAAAACTATATCGGGTCTATTATGACTAATCGCTCGGTCTGTTAGTATAGTTTTATCATAATATATTTTATAAAATTCGTTTTCTAAAAATGAATTTGGTTCGTATTCATAATATGGTACTACATTACGGCAGTCAATCAAGTTATGTTTAATTACCAAATTTTGGTGAATTATTTTTAAAACTTGATTGTGCCTAAATGTATACTCGGACGGTGCTAATATAGAACATCCCGATATAATATGTTCTATAGTTTCCGGAAAAGCCAAACATTTTCTACACAAATCATCAATTTGATTTGTATCTTTGATTATATGCTTTCTATAATTTTTAGTATTAATGACTCTATCCTGAATTGCAAGCATAAATCCTTCTATTTCTGCGCTCAACTCTCCAATACTCAACCATTTGTTTGACTTAATTTTGTCAACATACGTTTGGTTGAGATAATTGAAGTGTTTTGCGTGTAAAATTTTATTTGACCAGGAATCTAATAATTCCTGGTTGGGATTTATAAAAATGTTGGCATTCTCATCGTATAAATTTAAAGGTGTAATATTTCTATCTGCCTTGCAAATTATTTTGTGCATTTCTGAGCTATGAGCTTTCCTATGGAAAAAAGTTCTTAGCATTTCTACCTGATTATGTTTCAAAGAAGTTATTTTGACTATACCCCTACCTCCTAAATTTCTAGGTAAATTAACTCGTTCTATAGCTGAATTTGGATTATGGCAATTAAACTTTGTTAGAGTAGTTCTAATTAATCTTTCTAAGTTATCTAAATCTGTATTAGACCATTTAATTATGCCAAATGAGTACGTTAATAGAGGTATTGCCCAAGTATTTATTGCTTTTACTAAATTTTTAGCAGATAGATTGCATTTTAAAATTTTCCTTATCCTAGTTTGAAATTTAATCCTAATATCATTTTTAATACTACTATGGTCTAATCTATTTGATTGTGGGTATCCTAAATACTTATAAACCTCATCCCTTTTCATACTAGTAATTTGGAAATTTCTAAATATACTCTCGTCCCCATCTACAATTTTGCCTTTCTCTATATGGATCGTTCTACATTTATCTAAACCAAATGTCATTTTGATATCATCTGAAAAGTTTTTAACTACCTCGATCATTTTCTCTAAATTTTGTTCAGAATTCGAAAATAATTTTATATCATCCATAAATAATAAATGCGAAATTGTACTACTCTCCCTTGTATTACCCTTAACTTTTATTCCAAACTTGCTTTTAATTAACATTTTAGATAGAGGATTCAATGCTAAGCAAATCCAAAGAGGACTCAATGAGTCTCCTTGAAAAATCCCTCTTTTAATTGAAATGCCCGGTATTACTATTTTCTTACCTTTTAAATTGATAAGTAAATTGGTATTCCAAAAGGACATAATATTTTCCAAAAAGCTAATAATAATGGGGTTAATTTTATATATTTTTAATACTTTGATCAGCCACGAGTATTATATTATTATTATTGTATTTAATATTGTTTATTCTTTTTGTTCCCTTTTCTTTATTGTTCTGTTTAGTAAGTGATCTGTTTAATTGTGGAAGCTATTTATAATATAATTCTGTTTGTTCCAGCTCCGACTTGGAGATGGTCTGCCAAGAGTTGGATCTGGGCCCCTGTGTCCAGGAGCTCCTCAGTGAGTTGGGGGCCGACAGGACTGGGCGGGTGTCTTATAAGGACTTCCTCGGCCGGAGGCGAGCACTCAGGTCAACAACACATTCCTTAATATCCTCAAATCACTAACTAACACTGACGAAATCTTCAACTAACTTAACATCGTGTCACTTAAACACAATACTCCTTTACATTCAGAAATACAAAACACAACAAATAACAACTAACACAATACTCCTTTACATTCATAAATACAAAACACAACAACTAACACAATACTCCTTTACATTCATAAATACAAAACACAACAAATAACACAATACTCCTTTACATTCATAAATACAAAACACAACAAATAACAACTAACACAATACTCCTTTACATTCATAAATACAAACCACAACAAATAACAACTAACACACATACAAGAGTGGTCTGAAAAGTTTCCGACCTAACAATGAAACAAGTATTTTATTTATTTTTCTACATAGTCTCCTTGTAATTGTACACACTTCTCCCAGCGATGCTCCCATCTCTCTAACCCGTCCAAATAGTACTCGGCGTTTTTCTCTGCAAAATAATTGTTCACAAAGGTGATTGCTTCCTCATTTGACGAAAATCTCTGTCTTCCGAGCGCAGTTTTTAGATTAGGGAACAAAAAGAAGTCGCTTGGGGCTAGATCTGGTGAGTAAGGGGGATGGTCAAGCAGTTCAAACTGCAATTCGTGGATTTTTGCCATGACAACCGCTGAGGTGTGAAACAGGATTTTATTTTTCTGCAAATGTGGCCGTTTTCCTCAATTTCTGCCTTCAGCTTGTCAAGTAATGATGCATAGTATGCTCCAGTAATAGTTTGAAGATAATCAATCAAGATAACTCCATGACTATCCTAAACAACAGTCCCCATCATTTTCCCAGCCGAGAAAACAGTTTTTGCCTTTTTTGTAGCCGGTTCCCCCTTTACAGTCCACTGTTTTGACTGTATTTTTGTTTAGGGCGTATAATGGTGTATCCAAGTTTCATCTACAGTAATTGATCGACGCCAAAACACGGATTTATTGCGCCTAAACTGCGTTGGAAATGTTCATTCGAACACGTTTTTGGTCTAACGCGAGCAAACGCGGCAACCAACGCGCGGACAGCTTTCTCATGTCTAAATCTTGATTTAATATGTGACAGACACGTTTTTTGGACATTTTCATAACCTCTGCTATCTCTATCACTTTAATTCGGCGGTCGTCTAACACTATTTGGTGAAGTTTAGCAATGTTATCGTCAGTAGTTGCAGTTTTTGGATGTCCTGAACGTTCATCGTTTCCCAAGCTCTTACGGCCACGTTTAAATTCAACTGCCCAAAATTTCACTGTGGTAAATGATAGTGCAGAGTCCCCATACATAGATTCCAACTCATATTTGATTTGCGTAGGCGTATTGCCTTTCAAAAACAAAAATTTAATAACAGCTTGATGCTCAATTTTTTCCATTTTCACAAAAACACACACATCGACTCACTCAAACGACTGTCAACTAAAAACTGCGCTTCCAAAATGGCCGAAACTTTGGTGAGTAACTGTCAAAAGATGCACAGCTACATTCACTAGCTTTTATTGACGAGTACCACCATCTTTGCGTTGGGGTCGGAAACTTTTCAGACCACCTTCGTATTAGAAACACGAGATCTCAAGGTCAAAAACATATCCAACAAGCAACTACAGATACACAATTTGTGCAAAAAAGCTTCCTATACTATACTGCTTCCCGTGCGAAGAAATGTATAGAAAAACAACAACAAAAAATTACGTAGGTTTATTGGGTATTTTGGGGCTCAAGCCCAGAGGTGGCCACCAAAATCAATCATGAGACTGGTATAGGGTTAGCAGTTTATCCACTAATGTTTTGTCTTTCTGCAGGTGTGAGATAGAAGCCTTGAAGGAGCCATACAGCGGAGATGGTTCATCTCAGGATATTGCCGCAACAACCAGTAACAGTGCCAACAGCTTCAGTGAGTATTCTATGTACACAGTGTCTGGAAACTAATCCGCAGGGGTAAGCCTAATCCTCATAAATCAAATCGGCCTCCTAACTTGTACGAGAACCTCCGAAAAATGTTTTTTTTTAAATTATTTATCATTTTTAAATGTTTGAAAAAAATGCCTAATTTGCATTTATAGATACACTACAAATTTTTCATATCTGTCACTTCATCACTGTAGTATATCGTATAGCGTTCGTGCACGGCCGGAGATAGCCGAGGTTTGTCGAACACTTCAGACTCTGCTCGGAGAACGCGGGCAGCGGCAGTGACGAGCATTCTTCTAGATTCCTTCCTTGCAGTTAGACTGCACTGTACTTTTTAAACAACTGAATTATCAATAAACTTAACTTCGTATAAAAGAACCTTTTATTTAAAACAGTAAAGAACATTACAAACACTTTTGGCTCTACAACCTCTGGTGGGTCTTGGCCTCCTCAAGAGTCTTCCTCCACTCATCTCGGTCCCGCGCCAGCTCTCTCCAGTTTCGAAGCTCCAAGGCAGACAAATCTTTGAGGACGTTGTCGCTCCATCTTAACCTTGGCCTTCCCAGGTTCCTTCTCCCTATCGGTCTTGAGCTCAGCAGGGACTTTGGTTCTTGATGCTCGGTCATTCTCTCCACATGACCTAGCCACCGAAGTCTTCTCAGTGACATGAACTTTGTGACGTTTAGCTCCTTAAATAGAGTATAGAGCTCATTGTTATAACGTCTGCGCCAAAATTCATTTTCTAGAACCGGTTCGAAGATGCGCCTCAAAATTTTCCTTTCAAAAACGTCCAGTGCTCGCTCATTCTTCTTAGTTAGAACCCACGTTTTGGCTGCGTACGTAAGCACTGGTCTAGTTATTGTTTTGTACACTAATACCTTGGTGGTTCTGGAAAGCAGTCTGGATTTTATCTGTTTTTGTAGGCGGAAATAGCAGCGGTTTGCATTCACGATGCGCTTCTGGATCTCCTCTGTAGTGTTGTTATTGTTTGTTATCAGGGAGCCCAGGTATGTGAATCTTGGTACCGTTTCTAAATTTTGGCTTCCACATACGAGAGATGGGGTTTGTTGGGTACATCCTACGGTCATGTATTTGGTCTTCTGCTGGTTTACTACAAGATATATTTTTCATATCTGTAACATTTTAAATAACAGATAGCGGTTTTTTTTCTATCGAGGGCATTTCATATAATTACCGCTTGTGGTCTACAAATGTATATATAGATACTATCTTCATAAAATAAAAAATATTTTTAAGAACTCAAAAGTGCCACGAGTATTTTGAAAGTGGGTTGAATAGTAGAAGAAATCGGGGACTCCCGAGGAATACATTAGCAATAGTGAAGCATTGCGGCGTACACTGGTATGTTATAAATCTGTAGAAATTCAAAGGTGATTTGCATAACTTCTAAATTGGCGTCTAATCTAATCTGACCTTCCTCGCAGACAAGCAGGAACTATGGGAGTGGGATTCTGGTGCTAGGGACCTGAGTCCTGAACCCTCCGGGAAACCTGTACCAGCTGCTCCCGATGCCATGGCCGAACTTGCCAGCACGGTGAGTTTATCATTTTTTTTAATTTTTTTTATTTATTATTTTACTATAGATCATATGGGTTACAATAATACATACATATTTTGCAAAATATAATATTAAAGTTCATAATTGGTCATGTATACCTTATCAGAAAAGAGGAGCTCTTGTGCCTGATAAGGGAGCCACGATTCTTACTTACATTCTATGTTATAATATTATGTTATGCGTAAAATATGTAATAATATATAGTATATACATATATTTTTTTTTTAATATAAGTTTTTTTGGAAAAAAAGTTTGATTTTATTTATTTGTTCTTGTTGGTTCGTAATACAGCGCAATTCGGAAGGGAGATTATTGTAGTTTTTTTATGGCTTGGTAAATATAATGGTTTTGCATTTGAGTTGTTTTAAAGATTGGCGTAATAAATTGATTTCCATTTCTCATCAGTTTGTAAAATTCTTGATATTCTGCGTTATTTTTTTTTTACACATTTTTATAATGGAAGTTTGCTTAAATATATCATCAATATTTGGTACTGGAAACAATTTAAATAGCAATTTTGTTGGGAAAGTAGAGTTTTTTTTAAAGTATTACCTTTATAATAATTTCATATGCATTCTTTTTTCCATAACCCCAAAATTATTAAGGGTGTTGTTTTTCTATTGTGTGTTCGTTTTTATGTTGCGCTCAAAGAGGAGATTGAATGTCTTTCGGGATCAAATTTATTTATTCTGTCAAATAAACAAAACCTGCAAAGCTTAAAATTTTATCTAGGTATGTATTTATTCAACTTCGTTTCGTGCCTCTCCGTCAATGTTCGGCAATCTCCGACAGCGTTCGGAAAAGTTCGTTAATTTCGTCGGGAAATCGTGTAAAATATTACGAATTTACCGCGTTTTGCTTCAACTTCGTTTCGTGCCTCTCCGTCGATGTTCGGCAATCTCCGACAGCGTTCGGAAAAGTTCGTTAATTTCGTCGGGAAATCGTGTAAAATATTACGAATTTACCGCGTTTTGCTTCAACTTCGTTTCGTGCCTCTCCGTCGATGTTCGGCAATCTCCGACAGCGTTCGGAAAAGTTCGCTAATTTCGTCGGGAAATCATGTAAAATATTACGAATTTACCGCGTTTTGCGTCAACTTCGATTCGGGCCTTTCCGTCGATGTTCGGCAATCTCCGGCAGCGTTCGGAAAAGTTCGGTAATTTTCGTCACACCGCCCATTTCTGACACCGCGCTGACCTTCGCCCTAGTGATGAAAATCTAGAGACTCCAGAGATGCAAAACATATGGTTACGAAATACGCATTTTTATTTATTTAGATTGGTATTGTTTTTACTATTATTGAATGAGCAGGCAGCATTCTGCACATATCCGATTTCACAATAACTTTAACAGTCATTGAGTTGTTTTAAATATGAAATAAGTTAATCCTTTCTTCTCTCCAAATAAGAATCCAACAGAGCTTTATAGGTTTATATTAGTAGAATGGATGACATGTTGTGGAAGATAGTTCCATGCTTCCACTACTCTATACAAGTAGAATGGATGACATGTTGTGGAATTTAGTTCCATGCTTCCACTACTATATATTAGTAGAATGGATGACATGCTGTGGAAGTTAGTTCCGTGCTTCCACTACTCTATTTGCAACTAAGTGTTTCCTAGGATTGGATGCAAAAGGTGTCTACGGAGATTTATATTTTTTATGGATGCCAGGGCAAACTATAATCTCCAGATAAAGTCTCAATCAAGTCACCCCTTTCTCTTTGTTGGATGCCAGGGCAACTATAATCTCCAGATAAAGTCTCAATCAAGTCACCCCTTTCTCTTTGTTGGATGCCAGGGCAACTATAATCTCCAGATAAAGTCTCAATCAAGTCACCCCTTTCTCTTTGTTGGATGCCAGGGCAACTATAATCTCCAGATAAAGTCTCAATCAAGTCACCCCTTTCTCTTTGTTGGATGCCAGGGCAACTATAATCTCCAGATAAAGTCTGAATCAAGTCACCCCTTTCTCTTTGTTGGATGCCAGGGCAACTATAATCTCCAGATAAAGTCTGAATCAAGTCACCCCCTTCTCTTTGTTGGATGCCAGGGCAACTATAATCTCCAGATAAAGTCTCAATCAAGTCACCCCTTTCTCTTTGTTGGATGCCAGGGCAAACTATAATCTCCAGATAAAGTTTCAATCAAGTCACCCCTTTCTCTTTGTTGGATGCCAGGGCAACTATAATCTCCAGATAAAGTCTCAATCAAGTCACCCCTTTCTCTTTGTTGGATGCCAGGGCAACTATAATCTCCAGATAAAGTCTGAATCAAGTCACCCCCTTCTCTTTGTTGGATGCCAGGGCAACTATAATCTCCAGATAAAGTCTCAATCAAGTCACCCCTTTCTCTTTGTTGGATGCCAGGGCAACTATAATCTCCAGATAAAGTCTGAATCAAGTCACCCCCTTCTCTTTGTTGGATGCCAGGGCAACTATAATCTCCAGATAAAGTCTGAATCAAGTCACCCCCTTCTCTTTGTTGGATGCCAGGGCAACTATAATCTCCAGATAAAGTCTCAATCAAGTCACCCCTTTCTCTTTGTTGGATGCCAGGGCAAACTATAATCTCCAGATAAAGTCTCAATCAAGTCACCCCTTTCTCTTTGTTGGATGCCAGGGCATCTATAATGTCCAGATTAAGTCACTGATAATCTTAGGTCCTTGGGTCTTTATTCATTCTGACGGTTTTTCAACCCTTCTCTCTTTCTTGTTATTTGTGTAAATCGTTTCTGTACTCTCTCTATTGTATCTATTATCTTGCAAAATATGGACTCCATATTGGGAAAGCATATTGCAAGAGAGGTCGCACATGTTTTGTTATTTGATTATTGTTTTGTATTGTATTGTATTGTATTTGTATTGTATTTGTATTGTATTCCTGACAAGTATTGTTTAATCATAGTAAAAACCAAAACCTGAAGGATTCCGACTTATGTATTTATTTGGTATTGGCAAAAGTGCAATTTACACACATGTTATTGAAAGTCATAGCACAATACAGAAAGTAGAAAGAAAGCGCCCTTGAGGTGATTTTGCACAAAAACGGCGCTATACAAGTCATCCAATTATTATTATTATTATTATTATTATTATTATTAAAAGATAATTAATAAGATTATATAAATAAACAATACAAATGAAATAGAATTTACATATTCGTACAAAGTTAATGAAAGAAATACACAGTTTAAAATGTTTTGGAAGGAAGGAGAGATTGGGAGAGTTCGGGGAAGGAAAAGGGTATGAGAGGTGGGTAGGAATCTAGGGATCAGTGTGTCCAAGAGTGACGGACGTATCCATCCACCCCAATGCGGTGCAAGGAGATGCGTCGAGAGAGTCTGCTAGAGAGGTCAAATGATCTCCCTCAATCAGTCTCCCGATCAGTGGGCAGACGCATCCGCCACCAAGACCCAGAAAAACATCACCCCATGAACCCGGGCACCCCTGCTAAGTCACCAAACGTAGCGATTCACTTGGCGCGACCCATAGCCGCCTCTCAAATTAAAATGCCTTGTTTAATGTTTCAGCTTCTCGCTATCGGTGAACTTCGGCTTCTTCAAATTTACACAGCATTTTTGTCTGAAATTTTCACCATGAGCTTTGTTTTATTTGTAATTATCCGTTTTAATGTAAAAATATATAAGACAAGATCCCATGTTAGTTCGCGCAAATTCAGCTACTGGCAGGCGGATATTTGATGCTCCGTAGAGTTTATATAATATTTCCAAATTAATTATATTTATTTATGAATTAAAATGATAATGTTGTTGAAAAGGTTGGTAATCCCTGCAATTCATAAGTCACGTTCGTTTATTCCGGAAAGCTTTCTTTCAATGCCGCTTTCAGCGCGATCCGCCGAGCGGCGCTGCTGTCGGCGCGGAATAGGGATGGGACGCCGCCAGTGACTGTGATTTCAGACACAGTTCCAGTCTCGCAGTGACGTTTGATGATTTTTTTATGTGTACGAATCGTAAGCTATTCCGTTGGAAATTGTTTTGGAATAGCTTCTATGAATTCTTGATTTAAGTCGAGGTTATCAATAATCCAGTGGGTATGACGTTCCCTGTGAAGTCACGTTTCACCAAAATTTACTCCATACGTTTTCAAATCTTTACTTTCCTGTCGAGGGTGTCGCTATTTCATATACTTAGAAAACGAATAATGGCATATAAAATAATCAGTTCGTTCATAAGTTCCGATTTTAGCCACCTGCAAAGTTAGCTGTATCGAGCAGTGCTGAATTTTACAGGGTGAGGTTCCCTTAGTGAGAAGAGATTCTCTCGAGAATCAAAAATTTAAATGGATATTCCTCAATTTTGTTGAACTACATTAATCTTTTAAATAAAATGAATATGCTTAAATTGTCGGATAGAGTTATTTTATCTGAGTTGATTGTAACGTGTGGGTTACTACCCAATCGTCATAAAACTGCACATCTCTACTGATGTTAACCCAACTCCAGCTGTAGTTTGCGGAAGGTCCCCGAACGTCCGAGCAGAGCGGCAATGAGAAGCGCTGCCGCTCGCAGCGGGCGTCCGGCCGCCATTGAAGGCATTCGTAAAATGGAGCAGTTCATGGACTGGAGACTGGACGTTATACTGGGATAACATGAAACAAATTACCCTCATCTGAATTTAATTCTAATTCTTTAGTATTCACATCTGTTTAAGGCACGAGAACTTCGCTCTTTCCCATCTACGTCGCTCGGCCTGACGAAGCGATTTTAGGAAATGTCTGTGGATCGTTTACCCACACAAGAGGAACCCGACGATTAATTTCTGAGACAGACAACTGGAAGCCAACAGATCGCTATTGATGTTTACAATCGCAGTGTGACCTCTATAAATTGCGTACGTTCAAATTAATCTGCAATGAATTTCCTTTACACTGACGTAAACTATATCCATATATATAGAGAAATCAAAGTGATTTCCTTTACACTGACGTAAACTATATCCATATCAAACCGATTTTATTCAGCAACACTTTTCCGACAGATCGGTCAGTGGCTGAATTGGTAAATGCGTTGGGTTTGTACTCGGGGGTAATGAGTTCGATTCCTCGGCTATCCTCCATCACGAAACAAGCAAAATCTTTCGCTTATAATGATGGTAGTAAAAGGTTATCTTTATTTGTCAGGTTATTTGTAACCCGGCAATTTTGTCTTTCTTTCTTAACAAACAAATAATAGAATACTCGGACATTATAATGTATAAAATTACATGATCCGCAACCTAGATGGTTTTTGCGTCTTTGATTTTTTCTGTTGGACTATGCATTTTTTGTTTTGAATTTATCGTCCCGTGCTGCACCACAATAACAATTGCTGTTCTGCCACAAATTTTCATTATCAACTAAATATCTACAGTCTCTCGTGTCTAGGATGAACGAAGTATGTATGAAGATTAAGTTTATGATGAATGTAAGTAAGTCTGAAGTCATTGTGTTTTGTTTGTGAAAGAGAGAGTATGAAAACAGTGTGCAATAAGAAATTCTTGGAGCAGGTGGATGAGTTTGTGTATTTAGGAAGCATGTTCTAGAGCAGTGTTACGCAAACTTTTTGTGTTCAAGGTACACCTATCAAATAAAGAAATTTTAGAGGTACACCAAAGAAAAAAGCAATTTTTATTTAATATTTATTTATTACTAAAATCAATATACCTAATATGAAAAGATGTTTAGTGAGAAAAGTGAGCTTGTTTAACTGAGCATAGGAGATCAAAATTTGGAGCAATCGTTTATAAGGCTGCTCTCATTTCTTCATTGATCGTCCTCAGGCGTTCTCTTTTTATCGATTTAATAGTAGTGAGAGTTGAAAATCCCAATTCGCATTAGTAGGCTGTGGAAAATGGTAATATATATATTTTTAACAGCACGCCTTGAAAGCAGTGGATACTCATTTTTTTATATACAGACAAAAATGTGCTAGCTCTACTTTGGAAAATTTTAGTTTTAATGTCCAATCAGTTTTTAACTCTATGAATTCTTCCTGCTCGTTTATCGGTAAGTGTCCAACTGAAATGTTATCCGAGAGTGGATTTCGTACCCAGTCCATAGGTTGTAGGTCACACTTACGAAAATAACAGTTCATTTTCTCTGCTAATAGCTCCAAGTGTTTCACTATCAAAGCCTGCACTTTGTTTCTGAATCGGCAGCCATGACATTTGGAAACATTTCATTACTACCGTTGGCAGCGTGGCTGATCCATAATACCAATTTTGTCCGAAGACGTTAAAATATAAGAATTCCTACCTTGCATTTTTGTGTTGAGCTCATTTAAATGAGCGAATATGTCCGCCATATATGCAAGTTTTACTACCAATTCTTCTTTTTTTAAACACAGAAGCAAAATCTGAACCCTGGTCCTCTAAAAACGTCTGGGACTCATTTTTTAGCTCGTAAATCCGAAATAACACTTTTCCGCGAGAAAGCCATCGTACTTCTGTATGAACAGAAGTGACTGATGATCTGCTCCCATTTGCTTTCTTATTATCTTCACAATACCTTGAATTTTCCGCGGCACACCAACTGATGACCACGATACACCAGTGTGCCGCGGCACACGCTTTGCGGAACACTGTCCTAGAGAGGTGGGAAGGCTGGCATAGATATATAATGGTAAATGCAGGTAACTCCATTCATGGAGGACTGAACTCAGTTGGCGCTAACTAAACATTGTTCAAAGAAGCAAAGCTATCAGTCCACAATGGAGTGCTGGTACCTACCCTGATGTAGTGAGGCATGAAACTGGCAGAGGAAGGATGAAAGTAGACTCTCAACATGAGATCACATGTGTTTTAAAACCATGTATCATTGTGTGAGAAATATGGAGACCTGCAAATAATGCAGTGCGTGATGGTTAGTTAGTCAGTTACAAAAAAAATGAGAATCTGTAACCTGTGACAAATAGCTGCATCGCCCAGTGACACGGTCCCATCCCTACTGCAGATCCGCCGCTATGTTCACGGCCGTCCTATGCAGTACTGCTCTAGTCAGAGATTACGGCGCGTCAAAATTTACAAATTAACTAAAAACGCGCTGAAATAGCTGTCACAATCCAATAATAATAACATCCGCCCCTTCGTTAAACCCACAACTAAATCAGTGTCCAAATTCTCAGTGAATATTCGTTAAAACAAATGGATTATGGTGCAGAAACATGTCAAGTGTTGCAACCTCATTATAATGTTGGTTCAGTTAATTCGTGGTAAAAATGGAGTGAAAAACTCACGAAAATTGTTCAATATGTTGAAAAACGTGCAGTTAATTTATTGATCAATTGTTTAAATGAGTTGTTTTGTGTTTTTATTCGGTTTATATGTGTTTTTTTTGTAATGTCGCATTTGTGTAGGAAATCAATTTGTTTATATTATGTTATTCTGTGCTACCGCTGAGTGATCCGTTGTGTTTTCTTTTTGTTTATTTGTGAGTGAAATGGATGAGAGATTTGTGGTGTTATTGTTGTTTTTAATACGATTGCCCAAGAGTTCCAGCTGTGCGTAGCCAGCGGGACTAGAGCATCCCCAATTTAGGTCAAAGAGGAAGATGAAGGTCGACAATTCTGATTAACCTGCCATTTCAAACAACGCAGTAATTTTTATAGCACACGAGTTCTGTATGACGTTCTGTTCTGTCTGAAGTGAGACTATGGGATCCCAAATCGGGGTGTGTTGGGTTGGGAGGGATAGAGGAAGATGGGGAAGGATCTGACCATTTAGATCTGGTCTCCGAACACGGCTAAAGCCATTTCAAGCAGCGTTTCGATTCTGAATATTGGTCTTTCACCAGGGTGATACCGAGAGTATCTATAACCATGGAACCTGCTGCAATTATACTATTTAAATTGTTGTGAAAATACGCAGTATATACTTACGCATTCCGGGATTTAAACCCGCGACTCCCGGATTCATAGCAGAGTATTAATTGAATCATTGTCAATCGAACCAGTTAAACTGATAATTTGTTAAGGCTCGTCGTTCTACCGGTATTTCAATGGAAGCTGCTCGTTGAAGATGTTCGTTCTTGAATTGTATTCCTCCCTCCTACAACATTTCTCAGACCATCATACACGGTTTTACCACACAAACGCCTCAGAGATCTCATTTCTGCCGCATTCAGGCTACATTCATCCTTCGTCTGCCAGTTCAATGCCTCACTGCCGTACATCAGGGTAGGTACCAACACTCCATTCTGGACTGCTAGTTACGTAATCAAATTTAATAATGTCAAAATAATATTCTGCTAGTTTTGACTTTATTGTTGAACAGCTGTTTCTGTGACAAGATATTATACATGGATTCATTGTGACTAGATCTGGATGGCCAGGCACTTGTCAACCTTCATCTTGCCAATCCTTCAACGTCGCAACATGCTCCAGATTCACATTGAAACGGCTTTTGCAGCGTTCGGTGACTATATTTGGATAGCCAGGAATCTTCCAATCTTCCTCTGCTCTTCTCCCGCTGTGACAATTGTCCCAATCATAGTAAACCAACAAACTAATTAACTCTATACAGTTTATTTATTTTTTTATTCCGGGCCTTTGTCATATTTTGGGATAAGAAAAGCGTATGAGGGATTGTTATGGAAATTAAACCTTATCGCCATCCACCTAAAGGGTGTTATTGTTAGTGACCCGATTCCAAATGTAACACGACATATTGATTAATCCATTACTTACATAATATCTTACATTTCAAAAATAATAACTAACTTATTGAGTAACTAACAGATGTTGAAACAAGGGGAAATGCAGGTAACTCCATTCATGGAGGACTGAACGCAGTTGGCGCTAACTAAACATTGTCCAAAGAAGCGAAGCTAGCAGTCCACAATGGAGTGCTGGTACCTACCCTGATGTATGGAACTGACAGAGAAAGGATGAAAGTAAACTGAATGATTCTCCAAACGTTCGCATCGCGTTCGCCTTTATTCCGTGCCATATCAGGTATATCAATTCTGTGCCACTATTTTTAGAATTAAATTGATCAAACATTTCGCCACTTCAGTTTCACAAGGTTCTAACATCACTTTGAGCCTTTTTCAATTCCAGTTTTATTTTTATTCGACAGTTAATCGTTTGTACAAGGCGCACTTTAGCTAGACAGGGTTCTAACTTCGCTTTATCATGTTCCGCCGCTTCTTTTTGAAGATTTGAAATACGATTTCTCATATTTTGAGGTTATTATTTTTAAGGTAAACGCTATTATTAACCTAAAACACAAATATAATATAATAATAATAATAATATTTTTCTCAAATTTTTCATACAAGATGGCTACCAGGAAATTTCCCCTCATCCTGTATTTGGCTTCAATCATAGACATATGAATATTAGTAGACCTGCCCTAAGTGATTAAAAGCGTATTATCCCCACTCCCCATACCGGTTCCATTGGAGCCGGCTGGGCTCGCGTATGGCCTCAAGTGAAATTTGAAAACGTGACGTCATCATTCTTGTGCGAACTATGGTCGAGGCATCATCGGTTCATTTTACGAAATAACACGGCAAAATGTTGACTTTTGATATGAAAACTTGTAAAAATAGATGTGAAAAAGAGAATAAACCCAATTGTCGTATTACATTCCATAAGTAAGCATTATTTTACTTTATTTTAAGCTTATTCACACCGTATTATATGGATCAGTTTTAGAAACATATACTATCACATCACAATGTAGCGATTCTCAAGTGTGCTCATCGTTGTTTACTGGGGTAAGTAAATTATGAGACATTTGTAAAAGTGTCTTAACTAAATACTCTGAAACTAACTACGACTCTGAAAATAGAAGCTGCCTTACTTTGCCGAATTTGGACTTCGCAAATTAGTTCATAACGTGGCGAGTAATTTGCGCTCCCATGTAGAAATGTCTATTCATTCAAAAGCAGATTTTACTTTTAAGAACTAAATGGTGATATTATAATGCGAGATGCCTATTTACTGTCAGATTGATTTATTGACGAATCACAGTCAGCCTTACTCCCTTCGTTCTTCAACAGTTGATTTTACCCCTCGCCCTTATCTTCTCGTCTATTAATTCCTATGTCTGTGGCTTCAATGCTATACATACAAAATTGCAATCATACTAATGCTCCTAATTAGTAGTTGCTTAATGCCCAGTTCTGACAGAGCTATTTTAGTTGAACAACTTTTATTGAACGACAAAAATTGAACAAGATATCGTTCAGAAGTTTCAAGGCTCTCATCTAGGGCCTATTTTGTTTATAATATTCATAAACGACATTGTTGATGAATTTACTGACATAAACGTTCTACTGTTTGCCGATGACATGAAACTTTATAAAGAGATTAACTACATTAATGATTGTATTACACTTCAAACTAACTTGAGATATCTTTTTGAATGGTGCTCAATCAACAAATTAGCATTAAACATAAATAAATGCCAGTTCATTCATTTTTCCAAAATAAGTAATCCTATTTTTTTTTCAATATTCATTAAATGATGAAAATTTAATTTGTGTTAATAAAATTATTGATCTAGGCGTTATGTTCGACAGTAAACTCACCTTTGTATGTCATATTAATAATATTATCGACAAGTCCCTAAAGACTCTTGGCTTTGTTTTGAGAGCTGCAAAAGATTTCAATAATTTAGGAACATTTATTATGTTATATAAAAGCCTTGTCAGATGCCAACTTGAGTATAACTCTACGTTATGGTCTCCATTTTTTAATATTCATTCAGATAATATTGAAAAGATTCAACGGAAGTTTATAAATTATAAATTGTATATTCCTATACAAAACATAATTTACAATTACCTCTTGGATAAAATGTCTCTATTGAAACTTTCAGAAAGAAGAATAAGCACAGATTTAATACTGTTAGGCTAGCATTACACTTGTAAGTTTTTTCGTAAATTTACGACTTCTAGCCAATGGGCGCATTGGATTTTCAAAATGCAAGATGCCCATTGGCTAGAAGTCGTAAATTTACGAAAAAACTTACAAGTGTAATGCTAGTCTTACAAAGAATACTACATTTTAAAATTGACTGTCCCGAATTACTTCAATGTGTCAATATCCATGTTCCCAAAAAATCATGCCGACATTTCTTACCTTTTTACTTCAATAACACCAGAACACTAGTTTACCAAAATTCTCCGATTCCGAGACTTCACAATCTTTCTGATCTGGGTGATATATTTCATCTTAAAACTAATCAGTATAAATGTTGTATATTCTATCACTTTTATTCTTCTAGACACAAATAGACCTATGTCCCCATATAACTTCTCCGCTTCTACTATTTTTTTTTATTTTTTTTAATTCCTTTATTTTTCCCAATTTTTACATTAATTACATACAATATTATATAAATCAATACGAATAATGGGAACCCACTAAGGCGCAGCCTGTGCGTGGGTAATATATTTAAATTATTATTTTATTGTACCTAGAAATAAACAAATTATGGGCATATAAAATAAAAACAAGATTACATTTTGTCTAAGCGGTTTGTACAAAAAGTATTTATAATAGTGTATAATGAAGTTACAAGTGTTTAGTGTAATATATGGTGAATATTTTATGAGAAACGAAAATTGATACAAATTAAATAAAAAAAGTTTCAACTGCTGTATCGAAAAGCCATAATTTTAATTCTTTTAAATATTGAGGAAGTTTAGTAATCACTTGAATATTTTTCGGTAAAAGATTGAAAGTACGAGGTCCAATGAAACTGCAGTGTGTTTGCATTTGTTTTGTGTTCGTTTGGGGAGTATAAAATAGTTACATTATTATTTCTAATGTTGGTTCTGTTTTCATTTATTTTGTTTTGTTGAATCTTTTAAATTCAATTATATGCGTGAGGATTCATTTTTGCCATTATGTTTACATTCTTCTTTATTTTATTAATTTTTAAATGTTTACTCTGATACAAAATTTGTATTCTTTTTTAAAGAAAAGCCCACTAGGGCGTGTAATAAATAAATAAATAAATAATTTAGTAAATTAATTTTTCTCGAAATATTTTTTTATTCAGGTGAAGAAAATCAATAAAGCTATAATTGTTAAATGAAACATTGGTATTTATTGAATTATTTGGCGGTTACAAATAAGCCGACGTAGCTCAGTGGTTCCTTGCAGCTGCCCGGCGTGGCATTAGGGAGTTCTTATTAAGGACAAGCCATAGACATATGAATATTAGTAGACCTGCCCTAAGTGATTAAAAGCGTATTATCCCCACTCCCCATACCGGTTCCATTGGAGCCGGCTGGGCTTGCGTATGGCCTCAAGTGAAATTTGAAAACGTGACGTCATCATTCTTGTGCGAACTATGGTCGAGGCATCATCGGTTCATTTTACGAAATAACACGGCAAAATGTTGACTTGTGCTATGAAAACTTGTAAAAATAGATGTGAAAAAGAGAATAAACCCAATTGTCGTATTACATTCCATATATAAGCATTATTTTACTTTATTTTAAGCATATTCACATCGTATAATATAGATCAGTTTTAGAAACATATACTATCACATCGAGATACGTCTGGACGCGAAACACAAAGCTGGTTGGTTGCTGGGAAGTAAATTATGAACATTTATAAAAGTGTCTTAACTAAATACTTAAACGAAATATTCGACTCTGAAAATACAACCGAATTTTTTTGCCGAATTTGGACTTCGCAAATTTGTTCATAACGTGGCGAGTGGTTTGCGCTCCCATGTAAAAATGTATATTCATTCAAAAGCAGATTTTACTTTTAAGAAGTAAATGGTGATATTATAATGCGAGATGCCTATTTACTGTCAGTTGATTTATTGACGAATCACAGTCAGCCTTACGCCCTTCGTTCTTCAACAGTTGATTTTACCCCTCGCCATTATCTTCTCGTCTATTAATTCCTATGTCTGTGGGACAAGCTAGCTGGTTGCATATGGTATACTTCCTATTTAAATTAAACTAAAATAATTTGCATTGTATTCAACCTCCAAGAAAGACCGTAGCCGTCATTTTGACGGCTGCCCGATGAATTATGACGTCATTTTGGCGGCTAACTGGTGTAATGTGACGTCTTTTTGACGGCGGCCTGCTGAATTGTCACATTGTGAGGTTATTTTAACGACTTTCCGAAGTAATGCGACGTCATTTTGACAAATGCCCGTGCTAATGTGGCGTCATTTTGACGGCTGCCCGATGAATTGTGACGTCATTTTGACGGATGTCCGTGCTAATGTGACGTCATGTTTTCGGCTGCCCAGTGTAATGTGACGTCATATTGACGGCTGCCCGGTGTAATGTGACGACATTTTGACGGCTGCCCGGTGTAATGTTACGTCATTTTGACGGCTGCCTGGTGTAATGTGACGTCATTTTGACGGCTTCCCGAAGTAATATAACGCCATTTTCGCGGCTGACTCACCAGTCCAAAGAAGCGAATTATTACACCTAATGTGACGTCTTTTTGACTGCTGCCCGCTGAATTGTGACGTTATTTTAACGACTTCCCGGTGTAATGCGACGTCATTTTGACAAATGCCCGTGCTAATGTGACGTCATTTTGACGGCTGCCCGGTGTAATATGACGTCATTTTGACGGCTGCCTGGTGTAATGTGACGTCATTTTGACGGCTTCCCGAAGTAATGTAACGCCATTTTCGCGGCTGACTCACCAGTCCAAAGAAGCGAATTATTACACCTAATGTGACGTCTTTTTGACTGCTGCCCGCTGAATTGTGACGTTATTTTAACGACTTCCCGGTGTAATGCGACGTCATTTTGACAAATGCCCGTGCTAATGTGACGTCATTTTGACGGCTGCCCGGTGTAATATGACGTCATTTTGACGGCTGCTCGGTGTAATTTGACGTCATTTTGACGGCTTCCCGAAGTAATGTAACGCGATTTTCGCGGCTGACTCACCATTCCAAAGAAGCGAATTATTACACCTAATGTGACGTCTTTTTGACGGCTGCCCGCTGAATTGTGACGTTATTTTTACGGCTTTCCGAAGTAATGCGACGTCATTTTGACAAATGCCCGTGCTAATGTGACGTCTTTTTGACGGCGGCCTGCTGAATTGTCACATTGTGAGGTTATTTTAACGACTTTCCGAAGTAATGCGACGTCATTTTGACAAATGCCCGTGCTAATGTGGCGTCATTTTGACGGCTGCCCGATGAATTGTGACGTCATTTTGACGGATGTCCGTGCTAATGTGACGTCATGTTTTCGGCTGCCCAGTGTAATGAGACGTCATATTGACGGCTGCCCGGTGTAATGTGACGACATTTTGACGGCTGCCCGGTGTAATGTTACGTCATTTTGACGGCTGCCTGGTGTAATGTGACGTCATTTTGACGGCTTCCCGAAGTAATATAACGCCATTTTCGCGGCTGACTCACCAGTCCAAAGAAGCGAATTATTACACCTAATGTGACGTCTTTTTGACTGCTGCCCGCTGAATTGTGACGTTATTTTAACGACTTCCCGGTGTAATGCGACGTCATTTTGACAAATGCCCGTGCTAATGTGACGTCATTTTGACGGCGGCCTGCTGAATTGTCACATTGTGAGGTTATTTTAACGACTTTCCGAAGTAATGCGACGTCATTTTGACAAATGCCCGAGCTAATGTGGCGTCATTTTGACGGCTGCCCGATGAATTGTGACGTCATTTTGACGGATGTCCGTGCTAATGTGACGTCATGTTTTCGACTGCCCAGTGTAATGTGACGTCATTTTGACGGCTGCCCGGTGTAATGCGACGTCATTTTGACGGCTGTCCGGTGTAATGCGACGTCATTTTGACGGCTGCGCGGTGTAATGTGACGTCATTTTGACTGCTGTCCGGTGTAATGTGACGTCATTTTGACGGCTGCACGATGTAATGTGACGATATTTTGCTTAAACTTTATTCTATTCATTATTAATTTTATTTTACTTTTCATAATTCTTGATTTAACGATTATATCAAAAAGTACGTACCTTATTTACTTTTTGGAATATAATGATTTATATCCACAAAGACCGCCGCCGTCAGTGTGACGGTTAGGGCCTTTCTTTCCGTATCGCATATCATTCGAACGTTGATTGGTCACTGTCTTTTGAAGTCAGTTGTTAGAATTCATCTGATGTTGATATCTGCGCACATATTTCAAGTCGCTGAATATTCGTTTCGTTTGTGTGTTTGTAGATAATATTCTACCAATTGTGTACCTAATGAAATAAACAATTAACGATTTCATTAAGGCGATGCCATACGTAGTAATGCAAAATCATGTGTTTTTGGTTTGAAAATTTGGTCGCCTAGAAATGTTTCAGATGCTTTAATTAAATACTGCGAGTAGAATACATCTTGGCATTTGAAATAATCGACTATTTTTTAGATAAGTCTTTTTATAAGCCCAGAAAAAAATAATGTATAAGACCTATGAAAACTGATTTAAAGTTCAAAATCTCCTACTTACGAACCCATTTTCGGTTATGATTTTATTGTATAATGTGGCAAATTAAGTTATTTATAAAATGATCGAAAAAAATTTAAATATTTATGCCTGAACATCCACAAAATAAAATAAAAGGCACTTTTTGGCCATGTTTTTTTCTTGCATAAATCAAAACAGGCGGATGGTATTAAGCGGGAATTTAAACCTTACCGCCATCTACGTAAGGGTTGTTATTGATAGCGGCTCAATTTAAAATATTACACGACGTAGTGCATCGCCTTAATTGTTTATTTTATGCTAGCTGTACCCCGCCACGCATTGCTGTAACTCAGTCTGTTGCTTTACGTCTATATAATATAGGTTTATACAAACACAAGCGAATCTAACGTTGCACAGTGTTTCGTTTCATACAAGCTAGACGGAAAAAACTCTTTTATAATTTTAAAGTGTTTGTAACCCTCTTGTGGGGGGGTATTTAATCTGAATGTATTGAAAATTTGGGTTGAAAGTGATTAATTAAATTTTTTTCTAAAAAAAAAAAAAAAATTCGGAAAAAAATCTTTTAAATAATTAATAACAGTATTTATACCGTATTTGAGGTTTTTAAAGAAAACAAATTTAAAAAGTTAAGAATATGTCTATTTTGAGAAAAATAAAAATGTAAAAGCACAGTCAAAAAATATAATGCAAATCACGAAACAATTGCGAAAGTATAAATAAATGATAAAAAATAGCTAAAAAACAGTCAAAACAATCATTATTACTAATCTAGGAAAACAATTTTAGTCATATTTAGCAACAGAACTTAATAAAAACAAGCATTTGTTGCAGAATGTACAGTCAGAAAATAAAATACTAATATCAAAAGTTATGCAAGAACAGTAACGAAACAAAAAATTATTACTTATCTAATAAAGTGCTATTTGAGTCATTTGCGGCGAGAGAAATTAACTGCACATAAACATCTTTAATTTTTTTAAGACAGAGTACAGAACCAATAGATTTGTGAGAAAGTGCTTAAACATAATGCCTATTGAAACTAGATGCTATCTGAGTTATGTTCAGAGGAATCATCAGAATAATGTTCAGAGGAGTCATCAGAATATTGTTCAGAGGAGTCATCAGATCGCAAACATTGTGTTCTTGACTCGGAATTGGGTGGAACAAGTAAATTTAACACTTCAGAGGGAAGTGAGCTCGATTTTTTTCTTGGAACATCTCTAAAACTATTTATTATTGGATCTGATGTAATTAAGCATGGTTAACATATCTCTGTTTGTTGATGTTCGGTCGATTTTTCTGGTGTGCAATTACCTAAATCTTCTACAGTCTTTATTTCGCGCCTCTTGCGCCTCTTCTGACAGCTGCCCAATAGGTACAATGCACGAACTAATCGCATTAAATGAATGGTATAATAGTTTATGAACAGTTGGTGGCATGGTATACTAATCATATAGGTTAAGATATAACTCCTTAGTGTCATGCACATACTGTTCAAAATGTTCGATGTTAATGCTTTACCCAGAAGCTATTGTTCTCAAAATTATGCAAAACCTCTTGATGAGCCCCGCATCTACATCCGTTATCTCGGCTCTCTTTTCGTGCTCTCGACAAAACCAGTGTTTGTGTTGCCAAACCCAGGTTTTGGCTTATCTACAATTAATCTCAATTCACTTTAAAACCGTTCCTGTAATTCTTTTTTTCTAGTACTTAAAATTAGTTTATTTGCATCCCTTCTGACTTGCCAGAGTTGTATTCGGTAAGCGATATGCAAAAAACATTCAAAAGTTTTTTTCCAGGCATGCAATGTAGATAAGCCGAAGGAATAAAATTCTTGTCGTGGAACTTTATTGATAACCGTAGTATTCATTTCACTGGGTTTGGCACCACAAATATAACACGACATAGTCGACTTGTTTACAGTCATTACATTGCAAATTTTGCCATCTACCATAGTTAATAACATTTTAAATTTTACATTCAAATCTACATCTTCAATGTTAATTCTAAAATTTATCAAATCCGAGAAGCTGCGAGCCACTTTTTGGTTATATTCAAAGATATTAACTGTACTTGGCTTTTCAAATTTTTTTCACTGCTTGCACTGAAATTTTGACGTTCAAATTTACTTAAAATATGATTATATATTCCCTGAAACCTTGCTTTCTTGGGTAAACTTCTCCGCGTCTCGAACAATTCCTGCCTGGAAATCTGGTATGTGGTGCCTGTGAAATGACAAATTATGATTGGTGAGCATTAATGAGCAAAAATATCGAAACTGATTTGAATAGAAAATTAATTGTTCAATCTACGAAAAAAAAATCACGGAACCTTATTGATACTTTATCCGAAAAAAATTCTCGAGAAGTTAGAAATTGAATATTTTTAAACCACAAAAAAAAACACAAGTTAAATATTATTTTTTTAAATAACTGTAATGTTTTATATTAAAATTTTACAATAATAACATACTACATACCTTCCAAAGTAGTTTCCATTTTTTTTTAGAACCAAAACACATTATTTTAAGCACATAAACAACCTTACAGCTCGCGCGACAAGATGCGAATAAAAGCAACTGATAATTCATTAATTAATTTACCTAACTTTGGGGCTTTGGTATGAGTCAACCTGTGCATTAATTACCCCAATTAAAAAGCATTTGTCACACTAACTACCTGTTAATACCCCCATGACGTCATTTTTCAAGAATTCCAAAGTGACTTTTTTCCGTCTAGCTGTATGAAACGAAACACAGTGCGTTGTGTCAAAATTTCAAAGCAATCGGTGGAGAATTTTTGGAGATTTAAGATTTTGAACAAACGATCATTGAAATTTATATATAGACTAGCTGACGTGTACCCGGCGTTACTGGGGGTTATCCAGTTATTAGGAGATACACATCGCGGACCTTTTTAAGATATACAATTCCGTAGTACATTATATTGATGTATCTCATAAGGTTTAGTCAGAGTTAGCAATGTAAGCGCACGAAAATATGCTTTTTACGACTTGATTACAAAGCATCGACTTTTCTCTACTTTCTATAAATATAATATGCATGTATTAAATATTAAAAAAATCTCTAAATGATTTTGAAAACCCTATCAAAGTCAATATGACGGTCGCAGTGTTTATAGGTATGGAGCAGTTCTAAGTAGAAATAGTCCGTGCAAACTTTGACACCTCGTGTCTAAAAACAAGGTAAAGTGATGCTAGAACGCTGTAACCTACTTTTCATTATGGCGGCTTCGTAGAATGTGTATCGTAACTCAAGCATCATATTCTATAGTACGTATTGATTAGAAGTCAAATAGCTTAGTAGAGATGTACATTCCAATTATTCCGTGGTGTATTTGAATGTAAACCTTGCTATATTTTCTTCCTAACAATGCTAGGTAATAAGGAACTCCATATGGGTAATATAGTTCACTCTATTATGGTATAGATGTTCTGTATAACGTTGCTTGATTGATTTATTTTTTATATATTCAATAATATTGTTATTGGGTTTATAAACACAGTTTATTTTAAACAAGTTCCGCTGTGTAATTATTATAACGCGTGACAGCTGTTTCGCCCTCTGAAGGCATTATCAAACTGTGGGTAGCCCACTTACAGACGATACATTTATATTATTTGCAGGTAGGGAATTTAATTTCAATTACTGATTTCTTAATTGATTTCTGAGTAAAATGTTAGAAATTATTAATGGTTATTACCCCAGTAAAGTTTCCCCAATTAGTGTAATGTTTAAATTTGACTGAATGTCTTTATGTTAGTTATTCCCAAACGATGAGTCATAGGGTTATTTTAATAGCATAATTAAGTAGGTACTTCAAAATGCACTCATATTTGCACTAGGTTTGAAGATATCTAGTAGGGGTGAACGAATTATATTTGTTTGTTCATTAATTAGAATAGCTTTCGGATTTATTAGAGTTTTTGTTAATTTCTAACTGCTCTAAAAGATTCAGTTTACGGCCTTTATTTTGTACGCGTAACGGAGTTGGTTTATTATTATCACTAAGTGAGTGATTTTCATCTAGGAGATGTTTGGCAAATTGAGATTGCATTTTATTATTATTTTTGAAAGATCTTGTATGTTATTTGAACCTAGTATTAAAGGACCGGCCAGTTTGTCCAACATAAACAGCGTTGCAATCGTCACACTGGAGTTTATAAATGTTAATAATTTCTAACATTTTACTCGGAAATCAGTAATTGAAATTAAAATACCTATCTAGAAATAATATAAATGTATCGTCTGTAAGTGGGCTACCCACAGTTTGATAATGCCTTCAGAGGGCGAAACAGCTGTCACGCGTAATAATAATTACACAGCAGAACTTGTTTAAAATAAACTGTTTTTATAAACCCAATAACAATATTATTGAATATATAAAAAAAATTAAAATGGAGTTCTACAAATTAAACTTGATAACAATAAATAAAAAAATTGCTTGATTGAAATTCATTTAGACGTGGTTAGTGACCGGATTTTAATAGCCAGGTTCTTCCCAACCTTCATCCCTCCCATCTCTTTCCAGTCCCCATTTGTTCCGGACAGTTCCAAGCGTGTTCTTTATGACAGACGAACGGTTGTTTGTTGCGCATATTCGTGTCCTCTTGTTTATTCAACAAAGATAAGAAAGTAAAAACGATTTCAAGTCAAATTGTTACGAAATATCATTATGCTTGCTTTACACCATTATTATGTTTATGCAGATAGTTTCCATTGGAGAAGGGTGGAATATTACTATAGATACGTGATAGCATCGGATTTGTCAGTTTCCTTTGCCATTTCCGTCAACAAATCATCAAAAACATACGTTAAATAACACTAAGGACGGGTTGTTTCGGAGAATTTGAACAATTCATCAAATTTCAACGTTCATTTACAAGTTCTGTGAAAGATTTTCCCAAGTTCTGTTTTTATTTCAGTTCTGTCAAGCAACTAGCCTATAATGATATAATAACAGAACTTGAATAGCACAGAACCCGAAAATGGACGTTGAAATTTGATGAATTGCTCAAATTCTCCGAAACAACCCGTCCTAATAGTTACTAATAACATTATAACGGCCACCATTGTAAACCGCAATTTAAACGTAACAAACAAATTTACAGACACTCAATTTTAATAATATTTAACGAAATAAACATATCAGAAATTTCCACATAAACTATTTACGTAAGACAATGACAGGTGTCATATAATGTCCGCCATCTTAATAGGAATGTTTTGACAGTGTGAAATTTGGGGCAAAAGTAGGAAGGTTTCGCTATGTGAAAGTTTGCGCTAAAGTGGGAATGTTTCGTTATGTGAAAGTTTGCGCTAAAGTAGGAATGTTTAGCTATGTGAAAGTTTACGCAAAAGTAGGAATGTTTAGCTATGTGAAAGTTTACGCAAAAGTACGAATGTTTAGCTATGTGAAAGTTTACGCAAAAGTAGGAATGTTTAGCTATGTGAAAGTTTACGCAAAAGTACGAATGTTTAGCTATGTGAAAGTTTACGCAAAAGTAGGAATGTTTAGACATGTGAAAGTTTGCGCTAAAGTAGGAATGTTTAGCTATGTGAAAGTTTGCGCAAAAGTAGGAATGTTTCGCTATGTGAAAGTTTACGCAAAAGTACGAATGTTTAGCTATGTGAAAGTTTACGCAAAAGTAGGAATGTTTAGACATGTGAAAGTTTGCGCTAAAGTAGGAATGTTTCGCTATGTGAAAGTTTGCGCAAAAGTAGGAATGTTTCGCTATGTGAAAGTTTGCGCAAAAGTGGGAATGTTTAGCTATGTGAAAGTTTGCGCAAAAGTGGGAATGTTTAGCTATGTGAAAGTTTGCGCAAAAGTAGGAATGTTTCGCTATGTGAAAGTTTGCGCAAAAGTAGGAATGTTTCGTTATGTGAAAGTTTGCGCAAAAGTAGGAATGTTTCGTTATGTGAAAGTTTGCGCAAAAGTAGGAATGTTTCGCTATGTGAAAGTTTGCGCAAAAGTAGGAATGTTTCGCTATGTGAAAGTTTGCGCAAAAGTAGGAATGTTTCGCTATGTGAAAGTTTGCGCAAAAGTAGGAATGTTTCGTTATGTGAAAGTTTGCGCAAAAGTAGGAATGTTTCGTTATGTGGAAGTTAGCCCAAGGAAGCGAAGTTGGCGTATTTCGTAAATGGAACGCTATTCCAATTCCGAATTCAAACAGTTAGTCTCACGTGACCTGCATTTTAATTCCGATTTAATGCGTTTTCATTGTTGTGTACGTTGTGTGGTAGTTGGAAGCGACGAGGTCCTGGGGTCATGAAATTTGCACGTTTTATTATTGTCTGGAATGTAGAGCGCCATTTCCATCACGAGCTATGGAGGTTTGAAATATCTATTATTCACGTGGTGGAACTAACATGTATTCCAATATATACTATTTTACCTATAAAACAGTAAGGACGGGTTGCTTTACAGTTAAAAGTTTTAAATTTAAGTTCTGTGAAGCAATTGGCCCGCGATGAAAAAATAACACAACTTGAATAGAACTTTTACATCACTTTAATATTATTCACTTTGAAATTTGATGAATTGTTAAAATTCTATTATTTATCCGATGTCTGGTTCAGCGAAACCCTTCTAACGGTCGGTGAGCTCTGACGGTGCGAAATTTGCCATTTTTTTGTGTAAAGAGGCAAAATCTCTCGGGTCATAAAGCATGCGCAGTTTTTTGTCTGTAATTCTAGACCAACGCAACTATTTTTAGCTCTCAACGTACATTCCATCATGAGCTATTGTATGAACACCGATATATTATCAAGGCAAATGCAGGTGCACGAACACGTGTTCCGATATATTACGAATTTATTAAAAGTTTTTTCAAGAAACGTCCTGCAATCCCGTTTTTAACCGGATTACCAACAATTTGAAGGGACACTCACAATTCACATTCCTTGTCATATTTGGGGATGCTTTGAGGAGGGTCTTTTCAGGGAAAGGAAGATGAGTGTGTCCAGGAGTGACGGTCGTATGTATCCATCCCTTCCACTGCAGTGCAAGGCAATGGATCGAGAGAGTTCGGCTGGAGAGGTGAAGTGGTCTCCTTCAATCGGCCTCTCCCGATTCGGCCTGGAGAAACCTCACCCCGTGAACCCGGGCAACCCTGCTAAGTCATGAAACATAGTGGAAACACTTGGGGTGACATGGCAGAGGTGTTATATATTATTAGTGCTAGTATTATATAAGTCCCCGAGGGACGCTGGGTACACGTCAGCCAGTATTATATGTAACTAAATTTTACCACTACTATTCATTTTTATTTAAAAGTTTTTTCGATGTTAAAGATGAGTTGATTTAAAATAATGTGACGTAAAAGTGAAAACTTAAAATTAATCTCCAAAGTGTTTTCCATCGTTCAGATGGAAGAAGTCACGACGGCTAGTTTACCACTACCCGAGTTATCTGCATACCCGCAAAGCTGGCGGGGACTGCGCTAGCCCCGCCGGACGGGGGCGGCACCCGCCCACCCGGCCCCAGTATCTATTACTACGGAGACTTGGAAAAGAACCGCTCGCTAAAACAAGACGTGCCGCTCACTCACAAGGTGCGTAGAAAACAACGCGAAGATGAAGACGACACTTCAAAAAAGTTAATCGCAAGTAAACGCGAAGGCGTCATTATAGACTCTGACGTGAAAATTCAAGATGGTCGGATTACATTCAACCAAACTAGCGAACAAAAACGGATATATACGCTGGACCGGCCGACGAAGAAAAAAAAAAAACATAAATTTGGTCGGCGTCGGACCAACACCTACGACGGAGAAACACACGTTCAGAACCGCACTAAAATTCTACGCCACGGCAACAGCGACACTGAAGATCTAAGCGTTAGCGATGAGAGCAGTAGCGAAGATGATAAATTCGCTACTAAATGCAGCGCTAAAAATGGCGAAGATCTACCGCTGCTCGGCGCATTATCGATCAACAACTGCCAAGTGACGCTTGCAGACAGATCGAAAGCCTACCTGTGTAAGAATCTCGATCTGGAAGCTGACGATGTCAGTATTACGTATGACGTGCCGAATACGAGACGAAGTGTGACTTATTCGAATGCTGGGACGTTTCCGATGCCCGATGCTAAGCGGGTGGGACACTACGACGAGCCAAACGATGAACCGAACGCGTCCCAGCTGGGGGAGGACAGGTGGGACGCGGCCGGCGGAGTGCGACGCAGCCGCAGCTGGTACCTGTGCTGTCCTGGTTCGGGATTGGCCGAGAGACCAGCCAATGAGGAGACCACGAATCTGGACGGGGATAGAATTGCCACCATTACGAACGCGCCGAGTCCTGGAGAGAACCAATACGTAAGATTTTAATTTATCAGAAGTGATGGAGAGGTCAAAGGGTCTCCCGCAGTAAGTGGGCAGATGCATCAGCCACCAATACCCCGACAGACCACATCGCATGAACCCTTGTACCACGCATGGTCGAGGTGTTATTGTTATGTGGCTGGTCTCACAAATTGTGAGATTGCGAGGTATATGGAGAGAAATCAAGTTCTATTATTTAATTTATTTATTCTGGGTTTTTACAGATATTCTATGCAATACAATATGTGTATACAATTACAATCCACAAAACTCTACTCAGACAGATCGGCTTCAAAACGACATATACAAACTCAGATCGCTTCACAAGATCCTCGTTACAACATACATTCCACCAACCTACAACTAAAACAACATGGTGCTATACTAGCAGTAGCAAGGCTTCCCCTTTAAAACACCAGGATAACTTTACAAACTCAGATCGCTTCACAAGATCCTCATTACAACATACATTCCACCAACCTACAACTAAAACAACATGGTGCTATACTAGCAGTAGCAAGGCTTCCCCTTTAAAACACCAGGATAACTTTACAAATTCAGATCGCTTCACAAGATCCTCATTACAACATACATTCCACCAACCTACAACTAAAACAACATGGTGCTATACTAGCAGTAGCAAGGCTTCCCCTTTAAAACACCAGGATAACTTTACAAACTCAGATCGCTTCACAAGATCCTCATTACAACATACATTCCACCAACCTACAACTAAAACAACATGGTTCTATACTAGCAGTTGCAAGGCTTCCCCTTTATAAAACCAGGATAACTTTGGAAGTTCTGGTGTTTTATTTATTTATATTTTAAATGTATACTTACAGAATAAAAATATCCAAAAACAAAGATACATTATACAATCATAATTGCCTAATTAGTGATTTAAATTTAGTAATGCTCAAGTGGAAAATGTCGATGTCAGAGGCTAGTGAGTTTAGAAGGACTATCATTCTTCCGAGAGGCATTGCTAATGGTAAGTTAGTCCTACATCTCGGAAGAATGAATGGTTTGTGTCTACGCGCACTTACGAAGTTATCAGGGACGTAAAATAAAATTTTGAATTTGTGGATTGTTGATGTGACCGTTCAACAAGTTATAGGCCATCATCAGCAACGCCGCTTTCCGCCTGTTGACAAGACTATCGATACCTAGAATTCCGGAAAGGAAGGCTGATGGGTATAAATAGGGATAGTACCCGAAGTCTCTAAGATAAAGATAACGTAGAAACTTCTTTTGTACTTTCTCTACCATAGAAGTGTACGTTGCATCCCCTGGTCCCCATATTATTGAGCCACTTTCCAAAATACTACGTACTAGGCTAAAATATAGCAAGCAAACCACGGCAGAGCTGCAGAAATGCCTGGAGTTACATAGCACAAATCCAAGCATTCTCATTTTAATATGAACGTGAAATGTTAAGTTTTATTGAAGGTTCCGTGGATAATCCATATCGAAGCACCGTTCCACAACACAAACTGTTTGAATCACACAACAATATTTAGGGGGTATTTCACTATGTCGGGCTAAATATCTGACTAACTATCCGTTGGCTGGCTTTAAAGATCAGAATAACTCCGTTATTCAACGGCGACCGTTTCACCATTGTTGCCGAGCTTCCGGATAGATAACACTCGAAATAGTCTGGCAACATCGCAAAATGTTTGCAGTTACTCCATCTACTGCCACGGCTGTCATGCGTCACAGTCCGCACACCGCAAAGTGTGCATTTTTTTGGTTATGTTATGTTGATTATCAGGTCATTTTAGATAGATTCGTGTCGAATTAATATATTGTTTCTTATTTTGAACACAATCAAATAATTCAGGATGGATCATACAAGCATTCAAATTCATTCTACAAAATTCGACTCACTTCTCCGCTGTCAAACTCGGAATGTTTTGACGCCATCTTTGATTCGAGGAATAGCGCCTAACGTGAAGTTCGAGCACTGATTAGTCAAATCGAACTTTAACCCGAGCGTTAGCGTTAGCGTTATTCAGATATAGTGAAAACGAAAAAATGACTAATCCGCGGATTAGTGCTTAGTCAGAACATAATCAGAGATAGTGAAATACCCCCTTAATGTTTTTAATTTTACAAACTTTTCATCAGATTAATTTTAACTATTCAACTGTATGCGTTATTGTTGATTCTGTTCAACAGCAAGATTGCTCTCCGGACCAGCCTGACCATTGGCAAGTCAGTCTTGCAGGACGGGAGTTCTGTCTACGCTGTGGGCGACGGGGATAACCACCGGGAACATTCTAATTAATGCCTGACTTAACATGCAATGTGTTGATTTCAGCTCCATCTGGCGGCAGTTTCCTCGCTGAAGAACGAAGTGCTGGAGCTGTCTGCGCGACTGCATGCGGCACACCGAGATCGCGACTCTGCCAGGGAGGCACTATGCGCCGCGCAGGTACTGTAACAATTTACCGTTTGGCGTAGAAACCTCACTGAAATGGAGTCGCGATCTATAAGAGTGTAAGACCACCCTACTGGTCACCAAACACGGCTAAAGCAATTTCAAGCAACCTTTCAATTCCGAATGGTGGTCTTACACTGAGAGTATCTTCCACACTGCAAAGTGCCGCAAGTATACTTTATACAGGGTGTCTGGGGGTAAAGTGCACTAACTTCAGGAGGTGATTCTACATGATAGTACAAGTAAAACAAAATTTATCTTTTTCGAAATTCCAACTTTTAGGTGTAAAAAATTTAAAAAATTATTCTGCGTGTGCGTCAGGCATTATTGGTTCAAAGTGTGTGTCAGGCATTATTACTTTACACCTACTGCCGGTTCCCTCAATCAGTCTTGAATTCAATGAATACCGTTTGTTGCGTCAATAACTTGTATTTTACACCTACTGCCGGTTCCCTCAATCAGTCTTGAATTCAATGAATACCGTTTGTTGCGTCAATAACTTGTATTTTACACCTACTGCCGGTTCCCTCAATCAGTCTTGAATTCAATGAATACCGTTTGTTGCGTCAATAACTTGTATTTTACACCTACTGCCGGTTCCCTCAATCAGTCTTGAATTCAATGAATACCGTTTGTTGCGTCAATAACTTGTATTTTACACCTACTGCCGGTTCCCTCAATCAGTCTTGAATTCAATGAATACCGTTTGTTGCGTCAATAACTTGTATTTTACACCTACTGCCGGTTCCCTCAATCAGTCTTGAATTCAATGAATACCGTTTGTTGCGTCAATAACTTGTATTTTACACCTACTGCCGGTTCCCTCAATCAGTCTTGAATTCAATGAATACCGTTTGTTGCGTCAATAACTTGTATTTTACACCTACTGCCGGTTCCCTCAATCAGTCTTGAATTCAGTGAAGACGTGGAGTCTTACGGGTACTCCAGTGTGAACAAGGTAGCCGAAGGTGCAATGGACCTGGTCGGCGACGATGCCGCGGGGCCGAGACGCAGACCGGCGAAGTTGTCACAGGGTCTAGGCGCGTGAAGAGCGATGGCCAGGTAAGGTCATGTAGCAGCGCGGTGAAGTAACAACGGGGAGCGACGCGGGGGGAACCGGCAGTCGATGGTCGGCCGCTTCAGTATGCAGCAAGCAATAGCAGCGCTCGCATGTTGGTCACTCGTAAAACTGTTAATTAATGACTGACTGAGTACATCTCGACGCGCCTCAGTATATAGCCGCCCGGGTGCATCGAGAACATCTCAGACCTGTAGATAGGAATGCCAAACGCTCGCATTGCGCCCAGAGTGTTCCCGCTACAATGCGTTTTTCATTGGCGATCGTTCCAGAATATTCTCGTAGCATCGTTACAAGCTCATCAGCAGAATGCTGCCTGCTCGTTCAATAATAATGATAATAAATGAATCTGTGTTGCCTCGTTCTAGGGTGAGTGTGGGCGACTGCGCAATACCCTTGCGCTGCAGGCGAGGTCTTCCGAGGAGCGAATGACAGAGCTGCACGGCGTCATCGCTGAGCTCCGGCGCTTGTGTTCTGCACGAGACCGCGCTGCTATTCAAGAACTGCGCGAGGAGGACTCGGGTAACTTTACCTTATTTTCTGCTACCTCACATATACAACTTGTAAAACGCTCTTTTACAATGTCTTGACAGAAAAATATATGTGTCTACGCAAACTAGCGATGATTAGTTCATGAACGAGCCACACAATTGAGATTTTTGATGAGCCTTATTTGTACGTCTCAATTCTCCGGTAAACCGGTCTCTTTTATCAGGAGATGTTGAAGTACTGACATATGTACTTACGTCTAGTGCTACTTAGCTTCTTATTTCTTTAGTGGACAGTCCATTATTCTTACGCTTACGCTGGGAGCCGTATCAACCACCTCTCTCTAGTTGTCCCCGTGCATTTAATCTGAGAATGAATGTGTTTGGCGACATTGCAGAAGTGGAGACGTCATGCCGTGACAACTCTGTGACGGGCGGCAGTGACAGGACCACATCTCTTGGAGACGCCCATGAGACAGCTTCCGTGCACAATGATCAGGTAATATGACCTAACCTAACCTAACTACCGACCCATTATTAGAGTGGAGAGTGGTCGCTCTCGCAAAGCAGTGGAAGATTATCTTCAGTGAGGAATACTTCACGCAATATCTCTACACCGGAATGATATACAGACTGGATGTAATGTAGTTTTTTAATAGTAACATTGTGGTATACAGTAGTGAATGGTGCAAGAAGTCGGAGACGTCCGAGAAAGACATTAGCAGGGCCACTAGTTATAAAATAGATAGATAGATATAAAATTATGACAAGATCATAGGAACACAAACTAGGAACTAATTTTCATAAATTCGAAAATTAACAGTTATGGAAAAATACAAAGATAACAGTCTCAGGTGGGAATGGAACCCGGGATCTCTGTCTTAAACCACTCGACCATTGGGACCCATTAAGCGTCATATTTGTCCATCTCATATTTCAAATTTAGAATTACCATCATCTTGCAACTAATTTTTACCATATTTTTGGCATCTACCTTTTTAAATGGACACAAAGTTTCTAACGGAATTGGTTTGTGGCCTAGATAGTGTCTCGGATAAATATACATTATATTGATGGCTTTTACCGACAAAATAAGTGAAAAAAATAAAGTTATTCTTGTATATTCATTTAGACTTTTAAAAAGTCAAGGTATCCCATATAAATAAAAATGTAATAGGTTTATCCGAGACACTATCTACAATGATTTAAAAGGCCAAAAGGAAATAATACAGCGCCCTTGAGGTGATTTTGCACAAAAACGGCGCTATACAAATCATCCAAATATTATTATTATTAAATAAACCTGAAGGTTTGTTTACCCTTTTGGGATTCATTACTTAAAAAGCACTAGTTATTCATAAGCAGATTTTATTTTCTTGTTAGTTGCCTGTATACTGTCAGATTCATCAATCAACACTCGGTTGTTTCCCTCACCTTTATGGGCAGCACTCTTGTTCTATAAGCCGGTAGCAGTAAGTTTTCCTAATCTTCCAGGCTCCGGAGAGCCCCACCAGCCCCGCAGCCCTGCCGGTGCCCGAGTTTCCCCCCGCCCAGCATCCCCAGCAGTCGCAACAGCTGTCCCAGCAGCTTTACGCCTCCTCGCCGCAACCCGACACGGACACCAGCAACCGGAACCTGGCTCCGGCAGACTCCACGTCCTTCGACGAAGAGGAAACTATCGAGATTGATCGCAGGCGAGTCCTTTATGGTATTTATTATCCAGCGAGGGGGTAAGGCTGTCCACAAGTATCACATTGTGTTTGGTGACCAGATCTGAATAGACAGTTTCATACTTCCCAGGCTGCGCTGCCGCAGGAAACCCTCGCCTCGGAGCCCCCGGCGGAACAACACGGGGGAGCAGAGCCCCCGCGAGCCCCAGCTGCAACAGGAAGACGACGAACTCCAGCAGAGATTCCCGTCTCTGGCCCTCTCCAGACAACACTCTGGTTAGTTCAATTCTTGGCCATGTCAACTGTTCCGAAGTGAGGATTGGTTTTGTTTGGATTCTCTATGCGATGTTGATTCTGGAATTCCTTCACTTACTTATTTAGTATTATATTGAACTTGCAGCGTGCGTCAGAAGTGGCGTGATCCCATCAACATCTCCGCAGACCAAGATGGCGTCCCGAGTGCGTCTGCGTCGCACACACGAGGATGCACGTCTCACGGGCAAGGACATCTGCCAGGAGGGGGTAAGTTATAATACTAAAGGACGGACCGCCAAACAACTAGCGTTCACATTCATTTGGGGTATTATTACAGCATTGCAGTGTCCATCTCCATCGTCGGGGCGGGTGTACACATATGCCATGATGATAGACACTGTAATGCTGTCCGAAACCTTGGCTAAAGAGGGAGGTAGCCGCTTAATACCCCTGGAGATCTAGCAAACTAAAGATTAAGGGGGTATTTCACTATGTCGGGCTAAATATCTGACTAGCTATCCGTTGGCTGGCTTTAAAGATCAGAATAACTCCGTTATTCAACGGCGACCGATTCACCATTGTTGCCGAGCTTCCAGATAGATAACACTCGAAATAGTCTGGCAACATCGCAAAATGTTTGCAGTTACTCCATCTACTGCCACGGCTGTCATGCGTCACAGTCCGCACACCGCGAAGTGTGCATTTTTTGGTTATGTTATGTTGATTATCAGGTCATTTTAGATAGATTCGTGTCGAATTAATACATTGTTTCTTATTTTGAACACAATCAAATAATTCAGGATGGATCATACAAGCATTCAAATTCATTCGAGTTCTTAAAACTCGCGGCCTTCGCATCGCCGCCCTTTCACCTGCTTCTGTAAATCAAAAACCTCGGTATCCATAATAATTCGCAACAAAATTCGACTCACTTCTCCGCTGTCAAACTCGGAATGTTTTGACCCCATCTTTGATTCGAGGAATAGCGCCTAACGTGAGGTTCGAGCACTGATTAGTCAAATCGAACTTTAACCCGAGCGTTAGCGTTATTCAGATATAGTGAAAACGAAAAAATGACTAATCCGCGGATTAGTGCTTAGTCAGAACATAATCAGAGATAGTGAAATGCCCCCTAAGTATTATTCGTTGTTTGCAGGTTTACAGCAGCGCCGTGGCAGAGCACTTGACGAGAGGGTCGACCAGCCACTGCCAAGAAGAGGGGGAAGGGGAAGAGCGGCTGAATGCGCGCTTGGACCGTCTGGAAGCTGACAATATGCTGCTGGCAGTCACGCTCAGGGAGTCCAAGGAACATGCAGACAGGTAGGTACGGAGAATGGGCCCCGTAAGTGTTACAGCGGCAAACTGAGATGATCACATCCCCTCGCATTGGGAGCCTGAAAGACACCATACCATGTATTTATACTGTTTTCTTTATTTTGTAGATTATCTTTGGCGTGCGCGCAATGTTCGGCAG
Source organism: Hesperophylax consimilis (assembly GCF_061612785.1). Classification (NCBI taxonomy): domain Eukaryota; kingdom Metazoa; phylum Arthropoda; class Insecta; order Trichoptera; family Limnephilidae; genus Hesperophylax; species Hesperophylax consimilis. The sequence goes on from NC_142852.1 coordinate 881,926, forward strand.
AAGCGGGGGCCCTCAGAATGGCGTTGGCGGCTGCTGACCGCGCCGTGGAGGCGTACGACGTGTTGCTCGCTCTGGCCGAAACTACCCAACATACACTGGTACCATTATTACAAAGTTAGAGCGGACGGATGAGATACTTACCCTGTGCCCCAAAACCACGTGTGACCATTTCCGAACATACACTGGTACCATTATTACAAAGTTAGAGCGGACGGATGAGATACTTACCCTGTGCCCCAAAACCACGTGTGACCATTTCCGAACATACACTGGTACCATTATTACAAAGTTACCTGTATTAGGACAATAATTATTAACTTATTTTGTGTACGCAAGTATATAATAGTGTTGGCAAATAATAAAAATGCTGGGTTTATTTATTTACGATGAAATATTAATGTCCACGGTATTACAATCCTTGCTGGTTCAGCGGGAGACCGGTGGGCGGGAGATTGCGAACCAACCGCCAAGTGTAGATCCCTGCTTGGCCGACAGAGATGAGGCCGTATTGGAATGCGCTGCTAACAACTGTTTTGTTGCTAAATGTCTGACGAATCATCGAGTATCTGATCATATGCCACCATACCTGTGTTTGTTGAAGGGTTGTTTTTCCAATTGCAGGACGGTTTGGGCAACACTGCGCGCATGCGTGTGGCCACGGAGCGAGTGGCCCGCGGCCTGCTGGCCCGCCTGGACGGGGAGGCCCACGGCCAGCTGCGCGCCGAGGCCGTGGGCCCGTGGGGCGACCCCGCCGCAATGCTGCTCTACCAGTGAGTCTCTATTACTACTCTTCTGGATCCTCACCTCATTGCTTACTGTTGGAACTACAGATACATTCAGATTGAGACCTTGTACGAGTACCCTGCAGGGGTATTGTTTTATTGTCTTCCTTGAGGGGGAGTTCAGGATGCGTGCCAGAACGGGAGAGGCCGGTTTGTGTTAATCATGCTCGTCAACACTGATTCCTACCCTCTTACCTTCGCAGAGCTTCCTCAACACAGCTTCTGCCCTGAGGGAAATAATTAGTGTAGGGTCAATGTAAATGGTTTGTTGCAGGTGTGACAAGGACGGCTCCGCCTGGACCCCCGGAGAGGAGGAGCGCCTGAGAGGACACGTGTCTCGCCTGAAGAGGGAAAGGACGGTAGCTGCCTCGGGGGCCCTGCCTGCACAGTGGCCTCTACTGGGTAAGCCTCTTCTCATATTGTGACAGTTTACATCAATACTGTTACTACTTATTTGAATGAATTAAAATAAAGTTATTTTGATATAATTTTAATAGCTTGATTAGCACAGAATTAGATTATGGGGGTATTTCACTATCTCTGATTATGTTCTGACCAAGCACTAATCCGCGGATTAGTCATTTTTTCGTTTTCACTATATCTGAATAACGCTAACGCTCGGGTTAAAGTTAGATTTGACTAATCAGTGCTCGAACTTCACGTTAGGCACTATTCCTTGAATCAAAGATGGCGTCAAAACATTCCGAGTTTAACAGCTGAGAAGTGAGTCGAATTTTGTAGAATGAATTTGAATGCTTGTATGATCCATCCTGAATTATTTGATTGTGTTCAAAATAAGAAACAATGTATTAATTCGACACGAATCTATCTAAAATGACCTGATAATCAACATAACATAACCAAAAAAATGCACACTTTGCGGTGTGCGGACTGTGACGCATGACAGCCGTGGCAGTAGATGGAGTAACTGCAAACATTTTGCGATGTTGCCAGACTATTTCGAGTGTTATCTATCCGGAAGCTCGAAACAATGGTGAAACGGTCGCCGTTGAATAACGAAGTTATTCTGATCTTTAAAGCCAGCCAACGGATAGCTAGTCAGATATTTAGCCCGACATAGTGAAATACCCCCTTAGCAAATACTATATGTATGTATAAACCTAATGAAAGAGTTTTGTGCCCAACCTTGTTAAATACATTGCAGACGATGGCGATGGCAGGGAATCTGACAAGATGCGCTGTTTGGACGCGTTTGACGCAAGAAAACTGGACATGGAGACAGCCGTCCTCATGCAGGTTAAATCGTACACAATCAATGTGGGTTAGGATTTAGAAGTGCAAGTGGACCGATGTATACATAGAGCATATGATGCACTAAGTGAATATCGTATATTTATTTAGAATTAACTGCATGCACGTACATGATAGTAGAGTGGGCTGTATGTCAAAGCATGCAGCCCTTTAACCAATGAAAAGCTATGGACACCAACAGACTCCTTCATTGGAGATTGGTTGGGGTGACTATGTGTTAGTTGTCCAATGAATGCCTAGCGATATTACACTTAACAATACTCCAGCAAAGCAACAGCATTACATGGATTATATGTAGAGATGGCAAAATTTCGTTTTAACTAAAAACGCGAAAAAATATTTATGTTTCGAAAATAGGGCATTTATAAGTTTTCTTTGCGTTTCAAGGCATTTGAAAGTATTTCCAGTGATCGCGAAAAACGTGATTTTGGCCGTATTTCAGCTAATTTATTCTATTTAGCGAAATAGACGCGAATTTCCCGAAAATACCGGGTATTAGAATAATATGTGAGAATTTCAAAAAATCGATATTTACATTACGATTTTTTATAATTTTGTAACTATTTTATGTGTAAATATTTAATATTTTTGTACTGTAGGCTAAAATTGCTTTTTGACATTACACAATTTGTGCGAAATAAATGACGCCTATTGATGTTAATCGCAATCTGCATTTGTTGTGTTTGTGTTCGACCCGTACTTAGAGTTTCCTTCCTTATTAATTTAATATTAAAATTAATTATTTATAATCTTTCAAATGGAAATACTTGCAAATGAAGGTTAAACATATATTTTACCAAAAATACTTAAAATATGCGCTAAAAACATTCAGGAAATACATTTTTTTCTATTTTGCTACAAAACGCTAAATTATGCCTCAAAATGCTATAAAACGCTAAATTTCCAATTTTTAATGCTAAAAAATCTGAAAATTAATGCTAAATTTTGCCATCTCTAATTATATGTTCCCGCATTAATAAATAATTTGTGATTGCCAGGAGGTGATGAGTTTGCGCGAAGAAAGGGCGGAACTTCGTGCCAGACTTCGCTCGCTGAGACCTACCGGAAATAGACAGGTGCGTTAATGCGTTCCGTGCCAAAGTCCTTTTCTTTACGAGAAAGCTGTGTAGAGACTTGTTATCACTGAATAAATGAACGGCCTGGGTGATGCTGATGGAAGTTTCTATTGCGCCAGAAGCAATTCCACTAACAGAGCTCTTCCTCAATATCCTTGTTATCCACCTCGAGTCCAGTCCCATGGTAGACTGTTTCAAACCTGGGCCAAAGCCATTGAATGTGCTCGCTAGATCAGCCCCGCTCACCTCCTTTATTTCTACACTTACTTTTATTCTATTATGGCTGTCTTCGTTGCTCTTTTCTTCAGGGATATTTACCTTTTGATGAAATTGTTTTGGTGCCTATTTTATTTAGTGTATTCATATTTCATAAAAGTATTTGAATTGCAGACAAACAGTTTGAGTGGGGCGGAGGAAGGTGAGAGCGAGCGCCGGCTCCTGGAAGCGCTGGCCAGAGAGAACACCCTGAAGACTCGGCTACAGACACTCATGGCTTCTGTCAACCAGGTCTGCTGTAGCTTCTGTGTTCATGTTGAAGTTATAATCCGTCGCTTGGTTGAGTTCCATGTAACTCACTCCGTCTCCGTCAAGCCAGTTGTACGCATTACAGAGACTGTTTCTGTTATTTGTTTCAAGTCAACTTGGGTACAATCAATCGGAACCCACATTACAATATTCTTATATTTACATGTCAGGTATCATCATCATCATCACTTTTGGCTCTACAACCCCTGGTGGGTCTTGCTTGGCCTCCTCAAGAGTCTTCCTCCACTCATCTCGGTCCCGCGCCAGCTCTCTCCAGTTTCGAAGCTCCAAGGCAGACAAATCTTTATACATGAATGAATGCCATAAATTCCAGTATACATGTCAGGTATACTGGAATATTAACCCCGGGTACACATTTATATTTAAAAGTATGGTTTCAGGCTAATATGGACAACAACGAAGAAGGGAGGAAGTGTCCGCGCTGTGGGAGTCAGTCTGGCAGGTAAATATCATTCTTACCATAGACAACCAATTCACATTAAGTATCTGGCATTGTCAAATTTACATAGATCTTTCTGTCTGGAATTCCTAGATTAATGCAACTCCAACAAAACGTTTTGCTAGTAGGTCTCCATTTTGAACCTTCAAAAGTGCGCTTGGCAAAGAAATAATGCATCTTAATATTATTCTAGATGTCACTTGCAAACATGTTTATTTTATCTGTGAAAAAGTGCTCAAATGTCATTATTCGGATTTTCAATTTTTGGTATTATTGTAAAAAGGAACACTTCACATTATGAGTTATTTTTATTTTTAATGTGAAGAATGATTATTTAGCTGATAAATATATAAACCTCTTTTCATATGTCTTCATTATCTTTCAATAGTATGTAACTACATAGAATAGATTATAGATATCCTGGGGAAACTGCGTAGAATAGATTATAGTTATCCTGGGGAAACTGCGTAGAATAGATTATAGTTATCCTGGGGAAACTGCGTAGAATAGATTATAGTTATCCTGGGGAAACTGCGTAGAATAGATTATAGTTATCCTGGGGAAATTGCGTAGAATAGATTATAGTTATCCTGGGGAAACTGCGTAGAATAGATTATAGTTATCCTGGGGAAACTGCGTAGAATAGATTATAGTTTTTTTTTATTTATTTTTTTTATTTCTTTTATTTTTTCCCAATTTATATATTTCACATTACAAGTTTTATAATAATAAGAAAGGGAACCCACTAAGGCGCAGCCTGTGCGTGGGTAATATTAGTTAATACATTAGATTTTTGTACCTAAAAATATATAACAGTAAAAATAAAATAAAACAGTAAGCATAATAAAGAAATACGGTAGGATTATAATTAAAGTTAGTCTAAAAGATTGTGCAAGAGGTGTATATTAAAAATAAATCAAAGTAAAAATAAAGATTGTAAGATAATATATATGAATTAAAAGAACACAAAATAAAATAGTTTAGTTGTTACTTGAATTTTTTTTGGTAGTAGATTAAAAGTGCGAGGTCCAATAAAGCTACTGTGAGTTTGCATTAGTTTGGTATTGGTTTGTGGGGTATAAAATACATGATTTCTTCTAAAGTTGATTTTGGGTTCATATTTTTGAAATTTATTTTGGTTTTTCGTGACATATTTCAGGTACTTTGAAGTAAAAATAGTTTACGCAGATTGAATAGTTGAGATTCCTTGTACAATTGATCAGTCGAAAATGTCCTCTTTTTATTATATATAACCTTGATAATATAATTTTGTACTATTTGTAGTGGTTTTATAAATGTATCTAGTGCGCCATCCCATCCTAATATACCGTACATAATTGAGGATTGCACTAGAGAAAAATAAATAATTTTCAATTTGTCAACATTGAGTACTTCCTTAAGTCTATAAAATATGTACTTCAGATATCTTAGGTAAGTTTTTAGATTTTCACGGCCCATATCCGGCACATCTTCGGATCTACCGGATCTGCCCTGATGATGGACACTGCAACGCTGTCCGAAACGTCGGCTAAAGAAGGAGTTTGCGCAACACGGCATAACACCCCAAAAACAAACAACAAAAAAGTCAGATATCTTAATTTAGAAACGGTGTTATTAATTTGTGGTTGCCAGTTTAAATTTGTGTCAATATATATACCCAAGTATTTGATCTTTTCAATTTTTCCAATTTCAAAGCAAGAGGTGCATGTTACTTTATTACAGTTAGCATTATGTAGTATAATTTTAAGGTTATTGGGAGGTTTGTTTTTACTGTTTTTAAAAAAAGTTAGGTAAAATGTTTTACTATAGTTTAAGAAAAGTCTATTACAAGTTAGCCATGATAAGACATATGAAATACATTTTGTTGCATTTTAAAAAGTTTCAGGCCAGGATTTTCCATTTACTATTATTGCTGTATCATCAGCGTAAGATACAATTTTACCAGGGATTACAACATTACATAAATCATTAATATTATATTAGAAACAGAATTGGGCCAAGCACAGTCCCCTGTGGTACTCCATTTATCCAGTTATCCTGGGGAAACCACATAAACTATATTATATATTTTTTATTAATCTATAAATACTTTCAGCCTTACTAAAAAACATGTTTTAAATTTTACACAAATGATAAACACCCGTTTACCAAACACAACACATTAATCGTTGTCAGACGGTTCACAGCAGGCCATTGTCATTTTATCCACAGACATTCCAAGGCCACTTTAAAAGTATTATTAATACATATTATATTTATTTCAGGAATATTCCTTGGGAAGAAGCGCAGTTCAGTTCTGTTGGAGAGGATCCCCCGGTTCTTGCACCGCCTGGTTCTGGACAGATGAATGATGGTGTCGCATACGAATCTCAGACCAAGATGCACGAACTCTGAACTCTGAACATCTCGAGCTAATCTTAACACGCCCTTTTCCATACAAATCATTGAGCAAACATCCAATGTTCTGTTTTAAATTATTAAATAAATACATGCCATTCAAAAGCCTAACTTCTCCGTAGTTGAAATTATTGAAGAAACTTTATACAAATCATATCTCTAAGTATGACGGTAAGAGACCATATGAGTTGTTCACTCCTGTGAACAAGTATATTATACAAATCATATCTCTAAGTATGACGGTAAGACACCATATGAGTTGTTCACTCCTGTGAACAAGTATATTATACAAATCATATCTCTAAGTATGACGGTAAGAGACCATATGAGTTGTTCACTCCTGTGAACAAGTATATTATACAAATCATATCTCTAAGTATGACGGTAAGACACCATATGAGTTGTTCACTCCTGTGAACAAGTATATTATACAAATCATATCTCTAAGTATGACGGTAAGAGACCATATGAGTTGTTCACTCCTGTGAACAAGTATATTATACAAATCATATCTCTAAGTATGACGGTAAGAGACCATATGAGTTGTTCACTCCTGTGAACAAGTATATTATACAAATCATATCTCTAAGTATGACGGTAAGACACCATATGAGTTGTTCACTCCTGTGAACAAGTATATTATACAAATCATATCTCTAAGTATGACGGTAAGAGACAATATGAGTTGTTCACAGGAGTGAACAAGTATATTATACAAATCATATCTCTAAGTATGACGGTAAGAGACCATATGAGTTGTTCACTCCTGTAAACAAGTATATTATACAAATCATATCTCTAAGTATGACGGTAAGAGACAATATGAGTTGTTCACAGGAGTGAACAAGTATATTATACAAATCATATCTCTAAGTATGACGGTAAGAGACCATATGAGTTGTTCACTCCTGTAAACAAGTATATTATACAAATCATATCTCTAAGTATGACGGTAAGAGACCATATGAGTTGTTCACAGGAGTAAACAAGTATATTATACAAATCATATCTCCAAGTATGACGGTAAGAGACCATATGAGTTGTTCACTCCTGTAAACAAGTATATTATACAAATCATATCTCTAAGTATGACGGTAAGACACCATATGAGTTGTTCACTCCTGTGAACAAGTATATTATACAAATCATATCTCTAAGTATGACGGTAAGAGACCATATGAGTTGTTCACTCCTGTGAACAAGTATATTATACAAATCATATCTCTAAGTATGACGGTAAGAGACCATATGAGTTGTTCACTCCTGTGAACAAGTATATTATACAAATCATATCTCTAAGTATGACGGTAAGACACCATATGAGTTGTTCACTCCTGTGAACAAGTATATTATACAAATCATATCTCTAAGTATGACGGTAAGAGACAATATGAGTTGTTCACAGGAGTGAACAAGTATATTATACAAATCATATCTCTAAGTATGACGGTAAGAGACCATATGAGTTGTTCACTCCTGTAAACAAGTATATTATACAAATCATATCTCTAAGTATGACGGTAAGAGACCATATGAGTTGTTCACTCCTGTGAACAAGTATATTATACAAATCATATCTCTAAGTATGACGGTAAGAGACCATATGAGTTGTTCACTCCTGTGAACAAGTATATTATACAAATCATATCTCTAAGTATGACGGTAAGAGACCATATGAGTTGTTCACTCCTGTGAACAAGTATATTATACAAATCATATCTCTAAGTATGACGGTAAGAGACCATATGAGTTGTTCACTCCTGTGAACAAGTATATTATACAAATCATATCTCTAAGTATGACGGTAAGAGACCATATGAGTTGTTCACTCCTGTGAACAAGTATATTATACAAATCATATCTCTAAGTATGACGGTAAGAGACCATATGAGTTGTTCACTCCTGTGAACAAGTATATTATACAAATCATATCTCTAAGTATGACGGTAAGAGACCATATGAGTTGTTCACTCCTGTGAACAAGTATATTATACAAATCATATCTCCAAGTATGACGGTAAGAGACCATATGAGTTGTTCACTCCTGTGAACAAGTATATTATACAAATCATATCTCTAAGTATGATGGTAAGAGACCATATGAGTTGTTCACTCCTGTGAACAAGTATATTATACAAATCATATATCTAAGTATGATGGTAATAGACCATATGAGTTGTTCACAGGAGTGAACAAGTATATTATACAAATCATATCTCTAAGTATGACGGTAAGAGACCATATGAGTTGTTCACTCCTGTGAACAAGTATATTATACAAATCATATCTCTAAGTATGACGGTAAGAGACCATATGAGTTGTTCACTCCTGTGAACAAGTATATTATACAAATCATATCTCTAAGTATGACGGTAAGAGACCATATGAGTTGTTCACTCCTGTGAACAAGTATATTATACAAATCATATCTCCAAGTATGACGGTAAGAGACCATATGAGTTGTTCACTCCTGTGAACAAGTATATTATACAAATCATATCTCCAAGTATGACGGTAAGAGACCATATGAGTTGTTCACTCCTGTGAACAAGTATATTATACAAATCATATCTCTAAGTATGACGGTAATAGACCATATGAGTTGTTCACAGGAGTGAACAAGTATATTATACAAATCATATCTCTAAGTATGACGGTAAGAGACCATATGAGTTGTTCACTCCTGTGAACAAGTATATTATACAAATCATATCTCTAAGTATGACGGTAAGAGACCATATGAGTTGTTCACTCCTGTGAACAAGTATATTATACAAATCATATCTCTAAGTATGATGGTAATAGACCATATGAGTTGTTCACAGGAGTGAACAAGTATATTATACAAATCATATCTCTAAGTATGACGGTAAGAGACCATATGAGTTGTTCACTCCTGTGAACAAGTATATTATACAAATCATATCTCTAAGTATGACGGTAATAGACCATATGAGTTGTTCACAGGAGTGAACAAGTATATTATACAAATCATATCTCTAAGTATGACGGTAAGAGACCATATGAGTTGTTCACTCCTGTGAACAAGTATATTATACAAATCATATCTCTAAGTATGATGGTAATAGACCATATGAGTTGTTCACAGGAGTGAACAAGTATATTATACAAATCATATCTCTAAGTATGACGGTAAGAGACCATATGAGTTGTTCACAGGAGTGAACAAGTATATTATACAAATCATATCTCTAAGTATGACGGTAAGAGACCATATGAGTTGTTCACTCCTGTGAACAAGTATATTATACAAATCATATCTCTAAGTATGACGGTAATAGACCATATGAGTTGTTCACAGGAGTGAACAAGTATATTATACAAATCATATCTCTAAGTATGACGGTAAGAGACCATATGAGTTGTTCACTCCTGTGAACAAGTATATTATAGAAATCATATCTCTAAGTATGATGGTAATAGACCATATGAGTTGTTCACAGGAGTGAACAAGTATATTATACAAATCATATCTCTAAGTATGACGGTAATAGACCATATGAGTTGTTCACAGGAGTGAACAAGTATATTATACAAATCATATCTCTAAGTATGACGGTAATAGACCATATGAGTTGTTCACAGGAGTGAACAAGTATATTATACAAATCATATCTCTAAGTATGACGGTAAGAGACCATATGAGTTGTTCACTCCTGTGAACAAGTATATTATACAAATCATATCTCTAAGTATGACGGTAATAGACCATATGAGTTGTTCACAGGAGTGAACAAGTATATTATACAAATCATATCTCTAAGTATGACGGTAATAGACCATATGAGTTGTTCACAGGAGTGAACAAGTATATTATACAAATCATATCTCTAAGTATGACGGTAAGAGACCATATGAGTTGTTCACTCCTGTGAACAAGTATATTATACAAATCATATCTCTAAGTATGATGGTAATAGACCATATGAGTTGTTCACAGGAGTGAACAAGTATATTATACAAATCATATCTCTAAGTATGACGGTAATAGACCATATGAGTTGTTCACAGGAGTGAACAAGTATATTATACAAATCATATCTCTAAGTATGATGGTAATAGACCATATGAGTTGTTCACAGGAGTGAACAAGTATATTATACAAATCATATCTCTAAGTATGACGGTAATAGACCATATGAGTTGTTCACAGGAGTGAACAAGTATATTATACAAATCATATCTCTAAGTATGACGGTAAGAGACCATATGAGTTGTTCACTCCTGTGAACAAGTATATTATACAAATCATATCTCTAAGTATGATGGTAATAGACCATATGAGTTGTTCACAGGAGTGAACAAGTATATTATACAAATCATATCTCTAAGTATGACGGTAAGAGACCATATGAGTTGTTCACAGGAGTGAACAAGTATATTATACAAATCATATCTCTAAGTATGATGGTAATAGACCATATGAGTTGTTCACAGGAGTGAACAAGTATATTATACAAATCATATCTCTAAGTATGACGGTAATAGACCATATGAGTTGTTCACAGGAGTGAACAAGTATATTATACAAATCATATCTCTAAGTATGACGGTAAGAGACCATAAGAGTTGTTCACTCCTGTGAACAAGTATATTATACAAATCATATCTCTAAGTATGACGGTAAGAGACCATATGAGTTGTTCACGGGAGTAAACAAGTATATTATACAAATTAGCATGAGAGGTCGATGACCTATATTTTATAATTTAAAACACAAATAAAAATTACAAATCGACATATTTATTGAAATCTGTTTTAGGAACTTGGGTTTTCAGTTGAGTTTATAAAATTTAACATTTTAATTTAATTTTTTAAGTTATCCTACATTATCCTTCTATAATATTTATAAAAATGGATAAAAATAAAATCATTAAGGACGGGTTGTTTCGGAGTATTTGAACAATTCATCAAATTTCAACGTGTTTTTCAACATCTGTGAAAGATTTTTTCAAGTTCTGTTTTTATTTCAGTTTTGTCAAGCAACTAGCCTATATTGATATAATAACAGAACTTGAATAGGACTTCCGCAGATCCCGTAAATGAATGTTGAAATTTGATGAATTGTTCAAATCCTCCGAAACAACCCGCCCTAAATATTTTCTAAAACTACAGGATATGCTTTGGCGAAAAAGTCTTCACATAAGTATGTGCAAATGTTCATTGCACAGGAATTTTGAGCTTCTGGAACACCCTATTTTTCTTTGATGGAAATATACTGCATTTGCCTTCCTTCTTTGAAGATTATGCTTGTTCTATACGAACAAAGCGAGCAATTTGGTTCCTCAGAGGAATATTTAAAGTGTCTACAAAAGACCTTGCGGTCATATATGTCTTAACCAGGACCATCGCAACTCCTTCAAGTCCTGTCAGCGTAGCATCAAGTGTTCAGTATTGGCTTTGTAAATTATTTGGCTATTTATACCGGCAATATTCATCATTGAGAAAAACAACCTCATTGGAATCATTTACCTAAATATGGATTTTATTGAAAATTCTGGCATGGTTTTGGACAGGTATGATACACTGAAACCAAAGGGCTTTTTTAGTTTTTACAATAAAAGTATCATAAGATATAGTCTACATTTGAAGTTAGTAAATTAACAACTCTTATTGACTCTAAGGAGGTATTTCACTATCTCTGATTATGTTCTGACTAAGCACTAATCCGCAGTTTAGTCATTTTTTCGTTTTCACTCTATCTGAATAACGCTAACGCTCGGGTTAAAGTTCGATTTGACTAATCAGTGCTCGAACCAGACGTTAGGCGCTATTCCTCGAATCAAAGATGGCGTCAAAACATTCCGAGTTTGACAGCGGAGAAGTGAGTCGAATTTTGTTGAATGAATTTGAATGCTTGTATGATCCATCCTGAATTATTTGATTGTGTTCAAAATAAGAAACAATGTATTAATTCGACACGAATCTATCTAAAATGACCTGATAATCAACATAACATAACCAAAAAAATGCACACTTTGCAGTGTGCGGACTGTGACGCATGAAAGCCGTGGCAGTAGATGGGGTAACTGCGATGTTGCCAGATTATTTCGAGTGTTATCTATCCGGAAGCTCGGAAACAATGGTGAAACGGTCTCCGTTGAATAACGAAGTTATTCTGATCTTTAAAACCAGCCAACGGATAGCTAGTCAGATATTTAGCCCGACATAGTGAAATACCCCCTTAGCATAATAGAATGTCCAATTGCTATAGACTTGCGATTATGACACGTAATAGAACATTCACCTTTTCATTCTACCCACAATACTGTCATTTATTGGTGAACTAAGAGTGTCTCACGCAGCCCCCCGTGTACCGATGGCGTCCAATCTTTCGGCACGGGTTCTGAATGATAATGGGGGCAGCTAGGGTTAACGCGCAATATATTTAAGAATTATCAACGTTTTTATGCAGAGGGCGGCAAAATGCTCATAGTGCGCCCACTCTAGGGTTAATAAGGCCCTACTCAACCATTGAAGTGACCCTTTCTTAATCTTGTTCATTACATTTACTACATCAGTTGGGAATTTTTTCCAAACCTCCTCATTCGTAACACGGTCGAACGTGGTTTACCGCACATACTTCTCAGAGATCTCATTTTTACAACTTCCTTTGTACATCGCCTCACTGCCACACATCATTCCTTAATTCGGGAGGCGGTACCGCCGCCCCGGGAACCATTTATTGGATAACCAACACCTCTGCAAGTCACCCCACCAGCTGTGTAGCGTGCCAGATCGGGAGAAGCTGCTTTGGGGAGACCCTTTGACCTCTCTAGCTGGTCTCCCGACCCATCGCCTTGCGCCTCAGCAGGAGGGATATACTGATCCTACCCAACCCTCATACCTCTTGCGTTCCCAGAATACGGCATCCCCAAAGATGTCCTGTGTGGGGTGAATGTAAAAACAAAACAGAATTGGTATCAACACTCCATTATGGTCTGCTAGCCTGGTGTCTTTTTACCTTTATTCATATAATATTGACATCAGCCGACGATGCGGTGCTGATTGCTAACAGTATGGAAGATCTACAGTCTCTCGTGTCTAGGATGAACCAAGTATGTATGAAGAATGAGTTAATGATGAATGTAAGTAAGTCTAAAGTCATGGTGTTTGAAAGGGAGAGTACGAAAACAGTGTGCAATATAGTTGTTGCTGAGGAATACTTGGAGCAGGTGGATGAGTTTGTGTATTTAGGAAGTATGTTCTAGAGAGATGGGAAGGCTGACAGAGATATTGAAACAAGGGGAAATGCAGGGAACTCCATTCATGGAGGACTGAACGCAGTTGGCGCTAACTAAACATTGTCCAAAGAAGCCAAGCTAGCAGTCCACAATGGAGTGCTGGCACCTACCCTGATGTATGGAACTGGCAGAGAAAGGATGCAAGTAGACTGAATGCTGTTGAAATGAGATCCCTGAGGCGTATGTGTGGTAAAACCATGTATGATCATTTGAGAAATGTGGATATCCGCAAAGAGTGCAAGGCTGATGCAAGTGTAATGAGTAAGATTAAGAAAGGGACGCTTATGGGCATGTAGAGCGAATGAGCAAAGAAAAGAGTCTAAGGAGAATATATGATGCAAATGGTAGCAGAAGTCGGGGTTGCACGAGGAAGACACGGCACGATCAAGTGAATCAGATACTTGAGTCGGGCCATGTCAAGCAGAATAATAGAAGAGTATGTATGAATGTAGTTTATACCGTCTCCCTGGAATGTCACCGACTTCTTCTTCATTGTATATCCTCCCCTTTCTTCATACATTGGCTGAACATTCCCAAATGTGATAATCTGAGTGTCCTATCTTATTCATCGGCCGACCATTCCTTTGTGATATGCGCACGTCTCAGTGATCAACATGTGCCACGTCACTCTCTACATGCCCGAACCATCAACACCAGTATTACCGAGAATAACACCAGAATGATGTGTTTCATCCCTCCCGCAACATTAGAGGTACTACAAGACTACAGTAACTTACATGACTGTAGTCTTGTATTGGAAAACGGGACTAACAAAGGCACAACTTGTACCAAATACATAAATGTAATAAAACACACATTTCTATTTATTCATGAATATTTATTAAAGAACAGGCATTACAACAGTAACAGTAATACATAACAAACATAAGTATAAACAAGTTACAAACTAAACAGAAATGAGTTATTACAAACATCAAATAATTATGTGGTTTTTCATTTATTTATTTTTTTATTAAAATATACACACTTTATTTATTTATTTATTTATGCCCTTTTTCGGGGCTTTTACATGAGAATATTAAGAAATATACATTATTTATTGTACATAACTGAATTGCTTCATAAACAACATTTTATATTTGTTTAAAGATAAATTGAAGATGTCCACTGACTTGGTATAATCGTTACCCTGCATTAGTATTCTGGGCAATGAGGAATACATATGGTAGTTAGTCCCAGAATTTCTGCACTGAAATAAATCCTGACTTCTAGTATTACGTTGTGGAATTATCAATTCTAGCAATACCGGACTATCAACTAAATCATTTAGAATTTTATATAGAAATACCAAGTCAGTGAAAATTCTTCCGTTTGACAATTTGAGCATATTCATATAATTTAACAGAGTGTTGTAGTTCTACATAATTGCTGGAAAACCCATTTTAACATTTATAAAACATAAGAATTTGTTTTGTATTCTTTCAACAGCTTGTACATGTATATTATAATGTGGGTTCCAGACAGGAGAATTGTACCCAAGTTGACTTCTTATTGACTTGAAAAGAAAGCTATGAAAACATAAAAAACAATTTGAAAAGTCTTAGAATAATATATAATTGTAAGTTAATACAAATGAATTGTTTCAGTGCGCCAAGTCTTCAGTAAGTTCACCAATTGTTTGTTTTGGGCACAGTTTTTAATTTCAGCAGGTAACATATTAAAACAACTGGGAATCATATACTTTAACGTTCTTTGTCCATATTTATTTGTATGCTTAGGTACAATAAGTCCTTCATTAAAGTTAAAACGAGTATTATGATTGTGTTCTAACCTGTTTATTTATAAAGGGTTATTTCTGTGCTGAAATATAATTTTGTACCACAGAATTGCTCTCACTGAAAGAAGACTCTGATAGAATTATGGAATATTATGCCTTTCTTTGTATAAATTTTTTTCAGCTAATAATTTAACCAATGAATTTAGCACGGATTGAACATGGTCCATATTAGTTTTACAGGAAAATCTGTTATTCCATACCTTATAACAGATTCAGCTAGAGATAAATAAATTATTCAAAGTGTTGTTAGTTGTGAACAAACTTTGTTTATTTGTATATCTCACTTGAAAAAGCAATCAATATTGACACCTAAATAAAGATATTCTTTAACTAGTTCCATATTTTGACATGTACACATTGCAGGAATACCATCGTGTAATATATACCGGTTGCTTTGAGGCATCTTTTCTGGTTCAAATTCAATTGGTTGCAAGAATATCATTATCAAGAATTCAACGGGCGATTTAGCCATTTGAGAAGTGTCTGTTGTGTTTGCATTACAGAGACTATACTGTTACTGAAACTAAATGTAAGTTATTAAATACAATTTGCCTCAATAATAATATTCACATCAGATGTAGGATAGGTACTCTTATAAAGATACAGATCCATTCATGTATTGAACAAATACAAATAAACAACATAAATCAATAAATAGTTTTCATAGAACAATAGTATTAACAGAAGAGGGACTAATATAATACATTATATAAAACACCTGTTGTCTGTGTGTGTGTCTGTGCTTTACCTACCAATAATACTTGTGTGTTTTGCTTGCTCAAATAACGCATCCATACCAAGTACTTATAACTTATAACAAGGGTTCTTACGTCTGTTTGAATTCAATTGTTTCAACTTATTAAGTCGTGTCGCGGTCTCTCAGCGAACACAAACAGTGTTAATCACGGTGCGATCATTCAAATCAATAAAAGTGAAAGAAAACAACAAGAAACGCTCAAATTACCTCACGATGGTGAAGTGCAAGAAATAAGGACAGTGAATTATACAGCGACTGTGGTTTCCACAAATTGCCAAAACATTCCTGTAGGTAAGGAATGGATTTGTGCTAAGTGCGACCGAGATAATAATGCAAATATAAACATCACACAAGAGCACAAGACTTTACGAAAGAACAAACTCCAAAGCAGCAAACGTAATTATTAAATGGAGACGAATGGAAAACTCCACTGACGAACAATGACAAAATGGAAATAACGGCAGAATATGAAAAGTGATATAAAGGAATATATTTAATATAAATAACAAAACACGTTTCAAGTCTATTTGATCAGTTATTAAATCCACGCCATGGAAGATTCAACACTATTTGAAACACATACAATTATCAACCAAATGTATTGTTCCATTAACATAAACATATTGGATAGTAAAAAGAGTGTAATTACAGAATATCTAAATGTACTCAGTGAAAATGCTTTAGAAAGTGTAATATTAGATGTGACTCATATTGCAACTAATAAAATCATTATGTAACAATAGGTACTTCAAAAAGATTTACATTACATTAATACCTTTGTATATTGAAAAATTGTAAAAATTACAGATTTCTTACAATCAAACTGAATAAAGGTCTGTCTGTAACTCTGCCTCAATGAACTCTAAATGGTAGTATGATACTCTAGTATGGTAGTTGGAAATTGTAATGTTTAAAAAAATCTGTAAAATATTAGAAAATAAAATGTTATTCTTCTTTAAATTCGAAATTCGGATATTTTTCTTTAAATTCAGATAAATTGTCCTCTATTTGACTTTCTTTAACGGTTGCTCCTTTATTTACTAAAACCTCCACTACAGACCATCTACCCCGTATAATAGCCCCACTAAGACCTTTACCACCACCCGCATTAACATCCACTCCCCTCTTCAGCAGCAGCTTCACCACAGCCAATCTCCCATCCTGCGATGCCGCAGTTAGTGCCGTCTCTCCCCACCTGTTTACCCAGTGAGGGTCCGCCCCCTGCTGCAGGAGGTATTCTACTACATCGAAAGATCCCCCTACTACCGCGTCATATAGTGCAGTATAACCCAGCCTATCTGTATAGTTGATGACAGCACCCTTTTGAAGGAGATACTTTACAGTTGGTAAGTCTGTACCCTGGGCCGCACACATCAGAACAGGCAGGTATCCATTGTCTGTATGAATGTCTGCTCCGCGCTCCACTAAGTACTTTACTATATTCACTTTACCCCACCTAGCAGCTATATGTAAAGGAGTCAACCCCACTTCATCCCTCCGTGCCATCCATTCAGTAAAGGGAACAACAGTTTGCTCCTCGAGTAGTTTAACCATATCGAGGTGGCCCTTCTTTGCAGCATGGTGAAGGGCAGTTTCCCTACCTAACCTATCTTCGCTTATATTCAATAATAAAGAATAACGTTCAACATTATTTTCTAATTTCTCTAACAATATCTTTTTAACTAATTCAATATTATTATTTCCAACCGCCTCTCCAAATGGTGCTTTTACTGATTTAACTTTTTTTATTCTATTAATTATTCCTGAGATAAAACTTGAGGTAATAACTTGACAAAATAAATTAATAACATTGGGTTCTATCTCCATTCCTTCATTGAGTTCGATAAAAAATAAATGTTTTAAAAATAACTTTACCACAGTTTCATGAGAATTTTCAATATCCGGATTAGATAAATCTGTTTCCACAGTTTCAACAATGTCTACAAAATCTCCGTTAAATAAACTTGCAAAAAAAATCTGTTCCTTAGTTTCATTAGAACAAGTTACACGGTGTAAAATATTTTTTGTTATTTCGTCCAATACTAACTCATCTCCACTCAAATCACATTGTTTAAATATATTTAACAAATTCAGTGCTGTTTTGTGCTCAAAGTCATAATGTGTCATAAAAGAGGCCAAGGCTTCTTGTGTATTGAATCCACTTATTAGAAATGTGATAATGTGTTCGTTTTTTTCTAAAACTGCAATGTGCAGAGCTGTTTGGTGATACTCGTCCATAAATACTGTTCTGTCTTCAAGCCACAGTTGACTAATGCATTTGGCGTTTAATTCAAGTGCAGTCTCTGACATTGGTGTTTCATTTAATAGCGCATTCATGAAATGTCTGATGATCCTGCTGTCAGGATGAAGCAATATTTGAGGGAAAAGTATTTGTTTGAAAAGTTCATACCTCCAATGGAGAATTCGTTGATGGAGCCAGCGGACCACCATTACCGCGCAGCAGTACTCCGCGTTAGTACGGTGGACAAATTGTAAATCTCCGTCACTGTTTGTTTGAACCAAACCAACTCTGTTTAATTTATTTAGCCACTCGTCTTCAATGGCCTCAAAGTTCGTAACATAAAAATCCGGAAAGAATGTTTTAAATCCTAGTTTACCGTGCATTTCGGTTATAACGTCTGTAATTTTTTTTTTTAAAAGTTCATCCTTCGTTGCTTCTACAGATATTTTATCATTAAAGTAAATTTCATATTTTAACGAAATAAATTTACTGTAAAGATTTGACGCAGTTTCAATGTTGATTTGTTTAAATAAAACTTCGCGAGACTGATGCAACATATCCCCTGTCGGCCTGAATACTTCCGTTAACATCCTCAGCTGCAGGGGAACCCCCATAAAGCTGGTTGTGTCTGAACCGAGAACTAGCTTTGCTTGCCGTAGCACCTCTCCAGCGTAGTCCTTTAGTTGTTCCTCTCTCACTTCGTTATATTCCAGCTCAAGAGAGAGACAGGAACGCCAAATCCTAACTAAAAAGTTCTTTTGCTCTTCTTCACTAAACGGTACAAATAATGTACAAAAATTACATAAGTCCTTTTCTAATGAACTTTCCAAATATTTACGAGCTGTCAAGAATATTTGGACTGTTGGTATATTTTTAAAGAAAATAAGGAGCTTGATTATCTTCTGTTTGGCACTCGCTTTGTCTTTATCTTTAACATAATCATCCAGCTCATCAAATCCGTCTAACAGTATTACGACCGGCTTGGAATGTGTCGTCCTTCCTAACAAATACTCTAATAAACTGTCAGCCTGAGAGCGACACTCGCTTAACAGAAACTTTGCTACGCTTTTAGGAGTGAGCGGATCTGATAAATCTCTTATATGCCCTTGGAAGTGTTTCAATTCTAAATAGATAACCCATGGTGCATCCACGAGTCTCGACAAGTTGGCGAGGGAAGTTGTTTTCCCCATACCTGGTTCATCAGCTATGATTACCAAGTTTCTGTCTGTTTGGCTCAAATCTGTTTCAGTTACCGGCTTACTGGAGTCTGTGTACATACGGGGTATCAGGCTCTCCACAGACCCGTGGGAATATCGCCACTTTAGTTTATAGCTTTCCTCGCTTCGACAAATTTTTACAAAATGGATACGTTTACCAACATATTTTTGAATAACACTAACCTCTTCTTCTAGGGATGCAACATGTATATTATTTGTGAACTCTTCCTTTTTAACGCAATTCTCTACCAATTTTATGAGTAACGTCTTGTTTGCCTCATTGTTTATAACAAACAAGTCATCGGCATGTTCAGTTTCTGCAAACTTCTTCACGTCAATAAATGCTCTATGAAGAAATTTCCTGTCTAAATAAAAACGTTTATCAAATATTTCCCTGCAGTACACATCTCTGCATAACACTTCTAACCGGTAAATGCATTTATCCTGGTTCTGCTTGCAAATATCTCTATAGAAAAGTTGCGCATCTTCCTCGACGAGAATGATGTTCATCCCCTTGAGCTGGTCCCAGCCGGCCTCAGTCTCCAGGACCTCGCGGCTCAACCCACTCATCACCACCAGGATGTCAGTGTCGGGCGACTTTACACAACTCGCAAAGAATTCCTTACTAATTTTTATGTTTAATTTAAAGAAAGGCATCTGTATATCGCCGAGGGTGGGACGCGTGTCCTCTAAGGTAATAGTATAGTTTTCGGTTGTTGCGAATTTTTTCAAGGTGTCTGAATTTAAGATCTGATCCATTTTACAAACTGAAGGTTGTTCTCCTAGGAAACTTTCAAAACTATACTCTTTCCCCCCCATAGTTATAACATTATCTCGGTCATACATTACTGTTTGTGAGTCAGGAGTTAGATCCGAGAAATTAATATCGCTGGAAAAGTTAACTGTTTTATTGAATTTAGATGAATTGGATGTGTCCATTGACTCTGACACAATCAATACAAGTTTCAGTGATTTGGAACATACGTCTTCAATTAATTGTTCACATTCAGTAATGGAGGAAGAAGTGCAGTCTATCACCATCAAATAGTCTTTCTCAACGGGCCAACCATGATTTAGAAGTTTTTGCAGCTGGGACCATCCTATAAATGTGTATAGTTTCTTACTAATACATTTGGTGGACCCGTCTGAGGAATCGTTGCTTCTTCCTTCTACGTCGCTGATTTGATGAAGGATGTTCCGAAGTTGGCTCATCTTGAATGCAACATCTTTACTACTTGTGACTAGGCAGAGAACGCGCTCCTCATCGGAAACTAGGAATTTCTTGAAACCGTCGTAACCCGTAAAGTCCAGCCAACACTTGGGCAACGAATCGAGGTAGCTCTGTCCCTCCACATAATAGATGAAGTCTGTATATTGATTTAACTCTTTAATCTGTTTATCTACAGCCTGCGTGAAGTCATACTTCAGCCAGCGCATCAGCTGCTTCAGGCGCCTGCAGAGTTCCGCCAAAGACTTGCAACTTATTATTCTTTTATAATGATCCAAAACAAAATTGGGGAGCAATTTGGCACTTTTTTCTTTAAGTCTATAATTCGCGATGAATGTATTTATAACGGTCAATTTGCTTTGCTGTTCTTGTAATAAATACATTTTGAAAAGCATTTGCAATTCACCTTCTGAAAAAACTCTGAACGAACTAATATTATTTGGGGACTTGATGTCAAACCGACGATACTTTTCAAGAAAGTACTGATCATCTATATGTTCATCATTTTTCTTAAAAAGGTTTCTATATTCTTCTACGCCGCTGGCCCAATCCAACACTTGGTCGATTTTCCAATTTTTGTCTTTAAAAGCCTTGACAAAATTGGTAATTGCATGAGTCTCTAATGTATATTTAAAGGTATTCCTATCAAACCAGTTGAACTCAGACATGTCAACAAAAACGTGGTAAATATTCCCGAGGTGCATCCCGCAAGTGTTGACATGGTTGGGGAGCGACAGGTAAACAGTGATATCCAGCCCGTGTAAGTACACATTGCTCTGGTCACCATACCTGTTGTAATGACTATCCATTACTCGGACCAACATGTCCCGGGCCCCCGGACTATCAAAACTAACAGATCTTGCATGTATACCATCATCGGGGTTCTTTTTAAAGAGAATTGGGCTATCTAAATGTTCATTGACTAAGTACTTGACTGAAAATGCCGTTATCTGAGCAAGCCACCCTCCCAGAGAGTGGCCAGTGAGTGTTAGTGTGTAGTGCCTTTTGTGTTTGTTGTTTGCTGTAAGAATGACTTGACGTATCGAATCCACAAAGGTTATAGCGGAATTCATACACGGTGTATAGTTTGTGCCGTAGATGCCCATTATGTTTGTATACCACGCTCCAAAGCATAAGGGATCGGTTCCGCGATGGACCACCACGACTTGCTGCAAATCGGTGTGATAAAAAGCGGCACCGCAGTAACCATTGGTCCGATCTGAATTGATGGCGGTCGACAGTAGAAGTTTCCAGCCATCTAACTTACCCGACAGCATTCTAGCCCCGTAGTCTGCATCCTGTTCTCCGCTATCCTTCTTGGTGTAGATGAGTTCGGCAAACGTAGCCAGGGTTTCGTTGCTCGGGTGTGGCTCCACATTCAGTAGGTCATCTGGATACAGCTCCGAGGAATCGAGGAGGTCAACTACCAGTTGTTCCAATCGCGAAGATGTCAACAGCAAATTTTTGTCAATTTGTATAATGACTATTCCTGTTCCTGAAACACATTTTTTTTTTAAAGTTTCTTTATTCAATGAAATTATTAGATACATGCATTGAGAAATTTTTCGACCACCATGCAAGGCACATGCCCGTGTTATGGTGGTCGGAGTATTACCACAGTATTACCATGCATTAGATACGCCATGATAGTAAACTTTTATCATAAAAAACCCTACATTTAATAAAAGCGCTATGACTATTTATGTTACCGTCTATTTCTAGTTAAAAAGACATAATATATAAATATACATAGAAGAACAACCATAGCCGGCGCTTCGACCGTATATCACAAAGATGCCTTCACTTCGCTAAAGAACATACAATACATGCACTGGAGCCTAATGGAGTAAAGCACTAGTGCTATTCTACCGTGGTAAGTAAATACACAATGTCTTCCTTGAGACTAAAGACGGTTTAAAGGCCTCGTCTGATGGAGCATCCTTCTTGCCATCTGTAGCTTACAAGTATCTGTACATGGTAGGTACAAACAAACAAACAAACAAACATAACTTCAAGAAACCCCTTCTGATAATCAGAGTAACTAACCTTCCAAGATCTTTTCCGATCCTCTCGCCTCGTCTGACGCAGCATCCTTCTCGCCAGCCTTGACCAACTCTTTGATCTCTTCCTCGAGTTGGAACATTTCCTCAGCTTTGGTCACTGAAATATAACAAGAAAAGTACAACTAAAAACTGAAACTTTAGCTTTCAATTAGCACAAGAAAAGTCAGTAATGCCTTCCTATAAGTCCTCCGTGGTGGAGGAGTAAGGCTCTCGACTAGCAATCTGGAGGTCGCAGATTCAAATCCTGGCGTGCTCAACTTAATTTTATTTTATTAACTTGTGATATTTCACAATTTAATCGTTTAAAATAATTTAAGGTACCCATATTTGTGGCACGTTCCAGAATGGAGATTCGCTGTCTGTCAGTATCGCCCTGGTGTAAGACCACCATACCATTATTGATGCGTTGCATGAAATACATGTTTGGTGACCAGTTCTGAATAGTCAGGTACTCCACCACCACCTTCACCATCACAACACACCCCGCATGGGGATGTCATAGTCTACCTGGCTCCGGACGGTTGGAAGCTAAACTGACATACTATAATTAGGTACTCCCCCACCACCTTCACCATCACAACACACCCCGCATGGGGATGTCATAGTCTACCTGGCTCCGGACGGTTGGAAGCTAAACTGACATACTATAATTAGGTACTCCCCCACCACCTTCACCATCACAACACACCCCGCATGGGGATGTCATAGTCTACCTGGCTCCGGACGGTTGGAAGCAAAACTGACATACTATAATTAGGTACTCCCCCACCACCTTCACCATCACAACACACCCCGCATGGGGATGTCATAGTCTACCTGGCTCCGGACGGTTGGAAGCTAAACTGACATACTATAATTAGGTACTCCCCCACCACCTTCACCATCACAACACACCCCGCATGGGGATGTCATAGTCTACCTGGCTCCGGACGGTTGGAAGCTAAACTGACATACTATAATTAGGTACTCCCCCACCACCTTCACCATCACAACACACCCCGCATGGGGATGTCATAGTCTACCTGGCTCCGGACGGTTGGAAGCTAAACTGACATACTATAATTAGGTACTCCCCCACCACCTTCACCATCACAACACACCCCGCATGGGGATGTCATAGTCTACCTGGCTCCGGACGGTTGGAAGCTAAACTGACATACTATAATTAGGTACTCCCCCACCACCTTCACCATCACAACACACCCCGCATGGGGATGTCATAGTCTACCTGGCTCCGGACGGTTGGAAGCTAAACTGACATACTATAATTAGGTACTCCCCCACCACCTTCACCATCACAACACACCCCGCATGGGGATGTCATAGTCTACCTGGCTCCGGACGGTTGGAAGCTAAACTGACATACTATAATTAGGTACTCCCCCACCACCTTCACCATCACAACACACCCCGCATGGGGATGTCATAGTCTACCTGGCTCCGGACGGTTGGAAGCTAAACTGACATACTATAATTAGGTACTCCCCCACCACCTTCACCATCACAACACACCCCGCATGGGGATGTCATAGTCTACCTGGCTCCGGACGGTTGGAAGCTAAACTGACATACTATAATTAGGTACTCCCCCACCACCTTCACCATCACAACACACCCCGCATGGGGATGTCATAGTCTACCTGGCTCCGGACGGTTGGAAGCTAAACTGACATACTATAATTAGGTACTCCCCCACCACCTTCACCATCACAACACACCCCGCATGGGGATGTCATAGTCTACCTGGCTCCGGACGGTTGGAAGCTAAACTGACATACTATAATTAGGTACTCCCCCACCACCTTCACCATCACAACACACCCCGCATGGGGATGTCATAGTCTACCTGGCTCCGGACGGTTGGAAGCTAAACTGACATACTATAATTAGGTACTCCCCCACCACCTTCACCATCACAACACACCCCGCATGGGGATGTCATAGTCTACCTGGCTCCGGACGGTTGGAAGCTAAACTGACATACTATAATTAGGTACTCCCCCACCACCTTCACCATCACAACACACCCCGCATGGGGATGTCATAGTCTACCTGGCTCCGGACGGTTGGAAGCTAAACTGACATACTATAATTAGGTACTCCCCCACCACCTTCACCATCACAACACACCCCGCATGGGGATGTCATAGTCTACCTGGCTCCGGACGGTTGGAAGCTAAACTGACATACTATAATTAGGTACTCCCCCACCACCTTCACCATCACAACACACCCCGCATGGGGATGTCATAGTCTACCTGGCTCCGGACGGTTGGAAGCTAAACTGACATACTATAATTAGGTACTCCCCCACCACCTTCACCATCACAACACACCCCGCATGGGGATGTCATAGTCTACCTGGCTCCGGACGGTTGGAAGCTAAACTGACATACTATAATTAGGTACTCCCCCACCACCTTCACCATCACAACACACCCCGCATGGGGATGTCATAGTCTACCTGGCTCCGGACGGTTGGAAGCTAAACTGACATACTATAATTAGGTACTCCCCCACCACCTTCACCATCACAACACACCCCGCATGGGGATGTCATAGTCTACCTGGCTCCGGACGGTTGGAAGCTAAACTGACATACTATAATTAGGTACTCCCCCACCACCTTCACCATCACAACACACCCCGCATGGGGATGTCATAGTCTACCTGGCTCCGGACGGTTGGAAGCTAAACTGACATACTATAATTAGGTACTCCCCCACCACCTTCACCATCACAACACACCCCGCATGGGGATGTCATAGTCTACCTGGCTCCGGACGGTTGGAAGCTAAACTGACATACTATAATTAGGTACTCCCCCACCACCTTCACCATCACAACACACCCCGCATGGGGATGTCATAGTCTACCTGGCTCCGGACGGTTGGAAGCTAAACTGACATACTATAATTAGGTACTCCCCCACCACCTTCACCATCACAACACACCCCGCATGGGGATGTCATAGTCTACCTGGCTCCGGACGGTTGGAAGCTAAACTGACATACTATAATTAGGTACTCCCCCACCACCTTCACCATCACAACACACCCCGCATGGGGATGTCATAGTCTACCTGGCTCCGGACGGTTGGAAGCTAAACTGACATACTATAATTAGGTACTCCCCCACCACCTTCACCATCACAACACACCCCGCATGGGGATGTCATAGTCTACCTGGCTCCGGACGGTTGGAAGCTAAACTGACATACTATAATTAGGTACTCCCCCACCACCTTCACCATCACAACACACCCCGCATGGGGATGTCATAGTCTACCTGGCTCCGGACGGTTGGAAGCTAAACTGACATACTATAATTAGGTACTCCCCCACCACCTTCACCATCACAACACACCCCGCATGGGGATGTCATAGTCTACCTGGCTCCGGACGGTTGGAAGCTAAACTGACATACTATAATTAGGTACTCCCCCACCACCTTCACCATCACAACACACCCCGCATGGGGATGTCATAGTCTACCTGGCTCCGGACGGTTGGAAGCTAAACTGACATACTATAATTAGGTACTCCCCCACCACCTTCACCATCACAACACACCCCGCATGGGGATGTCATAGTCTACCTGGCTCCGGACGGTTGGAAGCTAAACTGACATACTATAATTAGGTACTCCCCCACCACCTTCACCATCACAACACACCCCGCATGGGGATGTCATAGTCTACCTGGCTCCGGACGGTTGGAAGCAAAACTGACATACTATAATTAGGTACTCCCCCACCACCTTCACCATCACAACACACCCCGCATGGGGATGTCATAGTCTACCTGGCTCCGGACGGTTGGAAGCTAAACTGACATACTATAATTAGGTACTCCCCCACCACCTTCACCATCACAACACACCCCGCATGGGGATGTCATAGTCTACCTGGCTCCGGACGGTTGGAAGCTAAACTGACATACTATAATTAGGTACTCCCCCACCACCTTCACCATCACAACACACCCCGCATGGGGATGTCATAGTCTACCTGGCTCCGGACGGTTGGAAGCTAAACTGACATACTATAATTAGGTACTCCCCCACCACCTTCACCATCACAACACACCCCGCATGGGGATGTCATAGTCTACCTGGCTCCGGACGGTTGGAAGCTAAACTGACATACTATAATTAGGTACTCCCCCACCACCTTCACCATCACAACACACCCCGCATGGGGATGTCATAGTCTACCTGGCTCCGGACGGTTGGAAGCTAAACTGACATACTATAATTAGGTACTCCCCCACCACCTTCACCATCACAACACACCCCGCATGGGGATGTCATAGTCTACCTGGCTCCGGACGGTTGGAAGCTAAACTGACATACTATAATTAGGTACTCCCCCACCACCTTCACCATCACAACACACCCCGCATGGGGATGTCATAGTCTACCTGGCTCCGGACGGTTGGAAGCTAAACTGACATACTATAATTAGGTACTCCCCCACCACCTTCACCATCACAACACACCCCGCATGGGGATGTCATAGTCTACCTGGCTCCGGACGGTTGGAAGCTAAACTGACATACTATAATTAGGTACTCCCCCACCACCTTCACCATCACAACACACCCCGCATGGGGATGTCATAGTCTACCTGGCTCCGGACGGTTGGAAGCTAAACTGACATACTATAATTAGGTACTCCCCCACCACCTTCACCATCACAACACACCCCGCATGGGGATGTCATAGTCTACCTGGCTCCGGACGGTTGGAAGCTAAACTGACATACTATAATTAGGTACTCCCCCACCACCTTCACCATCACAACACACCCCGCATGGGGATGTCATAGTCTACCTGGCTCCGGACGGTTGGAAGCTAAACTGACATACTATAATTAGGTACTCCCCCACCACCTTCACCATCACAACACACCCCGCATGGGGATGTCATAGTCTACCTGGCTCCGGACGGTTGGAAGCTAAACTGACATACTATAATTAGGTACTCCCCCACCACCTTCACCATCACAACACACCCCGCATGGGGATGTCATAGTCTACCTGGCTCCGGACGGTTGGAAGCTAAAACTGACATACTATAATTAGGTACTCCCCCACCACCTTCACCATCACAACACACCCCGCATGGGGATGTCATAGTCTACCTGGCTCCGGACGGTTGGAAGCTAAACTGACATACTATAATTAGGTACTCCCCCACCACCTTCACCATCACAACACACCCCGCATGGGGATGTCATAGTCTACCTGGCTCCGGACGGTTGGAAGCTAAACTGACATACTATAATTAGGTACTCCCCCACCACCTTCACCATCACAACACACCCCGCATGGGGATGTCATAGTCTACCTGGCTCCGGACGGTTGGAAGCTAAACTGACATACTATAATTAGGTACTCCCCCACCACCTTCACCATCACAACACACCCCGCATGGGGATGTCATAGTCTACCTGGCTCCGGACGGTTGGAAGCTAAACTGACATACTATAATTAGGTACTCCCCCACCACCTTCACCATCACAACACACCCCGCATGGGGATGTCATAGTCTACCTGGCTCCGGACGGTTGGAAGCTAAACTGACATACTATAATTAGGTACTCCCCCACCACCTTCACCATCACAACACACCCCGCATGGGGATGTCATAGTCTACCTGGCTCCGGACGGTTGGAAGCTAAACTGACATACTATAATTAGGTACTCCCCCACCACCTTCACCATCACAACACACCCCGCATGGGGATGTCATAGTCTACCTGGCTCCGGACGGTTGGAAGCTAAACTGACATACTATAATTAGGTACTCCCCCACCACCTTCACCATCACAACACACCCCGCATGGGGATGTCATAGTCTACCTGGCTCCGGACGGTTGGAAGCTAAACTGACATACTATAATTAGGTACTCCCCCACCACCTTCACCATCACAACACACCCCGCATGGGGATGTCATAGTCTACCTGGCTCCGGACGGTTGGAAGCTAACTGACATACTATAATTAGGTACTCCCCCACCACCTTCACCATCACAACACACCCCGCATGGGGATGTCATAGTCTACCTGGCTCCGGACGGTTGGAAGCTAAACTGACATACTATAATTAGGTACTCCCCCACCACCTTCACCATCACAACACACCCCGCATGGGGATGTCATAGTCTACCTGGCTCCGGACGGTTGGAAGCTAAACTGACATACTATAATTAGGTACTCCCCCACCACCTTCACCATCACAACACACCCCGCATGGGGATGTCATAGTCTACCTGGCTCCGGACGGTTGGAAGCTAAACTGACATACTATAATTAGGTACTCCCCCACCACCTTCACCATCACAACACACCCCGCATGGGGATGTCATAGTCTACCTGGCTCCGGACGGTTGGAAGCTAAACTGACATACTATAATTAGGTACTCCCCCACCACCTTCACCATCACAACACACCCCGCATGGGGATGTCATAGTCTACCTGGCTCCGGACGGTTGGAAGCTAAACTGACATACTATAATTAGGTACTCCCCCACCACCTTCACCATCACAACACACCCCGCATGGGGATGTCATAGTCTACCTGGCTCCGGACGGTTGGAAGCTAAACTGACATACTATAATTAGGTACTCCCCCACCACCTTCACCATCACAACACACCCCGCATGGGGATGTCATAGTCTACCTGGCTCCAGACGGTTGGAAGCTAAACTGACATACTATAATTAGGTACTCCCCCACCACCTTCACCATCACAACACACCCCGCATGGGGATGTCATAGTCTACCTGGCTCCGGACGGTTGGAAGCTAAACTGACATACTATAATTAGGTACTCCCCCACCACCTTCACCATCACAACACACCCCGCATGGGGATGTCATAGTCTACCTGGCTCCGGACGGTTGGAAGCTAAACTGACATACTATAATTAGGTACTCCCCCACCACCTTCACCATCACAACACACCCCGCATGGGGATGTCATAGTCTACCTGGCTCCGGACGGTTGGAAGCTAAACTGACATACTATAATTAGGTACTCCCCCACCACCTTCACCATCACAACACACCCCGCATGGGGATGTCATAGTCTACCTGGCTCCGGACGGTTGGAAGCTAAACTGACATACTATAATTAGGTACTCCCCCACCACCTTCACCATCACAACACACCCCGCATGGGGATGTCATAGTCTACCTGGCTCCGGACGGTTGGAAGCTAAACTGACATACTATAATTAGGTACTCCCCCACCACCTTCACCATCACAACACACCCCGCATGGGGATGTCATAGTCTACCTGGCTCCGGACGGTTGGAAGCTAAACTGACATACTATAATTAGGTACTCCCCCACCACCTTCACCATCACAACACACCCCGCATGGGGATGTCATAGTCTACCTGGCTCCGGACGGTTGGAAGCAAAACTGACATACTATAATTAGGTACTCCCCCACCACCTTCACCATCACAACACACCCCGCATGGGGATGTCATAGTCTACCTGGCTCCGGACGGTTGGAAGCTAAACTGACATACTATAATTAGGTACTCCCCCACCACCTTCACCATCACAACACACCCCGCATGGGGATGTCATAGTCTACCTGGCTCCGGACGGTTGGAAGCTAAACTGACATACTATAATTAGGTACTCCCCCACCACCTTCACCATCACAACACACCCCGCATGGGGATGTCATAGTCTACCTGGCTCCGGACGGTTGGAAGCTAAACTGACATACTATAATTAGGTACTCCCCCACCACCTTCACCATCACAACACACCCCGCATGGGGATGTCATAGTCTACCTGGCTCCGGACGGTTGGAAGCTAAACTGACATACTATAATTAGGTACTCCCCCACCACCTTCACCATCACAACACACCCCGCATGGGGATGTCATAGTCTACCTGGCTCCGGACGGTTGGAAGCTAAACTGACATACTATAATTAGGTACTCCCCCACCACCTTCACCATCACAACACACCCCGCATGGGGATGTCATAGTCTACCTGGCTCCGGACGGTTGGAAGCTAAACTGACATACTATAATTAGGTACTCCCCCACCACCTTCACCATCACAACACACCCCGCATGGGGATGTCATAGTCTACCTGGCTCCGGACGGTTGGAAGCTAAACTGACATACTATAATTAGGTACTCCCCCACCACCTTCACCATCACAACACACCCCGCATGGGGATGTCATAGTCTACCTGGCTCCGGACGGTTGGAAGCTAAACTGACATACTATAATTAGGTACTCCCCCACCACCTTCACCATCACAACACACCCCGCATGGGGATGTCATAGTCTACCTGGCTCCGGACGGTTGGAAGCTAAACTGACATACTATAATTAGGTACTCCCCCACCACCTTCACCATCACAACACACCCCGCATGGGGATGTCATAGTCTACCTGGCTCCGGACGGTTGGAAGCTAAACTGACATACTATAATTAGGTACTCCCCCACCACCTTCACCATCACAACACACCCCGCATGGGGATGTCATAGTCTACCTGGCTCCGGACGGTTGGAAGCAAAACTGACATACTATAATTAGGTACTCCCCCACCACCTTCACCATCACAACACACCCCGCATGGGGATGTCATAGTCTACCTGGCTCCGGACGGTTGGAAGCTAAACTGACATACTATAATTAGGTACTCCCCCACCACCTTCACCATCACAACACACCCCGCATGGGGATGTCATAGTCTACCTGGCTCCGGACGGTTGGAAGCTAAACTGACATACTATAATTAGGTACTCCCCCACCACCTTCACCATCACAACACACCCCGCATGGGGATGTCATAGTCTACCTGGCTCCGGACGGTTGGAAGCTAAACTGACATACTATAATTAGGTACTCCCCCACCACCTTCACCATCACAACACACCCCGCATGGGGATGTCATAGTCTACCTGGCTCCGGACGGTTGGAAGCTAAACTGACATACTATAATTAGGTACTCCCCCACCACCTTCACCATCACAACACACCCCGCATGGGGATGTCATAGTCTACCTGGCTCCGGACGGTTGGAAGCTAAACTGACATACTATAATTAGGTACTCCCCCACCACCTTCACCATCACAACACACCCCGCATGGGGATGTCATAGTCTACCTGGCTCCGGACGGTTGGAAGCTAAACTGACATACTATAATTAGGTACTCCCCCACCACCTTCACCATCACAACACACCCCGCATGGGGATGTCATAGTCTACCTGGCTCCGGACGGTTGGAAGCTAAACTGACATACTATAATTAGGTACTCCCCCACCACCTTCACCATCACAACACACCCCGCATGGGGATGTCATAGTCTACCTGGCTCCGGACGGTTGGAAGCTAAACTGACATACTATAATTAGGTACTCCCCCACCACCTTCACCATCACAACACACCCCGCATGGGGATGTCATAGTCTACCTGGCTCCGGACGGTTGGAAGCTAAACTGACATACTATAATTAGGTACTCCCCCACCACCTTCACCATCACAACACACCCCGCATGGGGATGTCATAGTCTACCTGGCTCCGGACGGTTGGAAGCTAAACTGACATACTATAATTAGGTACTCCCCCACCACCTTCACCATCACAACACACCCCGCATGGGGATGTCATAGTCTACCTGGCTCCGGACGGTTGGAAGCTAAACTGACATACTATAATTAGGTACTCCCCCACCACCTTCACCATCACAACACACCCCGCATGGGGATGTCATAGTCTACCTGGCTCCGGACGGTTGGAAGCTAAACTGACATACTATAATTAGGTACTCCCCCACCACCTTCACCATCACAACACACCCCGCATGGGGATGTCATAGTCTACCTGGCTCCGGACGGTTGGAAGCTAAACTGACATACTATAATTAGGTACTCCCCCACCACCTTCACCATCACAACACACCCCGCATGGGGATGTCATAGTCTACCTGGCTCCGGACGGTTGGAAGCTAAACTGACATACTATAATTAGGTACTCCCCCACCACCTTCACCATCACAACACACCCCGCATGGGGATGTCATAGTCTACCTGGCTCCGGACGGTTGGAAGCTAAACTGACATACTATAATTAGGTACTCCCCCACCACCTTCACCATCACAACACACCCCGCATGGGGATGTCATAGTCTACCTGGCTCCGGACGGTTGGAAGCTAAACTGACATACTATAATTAGGTACTCCCCCACCACCTTCACCATCACAACACACCCCGCATGGGGATGTCATAGTCTACCTGGCTCCGGACGGTTGGAAGCTAAACTGACATACTATAATTAGGTACTCCCCCACCACCTTCACCATCACAACACACCCCGCATGGGGATGTCATAGTCTACCTGGCTCCGGACGGTTGGAAGCTAAACTGACATACTATAATTAGGTACTCCCCCACCACCTTCACCATCACAACACACCCCGCATGGGGATGTCATAGTCTACCTGGCTCCGGACGGTTGGAAGCTAAACTGACATACTATAATTAGGTACTCCCCCACCACCTTCACCATCACAACACACCCCGCATGGGGATGTCATAGTCTACCTGGCTCCGGACGGTTGGAAGCTAAACTGACATACTATAATTAGGTACTCCCCCACCACCTTCACCATCACAACACACCCCGCATGGGGATGTCATAGTCTACCTGGCTCCGGACGGTTGGAAGCTAAACTGACATACTATAATTAGGTACTCCCCCACCACCTTCACCATCACAACACACCCCGCATGGGGATGTCATAGTCTACCTGGCTCCGGACGGTTGGAAGCTAAACTGACATACTATAATTAGGTACTCCCCCACCACCTTCACCATCACAACACACCCCGCATGGGGATGTCATAGTCTACCTGGCTCCGGACGGTTGGAAGCTAAACTGACATACTATAATTAGGTACTCCCCCACCACCTTCACCATCACAACACACCCCGCATGGGGATGTCATAGTCTACCTGGCTCCGGACGGTTGGAAGCTAAACTGACATACTATAATTAGGTACTCCCCCACCACCTTCACCATCACAACACACCCCGCATGGGGATGTCATAGTCTACCTGGCTCCGGACGGTTGGAAGCTAAACTGACATACTATAATTAGGTACTCCCCCACCACCTTCACCATCACAACACACCCCGCATGGGGATGTCATAGTCTACCTGGCTCCGGACGGTTGGAAGCTAAACTGACATACTATAATTAGGTACTCCCCCACCACCTTCACCATCACAACACACCCCGCATGGGGATGTCATAGTCTACCTGGCTCCGGACGGTTGGAAGCTAAACTGACATACTATAATTAGGTACTCCCCCACCACCTTCACCATCACAACACACCCCGCATGGGGATGTCATAGTCTACCTGGCTCCGGACGGTTGGAAGCTAAACTGACATACTATAATTAGGTACTCCCCCACCACCTTCACCATCACAACACACCCCGCATGGGGATGTCATAGTCTACCTGGCTCCGGACGGTTGGAAGCTAAACTGACGTACTATAATTAGGTACTCCCCCACCACCTTCACCATCACAACACACCCCGCATGGGGATGTCATAGTCTACCTGGCTCCGGACGGTTGGAAGCTAAACTGACATACTATAATTAGGTACTCCCCCACCACCTTCACCATCACAACACACCCCGCATGGGGATGTCATAGTCTACCTGGCTCCGGACGGTTGGAAGCTAAACTGACGTACTATAATTAGGTACTCCCCCACCACCTTCACCATCACAACACACCCCGCATGGGGATGTCATAGTCTACCTGGCTCCGGACGGTTGGAAGCTAAACTGACATACTATAATTAGGTACTCCCCCACCACCTTCACCATCACAACACACCCCGCATGGGGATGTCATAGTCTACCTGGCTCCGGACGGTTGGAAGCTAAACTGACATACTATAATTAGGTACTCCCCCACCACCTTCACCATCACAACACACCCCGCATGGGGATGTCATAGTCTACCTGGCTCCGGACGGTTGGAAGCTAAACTGACATACTATAATTAGGTACTCCCCCACCACCTTCACCATCACAACACACCCCGCATGGGGATGTCATAGTCTACCTGGCTCCGGACGGTTGGAAGCTAAACTGACATACTATAATTAGGTACTCCCCCACCACCTTCACCATCACAACACACCCCGCATGGGGATGTCATAGTCTACCTGGCTCCGGACGGTTGGAAGCTAAACTGACATACTATAATTAGGTACTCCCCCACCACCTTCACCATCACAACACACCCCGCATGGGGATGTCATAGTCTACCTGGCTCCGGACGGTTGGAAGCTAAACTGACATACTATAATTAGGTACTCCCCCACCACCTTCACCATCACAACACACCCCGCATGGGGATGTCATAGTCTACCTGGCTCCGGACGGTTGGAAGCTAAACTGACATACTATAATTAGGTACTCCCCCACCACCTTCACCATCACAACACACCCCGCATGGGGATGTCATAGTCTACCTGGCTCCGGACGGTTGGAAGCTAAACTGACATACTATAATTAGGTACTCCCCCACCACCTTCACCATCACAACACACCCCGCATGGGGATGTCATAGTCTACCTGGCTCCGGACGGTTGGAAGCTAAACTGACATACTATAATTAGGTACTCCCCCACCACCTTCACCATCACAACACACCCCGCATGGGGATGTCATAGTCTACCTGGCTCCGGACGGTTGGAAGCTAAACTGACATACTATAATTAGGTACTCCCCCACCACCTTCACCATCACAACACACCCCGCATGGGGATGTCATAGTCTACCTGGCTCCGGACGGTTGGAAGCTAAACTGACATACTATAATTAGGTACTCCCCCACCACCTTCACCATCACAACACACCCCGCATGGGGATGTCATAGTCTACCTGGCTCCGGACGGTTGGAAGCTAAACTGACATACTATAATTAGGTACTCCCCCACCACCTTCACCATCACAACACACCCCGCATGGGGATGTCATAGTCTACCTGGCTCCGGACGGTTGGAAGCAAAACTGACATACTATAATTAGGTACTCCCCCACCACCTTCACCATCACAACACACCCCGCATGGGGATGTCATAGTCTACCTGGCTCCGGACGGTTGGAAGCTAAACTGACATACTATAATTAGGTACTCCCCCACCACCTCCACCATCACAACACACCCCGCATGGGGATGTCATAGTCTACCTGGCTCCGGACGGTTGGAAGCTAAACTGACATACTATAATTAGGTACTCCCCCACCACCTTCACCATCACAACACACCCCGCATGGGGATGTCATAGTCTACCTGGCTCCGGACGGTTGGAAGCTAAACTGACATACTATAATTAGGTACTCCCCCACCACCTTCACCATCACAACACACCCCGCATGGGGATGTCATAGTCTACCTGGCTCCGGACGGTTGGAAGCTAAACTGACATACTATAATTAGGTACTCCCCCACCACCTTCACCATCACAACACACCCCGCATGGGGATGTCATAGTCTACCTGGCTCCGGACGGTTGGAAGCTAAACTGACATACTATAATTAGGTACTCCCCCACCACCTTCACCATCACAACACACCCCGCATGGGGATGTCATAGTCTACCTGGCTCCGGACGGTTGGAAGCTAAACTGACATACTATAATTAGGTACTCCCCCACCACCTTCACCATCACAACACACCCCGCATGGGGATGTCATAGTCTACCTGGCTCCGGACGGTTGGAAGCTAAACTGACATACTATAATTAGGTACTCCCCCACCACCTTCACCATCACAACACACCCCGCATGGGGATGTCATAGTCTACCTGGCTCCGGACGGTTGGAAGCTAAACTGACATACTATAATTAGGTACTCCCCCACCACCTTCACCATCACAACACACCCCGCATGGGGATGTCATAGTCTACCTGGCTCCGGACGGTTGGAAGCAAAACTGACATACTATAATTAGGTACTCCCCCACCACCTTCACCATCACAACACACCCCGCATGGGGATGTCATAGTCTACCTGGCTCCGGACGGTTGGAAGCTAAACTGACATACTATAATTAGGTACTCCCCCACCACCTTCACCATCACAACACACCCCGCATGGGGATGTCATAGTCTACCTGGCTCCGGACGGTTGGAAGCTAAACTGACATACTATAATTAGGTACTCCCCCACCACCTTCACCATCACAACACACCCCGCATGGGGATGTCATAGTCTACCTGGCTCCGGACGGTTGGAAGCTAAACTGACATACTATAATTAGGTACTCCCCCACCACCTTCACCATCACAACACACCCCGCATGGGGATGTCATAGTCTACCTGGCTCCAGACGGTTGGAAGCTAAACTGACATACTATAATTAGGTACTCCCCCACCACCTTCACCATCACAACACACCCCGCATGGGGATGTCATAGTCTACCTGGCTCCGGACGGTTGGAAGCTAAACTGACATACTATAATTAGGTACTCCCCCACCACCTTCACCATCACAACACACCCCGCATGGGGATGTCATAGTCTACCTGGCTCCGGACGGTTGGAAGCTAAACTGACATACTATAATTAGGTACTCCCCCACCACCTTCACCATCACAACACACCCCGCATGGGGATGTCATAGTCTACCTGGCTCCGGACGGTTGGAAGCTAAACTGACATACTATAATTAGGTACTCCCCCACCACCTTCACCATCACAACACACCCCGCATGGGG
The DNA here is from genome assembly GCF_061612785.1 of Hesperophylax consimilis. Taxonomy (NCBI): domain Eukaryota; kingdom Metazoa; phylum Arthropoda; class Insecta; order Trichoptera; family Limnephilidae; genus Hesperophylax; species Hesperophylax consimilis. The sequence goes on from NC_142852.1 coordinate 919,818, forward strand.
ATGTCATAGTCTACCTGGCTCCGGACGGTTGGAAGCTAAACTGACATACTATAATTAGGTACTCCCCCACCACCTTCACCATCACAACACACCCCGCATGGGGATGTCATAGTCTACCTGGCTCCGGACGGTTGGAAGCTAAACTGACATACTATAATTAGGTACTCCCCCACCACCTTCACCATCACAACACACCCCGCATGGGGATGTCATAGTCTACCTGGCTCCAGACGGTTGGAAGCAAAACTGACGTACTATAATTAGGTACTCCCCCACCACCTTCACCATCACAACACACCCCGCATGGGGATGTCATAGTCTACCTGGCTCCGGACGGTTGGAAGCTAAACTGACATACTATAATTAGGTACTCCCCCACCACCTTCACCATCACAACACACCCCGCATGGGGATGTCATAGTCTACCTGGCTCCGGACGGTTGGAAGCTAAACTGACATACTATAATTAGGTACTCCCCCACCACCTTCACCATCACAACACACCCCGCATGGGGATGTCATAGTCTACCTGGCTCCGGACGGTTGGAAGCTAAACTGACATACTATAATTAGGTACTCCCCCACCACCTTCACCATCACAACACACCCCGCATGGGGATGTCATAGTCTACCTGGCTCCGGACGGTTGGAAGCTAAACTGACATACTATAATTAGGTACTCCCCCACCACCTTCACCATCACAACACACCCCGCATGGGGATGTCATAGTCTACCTGGCTCCGGACGGTTGGAAGCTAAACTGACATACTATAATTAGGTACTCCCCCACCACCTTCACCATCACAACACACCCCGCATGGGGATGTCATAGTCTACCTGGCTCCGGACGGTTGGAAGCTAAACTGACATACTATAATTAGGTACTCCCCCACCACCTTCACCATCACAACACACCCCGCATGGGGATGTCATAGTCTACCTGGCTCCGGACGGTTGGAAGCTAAACTGACATACTATAATTAGGTACTCCCCCACCACCTTCACCATCACAACACACCCCGCATGGGGATGTCATAGTCTACCTGGCTCCGGACGGTTGGAAGCTAAACTGACATACTATAATTAGGTACTCCCCCACCACCTTCACCATCACAACACACCCCGCATGGGGATGTCATAGTCTACCTGGCTCCGGACGGTTGGAAGCTAAACTGACATACTATAATTAGGTACTCCCCCACCACCTTCACCATCACAACACACCCCGCATGGGGATGTCATAGTCTACCTGGCTCCGGACGGTTGGAAGCTAAACTGACATACTATAATTAGGTACTCCCCCACCACCTTCACCATCACAACACACCCCGCATGGGGATGTCATAGTCTACCTGGCTCCGGACGGTTGGAAGCTAAACTGACATACTATAATTAGGTACTCCCCCACCACCTTCACCATCACAACACACCCCGCATGGGGATGTCATAGTCTACCTGGCTCCGGACGGTTGGAAGCTAAACTGACATACTATAATTAGGTACTCCCCCACCACCTTCACCATCACAACACACCCCGCATGGGGATGTCATAGTCTACCTGGCTCCGGACGGTTGGAAGCTAAACTGACATACTATAATTAGGTACTCCCCCACCACCTTCACCATCACAACACACCCCGCATGGGGATGTCATAGTCTACCTGGCTCCGGACGGTTGGAAGCTAAACTGACATACTATAATTAGGTACTCCCCCACCACCTTCACCATCACAACACACCCCGCATGGGGATGTCATAGTCTACCTGGCTCCGGACGGTTGGAAGCTAAACTGACATACTATAATTAGGTACTCCCCCACCACCTTCACCATCACAACACACCCCGCATGGGGATGTCATAGTCTACCTGGCTCCGGACGGTTGGAAGCTAAACTGACATACTATAATTAGGTACTCCCCCACCACCTTCACCATCACAACACACCCCGCATGGGGATGTCATAGTCTACCTGGCTCCGGACGGTTGGAAGCTAAACTGACATACTATAATTAGGTACTCCCCCACCACCTTCACCATCACAACACACCCCGCATGGGGATGTCATAGTCTACCTGGCTCCGGACGGTTGGAAGCTAAACTGACATACTATAATTAGGTACTCCCCCACCACCTTCACCATCACAACACACCCCGCATGGGGATGTCATAGTCTACCTGGCTCCGGACGGTTGGAAGCTAAACTGACATACTATAATTAGGTACTCCCCCACCACCTTCACCATCACAACACACCCCGCATGGGGATGTCATAGTCTACCTGGCTCCGGACGGTTGGAAGCTAAACTGACATACTATAATTAGGTACTCCCCCACCACCTTCACCATCACAACACACCCCGCATGGGGATGTCATAGTCTACCTGGCTCCGGACGGTTGGAAGCTAAACTGACATACTATAATTAGGTACTCCCCCACCACCTTCACCATCACAACACACCCCGCATGGGGATGTCATAGTCTACCTGGCTCCGGACGGTTGGAAGCTAAACTGACATACTATAATTAGGTACTCCCCCACCACCTTCACCATCACAACACACCCCGCATGGGGATGTCATAGTCTACCTGGCTCCGGACGGTTGGAAGCTAAACTGACATACTATAATTAGGTACTCCCCCACCACCTTCACCATCACAACACACCCCGCATGGGGATGTCATAGTCTACCTGGCTCCGGACGGTTGGAAGCTAAACTGACATACTATAATTAGGTACTCCCCCACCACCTTCACCATCACAACACACCCCGCATGGGGATGTCATAGTCTACCTGGCTCCGGACGGTTGGAAGCTAAACTGACATACTATAATTAGGTACTCCCCCACCACCTTCACCATCACAACACACCCCGCATGGGGATGTCATAGTCTACCTGGCTCCGGACGGTTGGAAGCTAAACTGACATACTATAATTAGGTACTCCCCCACCACCTTCACCATCACAACACACCCCGCATGGGGATGTCATAGTCTACCTGGCTCCGGACGGTTGGAAGCTAAACTGACATACTATAATTAGGTACTCCCCCACCACCTTCACCATCACAACACACCCCGCATGGGGATGTCATAGTCTACCTGGCTCCGGACGGTTGGAAGCTAAACTGACATACTATAATTAGGTACTCCCCCACCACCTTCACCATCACAACACACCCCGCATGGGGATGTCATAGTCTACCTGGCTCCGGACGGTTGGAAGCTAAACTGACATACTATAATTAGGTACTCCCCCACCACCTTCACCATCACAACACACCCCGCATGGGGATGTCATAGTCTACCTGGCTCCGGACGGTTGGAAGCTAAACTGACATACTATAATTAGGTACTCCCCCACCACCTTCACCATCACAACACACCCCGCATGGGGATGTCATAGTCTACCTGGCTCCGGACGGTTGGAAGCTAAACTGACATACTATAATTAGGTACTCCCCCACCACCTTCACCATCACAACACACCCCGCATGGGGATGTCATAGTCTACCTGGCTCCGGACGGTTGGAAGCTAAACTGACATACTATAATTAGGTACTCCCCCACCACCTTCACCATCACAACACACCCCGCATGGGGATGTCATAGTCTACCTGGCTCCGGACGGTTGGAAGCTAAACTGACATACTATAATTAGGTACTCCCCCACCACCTTCACCATCACAACACACCCCGCATGGGGATGTCATAGTCTACCTGGCTCCGGACGGTTGGAAGCTAAACTGACATACTATAATTAGGTACTCCCCCACCACCTTCACCATCACAACACACCCCGCATGGGGATGTCATAGTCTACCTGGCTCCAGACGGTTGGAAGCAAAACTGACGTACTATAATTAGGTACGTAACCTTGCACCCTTCAGGCCTCTGGCATATGCTGTCAGAGTGTGTGTGTATTTCTTATATATAAATAGAGGATTACGTTTTACTATTTTAAATAAACACAATTTTGGAAAACTTTGAAATTTTTAATGCAAACTTAATTATTTTTTTAAATGGTCGTCTGAAGACTGAACTTAATTAACTGATAACCAAAAAGAACACTAATTTCAATTAAAAACATTATAATTACGTCACTTCTTCGTCGATTAATGTGAAAATAATTGATAAGAATTCACGAAATTTCACACAATTCTTTAAAAGTGCTCTCAAAACCTTTGGTTTATAGAGATTACAAATTAATTCTAATGTAGTTAACGCCTAGATTTGAATATGAAGCGTGAGATTTTCTCTTTCTAACACCTCTGAGATCATATTTCTCACCATAAGAGTAAGGGAGACACAACGATCATACCAACTGTTCACAAATAAGCCCGAGAGGTTAATAATAAGGTTGTCTGTAATATTTTAGAGTATCTTTCAGGAAATTATCAAAACTAAATAAGACCAATAATTTCTAATATGAAATCAACCATGGTCAAAACAAAGATACATTGAAAGCGAATAAGAGAAATTTCAAAGTAGCGCCTGATAAATTCAAAGTAGCATCTTACTAACTAAAAATAGATTAATTCAAAGTAGCACCCTACTAACTGGACTGCGATAACTTCAAAGTAGCATCCTACTATCTGGAATAGGATAAATTAAAAGAAATACCTTATAATCTAGAAAGAGATAAATTCAAATTTGCACCCTATTCACTGGACTGTGATCAATTAAAAGTAGCACCATACTCACTATCAATTAACTGGAAGGCAATATATACAAAGTAGCACTTTACAATGAGTTCACTTCGAAGGAGCATCTTTCTTTATAGAATGCGGTAAATTCGAAGTAGCATCCTACTTCCTATCAATATACTGGAAGGCGATATATTCAAAGTAGCACTTTGCAATAAGTTCACTTCAAAGGAGCATCTTACTTAATTTAGTGCGGTAAATTCAATGTAGCATCCTACTTACTATAACAACTGGAAGACGACATATTCAAAGTAGCACTTTGCAATAAGTTCACTTCAAAGGAGCATCTTACTTAATTTAGTGCGGTAAATTCAATGTAGCATCCTACTTACTAGTAAACAACTGGAAGGCGATATATTCAAAGTAGCACTTTACTGTCAGAAATGCGACAAGTGGAGATTTCTAAAAAGAATAAGTACAATTCTAAGGAGCATCTTACTTAATAGAATGCGGTTGAGTCGAAGTAGCATCCTACTTCCTATCAATTAACTGGAAGGCGATAAATTCAAAGTAGCATCCTACTTCCTATCAATTAACTGAAAGGCGATAAATTCAAAGTAGCATCCTACTTCCTATCAATTAACTGGAAGGCGATAAATTCAAAGTAGCATCCTACTTCCTATCAATTAACTGGAAGGCGATATATTCAAAGTAGCATCCTACTTCCTATCAATTAACAGGAAGGCGATATATTCAAAGTAGCATCCTACTTCCTATCAATTAACAGGAAGGCGATATATTCAAAGTAGCATCCTACTTCCTATCAATTAACTGGAAGGCGATAAATTCAAAGTAGCATCCTACTTCCTATCAATTAACAGGAAGGCGATATATTCAAAGTAGCATCCTACTTCCTATCAATTAACAGGAAGGCGATATATTCAAAGTAGCATCCTACTTCCTATCAATTAACAGGAAGGCGATATATTCAAAGTAGCATCCTACTTCCTATCAATTAACAGGAAGGCGATATATTCAAAGTAGCACTTAACTGTCTTAAATGCGAAAAGTGGAGATTTCTAATATCAATAAGTTCAATTCGAAGGAGCATTCAACTTGAATGAATGCTTTAAATTTGAAGTAGCATCCTACTTCCTATCAATTAATTGGAAAGCGATAAATTCAAAGTAGCATCTTACTGACTATTAAAAAACTGGAAGGCGATAAATTCAAAGTAGCACTTTACTCTCTGAAATGCGACAAGTGAAGATTTCTAATAAAAATAAGTAAATTTCGAAGGAGCATCTAACTTTAAAGAATGCTGTAAATTCGAAGTAGCATCGTACTTCCTATCAATTAATTTGAAGGCGATATATTCAAAGTAGTTCTTGACTGTCTGAAATGCGACAAGTGGAGATTTCTAATAAGAATAAGAACTATTCGAAGGAGCATCTAACTTTAAAGAGGGTTGTAAATTCGAAGCAGCATCCTACTTCTTATCAATTAACTGGAAGGCGATAAATTCAAAGTAGCATCCTACTTCCTATCAATTAACTGGAAGGCGATAAATTCAAAGTAGCATCCTACTTCCTATCAATTAACTGGAAGGCGATAAATTCAAAGTAGCATCCTACTTCCTATCAATTAACTGGAAGGCGATAAATTCAAAGTAGCATCCTACTTCCTATCAATTAACTGGAAGGCGATATATTCAAAGTAGCATCCTACTTCCTATCAATTAACAGGAAGGCGATATATTCAAAGTAGCATCCTACTTCCTATCAATTAACAGGAAGGCGATATATTCAAAGTAGCATCCTACTTCCTATCAATTAACTGGAAGGCGATAAATTCAAAGTAGCATCCTACTTCCTATCAATTAACAGGAAGGCGATATATTCAAAGTAGCATCCTACTTCCTATCAATTAACAGGAAGGCGATATATTCAAAGTAGCATCCTACTTCCTATCAATTAACAGGAAGGCGATATATTCAAAGTAGCACTTAACTGTCTTAAATGCGAAAAGTGGAGATTTCTAATATCAATAAGTTCAATTCGAAGGAGCATTCAACTTGAATGAATGCTTTAAATTTGAAGTAGCATCCTACTTCCTATCAATTAATTGGAAAACGATAAATTCAAAGTAGCATCTTACTGACTATTAAAAAACTGGAAGGCGATAAATTCAAAGTAGCACTTTACTCTCTGAAATGCGACAAGTGAAGATTTCTAATAAAAATAAGTAAATTTCGAAGGAGCATCTAACTTTAAAGAATGCTGTAAATTCGAAGTAGCATCGTACTTCCTATCAATTAATTTGAAGGCGATATATTCAAAGTAGTTCTTGACTGTCTGAAATGCGACAAGTGGAGATTTCTAATAAGAATAAGAACTATTCGAAGGAGCATCTAACTTTAAAGAGGGTTGTAAATTCGAAGCAGCATCCTACTTCTTATCAATTAACTGGAAGGCGATAAATTCAAAGTAGCATCCTACTTCCTATCAATTAACTGGAAGGCGATAAATTCAAAGTAGCATCCTACTTCCTATCAATTAACTGGAAGGCGATAAATTCAAAGTAGCATCCTACTTCCTATCAATTAACTGGAAGGCGATAAATTCAAAGTAGCATCCTACTTCCTATCAATTAACTGGAAGGCGATAAATTCAAAGTAGCACTTAACTGTCTTAAATGCGAAAAGTGGAGATTTCTAATATCAATAAGTTCAATTCGAAGGAGCATTCAACTTGAATGAATGCTGTAAATTTGAAGTAGCATTCTACTTCCTATCAATTAACTGGAAAGCGATAAATTCAAAGTAGCATCTTACTGACTATTAAAAAACTGGAAAGCGATAAATTCAAAGTGAAATTTTACTTTCTGAAATGCGACTATTGAAGATTTCTAATAGGAATTAGTTCAATTCGAAAGAGCATCTAACTTAAAAGAATGCTGTAAATTCGAAGCAGCATCCTACTTCCTATCAATTAACTGGAAGGCGATAAATTCAAAGAAGCATCCTACTTCCTATCAATTAACTGGAAGGCGATAAATTCAAAGTAGCATCCTACTTCCTATCAATTAACTGTAAGGCGATAAATTCAAAGTAGCACTTTACTGTCTGAAATGCGACAAGTAGAGATTTCTCATAAAAATAAGTTCAATTCGAAGGAGCATCTAACTTTAAAGAGTGCTGTAAATTCGATGTAGCATCCTACTTCCTATCAATTAATTGGAAGGCGATAAATTCAAAGTAGCATCCTACTTCCTATCAATTAACTGGAAGGCGATAAATTCAAAGTAGCATCCTACTTCCTATCAATTAACTGGAAGGCGATATATTCAAAGTAGCACTTAACTGTCTTAAATGCGAAAAGTGGAGATTTCTAATATCAAAAAGTTCATTTCGAAGGAGCATTCAACTTGAATGAATGCTGTAAATTCGAAGCAGCATTCTACTTCCTATCAATTAACTGGAAGGCGATAAATTCAAAGTAGCATCCTACTTCCTATCAATTAACTGGAAGGCGATATATTCAAAGTAGCACTTAACTGTCTTAAATGCGAAAAGTGGAGATTTCTAATATCAATAAGTTCAATTCGAAGGAGCATTCAACTTGAATGAATGCTGTAAATTCGAAGCAGCATTCTACTTCCTATCAATTAACTGGAAGGCGATAAATTCAAAGTAGCATCCTACTTCCTATCAATTTACAGGAAGGCGATATATTCAAAGTAGCACTTAACTGTCTTAAATGCGAAAAGTGGAGATTTCTAATATCAATAAGTTCAATTCGAAGGAGCATTCAACTTGAATGAATGCTTTAAATTTGAAGTAGCATCCTACTTCCTATCAATTAACTGGAAGGCGATAAATTCAAAGTAGCATCCTACTTCCTATCAATTAACTGGAAGGCGATAAATTCAAAGTAGCACTTTAATGTCTGAAATGCGACAAGTATAGATTTCTCATAAAAATAAGTTCAATTCGAAGGAGCATCTAACTTTAAAGAGTGCTGTAAATTCGATGTAGCATCCTACTTCCTATCAATTAATTGGAAGGCGATAAATTCAAAGTAGCATCCTACTTCCTTTCAATTAACTGGAAGGCGATAAATTCAAAGTAGCATCCTACTTACTATCAATTAACTGGAAGGCGATAAATTCAAAGTAGCATCCTACTTCCGATCAATTAACTGGAAGGCGATAAATTCAAAGTAGCACTTTACTGTCTTAAATGCGACAAGTAGAGATTTCTCATAAAAATAAGTTCAATTCGAAGGAGCATCTCACTTTAAAGAATGCTGTAAATTCGAAGTAGCATCCTACTTCCTATCAATTAACAGGAAGGCGATATATTCAAAGTAGCACTTAACTGTCTTAAATGCGAAAAGTGGAGATTTCTAATATCAATTAGTTCAATTCGAAGGAGCATTCAACTTGAATGAATGCTGTAAATTCGAAGCAGCATCCTACTTCCTATCAATTAACTGGAAAGCGATAAATTCAAAGTAGCATCTTACTGACTATTAAAAAACGGGAAGGCGATAAATTCAAAGTAGCACTTTACTCTCTGAAATGCGACAAGTGAAGATTTCTAATAAAAATAAGTAAATTTCGAAGGAGCATCTAACTTTAAAGAATGCTGTAAATTCGAAGTAGCATCGTACTTCCTATCAATTAATTTGAAGGCGATATATTCAAAGTAGTTCTTGACTGTCTGAAATGCGACAAGTGGAGATTTCTAATAAGAATAAGAACAATTCGAAGGAGCATCTTACTTTAAAGAGGGTTGTAAATTCGAAGCAGCATCCTACTTCTTATCAATTAACTGGAAGGCGATAAATTCAAAGTAGCATCCTACTTCCTATCAATTAATTGGAAGGCGATAAATTCAAAGTAGCATCCTACTTCCTATCAATTAACTGGAAGGCGATAAATTCAAAGTAGCATCCTACTTCCTATCAATTAACTGGAAGGCGATAAATTCAAAGTAGCACTTTACTGTCTGAAATGTGACAAGTAGAGATTTCTCATAAAAATAAGTTCAATTCGAAGGATCTCACTTTAAAGAATGCTGTAAATTCGAAGTAGCATCCTACTTCCTATCAATTAACAGGAAGGCGATATATTCAAAGTAGCACTTAACTGTCTTAAATGCGAAAAGTGGAGATTTCTAATATCAATAAGTTCAATTCGAAGGAGCATTCAACTTGAATCACAGACATAGGAATTAATAGACGAGAAGATAAAGGCGAGGGGTAAAATCAACTGTTGAAGAACGAAGGGAGTGAAGATGACTGTGATTCGTCAATAAATCAATCTGACAGTAAATAGGCATCTCGCATTATAATATCACCATTTACTTCTTAAAAGTAAAATCTGCTTTAAATGAATAGACATTTTTACATGGGAGCGCAAATTACTCGCCACGTTATGAACAAATTTGCGAAGTCCAAATTCGGCAAAGTAAGGCAGCTTCTATATTCAGAGTCGTTGTTAGTTTCAGAGTATTTAGTTAAGACACTTTTATAAATGTTCATAATTTACTTCCCAGCAACCAACCAGCTTTGTGTTTCGCGTCCAGACGTTTCTCGATGTAACAACTGATTCATATTATACGATGTGAATATGCTTAAAATAAAATAAAATAATGCTTATATATGGAATGTAATACGACAATTGGGTTTATTCTCTTTTTTCGCATCTATTTTTACCAGTTTTCATAGTACAAGTAAACATTTTGCCGTGTTATTTCGTAAAATGAACCGATGATGCCTCGACCATAGTTCGCACAAGAATGATGACGTCACGTTTTCAAATATCACTTGAGGCCGTACGCGAGCCCAGCCGGCTCAATGGAACCGGTATGGGGAGTGGGGATAATACGCTTTTAATCACTTAGGGCAGGTCTACTAATATTCATATGTCTATGACTTGAATGAATGCTGTAAATTCGAAGCAGGGTCAATCCGCACCAAATCATCCAGGCCATGTCACCCACCATCTCAGATTTTGATGAAACTTTAAATTTGTAATCCTTCCATATAGATAAGAAAATATACCAAATTTTACCTTCCTACCTCAACTCGTTTTTTTTTTATGGGCAGTTGAAGTTTGGGCAAAATAAGCGTTTTTACATATTCCGAGCACTCCGGAAGAGCTTGTACCTTCAATGAAAAAAAATTGTATCTTTGTCATTTATAGTGCAAATGCAATGAAAATTTTCAATATTATCAAGAAAACTATGCTGATTGCAGAAAAAAATAAATAAACCCTTTACATTTATCTACTTGACTTTAAAAAATTACCAAAAGTAATTTTTTAAGTAATTTTTGGGACGGAAAAGGTACTTTACAAAAAAGCAATATCTCGGGAAGGTACAGTGTTAATGAAGTAATTTTTTTTTTTATTCATATCTACAAATAGCATAGAATCACATACAAAAATAAAATTCATGGCATTTTACTTGCTTCAATAAATAAAATCCATTTTAAACTTTTTTCAAACTTTTTGTAATTTTTTTTTTATTCTTATCTACAATAAACATAGTACAACCTAAAAAAATAAAACTCCTGGTATTTTGTGTGCTTCACAGTGTAGAAACGTTTTTAAAATGAGAAATCTTAATCATACAGAATTGTTCCAAGTTTTTTAAAATCTAGATACTGTATTTGCAAATAAAAAAAGTCAAACTTATTCGGTCCTTTACAACATGCTGGTAAGCTTGCAATGTAAGCTTAAGGCACCAACAAAATAATGTACCTTGTTCCTTACCCTGAATGCATACACCATAGCAATATTTTATAACAAGATCAACTTTTTAACTCTTTTCAATACAAAGTTAACTCTTTAAAAAACAAATACAATAAAAATAAAACAGGCAATGTAGGATTAGGTTAAATGAAAGTACATTACAATAATATTGTTTACAAATAAATGTTCAAGTTCATTTTTTACTTTTATTCTTGATCTGACCCATAAGATGGTTGAACTTTTGATCAGCATGATGAACGTCTTTTTCAAGAAAGTAGTAAGCTCTTCCTGAACCTTTTGTTGTGGGAGGGTCAACGATATTAAAAATATTTTGTAGTGGAACAAAACAAATATCTTCTTTTTGATGTGGCCAGTAAAAGGATGGAGCTGGGCCAAAAGGATGCATAAACTTGATTGATACATCACACTCGTCTTCATCTTTGGAAACCACAAGTCCAAAAAACCAATGGTTGTCATATACGCAAGCTACATAAGAGTTTGTACAAATATATTTTCAACTTCACTTATGTCTTCTTGAAAAGTGTTAAGCTCTTCAATTTCATTGTTAAGGTTTTGGCTCTTACTAATTTTTGCTCTGCATGCATTACATTTTTTTTGTCCAGGGATTGCTTTATTAGTTACTTTTAGAATGGTATTAATGTTCTCTGAAAATTCCAAGGATACTGTTCTTAAAGTTTTTGTAATTTTCCTTTTGTGGCTTTGGAACGGGTCAAAACAAGCTTTTTGAAATGTTTCATATTTATTTAAGTTAAATATTCTGTGGTGCTCACAAATGTTGAAAACCAAGTCTGTAGATACAAAACTTCTTTGTTGAATAAGCTTTTTTTCAAATTCACTTAACAAATCCACACTCGTTAATTTCTCTGACTTAGTATAACTTTTTTTGTGACATTCAGTACCATTATGTTGTCCCACACTACATTTAACTAAACTTGTTTCGATTAGAGACATTTTAACAACGTACACCATAACATGAAACAACTACTGTATTTATATAGATGATCACTGCTTTGAAGCTGACTCAGAACTAAGCATGTCAGAGGAAACAAAGCATGTAGTATCCTGCAAACTTAGTGATGAGGCAGATAGTAATTTTCATGTTCTGTCTTGTTCTTGTTGCAGATACATCATTTCCATGTAGTGACTTGTCTCTAGGACTGTTTCTTTGATATTAGTCCATTCATTCAACCTATATTACTAGCTATATACCTAAACTATAACTTGCCCAATTACAAACTAAAAATAGATATAAAAAAAATCACAAAAAGTTTGAAAAAAGTTTAAAATGGATTTTATTTATTTTTGTATCTAGATTTAAAAAAAACTTGGAACAATTCTGTATGATTAAGATTTCTCATTTTAAAAACGTTTCTACACTGTGAAGCACACAAAATACCAGGAGTTTTATTTTTTTAGGTTGTACTATGTTTATTGTAGATAAGAATAAAAAAAAAATTACAAAAAGTTTGAAAAAAGTTTAAAATGGATTTTATTTATTGAAGCAAGTAAAATGCCATGAATTTTATTTTTGTATGTGATTCTATGCTATTTGTAGATATGAATAAAAAAAAAAATTACTTCATTAACACTGTACCTTCCCGAGATATTGCTTTTTTGTAAAGTACCTTTTCCGTCCCAAAAATTACTTAAAAAATTACTTTTGGTAATTTTTTAAAGTCAAGTAGATAAATGTAAAGGGTTTATTTATTTTTTTCTGCAATCAGCATAGTTTTCTTGATAATATTGAAAATTTTCATTGCATTTGCACTATAAATGACAAAGATACAATTTTTTTTCATTGAAGGTACAAGCTCTTCCGGAGTGCTCGGAATATGTAAAAACTCTTATTTTGCCCAAACTTCAACTGCCCATAAAAAAAAAACGAGTTGAGGTAGGAAGGTAAAATTTGGTATATTTTCTTATCTATATGGAAGGATTAAAAATTTAAAGTTTCATCAAAATCTGAGATGGTGGGTGACAAATCCAAAATTTTCTGGATGATTTGGTGCGGATTGACCCAGCAGCATCCTACTTCCTATCAATTAACTAGAAGGCGATAAATTCAAAGTAGCATCCTACTTCCTATCAATTAACTGGAAGGCGATATATTCAAAGTAGCATTTAACTGTCTTAAATGCGAAAAGTGGAGATTTCTAATATCAATAAGTTCAATTCGAAGGAGCATTCAACTTGAATGAATGCTTTAAAATTGAAGTAGCATCCTACTTCCTATCAATTAACTGGAAAGCGATAAATTCAAAGTAGCATCTTACTGACTATTAACAAACTGGAAAGCGATAAATTCAAAGTGAGATTTTACTTTCTGAAATGCGACTATTGAAGATTTCTAATAGGAATTAGTTCAATTCAAAGGAGCATCTAACTTTAAAGAATGCTGTAAATTCGAAGCAGCATCCTACTTCCTATCAATTAACTGGAAGGCGATAAATTCAAAGTAGCATCCTACTTCCTATCAATTAACTGGAAGGCGATAAATTCAAAGTAGCATCCTACTTCCTATCAATTAACTGGAAGGCGATAAATTCAAAGTAGCACTTTACTGTCTGAAATGCGACAAGTAGAGATTTCTCATAAAAATAAGTTCAATTCGAAGGAGCATCTAACTTTAAAGAGTGCTGTAAATTCGATGTAGCATCCTACTTCCTATCAATTAATTGGAAGGCGATAAATTCAAAGTAGCATCCTACTTCCTATCAATTAACTGGAAGGCGATAAATTCAATGTAGCATCCTACTTCCTATCAATTAACCGGAAGGCGATAAATTCAAAGTAGCATCCTACTTCCTATCAATTAACTGCAAGGCGATAAATTCAAAGTAGCATCCTACTTCCTATCAATTAACTGGAAGGCGATAAATTCAAAGTAGCACTTTACTGTCTGAAATGCGACAAGTAGAGATTTCTCATAAAAATAAGTTCAATTCGAAGGAGCATCTAACCTTAAAGAGTGCTGTAAATTCGATGTAGCATCCTACTTCCTATCAATTTATTGGAAGGCGATAAATTCAAAGTAGCATCCTACTTCCTATCAATTAACTGGAAGGCGATAAATTCAAAGTATCATCCTACTTCCTATCAATTAACTGGAAGGCGATAAATTCAAAGTAGCATCCTACTTCCTATCAATTAACTGCAAGGCGATAAATTCAAAGTAACACTTTACTGTCTGAAATGCGACAAGTAGAGATTTCTCATAAAAATAAGTTCAATTCGAAGGAGCATCTCACTTTAAAGAATGCTGTAAATTCGAAGTAGCATCCTACTTCCTATCAATTTACAGGAAGGCGATATATTCAAAGTAGAATTTTACATTCTGAAATGCGACAATTGAAGATTTCTAATAGGAATTAGTTCAATTCGAAGGAGAATCTAACTTTAAAGAATGCAGTTAATTCGAAGCAGCATCCTACTTCCTATCAATTAACTGGAAGGCGATAAATTCAAAGAAGCATCCTACTTCCTATCAATTAACTGGAAGGCGATAAATTCAAAGTAGCACTTTACTGTCTTAAATGCGACAAGTAGAGATTTCTCATAAAAATAAGTTTTTCCTTCGAAGGAGCATCTCACTTTAAAGAATGCTGTAAATTCAAAGTAGCATCCTACTTACTATTAAAAAACTGGAAAGCGATATATTCACAAAAGCACTTTACTGTCTGAAATGCGACAAGTGGAGATTTCTAATAACATCTAACTTTAAAGGATGCTGTCAATTCGGAGTAGCATCCTACTTACTATCAATTAACTGGAAGGCGATAAATTCAAAGTAGCATCCTACTTCCTATCAATTAACTGGAAGGCGATAAATTCAAAGTAGCATCCTACTTCCTATCAATTAACTGGAAGACGATAAATTCAAAGTAGCATCCTACTTCCTATCAATTAACTGGAAGGCGATAAATTCAAAGTAGCATCCTACTAATAATAATTTAATTGGCTGTCTGCAACGGGTAAAAAAGCTAGTCGTTCAAAATAGTTTATTTCTTGCATTCGTCTACTTTTTCAGGATTTAATATACATATTTGCTATTATGCTGTGTGTCTTGCTTCTATACACTATTCACTATACAATAAATACTATACACTCTCCTGTTTAACTAACACACTGTAGCTAAGAGTAAAATATAATTTATTTACAAATTCGCAAAAGTCCACTAGGGCAATAGGTCGTCAAATAATAAATAAATTTAGTTACCTTTCCTGCTGACTTAGAACTTGCTTCTGGGGGAGCCCAAGGTGGAGACCTTTAAAGAGAAAATAATTTAAATATTAACTATGAAAAATAACACATTATGTAAAACACATTTTTAAGAACTTTGAACATTCTTTTTCAATATATTAAATATGTTTATATCAAACATATGTAATTATCTGAAGGATTTCTCACTAATCCTTTTTAACGGGCGTTAATATATTATTATGTTTTTTAACTATACACTAATGTTTATAAGACAAGGTTTTGATGCAAAGCACAAATTACAACAAATTATTAAGTATTAATTACACGCCTGAAATATCCATACAAATTGAAAATATCTAAGTATAAATAAATGTCACCGACGGGAATTGAACCCGCACCTTCTGATGTCCGTTCAGGTGCTCTGGACCACTGAGCTACGTCGGCTTATTCCTAACCCGCCGATGGGTCGAGAGACCAGTTGGAGAGGTCAAAGGGTCGCCCCAAAAAATTTCTAGTTTAACTATCGGCAAATATAAAAATAAAATAACAAACACATCTTCGACTTCAGAGGATTTAAATAAATCATATTCCAATCCTTATAACATCTTAACACATTCATCAAAACATAAATATCCTCACTTATTCGAATGAGGATTGGACATTGTTCCGTTCCTTCTCAGGTTGTACATTCTGTGCTCTAAAAGTGGGAACTTTAGATCACTTTTCACTGTCCTTCTCTAAACAAATATCCTCTCTTCTTTATAACCTTATTTAAAATTGCCTCCCTCCGTTCAACGTCTTATCTCTTCTAAGACTGAACTCGATTTCAATCTTGCATATGTATTTGAAATGTGCCAATTAAATAAAATGACTATACAAAATACTTTCCCTCTCTCCATAATGTGAAATGATGTCCTAGAACACCCTTGAAGGGTGAAAGCCAGAAACATTTTAAGCAAAACATCACTTTCAACGAACCAGCATTCATCACAATAATTATTTAAAACTGAATTCTTCCCCTAGATGTGAAAATATATAAAAATAACGACTCATTTTGTAAACGACTAACACACATCATAAACACAAGTTTCCAAAACGAAAACATTCCCATAAATTACAAAAAAAACTACTATTACTCCTATATTTAAATCTGTTGACCCCAATCTAAGCCAAATTATGATAAAACAATTGTTCAAATTTATAATAATTAATTATTTAATAACACAATTAACACATCCCATATTAAATAACACATCTTTTTAGCGTTGACTAAAATCAGATTTTTTCGATCACGACAGGAAGAAACCTTTACATATTTCTATTTATAGAGTCCATAATAACCCAAATCATTAAAAAATCGAAATTAAACGCCCGAATTAACTATAAAAAAGGATAAATAAAAACCGTAACTATTAACTAGAACGCTTTGGTTTGTGTGGCTAACGGTCACATACCATAACAACAATGGCGGACTAATAGTGATGAGGTACAATTAAATTCGAATTCTCAAAATCTCGAAACTCGAGCGTTATTTATAAACACGTTTTCTAATGTTTTAAAATCAATTATTATGGACGCTTTTCAAATTATTATATTAACACGTATAATGATGTAGTTAAATAATACATGTGTGGCTTTTTCTGCATTGCATTAATTAGGTAACTAGGATTGTAGTTATTTCGCCGATTAAAGATAAGTCGAGAAGAATAAGGTAGATGATTTAAAAAGCAGTTTTTTAAAAATGATTAATTTTTTTATACATTCAACTAACGCAGCATTATTTATTCAATCCATTCGTAAAAATGCAGAAATATAGATAAGATAGTAGGATCTCCAGAATTTGGCTAAATTTAAACGGGCATTAAAAACAAAATTATTTAAAAAATCTTACCATTCATAAATCTTAAGTTCTTTTCAATATTTTATAATAAGCCATATTCTAAAACTTCCGGTAATTGTTTGGTTTCGGTTGTCTCCTTATTGTACCTTTTTAAAATGTCTGCTCGGAAGATTCTCATTTCTGAGCACAAACTGCCTCCTGTTTTATATTGAGTTGTAATATTCTTGTTTTGTCCTGTCCTGCTGTTATTGTTATTCTAAGTTTTGTCATCACTTTGTATAAACAGTGTATTTAGTGTTATAATATTAGATCTGTATTGGGTAAGGCACACTGTAGGAATAATTTGAAGAACCACTAATACTGAATTACCATTTTTAAGTTTGTTATAGTTAAGCGCACTTGAAGTGAAATGACACTAAACTGCGCTATATAAATGCCATATTATTATTATTATTATTAATACAAGGTGTCCGGGGAGCAAAGTACAATAACGGGAGGCGTTCGATACATAAAAAGATGAAAAATATTTTTCGAAATTCCAACATTTTTAAATAGTTTTCAGGTTAAAAAAATAAAAATGGTAAGTATGGATAAAATAATATTTTCGTATCTAAAAAACAATTAAAATCCTAAAATAGTTCATATTTTTTACTTCTACAATCATCTAGAATCCCGAAATGAATGCACTTTACCCCCTGAATACTTGTATATGACGAATAATATAAAAAAAGGATGTTAGTTTTGTTTCGACAGTAATAATATTAAATGTTTTATTATCTTCCTTTTTGTAACATTTATATATAACGATGTCCTCACTGGGATCTCCCGTGCAGAGGATTTCATTTAAATAATTTTAATCAAATCTAGTATGGATAATATGTAGTAATTATTTTTTTTTAAATTATTATTATTTTTTTTATATTAACTCCACACAGGAGGCCCTGAAGACAATAATTTCCCTCAGGGCCTATGTCATCTTTGGGGATGCTGTGTGTACTATATACTGTGTGTACTATATACTTAAAAACGAATCGTAGAAGCGACCCGTTCTCATGTGACAAATGTCAACCGTGTACAAATGTTGGGCGCGCGTTTGGCGTGTATCCCGACTACGCACCGGTGCCGAAGGGATCAATGACGCTATTTCCTCAGAGCATCTTCCATTGTAATACCGATAGAACAAGGACAGCATACCTACCTGACGCCTGTGCTCTAAAGATTGCAGTCCGTTTGTTAAGATTGGGGAATCTATCAAACGGACCGCCCGTTAAATATATATTATAAAAATTATGACGTGCTTATCAGCAATTATTTGATTTATTGATTAACAAACTAACCAATCATCACCCCGTTTCCCGAAGGGGTCGGCAGATAAAATCAAAACGTCACACAACTCTGTCTTGACATACACTGATGTATTGATTAACAAACTAACTAACCGTCATGCCGTTTCCCGAAGGGGTCGGCAGATAAAATTAAAACGTCACACAACTCTGTCTTGACATACGCTGTTCTTTATGTTACTAAATTTACATATCGAAACTACAAAATGGTATTTTTTAAATTAAATTCAATGATTGACAAGGTGAGATACGCAAATAAATGTATCTTTCATATTCTCCACAAAACAGTTGTACACAAATATAGTATTACAGAAAAGATTATAAATTTAGAACACAAAATTACAGTAAATAATAAACAATAAAAAAACAGGTGTAAATGAGTGTTGAAATGTGAAATACTCCAGAGTAAAATTATTCATGACCCATGAACTCAAATTTGCTTTGAATTTAAGTGTCATATTCATAATTGGAACTGGTTTTGTGAAGAACATTTCTGATGAGCGATAAAGTAAGTTCATACTCATAATATAATATTTCGATAGAAAATTATTTGAATTATTTATTTCATAATTAGAATAATCTATTCTATTGGAATAATCTTAGGAAGGCAGTTGAACTACAAATATACTGAAATTAGATAGCTTTGTTTAAACTAAAACACAGTATTACTTGAAAGCTAAAAAAAACTAAAAAAACTAAAGCTAAAAACTGAAGAAAAACTTCATTTGTATACTAGATTTATTTTTTGCTTTTCATATATTTTTTTAAGTCTGTAGAAATAAATATTATTTTAAAATGTTAAAAAATAAATAATTATTTCAATACATTTTTAGATTGTGACCGAATTTCGAGTTTCAAATTACGATAATGATCCGCCCCATCACTAAAACTAGACAAATGTTAGCAGATGGTGAAATCGTAAAATTCCGTGATCATTCATGAAAAATAATTTCGGGTATGACTTAAATTTGTTGAATGATTGTTATTTATTATTTTCTGTAATTTTCTGTTCTAAATTTATAATCTTTTCGGTAATATTATATTTGTGTACAACTGTTTTGTGGAGAATATGAAAGATACATTTATTTGCGTATCTCATGTGCTCAATCATTACAATTTACTTTTAAAAATACCATTTTGTAGTTTTGATATGTAAATTTAGTAATATAAAGAACAGTGTATGTCAAGACAGAGTTGTGTGTTTAATTTTATCTGCCGACCCCTTCGGGAAACGATATAACAATTAGTTAGTTTGTAAATCAAAACATCAGATAATTGCTATTAAGCACGTCATAATTTTTATAATATAAATTTATGTTTACTTCATATTATCCATACTTATTAATTTTAAAATTATTTAAATGAAATCCTCTGCACGGGAGATCCCAGTGAGGACATCATTATATATATATATCTTACAAAAAAGAACGATTATAAAACATTTAATATTATTATTGTCGGATTATAACTACTTTCCTTTTATCACTTTATTCGTCTTACACAAGGTGTCCGGGGGGTAAAGTGCATTCATTTCGGGATTCTAGATGATTGTAGAAGTAAAAAATATTAACTCTTTTAGAATTTTATATTTTTTAGATACAAAAATATGTTTTCATCCAAGTACGTCCACTATCTTAAAATATTGGAATTTCGAAAATTGTTTTTCATCTTTTTATGTGTACAACACCTCCCGTTAGTGCACTTTGCTCCCCGGACACCTTGTATTCCTACTATCTTACCTATATTTCTGTGTACAACACCTCCCGTTAGTGCACTTTGCTCCCCGGACACCTTGTATTCCTACTATCTTACCTATATTTCTGTGTACAACACCTCCCGTTAGTGCACTTTGCTCCCCGGACACCTTGTATTCCTACTATCTTACCTATATTTCTGTGTACAACACCTCCCGTTAGTGCACTTTGCTCCCCGGACACCTTGTATTCCTACTATCTTACCTATATTTCTGTGTACAACACCTCCCGTTAGTGCACTTTGCTCCCCGGACACCTTGTATTCCTACTATCTTACCTATATTTATGTGTACAACACCTCCCGTTAGTGCACTTTGCTCCCCGGACACCTTGTATTCCTACTATCTTACCTATATTTCTGTGTACAACACCTCCCGTTAGTGCACTTTGCTCCCCGGACACCTTGTATTCCTACTATCTTACCTATATTTATGTGTACAACACCTCCCGTTAGTGCACTTTGCTCCCCGGACACCTTGTATTCCTACTATCTTACCTATATTTCTGTGTACAACACCTCCCGTTAGTGCACTTTGCTCCCCGGACACCTTGTATTCCTACTATCTTACCTATATTTCTGCATTATTACGAATGGATTAAATAAATAATGCTTCGTTAGTTGAATGGGTTGAAAAAAATCATTTTTAAAAACTACTTTTTAACTCACCTCCCTTATTCCTTTCAACTGACCTTCAATCGACGAAATAACTACAATCCTAGTTACCTAATTAATGCAATACAAAAAGCTACACATGTATTATTTACAGCAAATACCACTTGTTAATATAAGTTATTTTAAAAGTGTCTATAATAATTTATTTTAGAACATTAGAATACGTGTTTATAAATTCATTTTAATTTGATATACAACTTACCCCGTTTAAGCTCGAGTTTTGAGATTTTGTAAAAATTCTAATTGTATTGTACCTCATCACTATACCATTGTTGTTATGGTATAGTGATGGGATAATGATGGTATGTGACCGTTAGCAACACAAACCAATGGTATAATCTAGTTAATATTTACGTTTTTTATTTAGTCTTTTTCATAGTTATTTTGTGCGTTTAACTTCGATTTTTTTAAATAATTTTTGTAGTTATGGACTCTATAAATGAAAATATTTAAAAGTTTCTTTCTGTCTGTGCATTCGTGTTTGAATAAATCTGATTTTAGTAAACTACTCTAAATAGTTTATATATTTCACATGGGATGTGTTAATTGTGTTATTAAATTACTATATTTATAAAGCAATTCGTCACAGCGATGTTTATAAATAATATTGATGCCTTATGTAGGAATATATCTGTGAACTTGTTTTTACGATATTAATATTTGTTTTGATACAAAAATGAGTTTAAAATCTGTAAATATTTTTGGACGTTTTCTTTGTTGGAAAATAATTAATAAAGAGTATGCATTTTTGAATATATATTTGATAGTTCTCTTCTTAATTTTGTTAAAAAAGGGAAATGTTTTATAAATATGGTATTACCTACATATTATTGACGTTTCTACGTAAGTTTTTTCAAAAACATTTTTCATGTTAGTTATTTTAATTTTATTGATAATAAATATCAATGTTTCAACTGTAAAAATAAGAAATCTATATTGAATTTAAAATACCTCGGAAATATTCTTAAATTTCATGGCAATTTCAATGTCGTTTAGGACATATATGAGAACATATTTAAAATACTTAAGGGTTAAATAAATTACTTGATTATATTCTAAATAAAACTGACGTATTGTGCATTCACCATCTGAAGATAATCCCGAAAGCAGCCTTTTCACCTACGATATCTAACTAATATCAGGAGATATTTAAAGAAGGAGCTCATATTAACGAGACTTCACTAATCTAGACATCTCACATTGGTGTCTGAAGTGGGATATCAACAGTACGATCTTTATTAATCAAATATTTAAATGACGATAATTACTGGACTCACGTACCAAATGAATTAATCAAATATTTAAAAATAAATTACAGTTTTTTTTTCGAAAATGCAAAGGGAGTTGTTACCTTTTTTTCTCGATTACGATAATCTGAATGTCGCCATTTCTGCGATAAATCAACTTAAGGGCGCTGTACAATTTACCAGAAGCATAGAACTTTGAAAAGATAAAATTCATTATGAATATATGCAATTACATTAATAAAATGTTGGTATGATAAAACATATTTTTTTTGTAATTAAAATATTTATATTTAGTATATATATTATTAGTTTTTTTTAATATTGCATGTTTATTAAAATTATTTAAATTGAGTAATGTCGCCCTGGCAACCATTAATTGGATGACAAACACCTTGAGTCATCTGAAAGTATATTGCCTGTTGTATGCTGATGATGCGGTGCTGATTGCTAACAGTATGGAAGATCTACAGTCTCTCGTGTCTAGGATGAACCAAGTATGTATGAAGAATCAGTTAATGATTAAGTTGAATCCTACTAACTGGAATGCGAGAAATTCAAAGAAGCACCCTTCATTCTTAAATGCCTTAACTTCAAGGAATGCGATTAATAAAGTAGCCACACACTCCTTGTTTCATCTATATTTAAACATCAAATCCTTCTAGCTGTAATACGATTAATTTAAAGTTGAATACTACTAACTGTAATGCAATAAATTCAAAGTAGCATCCCACTTTCTGGAATGCAATTAATTCAAATTTACACTATACAATCTGAAATGCCATAAATTCAAAGTAGCACTAAACAATTTGGAATGCGATAAATTTGATGTGGAATCCTACTTACTGGAACGCGATATATCAAATTTAGAATCCTACTTACTGAAATAAGATAATTAATTTAAAATAAGCACATTACTAACAAGAATGTGTTATATTCAAAGTAGCTTCTTACTTGGAATTATTTGAAATGCGATAACTTAAAAAATAAACACTTCTTGTTTCATTCACATTCAAAGATTAAATCATGAATATAAAAGTAAGCCCATACTCCTTGCTTCATCCACATTCAAACATTATATCACTCTATATTTTATGTTATAAGTTGCCAGCAACGGGTAAAAAAGTAGTCGTACAAAATAGTTTATTTCATGCATTCGTCTACTATTTCAGGATTTATTATACATATTTGCTATTATGCTGTGTGCCCTGCTTCTATACACTATTTACTATACAATAAATACCATACACTATCCTGTTTAACTAACACACTGTAGCTAAAAGTAAAATACAATTTATATACAAATTCGCAAAAGTCCACTAGGGCAATAGGTCGTCAAATAATAAATAAATTTAGTTACCTTTACTGCTGACTTGGAACTTGCTTCTGGGGGAGCCCAAAGTGGAGACCTTTAAAGAGAAAATAATTTAAATATTAACTATGAAAAATAACACATTATGCAAAACACATTTTTAAGAACTTGGAACATTCTTTTACAATATATTAAATATGTTTATATCAGACATATATGTAATTATCTGAAGGGTTTCTCATTAATCGTTTTTAATGGGCGTTAACATATAATTATTTTTTAACTATACACTTATGTTTATAAGACAAGGTTTTGATGCAAAGCACAAATTATAAGAATTTATCACAAGCATTAATTATTACACGCATGAAATATCCATACAAATTGTAAGTTTAAATAAATTTCGCCGACGGGAATTGAACACGCATCTTCTGATGTTCGATCAGGTGCTCTGGACCACTGAGCTACGTCGACTTATTCCTAACCCGCCAAATAATTAATTCTCGTCGGAAATTCAGCACTAACAAAGCCTTTCCTACAAAAATAAATTTGTGTTAACAGGTGAAAAAATATAATAAGCAGTAATTGTCGATTGAAGTACTTGTATATATTGAATTATATGGCGGTTTGGGAATAAGCCGACGTAGTTCAGTGGTCCAGAGCACCTGACCGGACATCTGAAGTTGCAGGTTCAATTTGTATGTATATTTCAGGCGCAAATCAAATACCACCGTACCAGCTTGTTTTATTGTTAGGCGTGATTAAATTCTTCTGCGTGGGTCCCATATCATATTTTACTACATCTAAACTATTTACTCCAGATATCTTATAGTGTTAGCTATCATATGTATTCATTTAGTAAACTATATTATTTCTTATCCAAAAGTATCGTTAAATCGCTGACAGCCCTGAATAATTAAAGCCAATTTGCGAAACCTGCCCAGCTTTTCCAAGTAGAATTCATTTTGAAGGTAACAATAAACTCACTACTAATTACTCTATTATAATAATTTACAAGATTGTACATGTTAACAAGTCACTTTTTTATACATACTAATATTCTGTTTAGATTAAATATTCTCTGTTATTATAAAATTCTATACCTTAACAGAATTTATTTAATATTAATTACTATCCATTATCATAAACAGTTAATACTTCGATTTATGTGAGGCCTTATACAAACCTAGTATTCATTCAACTATTACTACACTGGTAGATATTTCTTTTAATTATGTTTTGTCTCACTGCACTTCTATTAACAACTGTATCCACTTGCAATTATATACATTACTTGTGCTGTAATTTATGACTAATATTCTCCTATGTAACCACTGTGTGTTTATAATCCGATGTATTATTCTATTGTAAAAACCATTTTATGGCGTTTAAATAAATAAATAAATATGAACCCCGCGCAGTAGACCTCTCTCTGGGTCTATGTCATCTATGGGGATGCTGTGTGGCGATCGTTTTAAGGAAAGGAAGGACAAGTATTTCTGGACAGGAAAGAGGTATGAGGGTGGGTAGGAATCTAGGGATCAGTGTGTCCCAGAGTGACAGACGTATGAATATAGCCCTCCGCGCTGCGGCGCAAGGCGAGACCAGTTGGAGAGGTCAAAGGGTCGATCGGAATATATGGATAAAATAAAGGAAGAGACACAGCTTCGACTTCAGAGGATTTATATACATCATATTCCAATCCTTATAACATCTTAACACATTCATCAAAACATAAATATCCTCACTTATTCGAATGAGGATTGGACATTGTTCCGTTTCTTCTCACCTTTTCAAAATTCACGTTCTTGACTCCTCAGATTGTACATTCTTTGCTCTAGAAGTGGGAACTTTAGAACTTGTCTTTGTCCCTCTATAAACAAATATCCTGAACTCGATTTCAATCTTGCATGTGATTTTGATATTTGACAATTAAACAAAATGAATATTTAAAATACATTCCCTCTCTCCATAATTTTAAATGATGTCCTAGAACACCCTTGAAGGGTGAAAGCCAGAAACATTTTAAACAAAACATCTGAACACAATTTCAACGAACCATCATTCATCAAAATAATGATTTAAAACTGAATTCTTCCCCTGGATATGAAAATAAAAAATCGACTCATTTTGTAAACGACTAGCACACATCATAAACACAAGTTTCCAAAACGACAACTTTCCCATAAATGACAAAAAACTATTATTACTCCTATATTTTAATCTGTTGACCCCAATCTAAGCCACATCGCCAAAATATTTGACAGAATTATGATAAAACAATTGCTTAAATTTATAAAATAAAATTATATTTTAAACGCAAATCAATAAGGATTTAAAAAGATTTGAGTACCAAAGATGCCATCATAGATGTAACATTTAAGGACTAAAGATGCCATCATTGATTTAACATTTGAGGACTGAACAGTGAAGATGCTATAATAGATACAACATTTGACAACTTATAGATTTAACATCTGAAATATTATATATTATACATCTTCAAGTTATACAAAAATGCACTGGAATATTTGTCGACTTAAGAAAAGCTTTTGACAGTTTATTAGATTTTAAGCTTATATTCAATTTGGCGAACATTGCTATAACGAAATAGTGCTTAAACGTAGATCAAAAATGATATGTCTTTATAGAGAACAGTTTTTGAAGTTAAATGTCTTTCTGAGCGGTTCGCAGACCACGGATTTTGGCATCCCACAGGGAACTAACTAAAATCCATATTAAATCGAAAACAAAGCAAAATAAATTAACGACGGGTTGTTTCTCAAAATTTAAACAATACTTCAAACAGTTTTTTTTTTTTTTTTACATTATTTATTTTCATTTCTTTATACATATTATACATATTAATAGATAGTATATAATAACACAATATATAATACCAAATAGTATACACAAGAAATGAAAACCCACTAAGGCACTGACTGCCTGAGTGTGGGTAATATAAAACGATTACTATATTTCAAGTACCTAAAGTATAATATATATTAGTAGAAAAAGTTTTTTTTTGTTTATAGTTATTATAAAAAGTATAGAGAAAACATTATGTACAATAGTTTATAAAGTTTCAGCAAGTGAGTTGTAGAAAGGATCAATAAATTTATAGTAAAAGTGTTTCAATATCTGCCTCATTCAGCCATAATTTTACCTCTTTAATATATTCTATCTTTTTATTTATCATTTGAGTTTGTAGTGGTAGAAGGTTAAATGTACGAGGACCAATGAAACTGCTGTGTCTGCATTAATTTAGTATTGGTTTGGGGGGTGTAAAATGTATTATTTGTTCTTTTGCTCATTCTGTTTTCATTTATTTTTGTTTTTAAATAAATATTTCATAGTTTGTAATATAAATAATTTACGAATGTTAAATAATTTAGATTCCTTGTATAATAGGTCGGTCGAGAATGTTTTATTTTTGTTATATATGACATTAATTATGTGTTTTTGAATTATTTGTAGGGGCTTAATAAATGTATCAGGTGCACCACCCCATCCTATTATGCCATAAGTGATTGCAGATTGCACCAGAGAGAAGTAGATCATTTTCAATTTTTCAGCGTTTAAAATTTCCTTGAGTCTATAAAATATGTAGGTAAGATATCTTAGTTTAGAAGTGGTTTGATTAATATGTGATTTCCAATTAGGATTAATATCTATTGATACTCCTAAATATTTTATATTTTTGACATTAGTTGATTTTCAAGTTCTGTGAAGGTTCAGATTTTATATTGTACATATAAATCCCAAACGACATTGAAATTGCCATGAATTTTAACAACATCTCGGAGGTATTTTAAATTGAATTTAGATTTCTTATTTTTAAAGTTGAAACATCGATATTTCCAAACAATAAAACTTTAATACCTAACATGAAAAATGTTTAAAAAAAACTTACTGAAACATTTTTACTCGAAACCTCAATAATATGTAGATAATACCATATTTCGAAAATATTAACTGTTTACAAAATTAAAAAGAAAACTATCATATATATTCAAAAATGTATAAACTTTATGAATTATTTTCCGACAAAAGAAATGTCCAAAAATATTCTTAGATTTTGAACTCATTTTGTATCAAAACAAATATTAATATCGTAAAAACAAGTTCACAGATATATTCCTACATAAGGCATCAATATTACTTAAAAACATCACTGTGACGAATTTCTTTATAAATATAGTAATTTAATAACACAATTAACGCATCCCATATGAAATAAGTCAACTTTTAAGCGTCCACTAAAATCAGATTTTTTCAATCACGAATGCACGGACAGGAAGAAACCTTTACATATTTCTATTTATAGAGTCCATAACTACAAAAATCATTAAAAAATCGAAGTTTTAAACGCACAAAATAACTATGAAAAATGATAAATAAAAACTGTAACTATTAACTAGAACGCTTTGGTTTGTGTGGCTAACGGTCACATACCATAACAACAATGGCGGACAAATAGTGATGGGGTACAATTAAATTCGACTTTTCACAAAATCTCGAAACTCGAGCGTAAACGGGGTCAGTTGAATATCAAATTAAAATGAATTTATAAACACGTTTTCTAATGTTTTAAAATCAATTATTATGAACACTTTTAAAATAACGTATATTAACACGTATAATGCTGGTAATAATGTTGAATAATACATGTGCAGCTTTTTGTATTGCATTAATTAGGTAACTAGGATTGTAGTTATTTCGTCGATTGAAGATCAGTTGAAAGGAATAAGGGAGGTGAGTTAAAAAGTAGTTTATAAAATTATTTATTTTAATCCATTCGACTAACGCAGCATTATTTATTTAATCCATTAGTAATAATGCAGAAATATAGGTAAGATAATAGGGATCTCCAGAATTTAGCTGAATTTAAATGGATGTAGGACATCCATCATTAAAGTTTTTAACATATATTTTTTATAATGCGGAGATATGTGATTGCAATTAGAAAGAAAAATAATTATTCTTCTAAGTTTTTCTATAATAATTATACTCAATTCCAAGGGAAAAAACCTAAAAAAACAACAAAGTGCACGATTACAAATTGGCGGAATTATTCCGTTGACCGTTAAAGAATTGTGTTTTAGGTAATTATTTCTAAAAAATGTCAATGTTATATATTGTTTTATTATAATTCAATATATGAACGACTTATGTTTGTTTTTATGGTTTGTTTTGATGAAATAATAGCATGTTTAAAGTGAATGAGTTTCAAATTCACGGAAAAAGTGTGAGGTTTCGTATTGAATTTGCAGTGTTTGGTTTATATTTATGTGAATATCGTGAAAGTATTTATTATTTATTAATCATTAATCAAGAAAAAACATGGTGCTCGTTCTAAAAATTTAAAGTCATACTCGAAATTAATTTTTATGAATGACTAAAAATTTTACGATTTTCTAGTTTTACGATCATTTTTCTAGTTTTAGTGATGGGGCATTGAAATTCGGTCACAATCTAAAAATGTATTGAAATAAAATTTTATTTTTTAACATTGTAAAATAATGTTAATTTCTACAGACTTAAAAAAATATGTTAAGCAAAAAATAAATCGAGTATAAAAATTAAAAATCTTCAGTTTTTATGACAGCTTTCAAGTAATACTGTGTTTTAGTTTAAACAAAGCTATCCAATTTCAGTATATTTGTAGTTTAACTGCCTTCCTAAGATTATTCCAATAGAATAGTTTATTCTAATTATGAAAAAATAATTGAAATAATTTTCTTTCGAAATATTTTATTATGAGTATGAACTTTTTTATCGTTTATCTGAAATGTTCTTCACACACCCAGTTCCAATTATGAATATGACACTTAAATTCAAAGCAAATTTGAGTTCATGGATCATGAATAATTTTACTCTGGAGTATTTCACATTTCAACACTCATTTACACCTTATTTTTATTATTATTTATTATTCACTGTAATTTTCTGTTCTAAATTTAAAATCTTTTCGGTAATATTATATTTGTGTACAACTGTTTTGTGGAGAATATGAAAGATACATTTATTTGCGTATCTCATGTGCTCAATCATTACAATTTACTTTTAAATACTATTTTGTAGTTTTGATATGTAAATTTAGTAACATAAAGAACAGTGTATGTCAAGACAGAGTTGTGTGGCGTTTTATTTTTATCTGCCGACCCCTTCGGGAAACGGCATGACGATTAGTTAGTTTGTTAATCAATAAATCAAATAATTGCTGCTAAGCACGTCATAATTTTTGTAATATATATTTATAATTTCTTCATATTATTAACATTCATTTGAAAAAATAATAATTAAATGAAATCCTCTGCACGAGAGATCCCAGTGAGGACATCATTATATGTTACAACAAAGGAAGATAATGATAAGAGTTATTATTGTCTGAATAAAACTAATTTCCTTTGTTTATATTATTCGTCTTATACAAGGTGTCCGGGGGGTAAAGTGCATTCATTTCGGGATTCTAGATGATTGTAGAAGTAAAAAATATTAACGATTTTAGAAATTTAATTGGTTTTTATTTAGGAAAATATTCTTTCATCCGTGTTTTTTTATCCATACTAACCATTTAACTTTTTAACCTGAAAACTATCTTAAAATGTTGGAATTTCGAAAAATGTTTTTCATCTTTTTATGTGTACAACACCTCCCGTTAGTGCACTTTTCTCCCCGGACACCTTGTATTCCTACTATCTTACCTATATTTCTGCATTATTACGAATGGATTAAATAAATAATGCTGCGTTAGTTGAATGGATTAAAATAAATCATTTTTAATAACTACTTTTTAACTCACCTCCCTTATTCCTTTCAACTGATCTTCAATCGACGAAATAACTACAATCCTAGTTACCTAATTAATGCAATACAAAAAGCTACACATGTATTATTTAACATTATTACCAGCATTATAGGTGTTAATATAAATTATTTTAAAAGTGTTCATAAAAATTGATTTTAAAAAATTAGAAAACGTGTTTATAAATTCATTTTAATTTGATATTCAACTGACTCCGTTTACGCTCGAGTTTCGAGATTTTGTGAAAATTCGAATTGTATTGTACCTCATCACTATTTGTCCGCCATTGTTGTTATGGTATGTGACCGTTAGCCACACAAACCAACGCGTTCTAGTTAATATTTACGGTTTTTATGAAGCCTTTTTATAGTTATTTTGTGCGTTTAACTCCGATTTTTTTATAATTTTAGTTTTTATGGACTCTATAAATGGAAATATGTAAAAATATATTCCTGTCCATGAATTCATGATAAACAAATCTGATTTTAATCGATGCTAAAAAGTTGAGATATTTCAAGCTTAATGCTAAATCACTATTTTGATTAATATTTATAACGAATTGGTTTACATTGTGAATACCAAAAAAATGCTCTAGATAAATTGAAGATTTTCCTATCGTTTCGCTTGCGTAGAATACAAACAAAAAATAAATTACTTAGTAAAAACTATAAATGTAAACCACTAATAAAAAATTTTATCAAAGAAATGTCTGAATTCGTATAGGAAACAACTTTTAAAATAATACATAATACATACTCTACAACATTCTTCCAGACAGCATAAAACAATGTGATTCACAAAAAAATTTCAAAGATAATGTAAAAATTTGGATCAAAAATAAGAATAAGGCCTTCACCGGTGCATTCACCCTAATTCGCAGTTATTGAAGTCAATTGAGCGAATACATCTTAATACAAGTATAGGTATGTTCAAAGGTATTATTATTATTATTATTATTATTATTTTTTTTTTTTTTTTTTTTTTTTTTTTTTTTTTTTTTTTTTTTTTTTTTTTTTTTTTTTTTTTTTTTGTGAGAAAATGTGTTTTTATTTTTTATTTTTTTTATTTTAAATACATAAACGGCTATACTGCCTTTATACTGTATTAGGAACTAACACGAAAAATTCTGCCTCAACACAGGCTAGCCTAGTGAGGCGGTATTTGAGAAACCTCAACTGTACTTTTATTTTCTTTTTACCTTTACATTATTATGTTTGTATTTTTCTGTTAATTTTATAACCTTAAATATAAAAGTTACAAATCAATGTTCACCATAATATGTATGTATAGTTGCAAAGTGTAAACTTTCCTAAATAAAGATATTATTATTATTATTATAGCTAAGATTATCTGTGGCAGTTTCAATTGGTTAACTTTTTTGCTTTCTTATAAAATTATTTTAAAAATAAATAAAAGCCAGTTTTGTGCTTGAAATCGAACGTTTCTAGACTCCGTTTGTCAAGCGATTTTAATGCCTATTACTTACAATATAAGGTATACCAAAAACATACACATTTTTTGCTTGTTGTTCCTCTTAATTTCGTTATTAAATTGCTATATGTATAAAGAAATTCATAACAGTGATCTTTTTAAGTAATATTTTGATGCCTTATGCAGGTATCTGTGAACTTGTTTTAACGATATTAATATTTGTTTTGATACAAATTGAGTTCAAAATCTAAGAATATTTTTGGACATTTCCTTTGTCGGAAATACTATTGACGTTTCGAGTAAAAATGTTTCAGTAAGTTTTACAAAAAAAATTTCATGTTAGATATTAAAATTTTATTGATGTTTCAACTATAAAAATAAGTAATCTATATTGAATTTAAAATACCTCGGAAATATTGTTAAAATTCAAGGCAATTTCAATGGCGTTTGGGACTTATATGAGAACATAATGAAAATACTTAAGGGTTAAATAAATTACTTGATTATATTCTAAATAAAAGTGACTTATTGTGCATTCACCATCTGAAGATAATCCCGAAAGCAGCCTCTTCACCTGCGATATCTAACTAATATCAGGAGATATTTGAAGAAGGAGCTAATATTAACTAGACTTCACTAATCTAGACATCTCACCATTGGTGTCTGAAGTGGGATATCAACAGTACGATCTTTATTTATCAAATATTTAAATTACTTGACTTACGTACGAAATGCATTAATCAAATATTTCAGTAACTTGACTTACGTACGATCTTTATTGATCAAATATTTAAATGACGATAATTACTGGACTCACGTACCAAATGAATTGATCAAATATTTAAAAATAAGTTACTTAAGGTGGTGACAGTTTTTTTTCTCGATTACGATAATCTGAATGTCGCCATTTCTGCGATAAATCAACTTAAGGGCGCTGTACAATTTACCAGAAGCATAGAACTTTGTAAATATAAAATTTATTATGAATATATTAAATTACATTAATAAAATGTTGGTTGATACGACATTATTTTGTTTTTAATTAAAATATTTATTGCATGTTTATTAATATTATTTAAATTGAGTAATGTCGCCCTGGCAACCATTAATTGGATGACAAACACCTTGAGTCATCTGAAAGTATATTGCCTGTTGTATGCTGATGATGCGGTGCTGATTGCTAACAGTATGGAAGATCTACAGTCTATCGTGTCTAGGATGAACCAAGTATGTATGAAGAATCAGTTAATGATTAAGTTGAATCCTACTAGCTGAAACGCGATAAATCAAATCTAGATTCCTTCTTACAGGAATGCGATAATTAATTTAAAATAAGCACATTACTAACAATAATTAGTTATATTCAAAGTAGCTTCTTACTTGGAATTATTTGAAATGTGGAAACTTCAAAAATAAACATTAAACAAATAAACACAAATTTCAAAAAATATTGCAAATTGAATAAAAAATAGAATTTTCTAATAAATTTCAAATTTCAAAAAAGTTTCATATTTTCAAAAATAATTCAAATAAAAAAAATCAAATTTCAAAAAAATTTCTAATTTAAAAAAAAAATCGAATTTCGAAAAAAATCTAATTTTACTTTTCAATAAATTCATATTACAAAAAACTTCGATTTGTTCCCTGCTTTATCATTATTAGTTGCCTGCAACGGGCAAAAAGCTAGTTATTATTAATTAACCAAACCGTTCCCAAATTAATATTTTAAAATTTTAGAAACAATAAATTAACAGACCCAGAATTCTATTTTATTTATTGAATTACTGACAAACATTTATTAACTTATTAAAAAAAAAATTTTACTGTTTCCGATAAATACCTGAAAATTAATGGAATAGCTAATATAATAAAAAAACCTTTTTAACTGTCCCAGGGCTGTCACAAGTATATAGTTAGTGTCCGCGAAGGCGATATAAGGTCTACAATGTAAATCTTATTTAAATTGTTTTATTGAATATGTAAAAGTAAAACATGAAACTGAACTTAATTGAAAAATTCTACAAATTAAACATTAAATAATTAATTACAGCAACCAGGTTTAGGTTGACGTGTTACCGCAATTCAAATTTTACAATTTCATCAATGTTACAATTTCATCAAATTTTACAGTTTCATCAAATTTTACAGTTTCATCAAATTTTACGATTTCATCAAGAAATTTAACTTCATCAATTTTACAATTACATCACATGGAACAATTAAAAAAACATGTCTTTCTACTCAACACCATGCTACTCGCATTATACAAGTGTTCATTATGAACAAATAATTTAAGTGTAAATGCACAGCCCTGATAAGTATAATGACATCATTGTGGCACTCCTTAAAAGCATGCGTCACTGGTTAGCTGCCTTTCTTATCTCTACATACTCCGTTACGAGATAATCACTACGGGTGTTATCTGTCCCTACCCATTTCTAAGTAAACTGATATCCTATAGTTACATAAGACGCCACTCCTAGTTACACGAATAAACCGTTGAAGAAAATGTTTGTTCAATTTCAAATGAAGTAAGGAAAAATGGAAATAACTATTAAATTCTTAAATTGTTCCACATATCCACATACATATGTTCCACATACACCGACCCTAGCTGTCTAGTGGTATCTGTCATTCCTAGTTAGTAATAACAGATAATATCAGGAATTAGTGGTTAAAGTAAGTCAAGTACGTTCCTTAACACCCTGTATGTAGTCATAAATAAACAAATAAAAACTCACCTCAAATATTATCGGACACGAATTAGTCTTCCAAAGTAATAAATGGATCACTTCTGATCTGCCACAGGAACACACTGAATTTGAAATAGAATTGAATCACAAATCAAAAGGAACAAGTTGGTTGGAGATAATGCAACAAGACAGTTCTGTAAGGAAAGAATGGTCAAAGTGATTTGCGAGCCCATGTTATAAATTCGTTATCTTTCTTATCTCCTTATCGATATTACAGGGCCGGTTCCACGATATGCACGCGCCCCAGGCACTCACTTCCGATATTACAGGGCCGGTTCCACGATATGCATTCGCCCCAGGCAGTCACTTCCGATATTACAGGGCCGGTTCCACGATATGCACGCGCCCCAGGCACTCACTTCCGATATTACGGGCCGGTTCCACGATATGCATTCGCCCCAGGCAGTCACTTCCGATTATGTTTTAAGAATATCTTAAAATAATATTTTTAATAAGAAGACGTTTCTGGCTACAACAACATCAATCATGTAATTTTTTGATAACGTTAGCACTCTAGTACACCCAAAAGTCACGAGCTTCCACTGGAAGTAAGTACACTGCAGTGAGAAAGTAAAAAAATAGATGCATTAGTCATTAGTAATAAACATAACATATTATGGGAAAAATTTAAATAAATGTGAAATAGATTATTTTTCAAATAAATTCTGGAGAAACTTTCTTTGGTAAAGAAAATGGTAAATAAATAAAATATTGGTTATTTTTCAGATAGATTCAAGTAGAAACAGATTTTTGGCGAAGGGAATTACTGAGATTGAGACGATGGTTTAATTTAAAGAGTTAAGGTTAAACGCAACGCTTGTTATATTCTACGTGTTCATAGATGGCGTAATTAATTAATTTGATCAGAGTTCGCTTTTTGCAAGGTATTGCTTTACAGTATTAAGACAAATTATATGTTTGCGCCCGCATATACGCAATACGAATATGAATAAATAGTTTTGTCTATATAAAAACTCAATTCTATCGAGAAAGGCATGCAAATACAATATTGAATTGAATAATCGGTACAATATTGTATTTGTATGCCTTTCTCGAAAGAATTGAGTTTTTAAACGAACAAAACTATTGATTCATATTCATATTGCGTATATACGGGCGCAAACAAATGATTTTTCTTAATATTGTAAAGAAATACTTTGCAAAAGCGTATTTTAATAAAATTATTTAATTACGCCATCTATGAACACGTAGAATATAACAAGCGTTGCGTTTAACCTTAACATATTATATTCCTCTAATATTGATGTTTTTGTGACATATAATATGTACTTACGACGCGGCACTTTGCATTTAGAATTGTAAATGGGCAACGCCCACCTCTTTTAGTTTTCATAAAGTTCGTATAGAGTCACCATCGTCCTAATTATAAGAGAATTTAATTAGTTTGCTACATCTGTTGACGATAAAAGAAAACATTGAAAAATGTATCTAAGATCAGAACCAATATGTATGTCTACGTTATTTAAAATGCCGGTGACTTTCAAACTGTGGGAATTATTTTTGTTCTTTTTAATATTATATTATAATGTAACTCATAAATATATTTGCAAATATTTTATACTTTTATCAAATTTTACCAAAGTTGGACAAAATTGCCAAAACAAAAGTCGCCATGCATTTAACGGCTACGCGTAGTAAGGGTCGACGAGTCGTTAGGTATTTGGTTCTTGATTAATAAACTTTTACACGAATACTTTACTGAACGGACGCGCGCGGGAGTTAAAATGTCTCAAACTACGGATATTACGGATTTAATTAATTAAATCTTTTTATATTAAATTAAAATAACTCATCTAAAAATACATACTTTTTAAAAATGAATACATATTTAAAAATTTCTCCTATAAACTAATTTTTTTTTTTTAAATTAATTAAGGGTTTTCTTATAAGATTTATGCATAAATATATTAAACCTACTTTTGTTTACATAACATACACGTATATTATATATACTTATAATAATTACATTTTTTTAATAATTTTTATTGTTTTAAGCTTTATTTTATATCAACAGGGTTTGAACTCTAGGTTCCTCCTAAGGACTTGTAAAACAGAAGACTTTTTGTAATTATTTATTTATTCATTTAAACAGTACAATAATTTTAAACAGTTATCTAATATGTTTGCATTATAACATAATGAACTACAATCTACCATACTTTACCCCATTACGACGTATATGTGCTGACGGAAAATCGGCTCTACTCGGAAATAAAATCAACAGAACTCGAACTTAAGGCGAAGCTTAATTAATGCTAAATAGTGATTTTCGATTAATCTTTATAACGAATTTGTTTACATTATGAATACCAAATAATATGCTTTATATAAATTGATGCTTTTCTTATGTTTTCCCTTGAGAATTCAAATAAAAAAATATTTACTCCATATAAAATATAAATGTAAGCAACTAAAAAATGTATTTATTCAATAAAAATGTATGAATGCACAAATTAATCAACATTTAAAAAATAACATATTATGGTTGAGATCATCTGTGACAGTTTCCGTTGATTAATTTTTTGCGTACTTATAAATTTTTATACAAAATAAATAAAAAACACTTTTGAGCATGAAATCGATCGTTTCTTGACTCCATTTTCCAAGGGATTTTAATGCCTATTACCTGTGTATTCGTCACGAAATAAGGCAAACCAAGAATATACATATTTTTGGCTTGTAGCTTCCTCTTAAGACGCGGCATTCTGCATTTCGAATTGTAGATGGGCGACGCCCACCACTTTTACTTGTCATAGAGTTCCTATAGGGTTACCAATCCAGTGAGTTTTTTTCCTATAGAACAATATTTTTCCATAAAAATATTTATTTATCCTTTAGTTTATTAACTTATTTACCTGAAATCGACCATTAAGCGTTGGAATTTCGAAAAATTAACATTTAATTTTTTACTTGTATAATCACGCAGAATTACCTGCATCCTGTGTGGAGTTACGTAACAAAAACATCATCATCATTTAATGGCCAATACAAAACAAACTTACTCGGTTTTTCCAGTTATCAATGCATTAAATATGTCTTTAAATGGACGCATTCTAAAAAATAATATAAAGTATAAAATTATAAAAACAACTTGAAAAAGTTGAATATGTTTTGTAATACAGAGTTGTCCCTTGAGGATAATTTCTAATACTCGATTTTTTGCTTTACTTCACTTTTTCTTTTTTAAATAAAAATTGAATTTCATAAAGATATTTGAAAATTTTATAAAAGTATACGTGAATTAAATATGTTATTCAAAATATATTTTTTTGTTTTAAAACATTTTATTTTGCTATATACGTCGACAGGTTTCGGTTGATCTCAACCTACTACTATTTCTAATGCTTCTAAATTATGGCGTATTCCTATTTTATTTTTATGCATAATTTTGAATCCTGTATTTTTATCAAAAGTATGGTTAGTATTAATTAAATGTTCGGCAAACACCTGGCGCGTTTTACTCTAATATTTCCAGAGTGGCAAAAAAGGACTGCGGAATTCATTCAATAAATAATCTCACAGTTTTAGAACAATCAGCTTCCATTGCCTTGTAGCAAACGAATTTTTGGCGAATCGTAAATACGGTATACTTATGTACACAAGCCGCGGCCTTTGGAGATTTCATTTATGTTTGTTATTTATTTCTCATTTTTGAAAAACAATATTATTTAACCGATAAATGCAATATTCACGTTAAATAAAATTTTCAAATATTTAAAATTTAAGATTATTTACAATAAATCACCTAATTTTAGATGCCGATAATTCTGACACACGTCCACTACGCCTGCCGTCTGCGCGGGACTGACGAGACGAATGTTTGAAATGGTCTTATGTAAATCCGAATGTTAGAGAGAGCGCGCTAATATTTAAAGTGATTGAAATGAACAGACGTAAGCGACTGCTGTGAAAATATTTAATAAAACACGACTCATTTAAAATAGAGCAAAAATCTCTCATCATAGTTTTATTTGCATTTAAACATACACTCCAAATTTTTTTCATTCTTTTAACATATTAAATAACAGAACAAAACGTGTTTTTAATAAGTTTCGGAGCTTACTTTGCGATTTTTTTCTATCGAGGGAATTTCATATAATTAACGTTTCGGCAAAACCAATGTATAGATATAATCTTCAAAAATAACATTTATTTTTTTTGGAATTTCAAGACTTAAGGAGTTAGCGAGAAACTGCTTATAAATCGGTAGAAATTGAAAATGCCGGGTCTTAAAGATCCATTGTTTGGCAATGAGTGTAATGTTTATATGTTTCTAATACTATTAGCACACACGACGATGTACGATAACTTAAAATTAATAAAAAAAGGTTTTTAATCCGTAAATAAATGAGATACAAGTTATTTTTCAGATTAATTCTAGATGAAACTATTTTTGGTAAAGAAAGTGGTACATAAATGAGCAATAGTTTATTTTTCAGATTAATGAAAGAAGAAACAGATCATTTTAAAAATATTTTATCGAAAACCAATTATGGTTTGCTAGGTAACAGTAACAGTAGGTATAATAAATGACAGGAAAATTATAATGAAAAAGAAAAGATAAAAGATGTTATGAGCAACCTGGACTAGATTCTGGCTTAGGGTTTGCAATCCCGCAATTCCGTATCCAGCAATTTCTACAATATTTAATCCCGAGGATTAGAGAGATTTGTTTGTGCGGCATTTGCGGAATTGAAATTTACACCAAAACTGTTTTGGTTTACTGTTCACATATGGGTGACAGGAATCTCCATAGGTAGTGTTTATTTTTTCGTTCTCATTTTTAATCGAAGTCTTATTGTTGTCTTCTCTCATGTTACTTTTAAACATATTTTTATAATATAATTAACTCAGAAGATAATGAAAAGATGACAAAAAAACTTCTTAAATGACTTCCACTGTCACATTTTCTATGTATTTTTATAATGTTCTGGTATAAAGGATAATTTATACCAAATAAAGAAAAATGAAAAGAAATGTTGGCATTATATAAAAATCTCGCGGGATATCACAGGATTTCTAAATTTTATCCCGCAATCCCGCGGGTTTTTGAAAAGGTGAGGGTTTTTCAAACCCTAGTCTGGATCTGCCAGATATTCGATGAAGCAAAAATGGTTGCCACAAACGGAACAAAATTAAACATTTTCAAAGAATAAAAATTGAATTTAAAAAAGTCACTTGACGACCTCAGTTGTCAGATCCTAGACTACAGTCACTTGACGACCTCAGTTGTCAGATCCTAGACTACAGTCACTTGACGACCTCAGTTGTCAGATCCTAGACTACAGTCACTTGACGACCTCAGTTGTCAGATCCTAGACTACAGTCACTTGACGACCTCAGTTGTCAGATCCTAGACTACAGTCACTTGACGACCTCAGTTGTCAGATCCTAGACTACAGTCACTAGACGACCTCAGTTGTCAGATCCTAGACTACAAATCAAGAGGAAGCGGGCTTAAGTTTTGGCGCAAATACATTTTATTTATTGAAGAAGAAGATAAAACTAATGAATTTAAACGAAATATGAAACAGAACAACACAGAAAATAAATATGTAACTCAGCTGGGAATCGAACCCTCGAATCGAATCTTTGTCTTACCACTCGGCTATTGGAACCTAATTATTATACGTCATTTAGCTGTACCCCGCCAATCGTTGTTGTGACTCAGTCTGTCTGTGCAGATATAAAAACAAAAGCGCGTGTTGTTTTTCGTCCAATAGATGGCGCTGTTTTAAAAACACATGTTTTTCCCTCTCACAGGTGACATCTACATACATAGGTATATAAAGACATACGCTTATTCAAATGCAACGTTTTGTGAAAATTTCAAAGCAATTTGTGAATAGCTTTCGTAGATTTAAGATTTTGAGGAAACGAACTTTTACATTAACATTTTTACATATATAGGATAAGACAAAGATCCTGGGTTTGATTCCCAGTTGAGATCGTCAACTTTTTAATTTTCTGTGTCTTGTTCTGTTTCGTTTATGTTTATCAGTATTATCTTCTTTTTCAATAATTTAAAACGTATAATCCAAATAACCATCAAAGTTATTCCAGTAAAATTGATTACAAATAACATGTACATTAGGGTGGAACACTTTTGTATAATTTTTTTTTTCGAAATTCGAATTGGAATACCAGGTAAAAGTTGCTTTATGTAATTGTAAATAACACTTCTCAATGTGGAAGTTCTAGCTCGACAGCTTGAGGTCCCTCCATAGACTTGAAATTTTATTTCTTAAGGTTTTATAGACGTTATGTATTAAACACCCTATAAACAAAATATTAAGTAAATTTAATATATTATGCATAAATGATAAAATAAAAGTAGATTTTAATTAATAAAATCATTTATTTCAAAAAACGCAGTTTTAGAAAGTTATGTTGGTATGAATAAAATCATTTGTTATAGCATAAATCGTTTTTCGGCTCAAACTTTGGCATGAGTTTTCGAGATGCTAATTTAGATTTTATGAATCCCTCTCGTCTTGTCTTGTCGAATACAATTAGAGCTGCTTCTGTCACAACTTTTACAGATATTTCCACAATCTGGGTGTGGTCTCATAAACTCCAACACTGTATCTTCTCCATTTTCAGTAAGATCTTGTAACTGCTCATCGGAAATATTCATCAGTATTGTGGGTTTGAATATATTTTGTTGCCAGTCAATCATGTCTATGTAAGAACATGCATTTAAGTCCACTTTTGTCACCTCAAACATGCGCGAAACAGAATTTGTATTAACTTGACGAGCCTTTAAAATGCGTCTTGCAACGAGTTCTCTAATGGGAATCTGTTATCATACCCAACAACAAGTTTTCTGGATGAGCAAAGTAACTGTTTCGAATTATAACAGTGTCCACTATCGCTAACAACTCGTTGGACAAATATCTAGTGCTGTTAATGAGCTTCCATAAATGATTTGAACCATCTTTGCAGGATGAATGTGTTTTGATAGCAAACCAGTATGATAACACGACAAACGTTGCTAAAGTCAAAAGATTTTGTTGTGGATTTTCTTTAGAAATATACAAATGCAGTATGCGATTAGCTCTTGTCAACCAGCGAGCATGAGGTAGTTTACCTGGGCTTCTATGTAAAAAAAACAGGAGACAAGGATCCATTTATGACAGCAGTAGTAATTTCTTGTTAATATTTCTGGTCTGTACTGAGATCTGTGGATATTTGTGGAGGTAGTTCACCTTCTATCTTCTCAAAGTTGTCCAACGACGGCGTCTTGCATATCTCTAATGCTTTACGAATTTGAGCTGCAAATGATTTAGGTCCTGCAGTAGGGCCATCCAAATAGGTAAACAAATATCTCAATGGTAACTCATTGGCGTGTAAGAGACAAATTATCCATTGCAATGGACGAGATAGTCTGTTTTCCAAAAGACGAATCACGCCTACCATTTTCCCTGTATTTGTGTTTGTTCCATCACAGCCAACAACCCTATAGTGATATCTTTTCAGTCGTTAAAAAGCTGTGGAAAGCTCTTTCAATATTTCTTGCACTGCCCGGTGTTGGAACCCCTTACCCAACATAAACAGTACCTGGTTCTTTTATAATCTAAATATGTTCCTCTTGTACAATCACCCTAAGCCTCTTCGATCTTTTTCTTGTCTTTCCTTGCAACGAAATATAATGAAAGAATTTCTGTTACTCTTTCTTCGGTTAAAATTTGCTCGCGTGATTTCTGTCTTATTCTTCTTAGTTTCATCCTATCTATTATGCCTCATTTCTTGTTTTAGAGTACGTAATCTTCTATTCAGCAATATTTTACTCTGGATAAGATCCGTTCTTCCTAAAGCCATTAGTCAGTTAGTGCGTTGGTCTTCTAAAATCATTTGTTCCTCCGTTGGCACTTTTTTTTTCTCTCAAACAAGTACAGCTTACAAATTATTTACATTTACTTGCACCTATGTCAAAAATCTTTCTACTTTGTACTCTTAACTCTTCTAACTTTTCTTCCTTAAGTTTCTTCTTTTTCAAATTATAACACTTAGAGTGATAACTTTTTAGTAACTGTAAGATTCGTTTGTGTGTGACAAATTTTCGTTCAAACTATTTCGGCAATTTCCAAAAACAGAGGTTCTTTTGTTGTGTTTTTCCTTACTTCTAAGTCTTGTCGGACTCATTCGTAGAATTTCATTACATTTTCATACGTAGGTAGGATATTCTCTTTCAACTCTGCACTTACACAAAATATCTGACATTTTAAATTTTGTCTTCTAGAAGTAATGTTAATTCACTTAAAAAACGTTTATCAATAAGTACTCGTGAATATGATTGACGCGCGACCTTTCACTTTTAGACAATTATCGACACTAGTTTAAACAAAACACTGCATTTCGTAGATTGTCAGGTGCCGCCCCCCGCTTCGTCCCGCACTTTGCTCCTCTGTAACAGCGCCAAAGTATATTAAAATAAAAAAATATTTGATTGCAATAGCTAGTTAACTATATTTGAATATGTTATTTAAAAAAATAAACCTATTTTAATAAATTCTATACTATTTTGTAGGCCGCGCAATAGCCCATAAACTGTCGTTTTTGTAAATTTTCGATGTCTGCGGGCTTTTACCATTGTCTGATATTTTTTTTATATTTTCAATTGAGGTAATTGATGGCAATTGGCAACTTAATACAACTATTCCAAATAAAAATTAGAAAAAAAAAATCGTTCCGCCCTAATGTACATGGTAGGTACATAATCAAATATGAAATGTTACCAAGTGCTAAATTTATACGATATTATCAGCGAATGGTTCCATAGTAGGTTCCTTATCAACTTATCATTATTGATTTTATTCCTTTGATGGATATTTGTTTGGAGTACAAAGTCAATGTGGCAATAATTATTATTATACGAGTATTAAACGTTGGAAATTTACCAAAAATCAAATATTAAGATTATCTTCTATATGTATAAATAAAAATATAAATGTTCGTTTGTTCTTCACCGATTGCTTTCAAATTTTGACAAAACGTTGCATTCGAATAAGCGTGTGTTTTTATATACCTATATAATATAGATGTCACCTGTCACAGTTAAGAACTTTTTTCAGCGCCATCTGTTGGACGTAAAATCAACACGCGCTATTGTTTCTTTATCTGCACAGATGCAGATTGTATAGTAAAAACTTCAAAATTTTCCCTTCAAACAATTGTTCCAAGAAAGTCATATTTTGGACAATGTCTAAAATTTATTTATGGGCGTTCTAACAATTTCATAAAAAATGATAACCGTTCTAACTAAAGACATAGCACTTGTGTATTTGCAGTACCCCATTGCAAAACCAGATTAGCCAAAAGGCATATTCATTTTATAGCCCCTGAAATGTACAACACACTAATTACAACTTTTCATCAGATATTGACTATTATAAAAAACACTTCAAATCTTGGCTAAAATACACTGAAAAAGATAGATTTTTCTTATAAATCAACAGTCATCCGTATTTTTACTTTCCCTTGTTTTAGTTTTGATTGCTCAATACTTACATATTTTTATAAA
Organism: Hesperophylax consimilis; assembly: GCF_061612785.1. Taxonomy (NCBI): domain Eukaryota; kingdom Metazoa; phylum Arthropoda; class Insecta; order Trichoptera; family Limnephilidae; genus Hesperophylax; species Hesperophylax consimilis. The sequence goes on from NC_142852.1 coordinate 964,148, forward strand.
ACCTCTTCTTTCTAAAACATCATTGGGAACTAGATACCATATTTGTATGTCGAGTTTTTATTTATATCTTTTATCTTAAAATAAAATCTAGTTACACTTTAAACTTAAACCATATACATGTTAAAATCTACTATAATACATTTTTATTCTTTCCAAGACGTCTTCCTGGGTTTTTGAGTTTCCAGGAAATCCAAATGGAATAACAATGTTTTACTGTTGTGTAAAGTATTATTCCGTTAAACTACAAATAAGCAGATTGTCAACAGGATGTAAGTACTTATAAGATATTCAGATTATTATTATTGGCACACGTAATCCAAAATAGCACTAAATCTACATGCCAATGAATAACGGCTATTGATTGATAGTGATGATTTGTATAACGTATTTCTACTTATGAGCCATGCTTTCAGCATATTTCTGAATCTATTTGGGAATTTACGTTGAACATTTTAGGCACCTTATATTCTATGGTTCGCTGTCCGTGTTTATTGTTATATTTTGGAACAAGCAACCTTCATTCTTTGTGAACCTAGTATTGTGTTCATGTTATTTATTTTATATTCAGAGTCAGATATATGCTGAATCAATAGTTTATCCCATAGTAAGGTCTGCACAAGCAAGATATTTAAGTTTCAATCTAGCAATGAAATGTTACGTCTTTGTTAAAAAACATGTTTTGAAACTAGTAATTTAATCGTAGACTTTTGTACTGATTGAAGGTTATTTAAATAAGTTTAGCTAGAATGTCCCCAAGCGGTTATTCCTTATCGTAGAGTTGATTCTGCGAGTGATAGGTAAATGATAAAATATTCACAGCAACAAAACACTTCAGTTTATATAATCTACCCACAATCGCTCGTCTTTTACAAATATTGTTTATTTGAATGTCACTCCCTAATAAACGTATTCAATTACAGTTTCAATTTAATCTCATTTGCAAGCTTCAAAATGTTTTGATTAATACATGTAAAGTTGCGAGATATAATTTCAGGTGTTATAGAAACTGAGGCATTTGGAGATCGTATGTGAATCATTTAGTTGTTTGCTATTTATGGATAGGCTTGCGTCATGTGACCGTTTTATTAGGGACGATAAGTCTTGTTGCTAGCAACGGATCATTAGATATGACTAGGGTTGCCAGATGTCCACTTTTGGACCGGACAGTACGCTTTAATTTGTGAACGGCTGTCCTGTTTAGAAAACTTGGAAAACCGGACAATAAAATGGGATGATTTGAGATTTTCACGGCCAAAAGTATTTGTTTTTGGGGTATTATGCCGTGTTGCGCTACTTCTTTCTTTAGCCAACTTTTCGGACTGCATTGCAGTGTCCATCATCAGGACAGATGTCTAATTGTTAATTTGTAAATTACACATCTGCCCTGATGATGGACATTTAAAAAATCAAACTGTTAAAAACAAAAGAAATATTTTTTTCGCTTTAATTCATCTGTTTTAATTAATAAAAATATTTAAAGAATGGTTTTACTGAGGATTAGACCTTCCTCCCCGGGGACTGGAGTCAACCGCGCTGATAACGGAGCCAGATCCCAATTTGGAAGGACCGACATTTATTGCTTATATTAACTGTTGTAATGTTATACAATGTCAAATAAATGCGTACATGTCCACGTGTGTGTATTGCCACTAAAATGTATAATCATCGGCAACGAGTATATCTACTAGGTGTCGGGTAGTGGGTTAATTTCCACTTCCAAGAATCCACTTCATTCATTCAAGAAAATGAATTTCGATTAGCTGTATTTAAAAAGTATAATATTTTGGTCAAGAAAAATAAAAATATCAGAAAAAACACAAACTTCAACAAAAAAAACACAAACCCTCACCGTTCTTTGCCACTCTTCAAAAATACAATATTTGGGTCTAGAAATGTTTGACGTAAACGCCAGAGTGGTTTTTATTTATTTTGTGAATTATTTAATAAGAACGAAAAAAAGTTAATCAAGGGAAACAGTCGCAAATAAACGTAGCCATAAAAAAGTATTTTTTTAAGTCGTTTCTTTTATCAGTTCATATTAAACTGATGAAAAAACATTTAGTAGTTTGCAATAATATTTTTCATGACGTAATTAACAATTTTATTTTAATTCTGATCAACAGAAACGATAGAACAAGCTTCAATGTATCCATATCATATTTTTTGTATCTATAACCTATACCGATTCGTTGTAAAGATTAATCTAAATAGTGATTTCACTCAAGCTTTTCCTCAACTTTAATATCTAAGTGCCATGCTTGACTTAAATAATTATTTATTATTTATACTTCTTATTGTTTCAATATAATGACGACCCTCAGGGCAATAAATATTTTCACCATTGGGTAATTAATGATGACTCTAAGTATACATTTCCTGACATTTCTGAGACAATAAATATTTTTAAAACAGAATTTAGCAGAATGACCAAAATAATGACATGAACTGCATTTAGGGTTGCCAGGACGTCCTCTATTTCAGACCCAAAAATTGATCTTGTCCTCTAATTTAAAATCTTCTATAGAGGACAATACTTTGTCGTTTAATTTGGAAAAAATAAATGAATCAGCGTGATGTGCTGCGAGTCGAAATGCTGAACACGGTCGGGCAAATATTGCTCGGCGCCTATTTCCTCTGCTAGGTGAGGTGACGCGTGACGTTAGAGAGCGTGTTATTTCGTCTGTACGCAAGTAAATCGAATTGAAGATGCCTTTTTTGGAATGGCAGTCCAGCAAATTCTTCGAAAAATGTCTACTTCTCAGGCTGAAAAATACACTACTATATTTTTGGAGTGGTATCAAAATGTACTGACATATATAGAATCGCGATTCGATTTCTCAGAAAAGAGTAATTTCCATTATTTGCAGCCGCTGACACTGGCGAAAGAAATTAAGTTCCAGGATTTGTGCATCACGGTATCAAAACTACAGATACCTAATATTAACCTTGATGCATTGTATTAAGAGTTCTGTATATTAAAGCCTCTTCTGACGAAAATTTAGACGATAAGAAAATGTTCTTGAAATTTGGATTCAGATTCTCAAATCTAGGGATGAAAACAAGAATCTGCTAAAAATAGTACAATACGTATTTTCCATCCCCGTTTCTAATGCCCAAACCGAAAGGATTTTTTCCTTGTGTACGAATACGTGGACCAAAACCGAAATAAGTTAAATATTGATACATTAAAAGCCAAAAGTAATACCAAGTATTAACTTTATTTATTACTTTAAATGCAAAATGACTAATTAAGGTAGTACTACTTACTTAACATTTTGTATTAACATTGTTTTGTTTTATTAATAAATGTAACTACTGATACCATTACAGCATTTTATTAAAAAAATATTGATGTCCTTTATTTTCATCATATATCCTTTATTTAATCGTATCAAATCCTTTAATTCAGAAAACGGGAGCTGGCAACCCTAACTGCATTTGACATTGACAGCTGAACATTTGAAACGATGACGTTGAACAAATCTTCAAAAGGGAATATCATGACCCTTTGACGTTGACTGGAATGATGACGATGATGGTGAGTTAACCACGCTAACAACTGAGACAAATCCCAATTTGGTAGGACCGAAATTTATAGCGTATATTAACTGCTGTAATTTATTTTATTTTAAAATATATTTCTTTTATATAAAAACATAAATATGTTAAATTAAAAAAAAAACTAATTACAAAAAAAATGTTTTCTTTTTAACGTAATACCCAATTAAATAGAGAAAAACGTTTCTCGTGTTTGATTTGGGGAGTAGTGCCATTACAATATATTATATTGGGTAAAGAAAAGATAGAAAGTTTTTATTTACAAAGTAAGAAATAAACAAAATGTAAAAAGCATGATAACAAAAGTATAGATAATGAAAATAGACTACAATAGCTGTTACTAAATTAGAATACATAGTAAATGTAAATAAATATAAGAATATATTTATTTACATTGAACATAAATTTAAGAATAAAAATAATATTATTACATATCGATTAATAAGTAGGTAGTACCTAGGTGGTATAAGTACATGGAGTTATTTTATTCATTTGGAGTAAACAGAGCTGATAATATTGCAAGCGAAGGTACATACTAAATTGCGGCAATAATCTGTTTGTGGCTCTAATGCTGATATAATATTTTAAGAGGATATGGTAAAAGAAGAAAAAAAAAATTTTGTTAAAAATATTTTATGAAATTAAATAGTTAATTATATACTGAGTATGTACCATTAAAATTTGAATTTGATCAATTACTACTGATATGTACTTGTAATCAGAAGATATGTAAAAAATCAAATTAAAACTTATAATTATTATTTGATTGATCAAGAAGTTGTTCCAATTTCAGATAAATGCACATATGTCCACTTAAGTGCCACCAAAATGCATTATCTTTCGACAACGAGTCTATCTGCCGAGTTTCAGCTCGATTGGATGACGGGTGGTGGGTTAATTTCCACTTCCAAGAATCCACTTCACTGATACATTCTCTCAAGAAAACGAAAGTGAATTTCAAATAGATGTATTGAGAAGGTATAATATTTTGGTCACGAAAAATAATAATATCTCAAAAAACACAAGCTTATCCTCACGGTTCGAGAACTAAAAATGCTCCTAGACAAAGTTATGTCAACACGGAAAAAACCGTTAAAAAAACTGGCAAAGATCTAACGTCTGTTCGTTGCCACTCTCCGCGGGCTTCTAAAAACAGAAATACTAGAATTTAATACAATTTTTCAGTCAAAAAATGGTTTTCGTAAGCGCCAAAGCGGTTTTTAATTATTTTGTGAATAATTAAATAGTAACGGAAAAAATTTTATCAAGTCAAGTGGTAGCAAATAAACTTGGCCATAAAACAGTATTTTTTAAAAATTGATCCTTATAAGAGTTCATAGTAAACTGATAATAATTGTTTTTATTTATTTTGTGAATAATTCAATAAGAACGAAAAAAGTTAATCAAGGGAAATAGTCGCAAATAAACTTAACAATAAAAAAGTTTTTTTTAAGTTGTTTCTTATATCAGTTCATATTAAACTCATGAAAAAACATTTAGTAGTTTGCGGCAATATTTTTCATGGCGTAATTAACAATTTTATTTTAATTCTGATCAACAGAAACGATAGAACAAGCTTCAATGTATCCATAGTATATTTTTGGTATTTATAACCTATACCGATTCGTAGTAAAGATTAATCTTAATAGTGATTTCACTTATATCTTCACCTTAATGACAACTGTCTGTACGATCTTTGAAGTGTATTTTTACAAATCTATATTTTTTTTAACATGTAATAACATATGCGAAATAATACAATAAAAGAGAAATGTCCCAATAAACTAGTTTGAAGTAGTTTGTGCTTTGAACGATGAAAAGAAAACAAAACTTATTTACAAAGATAACAAAATTAAATCGATGAGGTCAACAAACGAAAAATACTGGCGCATCTGGAACTTTCGCCCAAGACCTTCGTCTTGCCCTTCTCTACCAGCTGCTAATATTGTCTTCAATAATTAAATGTTACAATTTGAGGTTTTACTCAATAAGTTATTCCAAATATAAAATAAAAATATTAATTTTACAATAATCATTGGGTCATTGAATGAATTGCAACCAAAACAGGCGAGTCGGTTGATTGATTGCCAAAATGATCCAAAAATAACAATTTGTAAATCTGTGATAAAATTATTATCTCTGCGGATTACAAAATTATACGAATAAAATGGGGCCGCTTTAATTAAGTATTTCTTTGCACAACTGAACACGTTTCAACAATAATAAAGTCAAGATAAGTCTTGGATCAATCATTTTATTATCTCGAGACGTTTTCTAGTAATCCAATAATACAGATAAACGGTGGCCTTGGCCGGTATTTTTAACTATTATTTATGTAATATTAATTGAATGAACTTTATACCCTTCAACGTAATATCATTAGAAGAAAATGTGTTAATATATAAAAATGTCGTGTCACTGTGTTCCCAATGAGTCAAAACACTCATTGTAGGACGGGAGGAATTTACAATACAAAGTGGGAGTTAATAGGTACAATTTTACATCGGTATTTTGATATCAAAAAGCATTGTCCCGGAAATACAAGGGTCCTGGGTTCGAGTCCCAGATGTGACCGTTTCTTTTTCTGATTTTTCTGTTTCAGATTTTCGTTTAAAAATCACTAATATTGTCTTCAATATTTAAATATTACAATTTGAGGTTTTACTCAATAAAAAATATTCCGAAAAATAATAATTCATTTCTAGACTTGCAGAAAAGTCAATAGATGTCGCACATTAAAAATAAAAACAATAAGATAGGTTTATCTAAAAAGACGCTGTCTAGGATTGCATTTAGTTCGGGTTGAATCTTGCGATCATACATAAAGATAGTTGCCAATAAAAATGTGCGGTGTAAAAATGAAGACAATGTTGGTAGTTCTTATTCGAAGTATGATACAGTTAAAAGTGACCGAAGAGGATAGGGTCCCATTAGCGCAGTTGGTAGAGCATTGTCCCGGAAAGACAAGGGTCCTGAGTTCGAGTCCCAGATGTGACCGTTTCTTTTTCTGATTTTTCTGTTTCAGATTTTCGTTTAAAAATCACTAATATTGTCTTCAATATTTAAATAGAAAAAGGAGGTTAAGTAGAGAAAACAGAAAGGGAAACAGACAGGGATATACACATAAGCACAAAGCCAAGGTAGGAATTTACAAACATGTACTTAAATTATTATAGGCAATAATTAGTCACCGCGCCTTCTGATGTCCGGTCAGACGCTCTGGACCACTAAGCCACATCGGCTTATTCCCAACCCGCCAAATAATCCAACATCAGATAGATTCTTCAGCGGGTAGCCAGAGAGGATGGAGCGCCAAACAAGGCGGTCTGGACATACTCCAGGCTTCAATCACATTCATAGATCGTCTTATACATACAAGTCTATAGGTACCTACACTATGTCATTCGTGGCAATAGACTATAATACCATCAGATAGATTCTTCTGCGGGTAGCCAGAGAGGATGGAGCGCCAAACAAGGCGGTCTGGACATACTCCAGGCTTCAATCACATTCATAGATCGTCTTATACATACAAGTCTATAGGTACCTACACTATGTCATTCGTGGCAATAGACTATAATACCATCAGATAGATTCTTCTGCGGGTAGCCAGAGAGGATGGAGCGCCAAACAAGGCGGTCTGGACATACTCCAGGCTTCAATCACATTCATAGATCGTCTTATACATACAAGTCTATAGGTACCTACACTATGTCATTCATGGCAATAGACTATAATACCATCAGATAGATTCTTCTGCGGGTAGCCAGAGAGGATGGAGCGCCAAACAAGGCGGTCTGGACATACTCCAGGCTTCAATCACATTCATAGATCGTCTTATACATACAAGTCTATAGGTACCTACACTATGTCATTCATGGCAATAGACTATAATACCATCAGATAGATTCTTCTGCGGGTAGCCAGAGAGGATGGAGCGCCAAACAAGGCGGTCTGGACATACTCCAGGCTTCAATCACATTCATACGTGTTAATCATACATCACCTATGTTAATTATTTATTTTATTTATTTGGGAAAATCAACAGATTATTTACATATATAAGAATAAACTAAATAATAAAGATAAAATCCAATAACAGATTTTCACTTAAAATTATAATAATAATAAAAAATATTAAAACAAGAAACTAAGGGTTCTGTACCCGTGGCCTGAGAAATTTACAAAAAATACAAAATTGTAAATAATAAATAAAAAATAATAACAGATCTAGGAACACAAATAATATACTAATAACCAGCTAAATTTCAAAAATTTAAATTTAACTGATAGACTAATAACCAACTAAAATTCAAAACAAAATGTATTGTAAAATTTCAACACAGCAGCAATCAATAACACTACACAATAGCAATAATAACAATATAATAAATGTATACCTACAACTAAATTGAACACATGAGTATAAATTGGAAGGTAAGTAACTGGAAAGGATTCAAAGCAATAACATGATAACTTCAAGTAGAATATTTAAAATTATTTAATGTTAGTTATTACATATCTTTTAAAGGTTCCTAAATTACTTGAGAATATGTCCATATCATTAAAATTCTTATTAAATATACTAGAGGCTCTGAATATAAACGCATTTTGTCTTATATTAGTAGAACATTTATGGAGATGAAAAAGTGATTTTTCTCTAGTTCTAACGCTCGGAACTCTAAAATTAATTTCAGACAGAAGGGGAGAACAATCAATAAAGCCATTGATAATTTTATGGAGATATATTATATCTGCGGAGTCTCTTCTAGTTTTTAATGGCTTAAGTCCATAAAGGTCCATCGAGCTGTTTACGTCAAGGTTTGAATTTAGTTTGAAATTTAAATGATGGACAAATTTTCTTTGGATGGCTTCAATGCGATTTATGTAAATATTATATTGAGGAGAAGCGAATTCAAGATGACTGCGAACATAAGAAAAATACAATATTTTAAGTGTTATGATATTATTAAATTCTTTTCCAATACGGAATAAGAATCCTAGCATTCTAAGGGCTTTCTTAACAATCATATCAATATGAGCCTCAAATGTAAGTTTACTGTCAAGTGTAACACCTAGATCACGAATTTGTGTAACTTTTTTGAGTAGTTGGCCAGCTATATGATAATTATGGTCAAACTTAATTTTATTTCTAGTGAAGGTAATTACATAACATTTAGAAGTGTTCATGTTGAGACGATTGCGGATACAATAATCATTAAGCCTATACAGATCTTCTTGTAGTTTAAAGCAGTCAATTATAGAATTAATAGGCAGGAATATTTTCATATCATCAGCGAAAAGTAGAACATTTGCATAATTAAAGCATTTTATAATGTCGTTGATGAAAATTGTAAACAGTAACGGTCCCAGGTGAGATCCTTGGGGCACACCTGAGGGTATATTTACAATCTCAGAGATGAAGCCATTTATTGTTACTCCCTGAGTGCGCCCATTAAGATAGGAGACTAACCATCTATATAAATCCCCATGAATTCCCAAAGCTAGTAATTTGGACAAAAGAAGACTGTGGTCAATTTTATCAAACGCTTTTGAGAAGTCTGTATAGATTACGTCAACTTGGATTTGATCATCCATTGATTTAGTAATATTTTCAATGAAAATGGCAAGATTAGATACAACCGATCTTTTTTTCATAAAGCCATGTTGGTTCACGAGTATTACAGACTCGATGCAGTTATATAGTTGTTCATGAACAATTTTTTCAAAAATTTTACTAAAGATTGGTAATTTAGATATCGGTCGATAGTTCTGGACATCATTTTTAGCCCCAGACTTAAAAACAGGTGTGATGAGAGCACTCTTCCAACGATCAGGAAAGATACCTTCTTTCAATGAGGATTGAAAGAGCAATAATAGGGGCTTCGAGATTACCTTGCTACACATTTTGATAAAGAAAGCCGGAATTTTATCACTACCCGCACCCAGTGAGCTAGAAATAGTATAGATTATTTTTTCTATTTTTTGTTTTGAAACTGATACCGAGGAGATATTAACTTGATTGTCAAAATGATAGTTGGTAGAGTGTACATCGGAAATAGTGTTGTAATTAAAGGTGGAGACGAAATGCTGTGAGAACAGGTTACATATTGCGAAAGGATTTTCAGCAGTCACTTCGCCCAGTTTCATAACATGAGGCAAACCAGAATTATTTCTTTTTCCTTTAACATAAGACCAAAAGTTTTTAGGGTCACGAGATATATTAAGTTCAGCGTTTGTTATAAATTGTTTAAGACATTCTCTAGACAATTTCTTTTGCCTTGATCTAAGGATACAGAATTCATGGTAGTCTAAAGGATTGGACCACCTTTTCCACATTTTAAACACTTTATATTTTTCCTTAGTCAGTTTTATTAGGGCTGGACTAAACCAATAGGGATAAGAATTATTAATATGAACTTCCTTTGACGGGACGTTTAATCGAATGATTTCATATAAAATTGTATAAAAGCGGTCAATAGCAGTATTGGTTGATAGGTTTAAAAATTCTGCATCCCAATCAATACTACTAAGGACGTTATTTATTGTTTCATAGTTAGCTTTCCTAAAAAGATTGATTGTTCGTTTGTTGTCCACCATAGGAGTTTCCAGAGATATTTTAATGTCAACAAGAATGCTTTTATGATGTTTACATTCAGGGATGAGATACTGGTCAGTATTTGATACAATTACAGGGATCGAGCTAAAAACAAGGTCTAGGTATGTATGATTATTATTTGGAAAGGTGCAGTACTGTGATAGATCAGTAAATGAAAGGGTGTCAGATAGTTTGGAAATAATTTCAGATTTAGAGCCATTCGTAATTTGCATACTATTACCATTACTTAAAGACCAGTTAATTTGAGGTAAGTTGAAATCACCCGATATGACAAAATGATCATCGTGATGTAGTCCTCGAAGTTCACATAATTTATCCATGAATTCATTTATATTTTGTGAGTGATTGACTCCTGGAGGTATGTAAACACAGCATAAATGAATTTTTATGAAATTATTAATCGTAACAGTCACCCAGATGTCTTCAGCATTCGTGTTAAAATCCTTACGTTCATGAGCTATGAGGTGCTTCTTCAACGCAATCATTACTCCACCTCCTCTTTTTTGCTCATTGCGATCGCGCCTAAATACCAGGTAACGGTTGTCAAATAGCTCTTCACTAGCAATACTGTCTACAAGCCAAGTTTCAGTTATCATAATAATATCATAGTTGTTATTGGTAACATTAAAATAAAATCTATCAGTCTTAGAACGCAGTCCAGTCACATTTTGATAATATACATTCAACATTTTAGTACATTTAGTTGATAAAATATATAAAATATAAGATTGATAAAATAGTTGTAAGCATGTTCTAGTAAATTATAAATATTAGAGTGGTGTTGTAGTAACGCAAGCAGAGTAATTGTAGGATAATTTGGATTAAAGTTGGTAGTATTAAAAGAGTTAGTTGTTAATATTATACAAATAAAGAAAAACCAGTACAAAGGATGATATTTTAAAGTAGGAAAAAAGATAAGGTAGATAGGAAAAATAAATTGATAATAGCTTATAGTCACACGAGACGATGCTAAATCTAAGAAGATTATCAGCAAAAAACCTGAGTCACGTCAGATTCCAATGTCACCTGAATAATGGGACTAGTTTCATTTTTGCGTATAAATATTTTTCCGTATTTGATCCATCTGAATTTAAAGTTTTTATCCTTGCTTAAGTCTCTCACTGTCTTGAAGAGCGCACGGGTTGCAGCAGTCAGATGCTCGTTGACATAAATTTTGGAGTCCCCGGGAAGCTTCAAATCACTTGAGTTGAGACCGCCTTTCTTCCTTATAGCAGCAAGAAAGTTATCTCTACTGCGGCTGGCTGTGAACTTTACTACAATTGGACGAGTAAATTTAGGATTTTCTCTGGGTAATTCCTTGACCCTTGTACGAGAGATTCCATCAATATCATTTGGGAGAACATCAACACCTGCCTTGGCTCCTAGCAATTTTATGATATCTATTAAGTTTTCATTTCTTTTTTCCGGTATGCCAATAATTTCCACGTTATTTTTTAATGAGGTTTGCTCAAGACGGTTTAATTTGGACAATACCAGATTATAATTAGTTTGAAGTTCATTGTTTTTGACTTCGAGGTTATTAATTTTGGAGTGACACTCTCTTAGCGCATCATTCATTGTTTTTAATTGCATGAACACTTTATTAATTTCTTCTTTAATTTCGTCCTTAAACAAAATTAGTAAATTACCAAAGTCTGGCTCTGAACCAGCCTCAGCAGCGGGGCTCTCTACGGCAACATTACGTTTTGACTTAGTACCCGCTTTAGTAGGTAGAACAGACATTATGAATAGGTACTGAACTGTCAAGGTTATGAAACAATGAATTGTAGCACTCTGTAGAGTCAACGAAATCACACGATCACTTACGATGTACAATATACAAGTGAAATAATTAATTACGCAACAACTTTTTGTGGAATTGATCACTTTTATAAGCCCAAATAAACATTAAATTAACAACGATTTTACAGTCGACCACTTGGTTCAAGAGTATTGTTAAGAGTTGAGTATTGTTAATGTTACAAAGTATATAAGGTGTAAGAAAATATAAAAATAAAAAAAGCCAGAGATAAAAAAACCAATCTGTACAAACCCATAAATAAACGTTATACCAAATTACAGGTGACTTAAGTAGCTTAGCTATCTGTTTGTTTTCAAAATAACCACTTATTTTGTTTGGTTCAAAAAAAGACAAAAAGAAAAATGTAAAATTGTAAGAAAATCAATAATCTCTTAAGTGAGAACTTACGTAAGGTAAAATATAAATGTAACACAATCATATAATAAACAAGGCAATTAAAATACCTGGATCAAAAACAACAAATACAAAAGGCTTCACAAACATTGTCATTTCAAATAAACTATACTTTGCATATGCATGAAGTAAGAGTATGCATCGACTATGTCGGTTTCTTCTATGCATTATATATTAAAATATAATATATTATATTAATAAAATAGAATCTAATCAGAAAGTAAATCATGAAATACATTTCTTACAAATCGTACAATTGTTCTTATAATTAATTATCTTGTTGCAGCTTTGATTTTACCAAAATTTGATTCATTGAGTATTCGTAAACAATTTGATGATATTATTTTATAAAATTATTCGATTTCATTGTTGAATAATCATCCATCATATTTTTCCACATAAATCAATATGTTTTAATTTATAATCTGTGGGTGCGCCTATCTACCGCTTATCAGAACAAAACATATTTTCCAACGGGCACATGACTAATCCCATTCGCGCACTTTACGTATGATTCTATCTAGTGTGGATTCCGTATTTTGAGATAATTGTTTCAAAAGTACATTGGTATATATTTTTTGTACATTTGGTACATCAAAACTATTGAAATGTTCAATCAAAGGCGTTATTTAGGTTATGTATGTACTTAGATATAGCAGATCCCCCAACGGGCAGTTATGTATGTACTTAGATATAGCAGATCCCCCAACGGGCAGTTATTTAGGTTATGTATGAACTTAGATATAGCAGATCCCCCAACGGGCAGTTATTTAGGTTATGTATGTACTAAGATATAGCAGATCCCCCAACGGGCAGTTATTTAGGTTATGTATGTACTTAGATATAGCAGATCCCCCAACGGGCAGTTATTTAGGTTATGTATGTAGGTACTTAGATATAGCAGATCCCCCAACGGGCAGTTATTTAGGTTATGTATGTATGTACTTAGATATAGCAGATCCCCCAACGGGCAGTTATTTAGGTTATGTATGTACTTAGATATAGCAGATCCCCCAACGGGCAGTTATTTAGGTTATGTATGTACTTAGATATAGCAGATCCCCCAACGGGCAGTTATTTAGGTTATGTATGTACTTAGATATAGCAGATCCCCCAACGGGCAGTTATTTAGGTTATGTATGTACTTAGATATAGCAGATCCCCCAACGGGCAGTTATTTAGGTTATGTATGTACTTAGATATAGCAGATCCCCCAACGGGCTGTTATTTAGGTTATGTATGTACTTAGATATAGCAGATCCCCCAACGGGCAGTTATTTAGGTTATGTATGTACTTAGATATAGCAGATCCCCCAACGGGCAGTTATTTAGGTTATGTATGTACTTAGATATAGCAGATCCCCCAACGGGCAGTTATTTAGGTTATGTATGTACTTAGATATAGCAGATCCCCCAACGGGCAGTTATTTAGGTTATGTATGTACTTAGATATAGCAGATCCCCCAACGGGCAGTTATTTAGGTTATGTATGTACTTAGATATAGCAGATCCCCCAACGGGCAGTTATTTAGGTTATGTATGTACTTAGATATAGCAGATCCCCCAACGGGCAGTTATTTAGGTTATGTATGTACTTAGATATAGCAGATCCCCCAACGGGCAGTTATTTAGGTTATGTATGTACTTAGATATAGCAGATCCCCCAACGGGCAGTTATAAAGGTTATGTATGTACTTAGATATAGCAGATCCCCCAACGGGCAGTTATTTAGGTTATGTATGTACTTAGATATAGCAGATCCCCCAACGGGCAGTTATTTAGGTTATGTATGTACTTAGATATAGCAGATCCCCCAACGGGCAGTTATTTAGGTTATGTATGTACTTAGATATAGCAGATCCCCCAACGGGCAGTTATTTAGGTTATGTATGTACTTAGATATAGCAGATCCCCCAACGGGCAGTTATTTAGGTTATGTATGTACTTAGATATAGCAGATCCCCCAACGGGCAGTTACTTAGGTTATGTATGTACTTAGATATAGCAGATCCCCCAACGGGCAGTTACTTAGGTTATGTATGTACTTAGATATAGCAGATCCCCCAACGGGCAGTTACTTAGGTTATGTATGTACTTAGATATAGCAGATCCCCCAACGGGCAGTTATTTAGGTTATGTATGTACTTAGATATAGCAGATCCCCCAACGGGCAGTTATTTAGGTTATGTATGTACTTAGATATAGCAGATCCCCCAACGGGCAGTTACTTAGGTTATGTATGTACTTAGATATAGCAGATCCCCCAACGGGCAGTTATTTAGGTTATGTATGTACTTAGATATAGCAGATCCCCCAACGGGCAGTTATTTAGGTTATGTATGTACTTAGATATAGCAGATCCCCCAACGGGCAGTTATTTAGGTTATGTATGTACTTAGATATAGCAGATCCCCCAACGGGCAGTTATTTAGGTTATGTATGTACTTAGATATAGCAGATCCCCCAACGGGCAGTTATTTAGGTTATGTATGTACTTAGATATAGCAGATCCCCCAACGGGCAGTTATTTAGGTTATGTATGTACTTAGATATAGCAGATCCCCCAACGGGCAGTTATTTAGGTTATGTATGTACTTAGATATAGCAGATCCCCCAACGGGCAGTTATTTAGGTTATGTATGTACTTAGATATAGCAGATCCCCCAACGGGCTGTTATTTAGGTTATGTATGTACTTAGATATAGCAGATCCACCAACGGGCTGTTATTTAGGTTATGTATGTACTTAGATATAGCAGATCCCCCAACGGGCAGTTATTTAGGTTATGTATGTACTTAGATATAGCAGATCCCCCAACGGGCAGTTATTTAGGTTATGTATGTACTTAGATATAGCAGATCCCCCAACGGGCAGTTATTTAGGTTATGTATGTACTTAGATATAGCAGATCCCCCAACGGGCAGTTATTTAGGTTATGTATGTACTTAGATATAGCAGATCCCTCAACGGGCAGTTATTTAGGTTATGTATGTAGGTACTTAGATATAGCAGATCCCCCAACGGGCAGTTATTTAGGTTATGTATGTACTTAGATATAGCAGATCCCCCAACGGGCAGTTATTTAGGTTATGTATGTACTTAGTTATAGCAGATCCCCCAACGGGCTGTTATTTAGGTTATGTATGTACTTAGATATAGCAGATCCCCCAACGGGCAGTTATTTAGGTTATGTATGTACTTAGATATAGCAGATCCCCCAACGGGCAGTTATTTAGGTTATGTATGTACTTAGATATAGCAGATCCCCCAACGGGCAGTTATTTAGGTTATGTATGTACTTAGATATAGCAGATCCCCCAACGGGCAGTTATTTAGGTTATGTATGTACTTAGATATAGCAGATCCCCCAACGGGCGGTTATTTAGGTTATGTATGTACTTAGATATAGCAGATCCCCCAACGGGCTGTTATTTAGGTTATGTATGTACTTAGATATAGCAGATCCCCCAACGGGCAGTTATTTAGGTTATGTATGTACTTAGATATAGCAGATCCCCCAACGGGCAGTTATTTAGGTTATGTATGTACTTAGATATAGCAGATCCCCCAACGGGCAGTTATTTAGGTTATGTATGTACTTAGATATAGCAGATCCCCCAACGGGCAGTTATTTAGGTTATGTATGTACTTAGATATAGCAGATCCCCCAACGGGCAGTTATTTAGGTTATGTATGTACTTAGATATAGCAGATCCCCCAACGGGCAGTTATTTAGGTTATGTATGTACTTAGATATAGCAGATCCCCCAACGGGCAGTTATTTAGGTTATGTATGTACTTAGATATAGCAGATCCCCCAACGGGCTGTTATTTAGGTTATGTATGTACTTAGATATAGCAGATCCCCCAACGGGCAGTTATTTAGGTTATGTATGTACTTAGATATAGCAGATCCCCCAACGGGCAGTTATTTAGGTTATGTATGTACTTAGATATAGCAGATCCCCCAACGGGCAGTTATTTAGGTTATGTATGTACTGAGATATAGCAGATCCCCCAACGGGCAGTTATTTAGGTTATGTATGTACTTAGATATAGCAGATCCCCCAACGGGCGGTTACTTAAGTTATGTATGTACTTAGATATAGCAGATCCCCCAACGGGCTGTTATTTAGGTTATGTATGTACTTAGATATAGCAGATCCCCCAACGGGCAGTTATTTAGGTTATGTATGTACTTAGATATAGCAGATCCCCCAACGGGCAGTTATTTAGGTTATGTATGTACTTAGATATAGCAGATCCCCCAACGGGCAGTTATTTAGGTTATGTATGTACTTAGATATAGCAGATCCCCCAACGGGCAGTTATTTAGGTTATGTATGTACTTAGATATAGCAGATCCCCCAACGGGCTGTTATTTAGGTTATGTATGTACTTAGATATAGCAGATCCCCCAACGGGCAGTTATTTAGGTTATGTATGTACTTAGATATAGCAGATCCCCCAACGGGCAGTTATTTAGGT
Source organism: Hesperophylax consimilis (assembly GCF_061612785.1). NCBI lineage: Eukaryota > Metazoa > Arthropoda > Insecta > Trichoptera > Limnephilidae > Hesperophylax > Hesperophylax consimilis. The sequence goes on from NC_142852.1 coordinate 981,028, forward strand.
TATGTATGTACTTAGATATAGCAGATCCCCCAACGGGCAGTTATTTAGGTTATGTATGTAGGTACTTAGATATAGCAGATCCCCCAACGGGCAGTTATTTAGGTTATGTATGTACTTAGATATAGCAGATCCCCCAACGGGCAGTTATTTAGGTTATGTATGTACTTAGATATAGCAGATCCCCCAACGGGCAGTTATTTAGGTTATGTATGTACTTAGATATAGCAGATCCCCCAACGGGCGGTTATTTAGGTTATGTATGTACTTAGATATAGCAGATCCCCCAACGGGCTGTTATTTAGGTTATGTATGTAATTAGATATAGCAGATCCCCCAACGGGCAGTTATTTAGGTTATGTATGTACTTAGATATAGCAGATCCCCCAACGGGCAGTTATTTAGGTTATGTATGTACTTAGATATAGCAGATCCCCCAACGGGCAGTTATTTAGGTTATGTATGTACTTAGATATAGCAGATCCCCCAACGGGCAGTTATTTAGGTTATGTATGTACTTAGATATAGCAGATCCCCCAACGGGCAGTTATTTAGGTTATGTATGTACTTAGATATAGCAGATCCCCCAACGGGCTGTTATTTAGGTTATGTATGTACTTAGATATAGCAGATCCCCCAACGGGCTGTTATTTAGGTTATGTATGTACTTAGATATAGCAGATCCCCCAACGGGCTGTTATTTAGGTTATGTATGTACTTAGATATAGCAGATCCCCCAACGGGCAGTTATTTAGGTTATGTATGTACTTAGATATAGCAGATCCCCCAACGGGCAGTTATTTAGGTTATGTATGTAGGTACTTAGATATAGCAGATCCCCCAACGGGCAGTTATTTAGGTTATGTATGTACTTAGATATAGCAGATCCCCCAACGGGCAGTTATTTAGGTTATGTATGTACTTAGATATAGCAGATCCCCCAACGGGCAGTTATTTAGGTTATGTATGTACTTAGATATAGCAGATCCCCCAACGGGCAGTTATTTAGGTTATGTATGTACTTAGATATAGCAGATCCCCCAACGGGCAGTTATTTAGGTTATGTATGTAGGTACTTAGATATAGCAGATCCCCCAACGGGCAGTTATTTAGGTTATGTATGTACTTAGATATAGCAGATCCCCCAACGGGCAGTTATTTAGGTTATGTATGTACTTAGATATAGCAGATCCCCCAACGGGCAGTTATTTAGGTTATGTATGTAGGTACTTAGATATAGCAGATCCCCCAACGGGCAGTTATTTAGGTTATGTATGTACTTAGATATAGCAGATCCCCCAACGGGCAGTTATTTAGGTTATGTATGTAGGTACTTAGATATAGCAGATCCCCCAACGGGCAGTTATTTAGGTTATGTATGTACTTAGATATAGCAGATCCCCCAACGGGCAGTTAATTAGGTTATGTATGTACTTAGATATAGCAGATCCCCCAACGGGCAGTTATTTAGGTTATGTATGTAGGTACTTAGATATAGCAGATCCCCCAACGGGCAGTTATTTAGGTTATGTATGTAGGTACTTAGATATAGCAGATCCCCCAACGGGCAGTTATTTAGGTTATGTATGTACTTAGATATAGCAGATCCCCCAACGGGCAGTTATTTAGGTTATGTATGTAGGTACTTAGATATAGCAGATCCCCCAACGGGCAGTTATTTAGGTTATGTATGTAGGTACTTAGATATAGCAGATCCCCCAACGGGCAGTTATTTAGGTTATGTATGTAGGTACTTAGATATAGCAGATCCCCCAACGGGCAGTTATTTAGGTTATGTATGTAGGTACTTAGATATAGCAGATCCCCCAACGGGCAGTTATTTAGGTTATGTATGTACTTAGATATAGCAGATCCCCCAACGGGCAGTTATTTAGGTTATGTATGTAGGTACTTAGATATAGCAGATCCCCCAACGGGCAGTTATTTAGGTTATGTATGTAGGTACTTAGATATAGCAGATCCCCCAACGGGCAGTTATTTAGGTTATGTATGTAGGTACTTAGATATAGCAGATCCCCCAACGGGCAGTTATTTAGGTTATGTATGTACTTAGATATAGCAGATCCCCCAACGGGCAGTTATTTAGGTTATGTATGTACTTAGATATAGCAGATCCCCTAACGGGCAGTTATTTAGGTTATGTATGTAGGTACTTAGATATAGCAGATCCCCCAACGGGCAGTTATTTAGGTTATGTATGTAGGTACTTAGATATAGCAGATCCCCCAACGGGCAGTTATTTAGGTTATGTATGTAGGTACTTAGATATAGCAGATCCCCCAACGGGCAGTTATTTAGGTTATGTATGTACTTAGATATAGCAGATCCCCCAACGGGCAGTTATTTAGGTTATGTATGTACTTAGATATAGCAGATCCCCCAACGGGCAGTTATTTAGGTTATGTATGTAGGTACTTAGATAAAGCAGATCCCCCAACGGGCAGTTATTTAGGTTATGTATGTACTTAGATATAGCAGATCCCCCAACGGGCAGTTATTTAGGTTATGTATGTACTTAGATATAGCAGATCCCCCAACGGGCAGTTATTTAGGTTATGTATGTAGGTACTTAGATATAGCAGATCCCCCAACGGGCAGTTATTTAGGTTATGTATGTACTTAGATATAGCAGATCCCCCAACGGGCAGTTATTTAGGTTATGTATGTACTTAGATATAGCAGATCCCCCAACGGGCAGTTATTTAGGTTATGTATGTACTTAGATATAGCAGATCCCCCAACGGGCAGTTATTTAGGTTATGTATGTAGGTACTTAGATATAGCAGATCCCCCAACGGGCAGTTATTTAGGTTATGTATGTAGGTACTTAGATATAGCAGATCCCCCAACGGGCAGTTATTTAGGTTATGTATGTACTTAGATATAGCAGATCCCCCAACGGGCAGTTATTTAGGTTATGTATGTACTTAGATATAGCAGATCCCCCAACGGGCAGTTATTTAGGTTATGTATGTACTTAGATATAGCAGATCCCCCAACGGGCAGTTATTTAGGTTATGTATGTACTTAGATATAGCAGATCCCCCAACGGGCAGTTATTTAGGTTATGTATGTACTTAGATATAGCAGATCCCCCAACGGGCAGTTATTTAGGTTATGTATGTACTTAGATATAGCAGATCCCCCAACGGGCAGTGATAAAGGTTATGTATGTACTTAGATATAGCAGATCCCCCAACGGGCAGTTATTTAGGTTATGTATGTACTTAGATATAGCAGATCCCCCAACGGGCAGTTATTTAGGTTATGTATGTACTTAGATATAGCAGATCCCCCAACGGGCAGTTATTTAGGTTATGTATGTACTTAGATATAGCAGATCCCCCAACGGGCAGTTATTTAGGTTATGTATGTACTTAGATATAGCAGATCCCCCAACGGGCAGTTATTTAGGTTATGTATGTACTTAGATATAGCAGATCCCCCAACGGGCAGTTACTTAGGTTATGTATGTACTTAGATATAGCAGATCCCCCAACGGGCAGTTACTTAGGTTATGTATGTACTTAGATATAGCAGATCCCCCAACGGGCAGTTACTTAGGTTATGTATGTACTTAGATATAGCAGATCCCCCAACGGGCAGTTATTTAGGTTATGTATGTACTTAGATATAGCAGATCCCCCAACGGGCAGTTATTTAGGTTATGTATGTACTTAGATATAGCAGATCCCCCAACGGGCAGTTACTTAGGTTATGTATGTACTTAGATATAGCAGATCCCCCAACGGGCAGTTATTTAGGTTATGTATGTACTTAGATATAGCAGATCCCCCAACGGGCAGTTATTTAGGTTATGTATGTACTTAGATATAGCAGATCCCCCAACGGGCAGTTATTTAGGTTATGTATGTACTTAGATATAGCAGATCCCCCAACGGGCAGTTATTTAGGTTATGTATGTACTTAGATATAGCAGATCCCCCAACGGGCAGTTATTTAGGTTATGTATGTACTTAGATATAGCAGATCCCCCAACGGGCAGTTATTTAGGTTATGTATGTACTTAGATATAGCAGATCCCCCAACGGGCAGTTATTTAGGTTATGTATGTACTTAGATATAGCAGATCCCCCAACGGGCAGTTATTTAGGTTATGTATGTACTTAGATATAGCAGATCCCCCAACGGGCTGTTATTTAGGTTATGTATGTACTTAGATATAGCAGATCCACCAACGGGCTGTTATTTAGGTTATGTATGTACTTAGATATAGCAGATCCCCCAACGGGCAGTTATTTAGGTTATGTATGTACTTAGATATAGCAGATCCCCCAACGGGCAGTTATTTAGGTTATGTATGTACTTAGATATAGCAGATCCCCCAACGGGCAGTTATTTAGGTTATGTATGTACTTAGATATAGCAGATCCCCCAACGGGCAGTTATTTAGGTTATGTATGTACTTAGATATAGCAGATCCCTCAACGGGCAGTTATTTAGGTTATGTATGTAGGTACTTAGATATAGCAGATCCCCCAACGGGCAGTTATTTAGGTTATGTATGTACTTAGATATAGCAGATCCCCCAACGGGCAGTTATTTAGGTTATGTATGTACTTAGTTATAGCAGATCCCCCAACGGGCTGTTATTTAGGTTATGTATGTACTTAGATATAGCAGATCCCCCAACGGGCAGTTATTTAGGTTATGTATGTACTTAGATATAGCAGATCCCCCAACGGGCAGTTATTTAGGTTATGTATGTACTTAGATATAGCAGATCCCCCAACGGGCAGTTATTTAGGTTATGTATGTACTTAGATATAGCAGATCCCCCAACGGGCAGTTATTTAGGTTATGTATGTACTTAGATATAGCAGATCCCCCAACGGGCGGTTATTTAGGTTATGTATGTACTTAGATATAGCAGATCCCCCAACGGGCTGTTATTTAGGTTATGTATGTACTTAGATATAGCAGATCCCCCAACGGGCAGTTATTTAGGTTATGTATGTACTTAGATATAGCAGATCCCCCAACGGGCAGTTATTTAGGTTATGTATGTACTTAGATATAGCAGATCCCCCAACGGGCAGTTATTTAGGTTATGTATGTACTTAGATATAGCAGATCCCCCAACGGGCTGTTATTTAGGTTATGTATGTACTTAGATATAGCAGATCCCCCAACGGGCAGTTATTTAGGTTATGTATGTACTTAGATATAGCAGATCCCCCAACGGGCAGTTATTTAGGTTATGTATGTACTTAGATATAGCAGATCCCCCAACGGGCAGTTATTTAGGTTATGTATGTACTGAGATATAGCAGATCCCCCAACGGGCAGTTATTTAGGTTATGTATGTACTTAGATATAGCAGATCCCCCAACGGGCGGTTACTTAGGTTATGTATGTACTTAGATATAGCAGATCCCCCAACGGGCTGTTATTTAGGTTATGTATGTACTTAGATATAGCAGATCCCCCAACGGGCAGTTATTTAGGTTATGTATGTACTTAGATATAGCAGATCCCCCAACGGGCAGTTATTTAGGTTATGTATGTACTTAGATATAGCAGATCCCCCAACGGGCAGTTATTTAGGTTATGTATGTACTTAGATATAGCAGATCCCCCAACGGGCAGTTATTTAGGTTATGTATGTACTTAGATATAGCAGATCCCCCAACGGGCTGTTATTTAGGTTATGTATGTACTTAGATATAGCAGATCCCCCAACGGGCAGTTATTTAGGTTATGTATGTACTTAGATATAGCAGATCCCCCAACGGGCAGTTATTTAGGTTATGTATGTACTTAGATATAGCAGATCCCCCAACGGGCAGTTATTTAGGTTATGTATGTAGGTACTTAGATATAGCAGATCCCCCAACGGGCAGTTATTTAGGTTATGTATGTACTTAGATATAGCAGATCCCCCAACGGGCAGTTATTTAGGTTATGTATGTACTTAGATATAGCAGATCCCCCAACGGGCAGTTATTTAGGTTATGTATGTACTTAGATATAGCAGATCCCCCAACGGGCGGTTATTTAGGTTATGTATGTACTTAGATATAGCAGATCCCCCAACGGGCTGTTATTTAGGTTATGTATGTACTTAGATATAGCAGATCCCCCAACGGGCAGTTATTTAGGTTATGTATGTACTTAGATATAGCAGATCCCCCAACGGGCGGTTATTTAGGTTATGTATGTACTTAGATATAGCAGATCCCCCAACGGGCTGTTATTTAGGTTATGTATGTACTTAGATATAGCAGATCCCCCAACGGGCAGTTATTTAGGTTATGTATGTACTTAGATATAGCAGATCCCCCAACGGGCAGTTATTTAGGTTATGTATGTACTTAGATATAGCAGATCCCCCAACGGGCAGTTATTTAGGTTATGTATGTACTTAGATATAGCAGATCCCCCAACGGGCAGTTATTTAGGTTATGTATGTACTTAGATATAGCAGATCCCCCAACGGGCAGTTATTTAGGTTATGTATGTACTTAGATATAGCAGATCCCCCAACGGGCTGTTATTTAGGTTATGTATGTACTTAGATATAGCAGATCCCCCAACGGGCTGTTATTTAGGTTATGTATGTACTTAGATATAGCAGATCCCCCAACGGGCTGTTATTTAGGTTATGTATGTACTTAGATATAGCAGATCCCCCAACGGGCAGTTATTTAGGTTATGTATGTACTTAGATATAGCAGATCCCCCAACGGGCAGTTATTTAGGTTATGTATGTAGGTACTTAGATATAGCAGATCCCCCAACGGGCAGTTATTTAGGTTATGTATGTACTTAGATATAGCAGATCCCCCAACGGGCAGTTATTTAGGTTATGTATGTACTTAGATATAGCAGATCCCCCAACGGGCAGTTATTTAGGTTATGTATGTACTTAGATATAGCAGATCCCCCAACGGGCAGTTATTTAGGTTATGTATGTACTTAGATATAGCAGATCCCCCAACGGGCAGTTATTTAGGTTATGTATGTAGGTACTTAGATATAGCAGATCCCCCAACGGGCAGTTATTTAGGTTATGTATGTACTTAGATATAGCAGATCCCCCAACGGGCAGTTATTTAGGTTATGTATGTACTTAGATATAGCAGATCCCCCAACGGGCAGTTATTTAGGTTATGTATGTAGGTACTTAGATATAGCAGATCCCCCAACGGGCAGTTATTTAGGTTATGTATGTACTTAGATATAGCAGATCCCCCAACGGGCAGTTATTTAGGTTATGTATGTAGGTACTTAGATATAGCAGATCCCCCAACGGGCAGTTATTTAGGTTATGTATGTACTTAGATATAGCAGATCCCCCAACGGGCAGTTAATTAGGTTATGTATGTACTTAGATATAGCAGATCCCCCAACGGGCAGTTATTTAGGTTATGTATGTAGGTACTTAGATATAGCAGATCCCCCAACGGGCAGTTATTTAGGTTATGTATGTAGGTACTTAGATATAGCAGATCCCCCAACGGGCAGTTATTTAGGTTATGTATGTACTTAGATATAGCAGATCCCCCAACGGGCAGTTATTTAGGTTATGTATGTAGGTACTTAGATATAGCAGATCCCCCAACGGGCAGTTATTTAGGTTATGTATGTAGGTACTTAGATATAGCAGATCCCCCAACGGGCAGTTATTTAGGTTATGTATGTAGGTACTTAGATATAGCAGATCCCCCAACGGGCAGTTATTTAGGTTATGTATGTACTTAGATATAGCAGATCCCCCAACGGGCAGTTATTTAGGTTATGTATGTACTTAGATATAGCAGATCCCCCAACGGGCAGTTATTTAGGTTATGTATGTACTTAGATATAGCAGATCCCCCAACGGGCAGTTATTTAGGTTATGTATGTACTTAGATATAGCAGATCCCCCAACGGGCAGTTATTTAGGTTATGTATGTACTTAGATATAGCAGATCCCCCAACGGGCAGTTATTTAGGTTATGTATGTACTTAGATATAGCAGATCCCCCAACGGGCAGTTATTTAGGTTATGTATGTACTTAGATATAGCAGATCCCCCAACGGGCAGTTATTTAGGTTATGTATGTACTTAGATATAGCAGATCCCCCAACGGGCAGTTATTTAGGTTATGTATGTACTTAGATATAGCAGATCCCCCAACGGGCAGTTATTTAGGTTATGTATGTACTTAGATATAGCAGATCCCCCAACGGGCAGTTATTTAGGTTATGTATGTACTTAGATATAGCAGATCCCCCAACGGGCAGTTATTTAGGTTATGTATGTACTTAGATATAGCAGATCCCCCAACGGGCAGTTATTTAGGTTATGTATGTACTTAGATATAGCAGATCCCCCAACGGGCAGTTATTTAGGTTATGTATGTACTTTGATATAGCAGATCCCCCAACGGGCAGTTATTTAGGTTATGTATGTACTTAGATATAGCTGATCCCCCAACGGGCAGTTATTAAGGTTATGTATGTACTTAGATATAGCAGATCCCCCAACGGGCAGTTATTTAGGTTATGTATGTACTTAGATATAGCAGATCCCCCAACGGGCAGTTATTTAGGTTATGTATGTACTTAGATATAGCAGATCCCCCAACGGGCAGTTATTTAGGTTATGTATGTACTTAGATATAGCAGATCCCCCAACGGGCAGTTATTTAGGTTATGTATGTACTTAGATATAGCAGATCCCCCAACGGGCAGTTATTTAGGTTATGTATGTACTTAGATATAGCAGATCCCCCAACGGGCAGTTATTTAGGTTATGTATGTACTTAGATATAGCAGATCCCCCAACGGGCAGTTATTTAGGTTATGTATGTACTTAGATATAGCAGATCCCCCAACGGGCAGTTATTTAGGTTATGTATGTACTTAGATATAGCAGATCCCCCAACGGGCAGTTATTTAGGTTATGTATGTACTTAGATATAGCAGATCCCCCAACGGGCAGTTATTTAGGTTATGTATGTACTTAGATATAGCAGATCCCCCAACGGGCAGTTATTTAGGTTATGTATGTACTTAGATATAGCAGATCCCCCAACGGGCAGTTATTTAGGTTATGTATGTACTTAGATATAGCAGATCCCCCAACGGGCAGTTATTTAGGTTATGTATGTACTTAGATATAGCAGATCCCCCAACGGGCAGTTATTTAGGTTATGTATGTACTTAGATATAGCAGATCCCCCAACGGGCAGTTATTTAGGTTATGTATGTACTTAGATATAGCAGATCCCCCAACGGGCAGTTATTTAGGTTATGTATGTACTTAGATATAGCAGATCCCCCAACGGGCAGTTATTTAGGTTATGTATGTACTGAGATATAGCAGATCCCCCAACGGGCAGTTATTTAGGTTATGTATGTACTTAGATATAGCAGATCCCCCAACGGGCAGTTATTTAGGTTATGTATGTACTTAGATATAGCAGATCCCCCAACGGGCAGTTATTTAGGTTATGTATGTACTTAGATATAGCAGATCCCCCAACGGGCAGTTATTTAGGTTATGTATGTACTTAGATATAGCAGATCCCCCAACGGGCAGTTATTTAGGTTATGTATGTACTTAGATATAGCAGATCCCCCAACGGGCAGTTATTTAGGTTATGTATGTACTTAGATATAGCAGATCCCCCAACGGGCAGTTATTTAGGTTATGTATGTACTTAGATATAGCAGATCCCCCAACGGGCAGTTATTTAGGTTATGTATGTACTTAGATATAGCAGATCCCCCAACGGGCAGTTATTTAGGTTATGTATGTACTTAGATATAGCAGATCCCCCAACGGGCAGTTATTTAGGTTATGTATGTACTTAGATATAGCAGATCCCCCAACGGGCAGTTATTTAGGTTATGTATGTAGGTACTTAGATATAGCAGATCCCCCAACGGGCAGTTATTTAGGTTATGTATGTAGGTACTTAGATATAGCAGATCCCCCAACGGGCAGTTATTTAGGTTATGTATGTACTTAGATATAGCAGATCCCCCAACGGGCAGTTATTTAGGTTATGTATGTACTTAGATATAGCAGATCCCCCAACGGGCAGTTATTTAGGTTATGTATGTACTTAGATATAGCAGATCCCCCAACGGGCAGTTATTTAGGTTATGTATGTACTTAGATATAGCAGATCCCCCAACGGGCAGTTATTTAGGTTATGTATGAACTTAGATATAGCAGATCCCCCAACGGGCAGTTATTTAGGTTATGTATGTACTTAGATATAGCAGATCCCCCAACGGGCAGTTATTTAGGTTATGTATGTACTTAGATATAGCAGATCCCCCAACGGGCAGTTATTTAGGTTATGTATGTACTTAGATATAGCAGATCCCCCAACGGGCAGTTATTTAGGTTATGTATGTACTTAGATATAGCAGATCCCCCAACGGGCAGTTATTTAGGTTATGTATGTACTTAGATATAGCAGATCCCCCAACGGGCAGTTATTTAGGTTATGTATGTACTTAGATATAGCAGATCCCCCAACGGGCAGTTATTTAGGTTATGTATGTACTTAGATATAGCAGATCCCCCAACGGGCAGTTATTTAGGTTATGTATGTACTTAGATATAGCAGATCCCCCAACGGGCAGTTATTTAGGTTATGTATGTACTTAGATATAGCAGATCCCCCAACGGGCAGTTATTTAGGTTATGTATGTACTTAGATATAGCAGATCCCCCAACGGGCAGTTATTTAGGTTATGTATGTACTTAGATATAGCAGATCCCCCAACGGGCAGTTATTTAGGTTATGTATGTACTTAGATATAGCAGATCCCCCAACGGGCAGTTATTTAGGTTATGTATGTACTTAGATATAGCAGATCCCCCAACGGGCAGTTATTTAGGTTATGTATGTACTTAGATATAGCAGATCCCCCAACGGGCAGTTATTTAGGTTATGTATGTACTTAGATATAGCAGATCCCCCAACGGGCAGTTATTTAGGTTATGTATGTACTTAGATATAGCAGATCCCCCAACGGGCAGTTATTTAGGTTATGTATGTACTTAGATATAGCAGATCCCCCAACGGGCAGTTATTTAGGTTATGTATGTACTTAGATATAGCAGATCCCCCAACGGGCAGTTATTTAGGTTATGTATGTACTTTGATATAGCAGATCCCCCAACGGGCAGTTATTTAGGTTATGTATGTACTTAGATATAGCTGATCCCCCAACGGGCAGTTATTTAGGTTATGTATGTACTTAGATATAGCAGATCCCCCAACGGGCAGTTATTTAGGTTATGTATGTACTTAGATATAGCAGATCCCCCAACGGGCAGTTATTTAGGTTATGTATGTACTTAGATATAGCAGATCCCCCAACGGGCAGTTATTTAGGTTATGTATGTACTTAGATATAGCAGATCCCCCAACGGGCAGTTATTTAGGTTATGTATGTACTTAGATATAGCAGATCCCCCAACGGGCAGTTATTTAGGTTATGTATGTACTTAGATATAGCAGATCCCCCAACGGGCAGTTATTTAGGTTATGTATGTACTTAGATATAGCAGATCCCCCAACGGGCAGTTATTTAGGTTATGTATGTACTTAGATATAGCAGATCCCCCAACGGGCAGTTATTTAGGTTATGTATGTACTTAGATATAGCAGATCCCCCAACGGGCAGTTATTTAGGTTATGTATGTACTTAGATATAGCAGATCCCCCAACGGGCAGTTATTTAGGTTATGTATGTACTTAGATATAGCAGATCCCCCAACGGGCAGTTATTTAGGTTATGTATGTACTTAGATATAGCAGATCCCCCAACGGGCAGTTATTTAGGTTATGTATGTACTTAGATATAGCAGATCCCCCAACGGGCAGTTATTTAGGTTATGTATGTACTTAGATATAGCAGATCCCCCAACGGGCAGTTATTTAGGTTATGTATGTACTTAGATATAGCAGATCCCCCAACGGGCAGTTATTTAGGTTATGTATGTACTTAGATATAGCAGATCCCCCAACGGGCAGTTATTTAGGTTATGTATGTACTTAGATATAGCAGATCCCCCAACGGGCAGTTATTTAGGTTATGTATGTACTTAGATATAGCAGATCCCCCAACGGGCAGTTATTTAGGTTATGTATGTACTTAGATATAGCAGATCCCCCAACGGGCAGTTATTTAGGTTATGTATGTACTTAGATATAGCAGATCCCCCAACGGGCAGTTATTTAGGTTATGTATGTACTTAGATATAGCAGATCCCCCAACGGGCAGTTATTTAGGTTATGTATGTACTTAGATATAGCAGATCCCCCAACGGGCAGTTATTTAGGTTATGTATGTACTTAGATATAGCAGATCCCCCAACGGGCAGTTATTTAGGTTATGTATGTACTTAGATATAGCAGATCCCCCAACGGGCAGTTATTTAGGTTATGTATGTACTTAGATATAGCAGATCCCCCAACGGGCAGTTATTTAGGTTATGTATGTACTTAGATATAGCAGATCCCCCAACGGGCAGTTATTTAGGTTATGTATGTACTTAGATATAGCAGATCCCCCAACGGGCAGTTATTTAGGTTATGTATGTACTTAGATATAGCAGATCCCCCAACGGGCAGTTATTTAGGTTATGTATGTACTTAGATATAGCAGATCCCCCAACGGGCAGTTATTTAGGTTATGTATGTACTTAGATATAGCAGATCCCCCAACGGGCAGTTATTTAGGTTATGTATGTACTTAGATATAGCAGATCCCCCAACGGGCAGTTATTTAGGTTATGTATGTACTTAGATATAGCAGATCCCCCAACGGGCAGTTATTTAGGTTATGTATGTACTTAGATATAGCAGATCCCCCAACGGGCAGTTATTTAGGTTATGTATGTACTTAGATATAGCAGATCCCCCAACGGGCAGTTATTTAGGTTATGTATGTACTTAGATATAGCAGATCCCCCAACGGGCAGTTATTTAGGTTATGTATGTACTTAGATATAGCAGATCCCCCAACGGGCAGTTATTTAGGTTATGTATGTACTTAGATATAGCAGATCCCCCAACGGGCAGTTATTTAGGTTATGTATGTACTTAGATATAGCAGATCCCCCAACGGGCAGTTATTTAGGTTATGTATGTACTTAGATATAGCAGATCCCCCAACGGGCAGTTATTTAGGTTATGTATGTACTTAGATATAGCAGATCCCCCAACGGGCAGTTATTTAGGTTATGTATGTACTTAGATATAGCAGATCCCCCAACGGGCAGTTATTTAGGTTATGTATGTACTTAGATATAGCAGATCCCCCAACGGGCAGTTATTTAGGTTATGTATGTACTTAGATATAGCAGATCCCCCAACGGGCAGTTATTTAGGTTATGTATGTACTTAGATATAGCAGATCCCCCAACGGGCAGTTATTTAGGTTATGTATGTACTTAGATATAGCAGATCCCCCAACGGGCAGTTATTTAGGTTATGTATGTACTTAGATATAGCAGATCCCCCAACGGGCAGTTATTTAGGTTATGTATGTACTTAGATATAGCAGATCCCCCAACGGGCAGTTATTTAGGTTATGTATGTACTTAGATATAGCAGATCCCCCAACGGGCAGTTATTTAGGTTATGTATGTACTTAGATATAGCAGATCCCCCAACGGGCAGTTATTTAGGTTATGTATGTACTTAGATATAGCAGATCCCCCAACGGGCAGTTATTTAGGTTATGTATGTACTTAGATATAGAAGATCCCCCAACGGGCAGTTATTTAGGTTATGTATGTACTTAGATATAGCAGATCCCCCAACGGGCAGTTATTTAGGTTATGTATGTACTTAGATATAGCAGATCCCCCAACGGGCAGTTATTTAGGTTATGTATGTACTTAGATATAGCAGATCCCCCAACGGGCAGTTATTTAGGTTATGTATGTACTTAGATATAGCAGATCCCCCAACGGGCAGTTATTTAGGTTATGTATGTACTTAGATATAGCAGATCCCCCAACGGGCAGTTATTTAGGTTATGTATGTACTTAGATATAGCAGATCCCCCAACGGGCAGTTATTTAGGTTATGTATGTACTTAGATATAGCAGATCCCCCAACGGGCAGTTATTTAGGTTATGTATGTACTTAGATATAGCAGATCCCCCAACGGGCAGTTATTTAGGTTATGTATGTACTTAGATATAGCAGATCCCCCAACGGGCAGTTATTTAGGTTATGTATGTACTTAGATATAGCAGATCCCCCAACGGGCAGTTATTTAGGTTATGTATGTACTTAGATATAGCAGATCCCCCAACGGGCTGTTATTTAGGTTATGTATGTACTTAGATATAGCAGATCCCCCAACGGGCAGTTATTTAGGTTATGTATGTACTTAGATATAGCAGATCCCCCAACGGGCAGTTATTTAGGTTATGTATGTACTTAGATATAGCAGATCCCCCAACGGGCTGTTATTTAGGTTATGTATGTACTTAGATATAGCAGATCCCCCAACGGGCAGTTATTTAGGTTATGTATGTACTTAGATATAGCAGATCCCCCAACGGGCAGTTATTTAGGTTATGTATGTACTTAGATATAGCAGATCCCCCAACGGGCAGTTATTTAGGTTATGTATGTACTTAGATATAGCAGATCCCCCAACGGGCTGTTATTTAGGTTATGTATGTACTTAGATATAGCAGATCCCCCAACGGGCAGTTATTTAGGTTATGTATGTACTTAGATATAGCAGATCCCCCAACGGGCAGTTATTTAGGTTATGTATGTACTTAGATATAGCAGATCCCCCAACGGGCAGTTATTTAGGTTATGTATGTACTTAGATATAGCAGATCCCCCAACGGGCAGTTATTTAGGTTATGTATGTACTTAGATATAGCAGATCCCCCAACGGGCAGTTATTTAGGTTATGTATGTACTTAGATATAGCAGATCCCCCAACGGGCAGTTATTTAGGTTATGTATGTACTTAGATATAGCAGATCCCCCAACGGGCAGTTATTTAGGTTATGTATGTACTTAGATATAGCAGATCCCCCAACGGGCAGTTATTTAGGTTATGTATGTACTTAGATATAGCAGATCCCCCAACGGGCAGTAATTTAGGTTATGTATGTACTTAGATATAGCAGATCCCCCAACGGGCAGTAATTTAGGTTATGTATGTACTTAGATATAGCAGATCCCCCAACGGGCTGTTATTTAGGTTATGTTTGTACTTAGATATAGCAGATCCCCCAACGGGCAGTTATTTAGGTTATGTTTGTACTTAGATATAGCAGATCCCCCAACGGGCAGTTATTTAGGTTATGTATGTACTTAGATATAGCAGATCCCCCAACGGGCAGTTATTTAGGTTATGTATGTACTTAGATATAGCAGATCCCCCAACGGGCAGTTATTTAGGTTATGTATGTACTTAGATATAGCAGATCCCCCAACGGGCTGTTATTTAGGTTATGTATGTACTTAGATATAGCAGATCCCCCAACGGGCTGTTATTTAGGTTATGTATGTACTTAGATATAGCAGATCCCCCAACGGGCTGTTATTTAGGTTATGTATGTACTTAGATATAGCAGATCCCCCAACGGGCAGTTATTTAGGTTATGTATGTACTTAGATATAGCAGATCCCCCAACGGGCAGTTATTTAGGTTATGTATGTACTTAGATATAGCAGATCCCCCAACGGGCAGTTATTTAGGTTATGTATGTACTTAGATATAGCAGATCCCCCAACGGGCAGTTATTTAGGTTATGTATGTACTTAGATATAGCAGATCCCCCAACGGGCAGTTATTTAGGTTATGTATGTACTTAGATATAGCAGATCCCCCAACGGGCAGTTATTTAGGTTATGTATGTACTTAGATATAGCAGATCCCCCAACGGGCAGTTATTTAGGTTATGTATGTACTTAGATATAGCAGATCCCCCAACGGGCAGTTATTTAGGTTATGTATGTACTTAGATATAGCAGATCCCCCAACGGGCAGTTATTTAGGTTATGTATGTACTTAGATATAGCAGATCCCCCAACGGGCAGTTATTTAGGTTATGTATGTACTTAGATATAGCAGATCCCCCAACGGGCAGTTATTAAGGTTATGTATGTACTTAGATATAGCAGATCCCCCAACGGGCAGTTATTAAGGTTATGTATGTACTTAGATATAGCAGATCCCCCAACGGGCAGTTATTTAGGTTATGTATGTACTTAGATATAGCAGATCCCCCAACGGGCAGTTATTTAGGTTATGTATGTACTTAGATATAGCAGATCCCCCAACGGGCAGTTATTTAGGTTATGTATGTACTTAGATATAGCAGATCCCCCAACGGGCAGTTATTTAGGTTATGTATGTACTTAGATATAGCAGATCCCCCAACGGGCAGTTATTTAGGTTATGTATGTACTTAGATATAGCAGATCCCCCAACGGGCAGTTATTTAGGTTATGTATGTACTTAGATATAGCAGATCCCCCAACGGGCAGTTATTTAGGTTATGTATGTACTTAGATATAGCAGATCCCCCAACGGGCAGTTATTTAGGTTATGTATGTACTTAGATATAGCAGATCCCCCAACGGGCAGTTATTTAGGTTATGTATGTACTTAGATATAGCAGATCCCCCAACGGGCAGTTATTTAGGTTATGTATGTACTTAGATATAGCAGATCCCCCAACGGGCAGTTATTTAGGTTATGTATGTACTTAGATATAGCAGATCCCCCAACGGGCAGTTATTTAGGTTTTGTAAGTACTTAGATATAGCAGATCCCCCAACGGGCAGTTATTTAGGTTATGTATGTACTTAGATATAGCAGATCCCCCAACGGGCAGTTATTTAGGTTATGTATGTACTTAGATATAGCAGATCCCCCAACGGGCAGTTATTTAGGTTATGTATGTACTTAGATATAGCAGATCCCCCAACGGGCATTTATTTAGGTTATGTATGTACTTAGATATAGCAGATCCCCCAACGGGCAGTTATTAAGGTTATGTATGTACTTAGATATAGCAGATCCCCCAACGGGCTGTTATTTAGGTTATGTATGTACTTAGATATAGCAGATCCCCCAACGGGCAGTTATTTAGGTTATGTATGTACTTAGATATAGCAGATCCCCCAACGGGCAGTTATTTAGGTTATGTATGTACTTAGATATAGCAGATCCCCCAACGGGCAGTTATTTAGGTTTTGTAAGTACTTAGATATAGCAGATCCCCCAACGGGCAGTTATTTAGGTTATGTATGTACTTAGATATAGCAGATCCCCCAACGGGCAGTTATTTAGGTTATGTATGTACTTAGATATAGCAGATCCCCCAACGGGCAGTTATTTAGGTTATGTATGTACTTAGATATAGCAGATCCCCCAACGGGCAGTTATTTAGGTTATGTATGTACTTAGATATAGCAGATCCCCCAACGGGCAGTTATTTAGGTTATGTATGTACTTAGATATAGCAGATCCCCCAACCATCAGTTATTTAGGTTATGTATGTACTTAGATATAGCAGATCCCCCAACGGGCAGTTATTTAGGTTATGTATGTACTTAGATATAGCAGATCCCCCAACGGGCAGTTATTTAGGTTATGTATGTACTTAGATATAGCAGATCCCCCAACGGGCTGTTATTTAGGTTATGTATGTACTTAGATATAGCAGATCCCCCAACGGGCAGTTATTTAGGTTATGTATGTACTTAGATATAGCAGATCCCCCAACGGGCAGTTATTTAGGTTATGTATGTACTTAGATATAGCAGATCCCCCAACGGGCAGTTATTTAGGTTATGTATGTACTTAGATATAGCAGATCCCCCAACGGGCAGTTATTTAGGTTATGTATGTACTTAGATATAGCAGATCCCCCAACGGGCAGTTATTTAGGTTATGTATGTACTTAGATATAGCAGATCCCCCAACGGGCAGTTATTTAGGTTATGTATGTAGGTACTTAGATATAGCAGATCCCCCAACGGGCAGTTATTTAGGTTATGTATGTACTTAGATATAGCAGATCCCCCAACGGGCAGTTATTTAGGTTATGTATGTACTTAGATATAGCAGATCCCCCAACGGGCAGTTATTTAGGTTATGTATGTACTTAGATATAGCAGATCCCTCAACGGGCAGTTATTTAGGTTATGTATGTACTTAGATATAGCAGATCCCCCAACGGGCAGTTATTTAGGTTATGTATGTACTTAGATATAGCAGATCCCCCAACGGGCAGTTATTTAGGTTATGTATGTACTTAGATATAGCAGATCCCCCAACGGGCAGTTATTTAGGTTATGTATGTACTTAGATATAGCAGATCCCCCAACGGGCAGTTATTTAGGTTGTGTATGTACTTAGATATAGCAGATCCCCCAACGGGCAGTTATTTAGGTTATGTATGTACTTAGATATAGCAGATCCCCCAACGGGCAGTTATTTAAATTATTTATGTACTTAGATATAGCAGATCCCCCAACGGGCAGTTATTTAGGTTTTGTAAGTACTTAGATATAGCAGATCCCCCAACGGGCAGTTATTTAGGTTATGTATGTACTTAGATATAGCAGATCCCCCAACGGGCAGTTATTTAGGTTATGTATGTACTTAGATATAGCAGATCCCCCAACGGGCAGTTATTTAGGTTATGTATGTACTTAGATATAGCAGATCCCCCAACGGGCAGTTATTTAGGTTATGTATGTACTTAGATATAGCAGATCCCCCAACGGGCAGTTATTTAGGTTATGTATGTACTTAGATATAGCAGATCCCCCAACGGGCAGTTATTTAGGTTATGTATGTACTTAGATATAGCAGATCCCCCAACGGGCAGTTATTTAGGTTATGTATGTACTTAGATATAGCAGATCCCCCAACGGGCAGTTATTTAGGTTATGTATGTACTTAGATATAGCAGATCCCCCAACGGGCAGTTATTTAGGTTATGTATGTACTTAGATATAGCAGATCCCCCAACGGGCAGTTATTTAGGTTATGTATGTACTTAGATATAGCAGATCCCCCAACGGGCAGTTATTTAGGTTATGTATGTACTTAGATATAGCAGATCCCCCAACGGGCAGTTATTTAGGTTATGTATGTACTTAGATATAGCAGATCCCCCAACGGGCAGTTATTTAGGTTATGTATGTACTTAGATATAGCAGATCCCCCAACGGGCAGTTATTTAGGTTATGTATGTACTTAGATATAGCAGATCCCCCAACGGGCAGTTATTTAGGTTATGTATGTACTTAGATATAGCAGATCCCCCAACGGGCAGTTATTTAGGTTATGTATGTACTTAGATATAGCAGATCCCCCAACGGGCAGTTATTTAGGTTATGTATGTACTTAGATATAGCAGATCCCCCAACGGGCAGTTATTTAGGTTATGTATGTACTTAGATATAGCAGATCCCCCAACGGGCAGTTATTTAGGTTATGTATGTACTTAGATATAGCAGATCCCCCAACGGGCATTTATTTAGGTTATGTATGTACTTAGATATAGCAGATCCCCCAACGGGCAGTTATTTAGGTTATGTATGTACTTAGATATAGCAGATCCCCCAACGGGCTGTTATTTAGGTTATGTATGTACTTAGATATAGCAGATCCCCCAACCATCAGTTATTTAGGTTATGTATGTACTTAGATATAGCAGATCCCCCAACGGGCAGTTATTTAGGTTATGTATGTACTTAGATATAGCAGATCCCCCAACGGGCAGTTATTTAGGTTATGTATGTACTTAGATATAGCAGATCCCCCAACGGGCTGTTATTTAGGTTATGTATGTACTTAGATATAGCAGATCCCCCAACGGGCAGTTATTTAGGTTATGTATGTACTTAGATATAGCAGATCCCCCAACGGGCAGTTATTTAGGTTATGTATGTACTTAGATATAGCAGATCCCCCAACGGGCAGTTATTTAGGTTATGTATGTACTTAGATATAGCAGATCCCCCAACGGGCAGTTATTTAGGTTATGTATGTACTTAGATATAGCAGATCCCCCAACGGGCAGTTATTTAGGTTTTGTAAGTACTTAGATATAGCAGATCCCCCAACGGGCAGTTATTTAGGTTATGTATGTACTTAGATATAGCAGATCCCCCAACGGGCAGTTATTTAGGTTATGTATGTACTTAGATATAGCAGATCCCCCAACGGGCAGTTATTTAGGTTATGTATGTACTTAGATATAGCAGATCCCCCAACGGGCAGTTATTTAGGTTATGTATGTACTTAGATATAGCAGATCCCTCAACGGGCAGTTATTTAGGTTATGTATGTACTTAGATATAGCAGATCCCCCAACGGGCAGTTATTTAGGTTATGTATGTACTTAGATATAGCAGATCCCCCAACGGGCAGTTATTTAGGTTATGTATGTACTTAGATATAGCAGATCCCCCAACGGGCAGTTATTTAGGTTATGTATGTACTTAGATATAGCAGATCCCCCAACGGGCAGTTATTTAGGTTATGTATGTACTTAGATATAGCAGATCCCCCAACGGGCAGTTATTTAGGTTATGTATGTACTTAGATATAGCAGATCCCCCAACGGGCAGTTATTTAAATTATTTATGTACTTAGATATAGCAGATCCCCCAACGGGCAGTTATTTAGGTTTTGTAAGTACTTAGATATAGCAGATCCCCCAACGGGCAGTTATTTAGGTTATGTATGTACTTAGATATAGCAGATCCCCCAACGGGCAGTTATTTAGGTTATGTATGTACTTAGATATAGCAGATCCCCCAACGGGCAGTTATTTAGGTTATGTATGTACTTAGATATAGCAGATCCCCCAACGGGCAGTTATTTAGGTTATGTATGTACTTAGATATAGCAGATCCCCCAACGGGCAGTTATTTAGGTTATGTATGTACTTAGATATAGCAGATCCCCCAACGGGCAGTTATTTAGGTTATGTATGTACTTAGATATAGCAGATCCCCCAACGGGCAGTTATTTAGGTTATGTATGTACTTAGATATAGCAGATCCCCCAACGGGCAGTTATTTAGGTTATGTATGTACTTAGATATAGCAGATCCCCCAACGGGCAGTTATTTAGGTTATGTATGTACTTAGATATAGCAGATCCCCCAACGGGCAGTTATTTAGGTTATGTATGTACTTAGATATAGCAGATCCCCCAACGGGCAGTTATTTAGGTTATGTATGTACTTAGATATAGCAGATCCCCCAACGGGCAGTTATTTAGGTTATGTATGTACTTAGATATAGCAGATCCCCCAACGGGCAGTTATTTAGGTTATGTATGTACTTAGATATAGCAGATCCCCCAACGGGCAGTTATTTAGGTTATGTATGTACTTAGATATAGCAGATCCCCCAACGGGCAGTTATTTAGGTTATGTATGTACTTAGATATAGCAGATCCCCCAACGGGCAGTTATTTAGGTTATGTATGTACTTAGATATAGCAGATCCCCCAACGGGCAGTTATTTAGGTTATGTATGTACTTAGATATAGCAGATCCCCCAACGGGCAGTTATTTAGGTTATGTATGTACTTAGATATAGCAGATCCCCCAACGGGCAGTTATTTAGGTTATGTATGTACTTAGATATAGCAGATCCCCCAACGGGCAGTTATTTAGGTTATGTATGTACTTAGATATAGCAGATCCCCCAACGGGCAGTTATTTAGGTTATGTATGTACTTAGATATAGCAGATCCCCCAACGGGCAGTTATTTAGGTTATTAATGTACTTAGATATAGCAGATCCCCCAACGGGCAGTTATTTAGGTTATGTATGTACTTAGATATAGCAGATCCCCCAACGGGCATTTATTTAGGTTATGTATGTACTTAGATATAGCAGATCCCCCAACGGGCAGTTATTTAGGTTTTGTAAGTACTTAGATATAGCAGATCCCCCAACGGGCAGTTATTTAGGTTATGTATGTACTTAGATATAGCAGATCCCCCAACGGGCAGTTATTTAGGTTATGTATGTACTTAGATATAGCAGATCCCCCAACGGGCAGTTATTTAGGTTATGTATGTACTTAGATATAGCAGATCCCCCAACGGGCAGTTATTTAGGTTATGTATGTACTTAGATATAGCAGATCCCCCAACGGGCAGTTATTAAGGTTATGTATGTACTTAGATATAGCAGATCCCCCAACGGGCAGTTATTTAGGTTATGTATGTACTTAGATATAGCAGATCCCCCAACGGGCAGTTATTTAGGTTATGTATGTACTTAGATATAGCAGATCCCCCAACGGGCAGTTATTTAGGTTATGTATGTACTTAGATATAGCAGATCCCCCAACGGGCAGTTATTTAGGTTATGTATGTACTTAGATATAGCAGATCCCCCAACGGGCAGTTATTTAGGTTTTGTATGTACTTAGATATAGCAGATCCCCCAACGGGCAGTTATTTAGGTTATGTATGTACTTAGATATAGCAGATCCCCCAACGGGCAGTTATTTAGGTTATGTATGTACTTAGATATAGCAGATCCCCCAACGGGCAGTTATTTAGGTTATGTATGTACTTAGATATAGCAGATCCCCCAACGGGCAGTTATTTAGGTTATGTATGTAGGTACTTAGATATAGCAGATCCCCCAATGGGCAGTTATTTAGGTTATGTATGTACTTAGATATAGCAGATCCCCCAACGGGCAGTTATTTAGGTTATGTATGTACTTAGATATAGCAGATCCCCCAACGGGCAGTTATTTAGGTTATGTATGTACTTAGATATAGCAGATCCCCCAACGGGCAGTTATTTAGGTTATGTATGTACTTAGATATAGCAGATCCCCCAACGGGCAGTTATTAAGGTTATGTATGTACTTAGATATAGCAGATCCCCCAACGGGCAGTTATTAAGGTTATGTATGTACTTAGATATAGCAGATCCCCCAACGGGCAGTTATTTAGGTTATGTATGTACTTAGATATAGCAGATCCCCCAACGGGCAGTTATTTAGGTTATGTATGTACTTAGATATAGCAGATCCCCCAACGGGCAGTTATTTAGGTTATGTATGTACTTAGATATAGCAGATCCCCCAACGGGCAGTTATTTAGGTTATGTATGTACTTAGATATAGCAGATCCCCCAACGGGCAGTTATTTAGGTTATGTATGTACTTAGATATAGCAGATCCCCCAACGGGCAGTTATTTAGGTTATGTATGTACTTAGATATAGCAGATCCCCCAACGGGCAGTTATTTAGGTTATGTATGTACTTAGATATAGCAGATCCCCCAACGGGCAGTTATTTAGGTTATGTATGTACTTAGATATAGCAGATCCCCCAACGGGCAGTTATTTAGGTTATGTATGTACTTAGATATAGCAGATCCCCCAACGGGCAGTTATTTAGGTTATGTATGTACTTAGATATAGCAGATCCCCCAACGGGCAGTTATTTAGGTTATGTATGTACTTAGATATAGCAGATCCCCCAACGGGCAGTTATTTAGGTTTTGTAAGTACTTAGATATAGCAGATCCCCCAACGGGCAGTTATTTAGGTTATGTATGTACTTAGATATAGCAGATCCCCCAACGGGCAGTTATTTAGGTTATGTATGTACTTAGATATAGCAGATCCCCCAACGGGCAGTTATTTAGGTTATGTATGTACTTAGATATAGCAGATCCCCCAACGGGCATTTATTTAGGTTATGTATGTACTTAGATATAGCAGATCCCCCAACGGGCAGTTATTAAGGTTATGTATGTACTTAGATATAGCAGATCCCCCAACGGGCTGTTATTTAGGTTATGTATGTACTTAGATATAGCAGATCCCCCAACGGGCAGTTATTTAGGTTATGTATGTACTTAGATATAGCAGATCCCCCAACGGGCAGTTATTTAGGTTATGTATGTACTTAGATATAGCAGATCCCCCAACGGGCAGTTATTTAGGTTTTGTAAGTACTTAGATATAGCAGATCCCCCAACGGGCAGTTATTTAGGTTATGTATGTACTTAGATATAGCAGATCCCCCAACGGGCAGTTATTTAGGTTATGTATGTTCTTAGATATAGCAGATCCCCCAACGGGCAGTTATTTAGGTTATGTATGTACTTAGATATAGCAGATCCCCCAACGGGCATTTATTTAGGTTATGTATGTACTTAGATATAGCAGATCCCCCAACGGGCAGTTATTTAGGTTATGTATGTACTTAGATATAGCAGATCCCCCAACGGGCTGTTATTTAGGTTATGTATGTACTTAGATATAGCAGATCCCCCAACCATCAGTTATTTAGGTTATGTATGTACTTAGATATAGCAGATCCCCCAACGGGCAGTTATTTAGGTTATGTATGTACTTAGATATAGCAGATCCCCCAACGGGCAGTTATTTAGGTTATGTATGTACTTAGATATAGCAGATCCCCCAACGGGCTGTTATTTAGGTTATGTATGTACTTAGATATAGCAGATCCCCCAACGGGCAGTTATTTAGGTTATGTATGTACTTAGATATAGCAGATCCCCCAACGGGCAGTTATTTAGGTTATGTATGTACTTAGATATAGCAGATCCCCCAACGGGCAGTTATTTAGGTTATGTATGTACTTAGATATAGCAGATCCCCCAACGGGCAGTTATTTAGGTTATGTATGTACTTAGATATAGCAGATCCCCCAACGGGCAGTTATTTAGGTTATGTATGTACTTAGATATAGCAGATCCCCCAACGGGCAGTTATTTAGGTTATGTATGTAGGTACTTAGATATAGCAGATCCCCCAACGGGCAGTTATTTAGGTTATGTATGTACTTAGATATAGCAGATCCCCCAACGGGCAGTTATTTAGGTTATGTATGTACTTAGATATAGCAGATCCCCCAACGGGCAGTTATTTAGGTTATGTATGTACTTAGATATAGCAGATCCCTCAACGGGCAGTTATTTAGGTTATGTATGTACTTAGATATAGCAGATCCCCCAACGGGCAGTTATTTAGGTTATGTATGTACTTAGATATAGCAGATCCCCCAACGGGCAGTTATTTAGGTTATGTATGTACTTAGATATAGCAGATCCCCCAACGGGCAGTTATTTAGGTTATGTATGTACTTAGATATAGCAGATCCCCCAACGGGCAGTTATTTAGGTTGTGTATGTACTTAGATATAGCAGATCCCCCAACGGGCAGTTATTTAGGTTATGTATGTACTTAGATATAGCAGATCCCCCAACGGGCAGTTATTTAAATTATTTATGTACTTAGATATAGCAGATCCCCCAACGGGCAGTTATTTAGGTTTTGTAAGTACTTAGATATAGCAGATCCCCCAACGGGCAGTTATTTAGGTTATGTATGTACTTAGATATAGCAGATCCCCCAACGGGCAGTTATTTAGGTTATGTATGTACTTAGATATAGCAGATCCCCCAACGGGCAGTTATTTAGGTTATGTATGTACTTAGATATAGCAGATCCCCCAACGGGCAGTTATTTAGGTTATGTATGTACTTAGATATAGCAGATCCCCCAACGGGCAGTTATTTAGGTTATGTATGTACTTAGATATAGCAGATCCCCCAACGGGCAGTTATTTAGGTTATGTATGTACTTAGATATAGCAGATCCCCCAACGGGCAGTTATTTAGGTTATGTATGTACTTAGATATAGCAGATCCCCCAACGGGCAGTTATTTAGGTTATGTATGTACTTAGATATAGCAGATCCCCCAACGGGCAGTTATTTAGGTTATGTATGTACTTAGATATAGCAGATCCCCCAACGGGCAGTTATTTAGGTTATGTATGTACTTAGATATAGCAGATCCCCCAACGGGCAGTTATTTAGGTTATGTATGTACTTAGATATAGCAGATCCCCCAACGGGCAGTTATTTAGGTTATGTATGTACTTAGATATAGCAGATCCCCCAACGGGCAGTTATTTAGGTTATGTATGTACTTAGATATAGCAGATCCCCCAACGGGCAGTTATTTAGGTTATGTATGTACTTAGATATAGCAGATCCCCCAACGGGCAGTTATTTAGGTTATGTATGTACTTAGATATAGCAGATCCCCCAACGGGCAGTTATTTAGGTTATGTATGTACTTAGATATAGCAGATCCCCCAACGGGCAGTTATTTAGGTTATGTATGTACTTAGATATAGCAGATCCCCCAACGGGCAGTTATTTAGGTTATGTATGTACTTAGATATAGCAGATCCCCCAACGGGCAGTTATTTAGGTTATGTATGTACTTAGATATAGCAGATCCCCCAACGGGCAGTTATTTAGGTTATGTATGTACTTAGATATAGCAGATCCCCCAACGGGCAGTTATTTAGGTTATGTATGTACTTAGATATAGCAGATCCCCCAACGGGCAGTTATTTAGGTTATGTATGTACTTAGATATAGCAGATCCCCCAACGGGCAGTTATTTAGGTTATGTATGTACTTAGATATAGCAGATCCCCCAACGGGCAGTTATTTAGGTTATGTATGTACTTAGATATAGCAGATCCCCCAACGGGCAGTTATTTAGGTTATGTATGTACTTAGATATAGCAGATCCCCCAACGGGCAGTTATTTAGGTTTTGTAAGTACTTAGATATAGCAGATCCCCCAACGGGCAGTTATTTAGGTTATGTATGTACTTAGATATAGCAGATCCCCCAACGGGCAGTTATTTAGGTTATGTATGTACTTAGATATAGCAGATCCCCCAACGGGCAGTTATTTAGGTTATGTATGTACTTAGATATAGCAGATCCCCCAACGGGCATTTATTTAGGTTATGTATGTACTTAGATATAGCAGATCCCCCAACGGGCAGTTATTTAGGTTATGTATGTACTTAGATATAGCAGATCCCCCAACGGGCTGTTATTTAGGTTATGTATGTACTTAGATATAGCAGATCCCCCAACGGGCAGTTATTTAGGTTATGTATGTACTTAGATATAGCAGATCCCCCAACGGGCAGTTATTTAGGTTATGTATGTACTTAGATATAGCAGATCCCCCAACGGGCAGTTATTTAGGTTTTGTAAGTACTTAGATATAGCAGATCCCCCAACGGGCAGTTATTTAGGTTATGTATGAACTTAGATATAGCAGATCCCCCAACGGGCAGTTATTTAGGTTATGTATGTACTTAGATATAGCAGATCCCCCAACGGGCAGTTATTTAGGTTATGTATGTACTTAGATATAGCAGATCCCCCAACGGGCATTTATTTAGGTTATGTATGTACTTAGATATAGCAGATCCCCCAACGGGCAGTTATTTAGGTTATGTATGTACTTAGATATAGCAGATCCCCCAACGGGCTGTTATTTAGGTTATGTATGTACTTAGATATAGCAGATCCCCCAACCATCAGTTATTTAGGTTATGTATGTACTTAGATATAGCAGATCCCCCAACGGGCAGTTATTTAGGTTATGTATGTACTTAGATATAGCAGATCCCCCAACGGGCAGTTATTTAGGTTATGTATGTACTTAGATATAGCAGATCCCCCAACGGGCTGTTATTTAGGTTATGTATGTACTTAGATATAGCAGATCCCCCAACGGGCAGTTATTTAGGTTATGTATGTACTTAGATATAGCAGATCCCCCAACGGGCAGTTATTTAGGTTATGTATGTACTTAGATATAGCAGATCCCCCAACGGGCAGTTATTTAGGTTATGTATGTACTTAGATATAGCAGATCCCCCAACGGGCAGTTATTTAGGTTATGTATGTACTTAGATATAGCAGATCCCCCAACGGGCAGTTATTTAGGTTTTGTAAGTACTTAGATATAGCAGATCCCCCAACGGGCAGTTATTTAGGTTATGTATGTACTTAGATATAGCAGATCCCCCAACGGGCAGTTATTTAGGTTATGTATGTACTTAGATATAGCAGATCCCCCAACGGGCAGTTATTTAGGTTATGTATGTACTTAGATATAGCAGATCCCCCAACGGGCAGTTATTTAGGTTATGTATGTACTTAGATATAGCAGATCCCTCAACGGGCAGTTATTTAGGTTATGTATGTACTTAGATATAGCAGATCCCCCAACGGGCAGTTATTTAGGTTATGTATGTACTTAGATATAGCAGATCCCCCAACGGGCAGTTATTTAGGTTATGTATGTACTTAGATATAGCAGATCCCCCAACGGGCAGTTATTTAGGTTATGTATGTACTTAGATATAGCAGATCCCCCAACGGGCAGTTATTTAGGTTATGTATGTACTTAGATATAGCAGATCCCCCAACGGGCAGTTATTTAGGTTATGTATGTACTTAGATATAGCAGATCCCCCAACGGGCAGTTATTTAAATTATTTATGTACTTAGATATAGCAGATCCCCCAACGGGCAGTTATTTAGGTTTTGTAAGTACTTAGATATAGCAGATCCCCCAACGGGCAGTTATTTAGGTTATGTATGTACTTAGATATAGCAGATCCCCCAACGGGCAGTTATTTAGGTTATGTATGTACTTAGATATAGCAGATCCCCCAACGGGCAGTTATTTAGGTTATGTATGTACTTAGATATAGCAGATCCCCCAACGGGCAGTTATTTAGGTTATGTATGTACTTAGATATAGCAGATCCCCCAACGGGCAGTTATTTAGGTTATGTATGTACTTAGATATAGCAGATCCCCCAACGGGCAGTTATTTAGGTTATGTATGTACTTAGATATAGCAGATCCCCCAACGGGCAGTTATTTAGGTTATGTATGTACTTAGATATAGCAGATCCCCCAACGGGCAGTTATTTAGGTTATGTATGTACTTAGATATAGCAGATCCCCCAACGGGCAGTTATTTAGGTTATGTATGTACTTAGATATAGCAGATCCCCCAACGGGCAGTTATTTAGGTTATGTATGTACTTAGATATAGCAGATCCCCCAACGGGCAGTTATTTAGGTTATGTATGTACTTAGATATAGCAGATCCCCCAACGGGCAGTTATTTAGGTTATGTATGTACTTAGATATAGCAGATCCCCCAACGGGCAGTTATTTAGGTTATGTATGTACTTAGATATAGCAGATCCCCCAACGGGCAGTTATTTAGGTTATGTATGTACTTAGATATAGCAGATCCCCCAACGGGCAGTTATTTAGGTTATGTATGTACTTAGATATAGCAGATCCCCCAACGGGCAGTTATTTAGGTTATGTATGTACTTAGATATAGCAGATCCCCCAACGGGCAGTTATTTAGGTTATGTATGTACTTAGATATAGCAGATCCCCCAACGGGCAGTTATTTAGGTTATGTATGTACTTAGATATAGCAGATCCCCCAACGGGCAGTTATTTAGGTTATGTATGTACTTAGATATAGCAGATCCCCCAACGGGCAGTTATTTAGGTTATGTATGTACTTAGATATAGCAGATCCCCCAACGGGCAGTTATTTAGGTTATGTATGTACTTAGATATAGCAGATCCCCCAACGGGCAGTTATTTAGGTTATTAATGTACTTAGATATA
This sequence comes from Hesperophylax consimilis, assembly GCF_061612785.1. Lineage (NCBI taxonomy): Eukaryota > Metazoa > Arthropoda > Insecta > Trichoptera > Limnephilidae > Hesperophylax > Hesperophylax consimilis. The sequence goes on from NC_142852.1 coordinate 1,010,596, forward strand.
GCAGATCCCCCAACGGGCAGTTATTTAGGTTATGTATGTACTTAGATATAGCAGATCCCCCAACGGGCATTTATTTAGGTTATGTATGTACTTAGATATAGCAGATCCCCCAACGGGCAGTTATTTAGGTTTTGTAAGTACTTAGATATAGCAGATCCCCCAACGGGCAGTTATTTAGGTTATGTATGTACTTAGATATAGCAGATCCCCCAACGGGCAGTTATTTAGGTTATGTATGTACTTAGATATAGCAGATCCCCCAACGGGCAGTTATTTAGGTTATGTATGTACTTAGATATAGCAGATCCCCCAACGGGCAGTTATTTAGGTTATGTATGTACTTAGATATAGCAGATCCCCCAACGGGCAGTTATTAAGGTTATGTATGTACTTAGATATAGCAGATCCCCCAACGGGCAGTTATTTAGGTTATGTATGTACTTAGATATAGCAGATCCCCCAACGGGCAGTTATTTAGGTTATGTATGTACTTAGATATAGCAGATCCCCCAACGGGCAGTTATTTAGGTTATGTATGTACTTAGATATAGCAGATCCCCCAACGGGCAGTTATTTAGGTTTTGTATGTACTTAGATATAGCAGATCCCCCAACGGGCAGTTATTTAGGTTATGTATGTACTTAGATATAGCAGATCCCCCAACGGGCAGTTATTTAGGTTATGTATGTACTTAGATATAGCAGATCCCCCAACGGGCAGTTATTTAGGTTATGTATGTACTTAGATATAGCAGATCCCCCAACGGGCAGTTATTTAGGTTATGTATGTAGGTACTTAGATATAGCAGATCCCCCAATGGGCAGTTATTTAGGTTATGTATGTACTTAGATATAGCAGATCCCCCAACGGGCAGTTATTTAGGTTATGTATGTACTTAGATATAGCAGATCCCCCAACGGGCAGTTATTTAGGTTATGTATGTACTTAGATATAGCAGATCCCCCAACGGGCAGTTATTTAGGTTATGTATGTAGGTACTTAGATATAGCAGATCCCCCAATGGGCAGTTATTTAGGTTATGTATGTACTTAGATATAGCAGATCCCCCAACGGGCAGTTATTTAGGTAATGTATGTACTTAGATATAGCAGATCCCCCAACGGGCAGTTATTTAGGTTATGTATGTACTTAGATATAGCAGATCCCCCAACGGGCAGTTATTTAGGTTATGTATGTACTTAGATATAGCAGATCCCCCAACGGGCAGTTATTTAGGTTATGTATGTAGGTACTTAGATATAGCAGATCCCCCAACGGGCAGTTATTTAGGTTATGTATGTACTTAGATATAGCAGATCCCCCAACGGGCAGTTATTTAGGTTATGTATGTACTTAGATATAGCAGATCCCCCAACGGGCAGTTATTTAGGTTATGTATGTACTTAGATATAGCAGATCCCCCAACGGGCTGTTATTTAGGTTATGTATGTACTTAGATATAGCAGATCCCCCAACGGACAGTTATTTAGGTTATGCATGTACTTAGATATAGCAGATCCCCCAACGGGCAGTTATTTAGGTTATGTATGTACTTAGATATAGCAGATCCCCCAACGGGCAGTTATTTAGGTTATGTATGTACTTAGATATAGCAGATCCCCCAACGGGCAGTTATTTAGGTTATGTATGTACTTAGATATAGCAGATCCCCCAACGGGCAGTTATTTAGGTTATGTATGTACTTAGATATAGCAGATCCCCCAACGGGCAGTTATTTAGGTTATGTATGTACTTAGATATAGCAGATCCCCCAACGGGCAGTTATTTAGGTTATGTATGTACTTAGATATAGCAGATCCCCCAACGGGCAGTTATTTAGGTTATGTATGTACTTAGATATAGCAGATCCCCCAACGGGCAGTTATTTAGGTTATGTATGTACTTAGATATAGCAGATCCCCCAACGGGCAGTTATTTAGGTTATGTATGTACTTAGATATAGCAGATCCCCCAACGGGCAGTTATTTAGGTTATGTATGTACTTAGATATAGCAGATCCCCCAACGGGCAGTTATTTAGGTTATGTATGTACTTAGATATAGCAGATCCCCCAACGGGCAGTTATTTAGGTTATGTATGTACTTAGATATAGCAGATCCCCCAACGGGCAGTTATTTAGGTTATGTATGTACTTAGATATAGCAGATCCCCCAACGGGCAGTTATTTAGGTTATGTATGTACTTAGATATAGCAGATCCCCCAACGGGCTGTTATTTAGGTTATGTATGTACTTAGATATAGCAGATCCCCCAACGGGCAGTTATTTAGGTTATGTATGTACTTAGATATAGCAGATCCCCCAACGGGCAGTTATTTAGGTTATGTATGTACTTAGATATAGCAGATCCCCCAACGGGCAGTTATTTAGGTTATGTATGTACTTAGATATAGCAGATCCCCCAACGGGCTGTTATTTAGGTTATGTATGTACTTAGATATAGCAGATCCCCCAACGGGCAGTTATTTAGGTTATGTATGTACTTAGATATAGCAGATCCCCCAACGGGCAGTTATTTAGGTTATGTATGTACTTAGATATAGCAGATCCCCCAACGGGCAGTTATTTAGGTTATGTATGTACTTAGATATAGCAGATCCCCCAACGGGCTGTTATTTAGGTTATGTATGTACTTAGATATAGCAGATCCCCCAACGGGCAGTTATTTAGGTTATGTATGTACTTATATATAGCAGATCCCCCAACGGGCAGTTATTTAGGTTATGTATGTACTTAGATATAGCAGATCCCCCAACGGGCAGTTATTTAGGTTATGTATGTACTTAGATATAGCCGATCCCCCAACGGGCAGTTATTTAGGTTATGTATGTACTTAGATATAGCAGATCCCCCAACGGGCAGTTATTTAGGTTATGTATGTACTTAGATATAGCAGATCCCCCAACGGGCAGTTATTTAGGTTATGTATGTACTTAGATATAGCAGATCCCCCAACGGGCAGTTATTTAGGTTATGTATGTACTTAGATATAGCAGATCCCCCAACGGGCAGTTATTTAGGTTATGTATGTACTTAGATATAGCAGATCCCCCAACGGGCAGTTATTTAGGTTATGTATGTACTTAGATATAGCAGATCCCCCAACGGGCAGTTATTTAGGTTATGTATGTACTTAGATATAGCAGATCCCCCAACGGGCTGTTATTTAGGTTATGTATGTACTTAGATATAGCAGATCCCCCAACGGGCAGTTATTTAGGTTATGTATGTACTTAGATATAGCAGATCCCCCAACGGGCAGTTATTTAGGTTATGTATGTACTTAGATATAGCAGATCCCCCAACGGGCAGTTATTTAGGTTATGTATGTACTTAGATATAGCAGATCCCCCAACGGGCAGTTATTTAGGTTATGTATGTACTTAGATATAGCAGATCCCCCAACGGGCAGTTATTTAGGTTATGTATGTACTTAGATATAGCAGATCCCCCAACGGGCTGTTATTTAGGTTATGTATGTACTTAGATATAGCAGATCCCCCAACGGGCAGTTATTTAGGTTATGTATGTACTTAAATATAGCAGATCCCCCAACGGGCAGTTATTTAGGTTATGTATGTACTTAGATATAGCAGATCCCCCAACGGGCAGTTATTTAGGTTATGTATGTACTTAGATATAGCAGATCCCCCAACGGGCAGTTATTTAGGTTATGTATGTACTTAGATATAGCAGATCCCCCAACGGGCAGTTATTAAGGTTATGTATGTACTTAGATATAGCAGATCCCCCAACGGGCAGTTATTTAGGTTATGTATGTACTTAGATATAGCAGATCCCCCAACGGGCAGTTATTTAGGTTATGTATGTACTTAGATATAGCAGATCCCCCAACGGGCAGTTATTTAGGTTATGTATGTACTTAGATATAGCAGATCCCCCAACGGGCAGTTATTTAGGTTATGTATGTACTTAGATATAGCAGATCCCCCAACGGGCAGTTATTTAGGTTTTGTAAGTACTTAGATATAGCAGATCCCCCAACGGGCAGTTATTTAGGTTATGTATGTACTTAGAAATAGCAGATCCCCCAACGGGCAGTTATTTAGGTTATGTATGTACTTAGATATAGCAGATCCCCCAACGGGCAGTTATTTAGGTTATGTATGTACTTAGATATAGCAGATCCCCCAACGGGCAGTTATTTAGGTTATGTATGTACTTAGATATAGCAGATCCCCCAACGGGCAGTTATTTAGGTTATGTATGTACTTAGATATAGCAGATCCCCCAACGGGCTGTTATTTAGGTTATGTATGTACTTAGATATAGCAGATCCCCCAACGGGCAGTTATTTAGGTTATGTATGTACTTAGATATAGCAGATCCCCCAACGGGCAGTTATTTAGGTTATGTATGTACTTAGATATAGCAGATCCCCCAACGGGCAGTTATTTAGGTTATGTATGTACTTAGATATAGCAGATCCCCCAACGGGCAGTTATTTAGGTTATGTATGTACTTAGATATAGCAGATCCCCCAACGGGCAGTTATTTAGGTTATGTATGTACTTAGATATAGCAGATCCCCCAACGGGCTGTTATTTAGGTTATGTATGTACTTAGATATAGCAGATCCCCCAACGGGCAGTTATTTAGGTTATGTATGTACTTAGATATAGCAGATCCCCCAACGGGCAGTTATTTAGGTTATGTATGTACTTAGATATAGCAGATCCCCCAACGGGCAGTTATTTAGGTTATGTATGTACTTAGATATAGCAGATCCCCCAACGGGCAGTTATTTAGGTTATGTATGTACTTAGATATAGCAGATCCCCCAACGGGCAGTTATTTAGGTTATGTATGTACTTAGATATAGCAGATCCCCCAACGGGCAGTTATTTAGGTTATGTATGTACTTAGATATAGCAGATCCCCCAACGGGCAGTTATTTAGGTTATGTATGTACTTAGATATAGCAGATCCCCCAACGGGCAGTTATTTAGGTTATGTATGTACTTAGATATAGCAGATCCCCCAACGGGCAGTTATTTAGGTTATGTATGTACTTAGATATAGCAGATCCCCCAACGGGCAGTTATTTAGGTTTTGTAAGTACTTAGATATAGCAGATCCCCCAACGGGCAGTTATTTAGGTTATGTATGTACTTAGATATAGCAGATCCCCCAACGGGCAGTTATTTAGGTTATGTATGTACTTAGATATAGCAGATCCCCCAACGGGCAGTTATTTAGGTTATGTATGTACTTAGATATAGCAGATCCCCCAACGGGCAGTTATTTAGGTTATGTATGTACTTAGATATAGCAGATCCCCCAACGGGCAGTTATTTAGGTTATGTATGTACTTAGATATAGCAGATCCCCCAACGGGCAGTTATTTAGGTTATGTATGTACTTAGATATAGCAGATCCCCCAACGGGCAGTTATTTAGGTTATGTATGTACTTAGATATAGCAGATCCCCCAACGGGCAGTTATTTAGGTTATGTATGTACTTAGATATAGCAGATCCCCCAACGGGCAGTTATTTAGGTTATGTATGTACTTAGATATAGCAGATCCCCCAACGGGCAGTTATTTAGGTTATGTATGTACTTAGATATAGCAGATCCCCCAACGGGCAGTTATTTAGGTTTTGTAAGTACTTAGATATAGCAGATCCCCCAACGGGCAGTTATTTAGGTTATGTATGTACTTAGATATAGCAGATCCCCCAACGGGCAGTTATTTAGGTTATGTATGTACTTAGATATAGCAGATCCCCCAACGGGCAGTTATTTAGGTTATGTATGTACTTAGATATAGCAGATCCCCCAACGGGCAGTTATTTAGGTTATGTATGTACTTAGATATAGCAGATCCCCCAACGGGCAGTTATTTAGGTTATGTATGTACTTAGATATAGCAGATCCCCCAACGGGCAGTTATTTAGGTTATGTATGTACTTAGATATAGCAGATCCCCCAACGGGCAGTTATTTAGGTTATGTATGTACTTAGATATAGCAGATCCCCCAACGGGCAGTTATTTAGGTTATGTATGTACTTAGATATAGCAGATCCCCCAACGGGCAGTTATTTAGGTTATGTATGTACTTAGATATAGCAGATCCCCCAACGGGCAGTTATTTAGGTTATGTATGTACTTAGATATAGCAGATCCCCCAACGGGCAGTTATTTAGGTTATGTATGTACTTAGATATAGCAGATCCCCCAACGGGCAGTTATTTAGGTTATGTATGTACTTAGATATAGCAGATCCCCCAACGGGCAGTTATTTAGGTTATGTATGTACTTAGATATAGCAGATCCCCCAACGGGCAGTTATTTAGGTTATGTATGTACTTAGATATAGCAGATCCCCCAACGGGCAGTTATTTAGGTTATGTATGTACTTAGATATAGCAGATCCCCCAACGGGCAGTTATTTAGGTTATGTATGTACTTAGATATAGCAGATCCCCCAACGGGCAGTTATTTAGGTTATGTATGTACTTAGATATAGCAGATCCCCCAACGGGCAGTTATTTAGGTTATGTATGTACTTAGATATAGCAGATCCCCCAACGGGCAGTTATTTAGGTTATGTATGTACTTAGATATAGCAGATCCCCCAACGGGCAGTTATTTAGGTTATGTATGTACTTAGATATAGCAGATCCCCCAACGGGCAGTTATTTAGGTTATGTATGTACTTAGATATAGCAGATCCCCCAACGGGCAGTTATTTAGGTTATGTATGTACTTAGATATAGCAGATCCCCCAACGGGCAGTACATTTTTGACGCTAGCGAAGTATGAATGAGAGTTCATTTCTCTTACCGAAAACGGGGAACTTAAATTTTCGGATGCATATATTTTCTACAAATTAATTAATCTTAATTTATCCAACCAAATACTCTCTCCTGTCTTCGGATGAAGTCGACAGAGGATTGATTGGATAAAACTACTACTTCTAACAAGTTGGGTTGATATTGAACAACGATCAGCAATAAGAAATGATAAAGGCTTTATTGGTATTTTCTTCTTTTCCAGTAATAAAATAATCATTTCGGTTTATTAAATACAAATACAAAATGCCTCATTGAAGACAATATTAACACATATAATTGTTAATTGGTTTTCGTTTGAGAGATGTTCATATTGTCTTCAATGATTTAATTTTACAATTTGACGTTTTAATTAATAAGTAATTCCACTTTAAAAATACTAATAATATACTAATCTAAGAGATCTACATCGGGGGTTAGATGCACAATCAGTATATTGATCGATGGATAGGTGCGCCTATCTTACTGTGCGTCAACATTGATAAATACCCACTTAATCCGCAGCTTATCTAAATAATTTCATGTAAAAAATACAAACTTCTGTACGCTTTATTTGAAAATATTATATTTGCTAATGGAGATAAATATTAACATTATTTTACTATAAACGTCGCTGGTGTGGAGAATAGGGCTGCCACATTTCTAAAACAGTAGACCCGGAGATTTTAGAAATATGGTTTTTTTTATTAAAATAAGACTTTTTAGTATTAATTATTTAATAAAGGAAAAATATCCTGGTAAATTACCATTGGTAATGTTGTTTTAAATATAAATGACCTAGCTAGTGCTAAACTGACTTGGACCAGCTTGACACTTAAAACTATTATTCTGAAGGGATTGTTAGCATCTTTTCTTGCTCAGGTTTCTTCAAAAACTTCAAAAATTCTTGGCAATTCATATTGTAATTAATCTTCACAATTAACTCTGCCTTCACCATGTCCACTGACAAGCAGTTTCACTCGTCTGCCTACAAATTACCCATTAAAGAAAAGACGCGTTCGACAAAAGCATTGCTTATAGGTTATAGGGAATGAAAAAAATTCCAATTATTTTTGGTAGTTCGGTGACGGTTGAGGTGACTTTGAATAACTGAACCCATCGTAAATCAACAGGCAATGTTGAATCACTAGATTGTACGAACTGAGGATTCACTTTGAATAACTGAACCCATCGTAAACCAACAGGTAATGTTGAATCACTTGATTGTACGAACTGAGGATTCACTTTGAATAACTGAACCCATCGTAAATCAACAGGCAATGTTGAATCACTAGATTGTACGAACTGAGGATTCACTTTGAATAACTGAACATATCGTAAATCAACAGGCAATGTTGAATCACTAGATTGTACGAACTGAGGATTCACTTTGAATAACTGAACATATCGTAAATCAACAGGCAATGTTGAATCACTAGATTGTACGAACTGAGGATTCACTTTGAATAACTGAACCCATCGTAAATCAACAGGTAATGTTGAATCACTTGATTGTACGAACTGAGGATTCACTTTGAATAACTGAACCCATCGTAAATCAACAGGCAATGTTGAATCGCTAGATTGTACGAATTGAGGATTCACTTTGAATAACTGAACCCATCGTAAATCAACAGGTAATGTTGAATCACTAGATTGTACGAACTGAGGATTCACTTTGAATAACTGAACCCATCGTAAATCAACAGGTAATGTTGAATCACTAGATTGTACGAACTGAGGATTCACTTTGAATAACTGAACCCATCGTAAACCAACAGGCAATGTTGAATCACTAGATTGTACGAACTGAGGATTCACTTTGAATAACTGAACCCATCGTAAATCAACAGGTAATGTTGAATCACTTGATTGTACGAACTGAGAGTTCACTTTGAATAACTGAACCCATCGTAAATCAACAGGCAATGTTGAATCACTAGATTGTACGAACTGAGGATTCACTTTGAATAACTGAACCCATCGTAAATCAACAGGCAATGTTGAATCACTAGATTGTACGAACTGAGGATTCACTTTGAATAACTGAACCCATCGTAAACCAACAGGTAATGTTGAATAACTGAACCCATCGTAAATCAACAGGTAATGTTGAATCACTAGATTGTACGAACTGAGGATTCACTTTGAATAACTGAACCCATCGTAAACCAACAGGTAATGTTGAATAACTGAACCCATCGTAAATCAACAGGTAATGTTGAATCACTAGATTGTACGAACTGAGGATTCACTTTGAATAACTGAACCCATCGTAAATCAACAGGCAATGTTGAATCACTAGACTGTACGAACCATGGAAAAACTTGCTTTAATTTTCAGGTCTCGTCATAAACTTTATCTTCGTCGACATTTTTCAAACCAAGTGATTCGACAGCTTCCACAGTATCTTCGTAACTTACTGCACTTGTTAGATCAATTTGGAAAAGATTTTGATTACAGAATCCTCAAAATCATAATATTTCTTTATGTATTCGAGTTTTCCTGTAAACTTCATTGGCTTCTTAAATTGATCCTGTTCAGAAGGCCTCAAAAACTTTATGTTTCTCATTATTTTGGTACCGTTAAATTCATCATGCATTCACTCAGTCAGACAGACGGTCGTCTGTCGCTTCGCTACCACCGCCCGGTCTGACCTGGAGATAGTAGCCCGGACATGCACCATGCAAACCCGGAGAGGTGGCAGCCCTAGTAGAGGACCGCAACTATTATTATTACATTGGATGAAACGTTTTTATGTTATTTCTTTAGAAGTTTACAGATTTTAATAATATACATAACAGTTGGTAAATTATACAATTCCAATGTAGTTAATATTTGATGTGACAAGTATTATATTTAATATGAATGAAGTCAATTGAGGAATGTGAGAGATGTGTGGATGGAGATGAGAGTGTTGTAATTGAAATGGATCCATAGAGTTATTTGTGTTTTGAAAGTATGGAGTTGAGTTGAGGATATGATTGCTTAGTGCTGATGTATTTGAGGTACATTGTAGTGTATTCATTGTATCTGTATACATTTGACGTATATTTAAGAAATGATAAAAAGACGGAATATCTTGTCTATAGAGTTTGAGCACAGCCACCCCAAATGATGATGCTAATATGCATTGGCAGAGAGCAGAGTAAGGATATTCCTAACAGTTGGAAACACATAACATAGCTTGCGAATGCGGGGAGTTATTTAGTTCAGAGACAGACCAACTGTAGGTACATCAATAGAAGAAATGATAAAAAGACGGAATATCTTGTCTATAGAGTTTGAGCACAGCCACCCCAAATGATGATGCTAATATGCATTGGCAGAGAGCAGAGTAAGGATATTCCTAACAGTTGGAAACACATAACATAGCTTGCGAATGCGGGGAGTTATTTAGTTCAGAGACAGACCAACTGTAGGTACATCAATAGAAGAAATGATAAAAAGACGGAATATCTTGTCTATAGAGTTTGAGCACAGCCACCCCAAATGATGATGCTAATATGCATTGGCAGAGAGCAGAGTAAGGATATTCCTAACAGTTGGAAACACATAACATAGCTTGCGAATGCGGGGAGTTATTTAGTTCAGAGACAGACCAACTGTAGGTACATCAATAGAAAGTAAGATTGTAGGTACATACACAATACATCGATAGAATCACTAGAAATTACATATTCTCAATAAGGCTCCTAACTTACTGTGACATGTTTATAGTTTTATTGATGGTACAAGATGGCGCTAAAGTCATCACCAGATGACAAACCATGGACCGCTATAATTATACTTGTTATTCCAATAGGAAATTACTTGCGCCACCCACTTTAATACAATTAATTGCCATAAAGCAATCGTATCTTTATTATTTGTGTGTATTTAAAATGTGTATTTGTATGAATATTTCAAACTATTTATTTTACAGCAAAATTTAAAAAAAATCTGAATTTTAAATTCATCTGCAATATTTTAAACTTAAGGTATTTTGACATATTGGAGTCTCTCTTTCTTTGGAACCATGTATTCCAATTTGCTTTAGTTTTTCTATAAGTTTGGAATGTGCTATGCTATCAAATACCTTGCGGAGGTCAATGAAGATACCTTTTCTCCATTATCTTACTTTTGCATGATTGTCGATGTTTGTTTAGCAATTGCATCTTGTGTGCTGAGATTGTCCCTAAAGCCAAATTGATGTGGACTCATTATCTTTTTGTCTTTTATGTAGTCGCTGAGTTTTTTCTTAACAATTTTTTCATAAATTTTCGCTATATTTGATGTAAGAGAAGTTGCAGGAGTTCCAGATTAAGGTTGCCGGTTACTGCGAACTTGGAGTTTGATCGTTTAGTCATTGTTTTATTTATAATTATTATTTTATTAAAGAGTTATTGTAATTTTACTAATTAAATTACATAATGTACTGGGGTGACATCTATCGATAGAGTTTTATTTAAGATGATGGTGCTCAGTGGGTAACTGTTTATGTTTTGTCTGATGGTCAACAGATGGGGTAAAATTAAAAAAATATTATTTACTTTATTTAAATAAATGTATTTTTTTTATTATTTATTCTATATTAGTCAGCAAATGATATAATATATATTTAATTGCTTTGAGAATCACTTTTTGTGTCCTTTAACAAATTTCCACTTTGTTACTGTGAAGTTATTGTCAATTTCTAGACAGTTAGATGAAATTGTTAATTGATATTCTTTTAATTTATGTCGAATTAATCAACATGTAATTTAAGTTCTTGTCGAACACAGTTAATATTTGTTAGAGTGTTTTGTATTAGTAATACTGTTTCTCAATTGGGATTTACTTGTGTATCATTCTAGTATAAATTCCTACTGTGGTTTTATGTAAATATAATATATTTCGAAAGTAATTTTGACAGCTGTTTACTGCATTGCAATATTGTTGTACACTTTTAATTAGAGATGTACTCCCATGAAAAGCTATGCTTGTTTGTATGGGAGGGGGTGTTATTTAGTAAAGATATTCAATACATTTCATCTTTATTTTTATTATATCTGGGTATCACTGGGTAGAATAGTAGACTTGCAAAGTAATGGACTAGCCCTAACATGATAATATATGTATGTATATATTTAATTTTAGTATATTTAGGAAACATACAGTGAAATTATTTAGCATTAAATATGTTGAATATAAAATAAAGCTTTTAAGTTCCATTTACAATATTTTTAATGGTTACATGACACCTAAATTTAAAGCAAATTCGAGTTGTAGAGTTCATTGAAGCAGAGTTACAGACAGACCTATAACAGTGTAAATAAGTTGAAACAATTGAATTCAAACAGACGTAAGAACCCTTGTTATAAGTTATAAGTACTTGGTATGGATGCGTTATTTGAGCAAGCAAAACACACAAGTATTATTGGTAGGTAAAGCACAGACACACACACAGACAACAGGTGTTTTATATAATGTATTATATTAGTCCCTCTTCTGTTAATACTATTGTTCTATGAAAACTATTTATTGATTTATGTTGTTTATTTGTATTTGTTCAATACATGAATGGATCTGTATCTTTATAAGAGTACCTATCCTACATCTGATGTGAATATTATTATTGAGGCAAATTGTATTTAATAACTTACATTTAGTTTCAGTAACAGTATAGTCTCTGTAATGCAAACACAACACGTTAACCATTAAAGAGACAATACAAGACTACAGTCATGTAAGTTACTGTAGTCTTGTAGTACGAGATGTAAGTTCTCCACACCCTGTACAGTACGTCCAGCTTCTGAGAGGCTAAGTTGACTCTGACTCGGATGGAGCCCCCGTGCCTGAGCTGGTCACTTAGAGTTACACCAGCATATCGATGGAAGGCACGAGATGTAAGTTCTCCACACCCTGTACAGTACGTCCAGCTTCTGAGAGGCTAAGTTGACTCTGACTCGGATGGAGCCCCCGTGCCTGAGCTGGTCACTTAGAGTTACACCAGCATATCGATGGAAGGCACGAGATGTAAGTTCTCCACACCCTGTACAGTACGTCCAGCTTCTGAGAGGCTAAGTTGACTCTGACTCGGATGGAGCCCCCGTGCCTGAGCTGGTCACTTAGAGTTACACCAGCATATCGATGGAAGGCACGAGATGTAAGTTCTCCACACCCTGTACAGTACGTCCAGCTTCTGAGAGGCTAAGTTGACTCTGACTCGGATGGAGCCCCCGTGCCTGAGCTGGTCACTTAGAGTTACACCAGCATATCGATGGAAGGCACGAGATGTAAGTTCTCCACACCCTGTACAGTACGTCCAGCTTCTGAGAGGCTAAGTTGACTCTGACTCGGATGGAGCCCCCGTGCCTGAGCTGGTCACTTAGAGTTACACCAGCATATCGATGGAAGGCACGAGATGTAAGTTCTCCACACCCTGTACAGTACGTCCAGCTTCTGAGAGGCTAAGTTGACTCTGACTCGGATGGAGCCCCCGTGCCTGAGCTGGTCACTTAGAGTTACACCAGCATATCGATGGAAGGCACGAGATGTAAGTTCTCCACACCCTGTACAGTACGTCCAGCTTCTGAGAGGCTAAGTTGACTCTGACTCGGATGGAGCCCCCGTGCCTGAGCTGGTCACTTAGAGTTACACCAGCATATCGATGGAAGGCACGAGATGTAAGTTCTCCACACCCTGTACAGTACGTCCAGCTTCTGAGAGGCTAAGTTGACTCTGACTCGGATGGAGCCCCCGTGCCTGAGCTGGTCACTTAGAGTTACACCAGCATATCGATGGAAGGCACGAGATGTAAGTTCTCCACACCCTGTACAGTACGTCCAGCTTCTGAGAGGCTAAGTTGACTCTGACTCGGATGGAGCCCCCGTGCCTGAGCTGGTCACTTAGAGTTACACCAGCATATCGATGGAAGGCACGAGATGTAAGTTCTCCACACCCTGTACAGTACGTCCAGCTTCTGAGAGGCTAAGTTGACTCTGACTCGGATGGAGCCCCCGTGCCTGAGCTGGTCACTTAGAGTTACACCAGCATATCGATGGAAGGCACGAGATGTAAGTTCTCCACACCCTGTACAGTACGTCCAGCTTCTGAGAGGCTAAGTTGACTCTGACTCGGATGGAGCCCCCGTGCCTGAGCTGGTCACTTAGAGTTACACCAGCATATCGATGGAAGGCACGAGATGTAAGTTCTCCACACCCTGTACAGTACGTCCAGCTTCTGAGAGGCTAAGTTGACTCTGACTCGGATGGAGCCCCCGTGCCTGAGCTGGTCACTTAGAGTTACACCAGCATATCGATGGAAGGCACGAGATGTAAGTTCTCCACACCCTGTACAGTACGTCCAGCTTCTGAGAGGCTAAGTTGACTCTGACTCGGATGGAGCCCCCGTGCCTGAGCTGGTCACTTAGAGTTACACCAGCATATCGATGGAAGGCACGAGATGTAAGTTCTCCACACCCTGTACAGTACGTCCAGCTTCTGAGAGGCTAAGTTGACTCTGACTCGGATGGAGCCCCCGTGCCTGAGCTGGTCACTTAGAGTTACACCAGCATATCGATGGAAGGCACGAGATGTAAGTTCTCCACACCCTGTACAGTACGTCCAGCTTCTGAGAGGCTAAGTTGACTCTGACTCGGATGGAGCCCCCGTGCCTGAGCTGGTCACTTAGAGTTACACCAGCATATCGATGGAAGGCACGAGATGTAAGTTCTCCACACCCTGTACAGTACGTCCAGCTTCTGAGAGGCTAAGTTGACTCTGACTCGGATGGAGCCCCCGTGCCTGAGCTGGTCACTTAGAGTTACACCAGCATATCGATGGAAGGCACGAGATGTAAGTTCTCCACACCCTGTACAGTACGTCCAGCTTCTGAGAGGCTAAGTTGACTCTGACTCGGATGGAGCCCCCGTGCCTGAGCTGGTCACTTAGAGTTACACCAGCATGTCGATGGAAGGCACGAGATGTAAGTTCTCCACACCCTGTACAGTACGTCCAGCTTCTGAGAGGCTAAGTTGACTCTGACTCGGATGGAGCCCCCGTGCCTGAGCTGGTCACTTAGAGTTACACCAGCATATCGATGGAAGGCACGAGATGTAAGTTCTCCACACCCTGTACAGTACGTCCAGCTTCTGAGAGGCTAAGTTGACTCTGACTCGGATGGAGCCCCCGTGCCTGAGCTGGTCACTTAGAGTTACACCAGCATATCGATGGAAGGCACGAGATGTAAGTTCTCCACACCCTGTACAGTACGTCCAGCTTCTGAGAGGCTAAGTTGACTCTGACTCGGATGGAGCCCCCGTGCCTGAGCTGGTCACTTAGAGTTACACCAGCATATCGATGGAAGGCACGAGATGTAAGTTCTCCACACCCTGTACAGTACGTCCAGCTTCTGAGAGGCTAAGTTGACTCTGACTCGGATGGAGCCCCCGTGCCTGAGCTGGTCACTTAGAGTTACACCAGCATATCGATGGAAGGCACGAGATGTAAGTTCTCCACACCCTGTACAGTACGTCCAGCTTCTGAGAGGCTAAGTTGACTCTGACTCGGATGGAGCCCCCGTGCCTGAGCTGGTCACTTAGAGTTACACCAGCATATCGATGGAAGGCACGAGATGTAAGTTCTCCACACCCTGTACAGTACGTCCAGCTTCTGAGAGGCTAAGTTGACTCTGACTCGGATGGAGCCCCCGTGCCTGAGCTGGTCACTTAGAGTTACACCAGCATATCGATGGAAGGCACGAGATGTAAGTTCTCCACACCCTGTACAGTACGTCCAGCTTCTGAGAGGCTAAGTTGACTCTGACTCGGATGGAGCCCCCGTGCCTGAGCTGGTCACTTAGAGTTACACCAGCATATCGATGGAAGGCACGAGATGTAAGTTCTCCACACCCTGTACAGTACGTCCAGCTTCTGAGAGGCTAAGTTGACTCTGACTCGGATGGAGCCCCCGTGCCTGAGCTGGTCACTTAGAGTTACACCAGCATATCGATGGAAGGCACGAGATGTAAGTTCTCCACACCCTGTACAGTACGTCCAGCTTCTGAGAGGCTAAGTTGACTCTGACTCGGATGGAGCCCCCGTGCCTGAGCTGGTCACTTAGAGTTACACCAGCATATCGATGGAAGGCACGAGATGTAAGTTCTCCACACCCTGTACAGTACGTCCAGCTTCTGAGAGGCTAAGTTGACTCTGACTCGGATGGAGCCCCCGTGCCTGAGCTGGTCACTTAGAGTTACACCAGCATATCGATGGAAGGCACGAGATGTAAGTTCTCCACACCCTGTACAGTACGTCCAGCTTCTGAGAGGCTAAGTTGACTCTGGCTCGGATGGAGCCCCCGTGCCTGAGCTGGTCACTTAGAGTTACACCAGCATATCGATGGAAGGCACGAGATGTAAGTTCTCCACACCCTGTACAGTACGTCCAGCTTCTGAGAGGCTAAGTTGACTCTGGCTCGGATGGAGCCCCCGTGCCTGAGCTGGTCACTTAGAGTTACACCAGCATATCGATGGAAGGCACGAGATGTAAGTTCTCCACACCCTGTACAGTACGTCCAGCTTCTGAGAGGCTAAGTTGACTCTGACTCGGATGGAGCCCCCGTGCCTGAGCTGGTCACTTAGAGTTACACCAGCATATCGATGGAAGGCACGAGATGTAAGTTCTCCACACCCTGTACAGTACGTCCAGCTTCTGAGAGGCTAAGTTGACTCTGACTCGGATGGAGCCCCCGTGCCTGAGCTGGTCACTTAGAGTTACACCAGCATATCGATGGAAGGCACGAGATGTAAGTTCTCCACACCCTGTACAGTACGTCCAGCTTCTGAGTGGCTAAGTTGACTCTGACTCGGATGGAGCCCCCGTGACTGAGCTGGTCACTTAGAGTTACACCAGCATATCGATGGAAGGCACGAGATGTAAGTTCTCCACACCCTGTACAGTACGTCCAGCTTCTGAGAGGCTAAGTTGACTCTGACTCGGATGGAGCCCCCGTGCCTGAGCTGGTCACTTAGAGTTACACCAGCATATCGATGGAAGGCACGAGATGTAAGTTCTCCACACCCTGTACAGTACGTCCAGCTTCTGAGAGGCTAAGTTGACTCTGACTCGGATGGAGCCCCCGTGCCTGAGCTGGTCACTTAGAGTTACACCAGCATATCGATGGAAGGCACGAGATGTAAGTTCTCCACACCCTGTACAGTACGTCCAGCTTCTGAGAGGCTAAGTTGACTCTGACTCGGATGGAGCCCCCGTGCCTGAGCTGGTCACTTAGAGTTACACCAGCATATCGATGGAAGGCACGAGATGTAAGTTCTCCACACCCTGTACAGTACGTCCAGCTTCTGAGAGGCTAAGTTGACTCTGACTCGGATGGAGCCCCCGTGCCTGAGCTGGTCACTTAGAGTTACACCAGCATATCGATGGAAGGCACGAGATGTAAGTTCTCCACACCCTGTACAGTACGTCCAGCTTCTGAGAGGCTAAGTTGACTCTGACTCGGATGGAGCCCCCGTGCCTGAGCTGGTCACTTAGAGTTACACCAGCATATCGATGGAAGGCACGAGATGTAAGTTCTCCACACCCTGTACAGTACGTCCAGCTTCTGAGAGGCTAAGTTGACTCTGACTCGGATGGAGCCCCCGTGCCTGAGCTGGTCACTTAGAGTTACACCAGCATATCGATGGAAGGCACGAGATGTAAGTTCTCCACACCCTGTACAGTACGTCCAGCTTCTGAGAGGCTAAGTTGACTCTGACTCGGATGGAGCCCCCGTGCCTGAGCTGGTCACTTAGAGTTACACCAGCATATCGATGGAAGGCACGAGATGTAAGTTCTCCACACCCTGTACAGTACGTCCAGCTTCTGAGAGGCTAAGTTGACTCTGACTCGGATGGAGCCCCCGTGCCTGAGCTGGTCACTTAGAGTTACACCAGCATATCGATGGAAGGCACGAGATGTAAGTTCTCCACACCCTGTACAGTACGTCCAGCTTCTGAGAGGCTAAGTTGACTCTGACTCGGATGGAGCCCCCGTGCCTGAGCTGGTCACTTAGAGTTACACCAGCATATCGATGGAAGGCACGAGATGTAAGTTCTCCACACCCTGTACAGTACGTCCAGCTTCTGAGAGGCTAAGTTGACTCTGACTCGGATGGAGCCCCCGTGCCTGAGCTGGTCACTTAGAGTTACACCAGCATATCGATGGAAGGCACGAGATGTAAGTTCTCCACACCCTGTACAGTACGTCCAGCTTCTGAGAGGCTAAGTTGACTCTGACTCGGATGGAGCCCCCGTGCCTGAGCTGGTCACTTAGAGTTACACCAGCATATCGATGGAAGGCACGAGATGTAATTTCTCCACACCCTGTACAGTACGTCCAGCTTCTGAGAGGCTAAGTTGACTCTGACTCGGATGGAGCCCCCGTGCCTGAGCTGGTCACTTAGAGTTACACCAGCATATCGATGGAAGGCACGAGATGTAAGTTCTCCACACCCTGTACAGTACGTCCAGCTTCTGAGAGGCTAAGTTGACTCTGACTCGGATGGAGCCCCCGTGCCTGAGCTGGTCACTTAGAGTTACACCAGCATATCGATGGAAGGCACGAGATGTAAGTTCTCCACACCCTGTACAGTACGTCCAGCTTCTGAGAGGCTAAGTTGACTCTGACTCGGATGGAGCCCCCGTGCCTGAGCTGGTCACTTAGAGTTACACCAGCATATCGATGGAAGGCACGAGATGTAAGTTCTCCACACCCTGTACAGTACGTCCAGCTTCTGAGAGGCTAAGTTGACTCTGACTCGGATGGAGCCCCCGTGCCTGAGCTGGTCACTTAGAGTTACACCAGCATATCGATGGAAGGCACGAGATGTAAGTTCTCCACACCCTGTACAGTACGTCCAGCTTCTGAGAGGCTAAGTTGACTCTGACTCGGATGGAGCCCCCGTGCCTGAGCTGGTCACTTAGAGTTACACCAGCATATCGATGGAAGGCACGAGATGTAAGTTCTCCACACCCTGTACAGTACGTCTAGCTTCTGAGAGGCTAAGTTGACTCTGACTCGGATGGAGCCCCCGTGCCTGAGCTGGTCACTTAGAGTTACACCAGCATATCGATGGAAGGCACGAGATGTAAGTTCTCCACACCCTGTACAGTACGTCCAGCTTCTGAGAGGCTAAGTTGACTCTGACTCGGATGGAGCCCCCGTGCCTGAGCTGGTCACTTAGAGTTACACCAGCATATCGATGGAAGGCACGAGATGTAAGTTCTCCACACCCTGTACAGTACGTCCAGCTTCTGAGAGGCTAAGTTGACTCTGACTCGGATGGAGCCCCCGTGCCTGAGCTGGTCACTTAGAGGTACACCAGCATATCGATGGAAGGCACGAGATGTAAGTTCTCCACACCCTGTACAGTACGTCCAGCTTCTGAGAGGCTAAGTTGACTCTGACTCGGATGGAGCCCCCGTGCCTGAGCTGGTCACTTAGAGTTACACCAGCATATCGATGGAAGGCACGAGATGTAAGTTCTCCACACCCTGTACAGTACGTCCAGCTTCTGAGAGGCTAAGTTGACTCTGACTCGGATGGAGCCCCCGTGCCTGAGCTGGTCACTTAGAGTTACACCAGCATATCGATGGAAGGCACGAGATGTAAGTTCTCCACACCCTGTACAGTACGTCCAGCTTCTGAGAGGCTAAGTTGACTCTGACTCGGATGGAGCCCCCGTGCCTGAGCTGGTCACTTAGAGTTACACCAGCATATCGATGGAAGGCACGAGATGTAAGTTCTCCACACCCTGTACAGTACGTCCAGCTTCTGAGAGGCTAAGTTGACTCTGACTCGGATGGAGCCCCCGTGCCTGAGCTGGTCACTTAGAGTTACACCAGCATATCGATGGAAGGCACGAGATGTAAGTTCTCCACACCCTGTACAGTACGTCCTGCTTCTGAGAGGCTAAGTTGACTCTGACTCGGATGGAGCCCCCGTGCCTGAGCTGGTCACTTAGAGTTACACCAGCATATCGATGGAAGGCACGAGATGTAAGTTCTCCACACCCTGTACAGTACGTCCAGCTTCTGAGAGGCTAAGTTGACTCTGACTCGGATGGAGCCCCCGTGCCTGAGCTGGTCACTTAGAGTTACACCAGCATATCGATGGAAGGCACGAGATGTAAGTTCTCCACACCCTGTACAGTACGTCCAGCTTCTGAGAGGCTAAGTTGACTCTGACTCGGATGGAGCCCCCGTGCCTGAGCTGGTCACTTAGAGTTACACCAGCATATCGATGGAAGGCACGAGATGTAAGTTCTCCACACCCTGTACAGTACGTCCAGCTTCTGAGAGGCTAAGTTGACTCTGACTCGGATGGAGCCCCCGTGCCTGAGCTGGTCACTTAGAGTTACACCAGCATATCGATGGAAGGCACGAGATGTAAGTTCTCCACACCCTGTACAGTACGTCCAGCTTCTGAGAGGCTAAGTTGACTCTGACTCGGATGGAGCCCCCGTGCCTGAGCTGGTCACTTAGAGTTACACCAGCATATCGATGGAAGGCACGAGATGTAAGTTCTCCACACCCTGTACAGTACGTCCAGCTTCTGAGAGGCTAAGTTGACTCTGACTCGGATGGAGCCCCCGTGCCTGAGCTGGTCACTTAGAGTTACACCAGCATATCGATGGAAGGCACGAGATGTAAGTTCTCCACACCCTGTACAGTACGTCCAGCTTCTGAGAGGCTAAGTTGACTCTGACTCTGATGGAGCCCCCGTGCCTGAGCTGGTCACTTAGAGTTACACCAGCATATCGATGGAAGGCACGAGATGTAAGTTCTCCACACCCTGTACAGTACGTCCAGCTTCTGAGAGGCTAAGTTGACTCTGACTCGGATGGAGCCCCCGTGCCTGAGCTGGTCACTTAGAGTTACACCAGCATATCGATGGAAGGCACGAGATGTAAGTTCTCCACACCCTGTACAGTACGTCCAGCTTCTGAGAGGCTAAGTTGACTCTGACTTGGATGGAGCCCCCGTGCCTGAGCTGGTCACTTAGAGTTACACCAGCATATCAAAACATGAATAGTTTGATGTAAAGCAGTTTCTAAATAACAAACCTTTTTATTTATCCAAGAGGCAGGACCAAGCTACCAATGATCATGTCTCTGGGGAGAATGCTTTTAAACCAACTTCCTTCACAGAAAGACATGTTTCAGTCAAACCTCAATGAATTCAAGATTAGAATAAGTATTTTCTTTAACACGATGATGCATCGCCACTGATTTAATGAATGTATATAATATATTAATGTACTTTTTTTATTTTTTATAATTAATACCTCACAAGAGTCCCAACTGCTCCCGTCTGGAGCCAGTGAGACTATGGCATCCCCAAAAGTACTAGTAGGTTATTGATTTATTGTTATTGTAAATGTTGTGAAATGTTATTAGAATAACTGTTTTTCACAAATAAACCATAAGTAAATAAGATACTTAATTTGTTTTATTTTATATCATAATATTTCATTTAAACTCGTTTAATTCAACTTAATTTCAATACAGTCCATTTTATTTACATCCAATTTGTCCCATGAAATTGTAAAATGGGGGCCTCAGCAATATAATTTAATAAACTACGCTACGGCTACGTAAAAATTAAAAATACTAATAAATTGACAATTTGGAATGTAAATATTAACTTTAATATACATTGGCAGTCAGCGTGTACTTTTTGACAATAAAAGGGAGTTAATTAATTCAAGAGGTCATTAGTCATAACTAGACATCGGATTATATGCATTTGCATATTTGCATATGCAAATGCATATAAGTCTCTAATTACGACGTTAATGCATATTTCAGCCTTTTTTCCCAAATCGTGCATATTTCGTTTAATAGCGGGAGGTATCATCTACGTATAGGGAGCTAGGTGACTCGGACGCTAGGGGCACGAGCGCGGTGGCTGACTGACTGAAACGCGGTAGGGATTGTTATGCATAAATCACCTTACAAAAGCTACACCGATTGACAGTTCTGAGGCCATTGCAATTCATTCAAGCAAGCTAGCATTTGAAGACGCAACCATTAAACAGAATATCGCCCTCATCTCAACACATTTCCACAAGTTACCAGATACCATAAAAAAATTGGAAACAAAAAACCTTCCTCTAATTAAAGCAATAGAAATACTGGAAACAATGATCGAACTCGCCAACGCCCTTCCTAATTCAATATCATAAAAGATTCGTAAAAAGTTAGACTCTATTTTGCTTAAAAACCCGAGTCTTGAAGATATGAAGAACATTAATGCCTACATCAAGTCATACCCTGCCTAAACAGATATCTCCAGAAATGGCGCCAAATTTTAAATTTTGTCCAATGACGTCAGTTGACGTAGAGAGGTCGTTTTCGGCGTACAAATTAATACTGGGTGACAAACGTCACAAATTTGAGCTCGAAAATTTGGAAAAATACTTAGTTATATATTGTCACAAAAACTATGCATAATTTTAAGAATATTTCGCTGTTTTTGCACGGTCTTTAATTAAAATATATAAAAATATAAATGGTTTTTTTGATTTTGATTGTGCATATTTTGGGCAAATCAAGAGTTTTTAGTGCATATTTCGGCCTTTTTTAGTGCATATTTGCATGCATATTTTGGCACTTTGTTAGTGCATATAATCCGATGTCTAGTCATAACTAACAACTTTTGTTTCTAGAAGCTGGAACGGAATCAATTGAATGCGATTTGGGTAAATTAATTAAGTCTATGGATCGCGTATTCGATTTCTTTCGTTTCCCTGGTTTGTACACTACTTATGAAGTTATACCACCCTGGTGTGTACACTACTTATGGAGTTTTACCCCCCTGGTTTGTACACTACTTATGAAGTTATAGCCCCCTGGTGTGTACACTACTTATGGAGTTATACCCCCCTGGTTTGTACACTACTTATGAAGTTTGTAACGGAGAAAACTACAAACCCCGGACTGAGATCGATTCTTCAAGATATCGATCGATGAGAGACATCTTTATTGCTACCCGTGAGCTGCGCAACACATTGCGCACAGAAGAGGAGAATCATTAATTTCTCCAGCCAGTCAGATTTTGGGAGCGGAGCAGACCACTTGTGACTTGCGGAATCATCGGCGACCAGTACCACAACATGGCGGGTTGGAAGAAACTTTCACGTAAATCATCATTTAACTTTAGATAGTTTTTCGGGTTATCTTTATCCTTTTAAATCTTTTTATTTCTAGAAGAAATAAATGGCGCCCTTTATATAATTAACCTCTTAACTTTTATGATGACTTTCATTTATAAAATTCAACATGCAGATGCTCTTCGAGTCCTGCACACGGCCCTGAGAATCCTTTAGTTTAAAAAATAGAGTCTCCTTTGCTATTTCATTTATTTAATTAAACTTATATTGTACTAGCTTCCATTCAGAATAAACGATTATTTGTTAAACTCATCCTTCTTTAATTTACAGTTGATTGAATATGTTTTTATTTCAGAATACACGCAATCCATATTTGATTTACATTTTATTAGTGTTGCTTATGGGCATAACTAATCACATTACTTCTCTTCATTAAAAATCGTTACAAGTTATAGCCCCCTGGTGTGTACACTACTTATGGAGTTATACCCCCCTGGTTTGTACACTACTTATGAAGTTATACCCCCCTGGTTTGTACACTACTTATGGAGTTATACCCCCCTGGTTTGTACACTACTAATGGAGTTATACCCCCCTGGTTTGTACACTACTTGTGGAGTTATACCCCCTGGTTTGTACACTACTTATGGAGTTATACCCCCTGGTGTGGGCACTACTTATAGAGTTATATCCCCTGGTGTGGACACTACTTATGGCCGTTTTACATTTTGTCATCCAATTTGTCTAATCAGGATGAAAAAAGGGACATGTTCTATTTTGTTAGTTGGTACCATGAGAGACGTTTGTTGGTATTAACGATTTTAGTACATTTTCAGATGTCGGACATTATTTGACTTCTGCCACCTGTCACTGTTTTACGTGAAAATGTTGCATGTATTCAGTTTTACATTTAAAATATTAGTAAAAAGATTACAATATCTATTTATTACTAATTGTGAATGTGTAAAACTGTTAGGTATTGTGAATTACGCGTGTTCTACTTACTACATTGTTCTACTTCTCTCTTTGTTTTACGTAACTATATAACGTGAAAATGTTGCATTTAATAATTCATATTAAAGTTAAAGGATTAACTTTAATATGTATTTATTGCCGATTGTGAATGTGTATTAATGTTAAATATTGTAAATGTCGTTTGTTTGTTTGAAGATTTGACATTTTGTTTTGAGGAAATAATACACGAGAACTTTACATACGTACAGCTAACTCATAGAATAAAGTGTCAACTGTAATATACTTTTGAATTGATGAACAGAAACAGGTTTGGTTATGAGAGCTGTTGCTTTGGCATCTGCGCTGCTGTGTTTTGGTATTTCCACCTCATATATTATACGGATATCGTACCGATCAACATGCGATCATCAGAAGACAAAACATCGATTGCGTTGCGTTATGACAAAGCTCGCAAATGACAGTGACAGATGATTTCACGATTGACATACAATCGTCGATTGTATTTTATGGTTATGTTCAAGGTGTTGCCATTTTTTGACGATGCCTTGATTTGACATTTTTGCCGGTACTAACCGGCAAAAATATTATTTCTTAAATAATGTAATAGTTATTAAACTTAGAAAACATAAGATATAGAAATAAAAATAAAATTACTTATTAGATAAGTAATAACAGAAGGTAGGTACAGAGCTGGTTGTAAATTGTTCAAAGACAGAGATGGCAATATTGTATGAAATGGGTACTTAAATAAAATGCAACAACAATAAACGCATACTAATAAAATCAATAATTTACACTCCGGGACACAATATAAATATTTCGTAGCTCACAAAATAATTTTAGAGGTTATGTAAAAAATATTTTACATAGTTCTTTTTTAATATTATATTGTTACAACTTTACTTAAGGGAGTTTAATATTAACACTATGCATGTAAAAGAAAAGGAGGAACGAGAAAAAAAAGTTAAAAGTTGGGACATATCAGTATTGTGTTCATATTTTTCAAATTAATTATTAATTAATTGATTAATTCCCTTTAGGGTCAAAACACGATTCATTCAATCAAATTACAAAACTCAAGGCCATTGAAAAAAAAGTTGCTTGCAAAGACAATATAATTGCACTCAGACGTTCATTATTTAGCACAAAAAACTCTTTTCCAGAACTCATCTTCTCAAGAAGAAACTCTGACAAAGTGGAAACTTTTAATCGATACGAAGAAACCCAAAATTACTTTAAGTTTGAATTTCTTTATAAAAGGAACAAGAAATTTGAATAAATTAATGAAACAATTAAGCAGATTTGCAAACGTGATTGTGCTTATCTACGACAGTCGAATATTGACATTTTTCTGCTTATCTTGAATAGAAAATTGAAAAAAAACTCATGGAAACATGTTTAAATATTTTTAATTTCACCAAAACAATAAGATACAACAGGAAAATCATAAATCAATAACATGAATATGGTTAATATATAATGAGAATACATTTATACATTTTGGAGTTCATGGAATATAGAAAATAGTATTTTCTTTATTCATTGGTGGACGCAGACATATATGCCAAGAAAGCGTTCGCAGGAGCATTTTTTAACGAGCTATTTATCGTCATTTGCTTTGGTTGCGAAATAAATCACCAACTGACGCCTAATTTACGTCAAAATAAATAATATTATGGCAACTTTAAAAAATAACTTCAAACTTGAACATACGTAGGTCGAGTAGAATATATGTATGTATAGCCGGTACATTACATGGCATTATATTTTTATCAGGAAAAACTGTAAAAGCAATATTTGATACGAGATGATATTACATTACGTATTATTTTATTTTTATTCTTTATATTGGCTTTCACCCATTAAGAGTGATCTTGGCCATACATTACAACATTTTTCTTATTAATAAATACAACAAATTACAGGATAAAATTGATTACACAACATAACATAACGTAACATAAATAAACCAAACATAACATAACATAAACATAACATAACATACAACATAAACGGTACAGAGCTGGTAACAGTAGGTTATTACAAAATTATAAAAATAGGAACCTGTGTACAATATAAGTGGGCGCTTTTCGTTATTTAACCAAAGATTTTTCTAAAATTAGTAGCGTTTTTTTAAACAGAATTATGAAATTGGCAATCTTATAAACAAACACAGCATATGGGAGTAAACAAATTTGATTATAAAACATAAAGATAAACATAACACAAACATACCATGAACATAACATAAACGTATCACAACATAACATGTACATAACATGAACATAACATATCATAAACATAAACCTACCACAAACATAAGATGAGTGTAATATAAACATAACATAACAAAAACAATATAGAGCTGTATTGGTTTACGATCATATCATTTTAAAATCATAAATAAACCACCTTTGAACGAGTTATTACATTTCAGGGTTACCACTCTAAAATCTTCAGTTAAAGAAAGTCACTACGCAAGAACTTTTATTTATAAATAAAATAGGCTATAATATATTTTAAGATGCTTAAAAATAAATAGAAGATTACCACCGCTATCTTCATTAATACAAGACGTGCTGTAGGAAATGAACTGACAGAAAGAACTGTTACCGGACTTCTGGGACTGACTTTAGCAGGGTTTACTGTGAATTTTGCAACCGCCAGAGTTCACGCGACGGATGAAATTATTAATTTTATGTTTTTATTAAAAGTTGTAAAATTCAACCAGAGTCACATCCGAAATCGTGAACCTAAAAATCCCTGGATAGAGAATTAGTGAGGGGAAATTTTCTGGCAGCCATCTTGTAAGCCTAACTTTTGAACTGATTTGTACGAAAAGTGGTGCGTATTGAACTATTATTGTATTGTGTTTGTTAATGGAGTTATAGCGGCTTGTGGAGTATTTGATGAGACAAGGAATGGGATATGTCATTAACAAATGTAATTAATTTACATCTTCCTCGTCAAATAATACTTCCGTCCAGGGCTTATTAGGTCCATGTCCGAAATTACTAATAATTTATTCAAATAATTATGTAGGCAAATTTTATCTCGTAATGGTAACACCAGCGATGACAACCGTGCAGCAGTGATGGCATGTCTAGGGAGAAGTCCCCAGATCTGGGGGATTTTGCATTTAAAAGGAGAAAGGTGGTTTTTTGAAAATGTAAGAACTGGAGGATTTTCAGGATGAGGATTTTGTGTAATCGTGTGTTTTGTTTAGTGGCCATCTGTAAACGATAGGTTAAAGGCTGATAGAAAGAAACGTGGAATGTCTGGAATGGTTTGAGTTTATAAAATAAGCTTAGGAGATATACATATACCATCTTGGGCTTTTCTATAGGTCTTTTTAAAATATAAAATTTCTTGTTACATTATATTGATGTATCTCATTAGGTTTAGCCAGCGTTTGCAATATAAGCGCCCGAAAATATTTTGTTTACGACTTGATTACAAAAAATCAACTTTTCTCTACTTTGTATAAATATCACCCCATGTAGCCGGGCACCCCTGCTATGTCACGATGCGGTGCAAGACGGCGGGTCGAGAGAGACTAGCTGGAGAGGTCAAAGGGTCTCTCCAAACTGGCATTTCCCGATCTGGGCGCATCCGCTAACATTATTTTTAACAAATTATCTTCCCCCCACTCGTTGATAGCTGTTGCGTCGAATGTGGGGAGTTTTTATGAAATCTGGGGAGTTTTGGCGTAAAATCTGGGGAGATTTATTTTTTCGGCATAGCATCACTGCCGTGCCGTCATCTTGTTTGGGTATCTCGCCGAATCAAACTCGACTCAAGGATAAACCATTTAATTTGTAATCCAGTTAGCAAACTAAGTAACTTGTAACAAGCCACTAGCCAAGTTACAACGCGCAACGACATAATACTACATATCTTTACAGCAGACGGATTAAACAACATAACACGTTATTGTTTCAACTTAAGTTCGCGATATTGTCGGAAAAATATGTTTTCTTTATTGAATTGTTGTTATTTCCTCAAATGGAGTGGTATTCACTGAGCGGTGGGCATTGGTGACAGCCTAAGCACACGTAAGTAATTAGTCGCCTTATTAGTTGTTTATTTTGTCGTATTTGGCCATCGGTGGAGTTGAGACACTGTATTTATTTATGTCGTATTCGCCGGCTTATGTCAGATTCATTACAGTCCTGTCACCCTCTGCTTGCTTCATTTACGTTCAAACACACAATGCAAATAGACTAATGGAGTCTAGTTTTGATGGGTACGGCTCTCGGCTCTCGACTAACAAACCGAAGGTCTTTGGTTCAAATCCCGGCGTGCGTTATCAAATTTTATTTGTGTTATTTCACGATTTATTCATTTCAAAATAAAACACAGTACACGTTCCAGAAGATACTCTCAGTATCGCCCTGGTGTAAGACCACCGTTCAGAATTCACCTTCCTCTGGCTCCAGACGTTTGGGAATATTGAGAGGAAACTCAACGACAATATGCCGCACCAGCGCCTCTAGCGGCCAGCGTTGTTGACATTGAAAGGAATATGAAGGCCAATATGCCGCACCAGCGCCTCTAGCGGCCAGCGTTGTTGACATTGAGTGGAATGTCAAGGACAATATGCCGCACCAGCGCCTCTAGCGGCCAGCGTTGTTGACATTGAGTGGAATGTCAAGGACAATATGCCGCACCAGCGCCTCTAGCGGCCAGCGTTGTTGACATTGAAAGGAATATCAAGGTCAATATGCCGCACCAGCGCCTCTAGCGGCCAGCGTTGTTGACATTGAAAGGCATTTCAACGTCAACATGCCGCACCAGCGCCTCTGGTGGCCAGCGTTGTTGACATTGAAAGGCATTTCAACGTCAACATGCCGCACCAGCGCCTCTGGTGGCCAGCGTTGTTGACATTGAAAGGCATTTCAACGTCAACATGCCGCACCAGCGCCTCTGGTGGCCAGCGTTGTTGACATTGAAAGGCATTTCAACGTCAACATGCCGCACCAGCGCCTCTGGTGGCCAGCGTTGTTGACATTGAAAGGCATTTCAACGTCAATATGCCGCACCAGCGCCTCTAGCGGCCAGCGTTGTTGACTTGGCCACTTTTTCACTTGAGTTATGTCCATATTATTAATGTTAAGTTGCACTGAGAATCATCGGGAAACAATTGGAATATTGTATTATTTAAAATAATTAGCGTGTATTTACAAATGAATATTATCCCTCTGCCATATTCCCGCTAATCCAAATTAATGGAATATTTCTGAATGTAAACTAAAACTAAAGACACTTTTGTATTACACACATTACTGGCACCTCATTTGTTTGTGTTACTAATTACAAATCTTCTGTGGTTAATCTATCTTATATCTTTATATGTAAATATTCAGCATGCGTATGTTTGCACTCGCTAAACTCAAAAAGTAGTTGACTGATATTGCTGAAACTTTCAAAGTTTGTTCTTATTAATGCACGGAGTTTTTAGAGAGAAGGTGGAGTGTTAGAAGAAGTCCGGGATGCCCGGGGAATACTTAACGTAATACCTCTGCATCGGAAAGAGATACTGTGTGGAATTAAAGTCGATGTTATTTCATTATTTTTTTTTTTTATATGAACTCCACACAGGAGGCCCTGATGAAAGTAATTTCCCTCAGGGCCTATGTCATCTTTGGGGATGCTGTGTGGAGGGTCTTTTTGTGGAGAGGAAGGAGTGAACATGGGTCTTGAAGAGTCCCATGTTGTAGGAGGGAGGAAACACAGAGGCCGGCAGTTCGTTCCACAGCCGAGCTGTTGAACTTAAGAACGAATCGTAGAAGCGACCCGTTCTCATGTGACAAATGTCAACCGTGTACAAATGTTGGGCGCGTGTTTGGCGTGTATCCCGACTACGCACCGGTGCCGAAGGGATCAATGACGCTAGTTCCTCAGAGCATCTTCCATTGTAATACCGATAGAACAAGGACAGCATACCTACCTGACGCCTGTGCTCTAAAGATTGCAGTCCGTTTGTTAAGATTGGGGAATCTATCAAACGGACCGCCCATTTTTGCACAGAGTCAAGGGTTTTTTTCCAGGTATTTAGGGGCTCCGGACCAGAGATGGCTGCCAAATTCGACAGTAGGGCGCACTTGCGATTTGTACAGGGTCAGCAGTTGTGTACTATTAAAGTATCTGCGGGCCCTGTACAGTACGCCCAGCTTCTGAGAGGCCAACTTTACTCTGGCTTCAATGGAGCCCCCGTACCTGAGCTGGTCACTTATAGTTACATGAATGTAATTTTTGAACAGTAACATTGTGGTATACAGTAGTGAATGGTGAAAGAAGTCGGAGACGCCTGGGAAAGACATTAGTAATAGCGAAGCGTTGCGGGTCCACTAGTATTTGAATATAACGCATGGTGTTTTCTCTTTCTAACACGGTTTAGATCATATTCTCACCGTTACAGAAGGGGCGACCTTCTGTTAGTGGTAGCACGCGACCTTATGAATTCTGATTTAGTGCATTATCAACATGGACCCACAGAATGACAGAATGGCCATGGAAACAAATACATCAGTCTGACTTATGTGTTTATTATCTGACTTGTTAGTTACATTGTCAGTCTTTCCGTGTGTTGCAGTAATGAGCGACCCAGAGTCCTCTGGCCGGAGAGAGCGCCAGTCTGCCGCCGAGGACAGCGTCGCCAGCGCGGCAGCAGTCGTCGCCAGCGCGCCACCGCCGCAGTTGACACCGGCTACCGGTGGCGTCAAGAAACGCGAAAACTTCTCCTTCGTCCTTATGGACTCTGCCACACCCAAGTCCCAGCATCAGGTAAATTATTCTAGCGGTTCTGCGGTGCGTGGAGAACCGAGGACACCACCGACGTTAATCCTCAAATGATTTGTTTGTTCTTTTAAATTTTTTATTTCACCTCACCATATTTGTTTTTTAACCCCCACAGAAAGCCTTGAAGAAGATAACTTCCCCCAGATGATTTACTGCATTCGACATTTGGCTGTTGACACTCTTTATAACTAATTCTTTTACTGAGCCAGAGTTAATCCAGTTGTTTGGTTCCTCTAGCTTGATAGGAGAGTAGCATTGGGAAGAGCCAAATTGTGCATTTGAGTGCTGGGCCACAATTTCAGCTCAACAGTTGATCAATAGGATTGGGAACAACGGCCGTTAGTGCTAGATAACCCAACCCATCGGTGTACTTGGCTTGGCGTTCCAGTCTATGTATGCCAAGGATTACTGAATTTGATACTCGAACACCTGCCAATTATATGTTAGGTTTTTAAGGTCACTTTATTAAAGAAACACTGGTACAATTACATGTTGATTAAGCACTTTTAAATTTGTACCCGGTTTTAAAGGATGGCTACGTCCGCTGCTAGTTCTCTGACCAACTGCTTTGTTCCGCGCACTAAATACAAGAGGTCATTCTTAACCTTTGGAACACCAGACCCTTTTTGAGGGAAATCAAAAAAGAACTGTAAAGTGTTTCAAGTTCAAGCGATTTTGTAAAAAATTTTATGCACTCTAATGGCATACATTGAGTGATTTTGTGCTTTCAACGAGTAAACACAACGGTGGATTATAGAAGTTGTATTGTCAACATATTTTTGTTTATTTCGTGCTTTCAGGAAGTTGAAGATCAACGACGTTCGGCCAATTTCGATCGCGATTCGGCCGCCCAGTCCAAGGCGAACCTGCGGCACTCTGGCCGCGAGGGTCGCGAGAGTCGCGAGAGTCGCGAGAGCCGCCCTCGTTCCGTCTGCGACCCGCAGCGGGGCCTCGTCTTCCGCTTCGAGGAGTCGGACGGCTGGGGCGATGACATGGCAGCGTCGCAGCACAGGAACACCGATGAACCCCGTCCCAAGGTACGGAGCATGCCATGTTGTTTTGAATCATCTTCTTCAGGAAGGACCACAAATTTCTGTATGCCATTTTTTTTACACTCCAAGAAACAATTTCCTTCAGGGCCTCGTCATGTTTGGGGATGCTGTGAGGTGGTTTTTTTATCTTATTTTTATTTTTTTATATTAACTCCACACAGGAGGCCCCGAAGAAAATAATTTCCCTCAGGGCCTATGTCATCTTTGGGGATGCTGTATGAAGGGTCTTTTTGTGGAGAGGAAGGAGTGAACATGGGTCTTGAATAGTCCCATGTTGTAGGAGGGAGGAAACACAGAGGCCGGCAGTTCGTTCCACAGCCGAGCTGTTGAACTTAAGAACGAATCGTAGAAGCGACCCGTTCTCATGTGACAAATGTCAACCGTGTACAAATGTTGGGCGCGCGTTTGGCGTGTATCCCGACTACGCACCGGTGCCGAAGGGATCAATGACGCTAGTTCCTCAGAGCATCTTCCATTGTAATACCGATAGAACAAGGACAGCATACCTACCTGACGCCTGTGCTCTAAAGATTGCAGTCCGTTTGTTAAGATTGGGGAATCTATCAAACGGACCGCCCGTTTCTGCACAGAGTCAAGGGTTTTTTTCAGTATATTTAGGGTGACGGGTGGGTGGGAATCTAGCGTCAGTGCGTCCCTCCCACTGCGGTGCAAGAGGGTCGAAAGAGTCCTGCTGGCGAGGGTCTCCCTCTCCAGTTGATGGGCAGAAGCTTCCAGCGTCAAGACCTGGACACACCTCACCCTATCCAATGAATGGTTCCCGGGGCGGCGGTACCGGTGCCCTCACAAATGGAAGAACCTTGATGCCTTTTTAAGCTACATTACTTTTCCTTTGAACCGTCTCGGTGGTGCCGTTTAAAACCATTCATTCATTTTAGTATTAACAGTTTTGGTGTTTAATGTGGCAGGGACCTTCTCAGCGCATGTCCACGGGACTCCAAGTCACCCTGGCACAGCCGGCCACAGCCAGCGTCGCCACTTCCACGCCACTGGCCACCAACTATACCTCAGGTAACATCTGTCATTATACTAATTCTCCCTTATGTGTCTGTCTGTAACTTTCGTTCGATAAAATCTAGAACACGAATTTGTCTTTTTTCTTCATTAATTCGCTCTACATGCCTTAAACATCTAAGCTTCCCTTTCTTAATCTTGCTCATTATGCTTGCATCAGCTTTGTGAATCTCTGCATTTTTTCACACAATCATATATGGTTTTACCACACATACGCCTCAGGGATCTCATTTATTATTTTATGCTTCCGATTTTGTTGTCCGGGTTAAATCTTCCCCAAAGGAAAAACTTAACCCTTCCACTCACTTTTCCACAAATGATCAGCTAGTCAATCAACACTATGTAAGTGCATTATATAGTAAAATAAATACAAAACAATACAAGAACAACAACACGTCAAATCACCAGATATCAAATGGGAAAAAAAATTCACCGTCTCCAGATATTTTCATATCAGAGGGTTCGGCTCGGTAGAACTTCTAACAGGGCCTATAAATCCTACTGATCCCTCAACATAAATATTTAAAAAATCTTTTGTTATCCTACATGTATTCAAAATGACCGACTTTTGCATCTTTATATATAAATTTTTTGATAGATCTAATACGCCTAAATTTTTAATTAGAGAGCTAGGTATAATGCCAGTAGCCGAAATAACGAATGGTAATATTTTTATGGTCTGAGAATGCCAAATTCTTTTTATTTAATTTCCTAATATTATTATTATTATTATTATAATGTGCAGAGCAGGCAGCATTCTGCTGATGCGCTCATATCTGATTTCACAACAAGTTTGCCAGTAATTGAGTTGTTTTAAGTTTGAACTAAGTCCTTTCTTCTCTCCAAATGTGAATCCAATAGAGCTTTGAATTGATTTATATTTGTTGCATCGATGACATGTTGTGGGAGTTTGTTCCAAGCATCCACTACTCTATTTGCAAGGAAGTGTTTTCTACGATTAGATTTGTTGGATGCTAGGGCAACTGTAATGTCCAGATAAAGTCTCGATCAAGTCACCCCTTTCTCTTCTTTCTTGTAAGGTTGGTAATCTTAGTTCCTTGAGTCTATCTTCGTATCGTAGATCTTTCAGAGCTCTTGGTATTTTGTCTCTGTACTCTCTCTAACAGATTTATATCCTTTGCGAAGTAAGGACTCCATATTTGGAAAGCATATTCCAGGAGAGGTCGCACATATGTTTTATATATTTTTAACATCATGTCCGGCGTTAGGTTTTATTTAGGTTATTTGCACAGCATTCAGTCTACTTTCATCCTTTCTCTGCCAGTTCCGTACATCAGGGTAGGTATCAGCATTCCATTGTGGACTGCTAGCTTCGCTTCTTAAAATAGTCGGGGACACCTCAGGAAGGCAACACAAAACCATAGATTAAACCAAATACTTGTAAATGTAACAAAATCACTATATGCAATTAACTCTAGAACTCGAATTTGTCTTGAATTTAAATTGTGTTATTTTCAAAGTTGGAACTGATGTATGAAAAAGTCAGAGTAGATATCTACCTATGATGTAATATTGCACGCGTCTGCGCTAGTTTCTCAGTAAAGTAAGCAAGCAGGGGTAGGCGGAGAGGATAGACTGTTGTGTAGCCGAGCTGTGGAGGTCAAGAACGGCTTGCACAGTACGCCCAGCTATATACGCCCAGCTATATACGCCCAGCTATATACGCCCAGCTATATACGCCCGGGATTGCTTTCAAATCAGTATTGATTTACAACATGTAGGAGATTTATGTTCTGTGTCTTACGCAGGTGGAATATACAGGAAAAACAGGTGTTTTTAAGCCTTGGGTAAATAAAGACAGAACCTTGGTTTTGATAGCATGAGTGAATATACATAAATAACGCAATCATTTAGTTATACAGTAGAAGCCCGATGCGTATGTCAGTTCCATCACTTTGTTATTCTGCTCTACGTACATGTCCTTGTATAGTCTATTTAGCACAGATAGATCATTCCTCTGCCAAGCATCAGGGTTGGTATCAGCATTAAGTGTATGTTATTGTTGTTGCAGATGCCCACTGGACTATCCAGCTTGTATAGTCTATTTAGCACAGATAGATCATTCCTCTGCCAAGCATCAGGGTTGGTATCAGCATTAAGTGTATGTTATTGTTGTTGCAGATGCCCACTGGACTATCCAGCTTGTATAGTCTATTTAGCACAGATAGATCATTCCTCTGCCAAGCATCAGGGTTGGTATCAGCATTAAGTGTATGTTATTGTTGTTGCAGATGCCCACTGGACTATCCAGCTTGTATAGTCTATTTAGCACAGATAGATTATTCCTCTGCCAAGCATCAGGGTTGGTATCAGCATTAAGTGTATGTTATTGTTGTTGCAGATGCCCACTGGACTATCCAGCTTGTATAGTCTATTTAGCACAGATAGATCATTCCTCTGCCAAGCATCAGGGTTGGTATCAGCATTAAGTGTATGTTATTGTTGTTGCAGATGCCCACTGGACTATCCAGCTTGTATAGTCTATTTAGCACAGATAGATCATTCCTCTGCCAAGCATCAGGGTTGGTATCAGCATTAAGTGTATGTTATTGTTGTTGCAGATGCCCACTGGACTATCCAGCTTGTATAGTCTATTTAGCACAGATAGATCATTCCTCTGCCAAGCATCAGGGTTGGTATCAGCATTAAGTGTATGTTATTGTTGTTGCAGATGCCCACTGGACTATCCAGCTTGTATAGTCTATTTAGCACAGATAGATCATTCCTCTGCCAAGCATCAGGGTTGGTATCAGCATTAAGTGTATGTTATTGTTGTTGCAGATGCCCACTGGACTATCCAGCTTGTATAGTCTATTTAGCACAGATAGATTATTCCTCTGCCAAGCATCAGGGTTGGTATCAGCATTAAGTGTATGTTATTGTTGTTGCAGATGCCCACTGGACTATCCAGCTTGTATAGTCTATTTAGCACAGATAGATCATTCCTCTGCCAAGCATCAGGGTTGGTATCAGCATTAAGTGTATGTTATTGTTGTTGCAGATGCCCACTGGACTATCCAGCTTGTATAGTCTATTTCGCACAGATAGATCATTCCTCTGCCAAGCATCAGGGTTGGTATCAGCATTAAGTGTATGTTATTGTTGTTGCAGATGCCCACTGGACTATCCAGCTTGTATAGTCTATTTAGCACAGATAGATCATTCCTCTGCCAAGCATCAGGGTTGGTATCAGCATTAAGTGTATGTTATTGTTGTTGCAGATGCCCACTGGACTATCCAGCTTGTATAGTCTATTTAGCACAGATAGATCATTCCTCTGCCAAGCATCAGGGTTGGTATCAGCATTAAGTGTATGTTATTGTTGTTGCAGATGGCCACTGGACTATCCAGCTTGTATAGTCTATTTAGCACAGATAGATCATTCCTCTGCCAAGCATCAGGGTTGGTATCAGCATTAAGTGTATGTTATTGTTGTTGCAGATGCCCACTGGACTATCCAGCTTGTATAGTCTATTTAGCACAGATAGATCATTCCTCTGCCAAGCATCAGGGTTGGTATCAGCATTAAGTGTATGTTATTGTTGTTGCAGATGCCCACTGGACTATCCAGCTTGTATAGTCTATTTAGCACAGATAGATCATTCCTCTGCCAAGCATCAGGGTTGGTATCAGCATTAAGTGTATGTTATTGTTGTTGCAGATGCCCACTGGACTATCCAGCTTGTATAGTCTATTTAGCACAGATAGATCATTCCTCTGCCAAGCATCAGGGTTGGTATCAGCATTAAGTGTATGTTATTGTTGTTGCAGATGCCCACTGGACTATCCAGCTTGTATAGTCTATTTAGCACAGATAGATCATTCCTCTGCCAAGCATCAGGGTTGGTATCAGCATTAAGTGTATGTTATTGTTGTTGCAGATGCCCACTGGACTATCCAGCTTGTATAGTCTATTTAGCACAGATAGATCATTCCTCTGCCAAGCATCAGGGTTGGTATCAGCATTAAGTGTATGTTATTGTTGTTGCAGATGCCCACTGGACTATCCAGCTTGTATAGTCTATTTAGCACAGATAGATCATTCCTCTGCCAAGCATCAGGGTTGGTATCAGCATTAAGTGTATGTTATTGTTGTTGCAGATGCCCACTGGACTATCCAGCTTGTATAGTCTATTTAGCACAGATAGATCATTCCTCTGCCAAGCATCAGGGTTGGTATCAGCATTAAGTGTATGTTATTGTTGTTGCAGATGCCCACTGGACTATCCAGCTTGTATAGTCTATTTAGCACAGATAGATCATTCCTCTGCCAAGCATCAGGGTTGGTATCAGCATTAAGTGTATGTTATTGTTGTTGCAGATGCCCACTGGACTATCCAGCTTGTATAGTCTATTTAGCACAGATAGATCATTCCGCTGCCAAGCATCAGGGTTGGTATCAGCATTAAGTGTATGTTATTGTTGTTGCAGATGCCCACTGGACTATCCAGCTTGTATAGTCTATTTAGCACAGATAGATCATTCCGCTGCCAAGCATCAGGGTTGGTATCAGCATTAAGTGTATGTTATTGTTGTTGCAGATGCCCACTGGACTATCCAGCTTGTATAGTCTATTTAGCACAGATAGATCATTCCTCTGCCAAGCATCAGGGTTGGTATCAGCATTAAGTGTATGTTATTGTTGTTGCAGATGCCCACTGGACTATCCAGCTTGTATAGTCTATTTAGCACAGATAGATCATTCCTCTGCCAAGCATCAGGGTTGGTATCAGCATTAAGTGTATGTTATTGTTGTTGCAGATGCCCACTGGACTATCCAGCTTGTATAGTCTATTTAGCACAGATAGATCATTCCTCTGCCAAGCATCAGGGTTGGTATCAGCATTAAGTGTATGTTATTGTTGTTGCAGATGCCCACTGGACTATCCAGCTTGTATAGTCTATTTAGCACAGATAGATCATTCCTCTGCCAAGCATCAGGGTTGGTATCAGCATTAAGTGTATGTTATTGTTGTTGCAGATGCCCACTGGACTATCCAGCTTGTATAGTCTATTTAGCACAGATAGATCATTCCTCTGCCAAGCATCAGGGTTGGTATCAGCATTAAGTGTATGTTATTGTTGTTGCAGATGCCCACTGGACTATCCAGCTTGTATAGTCTATTTAGCACAGATAGATCATTCCTCTGCCAAGCATCAGGGTTGGTATCAGCATTAAGTGTATGTTATTGTTGTTGCAGATGCCCACTGGACTATCCAGCTTGTATAGTCTATTTAGCACAGATAGATCATTCCTCTGCCAAGCATCAGGGTTGGTATCAGCATTAACTGTATGTTATTGTTGTTGCAGATGCCCACTGGACTATCCAGCTTGTATAGTCTATTTAGCACAGATAGATCATTCCTCTGCCAAGCATCAGGGTTGGTATCAGCATTAAGTGTATGTTATTGTTGTTGCAGATGCCCACTGGACTATCCAGCTTGTATAGTCTATTTAGCACAGATAGATCATTCCTCTGCCAAGCATCAGGGTTGGTATCAGCATTAAGTGTATGTTATTGTTGTTGCAGATGCCCACTGGACTATCCAGCTTGTATAGTCTATTTAGCACAGATAGATCATTCCTCTGCCAAGCATCAGGGTTGGTATCAGCATTAAGTGTATGTTATTGTTGTTGCAGATGCCCACTGGACTATCCAGCTTGTATAGTCTATTTAGCACAGATAGATCATTCCTCTGCCAAGCATCAGGGTTGGTATCAGCATTAAGTGTATGTTATTGTTGTTGCAGATGCCCACTGGACTATCCAGCTTGTATAGTCTATTTAGCACAGATAGATCATTCCTCTGCCAAGCATCAGGGTTGGTATCAGCATTAAGTGTATGTTATTGTTGTTGCAGATGCCCACTGGACTATCCAGCTTGTATAGTCTATTTAGCACAGATAGATCATTCCTCTGCCAAGCATCAGGGTTGGTATCAGCATTAAGTGTATGTTATTGTTGTTGCAGATGCCCACTGGACTATCCAGCTTGTATAGTCTATTTAGCACAGATAGATCATTCCTCTGCCAAGCATCAGGGTTGGTATCAGCATTAAGTGTATGTTATTGTTGTTGCAGATGCCCACTGGACTATCCAGCTTGTATAGTCTATTTAGCACAGATAGATCATTCCTCTGCCAAGCATCAGGGTTGGTATCAGCATTAAGTGTATGTTATTGTTGTTGCAGATGCCCACTGGACTATCCAGCTTGTATAGTCTATTTAGCACAGATAGATCATTCCTCTGCCAAGCATCAGGGTTGGTATCAGCATTAAGTGTATGTTATTGTTGTTGCAGATGCCCACTGGACTATCCAGCTTGTATAGTCTATTTAGCACAGATAGATCATTCCTCTGCCAAGCATCAGGGTTGGTATCAGCATTAAGTGTATGTTATTGTTGTTGCAGATGCCCACTGGACTATCCAGCTTGTATAGTCTATTTAGCACAGATAGATCATTCCTCTGCCAAGCATCAGGGTTGGTATCAGCATTAAGTGTATGTTATTGTTGTTGCAGATGCCCACTGGACTATCCAGCTTGTATAGTCTATTTAGCACAGATAGATCATTCCTCTGCCAAGCATCAGGGTTGGTATCAGCATTAAGTGTATGTTATTGTTGTTGCAGATGCCCACTGGACTATCCAGCTTGTATAGTCTATTTAGCACAGATAGATCATTCCTCTGCCAAGCATCAGGGTTGGTATCAGCATTAAGTGTATGTTATTGTTGTTGCAGATGCCCACTGGACTATCCAGCTTGTATAGTCTATTTAGCACAGATAGATCATTCCTCTGCCAAGCATCAGGGTTGGTATCAGCATTAAGTGTATGTTATTGTTGTTGCAGATGCCCACTGGACTATCCAGCTTGTATAGTCTATTTAGCACAGATAGATCATTCCTCTGCCAAGCATCAGGGTTGGTATCAGCATTAAGTGTATGTTATTGTTGTTGCAGATGGCCACTGGACTATCCAGCTTGTATAGTCTATTTAGCACAGATAGATCATTCCTCTGCCAAGCATCAGGGTTGGTATCAGCATTAAGTGTATGTTATTGTTGTTGCAGATGCCCACTGGACTATCCAGCTTGTATAGTCTATTTAGCACAGATAGATCATTCCTCTGCCAAGCATCAGGGTTGGTATCAGCATTAAGTGTATGTTATTGTTGTTGCAGATGCCCACTGGACTATCCAGCTTGTATAGTCTATTTAGCACAGATAGATCATTCCTCTGCCAAGCATCAGGGTTGGTATCAGCATTAAGTGTATGTTATTGTTGTTGCAGATGCCCACTGGACTATCCAGCTTGTATAGTCTATTTAGCACAGATAGATCATTCCTCTGCCAAGCATCAGGGTTGGTATCAGCATTAAGTGTATGTTATTGTTGTTGCAGATGCCCACTGGACTATCCAGCTTGTATAGTCTATTTAGCACAGATAGATCATTCCTCTGCCAAGCATCAGGGTTGGTATCAGCATTAAGTGTATGTTATTGTTGTTGCAGATGGCCACTGGACTATCCAGCTTGTATAGTCTATTTAGCACAGATAGATCATTCCTCTGCCAAGCATCAGGGTTGGTATCAGCATTAAGTGTATGTTATTGTTGTTGCAGATGCCCACTGGACTATCCAGCTTGTATAGTCTATTTAGCACAGATAGATCATTCCTCTGCCAAGCATCAGGGTTGGTATCAGCATTAAGTGTATGTTATTGTTGTTGCAGATGCCCACTGGACTATCCAGCTTGTATAGTCTATTTAGCACAGATAGATCATTCCTCTGCCAAGCATCAGGGTTGGTATCAGCATTAAGTGTATGTTATTGTTGTTGCAGATGCCCACTGGACTATCCAGCTTGTATAGTCTATTTAGCACAGATAGATCATTCCTCTGCCAAGCATCAGGGTTGGTATCAGCATTAAGTGTATGTTATTGTTGTTGCAGATGGCCACTGGACTATCCAGCTTGTATAGTCTATTTAGCACAGATAGATCATTCCTCTGCCAAGCATCAGGGTTGGTATCAGCATTAAGTGTATGTTATTGTTGTTGCAGATGCCCACTGGACTATCCAGCTTGTATAGTCTATTTAGCACAGATAGATCATTCCTCTGCCAAGCATCAGGGTTGGTATCAGCATTAAGTGTATGTTATTGTTGTTGCAGATGCCCACTGGACTATCCAGCTTGTATAGTCTATTTAGCACAGATAGATCATTCCTCTGCCAAGCATCAGGGTTGGTATCAGCATTAAGTGTATGTTATTGTTGTTGCAGATGGCCACTGGACTATCCAGCTTGTATAGTCTATTTAGCACAGATAGATCATTCCTCTGCCAAGCATCAGGGTTGGTATCAGCATTAAGTGTATGTTATTGTTGTTGCAGATGCCCACTGGACTATCCAGCTTGTATAGTCTATTTAGCACAGATAGATCATTCCTCTGCCAAGCATCAGGGTTGGTATCAGCATTAAGTGTATGTTATTGTTGTTGCAGATGCCCACTGGACTATCCAGCTTGTATAGTCTATTTAGCACAGATAGATCATTCCTCTGCCAAGCATCAGGGTTGGTATCAGCATTAAGTGTATGTTATTGTTGTTGCAGATGCCCACTGGACTATCCAGCTTGTATAGTCTATTTAGCACAGATAGATCATTCCTCTGCCAAGCATCAGGGTTGGTATCAGCATTAAGTGTATGTTATTGTTGTTGCAGATGCCCACTGGACTATCCAGCTTGTATAGTCTATTTAGCACAGATAGATCATTCCTCTGCCAAGCATCAGGGTTGGTATCAGCATTAAGTGTATGTTATTGTTGTTGCAGATGCCCACTGGACTATCCAGCTTGTATAGTCTATTTAGCACAGATAGATCATTCCTCTGCCAAGCATCAGGGTTGGTATCAGCATTAAGTGTATGTTATTGTTGTTGCAGATGGCCACTGGACTATCCAGCTTGTATAGTCTATTTAGCACAGATAGATCATTCCTCTGCCAAGCATCAGGGTTGGTATCAGCATTAAGTGTATGTTATTGTTGTTGCAGATGCCCACTGGACTATCCAGCTTGTATAGTCTATTTAGCACAGATAGATCATTCCTCTGCCAAGCATCAGGGTTGGTATCAGCATTAAGTGTATGTTATTGTTGTTGCAGATGCCCACTGGACTATCCAGCTTGTATAGTCTATTTAGCACAGATAGATCATTCCTCTGCCAAGCATCAGGGTTGGTATCAGCATTAAGTGTATGTTATTGTTGTTGCAGATGCCCACTGGACTATCCAGCTTGTATAGTCTATTTAGCACAGATAGATCATTCCTCTGCCAAGCATCAGGGTTGGT
Source organism: Hesperophylax consimilis (assembly GCF_061612785.1). Taxonomy (NCBI): domain Eukaryota; kingdom Metazoa; phylum Arthropoda; class Insecta; order Trichoptera; family Limnephilidae; genus Hesperophylax; species Hesperophylax consimilis. The sequence continues at coordinate 1,052,774 of NC_142852.1, forward strand.
ATCAGCATTAAGTGTATGTTATTGTTGTTGCAGATGCCCACTGGACTATCCAGCTTGTATAGTCTATTTAGCACAGATAGATCATTCCTCTGCCAAGCATCAGGGTTGGTATCAGCATTAAGTGTATGTTATTGTTGTTGCAGATGCCCACTGGACTATCCAGCTTGTATAGTCTATTTAGCACAGATAGATCATTCCTCTGCCAAGCATCAGGGTTGGTATCAGCATTAAGTGTATGTTATTGTTGTTGCAGATGCCCACTGGACTATCCAGCTTGTATAGTCTATTTAGCACAGATAGATCATTCCTCTGCCAAGCATCAGGGTTGGTATCAGCATTAAGTGTATGTTATTGTTGTTGCAGATGCCCACTGGACTATCCAGCTTGTATAGTCTATTTAGCACAGATAGATCATTCCTCTGCCAAGCATCAGGGTTGGTATCAGCATTAAGTGTTTGTTATTGTTGTTGCAGATGCCCACTGGACTATCCAGCTTGTATAGTCTATTTAGCACAGATAGATCATTCCTCTGCCAAGCATCAGGGTTGGTATCAGCATTAAGTGTATGTTATTGTTGTTGCAGATGCCCACTGGACTATCCAGCTTGTATAGTCTATTTAGCACAGATAGATCATTCCTCTGCCAAGCATCAGGGTTGGTATCAGCATTAAGTGTTTGTTATTGTTGTTGCAGATGCCCACTGGACTATCCAGCTTGTATAGTCTATTTAGCACAGATAGATCATTCCTCTGCCAAGCATCAGGGTTGGTATCAGCATTAAGTGTATGTTATTGTTGTTGCAGATGCCCACTGGACTATCCAGCTTGTATAGTCTATTTAGCACAGATAGATCATTCCTCTGCCAAGCATCAGGGTTGGTATCAGCATTAAGTGTATGTTATTGTTGTTGCAGATGGCCACTGGACTATCCAGCTTGTATAGTCTATTTAGCACAGATAGATCATTCCTCTGCCAAGCATCAGGGTTGGTATCAGCATTAAGTGTATGTTATTGTTGTTGCAGATGCCCACTGGACTATCCAGCTTGTATAGTCTATTTAGCACAGATAGATCATTCCTCTGCCAAGCATCAGGGTTGGTATCAGCATTAAGTGTATGTTATTGTTGTTGCAGATGCCCACTGGACTATCCAGCTTGTATAGTCTATTTAGCACAGATAGATCATTCCTCTGCCAAGCATCAGGGTTGGTATCAGCATTAAGTGTATGTTATTGTTGTTGCAGATGCCCACTGGACTATCCAGCTTGTATAGTCTATTTAGCACAGATAGATCATTCCTCTGCCAAGCATCAGGGTTGGTATCAGCATTAAGTGTATGTTATTGTTGTTGCAGATGCCCACTGGACTATCCAGCTTGTATAGTCTATTTAGCACAGATAGATCATTCCTCTGCCAAGCATCAGGGTTGGTATCAGCATTAAGTGTATGTTATTGTTGTTGCAGATGCCCACTGGACTATCCAGCTTGTATAGTCTATTTAGCACAGATAGATCATTCCTCTGCCAAGCATCAGGGTTGGTATCAGCATTAAGTGTATGTTATTGTTGTTGCAGATGCCCACTGGACTATCCAGCTTGTATAGTCTATTTAGCACAGATAGATCATTCCTCTGCCAAGCATCAGGGTTGGTATCAGCATTAAGTGTATGTTATTGTTGTTGCAGATGCCCACTGGACTATCCAGCTTGTATAGTCTATTTAGCACAGATAGATCATTCCTCTGCCAAGCATCAGGGTTGGTATCAGCATTAAGTGTTTGTTATTGTTGTTGCAGATGCCCACTGGACTATCCAGCTTGTATAGTCTATTTAGCACAGATAGATCATTCCTCTGCCAAGCATCAGGGTTGGTATCAGCATTAAGTGTATGTTATTGTTGTTGCAGATGCCCACTGGACTATCCAGCTTGTATAGTCTATTTAGCACAGATAGATCATTCCTCTGCCAAGCATCAGGGTTGGTATCAGCATTAAGTGTATGTTATTGTTGTTGCAGATGCCCACTGGACTATCCAGCTTGTATAGTCTATTTAGCACAGATAGATCATTCCTCTGCCAAGCATCAGGGTTGGTATCAGCATTAAGTGTTTGTTATTGTTGTTGCAGATGCCCACTGGACTATCCAGCTTGTATAGTCTATTTAGCACAGATAGATCATTCCTCTGCCAAGCATCAGGGTTGGTATCAGCATTAAGTGTATGTTATTGTTGTTGCAGATGCCCACTGGACTATCCAGCTTGTATAGTCTATTTAGCACAGATAGATCATTCCTCTGCCAAGCATCAGGGTTGGTATCAGCATTAAGTGTATGTTATTGTTGTTGCAGATGCCCACTGGACTATCCAGCTTGTATAGTCTATTTAGCACAGATAGATCATTCCTCTGCCAAGCATCAGGGTTGGTATCAGCATTAAGTGTATGTTATTGTTGTTGCAGATGCCCACTGGACTATCCAGCTTGTATAGTCTATTTAGCACAGATAGATCATTCCTCTGCCAAGCATCAGGGTTGGTATCAGCATTAAGTGTATGTTATTGTTGTTGCAGATGCCCACTGGACTATCCAGCTTGTATAGTCTATTTAGCACAGATAGATCATTCCTCTGCCAAGCATCAGGGTTGGTATCAGCATTAAGTGTATGTTATTGTTGTTGCAGATGCCCACTGGACTATCCAGCTTGTATAGTCTATTTAGCACAGATAGATCATTCCTCTGCCAAGCATCAGGGTTGGTATCAGCATTAAGTGTTTGTTATTGTTGTTGCAGATGCCCACTGGACTATCCAGCTTGTATAGTCTATTTAGCACAGATAGATCATTCCTCTGCCAAGCATCAGGGTTGGTATCAGCATTAAGTGTATGTTATTGTTGTTGCAGATGCCCACTGGACTATCCAGCTTGTATAGTCTATTTAGCACAGATAGATCATTCCTCTGCCAAGCATCAGGGTTGGTATCAGCATTAAGTGTATGTTATTGTTGTTGCAGATGCCCACTGGACTATCCAGCTTGTATAGTCTATTTAGCACAGATAGATCATTCCTCTGCCAAGCATCAGGGTTGGTATCAGCATTAAGTGTATGTTATTGTTGTTGCAGATGCCCACTGGACTATCCAGCTTGTATAGTCTATTTAGCACAGACAGATCATTCCTCTGCCAAGCATCAGGGTTGGTATCAGCATTAAGTGTATGTTATTGTTGTTGCAGATGCCCACTGGACTATCCAGCTTGTATAGTCTATTTAGCACAGATAGATCATTCCTCTGCCAAGCATCAGGGTTGGTATCAGCATTAAGTGTATGTTATTGTTGTTGCAGATGCCCACTGGACTATCCAGCTTGTATAGTCTATTTAGCACAGATAGATCATTCCTCTGCCAAGCATCAGGGTTGGTATCAGCATTAAGTGTATGTTATTGTTGTTGCAGATGCCCACTGGACTATCCAGCTTGTATAGTCTATTTAGCACAGATAGATCATTCCTCTGCCAAGCATCAGGGTTGGTATCAGCATTAAGTGTATGTTATTGTTGTTGCAGATGCCCACTGGACTATCCAGCTTGTATAGTCTATTTAGCACAGATAGATCATTCCTCTGCCAAGCATCAGGGTTGGTATCAGCATTAAGTGTATGTTATTGTTGTTGCAGATGCCCACTGGACTATCCAGCTTGTATAGTCTATTTAGCACAGATAGATCATTCCTCTGCCAAGCATCAGGGTTGGTATCAGCATTAAGTGTATGTTATTGTTGTTGCAGATGCCCACTGGACTATCCAGCAGCCCAGCGCTCCGCACTCTCCCGGAGCTCTCAGCTGGCACGGAGAGGCGCCCACTTCTAGCGATAAGGTACATACTGCTCTTGTGTATGCTATCTGCTCTTGTGTAATATTGCTTCTCTATCGTAACATGCACTTAATCATTTGTAGTCTTCCGAGACGGGCACCGGCGCCATCGCCCCAGTGCGACTTTCGCGCAAGGAGTCGTACAAGGCGCAGAGGCAAAACTACCGGCGCGAAAAGAAAAAGGCCACCTCTGCTCTGCTGTCCACCCTGGAGGACCCCGCCGTGCTCATACTGGCCGACTGGCTCAAGGTTCGTTATACAGACTGCTATAATACTTATTATGTATATTATTATGGTGATGATCCAAAGCATGATGTGTGTCCGTCTGTTGTAGGTGCGCGGTTCCTTGAAATCCTGGACCAAGCTGTGGTGCGTACTCAAGCCCGGTTTACTGCTTCTGTACAAAAGTCCAAAAGCCAAGGTAAGCCAATTCTGATTTATCTATAGGCTCTTCTTGAGGAGAGAGACCCGTGTTGTGTGGAGGAGGGAGGAAACACAGAGGCCGGCAGATGGTAGAAGCCAAGGACAGTGTACCTACCTAACAAATCCCTGGGAAATGTATCATACGGAGAGTGGCAGCAGTTGGGACCTATAGTACGCCCAGCATCGCTCACCTGACTCTGTTTGGATGGAGCACAATGTTTTGTATATTTTCTTCCTATTTCAGAGTAACCACTGGGTGGGGACCGTGCTGCTCAGTGCCTGCCAGGTCATCGAACGTCCAAGTAAAAAGGACGGGTTCTGCTTCAAACTCTACAACCCGTTGGAGCAGACCATCTGGGCTCCCAGAGGGCCCCACAACGAGACCATAGGTAATACTACCTCCACCTCCGACTCCAGTGGAATACTGCCAATATCAACAACTCTCCTTTCAATGGCGGCAAATTGAATTTATTTAGTACTCGGTGGCGGTTTTTTGCACTCAATTTGTATTTTTATCAAAATTGATACAAATGTATCAACAAACAGGTTCTGCGAGTGCAGATTCCTGATGTAATAAAAACAGTGAAATTCTCTTAAGAAGTTTTCCAGGGAAACTTCTAAGTGGGATCCAAATTTGTAGTAGTATTGTATCTACACATATTATTTTGTGGTAGTATTGTATCTACACATAGTATTTTGTGGTAGTATTGTATCTACACATAGTATTTTGTGGTAGTATTGTATCTACACATAGTATTTTGTGGTAGTATTGTATCTACACATAGTATTTTGTGGTAGTATTGTATCTACACATAGTATTTTGTGGTAGTATTGTATCTACACATAGTATTTTGTGGTAGTATTGTATCTACACATAGTATTTTGTGGTAGTATTTTATCTACACATAGTATTTTGTGGTAGTATTGTATCTACACATAGTATTTTGTGGTAGTATTGTATCTACACATAGTATTTTGTGGTAGTATTGTATCTACACATAGCATTTTGTGGTAGTATTGTATCTACACATATGTAGTATTTTGTAGTAGGATTGTATCTACACATAGTATTTTTATTTCCTTTTGACATGTGCACCGATTCATTGTTACGCGGATGACAGTACAGTTCATGATAGCTTTTTGTTTGACAAGCCCCCAAAGGGCACCCAAACTCCAACGGCTCGGAGGGCTTTGAAGCAGAGAATGGACGGTTATCTCGAGAGTATTTCCTCCTGGGGTAAAAATAATCTCGTCGAATTTAAGGTTTCAAAGACCCAATCCTGTCTGATTACGTCTAAAAGGGATCCAAATGATAATCTAGTCTCCTTCAACGGAAGCAATCTTCCGAACAGGCCTTCCATTGATATGCTTGGTGTAACTATAAGTGACCAGCTCAGGTACGGGGGCTCCATCGAAGCCAGAGTAAAGTTGGCCTCTCAGAAGCTGGGCGTACTGTACAGGGCCCGCAGATACTTTAATAGTACACAACTGCTGACCCTGTACAAATCGCAAGTGCGCCCTACTGTCGAATTTGGCAGCCATCTCTGGTCCGGAGCCCCTAAATACCTGAAAAAAACCCTTGACTCTGTGCAGAAACGGGCGGTCCGTTTGATAGATTCCCCAATCTTAACAAACGGACTGCAATCTTTAGAGCACAGGCGTCAGGTAGGTATGCTGTCCTTGTTCTATCGGTATTACAATGGAAGATGCTCTGAGGAACTAGCGTCATTGATCCCTTCGGCACCGGTGCGTAGTCGGGATACACGCCAAACGCGCGCCCAACATTTGTACACGGTTGACATTTGTCACATGAGAACGGGTCGCTTCTACGATTCGTTCTTAAGTTCAACAGCTCGGCTGTGGAACGAACTGCCGGCCTCTGTGTTTCCTCCCTCCTACAACATGGGACTCTTCAAGACCCATGTTCACTCCTACCCTCCACACAGCATCCCCAAAGATGACATTGGCCCTGAGGGAAATTATTTTCTTCAGGGCCTCCTGTGTGGAGTTAATATATAAAAAAAATTTAAAAAAGATTGTATCTACACATAGTATTTTGTAGTAGTATTGTATCTACACATAGCATTTTGTCTATTTGTAAAAATCTCCATTGACAAAATACACTAGGTAGGCAGGTACACACGTGTCGCGCGATGTTTGGGATTGCCGAGTGTTATCCGGTGAGCATAACGTCACAGGTCGACACGCCATTCAAATCGTAATTTATTACGCAGTCCAAATTCATTGTTTATTGAATCTGTTTGATGTTAGTTTTCACACTTTTAATGGTATGTTTCTAATTACGGTTGGAAAAGGTCCAAACTGCTTAGTTTATTCCAAATTTATGTAAAGGTAATGGTTTACACTTGCTATACACCGTCTCTTTTCTACGCATTGGCTTTCTATATGAACTGAGGGAGAAAGAAAGACTTACTTTGGTTTATTTTAGCAAGTGGTTTTATAAGAACCTCGACTTTATCCGATCAACACTGCATGTAATTGTAAACATACACTTAGCGATAAAGGTCATTGCAGGTAGTAAAACAAATAAAATTAGGCACAAGTTACGAGAGCCTGTATTATGTACAACTGCCTTACTGACATCATTTACAGAGAGCCTTTATTACTGCTGTGTTATAAAGTTTAGAGATCGGGGCCTCATAATAGTGCGCCAGTTGCTATGTTACAAGTGCGCCAAGCTGGAAGCCAGTTGCTAGGTTATAAAAGGCCCCGTCATGGGTGACGGTTTGCTATGTTATAACACGGGAGGTCCTCAAGGGAAGGCACGTGCTTACTGGTATCGAACCAGGGGCACTTGTGTAGCTCAGTAATCGGAGGCGATGAGATCCTTTTGTCTGCAAGGAGTGGGGCACTTCTTTGTTCTCCTCGAGCTCTCCACGGTCAGCACAGATAAGGTTACATATATCACAAGCCAGGATGTGGTAATGTACATCCTAACCATAATAACAGTATCGATCTCTCTCTTTTCTCTCAACTTGTACCGAGATTTATTGGTGTGAAATTTCTGAAAGGTGTGTAAACAAATATCTCATGTGTTGCACAATATTAAATAAGGGAATCTGAAATTAAAGAATAGTGTGGATGCTAAGAACAAAATTTATTGAGGTTATTTATCAAAGTACTTTAACATCTATTAAATTACATTATTATCAAGTTAACCTGTCCGGTGGTATGACCGTACAGGTACGGTGAGAAAAAAAATCCTCGTAAGGAGTATGACCGTACCCGTACGGTTGCGCCTAAAATTAATTAACTATTGAATTTCTTCCGGAAAACCGATAGTTACTGCTATCTAGGGACAATTTGTCATAACTTGCAAAAGTTTTTATCGATTTAGGTACATTACCAACGGAGTTATTCACAATTAAAATATTCCGTGACGTCACCGTCTGGCAGTTGGTGGTTAACAACATTTTTATTGCGAGCGACGTCTTTTGTGAAGTGAAATTTGTGGTTTTTGTTTGTTTTTGCACTGAATAACCTAATCATCTTGCATTAAAAATTACCTCACGTGTTTGGATGTGAATATTTATTACATATAACAGTACCGACAGTGTTTGTTTTCAGTTTGAATACAGTTTTTGACAGTTTGAACAAAATTCAATAGTGAATCTTAGTGTTATGAACTATTTGAAATATTATTCGTTATACTGTATACACACTATGAGCGGGAATGGTATTTTTCCTCGCGGCCGACTGGTGCTTATCGGCGGGACGGGTAAAAATATCCTTTACGCCGGCTCCACTTCAAAGGCGAGGAAGGTAAAGTTACCCCATTATTTCCCGTGACTATTTAATCTAAACGCTTGAAGACATTACAAACTACACACACACGTAACAAAAAAAAGATAAGCCGTTGTTTCTTTTATGTACACACTTACTTTTGCGCAGCTCAATGAGAGATTGCGCGTAATAATTAGGCAATTTTATCGTGTTAAATTTCAAAGATTGTTTGTTAGTTGAACTGGGAATATGAGTACCTATTATATTTTTATGACGTCTTATAAATTCATTGGACCTTTACTCTTATGAGATAATCCCGAGGATGTTATGACAATAATCATTTCCTGAATGAGAGATAACACAAAAATTGTTTAGCAATTTTAGGTTCTTCATAATTTGGACAGTGTTTTACTGTGATTTGACTTTGTGATTCGTATTGATAACTAGTTCAATTTATATATTTTACTTTTATAAAAAAAATGTTTAACCCTTTGAATGAACAAGACATTGCTGACATTTTAATCGAAAGTGAAGATGAAGATGTTTACGAGGATCTTCATGATTTGCCAATACATTCAGATAGCTCATCCGACGAATCTGATGGGGATGAAACTTTCCCTAGTTGTTCAACATCCAAAAAGAGAAAAGTTGATCATCGTAAATGGGATCAGGGTAAGTTTACGCCCATTATTCATGAATTCGATTCAACTAACTCAGGTATAAGAGCAAATATTCCCGTTAGTGAAAATTCATTGGAAATAGACTTTTTTGAGTTATTCTTCACACTTGATATAGTAAAAATAATTGTCAGCGAAACAAATAAATACGCTGCAAAAATTTCTTTAGACATTTCTCTGAAGTCTAAAATGATGAAGTGGAAAGACACCACGGAGGCTGAAATATATACATTTTTAGTCACGATTATGCTTATGGGACTTGTGGGAAAAAACTCGCTGAAGAAATACTGGACAAATAATCCAATAATTGAAACACCTTTTTTCAAAGTATTATTTCCGCAAGATAGATTTTTTATTTTGCTCCGAGCTCTTCATTTTTCTGATAACGATACTGCGACAACCGATAAATTATATAAAATAAGAAATCTTCTGGAACCATTGAAGACCATTTTCAAATCAACTTTTTACCCATATCAAAATCTGTGCATAGATGAGAGTCTCTTGTTGTGGAAGGGAAGACTTTCATTCAAAATTTATATTCCCTCAAAACGACATAGATTTGGGATTAAATTGTTTGTACACTGTGATGCACTCACCGGATATGTTTTGGATGTAATTGTGTACACTGGCTCTGAATCAGACATACAAATGAATCCCGACATTGGTATATCAGGATCAGTCGTTACCACTATGCTTGCAGATTATTTGGAAAAAGGTCACAGAATGTTTGTAGATAATTGGTATACAAGTCCAGCCCTGTTCGATTTCTTGCATAAACATAAAACTAATGCATGTGGAACGGCTAGAGCAAACCGAAAAGATATGCCCAAATTTGGTAAGGAGAAAATGAAAAAAGGGGAAATGAAGTCTTTGAATTCGAACAATCTCATGGCGCTGAAATGGCACGATAAAAGGGATGTCCTTATGCTTAGTAACATACATACAGATGCAATGATTGTTACTGATAAAATTGACTTCTCCACGGGAGAAAATAAAATAAAACCAGAGGTAGTTTTAGATTATACCAAGAATATGGGAGCTGTTGACAAAGTGGACCGCATATTGGGCTTCGCAAGCAGTTCCAGGAAGTCTCTAAAATGGTATAAGAAAATTTTCTTCAGATTGATAGACATTGGAACACTAAATGCTTTCTTTTTGCATCGTTTGAAAACGCAAAAGGTTTTATAATTTAGCGAATTCCGGGAAAACTTAGTGTCTCAAATGATCGAAAAATATCACACGCCAAGGCCGGCATCATCTGGAGGAAGGAGAGTAGTGGATCAACCAACTCGCCTTTTAGGAAAACATTTTCTCCGTCCTGTACCAGAAACTGCAGCCCAAGGAAAGCGAACTCAACGACAATGCCATGTGTGTAGACATACAGCAGTTCGAGCTCAAAAAAGAAGTGACACGAAATATATGTGCACCGACTGCAATCTTGCATTTTGCGTATATCCATGTTTCGAAGACTACCATACGAAAAAGCAGTATTAGTTAGTGAAGACAATTTTATTCCTAAGATAGTGTACATAATAATTAGAATAGTGTTATTTTTATCGTAATTATTGACTGCATATACATTGTATACCTATGTTTAATTTTTATAATGAAAATACAATAGTATAAGTGTAAATAATAATACGTATATGTTAGTGTGTATAAAAAGTCGTTCTTCCCCCCTTGACTTCATTAAAATTGTGGTAAGTGAATCTGATTTTTATTAAGTAAAAACAAAAATCTGCTCCGATTTCGATGGTTGGCGATTTCTGCAAAATTGTTTTTATTTTTTCCTTCTAAATAGCTTAGTATTTGTTTTTTCGTGCTAGTTTCTAAGGATTTTATTTTTATTTTTTTATACTCTACGAGGTGGCATTTATTTTTTTCTATATTTTGATTGTTGAAAAAACTCCCTCCAGCGGGACCGTTTTCTTTCCAGAAACTCACCACCGGACAGGTTAAATAGCAAGAGACTCTACGTTCATTATTAAAATCAGGGCATGTTCAGATCGTTAAACTAAATCTGACTAGTGATGCGAATTTACAATTCTAATATGTTAATCTGCGGGTATTAAAAATTAAAAGGATAAAGTTTCACATCTCAAATATTAATCTTGCTTTGATTACATAGGGCGCCAGTTCTTCCCAATTATCTTGTGAAGAACAAATTTATAAATAAAGTAATAATGTTTAATGGCTCTCTTAATACCTCTTTGGAATCCGTTCCGTGACGCACGTCCTGACCGTTGTCCAATCTCCCTAGAACAGGCTCGTAATCTCTGATGTCTATGATTATGTACCCGGCCGTCGCTGTGTTCACAATTGCACGCTTCTTAAGTTAATCAGTTCTTGCAAGCGCTTGACACCGGGGCGAGTAGTTTCAAATCGTTACAAACTGGGTGAATGGTACTACTGAATTTACTAAGTGAACACAAAATAAGGGGGGTTTTAGGTTGAAGATAGCTTACGAGTACGTCAAGTCATGATGCAGGAAGTCGCACGGGCGTGGAGTTGAGTCGGTACACACGCGGATTCAATACTAGGTTGACTCCCAGGACCCGATTATAGCGGTCCTGGTCCATGGTCTAAGGATACCGCCAGTATTACCGTTTCCAAACAATAGATACGTTGTTTGTGATCTCGGCGCGAATGCTGCGTCCTTGCTAGCCCGGTGTCTGATTTCAACTGGCGAAGCGGCCGATTGCTTCCCAGTGTATAGGTGAGCGGGGGATTTGTGAAGCTCTTACTATTTAGGATGGCTTGAATTGTATATTGCGTAATAGGGTGGACCGTGTTTCGTAACATTACGTACGCCTTACTGACATCATTTACAGAGAGCCTGTATTATGTACAACTGCCTTACTGACATCATTTACAGAGAGCCTGTATTATGTACAACTGCCTTACTGACATCATTTACAGAGAGCCTGTATTATGTACAACTGCCTTACTGACATCATTTACAGTAAGTCTGTATTATGTACAACTGCCTTACTGACATCATTTACAGAAAGCCTGTATTATGTACAACTGCCTTACTGACATAATTTACAGTAAGCCTGTATTATGTACAACAGCCTTACTGACATCATTTACAGAGAGCCTGTATTATGTACAACTGCCTTACTGACATCATTTACAGAAAGCCTGTATTATGTACAACTGCCTTACTGACATCATTTACAGAGAGCCTGTATTATGTACAACTGCCTTACTGACATCATTTACAGAAAGCCTGTATTATGTACAACTGCCTTACTGACATCATTTACAGAAAGCCTGTATTATGTACAACTGCCTTACTGACATCATTTACAGAGAGCCTGTATTATGTACAACTGCCTTACTGACATCATTTACAGAAAGCCTGTATTATGTACAACTGCCTTACTGACATAATTTACAGTAAGCCTGTATTATGTACAACAGCCTTACTGACATCATTTACAGAGAGCCTGTATTATGTACAACTGCCTTACTGACATCATTTACAGAAAGCCTGTATTATGTACAACTGCCTTACTGACATCATTTACAGAGAGCCTGTATTATGTACAACTGCCTTACTGACATCATTTACAGAAAGCCTGTATTATGTACAACTGCCTTACTGACATCATTTACAGAAAGCCTGTATTATGTACAACTGCCTTACTGACATCATTTACAGAAAGCCTGTATTATGTACAACTGCCTTACTGACATCATTTACAGAGAGCCTGTATTATGTACAACTGCCTTACTGACATCATTTACAGAAAGCCTGTATTATGTACAACTGCCTTACTGACATCATTTACAGAGAGCCTGTATTATGTACAACTGCCTTACTGACATCATTTACAGAAAGCCTGTATTATGTACAACTGCCTTACTGACATCATTTACAGAAAGCCTGTATTATGTACAACTGCCTTACTGACATCATTTACAGAGAGCCTGTATTATGTACAACTGCCTTACTGACATCATTTACAGAAAGCCTGTATTATGTACAACTGCCTTACTGACATCATTTACAGAGAGCCTGTATTATGTACAACTGCCTTACTGACATCATTTACAGAGAGCCTGTATTATGTACAACTGCCTTACTGACATCATTTACAGTAAGTCTGTATTATGTACAACTGCCTTACTGACATCATTTACAGAAAGCCTGTATTATGTACAACTGCCTTACTGACATCATTTACAGAGAGCCTGTATTATGTACAACTGCCTTACTGACATCATTTACAGTAAGCCTGTATTATGTACAACAGCCTTACTGACATCATTTACAGAGAGCCTGTATTATGTACAACTGCCTTACTGACATCATTTACAGTAAGCCTGTATTATGTACAACAGCCTTACTGACATCATTTACAGAGAGCCTGTATTATGTACAACTGCCTTACTGACATAATTTACAGTAAGCCTGTATTATGTACAACAGCCTTACTGACATCATTTACAGAGAGCCTGTATTATGTACAACTGCCTTACTGACATCATTTACAGAAAGCCTGTATTATGTACAACTGCCTTACTGACATCATTTACAGAAAGCCTGTATTATGTACAACTGCCTTACTGACATCATTTACAGAGAGCCTGTATTATGTACAACTGCCTTACTGACATCATTTACAGTAAGTCTGTATTATGTACAACTGCCTTACTGACATCATTTACAGAAAGCCTGTATTATGTACAACTGCCTTACTGACATCATTTACAGAGAGCCTGTATTATGTACAACTGCCTTACTGACATCATTTACAGTAAGCCTGTATTATGTACAACAGCCTTACTGACATCATTTACAGAGAGCCTGTATTATGTACAACTGCCTTACTGACATAATTTACAGTAAGCCTGTATTATGTACAACAGCCTTACTGACATCATTTACAGAGAGCCTGTATTATGTACAACTGCCTTACTGACATCATTTACAGAAAGCCTGTATTATGTACAACTGCCTTACTGACATCATTTACAGAAAGCCTGTATTATGTACAACTGCCTTACTGACATCATTTACAGAGAGCCTGTATTATGTACAACTGCCTTACTGACATCATTTACAGTAAGTCTGTATTATGTACAACTGCCTTACTGACATCATTTACAGAAAGCCTGTATTATGTACAACTGCCTTACTGACATAATTTACAGTAAGCCTGTATTATGTACAACAGCCTTACTGACATCATTTACAGAGAGCCTGTATTATGTACAACTGCCTTACTGACATCATTTACAGAAAGCCTGTATTATGTACAACTGCCTTACTGACATCATTTACAGAGAGCCTGTATTATGTACAACTGCCTTACTGACATCATTTACAGAAAGCCTGTATTATGTACAACTGCCTTACTGACATCATTTACAGAGAGCCTGTATTATGTACAACTGCCTTACTGACATCATTTACAGAAAGCCTGTATTATGTACAACTGCCTTACTGACATCATTTACAGAAAGCCTGTATTATGTACAACTGCCTTACTGACATCATTTACAGAGAGCCTGTATTATGTACAACTGCCTTACTGACATCATTTACAGAGAGCCTGTATTATGTACAACAGCCTTACTGACATCATTAAATAAACTTTACTTATACATTATTTTTAAAACTAATTTTGGTGCAACATTTAAAGGCTCTAGGACTCTTGTGACTAGAATCCCAACAGACAACGTCATATACCATATACCTATATTATGTAGATGTCACCTGTGACCTGTGCCGTCTGTTGGACGTAAAAGCAAAACACGCTATTGTTTCTCAATCGGACAGACAGACAGACAGACTGAGCCGCAGCAACGCATGATGGGTTACAGCTAGATAGTAACTATTAAATCTTTATCTCGTGTATATTTGCAGGCGCGGTAGTGCAGCCTTTGCCGACCGCACATCTCATCTTCAGAGCGCCCTCGCAGGCAGCCGGGAAGTGCTGGCTAGACGGACTAGAGCTGGCTTTGCGGTGTTCCAACAACTTACTGAGGTCAGTTTGTCATATTTGTTTTTATTTTGGCACAAATCATAACAAAAAGCAAAACACCTTGTATAGTGTCCTTTTCAATAAAATATTCTTCCGCAGGGAAGTTGGGTTATACAGGGTGTCCGGAAACTCGTAGTACAAGCGGGAAACTGGTGAATCTACATCACATTTGGAGTCGATTTTGTAGTATATTTTTTTTTGATTTGAGCTTTCGTTATCGAGTAAATCGAGTTAGAAGTTGATTTTTTTTTTTTTAATCAAATTCTTATAAATTATTACTGAAGATCAAAGTACCCAACTAATTAAAACTATTTGAAAGTAAAACAAATGAAGAAACTCGGATTTGAAGCATTATTTTGAAATCACCCTTCATTTAATCCGGTGTAATCATAAAATATTTCTGCTCTGCAGGGTTAAAACATCTGTTGTTCAACCCTAAACACCAGAAAAAACTTTAACCCTAAAATAGCCGAAATGATATAAAATGCAATGCCTTTTCCGCCAATCAAGTAGGGCCGCCGTAAAAGGTACAACTACTCTTCCCATAGGAAGGTATAGTGTCCCTTCAAATGTCACTTTCAATTAACTAATGGTCCACTTGTATTGAGAGCCACCTTGTACAAGGTACACGGCACGCTGCGCGCCATGTACGATTATAATCGTCCATTATAAAATATACCCGGCTTGACCACGAGGGTCCGCCATTGCAATAATCTGTAAGGAGCTAACATCGATAATTTGCTAAGTTTGTAAGAATAAAAGAGATGAGATGTCCAAAATTACATTTATTCCAACAACTTATAGAACAAGAGAACTCTATTAAACATTACTAATTATATCTCAGGGCGTGTGCGTCAGATCGAAGATCTTGCGCACAGACAGAATTTAAATTACATTGAAGTGTGACAATGGTGTGATGACATAAAATTATCTGACCTGAATTATCGTGTGAAGGGCGCCAAACTACGCATATAGCGTTGTTAAATTTATAAAACTGTGCGATCCGATGACCAGAGTAAAAATTCTACAAGCTGATGGCGTCATCGCTGCACGTAAGATTTGTCGACTGGAGTGCTCGCTCGTATCTCCCCTGTAGTCACGACGTTCTCAGCTGGGTGCCCGTAAAGTACTGAAGTTGGAATTCCTGCAATTCTGTCTGGAGCTCTCTCTAGAAGTTGCCATACAGCATGAGACACATCAACAAGTGATAGGTCTTGACAATTGTTAGGAACTCGGTAGCGGGGGAAAATTGAACTGCTACAGTGTTTGACAGCCAGTCGTCGCCTTGTACTGCCATCTGTGTTTGAGAGCCGATCGTCGCCTTGTACTGCCATCTGTGTTTGAGAGCCGATCGTCGCCTTGTACTGCCATCTGTGTTTGAGATTTTGACTCCGCAGGGCTCTGGCATATTCTGTCAGAGTACTTCCGCTTTGCAATTAAATCCAAATAAATGGAATATTTCTGAACTGTCTTTCAAATTTTAATATTTTCAATAAAAAGATAAAAACATGGCTTACGTTTTTTCAACTAAAATTACTTAGATTTGGTAAAGTTGCATATTCTAATTTGTCTATTTAACTACTAGATATGAATATAAAGCATGGTGTTTTCTCTTTCTAACACCGTGTTGATCATATTTCTCCCCATGAAAGTGAGACCTATGTGAGTTGTTCCTAAAAGCGAATTAATTAGCCTTTGGGATTAAAAGGACTTTGGCTGTGAACATAGTTGGATATATTAAAAGTACTTTGGCTGTGAACGTAGTTGGATATATTTAAAGGACTTTGGCTGTGAACATAGTTGGATATATTTAAAGGACTTTGGCTGTGAACGTAGTTGGATACATTAAAAGTACTTTGGCTGTGAACGTAGTTGGATATATTAAAAGGACTTTGGCTGTGAACGTAGTTGGATATATTAAAAGGACTTTGGCTGTGAATGTAGTTGGATATATTAAAAGGACTTTGGCTGTGAACGTAGTTGGAATTTGAATGGATCTGCACCAAACAGCGTTATTTCGATAACGCCGCTTTTCCGCATTATGACATAATTAAATTATTTATTTGAATTATTTTTCTTCCAGAAGCAGTACAGGCGACTCGAAAGTTGTAGACACAACTGCAAATCACGAAACACAATGGTCTCCCGAAGATCTGGAGCGACATTTCAACGAACAAGGTAACTAACATACTCCCCCCCACTCCCATCACTCGTCCATTAATATAGAATACCGGTACAACAGACTGGACTGACAAAGTACGAAATAGGTCAAAATGTTGATATTCTTTCTTGAATATAATATCATCTTTTTCACTAGCCTATCTGGGGCCTAGGAGTCACTATATATATATATCTGTACCCGAGAAGCAAACAGATGCAACTCCAAAACCTGATATGTTCAGGAGATCCCAAAACTATGTTTGTTTTAGCAAATCAACAAATTTTGAGCTACAATTGAAAGAATTAATTTATATTTTTATTAACACATTTTGATCGGGCAGTTTTCGGCCGCGTACTAATGCTGGTAACGGGTGATTTATTGCGTAATTTCGCGCTAACGTAGACCTCTAGAAAAATTGCGATAACTTCAAAAATATTTGTTTGATTTCAATAATTCTTTTTGCAAATTATTTATTTTATTATATTTAGAAATGTATTCTTCATCGTTAAACTAGTGCAGAATTTCACATAAAGTAGGAAAGTTTTGAAAAAAATAATATTTTTTTTACATAACATCCTTTATTTTACAAATTATACACAAAAATTATTTATAATGTAAAATAAAAATTATTATTGCATGGCTACAACCCTACAGACGCTATATAGCGAAAACTCAAGTATATTGGAACCCGTATTTTAACGTGACCCGCGCTCCACTAACAATCTATCAAACACGTATAAATACGTGATCCGCTCTCTAGCATTAATTTGCTAAAAACGTATTAATACGTGATCCGCTCTCTAGCATTAATTTGCTAAAAACGTATTAATACGTGATCCACTCTCTAGCATTAATTTGCTAAAAACGTATTAATACGTGATCCGATTACAATGTGTTAATGTTTGTGTAATTTTAGAGAGATTCGCTAAAAAACATAGTTTTTCGGCTCCTGTACATTTTGTGTACACATTTGGACTAGGGAATTGGAATCCGTATGCTTCTTGAGTACAGATTTGTATCGTTGAAAAAATGTGTTCACCTGTGGTTGTCATTTCTTATAATATTATTAGGTACCGTAAAATAGGGTAACTTTATCAATTTCTAACTGTGAAACTAAATAATTTTTTTATAAATGATCTATGAATGCTAAACCATTTCTTCCGTTCATTTCTACAGCCAAAATAACTTTCAGAGTTGTATTTCCGTAGATATGACGAAGTTCTAACATCAAGATTTTAAAGCTTTCATTAATTTTACAATGTTCTAACGTCGCTGTGAACCTTTTTGCAATTGCCATTTTGTTTGCATCTGACAGTTGATCGATTTTACGAGGCCCTTTTAGTTGAATATGGTTCTAACTTCGCCTTACCGTGTCCTGTGGTGTCAAGTTTGCAAAGACGATATTTCTCTTGTAGCCTGTGATCTCGAAACAACAAATACTACGTCATTAAGCACACAGTTGAAACTACTTTGTGGTGCGTAAAGTCATTTAGTAAGCCTTTTAAAGTTGGTTTGCCGGTCGCACCTCTTGGACGTTTTTTTGGAGTCACGGAAATAATTAATTAATTTTTCGAGGTACATGAACGAGAATGGTTTCGTTGGAGCATTTGCAGGCAGCCAGATTTAAAGTTGGATAAAAATTGGTAAATTTTACATCATCGTCTACACCAGAGGTTCCCAAACTTTTTTGCCCCGTAGACCACTTGCCAATTTTTTTTGTCCGAAGACTATTAACGTCCCATGTGATAATCATTTATTTTTTTCGTAAAAAGATTCCCTTCCCTTGCCTGCCCTACAACCGGGTGGTGGTATAGTTCCTCTGTCTTTACATTGTGCAGACAGGGGCGCCCTTGTGAGGTATTACACCAAATGAAAATGAAGCAGGATAAGCAACGGGAATTTCTTTCTGTAGCTGACCCTACAGAACTGCCCCTTAAGTTCTTCTTGTCATAGGATATCCTATTCTTCAACATTCCATTTCCACAGTCAAAATGTCCTCAAACTTAGTTTTGAAGTCTGTGTGAAGTACATTTAAATGTTGAACGTCATTATTATCCTGGACGTTTTTCAAAAACAAGTTGGGGAACTAGGAAAATTCGCGGCTTCCAATGTGCAATTTTTTGCTTCAATATATTAATTCTGACGAGAAAAGGAACATAGACTCTATTTATATACCGCAATTAACAACTTATACCAATACAAATATCAAATACGTAATTTCTCAGTCTATTATATTTGTGTTAGGTCTATTGTGTCATTTACGGAACTCCTAAATGTTGACTTGAGGTAAATGGGGGTCAGCTCGTATGTACCCCCATTTGAATCTCGTGGACCCCAAATTTTTTTCTCGCTGACATAGACCCCCAGCAAGCCGATATCGACCCCTGGGGGTCCATATAGACCACTTTGGGAACCTCTGGTCTACACGAATGAAACCAACGAATAACTGTAGTCGAGTTATAATAAAAAATATCTCGAATGTTCCGATCGGACGGGCGAGCCTCTCGACGCGAGCCAACTTAAGAACCCGACCGCGGTGCCCCTCACCGCTGTCGCGTGTCTTCATAACATTGCGTAATAGCTTATAGTGGTTGTAAGCTCGAACGACCGCCACGTCACCTTAGTCAGAGCTGCGTTCGTTCGGTTAACGACGGAAACTGCCGAATCTGAAACAAATTGAAGAAAGTTTTACTGCATATCCCACATTGTCGGAGAAAAAAATATTTGATAGATAAAAATTTAAGAATGATAAATCCTGGCTGTTTGAGTTTAGTCACTAAATACAAAGTCTTTTGAAAATTAAATTTTGTGTGACAGATGTTTCGCCTTTTAAGAAATAATTTAATTTATTTAAAATTGCACTTTATTTAACGCAAATAACGATAATACACCTAATCCATTCCGTCCGAAAAATTAAAAAATTGTTTTTTATTGTAAATGTACCTACATATTATAATAATAACTGTTTTGTTAGATGGATATTTCAAAGCCCCATGGCTCATGATGTGGAAGTAGTTGAGTTAACTTCGTAATTCAATACACAAGTTGTGCTAATTTCATGATGCCAGTACTCCCCATTGGAATGTAACTGTCGAAGACATTTTAACAACAGTAATATTTTTCTTGTAAAATTGTGTTTCTCACAACAATGACTAGCTCCCTTTAAGATGAAATTATCACAAAACGTGCTACATAAAATTGACATTAACATTGTTTCTCGCAACAATCATTTCCATGCAACAGCATTGTTCCTCCCTTCACCACAATAACGATGTTTGTTGCAGCTACAATCGTTTCCATGCAACAGCATTGTTCCTCCCTTCACCACAATAACGATGTTTGTTGCAGCTACAATCGTTTCCATGCAACAGCATTGTTCCTCCCTTCACCACAATAACGATGTTTGTTGCAGCAACAATCATTTCCATGCAACAGTATTGTTCCTCCCTTCATCACAATAACGATGTTTGTTGCAGCAACAATCATTTCCATGCAACAGTATTGTTCCTCCCTTCACCACAATAACGATGTTTGTTGCAGCAACAATCGTTTCCATGCAACAGCATTGTTCCTCCCTTCATCACAATAACGATGTTTGTTGCAGCAATAATCATTTCCACTCAACAGCATTGTTCCTCCCTTCACCACAATAACGATGTTTGTTGTGGCTACAATCGTTTCCATGCAACAGCATTGTTCCTCCCTTCACCACAATAACGATGTTTGTTGCAGCAACAATCGTTTCCATGCAACAGCATTGTTCCTCCCTTCATCACAATAACGATGTTTGTTGCAGCAATAATCATTTCCATGCAACAGTATTGTTCCTCCCTTCACCACAATAACGATGTTTGTTGCAGCAACAATCGTTTCCATGCAACAGCATTGTTCCTCCCTTCATCACAATAACGATGTTTGTTGCAGCAATAATCATTTCCACTCAACAGCATTGTTCCTCCCTTCACCACAATAACGATGTTTGTTGTAGCTACAATCGTTTCCATGCAACAGCATTGTTCCTCCCTTCACCACAATAACGATGTTTGTTGCAGCAACAATCATTTCCATGCAACAGCATTGTTCCTCTCTTCACCACAATAACGATGTTTGTTGTAGCTACAATCGTTTCCATGCAACAGCATTGTTCCTCCCTTCACCACAATAACGATGTTTGTTGCAGCTACAATCGTTTCCATGCAACAGCATTGTTCCTCCCTTCACCACAATAACGATGTTTGTTGCAGCAATAATCATTTCCACTCAACAGCATTGTTCCTCCCTTCACCACAATAACGATGTTTGTTGCAGCTACAATCGTTTCAGCAACAATAACGTTGTTTATTACAGCAACAATCGTTTCCATGCAACAGCATTGTTCCTCCCTTCATCACAATAACGATGTTTGTTGCAGCGACAATGTTTAAAAAATGATGGAATGGTATAAAATGAATCCATAATTATATCAGAATCAAATTTTAGTTAAAAAATAATATAATATCTTTAATTTTTTTGTGTGGTTTTACTAATAATCTGTTTTGTTTTCCTTACTTTTCCCTTTTGTCCAAAATTTTCCCCTTACTGCTACGCTTTGTAAATATTTTCGTACTCAACTGTGCTGTGTGGATTTTTTCCCTATCATTTGGTTTGGAATCATCTCATTGTGTGGCTAATAAAATAATACAAATTCACCGCTTGATCATAAATTTTGATTGATTATTTGTGTTATTTAAAATATATCATTTGTTACACTACTTAGTGGTGAAGTTATTGACGGTTATTAAAGAACAATGTAACGATTTGAATCTAAGCGATAATGCTTCTACCATCGTTAATATGGGCGATATCTCTGCATCGGATTTCTGCGCAGATTCCACAGCGTCGGAGTTCAATCTGAATAATGCCATCGTGCGATGGAATCACATCATGTCGAAGTTTTGCGGAGATTCCGATTTGGAAAATGATCTCTTGGATCAGATCAGCGGCGATGATCTGTCATCGTCTGGAGAGATGGAGAATGTCTACAACAGTTTGGGAAGCGATGAAGTTACGTTCAATGATACGGCCACATCGCAGAGATATCGGAAAAGCGATGGAGAGATGTTCATCGGCAAGAATTCACCGCAATTAAGACAGAAAAGTGATGAGGTTACGTTCCACAATGCGGCACTTTCGCAAAGAGTTCGTAAAAGTGATGGGGCGATGTTCGTTGCTAAAAGTTCACTGCAAATGGAACAGAGAGGCGATGAAGTTACTTTCAATGATTCGACTCATTCGCAAAGAGTTCGTAAAAGCGATGGAGCGATGATCATCAACAAGAATTCACCGCAGATGACGAGGAATGTTGAAGCCGTATCCCATAAAAATTCACCTTGTAAAGCTGATGAATCAATGTTCCGCGATGAGAATTCATCGGGAACTGGCCGCGATGATGAAATCGAATATCGCAATAAAGCTGTATCGTACACAGACACGCAGCACGATGACGAGGCCGTATATCGCACTAAGAATATTGCATCGCTCTTTGATTCCGAAAATGATGAAATCGAGTACCGCATCAAGAAGCCTTCTATTCCGAAAATTGTGAAAACACCCGTGAGAAGTATCGCCAATCGTGAATCTGAATACGTCCTCGAAAAGAAACGCGATTCTCTTTTCGGCTTAGATTTTTTCAAGAAAAACACATTTGGCACAGGTTCCTTCAGAACTAAAATTTTCAAGGAGAAGAAGCCAAAAGTGATGCGCGAAAAGATTGCGCAATTCGCCGAGAAGAACGTCTCCGAACAAAAAGAAAAGATAAAGCGATCATTTTCCGATCCGCATGACAAACTCTTTGTTATTTTATCACCGGCCGAAACCGAAAAAAACACCGACAAACAAGTTGATATCCACCACAACTTCTTCGAAGAAAATCTTTTGAAGATAGTTTCTGCTTTCCCGAAAAGGCGATCTTCCACTCCGTCTGCGGTCTTCAAGATTGCGGCGAAAGACAACGAATCTAGCGCAAAAGGATACTCGTTGTTTTCGCGTAGCAAAAATGACGGTTTCGATCCTCGTTCGCTCAATGAAATTAGCATAACAACGGACGATTCGTCAAAGCGTAGAAAACCACATTTGCATTTGTCCGGCCGACGTAGCGCAGAGCCCAGAATGCTAACTGCGCCGCACATCAGTCAAAATGTAACGGACCACAATAACAGGGTTGTGCGGGAGCGCTTTGGAAACGCAAGCAATCCGTCTATAAGTCGAGATCCAACACCCGAACGCTTTTCGCTGATACGATACGATTGCTTGCCGTCCACCGGAATTGAACAAAGACTTGTGAGACAGACTTCCGAACGAGTTTCGCGACAAGGCATGTATTTCACGGGACAAATAGTGAAAGAAAAAGGTATTTATTACACTCTCTTAATGAAAGATTAATGCAAAGTGGAAGTACTCTCAATATCGTCCTTGTGACAGAACCACAGATCTGAATAGACACGTACTTCCCCTTATCCTTTCTCGACATCTCCTTCCTCTCCCCGATACCTTCAGCCTAACAACATACCTTTGGGGATGCTATAGCCCCACTGGTTCCCGACGCTCGTGAGCTCTTGGGCCCGATGTACAGAGTTCAGTTAGTGACTAATTCCCGAGGTGGCACTGCGCTTTATAACTTTCAAACGTAGATCACATTGTACAAACATTTGCACACGGTTGACTAACAGACCGTTTCTTCGACTTATTCTTGTGTTTAGCTCGGTTGTCAAATGATTTGTCGGCTTGGGTCTGTTCAAGACCGAAGTTCACTGCTTCTTTTATTCAAAGAAACCCTCCATACAGCGCCCCTAAATATGACATAGTAATGTTTCCGACAAGGCCTACTAAAGATAAAAGTGGACCTAAATGAGATCCTTGAGGTACACTTCAAGAAGCTGATTTTGGTGTTTCGGTACAATCCTCTGCTATCTAAATCGTCCCTTTTGTTATCTTATCTTATCCGGAAACAGAGAAATGTCCTAATGCGACAATAATGAATCCTGGTGACTTTATTTATACGTGTTTTAAATTCTTCACGGTTTTAGAAGCAACTTTGGCAATTGATGATAATTACTTAAAACAAATTATTTTGTACTATTTACAAATATAAAACATTAAACACACCAATGATCCAAACATGCATATAGAAAACCTTTAATTTAACCGTTAGAATGCTACGCGTCGCAAAAGCGCTGCGATCGTTTGTATCGAAAATTGCGGCGCAGCGAGTTTCAGTGTGTTTTTGGTGCTCCGCGGGGGTGGACGTACGCTAACCTCGCGCGTAATTTGTAACGAGAGTGCATTCTTATACATTCAAAAATAACTTTTTTCCATTTTTTTATATTATTTTTAAAAAAAACTATGTCACGTGCTATTATTTCGAACGTTGTTTGGATTCCTAGTGATTCTACGGGAGGTGAAACAACAGATACAAATAGTGACGATAGCAGTATTATAATATAAAAAGATTGAGTATTGAAAGTGAGCCTTCTATCTCCTCTTCATCTTCAGAAACACCAAATTTTGCCAAAATTCCTCCGACAAAAGTGTTTTCTAAAGCAACAAATGATCAATTTCAATTTCAAAAAGAAATAAAATTGATATTTTATGCTTATTTTTTCATATTCATATCAATAAACATTTTTTCTTTATAATGCAAAAAGAATTAATAAAATTGATTGATATTTGTCTAAATTAGAGTGTTTTATTTGACACCATTATTTTTTCCTCTAAATCAATCAATATGTGTATAGCAATTTTCATAAATTTTTGCGAAAATTGCTTAACACTAAAACGATTAAATTACAAACAACCGAAATCTATTTTTTTAAATGGTAAACTAATGTTTAGAAGACAAGGTTTTTATGCATAGCACAAAGGATAACAAATTAATATAAGCATTAATTACTCGCACTAAATATCCATACAAATTGAAAATATCTCCCGTGTAAAGATAAATGCCGCCGACGGGAATTATACCCGCACTTTCTGATGTCCGGTCTTTTGATTCCTAACCCGCCAAAGCACTATCCTGTTAACAGGATGTACATTTTCAATAACAATGTAAATATACACATTATTATTGTTACAAATTATAACTTCCGATTTTATGTCCGGGTTAAATCTTCCCCATAGGAAAAACTAAAACCTTCCACACACTTTTCCACAAATGATCATCTAGTCAATCCACATTATGCAAGTGCATTATATAAGCATAATAAATACAAAACAATACAAGAACAACACGTCAACTCACCAGAGATCAAATGGGAAAATAATTCACCGACTCCAGATATTTTCATATCAGAGGGTTCGGCTCGGTAGAACTTCTAACAGGGCCTATAAATCCTACTGATCCCTCAACATAAATATTTAAAAAATCTTTCGTAATCCTACATGTATTTAAAATGACTGATTTTTCCATTTTTACATATAAATTTTTTGACAGATCTAATACGCCTAAACTTTTAATGAGAGAGCTAGGTATAATGCCAGTAGCCAAAATTGATTTATTATTATTATTACTTGATACAGTAGTATTTATTGACACAGTAGATGGGGCAAGATTACGTTTATACTAAAAAAATTGCTTCTAAAATCACACAAAATTGTATTCTTAACTTCCTAGATATTATTATTTTAAACACAAATAAAAAAATAGCACATTTCCGATTAAAAAAATTATTATTCAGTTTGGTTTTTCTGGCCTCAAATTTAAGTTTTGTATGAAATGGTCTCGCAGCTGTTCCTCTAAAAGCTGTTTCACTAAAGAGACACACTGATGGAAAGTTTTGAACATGTCTGTGCGTAAGCCTAACTGTAGTACGAGCGGTGTTCCTCAAGGATCAGACGATTTTTTATCAATGACTTGATATTTTATCAACACTTGAGAGATAAACTTATGGAAGTATGTTGTGACCAGAGATGTGCAAAATGGGTACCCAAAACCATTTGAAATGCAAAATGGAAATGGGTCAAAACTTTTCCATTTGAAAATGCAAAATGCAAAATGGTTTTTAGAAAAGCATTTCAAATGCAAAATGCAAAATACCCATTTTCAAAATGCATTGAAAATGCAAAATGGTTTCTCAGGTCAAACAATTAAAATAATTATAGAATTTTTAAACAATTTTGTCATTTAATAATGGACATCAATGTAGAACAAACATATTACATGATGGTAAATCCAAAAACACCACGACTACAGATTATGAAACCATGTTGACTAATATTGCCAACGTAAAAAACATAGAAACTGCTATCTAACATTTAATATTACAGCGTCATGGCCCCATGTTCAGTATTTGAATCAGCATTTTTTGTAATGGTATCACTCAATTGCCAGGGCTCCTACCAGGGAGCAACTTGACAAATGTAAATTATCTCTCATAGCGAGGTTGAGGACCGACTGATATTTGGGGCTTATGAAAAACAGATGAGTGGAGATAGTAATAGGAGAAAAGCATTTAAAGTGCAAAATGCAAAATGGTTTTTAGAAAAGCATTTAAAATGCAAAATGGAAAATACCCATTTTGCATTTTGTATTTCCATTTGAAATGGATTTATTTGAAATAAAGCACATCTCTGGTTGTGACATCGGATGAAATTGATAATTGATGATAATACAAATTCTTGAACAGATAAAATTCTATTTCTTTGGCTTGTAAGAGTGGGAGGGTCTTGTGACATCAGGTTTCATTAAAATCTTTTTAGATCCTTGAGTAAAAAGTATTTAAACTCGTCTTGGAAGGAGTTTATAAATAAATGGTTCTTTTAGATTAATCAGGGATTTAATTAATAATCCACGTATTATAATGGTGACTCGGTAGTCGATCTAATTAGAAGCTGGCTAATTGGAATCTGAAACAGTAAGTTTCTCTGGGAGCATTCCCACTGGCCCTGGCGACTACTGGCCACTGGCTCCATCTTGTGGACTTCCACGTAAGCTCTATGCACTGCCATCTGTGCGTGCATCGATGAAGCTCTTACTTCCCAACAGTATTTGAGCGAAAACTGACAATGAGAATTTATTTCTGTTTGAAGATTAAATTTTTTTTTTCCATTAACTATCGTTTTCCTATTGAATTATACTATTAATAATTATATTTATTTATATTATGGAAAACTCATATGGTCTCGTTGTTGGAAAGAGAAAACACCAAGCTTTATATTCAAATCCAGAAGTTAACCGGAGAAGAATTAAAATGTATACTTCTATTAAATTGGAAGTTCCAATTTGAGAAAATTTTATTAATTATTTTTATACGAAACAACAAAAAATTGAGGTGACAGCAACGTTTGTTAAAATACGTGTTTTTTTTCGTTATCAGTCATTTTAATTCAATGTAGATGAAAACACTTAAAGTGAGCCATTTTTAAATCTTTTTACGTTTGATTTGAAAATTTTAATATTTCAAAAATTATATTTGAAAGCGTTTTTCATCTCCTTTTCAAAACCAGTTTTCATCACTTTTTCAAAACCAGTTTTCATCACTTTTTCAAAACCAGTTTTCATCACTTTTTCAAAAAACAGTTTTCATCACCGTTTCAAAAACAGTTTTCATCACTTTTTCAAAAACAGTTTTCATCACCTTTTCAAAAACAGTTTTCATCACCGTTTCAAAAACAGTTTTCATCACCTTTTCAAAATCAGTTTTCAGATACGTTCAGAAATATTCCATTTATTTGGATTTTATTGCGTAATGGAAATACACGCAAATTCTCTGACTTGCTGACAGCGTCTTTAAGAAATATAACGTGTCAACTGAGGGATTAGTAATATTATAAAAAAAGATACATAATATTTCGCATATAAAATGTGTTTAACGCTGGGCAGGAATTTTTCCACATTTTCAACAATTTTTAATCTTTCTTGATAAGTTTGTTTCGTGGCACGAAATAGCGTACCAGTCAGTGGTGGCTCGTGACTTTTGGGTGTACTAGAATGCTAATATTACAAAAAATGTCGTTTTTGATGTTATGATATATCCGTGCAGTGCACGGCTAAACTGAAATTTCCTGAAAATCAATAGAGCATTCAATAGAGCCATCGTTCGATTGAGCCATCATTCAATTGAGCCATCATTCAATTGAGCCATCATTCAATTGAGCCATCATTCAGTTATCCATCGTTCAATCGAGCCATCATTCAATGGAGCCATCGTTCAAAAGAGCCATCGCTCAATTGAGTCGATTATTTGAGTCATGGGAAAATATTGAGCTGGTACCGTGACTCCCGCTAGTACAATGAGTCAAGACCTATCGCTAGTTTGAATGTCTAACGTCAGCTAATGTCAGAAGCGGCCGCCGGCAGCGATCGATCGATTAAAATAACTGCGTGCTTCAAAAGATGAATAGAGGAATTACCAATGTGATCTATTTTTTCGAGTTTTGCGTGAAATTAATTTGAGATTGGAAGAAATAAACAACAACTGCGGTAAAACAATTGTTATAGGAACGATCGATCGAGATTTCACTGCATATGTAGTGTAAACACTGAAGTGTATTGTGGTGTTCCTCAAGGATCTCATTTGGGACCATTTCTATTTGTTTATAATTTTTTAACGCTGTGTCTCTGTATCCAACACCGTAGAGACAAACCATAGAGAAGTGTGTTTTGGGTGTGTCTGTGCTTGAAGTAAGCTCAATTTTTCCTTACTTTTGGTGATATTGATCAAAAATTTTCTAATATCAATAAAATCAATTTAATTGGTCTGCCCCAAACCAAACCAAGGAAGTAAAAGGTCTTATGTAAATTTGCGACATCGGTTTTTGGATTACTAGAATAACATGATTATTCGAGAAACTATTGATGGAGATTTCACTGTTGTGGCTTTTTGTGTTTAGTGACCGTATATGTGCAGCCAGGTTTTCCTGTAAAATTTCTTATATGCTAGGCACGCAAATTTTATTTATTAGTATTATGTAAATTTCTGCGGCTGGAAGTCTGGTTACATTTTTCCGACACTCGCAATTTTTCGAATAGAAAAGTTTTGAAAAGTCTATTGCCAGAAAATGACTTATAATTTTTATTTAAATGTTTTTAAGAACATTGCTACTAATATACATGGTGTAACAGCTCAACCTGAAGGATTTACACCAGCGATTCCTGAGGATATTTGGACTAAAATGTCATTTTGCTGTCTGTCTTTTTCGTTAAATAAAATCAATAACATAAACACCACTATTTAATCAAAAAAGATCGCCATATTTCAAAACCAAAGGTTTTTCATCAGGATAAACGTACAATGAAAATTAACAAAAAATAGACAAATAGGTACATATAAACAATTAGATATTTGGTAAGAAGACGAATGAAAGCAGTCGTGATTCTCAGCATTTATTGAGTTGGGGCAGTAGCGAGAGATGACTCCGGAGCGATGCTCACGCAGTTGGCGGATATAGTCGACACCAGATGTAAGCGGAGAAGGCAACAGAGTTGGTGGAGACTGGACTTGTAGATGGTGTTCAGCACTGCGAAAGACGTTGAGTCTTCCTCGTACTCCAGCTTGAAGTGTGAGAGCCGAAGGTAATGTTGACCTGGTCGGCAGATGGTGCGAGCGCGGATGAGCTCGCTGCGCGGGAGATGCAGGCCGGTGAAGACGTCGCAGTGGTAAGGGTGGAACGCTAAGCGGGGGCCGGCCGGTTCAGTTGGCGGCAGACGCTCTCAGTGGATACTCACTTGTAACTGCTAATTATTGACTGATTGACTGACTAAGCACCTTGACGTGGCCGCTTTATACAGGGTGTATCGGCACGTACCCGACAAACTTTAACCAGCTATTCCTTAGCACATTTGGAGTAAAAAATGTTATGGGCACTTTGCTGTCCGGTAGCATTTTTTTTTCAATTAAAAACAAAAAAATTAAAAATTTCCACACTACATCACTGTCATTGGCATTGCTTTTCGGGTTCAACAGCTGTTACAAGCAAGTATGTCGAAAAGCATCTTCGCTCTTTCGCTCACACTAAATAATAATAGTTAAAAATGAGACGAATGGTGCCGTGCCATTTCGTTGTGATTGTAAAAGTGCGCCAATATAGGTACACACGTGCATTATTCAACGGAATTCGAATAAAATATTGCCAGATGGGTTTTCAAACTTTGACAAAGGATAAAACAGTGGTGACATGTGGTGAAAATATGAATAATAAATTTTTTATTAAAAAAAAACGTTACCGGACAGCAAAGTGCATGTAAGATTTTTTACTCCAAATGTGCTAAGGAATAGCTGGTTCAAGTTTGTCGGGTACGTGCTGATACACCCTGTATAGGTGCAACGAGAACAAATCGGCAAACCGCGAGCAGGTAGATGCGCCGTACCTTTGATGTTTTGCTGGTAGGTTCTAAGGCGATGGAAGTTTTGTTATCTACATAAATGCAATAATTACGTATATACCATACAAGACTTCTGCAGACCTTTTTAAGATATACAATTCCGTAGTACATTATTTTGATGTATCTCATAAGGTTTAGCCAGCATTACCAATGGAAGCACCTGAAAATATATTTTTTACGTCTTGATTACAAAACGTGGACTTTTCTCTATTTTCTATAAAAATAATATGCATGTTTTATATATATATATATAAACCTTCCAAAAAAAATTCTCTAAACGATAGTGAATACCCTATCAAAATCTGTTGCTTAGTTTAGAAGAACTAAGCGACAGACAGACAGACGCCGATAGCGACATTATTTTAATGTAATAGAGATTTATCTATTTTTAAATTTGTTAATTTTCATTATACGTTTATTCTGACAAAGAAACCTTTGGTTTTGAATCATCACCATCCTTTTTGATTAAACAGTGAGGTATACAAAGTTATTTATTTAATTTAAATTAAAATGATGCCACAAAGTGATTTTGCAATTATTCAAGAAGTGATTATATATTTTTTTCAATTGAAAACCAGATGCATAGTTTTCAATGCCTAGCGGATCACGTGATACGCACTCTGTCTCATAACATTTTTTACTCCAAACTTGCTCAGAAATCGCCGGTTAAAATCCTTCAGAGACATGCTGGTAAACGCTGAATATATTTTAATTAATTTCAATACAATATGACAGAGCAGTTAGCTCTTTGTCTCTGGACCCCAGAGAATGTAGGTTCATATTTGCATACCTAAAATAGGTATAAGATACTCTCAGTATCGCCCTGGTGAAAGACCGGCATTCAGAATCGATGTGTTGCAAGTGATGGCTTTAGCTATGTTTAGTGACAAATATCTGCATAGCCAACTGCCCTTCTATGTTGCCCTAAAGCCTCAAAATATTTTCCTTATTGAAAAAACTTTGAACTTTTTGATTGAGGAAATTGCAATTGCGACAAAAGTGTTACCAGAATCCCGGTTATTTAAATATATAAGATGCACTGACAAATTAATGTGTTTCGTATTTATATATGATATATATATGTGTGAAGCTATATCTCCTTCTAGCAAGAAAGCATTTGCCAAATACGGTTCAAAGAGTAGCGGGGATTGGTTAGGTGATACGCGTGTAATTAATATATAGGACAAGTGCATTTTTGAATGGTACAGACATGTTACTAATGTTGGTGTTCAAATGGGTTCATTACTAATGATGGAAATGTATCGCTTGTGGTGGTGAACGTGGGATAAGTTTATTATAGTGAGAGATATGTCTGTTACTAATTTTTTTTTTTTTTTTTTTTTTTTTTTTATTAAGGAGAAAAAACAGATACAGATATCAATTGAATAATAATAATGATGGAAGATGCATGTCTCGTGGAGACAAATTTAAGATATGTCTGTTACTAATGATGGAAGATGCATGTCTCGTGGAGACAAATGTGAGATATGTCTGTTACTAATGATGGAAGATGCATGTCTTGTGGAGACAAATGTGGGATATCTGTTACTAATGATGGAAGATGCATGTCTTGTGGAGACAAATGTGAGATATGTCTGTTACTAATGATGGAAGATGCATGTCTTGTGGAGACAAATGTGAGATATGTCTGTTACTAATGATGGAAGATGCATGTCTTGTGGGGACACATGGGATATTTCTGTTACTAATGATGTAAGATGTATGTCTTGTGGAGACAAATGTAAGATATGTCTGTTACTAATGATGGAAGATGCATGTCTTGTGGAGACAAATGTGAGATATGTGTGTTACTAATGATGGAAGATGCATGTCTTGTGGAGACAAATGTAAGATATGTCTGTTACTAATGATGGAAGATGTACGTGTTAATTATTAAAGTGAAGGAAGGTATTATGGTAGTAAATGTGGGTTAAGTGCTAACGATGGAAACTCGTATCTGGGTGGTGAATGTGGTATAATGTGGCTACAGAGCCGTGGGACATGTAGGATAGTGTACTGTACCGTGTCCCCCCTTGCCCCACTGTGTGTGTCGCTGTAGCCCCCTGCTTCCCCTAGAGCTGGAGGGCGCGGGCAGCGAGTCAGACAGCGAGGGCCCCCCCGCCCAGCAGCCCGGAGAGCCGCCGGGAGGCGAGGAGGGCGGAGTCCTTGCCGTGCTGAAGAATGTATACGCCTACGAGCCCAACGACCACGTTCCACAGGTACTTATATTCTAACTAATAATAACAGGAATATAACTGAGATTTATTATTATAACTAGTGATTTACATCTAATGCTTATAGCTAGTGACTTACGACTTAATGACATACAACTGTGGCTTAATGTTATAGTCAATCGATTGTTTTACACGACAGAGTGGGTCGCGACACCTGGGTGCTGATAGCCTATGGGCGTTCGCCTCGCCACACAGTGGGCTGAAAATCGCCTTTCATAGACATAGAGACTTGAATTTTCTTTTAGGCTTGCAGTGTAAATAAAATATTGTAAGCTAGACAAAGCATACTCATATGTAAAGCATTTAAGCATTAAAATAAATCATCAACATTAAAAGGGGTTTTTTTCAACTTTGAGGATTTAAAAAAAAAAAATCGCACCTTGCGCCACAATATGAAGTATGTCAAAAAAATACAAATAAATAGTAGTATTATCTGTGTGTAAGGATAGAACGGCCAACCTTATGATTCCAGAGATAGCCTCATTTTTAATGTCAGCGCCATACAAATTTTTCTTAAAAAAATTATAACTCCTTCATTTGTACACGCAATTGCTTCGTACGACATTTTATAGCATATTAATGATCAGCAGAATCCATTTCTAGACAAAAAAATACCCTTGAAAATTCAAGTCTCTATGTCTATGAAAGGCGATTTTCAGCCCACTGTGCGACACCTGGGTCGCGAGAGCGGGTCACGAAACCAAGGTTCTGACAATCTACGTACGCTCATCTCGGGTATTCTGGATTAATAGAAAAGTAAAGAATATACTCAATTAAACTATAATATCAATATCGTTTCCCACACATTCTGATGGCAACCTGCTACACTAGTGCCTCCTAGCGGCATGAGTTGTGCGCACAAGGTTTTCTCATACATTCTAATGATATAAATCCAACACACGACCATACTGCTTTTTTGTCATAAAAAAGGTAATAAAATACTATATGAGAAAGTTTACAAAAATATATATTTTAATATAACTTTAATATATTGGATAATTCAAAACACATCCAAAATTCAGTTTTTCTTCCTTCGTATAATCCGGGCCTCTTCAAGACCAGCATTAATAAATCATTTCCTACAGCCTCTACCTTCACCCGCCTCACGAGGCTGCCCAACTGAGTGGCGACATAGCTCCCCTGTCTTTACACTGTACAGACAGGGGGGCTCTTGCGAGGTGTCGTAAAAAAATACAAAAATGTGATTTGAACATCAAGATGATGATTCATAACATCAACTTGAACACAGAATGCTACGTGGAACTAACCAGGCTTTGCTGAATTAACCTTAAAAATTTTATAATTATATATTTGTAGTTTAATCCACTTTTTACATAATCAAGAAAATTTAACAAAATCATTTCACCAACCACATAATCTGTCAACGTTTTTTGGATTCTGAAAAACAGCTTGGGGTATTTTTGCAGTTTGTTCGTAAACTGAACCACGAGACCCACTTTTATCAAAATACAAATTAGAAATCGCAAAACACCGCCACCAAATACTAAATTATTTCAATTTGCCGCCATTGAAAGGTATGTCAAAGTCAACATGCTGCACTTGCTCTAGCGGCTAGAGTTGTTGATATTGCCGCTATTTCACGGGAGTTGTATGTATTATTAACACATTGTAGTCGGGCGCTTCAAACAATAGACTCTTGCCCATAGCGGGTGTTTTTCGCGATTAGCGCATAAATATATCGCTTTCCTAAAATTGACACAATTTCTAAACCAAATAACATTTTCAATTGAAATTTTCAAAGAAATCATATATGACATTTGATCATCAAAAATAAATTATAATTGCTTTGATTACATCATAATTTCACCACATTTCAAAGCTGAATATAAAAACCTGAAATTAATTCAGTAAATAGCATTCAATATTTGAAAATTCCAAGTAAAAGATAACATGTTTATTCATATCATATATGCCATGCCCGCAATTTTACAATCGCTGGATGTGTGAAATCTGATCGCGTAAAATTGAACAGTGTCGCCTAAGGTCGAAGGCGCACACTCAATAACTCATATGTTTAATTGATTCTTGTCAAAAAAGAGTCTTTTGCGGTTGTCTCGTCTAATTGGAGAGCCCATTACACTTATGAATCATAGTATTTCACGCTGATAACAAACCCGTATAATGCCGTTTCCCGCCAAAAACCGACAGTCCGCGAAAAACGGCAAATGCCGTGTCCCGACGACAATGTGTTAATATTATAGGGTATTTAAGCGAATGAAATGAATTGATGAAATTTATCGTCAATATTTACTGCATTAAGATGATTCATCGCTCAACATTAAACAGATTGTGATATTGTAAATCAATAGCACTTTCTAACTAAGTATCATGCCGTTAGAATTCAAGAAGGAATCCTAGATATGGCTCGTAACATGAGAACAACGCATGTCATGTATTTGGTTTGTATCCCGACTTTTCACCAGTGCCAATGGTGCTAGTTCCTCGGAGCATCTTCCATTGAAATAAAGGAAGAACAAGGATAGAATCCTGATGCCAATTCTCTTTAGATTGCAAAAAAATCTATCAAACGCACTGCCCTTTCTGCACTTATGTACAGTTCTGAGAGGCTAAGTTGACTCTGGCTTGGATGGAGCCCCCGTGCCTGAGCTGGTCACTTAAAGTTAAACCCAGCATATCAATGTAAGAAGACTAGATTGTCATTTTGATCCCTTTTAGACGTAATCAGACATGGTTGTGTCTGTGAAGCACTTTGCCAGTGACCATAGGAAAGATTACTTGGTGATGGATGATATTGTGTTAATGTGGGTGTTTTGTTTCCAGTCGGGAGAGGTTGTGGAAGAACTGGGTGAAGAGAACAAGAGTCTGTTGTGGTTCCTCATCAAACAGGTGCGGCCCGGCATGGACTTGTCCAAGGTGGTGCTGCCCACCTTCATCCTGGAGCCGCGCTCCTTCCTCGACAAGCTGTCCGACTCCTTCTACCACTCTGACATCCTGGCCAGGTAGGCAAGCATTCAAAACCAATACATTGCAGTGCTCTTCAGGGATCTCATTTGGAACCAGTGTTATTTTTTCTTTTTTTTCAATGGACACAAGTATAGAACCTTTTTTTTATCAATTCATAGCTTCTAATGGTGTATCTCAAGGATCTCATTTGGGACCACTTTTATTTACACCTTTCATTAATGACATCATTGTGTCTATAATTACTTTCTTAATTTCCTGAACTAGTGTGTTTCATCTCCTCCATCTCCTGAACTTGTCTGTTTCACATCCTCCATCCCCTTAATTGTCTGCTTCACATCCTCCATCTCCCGGACATATCTGTTTCACATCCACCATCTCCTGAACTCTTGTTTTACATCCTCCATCTCATGAACTTGTCTGTTTCACCTCCTACATCTCCTGAACCAGTTTGTGTGTGTAGGGCGTGCCGCCAGCCAGACGCCTACGAGCGCATGAAGGCCGTGCTGACCTGGTACCTGTCGGGCCTGTACCGCAAGCCGAGGGGGCTCAAGAAGCCCTACAACCCCGTGCTGGGCGAGACGTTCCGTTGCTCCTGGATCCACCCTCAGTCTGGCACCAGGACCTACTACGTGTCAGAGCAGGTATCACATCACCCGCCCGTGTCCGCCTTCTACGTGTCCAACCGCAAGGAGGGGTTTGCCGTTGAGGCCACCATACATGCCAAGTCCAAGTTCTACGGTGAGTCACAACCTTCTTCTTCCCATCTTCTTCACCCGCCCATTTTCATCAACCTCACAATATTCACTACATGTTTCTTGAGTAGATACTCCTTTTTTTTTTAAAGAGGAACGGTCAATTCATAATTTCCGTGAGCACTCAGGCCATAGGCCCATGGTGCTATCTCCCGCTTTACCTCATTCCTTTAGCAGTAACCCGGTCCCTTTAATGAAGTTCACCAGGGTTGTCACTGGATATGTGGCTATGTCTTCTGGTTCTACAATGTGTCTTCCCAGATATCTGAGTCTAGTTCCCACCAGGGCAGGACATTGTCACCACCGGTAAATTTGAGTCTCTTCATCCTCTTCACATTTCCTGCATCTGTTGGTGTTTTCCACTCTCAACAACTGCATGTGCCTCCTGAGATGGCAGTGCCCCGTTAGTAGTCCTACCAGTTCCCTAAATGCTCTCAATACCCCCCCGGTAAAAGATCACCCCATTTAGCTATCCCGATTTAGATAGATAGGATATCCACAATTTAATGAAACCATAGTCTTACTGGCTAATCGCATAGAAGAAAGTTGTTACATAATTACATGCGCTAGATATATGACAAAACCTTTAGGTACCTTTACATGCGACGCTTTGGGCACCACCCCCTTTTGTATGAAAGCTAGTACTAGATCTTCTAGACGTTAGGAGAAAACTTGCAAGGATGTTGGTAGTGTACAAGCTATTTGTTCAATGGTGCACATTTTCATTTCAAATGTTCTGTAACGTACTGCGCTTTATGTCTTCCATAACTTCCATCAGCGCTTGGCAGTACAGGCATTTTATTTTTCCAAGAGGCAGGACCAACCTACCAATGATCATACCTTTGGGGAGATTGACTTCATTCTGAAATCACATTTCTTCCAAGGTAGACATTTTTCAGTTAAACTTCAACAGATTGAAATAAATATTTTTTTCAATACAAGGCTGTTCTCAAGTGATGCATGTATGTTTTACGATAAATAATTTTAAAAAGCATAAATTTAAACGAATTTGTAACACCCATACCATAGTGGCTCAAATTGGTTCGTAATTTGAATTGAAAAATTTGGAACACTCGCTACTGGACAAGCTGACGCTATACGATCCGAGGGCAAAGTATGTGTGGATTTAATGTATATATCAACTGTCCAATCTCCAGGTAACTCTACGTCTGCGATCCTAGAGGGTCTGGCGCGTGTTGCGCTGCTGCCGTTGGCTGAGACGTACCTCTGCACCTCACCGTACGCGCACTGCAAAGGTCTACTGCTGGGCACGCTGACCATGGAACTGGGCGGGCGCGTCACCATCCATTGTCCCTCCACCGATTACACGGCCGACATCGACTTTAAGCTCAAGGTACGATTCATGTGCATGTTGATTATTGCTGACATCCCTCAGAGAGTCTTAGTCATATCATTACTATATTGTGAAATATATTGCCGGTATATTGGTGGAATTTTGTAGGTTTCTTTGTTTTTACGGGATATTGCTGTCTTGTACTTATGATCGGCGATATAACCCTTTGATATTCTTGGTTGCCTTGAACGCCTTCATTCCTGCTGTCTACCTCCAGTTCCTTATCCTTAAGGCCGTGGTGTTCTGCCCTCGCACCGTCTAGCCACCAAGGTTTTCCAACACTCCATTTAATTCCACTGAGTTCTCCAGAACTATCTTTCGAAGCTCAAAACTCTGGCCTCTAGCTTTAAAATTAAGTTTCTAGCGGTGTTCCTTAAGAATCTCATTTGGGTCCACTTTTATTTACTCTTTTCATCTGTGACATTGGGTCCATTTAAGGTTTTTGTGGTTAGTTTATTGAACTCGATAATAAACAAACTTATATCATTGATGTCCCTATTCCAAATTCCTGTAATATTCAAAAATCTGTTTCTGAAAAAATAAGAAAATACACAGATTTAGGAAATGAGATTAAAAGAGTTTGGCATTCTCAGACTATTAAAATATTACCATTTGTTATTTTGGCTACTGGCATTATACCTAGCTCTCTCATTCAAAATTTAGGCATATTAGATCTGTCAAAGAATTTATATATAAAAATGCAAAAATCAGCCATTTTAAATACATGTAGGATTGTAAAGATTTTTTAAATATTTATGTTGAGGGATCAGTAGGATTTATAGGCCCTGTTAGGAGTTCTACCGAGCCGAACCCTCTGATATGAAAATATCTGGAGTCGGTGAATTATTTTCCCATTTGATCTCTGGTGAGTTGACGTGTTGTTCTTGTATTGTTTTGTATTTATTTTTCTTATATAATGTGGATTGACTAGATGATCATTTGTGGAAAAGTGTGTGGAAGGGTTTAGTTTTTCCTGTGGGGAAGATTTAACCCGGACATAAAGTTGAAATATAGTTGGATAACTTGTATAGCGCCATTTTTGTGAAAAATCACCTAAAGGACACTATGATAACATGGAGTTCTACAAAATAACCTCAAAAACTTTAAAAATTGTATGCGTAAATTTACTTTATAGCATTAAAAATGTCTAAATCATCAAAAATTACTTATGTTGTACTTTGAAGACTATTCTACATAAAACCACTCAAAAGCAACATTCTCAAAAATGAAGGGTTTTTACCAAAACGCAGTCGATATTACTTTTTATGAATAAATTTTACAAGAAGCTTCAAACTCTGACCTTTAGCTTTAGAATAAAATTTCTAGCAGTGTTCCTCAAGGGTCTTGTTTAGGACTACTGTAACATTGTTGCTAATGGATGGGTGATGAAGAGATTAATTGTATAAATTAATGATGGATCTATCGATTGTGACATTAATTGGTAAATTACCGAATACAATAATCTAGTCATCTACGCACACGCACTAACGCAATGTAGGTAGGTAGTGATGAGAACTGATAAGGAAGATTAAATAATAGAATGTTTTAATATCAACAGACGCTAATTTATTAAAAACAATTATTAAAATAATTAATCAAATAAAATAAACTAAACATGAGACTCTATCAAACAACTTATCTCCGGGCGTGTCAAGAATAAACGTGTGTTTAACGCCATCTTGATAAAATTTTGACTAACGAACATGTAACATTAATAAATTTAAAACATTTAAATCTTGTAAGGAATGTCTGAGCGGGCGCCAGCGAGTTATAAAATAACTACGCAAGAAGTTAAAATAAGTAATCCCTATTTGAATTATAAGTACATTGTTAAAAAGTTATAAGTGAAAAAGACCTTTCGTGATTTGCAAGGTAGACCCTCATTGTTCAGCGTCGCACGAACACACCGTAGACTCCCGAGTCCAGCAAGCAACTGAGGTCGATGAAGTGCGCTCCGCACTAATAGCTCGAAACAGTAGTGCCAAATGTAGAATGTTGACCAATGTTTATTCTAATCGGGTAGGAACTGCTGTCCAGAAGTACGCACTGCTACACTACTTTTATTTTATTTTTTTCACCAGTTACATTATTGGGTCTATTTATGGTTAGTTTGTTGAACTCCATATTATTTTGTTTGTAAAGAAAATTTTAAATGATGTTTCATTCTAGCTTTAGAATAAAGTGGCATTTGGCGCTAACAAAAAATTATCCAAAGAAGCGAAGTTAGCAGTCCACAATGGAGTGCTGGTACCTACCCTGATAATAATAATAATTGGATGACTTGTATAGCGCCGTTTTTGTGCAAAATCACCTCAAGGGCGCTGTACAAACTTATAATACATTTCTACAGTGATCTATGTTATTACTTAACTATTTATGGAGATAATATACAGTACAATACTTATCTGGTAGATCACTTGAGATTAACACTTAATTAACATTATCTAATTGTTTATTAGCGAAATTTAGATACAGGATTTAGGACATAATTGGAAAATGGAATATAACTGGACTTTCTCTTAGGAATGGTATATTTAATTTAAGGGTACGACAGGTTAAAAGGGTAAGTTTTTAGTTTAGACGATAGTTGATGTATGGAAGTGAGGCATGGAACTGGCGAAGAAAGGATGAAAGTAGATTGAATGCTGTTGAAATGAGATCCCTGAGGCGTATGTGTGGTAAAACCATGTATGATCGTCTGAGGAATGTGGGGATCCGCAAAGAGTGCAAGGCTGATGTAAGCGTAATGAGTAAGATTAAGAAAGGGACGCTTAGATGGTTTGGGCATGTAGAGCGAATGAGCGAAGAAAGGAGTGTAAGGAGGATATATGATGCAAATGCGAATGGTAGCAGAAGTCGGGGACGCCCGAGGAAGACATGGCACGATCAAGTGAATCAGATACTCGAGTCGGGCCATGTCAAGAGTCAGAATAATAGAAGAGTATGTATGAGACGATGAATGAATGTGAATGAGGCAAGTAGTTTGTGGTTTGACCGAGTTGTTTGGTGGTCCGTCCTCTCTGCCTACCGCTGCGGGGGAACGGCGTGATTGTTAGTTTGTTAGTTAGACAAAAGATAATACAGTCGGTTTATTTTATTAAATGTATTGTTTTTCATTTCCTAGCTCGTGTCAATTTTGCAGCCCGTATTATATTGATTAATTTGTATTTGTCATTTATAGCCATTTATCGGCGGTTCAGACTCCATCAACATGGTCTCCGGCCGCATCCGCCACCACAAAGAGACCGTGGCAACCATTGAGGGACATTGGGATGGTCGCATTGACCTAAGAGACAAAAAGACTCAGGTAATGCGCACACACACACAGGCATACATCATTTCAATATCTCATTGGGTTTTAACATAGTACAGGGGTATTAAGTGGTACCTTGATGATGCAGTGAGAAGATCTACAGTCTCTCGTGTCTAGGATGAACCAAGTATGTATGAAGAATGAGTTAATGATGAATGTAAGTAAGTCTAAAGTCACGGTGTTTGAAAGAGAGAGTACGGAAACAGTGTGCAATATAGTTGTTGCTGAGGAATACTTGGAGCAGGTGGATGAGTTTGTGTATTTAGGAAGTATGTTCTAGAGAGATGGGAAGGCTGACAGAGATATTGAAACAAGGGGAAATGCAGGGAACTCCATTCATGGAGGACTGAACGCAGTTGGCGCTAACTAAACATTGTACAAAGAAGCGAGAAGCTAGCAGTTCACAATGGAGTGCTGGCACCTACCCTGATGGATGGAACTGGCAGAGAAAGGATGAAAGTAAACTGAATGCTGTTGAAATGAGATCGCTGACGCGTATGTGTCGTAAAACCATGTATGATTGTGTGAGAAATGTGGCGATCCGCAAAGAGTGCAAGGCTGATGTAAACGTAATAAGCAAGATTAAGAAAGGAATGCTTAGATGGTTTGGGCATGTGGAGCGAATGAATGAAGAATGTGGCCTGTTGAGTAACTTGTAAGTCGTTTACCTTTCAGGAAGAGAGTCCGCTGATCGATGCCTCGGAGTTGAAGACGCGCCGGCTGAAGAGGCAAATAGTGGTGGCGGAGAAACTGCTGGACTTTGAGAGCCAGCGCCTCTGGGGAAAGGTGTCGGAGGCCATCGCCAATGAGGACCAGGTATTGTACAGCCAAAGAGACATTTCTTCATCTTCTCATGTCCACTTTCAGCTGCAGTATTTTGCCGCTCGATTACCCGATAACTGCTGTTGTAACGGGATTATTAAATCAATGCACAATTTTAACGGTGAACGCAATTGGTCTTTATTTTATCAGTTCGACGCCTATTTATATCAGTTCAACAATAGTAAGATATAGTGTTTACTGAATTTTAGGCACTACTGGATGGCTTTACTGAGGAACGGGTTACAACTGTCATTCCTCCCAATGGAACGTAATATTAAATTTTTGATGATTGTTTTCTGGAATCAATGAATTGTGCAGTACTTACGTGCGTTGATAGTTTTTTTTTTCAAATTGTTTGAAGCATTCATTTGTATCATTACAATTAAAGATTTCGTGCCATTTCTCTTTATCTAGATTATGTACTAGGGCATTTATGTCGAGCGTTTTGCGTCGGCCGTTGTCATTCTCCGCAGTTTGGTATTGGTAAACATTTGTTTTCGTAATTGTACGTAAAAATGCACCCGAAATGATCAGTGATTGTCGTTTGTCTGGCTGCAGATACTACCTTTTTTATATTATGACATGTTGGGGTATTAAATGTCCTGTTTAAATTATTGGCCGTGCTGTTGAGACGACCCTCTCAGGTTAAAGTGGGTTAAGGCAAAGATTGTGCTGTTATTGCGAAAAGGTTCTATCTTTTGTTCTGAAATAAAGAGAGTTTGCTAGGATCAATCTTATAATATATATATTATGTATTAGTAGAGATGGCAAAATTTAGCATTATTTTTCAGATTTTTTAGCATTAACAATTGGAAATTTAGCGTTTTATAGCATTTTGAGTCATAATTTAGCGTTTTGTAGCAAAATAGAAAAAAATGTATTTCCTGAATGTTTTTAGCGCATATTTTAAGTATTTTTGGTAAAATATATGTTTAACCTTCATTTGCAAGTATTTCCATGTGAAAGATTATAAATAATTAATTTTAATATTAAATTAATAAGGAAGGAAACTCTAAGTAC
Organism: Hesperophylax consimilis; assembly: GCF_061612785.1. Classification (NCBI taxonomy): domain Eukaryota; kingdom Metazoa; phylum Arthropoda; class Insecta; order Trichoptera; family Limnephilidae; genus Hesperophylax; species Hesperophylax consimilis. Next base: position 1,095,431 of record NC_142852.1, read on the forward strand.
GGGTCGAACACAAACACAACAAATGCAGATTGCGATTAACATCAATAGGCGTCATTTATTTCGCACAAATTGTGTAATGTCAAAAAGCAATTTTAGCCTACAGTACAAAAATATTAAATATTTACACATAAAACAAAAAAACAAAAATAAAATTATAAAAAATCGTAATGTAAATACCGATTTTTTGAAATTCTCACATATTATTTTAATACCCGGTATTTTCGCGAAATTCGCGCCTATTTCGCTAAATAGAATAATTTAGCTGAAATACGGCCAAAATCACGTTTTTCGCGTTAATTCGCGAAATAGAAATAACTGGAAACACTTTCAAATGCCTTGAAACGCAAAGAAAACTTATAAATGCCCTATTTTCGAACCATAAATATTTTTTCGCATTTTTAGTTAAAACGAAATTTTGCCATCTCTATGTATTAGTAATCAGCATTTGCAAAAAATAATTATCAAACAATCATCACACCTGTGGAATCGACGTAAAACTGAGCTATTCTAAAAAAAACTACGTGGAACAACTCGGATGGTCAGAAGTCAGAAGCAAGATCTCTTGTACGTCACGACCCTGGATGATCCATCTACAGAATCCCGCGGAGCTGATTCATTCAAAGGCGAGCTCGCTCCTTAAAGCGAGGGTAGCCGCCAACGTGCCGGTAGATGGCACACATCGAGGCCTTTTCCACCGAGGGGACTCACAAATAAGGCAATTGCGTGAACGACTCTTTTTCGTGATTATTAAATACGTACTCCGTCATCTCCAGCGGCAGATGGCTTTCGATTAGCAAGGAAAAAGCCAAAACTCCCGGCGTCTCTCAGCACCCTTTAAATTAAAAACGAAAAGAGAGGACTCATTTTAAAAACTCAAAATATCACAATAGCACGCGGCACAATCATCCTTAACCCATTGGCCTCAAACGACGCCGTCCCGGCGTATGTACGGCGATGTGTCTTAAAATCAAATGACTGAGGGTCTGATGTCTGTCGGCTTAAAAACGAAAAAGGGATACATTAGTAACATCTGTGTTTAAAATTTTAAATGCCAATCACTCTGGAGATAATTAAGCATTCATTTCGTACTAATTGGCAGGACTGCGTTGGTACAGTTTTTTCCTGATATTTACGATTGAAATTTTGTTATATTTCAGCGTATTGAATTTTTTTCAAAATGGCTTGTGGTTCGGGAATTGACAAGTTTTTTCGTAAAACGCGTGGTGGGCGGCTAACATCAGCCCAAATTGAAAAAATATATATTATGTTAATAAGTATGATTAATGTACAACTTTTCTTAATCCAATTATAAAAAAATGAAGAAAAAAAATAGATTTTTGTAAAAAAATATTTTTATATCCTCATTTAATAATATTATTATTATTTTCTTTTAACATTGCATATATTTTTTATATACCTTGATTCAATGCACAAGTAAATTAAAAGAAATTGTTTCGTTTTCATGTTTAGTTTAAAAGTTATGTAAGATTTAGTACACCACTGCAGATTTAAAATTTGGTACAAAATTAATTCGGATGTGAAGGACAATTTTTTAGCTAAACATTTCGGAGGCCAATGGGTTAACAACAAGGATTGCCTGAAAGTTGAAAAGCTAGTCAATAACTTTGATTATGTAACATAATCGAATCGTCGTCGAGAATTCAAGAAATGCCTCACTGGCGGAAACGTTCCCAAAATTCACGAAAAAATGTTGCCAGTCAAATTCAAGCTTGCGAATTTATTCCTTCACTGGCCAGGTAAAGTCAGGAAAAATAATTATTTTCGACAATAGGAATTATTTTCGTGACTATATCTTGAATATTTGTGATAACATGATCTATGCACGAAGGTCGTTGACCTGGGATAATTCTCATAAATGAATTAATACACAATATACAGGGTGTATCGGCACGTACCCGACAAACTTTAACCAGCTATTCCTTAGCACATTTGGAGTAAAAAATGTTATGGGCACTTTGCTGTCCGGTAACATTTTTTTTTAATAAAAAATTTATTATTCATATTTTCACCACATGTCACCAATGTTTTATCCTTTGTCAAAGTTTGAAAACCCATCTGGCAATATTTTGTTTGAGTTTCGTTGAATAATGTACGTACGTACCTACGTTGGCGCGCTTTTACAATCATTACGAAATGGCACGACACCATTCGTCTCATTTTTAACTATTATTATTTAGTGTGTACGAAAGAGCGAGGACACTTTTTGACACACTTGCTAATAACAGCTGTTGAACACGAGAAACAATGCAAATGACAGTGACGGAGTGTGGATTTTTTATTTATTTTTTTGTTTTTTTAATGGAAAAAAAATGTTACCGGACAGCAAAGTGCCCATAACATTTTTTACTCCAAATGTGCTAAGGAATAGCTGGTTAAAGTTTGTCGGGTACTTGCCGATACACCCTGTATAATTTAATTCTGCCATCAAATTCAGATAATTATCTTTGTCATAGAATGAGTAATCATTTGCTATATTGAGGTTAACCTCTCAGAAAAAGACTTTTATTTACTTTGTGTTCCTTTGCGAACTGTCAAAACGCGAAAATTTTTGTGTTATTCACGAGTTTTGTTAAAAGCTTCATAACTCACGTTTTGGGAAACGTAGCCTCATTCTAAAAAATGTTTTGGAAAGATTATGAAATTCACTATCGTATTGTTTTGTTATACGTAAATATTTGCGTTTCTAAATATACATTTTCTGAAAACGTCAAAAATATGTAAAAATCGCTGACCATTATTTCAAAGCTGTGAAAAATGTACCTTTTTCTGAGTATCATAAAGAAATAACACTTTATATATTGAAGAAATATAATTAAAAACTATTACATTAACAATTTACACTAACATTGTACCTCCAAATCTTCAAATATTCTTACATAATCATTCTCTCGCACAACACGATACTAATCACTGCCAACAAAAATGTTCACTTCTGAAAATAGCGGATAAAATTACATATCTTGGAATAATCATAGATAAAAACCTAAAATGGAAAGATCACATCGACCATACAATAAAAAGAGTTAGGAAGTTAATTCATATATTCTTACGGATACGAAACTTTTTATCAACGAAAAACCTATACTCAATATACTACGCATTAGTACAGTCTATTCTTCAGTATGCCATTATCAGTTGGGGAGCAGCTTACAAAACTAATCTGACCCCCATAGAAATTGTTCAAAAACTAATAATAAAAATTATACTAAAAAAACCTCCAGACTTCCCAACTGACAGCATATTCGAAGAATTCAAAGTTCCAACATTTAAAAACTTATTTATAAAAAATTCAATTATACAAATTATAAAAGAAAAAGATAAATACGCATTCATAACTGAAAATCGTACTAGACTTAAACATGTATTTGTGTGCCCCAAATTAAACACTTCTTTTGCACAACACCATTATACTCACCAAGGAAAATTCTTTTTCAATAACCTACCAATAGAAATCAGAAGCATTAGGAACAAAATTCAATTGTTGAACTCCATCAAAAAGTATTTTAGAGAATGTCACACTAAAAATCTTACTTGTTTTTCTTCTTACTGAATACATATATGTTTACATATTTTAGTTAACGGGTCTGATTGCCATGTGTCTATATTACCTACACATATATATATATTGAAATACATGATTATAGTAAATAGTAATTGTAATTATATGAAATGTATTAACTGTATTAACTGCATTGTATTAACTGTACACGTGACTTTATTTGTACATAATATGTGAAATGTTAACTCTTCTTCCATCCACAAGCTAAGGCTTTTAATGGAAGACCAGTAAAATTATAATATATTATGTTGTTTATTGCATTAATAAAAAAAAAAAAAAAAAAAAAAAAAAAAAAAAAAAAAAAAAAAAAAAAATAAAAAAATTAGTCACCTCAAAATATTAACCGTCCAAACTAAAATATTTTTAATAAATTATTTAGAAACGCAATAAATTATGAACGAACAAGATGACAGATCCAATCGACTTAGATAATGCACCTCTACATTCCATAGATATTCTTGAATACAGACGCGTAGCGTTATTCATTATCGATACTCTGTTTTTTAAATCATGGCAATCCGTATACTAGTGATGGAAATAAATCGATTTTTGTAAAATCTCGCGCGTTTACGTGAAAAGACGTTCTAATGTCTTGACCGCTATTATCATATTTACGTCTTTTGACGTTCTAATGTTCCGAGTGGTTAATGTCTCCGACAATGATGGTTTTCTTATTTCTGTTCGCAAGAAGAATGCGTTTTAGTTCATCTACATAGGTTGGTAATATTGAGGCATGGGTTCTATATATAACGAATATGCTAAAGGTGTACTTGTTGGCTGATTTTGATACTTAAAATGTTCACATTGTGCATGTGGAATTTCTCTGTCAAAAGTCACAACATATTTATTTGAAATAAATATTGCGATTCCGCTGTTTTTATTAATTTAGGTATTTGTTGCATAGTATGCATAACCCGGAATATTATAATTTATATCGCTCGATGAATGCGTCTCTATTAATATTATGCAGTCTAGCCTTAGTAATGTAAAGGTTCAATATACTTTGGATAAATTGAAGGTTTTTCTATTGTTTCGTTTGAGTAGAATACAAATGTAAACTACTTAAAAAAAACATTTTTTCAATAGAAACGTATGAACGCGTAAAGGAAACAACTTTCAAAAAATATAGTATTATAGCTAAGATTATCTGTGACAGTTTTATTTGATTAACTTTTTTGCTTTCTTATAAAATTATTTACAAAATAAATAAAAACCAGTTTTGTGCTTGAAATCGAACGTTTCTAGACACCATTTTAATGCCTATTACCTACAATATAAGTTATACCAAGAATATACACATTTTTGGCTTGTAGCTTCCTCTTAACATGTTTTTTTAAATTCAAGTACCTACTAGTTACGTGTATAAATATTTGTAAGAATAATACTTTTGATTTTTTATTTGATTGTGGATGTACTTCTGAGCCTATATAAATAATGCGTCGGTGCTTTCGTCAGTTTTACAACTTATGTCATTAATTTCGGAATAAACTTTGTAGAACAAATCTTGAAGGTCACTAACCAAAACACAAAGGTTTTCACTGTGGAGATGAATTCTCCCATTGTCTTGTGGTAGTTGCCCATTCCCAATTTTTCAAATCAATTCAGACCAATAACTCAAAATGCAAAATGCCTGTTTTCGAATTAAAAAACCATTTTGTTTGAAAAAAAATTTTTGTGGATATTTTTTTGGGGAAAATTTCGAATTACCCGTTTTTTCGAATTAACGGGATTCTACTGTAGTAAAAAACAAAGGGGAGGGAATTTCCTATCCCGTTAGAGACGGATTCATATTTGTATGGCACTGCCTGTGTAAGATTTTCGTGCTTGTTATAACAGGGTTTGACTGTATTCACTTTGAACCAAGACAACGCATGTAATTTAGTCCCCTCGTGCTTGTTATAACAGGGTTTGACTGTATTCACTTTGAACCAAGACAACACATGTAATTTTTACAAAATGTAGTTTTTATAATCCTATTTTAATTAATTTTGCTAAAGTATAAGAACAACTTCAAACACACATAAATACCACACTATACGTGCGCGCCCCGGATATATCTGTTCTGCGACCCATTACAGAGTAACATGGCGATCAGGGGGCAACGTCGCGCCAGCGCTCAAACTGTAAATGTAAAAGGTATGTGTCTGCTGCTAATAAAGCGCTGACACAATATCCTCACATAGATAACAGTGAGACTCTGCAGCAAGAATCCTAGGTGGTAAAGAAACTGGACCAGCTGCTGCAGCAAGAGAGTCCGCCGTGTCCACCAACAGTGCCAGCACGAGGTTCGTCATCCGTCCAGGTATGTGTCTGCTGCTAATAAAGCGCTGACACAATATCCTCACATAGATAACAGTGAGACTCTGCAGCAAGAATCCTAGGTGGTAAAGAAACTGGACCAGCTGCTGCAGCAAGAGAGTCCACCGTGTCCACCAACAGTGCCAGCACGAGGTTCGTCATCCGTCCAGGTATGTGTCTGCCGCTAATAAAGCGCTGACACAATATCCTCACATAGATAACAGTGAGACTCTGCAGCAAGAATCCTAGGTGGTAAAGAAACTGGACCAGCTGCTGCAGCAAGAGAGTCCACCGTATCCACCAACAGTGCCAGCACGAGGTTCGTCATCCGTCCAGGTATGTGTCTGCCGCTAATAAAGCGCTGACACAATATCCTCACATAGATACCGGACCTTGGCAGCACCGCTGTGACGTTCGACGAACATAGAAGATGGAGAACATGAACAAATTAAAAGTAAATAATCTGCCATTATTTGGACTAATTGTGTAATCTAGCAATTGACTGTAACGTGGTAAGGCGAAGTTAGAACCCAATCCAACTAAAGTGACGAACAATCAAAAAAAGGCTCAAAGTGATGTTAGAACCTTGTAAAATAAATGGAAGCCTTAAAAACTTGATGTTGGAACTTCGTAGTATCTATGGAAATACAATACAGATGGCTCTGAAAGTTATTTTGGTTATAGAAATGAACACAAAAAATGGTTTTGCGTTTAAAGGTTTTTCGCCAGTTAGAATCTTGTCCAAATGAGATAACCTCCATGAATGTAGCTTAACCTTTGTAATAATTTGACGTGAACTATCGCAGCATTCTGTACCTGCCGTATTGACCGATATTTGCGTGTTGCAGGTGGCAGCCACGGAGCAGAAGACTGTCATAGAAGAAATGCAGAGGGAGAGAGCGCGAGAGTTGGGCGGGCGGGAGCACCAGCCGCGCTTCTTCAGCAAGGCGCTCTACACTGACGGTTTGTTACCCCTGACTTTAATTCAAGCGCCTGTTGATTATTGCTAACATTTTATTTTAATGTTTTTTACACAGGAGGTACACAGGAAAATAATTTCTCTCAGTGCCCATATAAACAGTATCGTCCCGGTTTGCTTGGTGACCAGATCTGAATGGTCAGGTAAACCCCCACCTTCCTCTTCCCCATCTCCTTCCCCTTCCCACTACCTCCAGCCTCACGACATACCGCAATTATTGGGATTAATCTCGGAGTGACGGTTGTACAAATCGATGTGTCGAGAGCATCCTGCTGAAGAAGTCAAACGGCCTCCCTCAATCGCCCTCTCCCGATCGGGCCTTCCACGAAGCTGACCTGGACAAACCTAAGTCACCAAGTCTTGTGATGTGGTGACTCCTTGGTCTTGTTGTAACCTCACTAATTATTGGTTAGTTGATGAAACAAAAGATAAGCCCGGGATGGGGAAATTAATCACGTTGCGATCTCATCGAAACTGATGTAAGTTATTTTGTTGTAGGTCAAAGCATTCCCCAGGCCCACGGAGCGGAAGCCAGTCACCCCAGCTACCAGTACAACTATCATAACTTCACGTGAGTATTGATCTTGCGCCACTTGATGACGAGTACCCGGCATTTAGTTAAGTTTTGAGGTTGTGAACTCCACTTTACCTGTACCTGGGGGCATTTTTAATGTGGCAATAACATTATTGTAAGTATTTGTTTCATTTGAAAGTGCCACGTCTTCCTCGGGTATCCTCGACTTCTCATGCCATTCCTTACACCCCTTTGTTCATACAAACGCCACATTTCACCACATATAAATATTTTATTATAAATACTATTCCATGTTATATATTCTCCCATGTCATTGTTTCTTAGATACATAACTTACTTCTCATTTTACCACAAATAATTATTTGATTCATGTCTTCTTTGGGCGTCCCCGACTCTTTTTACCGTTCACTACTGTGTACCATACTGTTTCTGTTAAAAAGCTACATCGTATCAAATTTAATTTGACTCCATAACTCATTCCAGTGCAGAGATAATGTGTTAAGTCTTCCACGGGAGTCCCTGATTTCTTCTACAGGGTTTTCCTATAAGAGGTGTTATTTTGATATTCAATCGTAAAAGATCAATGGTTTCGTTGCTTGTGTGGCACGTAGCGCTGTCTTGTTGAAAGTAAACGTTGTCCAGATCAATACCATCCAATTCCGGCCATAAAAAATCATTAATCATCTCTCGATAGCGCAATCAATCACCGTAACTGTTGCTCCAGCCTCATTTATGAAAAAATAAGGTCCAATGACTCCGCCGGACCATAAACCGCACCAAACAGTCACACGTTGAGGATAGAGAGGCTTTTCAACAATAACTCTTGGGTTTTCCGAGCCCCAAGACAATTTTGCTTGTTGACGAAGCCACCGAGGTGAAAATGGGCCTCATCACTCAAGATGATTTGCATTTGATTCACTCAAGTGAATTTTAATAATTTCAATGCGTTGTTGAAGCGTGTATCGTTCCATTTTTATTAATGGCGTAGTTTCTACTTGTCAAATGTCAAAAAGTGACAGCTTCAAAAGTAACATCTACCGAAATAGCGGGCTATTCAAAATAACACCTCTTATTGGAAAACCCTGTACCATTAAAACCACTCTCTAAACACTACGGACACTAATAAGAACAAACTCGTTAAAACAGTAGATTCTGAGTCTATAGGGAACAAACAAACAAACAAAAATTATGTTATACAGAGATTAATGCCCTTTTTAGGGGCTTTTATAGGAATAATAAAAATTATACAGTATCATATATAACTGAACTGCCAGGTTCGATTCCTAGATGCGTCTGATTATTTCCCTCCATTAGTAAGGGTGAGGTCCCGGGTTCAATTCCTAGATGCGACTGGTTATTTCCCTCCATTAGTAAGGCTGAGGTCCCGGGTTCAATTGCTAGATGCGTCTGATTATTTCCCTCCATTAGTAAGGCTGAGGTCCCGGGTTCAATTGCTAGATGCGACGGGTTATTTCCCTCCATTAGTAAGGCTGAGGTCCCGCGTTCAATTCCTAGATGCGTCTGATTATTTCCCTCCATTAGTAAGGCTGAGGTCCCGGGTTCAATTGCTAGATGCGACGGGTTATTTCCCTCCATTAGTAAGGCTGAGGTCCCGCGTTCAATTCCTAGATGCGTCTGATTATTTCCCTCCATTAGTAAGGCTGAGGTCCCGGGTTCAATTGCTAGATGCGACGGGTTATTTCCCTCCATTAGTAAGGCTGAGGTCCCGGGTTCAATTCCTAGATGCGTCTGATTATTTCCCTCCATTAGTAAGGCTGAGGTCCCGGGTTCAATTGCTAGATGCGACGGGTTATTTCCCTCCATTAGTAAGGCTGAGGTCGCGGGTTCAATTGCTAGATGCGTCGGGTTATTTCCCTCCATTAGTAAGGCTGAGGTCCCGGGTTCAATTGCTAGATGCGACGGGTTATTTCCCTCCATTAGTAAGGCTGAGGTCCCGCGTTCAATTCCTAGATGCGTCTGATTATTTCCCTCCATTAGTAAGGCTGAGGTCCCGGGTTCAATTGCTAGATGCGACGGGTTATTTTCCTCCATTAGTAAGGCTGAGGTCCCGGGTTCAATTGCTAGATGCGACGGGTTATTTCCCTCCATTAGTAAGGCTGAGGTCCCGCGTTCAATTCCTAGATGCGTCTGATTATTTCCCTCCATTAGTAAGGCTGAGGTCCCGGGTTCAATTGCTAGATGCGACGGGTTATTTCCCTCCATTAGTAAGGCTGAGGTCCCGCGTTCAATTCCTAGATGCGTCTGATTATTTCCCTCCATTAGTAAGGCTGAGGTCCCGGGTTCAATTGCTAGATGCGACGGGTTATTTCCCTCCATTAGTAAGGCTGAGGTCCCGGGTTCAATTCCTAGATGCGTCTGATTATTTCCCTCCATTAGTAAGGCTGAGGTCCCGGGTTCAATTGCTAGATGCGACGGGTTATTTCCCTCCATTAGTAAGGCTGAGGTCCCGGGTTCAATTCCTAGATGCGTCTGATTATTTCCCTCCATTAGTAAGGCTGAGGTCCCGGGTTCAATTGCTAGATGCGACGGGTTATTTCCCTCCATTAGTAAGGCTGAGGTCGCGGGTTCAATTGCTAGATGCGTCGGGTTATTTCCCTCCATTAGTAAGGCTGAGGTCCCGGGTTCAATTGCTAGATGCGACGGGTTATTTCCCTCCATTAGTAAGGCTGAGGTCCCGCGTTCAATTCCTAGATGCGTCTGATTATTTCCCTCCATTAGTAAGGCTGAGGTCCCGGGTTCAATTGCTAGATGCGACGGGTTATTTCCCTCCATTAGTAAGGCTGAGGTCCCGGGTTCAATTCCTAGATGCGTCTGATTATTTCCCTCCATTAGTAAGGCTGAGGTCCCGGGTTCAATTGCTAGATGCGACGGGTTATTTCCCTCCATTAGTAAGGCTGAGGTCCCGGGTTCAATTCCTAGATGCGTCTGATTATTTCCCTCCATTAGTAAGGCTGAGGTCCCGGGTTCAATTGCTAGATGCGACGGGTTATTTCCCTCCATTAGTAAGGCTGAGGTCGCGGGTTCAATTGCTAGATGCGTCGGGTTATTTCCCTCCATTAGTAAGGCTGAGGTCCCGGGTTCAATTGCTAGATGCGACGGGTTATTTCCCTCCATTAGTAAGGCTGAGGTCCCGGGTTCAATTCCTAGATGCGTCTGATTATTTCCCTCCATTAGTAAGGCTGAGGTCCCGGGTTCAATTGCTAGATGCGACGGGTTATTTCCCTCCATTAGTAAGGCTGAGGTCCCGGGTTCAATTGCTAGATGCGACTGGTTATTTCCCTCCATTAGTAAGGCTGAGGTCCCGGGTTCAATTGCTAGATGCGACGGGTTATTTCCCTCCATTAGTAAGGCTGAGGTCCCGGGTTCAATTGCTAGATGCGACTGGTTATTTCCCTCCATTAGTAAGGCTGAGGTCCCGGGTTCAATTGCTAGATGCGACGGGTTATTTCCCTCCATTAGTAAGGCTGAGGTCGCGGGTTCAATTGCTAGATGCGTCGGGTTATTTCCCTCCATTAGTAAGGCTGAGGTCCCGGGTTCAATTGCTAGATGCGACGGGTTATTTCCCTCCATTAGTAAGGCTGAGGTCCCGCGTTCAATTCCTAGATGCGTCTGATTATTTCCCTCCATTAGTAAGGCTGAGGTCCCGGGTTCAATTGCTAGATGCGACGGGTTATTTCCCTCCATTAGTAAGGCTGAGGTCCCGCGTTCAATTCCTAGATGCGTCTGATTATTTCCCTCCATTAGTAAGGCTGAGGTCCCGGGTTCAATTGCTAGATGCGACGGGTTATTTCCCTCCATTAGTAAGGCTGAGGTCCCGGGTTCAATTCCTAGATGCGTCTGATTATTTCCCTCCATTAGTAAGGCTGAGGTCCCGGGTTCAATTGCTAGATGCGACGGGTTATTTCCCTCCATTAGTAAGGCTGAGGTCGCGGGTTCAATTGCTAGATGCGTCGGGTTATTTCCCTCCATTAGTAAGGCTGAGGTCCCGGGTTCAATTGCTAGATGCGACGGGTTATTTCCCTCCATTAGTAAGGCTGAGGTCCCGCGTTCAATTCCTAGATGCGTCTGATTATTTCCCTCCATTAGTAAGGCTGAGGTCCCGGGTTCAATTGCTAGATGCGACGGGTTATTTTCCTCCATTAGTAAGGCTGAGGTCCCGGGTTCAATTGCTAGATGCGACGGGTTATTTCCCTCCATTAGTAAGGCTGAGGTCCCGCGTTCAATTCCTAGATGCGTCTGATTATTTCCCTCCATTAGTAAGGCTGAGGTCCCGGGTTCAATTGCTAGATGCGACGGGTTATTTCCCTCCATTAGTAAGGCTGAGGTCCCGCGTTCAATTCCTAGATGCGTCTGATTATTTCCCTCCATTAGTAAGGCTGAGGTCCCGGGTTCAATTGCTAGATGCGACGGGTTATTTCCCTCCATTAGTAAGGCTGAGGTCCCGGGTTCAATTCCTAGATGCGTCTGATTATTTCCCTCCATTAGTAAGGCTGAGGTCCCGGGTTCAATTGCTAGATGCGACGGGTTATTTCCCTCCATTAGTAAGGCTGAGGTCCCGGGTTCAATTCCTAGATGCGTCTGATTATTTCCCTCCATTAGTAAGGCTGAGGTCCCGGGTTCAATTGCTAGATGCGACGGGTTATTTCCCTCCATTAGTAAGGCTGAGGTCGCGGGTTCAATTGCTAGATGCGTCGGGTTATTTCCCTCCATTAGTAAGGCTGAGGTCCCGGGTTCAATTGCTAGATGCGACGGGTTATTTCCCTCCATTAGTAAGGCTGAGGTCCCGCGTTCAATTCCTAGATGCGTCTGATTATTTCCCTCCATTAGTAAGGCTGAGGTCCCGGGTTCAATTGCTAGATGCGACGGGTTATTTCCCTCCATTAGTAAGGCTGAGGTCCCGGGTTCAATTCCTAGATGCGTCTGATTATTTCCCTCCATTAGTAAGGCTGAGGTCCCGGGTTCAATTGCTAGATGCGACGGGTTATTTCCCTCCATTAGTAAGGCTGAGGTCCCGGGTTCAATTCCTAGATGCGTCTGATTATTTCCCTCCATTAGTAAGGCTGAGGTCCCGGGTTCAATTGCTAGATGCGACGGGTTATTTCCCTCCATTAGTAAGGCTGAGGTCGCGGGTTCAATTGCTAGATGCGTCGGGTTATTTCCCTCCATTAGTAAGGCTGAGGTCCCGGGTTCAATTGCTAGATGCGACGGGTTATTTCCCTCCATTAGTAAGGCTGAGGTCCCGGGTTCAATTCCTAGATGCGTCTGATTATTTCCCTCCATTAGTAAGGCTGAGGTCCCGGGTTCAATTGCTAGATGCGACGGGTTATTTCCCTCCATTAGTAAGGCTGAGGTCCCGGGTTCAATTGCTAGATGCGACTGGTTATTTCCCTCCATTAGTAAGGCTGAGGTCCCGGGTTCAATTGCTAGATGCGACGGGTTATTTCCCTCCATTAGTAAGGCTGAGGTCCCGGGTTCAATTGCTAGATGCGACGGGTTATTTCCCTCCATTAGTAAGGCTGAGGTCCCGGGTTCAATTGCTAGATGCGACGGGTTATTTCCCTCCATTAGTAAGGCTGAGGTCCCGGGTTCAATTGCTAGATGCGACTGGTTATTTCCCTCCATTAGTAAGGCTGAGGTCCCGGGTTCAATTGCTAGATGCGACGGGTTATTTCCCTCCATTAGTAAGGCTGAGGTCCCGGGTTCAATTGCTAGATGCGACTGGTTATTTCCCTCCATTAGTAAGGGTGAGGTCCCGGGTTCAATTCCTAGATGCGACTGGTTATTTCCCTCCATTAGTAAGGGTGAGGTCCCGGGTTCAATTCCTAGATGCGACTGGTTATTTCCCTCCATTAGTAAGGGTGAGGTCCCGGGTTTAATTCCTACATGCAACTGGTTATTTTTTTTATTTTTTCATTGTATTCTTATTTTGTATTTTCTGTTATTCAGACCGTGGGACGATTCCGTGGACGTTTTGGAGTACGAGGAAGATTACATCATCAAGACGCTGCGCAGAACTGCGCACGATCTGCTGCCCACGAGGGCGGGTCTGCAAGTGCACCAACCCGAGGTAAGACAACGTCCCCACGTCGTCTGACGTTACATAATGAATGTTAGGTTATCTGTATCCTTCATGTCTTCAATTTGGAAGGCGGGTTTGGGACGTTTATTGGATAACCAACACCTCTGCTGTAGGTTCGCTACATTGGGTACTATTACCTTTTTCCTTCCAAAACATCTTCTCCTTCCTTTCTTTAAATAGACCTTCTTCTGTGTGGGGTTTTTATTTTATTTTTATGTTGACGAATAAATTTTCTACAACGATTAAAATGTGCAATTTTCGATTTGCCACCAAAACGACATGTTCGTTATTACTCCAAGCAACGTTTGTGACAGCCGTCTTATCAGGCATTGATGTTATCTGTATCATAAGGACGTTGTGGCCAGTTGGAACTGTTTAGGAATGAGCTGTTTTTCAAATAAGAATGAAAATATTCAAATTACACATTTTTAGTACAACGATCAAAATCAAAATTAAAAATAAATAAATCTTCCACATATTTTTAACCCTTCACTAACATTAGTTGGCTTTTGATAACAACTCGTATTGTCTCGTAGAAATCCTTGTATCTCCCTCACTGTCAGGGTGACAGATACGATCTAAACAATGTTAGAAAGAGAAATCACCATGCTTTATCTCAAAATCTAGAAGTTAACCACAGAAGAATTAAAATCTGCATATTCGTGAAACCAAAGGTTCCGGCTGCAATTTGACAAAAAATCTTTACAAAATCAGTTTTTAATTTTGCGACTAATTTAGAAATATTCCATTCATTTGGATTTTATAGCAAAGCGGAAATACTCGGACCTTCTGACAGAATGCTCGGTCATTCTGACGGAATACTCGGACATTCTGACAGATACTCGGTCATTCTGACGGAATACTCGGACCTTCTGGCAGAATACTCGGACATTCTGACGGAATACTCGGACATTCTGACAGAACACCCTGACATTCTGACAGATACTCGGTCATTCTGGCGGAATACTCGGACCTTCTGACAGAATGCTCGGTCATTCTGACAGATACTCGGATATTCTGACAGATACTCGGACATTCTGACAGATACTCGGACATTCTGACAGATACTCGGACATTCTGACAGAATACCCTGACATTCTGACAGATACTCGGTCATTCTGACGGAATACTCGGACATTCTGACAGAATACTCTGACATTCTGACAGATACTCGGTCATTTTTTTATTTTATTTATTTATTGTTCTTCAAAGTACAATCCCATTAAACCGCAGCAGTTTGTCAACAGAATGTTCATGTTCAATTACAATGTAACATATTTTCATAATATTATTACTTATCACAATACAACTTATACATTATATTTATCACCAACCACTGCCATAATCAAAAGTATTACTAATACAGAGTATCTCTGCTTAGTAGCCATGTTTTCAGCATATATCTGAATCTCTGAGGTAATTCGCATTTTTTATATTGCTTGGTAACATGTTGAATATTTTTGGCACGTTGTATTCCAGGGTTCGTTGTCCGTATTTATTGTTATGTTTTGGTACAAGCGTTCCTTCATTTTCAAGCTGGAGGAATTCTGACGGAATACTCGGACCATCTGACATAATACGTTGTTTTGCTATTTTCAGACGGAACATTCCGCCTCGGAGACGGATTCCACTAATTCGCACCACATCCCCAGAGCGCCTACTCAAAGGTTTGTATTTGTATATTGTTTGTTGCTTCTCGCAGAAAATTATTAGCGTAATTTAGACTCGGGGAACTGAGATTGCCAACTTTAAAGAAAGAAGAGAAAGGGGTGGACATTATAGTTGCCATGGCTTATTGAGAAGAAGATCAAATCTATACGAAACAGAACAAGACACAGAAAATAAAAAGGTAACAGTCTCAATTGGGAATCGAACCCAGGAATTCTGTCTTATAGGGACAACGTCTTTATCCACTCGACCATTGGGACCTAATTAAAAGTCTCAACTGCTCCTAACCGTCTGGAGCCAGTGAGACTATGGCATCCCTATGCGGGGTATGTTGTGAGGCTGAAGGTAGTGCGGAGGGAAAGGAGATGAAGGAGAGCAAGGTGTGGAAGTTTTTTTAAATTTTTTATTATTAACTCCACACAGGAGGCCCTGAAGAAAATAATTTCCCTCAGGGCCTATGTCATCTTTGGGGATGCCGTGTGGAGGGTCTTTTTGTGGAGAGGAAGGAGTGAACATGGGTCTTGAAGAGTCCCATGTTGTAGGAGGGAGGAAACACAGAGGCCGGCAGTTCGTTCCACAGCCGAGCTGTTGAACTTAAGAACGAATCGTAGAAGCGACCCGTTCTCATGTGACAAATGTCAACCGTGTACAAATGTGGGCGCGCGTTTGGCGTGTATCCCGACTACGCACCGGTGCCGAAGGGATCAATGACGCTAGTTCCTCAGAGCATCTTCCATTGTAATACCGATAGAACAAGGACAGCATACCTACCTGACGCCTGTGCTCTAAAGATTGCAGTCCGTTTGTTAAGATTGGGGAATCTATCAAACGGACCATATCAACCAACATCTCAGTTCTGAATGTTGGTCTTACACCACGGCGATACTGAGAGTTTCTTCCACTCTGGAACGTGGCGCAAGTATACTAGATATTAATTTAATTGAATAATTTGTTAAATTACACAAATTAACGCATCGCACGCCAGGATTTGAACCCGCGACCTCCAGCTTGCTAGTCGAGAACCTTACCTCTCGACAAATAAATTAAAACAACTCAATGATGTGTTAAACTTGGGAAATCAGGTTTGAGCGTACAGCAGAATTCTGTCTACTCATTATACATATAATTATAATTTTTCACTTAATAATCAACTCTAATAGCCATTGTTGAGGTTAAAAATAAATAATTAATTATCATATAACATTTCCAGTTTGCAATCGGTGGCGGCCGCCCTGCTCCGCATCGAGGCCGCGTTGCGTGAGCAGCGCGACACACTGGTGTGCGTCAGCGCCGCCGTCAGACGCCCCGAAGTGCTGCCCGCCAACCGGCGCGCGGCCTGCCCCTCCAACGCCGTGCTGGCGCTAATCCTCGCCATACTCGTGCAGGGGATAGCGCTGTATTATTACACACACTAGACAGGTGAGAAGACGGACGCATTCCCACCTGACTTATAGACGGAGGTCTTTGTTTGAACACAAATTCCCGTGGTCGAAAGTACCAATCTTATATACCTTAAGGCGATGCACTACGTCGTGTAATATTTTAAATTGAGCCGCTATCAATAACAGCCCTTACGTAGATGGCGATAAGGTTTAAATTCCCGCTTAACACCATCCGCCTGTTTTGATTTATGCAAGAAAAAAACATGTCGAAAAAGTGACTTTTATTTTATTTTGTGGATGTTCAGGCATAAATATTTAATTTTTTTCCGATCATTTTAGAAATAACTTAATTTGCCACATTATACAATAAAATCATGACTGAAAATGGGTTCGTAAGTAGGAAATTTTGAACTTTAAAGCAGTTTTCATAGGACTTATACATTATTTTTTTCTGGGCTTATAAAAAGACTTATCTAAAAAATAGTCGATTATTTCAAAGGCCAAGATGTATTCTACTCGCAGTATTTAATTAAAGCATCTGAAACATTTGTAGGCGACCAAATTTTCAAACCAAAAACACGTGATTTTGCATTACTGCGCATACGCAGATGCCATAATCTCCTTATGTTGGAAGTTTGAAGAAAGTTGTTTAGTATTTGTTTGACAGCCATCAACAGTGAACATTGGTCGTCGTTATGTACTAATGTCATTCTCAGGCATCTTTGACTTTTTCCACCATTCGCCACTGTATATCTAAGATATGTATATGTAAGATACGTTTCTATTCCCATATCACATTAATAAAAATATATTAACACGCAAAAATGACATTCGTGACCTTGGGGTGATCTTCGAAGCAAATCTGTCTTTCAAATCCCACATATCTGACATTGTCTCCCGCGGCAACAAAATGCTTGGATTTGTTCTTCGTAATGCGAGATCATTTACTAATGGAATTGCAATACGGAGAACATATGAAGCACTTGTCCGCAGCATCCTGGAATACAGCTCCATTATTTGGGCCCCTTCTGAACAAAACCATATCTTAGAAATAGAAAAAGTACAAAAAAGGTTTATGCGTTACCTGTATATGAGGGAATGTACATACTATCCATTCCTGTATCCATCCTTGTTCTTAACAGGAATGCTCGATTTCAATACATTAAAAACCTGCAGAAAAATATTTTTAGGCAAACACTTTTTTAAGTTAATCTCTGGTACAATACACAATCCGCCTATGTTGAAAGAGGTTAACTTAACAATTATACTCGAGGGAGATCCCATGCACTCTTATATGCTCCGAAAGCGAGGACTTCTGCCTGTCAGAACGCGCCAATAAACAGAGCGACTCAACTGCTTAACGATTCTGCATTAGCCATCGACATTTTCAATGTCACCTACAGACAATTCAGTAACTATCTTATAACACATGTGACAAAATAGTAAAACTGCCTCTGTAAACTTTTTAATTTGTAATCTTCTCCATGATATATTGGTGTATAACCGTTTTATGGAGAACATGAAAAAATAAATAAATAGATATCACAATGTTACTGTTAAAAAACTACATTACATTGAATTTAATTCCACTCTGTAATCATTCCGGTGCGGAGACATTCTATTAAGTATCCCTCGAGCGTCCCCGACTTCTTATACCATTCAAATCACAATCTAAACACTCCTGCCACTAATAAGAACAAACTTTGAAATTTTCATTGAATTCGATTGACTACTTTTCGAGTTGTGCGAGTACAAACATACGCTGGCTGAATTTTCATATAAAAATAAGATTTTACAGCCAATCTGTGTTGGTATATCCATAGATACTTGTGTGGCAAAGTTCTAACATCGAGTTTTTAAAGCTTTATCATTTATTTTACAAGGTTCTAACCAGAGATGTGCTTTATTTCAAATAAATCCACTTCAAATGGAAATGCAAAATGCAAAATGGGCATTTTCCATTTTGCATTTTAAATGCTTTTCTAAAAACCATTTTGCATTTTAAATGCTTTTCTCAATGCATTTTCCATTCTAAATGCTTTTTTGCAAAATTCTTCCTACTATCTCCACTCATCTGTTTTTCATAAGCCCCAAATATCAGTCGGTCCTCAACCTCGCTATGAGAGATAATTTCCATTTGTCAAGTTGCTCCCTGGTAGGAGCCCTGGCAATTGAGTGATACCATTACAAAAAATACTGAACATGGGGCCATGACGCTGTTATATTAAATGTTAGATAGCAGTTTCTATGTTTTTTACGTTGGCAACATTAGTCCTGCGCAAATTTTTTGTGTTTTTTTTTGTTGTTTGTTTTTGGGGTGTTATGCCGTGTTGCGCTAACTCCTTCTTTAGCTGACGTTTCGGACAGCGTTGCAGTGTCCATCATCAGGGCAGATCTGGTAGATCCGAAGATGTGGTAGATCCCTGATGATGGACACTGCAACGCTGTCCGAAACGTCGGCTAAAGAAGGAGTTAGCGCAACACGGCATAACACCCCAAAAACAAACAACAAAAATGCTTTTGGCCGTGAAAATCTAAAAACTTACCAAATTTTTTGTGGTTTATAATTTGTAGTCGTGGTGTTTTTGGATTTACCATCATGTAATATGTTTGTTCTACATTGATGTCCATTATTGAATGACAAAATTGTTTAAAAATTCTATAATTATTTTAATTGTTTGACCTGAGAAACCATTTTGCATTTTCAATGCATTTTGAAAATAGATATTTTGCATTTTGCATTTGAAATGCTTTTCTAAAAACCATTTTGCATTTTCAAATGGAAAAGTTTTGACCCATTTCCATTTTGCATTTCAAATGGTTTTGGGTACCCATTTTGCACATCTCTGGTTCTAACATCATTTTGAACCTTTTTTAATTGCCATTTTGTTAGTTCGTCACTTTAGTTGGACAGGGTTCTACCATGTTCTGAAATGTAAAAGTTTGCAAAGACGATCTATCTTGGTCTATTTAACATTTTCTGATTTTGAGGTTCAATCTTGTGTTATGTATTTTAGTTTAGCGTAGTTAGAACCTTATGCAATGAATTATTATGCCCTAGTTGGTTGTATCATGTTTCTATTTAGGTAAGTATACTTGCTATTGAAATATTTTCCTTCATTCAACCCCATCATGTTATGAAAATTAACTTTATAATTTGTGTTTCAGGCACAGCACGTAATGACGTCACACTCCTGGACGTGCGTTCAAAGGAGATCACGTCGCACCACCCGGCCATGAACGCCCCTTTTAATCTATCTAAAAAACACGCCGATTCACTCCGGGGCAGGCAGAGAGGACGGCGCACCGCAAATCTCTCCGTTCACTCTGGGGCAGGCAGAGAGGATGGCGCACCGCAAATCTCTCCTTAAACTCTTCACATTCGTACTTCTACTTATTCCAACACTTGGCACGACCCGTCTCGAGTATTTGTTTTACTTGATCGTGCCGTGTACGCCCGGGATGCCGTCCCCGAATCGTTCCGTCTAAAATTGACTGAATTTGGCTGTACACGACGACGGCCATTTTGTTTTACATTTTCCTTTGAGAGAGAAACACAGATGGCGCTGGCAGTTATGAAAACTCCATTTTTCCATTTTATTCTTAGTATAATTGCAATGAAATCCAATAATCTTATGATATATTGCACTAATTTTACGGTCACTGTTTCCAATCTTTCACTTAGCGGGCAGCTAAGTGTCATGTGACATTTGTCTATACCCAACATTCCTTCTCCACGGATTAACTTAGCCGAAATCTCAAGAATATTTTTGCTGAGTGAAGTGGGGAATGGAAGAAGCCTTGTTGAGCATTAGGGCGTGGCTTAAGCCAAATTTTAGCTGAGCCGTCGCTGAGTCTGATTGGAGACAAGTGTTATATCAAGCTCATTTTGCACATGTCAGCATATCGTTAAGAATCACTTACAGGTTTCGCCAGGAATGTTGATTCAAACACAATACCTACAGATGCATTGCTTGCATGCAGCAAAGGGAAAGAAATTCCAATGAATACGGAAAAATGTTGAAAAATAACAAACATTTAAAAAAAATATTCAGAATTTTGTAGATGTTATCCAATCAATGGTTCCCGGGGCGACGGTACACACACCCGCCTAGCAAATTGAATTACACATGAATTTGTCAGCAATATGCTGATATGAGCAATATGAACTTTGTAAAACATTCTTGCTTGAGTTTAAACGTATCGTAATTTATAATCTACTCGTTCATAGATGGCGTTAATTAAATGATTTAATGAAAATTCATTTTTTGCAAGTTATACATGAATTATTGGTTTGCGCCCGTACATTATCTAACTTGCAAAAAGTGTATTTTCATAAAATCATTTAATTAACGCCATCTATGAACGCGTAGATTATAACGTACGTTACGTTTTCTCTTAAATATTAAACTTTCACTTATATTTAAACGCAATATGAACGCATTGGTCGAAATTCCATTTGATTTATTTTTAAATTTAAAATAATCAATTCGAGTAGCGAATAACTTGAAAATATTAAAATATCTTCAAATACAATCGTCAAAAAATTTTGCTTGTGCGATGATGGACGACTCAGATAGCGGGGGATTTAACCCCGACAGATTGACAATTCAAAAAGTGTTAAATGTCATTAAAAGCGATGAACAAAACTAAACTATTTAACATAGTTTTTGTTTTATCACTTTTCATGACATTACATATATCACTTCTAAAGTGTGTTGAGTCAATTATTACAAAATTAAGGTAAAATATCGCTTACTTCTGGGCAGACGGTTACGCCCACAATACACTTCTATCAGTGGTTTTGCCTAATGTGTTCATATTCTGTATTTAGAATTATTACCAATGGCATTAAAAATATATAGACACGTTATTGTTAAAAATTGACACAAAATGTGTCAAGTAACAAATAAACATTCTTACGTTTCAAGTAAATTCTTAATCCAAATGTTTATTCATGTATACAAAGAATGTGTGTATGAATAAAATAGATATAGGGCAGCGTTTATGCATCTAAAAGTTGCGTCGAATACTACATTCTACATCATGAGATGACACTATGCAAACTCGCTTACACTAAGACGAATACGTAACGCTGTAGCTTGTTCTTATACTTATGTGTTGCCAAGTTCGCGATCTCACCTTCTCTAATGCCACTAGAGAAACAATCAAAAATAATTTAAATAATCAGTAAAATTCGCTTAACAAGTTTTCCAAGTGAATGGACAAAAAAATACTTCTTAACCACTCAGAACATTAGAACGTCAAAAGACGTAAATATGATAATAGCGGTCAAGACATTAGAACGTCTTTTCACGTAAACGCGCTAGATTTTACAAAAATCGATTTATTTCCATCACTAGTATACGGATTGCCATGATTTAAAAAACAGAGTATCGATAATGAATAACGCTACGCGTCTGTATTCAAGAATATCTATGGAACGTAGAAGTGCATTATCTAAGCCGATTGAATCTGTCATCTTGTTCGTTCATAATTTATTGCGTTTCTAAATAATTTATTAAAAATATTTTAGTTTGGACGGTTAATATTTTGAGGTGACTAATAGTTTTTAATTATAGTTTTTCAATATATAAAGTGTTATTTCTTTATGATACTCAGAAAAAAGTACATTTTTCACGGCTTTGAAATAATGGTTAGCGATTTTTACATATTTTTGACGTTTTCATAAAATGTATATTTATAAACGCAAATATTTACGTATAACAACACAATATGATAGTGAATTTCATAATCTTTCCAAAACATTTTTTAGAATGAGGCTACGTTTCCCAAAACGTGAGTTATGAAGCTTTTAGCAAAACTCGTAAATAACACAAAAATTATCACGTTTTGACAGTTCTCAAAGGAACACACAGTAAATAAATGTCTTTGTCTGAGAGGTTAAGTGAGAAATTTGGCAATTTCCTAAACAAAGATTTTTTCTAGTATTGTACACATTTCGTAGATAAAATGAATCAAGATATATTTCATCGTTTCTGGCTGTATCCACATGAATACTTTTGTATTTTTACAATCGAGTGCATTTGACACTTACGGCCGTTGTTTCCAATCCTACTGATCAACTGTTGAGTCGAAATATTGCAACTCTCCTATCAAGCTAGAGGAACCAAACAACTGGATTAACCTCTGGCTCAGTTAACGGATTAGTTATAAAAAGTGTCAACAGAGTGAAGCTTGCTTAGTTTCATGTTAACACACGCAGGAGAAACATCAATCGTCAAACTCGTATTAATGTATTTTCGCAGCATTAGTAAAAGTCAAGCTAATGGTTTATTTTTAGTATATTTATATGCGTTTGTTAAAAAATATAAAAAGTCGGTTTATGTATTACGGTACTTAAAACAAAATTTCTGTATTCTATGAAAGTGGGCGGGGACCGCTTAAGATAATCATCGATAAAGATGTTTGGAAACAGGCGAATCGAGCTTTACTCAAGACATGGCTTGGCTGATTAGAACCTCAGATTGATCGATCTAAAAGTTGGGAATAGCGGCCGTTATTTACACAAGATGGCACATGGCCTTACACAATATGTGACAATTTAGTAACAAATGGAAAGGACGTCAATTGTTGTATCTTTGCTTGCCAATTTTAGACCTCTATAACGTGTCTATAAATTTTGAAATGTCATTGCTTATTACCCTTTGAAGCACATTTCCAAAATCTTCAGCACTCAAAGAAATCTTCAAAATTTTTACAAATTTTTAAAAGTTCTTCAAATATAAAAAATTCTCTGTGACAGTAGAATCCCTGTTAATCAGAATGGATTATTATTATTTATTAATTCTCTATGACAGTAGACTCCCTGTTAATCAGAATGGATTATTATTATTTATTAATGATCCCGGATAGATTGCTTTTTTTTCATATATAAAAGGTACAAAGAAAGTGCAAATTAATTAAATTAATTTCTTATTTTTAGAGTAATTATAATTAAAATTAATCCTAATTTTCTTCTAGCTATCTGAAATGTATATTTTAATAAAAATCTCCTCACAAGAAGCATGTCACCTTCGGGTGCTGCGTAGGGGATCATTTTAAGGAAAGAGTCCCATTTTGTAGGAGGGAGGAAACACAGAAGCCGACAAATCAAAATCATTCCATAACCGATTTGATATACTCGTTCGACCCGTTCTCTTGTGTGAAAATGGCGACCATGTACAAATGTTTGAAACGAAAGGATAATTGATGCTATTTTGCAGAGCACCTTTCATTTAAATGTCGGTAAAACAAACAGCACTACCCCTGCCATTAGTTTGAAACATTGCAATCCGTCAATTTAGTCTGATGTTATGCCTGTTTTTGCTCAATGTCAAGTTTCCAGGGGCTCCAGACAAGAGGTGGCTGTCAAACTCAACGGTAGGCGGTATAAAAACGTTTGGAGAAATAGGCCATTAATGGAATTGAAACATTATTCACATTGCCTTCTGTTCTTCAACCTTTTACATTACGGTGATAATTATTACGGATGATTGCTGCCATTCCATTTAACAGGGAGCTTGCTGTTTTAAATAACATACATGAATGCATGAGTTTGTAGCGTAGTTCATTTCCAAAGCAACGGCGCTTTGAAAATATGTGATCTTACATTTGTGTGTGTATTCACTGAACATATAAACTGTGGAAGTGACAGAAAATCGATGTCGCCAAATCGTTCGACTTCTAGGCCCCAGACAGACCAATTTAAATTTAAAGTATTGATATTTTAAAAAAAATTATCAATTTTACCAAAAGTAAGGAAAAATTAAGCTTTCTTCGAGCAAACAGTCACACCCAAAATACACTTCTCTATCAGTTTTTAGCTTCAGTGTTGGATATAGAGACACAGTGTCAAAATGTATAAATTAATAGAAATGGTCTTAAATGAGATCCTTGGGGAACACCACAGTACACTTCAGTGTTTACACTAAATGCAGTGAAATCTCGGTCGATTGTTCTTGATGTCTTAAAGTCCCTAATTAATTTCATACAAAACTCCTCGATTTTTCCTCGATTCATTGTTTTATCGCATTCATCATTTAAAGTACGCAATTTTTGTACTAATTCATTCGATCAATCGCTGCCGGCGGCCAACCTTTTTTACTATAGTACATCTATTTTAAGATGTCTTAGAACCTTCCTTCCCAGGAACTGGACCGACTGATGTAATGTCATCGGATTTCAGAGAAATGTGTATGTCCGTGCGTGTGTATATGATTGCCACCAAAATTTGATAGAATGCATTGCCATCGACAATGAGTCTATTTGCCGAGTTTCAGCTCGATCGGATGTTGGAAAGTGGGTTAATTTTCACATTTGCTTTTATTCATTCCTGAAAACAAAAGTTATATTCCAATACATGTATTTAAAAATTAACCGTCTGGTAAAAAAAGTGCATACACTTCAAGAAAGATTAAAAATTCTGTCACATATAAATTTTAAATACAAACACAAAAAACGTCTTTCTTACGCTGTTTTATATTTAAATTTATATTTCTCTATATTTACATAGCTGGTTAAGATTTTTTTTAATAACTATCAATATCTTACAAAAAAATTGTCAAAGTTGCCTCTAAAATCGTCAAAGTTGTCTTTAAAATTGTCAAAGTTGCCTCTAAAATCGTCAAATTTGTCTTTATCGTCAAAGTTGCCTCTAAAATCGTGAAAGTTGTCTGTAAATCTTCAAAGTTGTCTGTAAATCGTCAAAGTTGCCTGTAAAATCGTGAAAGTCGTCTGTAAATCTTCAAAGTTGCCTGTAAATCTTCAAAGTTGTCTGTAAATCGTCAAAGTTGCCTCTAAAATCGTGAAAGTTGTCTGTAAATCTTCAAAGTTGTCTGTAAATCTTCAAATTTGTCTTTATCGTCAAAGTTGCCTCTAAAATCGTGAAAGTTGTCTGTAAATCTTCAAAGTTGTCTGTAAATCGTCAAAGTTGCCTGTAAAATCGTGAAAGTCGTCTGTAAATCTTCAAAGTTGCCTGTAAATCTTCAAATTTGTCTTTATCGTCAAAGTTGCCTCTAAAATCGTGAAAGTTGTCTGTAAATCTTCAAAGTTGTCTGTAAATCGTCAAAGTTGCCTGTAAAATCGTGAAAGTCGTCTGTAAATCTTCAAAGTTGCCTGTAAATCTTCAAAGTTGTCTGTAAATCGTCAAAGTTGCCTGTAAAATCGTCAAAGTTGCCTGTAAAATCGTGAAAGTCGTCTGTAAATCTTCAAAGTTGTCTGTAAATCGTCAAAGTTACCTGTAAAACCGTGAAAGTTGTCTGTAAATCTTCAAAGTTGTCTGTAAAATCGTCAAGTTGCCTGTAAATCTTCAAAGTTGCCTGTAAATCTTCAAAGTTGTCTGTAAATCTTCAAAGTTGTCTGTAAATCGTCAAAGTTACATGTAAAACCGTGAAAGTTGTCTGTAAATCTTCAAAGTTGTCTGTAAAATCGTCAAGTTGCCTGTAAATCTTCAAAGTTGCCTGTAAATCTTCAAAGTTGTCTGTAAATCGTCAAAGTTACCTGTAAAACCGTGAAAGTTGTCTGTAAATCTTCAAAGTTGTCTGTAAATCGTCAAAGTTGCCTGTAAAATCGATCCTCTTAAACGCATTAATTAAAATGTGAAATATGTACATCCTTTAAAAAAATATTAAACACAATTTATTTTAATCGGACACTCCAAAAACGAAAGATAGAGATTTCACTGTATACATATTGTTAACCTCTCAGGCCTCTGGCATATTTTGTCAGAAGGTCGGAATATTTCCACTTTGCAATAAAATAAATGGAAGATTTCTGAATGTATCCAAAATTAAAATCTGTTTTTGAAAGTTGACTCAAATTTTATCATTAGTAATGAACTTATTCTTTTTAAATATTGTACGTTTTTTCGTATGAACACTGAGCTAAAATTACTATAATTTATAATTTGCTCAAATTGCGGTCAGTACCTTTGCTTTATAGAGGTGTACATTTTAATTCTACGGTTAACTTCTAGATTTGAATATAAAGCATGGTGTTTTCTCTGTGTGTGAGTTGTTCTCAATAGCCAGCTGATTTGCCTGAGAGGTTAATAAAAGAAATATATACGCTACAAACTATTGCATCAATATTATGTCAATCCAATAAATTTTCTCTTCAAATAATTATGTATTTTCATTTTAAAATAATGAATATTATTTTTCTTATTAATTTATAATCGAATATAAATGACGTGGTTTAGTTTATCAATTTATTTTTTTATGTATTTTTATTTTTAATGTTAAAATTATTCCATATATTATTAATAATGAGTGTAGCTTAGTTAGTAGGTAGAATTTGCAAATTAGGAATAGATTTAAAATTTGTTATGGAGAAAATGGATGTAACGTTATTGACTTGTTGTTATAAAGCCTTATTATAAACCATTATTTTCAAAATATTGTGTTTTATTTATTCATGCTGTCCATATAACGGCTATGCACCAATATATTACAGGTAAGATGATGATTTTGATGATACAGTGGTACCTCGACATACGAGTTTAATTCATTCCGCAAACTTGCTCGTATCTTGAATTACTCGTATATCGATGCAGATTTCCCCATACAAAACCATTAGACTACCATTAATCTGTTCCAACTCCCAAAATGTCACCCCAGTTATTTTTGTTACGTGGTTTTGAATAATAAAAACGTGTTTTTAAATGACAAATATTTATTGTACAAAAACAAAAAAGAGAATGTAAATAAATAAATTAGATATCCTTACTGGTCTTTGCCTTTTTCGCTACATTTTTCTCGCTTTCACCTGTAGGCCGTTTAGAAAAAAACATGTCCAAGGAGGTTTGTTTCTTCCTCCCTCTCAGAATGTTCCGGAAATGAGTTAGGCAAGTGTCATTAAAAAGATCAGATGCAACTTTTTCTGGGTGTTTCTTTTCCACGAACTGTGAAACTCTCTCCCACATTCCTAAGATCTCCTTTATCTCACTTGTAGAAATAACCTGCTGCTCCTCTGACTCCTCGAAACCAATTTCTTGCATAACATCCGTATGCTGCTGTGACTGTAACTCTTATATCTCCTCAGTCGTCAGTTCCTGGGTATGCTCCTCAAAGCAAAAAATCACTCGCTCGCTGGCTCGTATCTCGAAAAACTCGTATGTTGGGGCACTCGTATGTCGATTTACCACTGTATATGTAAGTATAAAAGATCATGGGGGCATTTCATCTCGACGTTGGTCACCGGTAGCTTCGTTCAGCTTCCCAGCCAACCACAGAAGCAGGATGTAATTTGATCCGAGTTCCATTGTACTACCACGCCAGAGGCGGCTCTAGGGGTACGTATACATTTGCAAACCGTACCACGAATTACCGGAAAGAAACGAATCAGTTATAAGATTTTCGTTTCTTTCCAATAAGTTAATGCTCAGTTCGGCTGGCAGATGTATACGTACCTTTAGGATCCAGGCGTGGTAAGTCATTTGAAAAAAATGTGTGACTAATCTTTATTTGATATTGTGAAAAAATCCCATACAATCTATATCAATTTGTTATAGCGACTCTAAATACATAATATACTATAATATTTAATCAGGAAAACCTTCCTTGATCTAACACCGGACATGATGTTAAAAATATGTATATAAAATATATGTGCGACCTCTCCTGGAATATGCTTTCCAAATATGGAGTCCTTCGTAAAGGATATAAATCTGTTAGAGAGAGTACAGAGACAAAATACCAAGAGCTCTGAAAGATCTACGATACGAAGATAGACTCAAGGAACTAAGATTACCAACCTTACAAGAAAGAAGAGAAAGGGGTGACTTGATCGAGACTTTCAAAATTTTATCTGGACATTACAGTTGCCCTAGCATCCAAGAAATCTTCACTACTAATAAAAATATAAATCTCCGTGGACACTATTACCAAAACGCCTTTTGCATCTAATCCTAGAAAACACTTCCTTGCAAATAGAGTAGTGGATGCTTGGAACAAACTCCCACAACATGTCATCGATGCAACAAATATAAATCAATTCAAAGCTCTATTGGATTCACATTTGGAGAGAAGAAAGGACTTAGTTCAAACTTAAAACAACTCAATTACTGTCAAACTTGTTGTGAAACCGGATATGAGCGCATCAGCAGAATGCTGCCTGCTCTGCACATAATAATAATAATAATAATACCTGGAGAGTGTAATCTTGGATTTTTTTTTTTAAATTTCCGAATTTATGTCTTGGTTAAATCTTCCCCACAGGAAAAACTAAACCCTTCCACACACTTTTCCACAAATTATCATCTAGTCAATCAACATTATGCAAGTGCATTATAAAAGCATAATAAATACAAGAACAACACGTCAACTCACCAGAGATCAAATGGGAAAATAATTCACCGACTCCAGATATTTTCATATCAGAGGGTTCGGCTCGGTAGAACTTCTAACAGGACCTATAAATCCTACTGATCCCTCAATATAAATATTTAAAAAATCTTTTGTTATCCTACATGTATTCAAAATGACCGACTTTTGCATCTTTATATATAAATTTTTTGATAGATCTAATACGCCTAAATTTTTAATTAGAGAGCTAGGTATAATGCCAGTAGCCGAAATAACGAATGGTAATATTTTTATAGTCTGAGAATGCCAAATTCTTTTTATTTCATTTCCTAAATCTGTGTATTTTCTTATTTTTTCACTAACAGATTTTTGAATATTACAGGAATTTGGAATAGCAACATCAATGATATAAGTTATTTTTTTAATTTTGTCATGTAAAACTATATCGGGTCTATTATGACTAATCGCTCGGTCTGTTAGTATAGTTTTATCATAATATATTTTATAAAATTCGTTTTCTAAAAATGAATTTGGTTCGTATTCATAATATGGTACTACATTACGGCAGTCAATCAAGTTATGTTTAATTACCAAATTTTTGTGAATTATTTTTAAAACTTGATTGTGCCTAAATGTATACTCGGACGGTGCTAATATAGAACATCCCGATATAATATGTTCTATAGTTTCCGGAAAAGCCAAACATTTTCTACACAAATCATCAATTTGATTTGTATCTTTGATTATATGCTTTCTATAATTTTTAGTATTAATGACTCTATCCTGAATTGCAAGCATAAATCCTTCTATTTCTGCGCTCAACTCTCCAATACTCAACCATTTGTTTGACTTAATTTTGTCAACATACGTTTGGTTGAGATAATTGAAGTGTTTTGCGTGTAAAATTTTATTTGACCAGGAATCTAATAATTCCTGGTTGGGATTTATAAAAATGTTGGCATTCTCATCGTATAAATTTAAAGGTGTAATATTTCTATCTGCCTTGCAAATTATTTTGTGC
This sequence comes from Hesperophylax consimilis, assembly GCF_061612785.1. Classification (NCBI taxonomy): domain Eukaryota; kingdom Metazoa; phylum Arthropoda; class Insecta; order Trichoptera; family Limnephilidae; genus Hesperophylax; species Hesperophylax consimilis. The sequence continues at coordinate 1,125,299 of NC_142852.1, forward strand.
ATTTCTGAGCTATGAGCTTTCCTATGGAAAAAAAGTTCTTAGCATTTCTACCTGATTATGTTTCAAAGAAGTTATTTTGACTATACCTCTACCTCCTAAATTTCTAGGTAAATTAACTCGTTCTATAGCTGAATTTGGATGATGGCAATTAAACTTTGTTAGCGTAGTTCTAATTAATCTTTCTAAGTTATCTAAATCTGTATTAGACCATTTAATTATGCCAAATGAGTACGTTAATAGAGGTATTGCCCAAGTATTTATTGCTTTTACTAAATTTTTAGCAGATAGATTGCATTTTAAAATTTTCCTTATCCTAGTTTGAAATTTAATCCTAATATCAATTTTAATACTACTATGGTCTAATCTATTTGATTGTGGGTATCCTAAATACTTATAAACCTCATCCCTTTTCATACTAGTAATTTGGAAATTTCTAAATATACTCTCGTCCCTATCTACAATTTTGCCTTTCTCTATATGGATCGTTCTACATTTATCTAAACCAAATGTCATTTTGATATCATCTGAAAAGTTTTTAACTACCTCGATCATTTTCTCTAAATTTTGTTCAGAATTCGAAAATAATTTTATATCATCCATAAATAATAAATGCGAAATTGTACTACTCTCCCTTGTATTACCCTTAACTTTTATTCCAAACTTGCTTTTAAAGTTTTTTATTTTTTTTTTGCTTTAACTTAATTTTTTATTAGTTAAATTATTATTTCTTTACAATCTACTACACGGCAAAGCATACCTATTAAACACTTATTTTTAGATCGCTTCCCAGTTTTAGCTTGCGACTAGTCGAGAATGTTGTCAACAATAAAAGTTTATTGATATATTATAAATAACGTGCAAAGTTTTCTCAGAGCAGTGAATATTTTATCTCGATAGCCTCCGTGATAGCTGGTTAACCTCTCGGAGACTGTGCTTTTTCGAACAAAACTGTGTCCCAGGAGTAAACATTTTTGAAGTGCACAAATAAAATAAAAAATTTAATGCAAAACCATAGCTTTCTCAAAATCTAGCAATGTAAAAATATATTATTATTTATTCAATCATAATAATCAAGGACGTTATAGTACGGCCATACTCCTTGAGGAGTATTTTCTTCTGGCAGTAATAGTACGGCCATACTCACTGGGGAGTATTTTATTATGGCAGTAATAGTACGGCCATACTCCTTGGGGAGTATTTTGTTCTTGCTGTAATAGTACGGCCATACTCACTGGGGAGTATTTTATTATGGCAGTAATAGTACGGCCATACTCCTTGGGGAGTATTTTCTTCTGGCAGTAATAGTACGGCCATACTCACTGGGGAGTATTTTATTATGGCAGTAATAGTACGGCCATACTCCTTGGGGAGTATTTTGTTCTTGCTGTAATAGTACGGCCATACTCACTGGGGAGTATTTTATTATGGCAGTAATAGTACGGCCATACTCCTTGGGGAGTATTTTGTTCTTGCTGTAATAGTACGGCCATACTCCTCGGGTAGTATTTTGTTCTTGCAGTAATAGTACAGCCATACTTACCGAGAGGTTAAGGCTTTTGACTAGCAATCCCTTAATTAAACCCTTGACTCTGTGCAAAAACGGGCGGTCCGTTTGATAGATTCCCCAATCTTAACAAACGGACTGCAATCTTTAGAGCACAGGCGTCAGGTAGGTATGCTGTCCTTGTTCTATCGGTATTACAATGGAAGATGCTCTGAGGAACTAGCGTCATTGATCCCTTCGGCACCGGTGCGTAGTCGGGATACACGCCAAACGCGCGCCCAACATTTGTACACGGTTGACATTTGTCACATGAGAACGGGTCGCTTCTACGATTCGTTCTTAAGTTCAACAGCTCGGCTGTGGAACGAACTGCCGGCCTCTGTGTTTCCTCCCTCCTACAACATGGGACTCTTCAAGACCCATGTTCACTCCTTCCTCTCCACAAAAAGACCCTCCACACAGCATCCCCAAAGATGACATAGGCCCCGAGGGAAATTATTTTCTTCAGGGCCTCCTGTGTGGAGTTAATATAAAAAATAAAAAAAAATCCGAAATTGCAAGTAAATTTAATTTGATTAATGTGTGCCCCCATCACAATCACTTACTACCTTTAGCCTCAAAACATACTCCAATAAGGGTTGCCATAGTCGCACTAGCTTCAGACGGTTGGGAGCAGTTGGGACTCTTGTATTGGGGATATCCTTCAACTGTGGACCCTGTACAAATCGCAAGTGCGCCCCACAGTTGAATTTGGTAGCCACCTCTAGTTCTCGAATTCCTAAAATACTCTTGACTATGCAGAAACAGGTGGTCCATTTGATAGCCTCCCCAATTTTAACAACGGATTGCAATTATTGCAACGCTTTCCATGTTCCACCGGTATTTCAATGGAAAATTCTCCGAGAAATTAGCATCTGCGATCCCTTCTGCAACTGGACGTTTCTACGACTTGTTCTTGAGTTCAACATTTGTTGCTAAACTATTTATATCGGCTTCTGTGTTTCCTCCCTTCTACAATATACATGAATCTCTTCAAGACCCATGCTGACTCCTTCTTCTACTCCGAAAAATCCTCAAAACAGCATCCCCAGAGAGGACACAGGCCCTGAGGGAAAATTATTTTGTGGAGACTTAATGTAAAACAAATATAATTTAAAAACTTTTAATGTCATTACCTCACAAGAATCCCAATTGCTCCCAACCTTCCGTAGCCAGTAAGACTATGGATCCCCAATTGGAGTATGTTGTGAGGCTGAAGAAAGTGGGGAGGGGAAGAGGAAAGTGGGGGAGCATTCGCACGATCATTCATAGCTGGTACCGTAGGTAAAAAATGGGTCATGACTCATCGCTATCAAAAACTAATGGTAGTAACAATTTGGCGAAAGGTTTGATTGAGAATTAATTTGGCGAAAGGTTTGATTGAGAATTAATTTGGTGATAGATTTGATTGAGAATTAATTTGGCAAAAGGTTTGATTGAGAATTAATTTGGCGAAAGGTTTGATTGAGAATTAATTTGGTGATAGGTTTGATTGGGAATTAATTTGGCGAAAGGTTTGATTGGGAATAAATTTGGCGAAAGGTTTGATTGAGAATGATTTTTAAATGATTAAAATCAAATATATCATGAATTTCAAAACACGTGATATATTTGTATATTTGGCGATCTGCAGATACCGAACCTGACGTGTGCTGTCAGAGAGGGGATGAAAGTAAACCGAAAATAGAAATAAGATCATGGAATGTTTTTTTTTTATGTGACACGGGAATGTGCAGGGGAACTATGTCTCCACCCGGTTGGGCAGTGTTGTGAGGCGGGTTAAGGTAGGGGCTGTAGGAAGGATTTAATACTCCGGGTCTTGTAGAAGCCCAGATTATATGAAGGAGGAAAAACAGATGCCGGTAGCTCATTCCTCATAAGAGCCGTCTTACACAAAAACGAGTGGAAGATACGGCCCGTTCTCATGAAGTCAACAACAACTGTAAACGGGTATCCCGCTCGTGTACGTCGAGTTTCACCGGGGATCAACGCTGCTAGCTCCTTAGAGCAGTCTCCATTGAAGTACCTGTATAACAGACTCAGCATGCCCACTTTGCATCTATGCATTAGAGATGTCAATCAATCTGTTAACAAAGGATTATCAATCAGATAGACTGCCCTCCTTTGCACAGAATCAAGTAGGTTTACCAAGTATTGTGGGGCTCCAGCCCAGAGGTGGCTCCCAAATTCAATTTTTGGGCGTACTTGAGATTTACATAGGGTTAGCAACTGGTCACTATTGAATCTGCTATACGTCACTGAAGCACATGGTGACTTGCAAGGACTTGGGAATTGTGTACGACATTCGCTTAACATTTCACGCTCATATTGAAAAGATCTGTAAATCAGCCACTAAGATGTTGGGTTTTGTCATACACAATTCGAAAGACTTGACCAACCTTGCAGTAATAAGGCTGCTTTACTTTAGCTTAGTGCGTAGCATTCTCGAGAATGGATCTCAGGTATGGGGGCCAGAGGACACTGTCTATGTACTAATGGTCGAGAAGATACAAAAAAAGTTTTTACGATACCTCTACATGAGAGAGTTTGGTTATTACCCATGGCTGTTTCCAACAGCATTTATCTCGGGAATGCTGGGTATATGCAGCCTTAGTTCCAGAAGGGATGTTGCATTACTCCTGATGGCGTATAAGCTACTAAACGGTTTAGTATCAATACCAGACATTCTGGCTAAAATAGGATTTTATGTCCCGGATAATTTCGCGCGAGGCCGCCAACACAGGCTTTTGATTCTTCCTAGGTGCAGAACTAACTTACCAATGGTGATGCCCTTGGGAAGAATCACTAGGTTAATTAACTGCCTCGCAGGAAATGTGGATATTTTCCACATGTCCTACAACGTATTTAAACGTGAAATATTATTATTCAATACTTAAAATTGTAAATCTAAATTTGAAACTTTTTTCTTTGTCCCACTTGTAAATGTACCTATTTGTTATTCACTTTTTTGTAAATGTTAATTATCGATATTGCAATGTTCTGGTTCATACTGTTTTTGCAAATAAACAATAAATAAATAAATAAATAAATAAATAAATATACAAGACTGTGGATGTGTAGAATGATTAACAAATTTCTTGAAAAATTCACAACATCAGTTGTATTCTGGTTGTCTTCCCTTGGAAAATTTAAGAAAACTTTCGATAAAAAAACGAGTTTACTAAATTATAAAACAATATTTTTTTATTTTTTAAAATAATTTAATGATTAAAACCTCAAATTTTAATATTTAAATATTAAAGACAATATTAGCGATTCCTAAACGAAAATCTGAAACAGAAATATACGGTCACATCAATGACTCGAATCCTTGACTAGGACCCTTGCCTTGCCAGGGCACTGCTCTACCGACTGAGCTAATAGTACCCTATCTCTTTCGGTCATATTTAACTTTGAATAAGAACTACCAACAATGTCTTCATTTTTCTCACTGCACATTTTTATATCTGATATCTTTATGTGTGATTGCAAGATTCAACCCGAACTAAATGCAATCTAGACAATGTCAGACTCATTAAGTTATTCCAAAAAATAAAATATTCATCTTTAACTTGCAGAAAAAGTCAACAGATGTCGCACATCAAAATAAAAATAAGATAAGTTTATCTAAAGACACTGTCTAGATTACAGACAAGGGTCCTGGGTTTGAGTCCTAGATGTGACCGTATTTTTTTCTGATTTTTCTGTTTGAGATTTTCGTTTAGGAATCGCTAATATTGTCTTCAAAATTAAAAAAAAAAAAAATTTATACCACACGGGTAGGATTCTCTATCTCAGTAATGTAAGACGCTTAAAAAACTCTAAGTAATTCAGAATAGAGCAGTGAGACAAATGCAATAAAAATAATCTCTGTTACAGATGTCTTTGAAACAATTATATTAAAAAGATATTTTAACAAATTATTATAAGCAATAATTATTCACCTGAAATACCCATACAAATTTAAAAAATCTTCCGAGAAAGAATAAATGCCGCCGATGGGAATTGAACCATCAGCCTTCTGATTTCCGGTCAGCTGCTCTAACCACTACGCTACATCGGCTTATTACGTTATCATGCTGCTGGGTCCTCTGGTCACGTACCGGAACAACAGCAGCCATATGATAATAACCGGTCGTAAAGGGTTTCCTTGGGCTAACCTATAGCAGAGGTGTTGGTCATACAATACGGTTCCCAGGGTGACGGTAATCGTACCCGCCTACCAGATAAAGAAGGTTGGCAGTCTCATTGTCAAAAGACACTGACAGGTTAGGATAGCTTTGCCGCCTGCAAATCGTGTTCTTCTGTCCGCTGTTGGTGGTCTCTGGTTCCGATAGATTTCGAATGCTCGAACTGAGTCTGATTTTTCTTGATTTGTTTCCATACATTGAGATAACACTAGCGCCTCTGGCGGCACGAGTTAAGCGAGACTGATTGAATGTGTTCCACTGTGAGTCATCATGTGTCTCGTCAATTGTCCCTTTCGAGAACATGAATAGCTGCAATAGGAACATGAAAAGGGTTTTTCTCCAGAGTGAGTCATCTTGTGTCTCGTCAAATCTCGCTTTTGATAACATGAATAATTGCATTCGGAACATGAAAAACGTTTCTCTCCACCGTGCGTAAGCATGTGATTTTTCAAATTTCCCCTTTGATAACACGAATAGTTACAGACGGAACATGAAAAATGTTTTTCTCCACTGTGAGTTAGCATGTGTCTCGTCAAATGTTCCTTTCGAGAGCATAAATAGTTACAGACGGAACATGAAAAAGGTTTTTCTCCACTGTGAGTCCGCATGTGTATCTTCAAATCTCCCTGTCGATAGCATGAATAGTTACAGTCAGAACATGAAAAAAGTTTTTCTCCACTGTGAATCCGCATGTGTATCTTCAAATGTCCCTTTCGAGAGCATAAATAGTCGCAGTCGGAACATGAAAAAGGTTTTTCTCCAGTATGGGTGCGCAAGTGTAATTCTAACTTTGACTTGTGATGGCAGGAGTAGTTACAATGAGGACAAGATAATCGTTTTTCCACAGGATGCGTCTTTAGATCTGTCAACAAGTCTGAAAATTATTACGAATAAAGCTTAACATTTCAGCACAATTAATTCTTTAAAAAAAACGTAAAAATTAGGATAGCACGAAACGTTAAATTTAACAAACAAAAACGGTTTTACCTGCTGACTGGGTACTTCTTTCTAAGCATTCCCTTTTAACATCTGGCAGATCTATTTCAATTTCTACATATGGAATTCCTCCTGCATCTACTTCTCTGGGTCTTGGTTCCGTCTTGATGGTAGTAGTCTCCACATATGTTGGGTTAGCTGGAAGAAATAGGATGTAACCTATAAGTTATACCCTTTGTACTCTTTTTGTGCAATAAATATTTTTTTGAATTTGAATTAAAACTACCTGGAAAAAATGCGTACACTGATTATTTACGGTCGTCCCTCTCTGACACTACTACAACAAAACGTACGGAGTTTGGTTTTCTGGCATCATATATGTATTTTTATTGTATAACAGGTGTAACTTACATACATACGACCTGACTCAACTAAGCTAATAACGTTCCGAGTACCAAATCGTAACACGAGACTTTCCGAGTTGTTCTTTGTTCAATCATCTAAAACTAACTATTTTATTAATTCATCAGTCCAAATTTTATTTTCATTTATTCCGCACTAAAAATGAAATTTCTATCATATTGTTTCACTAATCTGTAAATAGTATAAAATAAAGTCGCTGTTCGTGTCTGACTGTTTGTGCGCTTAGTTCTTCTAAAATACGCAACGGATTTTGATAGGGTTTTCACTATCATTTAGAGAATTTCTTCAGGAATGTTTATATATATAATAAATGCATATTATATTTATAGAAAGTAAAGAAAAGTCGATGTTTTGTAATAAAAAAATTTAAAAAAATATTGGGCGCTTACATTGCTAACGCTGGCTAAACCTTATAAGATACATCAAATTAATCTGCTACGGAATTTTTTATCTTTAAAATTCCTACAAAAAAGTAATCGATCTCTATCTCCTAGTGATAACCCCCATCAACATTATATATTATATATTCATCAAATTGAATCCGTTGGTTCTTAAAAAGGATTGCTAGGAGGCTTGTATTAGAAAACTATAAACCTTTAGAAGACTGTCGGAAAAATTGATCTAATTTGTTTATTCAATATTATTAAGTGTATTATCGATTCGCCTGCATTACTATAAGCCTCCCATAGACATATGAATATTAGTAGACCTGCCCTAAGTGATCAAAAGCGTATTATTCCCCACTCCCCATACCGGTTCCATTGGAGCCGGCTGTGCTCGCGTATGGCCTCAAGTGAATTTAGAAAACGTGACGTCATCATTCTTGTATGAACTAGCGTCGAGCTATGGTAGAGGCATCATCGGTTCATTTTACGAAATAACACGGCAAAATGGTGGCTTGTGCTATGAAAACTTGTAAAAATAGAAGTGAAAAAGAGAATAAACCCAATTGTCGTATTACATTCCATATATAAGCATTATTTTACTTTATTTTAAGCATATTCATATCGTATAATATGGATCAGATGTAGAAACATATATTATCACATCGAGATACGTCTGGACGCGAAACACAAAGCTGGTTGGTTGCTGGGAAGTTAATTATGAACATTTATAAAAGTGTCTTAACTAAATACGTAAACGAAATATTCGACTCTGAAAATAGAAGAAATTTATTTTGCCGAATTTGGACTTAACGTGGCGAGTAATTTGCGCTCCCATGTAAAAATGTCTATTCATTCAAAAGCAGATTTTACTTTTAAGAACTAAATGGTGATATTATAATGCGAGATGCCTATTTACTGTCAGATTGATTTATTGACGAATCACAGTCAGCTTTCCTCTCTGCGTCCCGCAACTCTTGTTTTAACCCCTCGTCCTTAACTTCTCGTCTATTAATATTCATATGTCTGTGAAGCCTCCCGTGAACTCAGAAATAATGAACTGCTCTGCCTCAACAAATTATAGTATTAATTACTCGCCTGAAACATCCATACAAATTGAAAATATCTCCCGAGTAAAAATAAATGACACCGTCGGGTATTTTTACTCGGGAGATATTTTCAATTTGTAAGGATATTTCATGCGAGTAATTAACGCTTATAATAATTTGTTATCATTTGTGTTATGCATAAAAACCTTGTCTAATAAACAGACCTGGTTGTGTTAGACAGATAGAATATAACATTCTTCTGTAATACATACTCGACCAACTATCAGACACACTCACTGACCAATAGGATGCATGATCTGGGCAACAAGTATGGGGGTGCTATTGATTTATTTATTGACTCCATATATAGAATTAAGCATAATCTACACCAACACTTTGTAGAATCCTACAAATTAGAGTGGCGTTGGTAAATTAGTTTCAATGATTTGTCTAATATGTAGTGTTGTTGTAATTTCCTTTTCACTTTATGTTAGTTTTACGTTTTATTAATATTGCTTAATATTTAGTTTTTTTTAAATATTTTCTCATTATACTTGTGATCACAATTTTACAATTGTGTATTTTGTACCTTCTTTAAAATGGATTACATCTATTTACTGCCAGTATCTCCTGTATAATACAGATATTCTCATATGTACACTGCATCATGTATCACTTCTATATAAAAGCCTTTTTTAGGCGTATATATATATAAATAATAAATAAATTAGTTTATCATTAAAAATTATCAACCAATTATGGTTATAATTCACCTTTGACCACAAACGGCTTTGTTAATATTTCCGTAACTTCTAAAGGTTTCCCGTAATTACTTTTAGAATCTAAATTCGATCAATAATAGTACCTATCAGTCTAAAATAATACCTATATAATAATATGATGTGTCTAACAGTCTCAGATCTCAGAGCGTATTGCGCAGAACAGGACTTGGAACTTGGAACGATACAATACAGCGGCAACATATCTCAGAGCATATTGTGCAGAACAGGAGTTGGAACTTGGAACTATATAATACAGCGCCAACAATCGATATCAAATATTATAACCGATACCAGCGATACTAAATATTTCGCAATGTCAGATATTACACGAATACCCTATATATCATATCTATGAATGTCAGATATTGCATGAATACCCTGAATGCTATCAATATCAGATATTACATGAATACCCTGAATGCTATCAATATTCCAGTAATTTCAATATCAGAACATAATTCAATAAGCAACAAAGCATACTTGTCCCTTTCGGCCCCGTTGGACATAGGCTTCGTGGCAATGAAGCATCGGTTCTCAATAAATATTTAACTTATATCATGTACCAAATTAGACGAGTTAAAAAATTGGGAATACATTTCAACGTAAATTCTAAAGTAACTCATGTACGGCAAGAGAGAACAACTTACTGGCTTTCTGAATACTCTCCGCATACTGTAAACGTTCCTTCTTTACTTCTGGAAGGTCGAATTCTACATTCGTATACGGCATTTCACATTCCTCTACTTCCTGGGTCCCTGGTTCCGTCTTGATGGAAACAGCATCTGGATTTAAAACATCCATGTCACTGCTTTGGTAATCGGTTTAATCCCAAGGAAATATACCTGAAACAAAACAATGTTACAACGAAACTCTATTTTTTATAAGCTTTGGTTCGTTTATAATATTCTGTAAAAACAATAAAAACGCATAGCAGATGTTTTACCTTGTAATTGTGACCTTGGAGTTAAGACATTTGAAGATGATGGAGAGAATAGTCGGAAGACTCTATATATCTATATAAAACAAGTATTAGTGTATATTGGGTCCACTACTCCGCTTTCAAAACATTGGTAATCCAAATGTATGTAATAGGTAACTATTGTTATCAATACCTTCGAAATTCTAACCTAAAAATAGATAGACGTCAAATTGACAGTTTGAACGTTCTCAAACAAAATTTCGAATGGTTTCCTTAATTTGGGTGTACCGATTGTCGTAAGTTAGCGCTGTTGTGCATTCTCTAGTCCAAATTAAAGAACAGTGGTCGCTCAGTTTGATTTGGAATGAATACCTAATACTTGGGTAGAAAATGTCAGCATTAGAACAATTATAACCAACATGGGACGATAAATATAATTGCAAGTTAAACAAGCAAGTTTAAGAGTAGAATTAGACTTTGGAAACAGGGTGAAACGATTGGCAGTGAAGAAAGCAATACTATTATATATTTCTTGACGTGAGCTAATATTTTGACATTTCAAACATTTTTATTTTTAAAATACTTTACTGTCTATATATTGGCATATCTATGGTTAAATAAGGGGCCAATTTGTTTCATGCAAATAGCCCGAAGATATTGATGTAGTGAGTAGTTTATTTATGCTATAATTATAATTCTAGGTATACACCTGCGAGCCGAACTGCCGAACTGAACTTCAACATTTGGGAAAGAAACGAAGCAACCGCAAATAGCGCGAAACGCCCCTTGCAGTTGATTCGTTCCTTTCCCGTAATTTGTGGCTCGGTTCGCGTTTCAGTTCGCAAATGTATAAGTACAATTAAAACAAATTAAACAAAATCCTAATTTTCAACATTTGGAACGTAAATAATTTCTATCACTTAAGTAATCTTACAATTGAGCCAATTTAATTTAATATCCCTTTTTGGTAAAAAATTTTTTAAAACTCTATCTCTCCCGAGCTACGCTTTGGTATGTTGGACAAAATGAATTAAACCGACGATACGGTAGATCGGGTGTTCTTGCACAGTGATACGAGAGGAATGGTGCTATTGAACGAAATTTCTAAAACTGTAGATAGTAATGTTTTATTTTATTCTTTTTATTTATTTATTTAACGCCCAGAGGGCTTTTACATGTAGGTGGAACAATTTTTATGACAGACAATTTTGAAACATGAGAAAGAAATAATAAAAATAAAATTACATTAAAAAATAATATATGCAAGAAAAAATTAAAAAGAACAAGAACAGAAATTAAAAAATACAGCGATTTAACTGGTTTACAAAAATACAACTTTCATTTAGGAATAGTGTTGAAATAAGTCTTTTACGTAATACACAAAATTCTCAAAGTCAATATTAAATATATCGACATCACCTAAGTATTGGTTTCCCATAGTGTAAAACCGTTGTACTGGGGAGTTTTGGGGAGCTTATGTGTGTTGCAGTGGAATAGTGTATTTTGTCGTGCTGCTATTGTAGGTATTCGTAAGTTTATGAGTTGCAGAAGTTCGCAACAGTAGAATTTAGAATTTTGAATAAAAAAGTTAAGTCGTTTATTTTATGCCTGTCTTCCAATGTGTGTATTTTTATTGAGAGTATTTAATAAGAAATGATATTGTAAGTCTTCTAGTGGGATATTTAATTTAAAATTTATAAAACGTAGATTTTTTTTTGTATTCGCTCAATGTTATTAATGTGAATTTTGTAAGAGGGAGACCAAAGTACTGAGTTGTATTCAATTATTCTTCTAACTAGAGATATGTATAACAGTTTAATGGCTTGTATAGAGTTTTTAGAGTTTTTAGTTTTTAGTTGTTCTTAATACGAAGCCTAGTGTTTTCAATTTGGTGGATATGATTGGCGAAACTTAGTTTTTCATCCTAAATAATCCCGAGATCTCTCATTTCCGTGACTCTTTCTAAAGTTGTATTGTTAATGGAATATTCAAATAAAACAGGATTTTTATTTCTGCAGAAAGTCAGGGTTTTGCATTTGTCTACATTTAACAATTTTGTACGCACCAATCATTAAACTTATTAATATTTGACTGTAGTATTTGGCAATGATTTACATCAGTTATTTTATTATAATATATTCAATTAAAATCTTTAAATAAACCTTTATCTTCCCAAATATTATTAATATAAAAATAACATTGTAGTGAAAATGGAAATGAAAACAATAATGAAAATGCTGCCAATTCGAGACCAAAATACACGACAAAACTTTTATTTATTTATTTTGAAAAGATACATTACATTACATGGAAGGAAGCTTTTGACTGTCCAACAAGGAAGGTTTCCCGTTTTAGGACAGTCAAATTAAAAGGTTTCACATTATCATACATGTACACAATTACATACTACATAATAGTAACACAATTACATATTAGTAACACTATCTTGTTAAATAATAATAACTAATCGCAAATATAAGAAAAATGAAAAATTGGGTAAATTTTAAAATTTTAGAGAAAATAAGTATGTAAAAGCGAAGATACTACCAGGCGTTGGTAATAAGTAACAGATTCAGATCAGATTACATTTTTTAGTAATATTTCGCAATCAGTCCTGCCTAGATCTAACAACCATTTTGTTATTTTTAGACCGAAGGATGACAATTCACGCAGTTTAAACTGAATAATTATGCCGCGTACCCCACTCCCGCACCAGCCCACAGGTACGTACCCGGCGTCGCCCTAGCTTTAAGGTCACCATGCTTGCATCATCTGCCAACCAGGTCCACAGCACCTTCGGCTCTCTTCACGGGAGCACCTGGAAGACCCATGGTCCTCACCACCAGTGATGTGCATCAATTTCAAGTCCAGTCTCCGCCCGCATGGTGTAGAGTCACCGACTACATCGCCGTAACCACACTCCACCACCGTTTATTTCCGCTTCTACGAGATGACCATCGGCCTGGATTGTCAATATTGTACGTGTTGACATCGGGCTGGAGGTTTCGCCGTCGACTACATCCACCATCACGTCCATCAACTGCGTCGAGCACCAGTCTGGAGTCACCGCTTCGATCACAATGACTTCAATAAACACTGCGATAGTTAACCCTCTTTATTCGCGTCTCACTTTACCATCTCCGCAAATGAATAGTTGCAGTTATAAAATGAGAAAAAGTGTTTCTCCGCTGTGAATCAGTACGTGACTCTGACACTACGAGTCAATAAGTGTCTTGTGATATCTTTTTTTCCGATAACATCTATAGTTGCAGTCGGAGCTATACAAAGGATTATTTCCACTATGAGTCAGTATGTGTCTTGTCATATCTCTCTTCCGATAACATGAAAAGTTACAGTCGAATCAAGAAAAAGGTTTGTCTCTACTATGATTCTGTATGTGTCTAGTAAAATCTGCCTTCCGAAAACACGAATATTTACAGTTGGAACATAAAAAAGATTTATCTGCACTGTGAGCCAACATGTGATTCTTCAAAGATCTCTTTTGAGAACACGAATATTCACAGTGAGAACATGAGAACTGTTTTTCTCCAGTGTGAATCCACATGTGACTCTTCAAATGTTCTCTTTGAGTACATGAATAGTAACAGTCAGAACATGAAAAAGGTTTTTCTCCACTATGAGTCAACATGTGTCTTGTCAAAGTTCCTTTCCAAAAACTTGAATAGTTGCAGTCGGAACACGAAAAAGATTTTTTTCCACTGTGAATCAGCATGTGTCTTATCAAAATTCCCTTCTGAGAACATGAATATTTGCAGTAGGAACACGAAAAAGGTTTATCGCCAGTTTGGTTGCGCAAGCGCTTTTCCACAGGATGCGTGTTCAGATCAGTCAATAAGTCTGAAAGAATAACGAAAGAAGAAAACTTAATAAGTGGAGGTAAGCATAGTTGATTCACAAATTTATAAATCAAACAAATAAAATATAGTTAACCTGCTCTTCCCTGGGTAATTTTTTCAAAGCGTTCTAAGCATTCTTTCTTAACATCCTGCAGGTTTATGTCAATTTCCAGATAAGGAACGCCACCTTCATCTTCTTCTCGAGGTTCTGATTCCGTCTTGATGGTAACAGTCTCTACATTAATGCTAACTGGAAAAACAAAACCACAATACGCACATTGATTATCTGCCAAGATCATATTTTGATTAAAACACTCTTGAACATCTTCAGTACGGTATTTTGTTTTTTTATAGAGAAAGAAGTAATGTTTTCATACGCTTGTGTAGCTATTATGTAGCTTATCATGTCCCAAATAAGCTGATATTTTGTGAGCTCAGTTAGTTAACGAGTAACAAAGTAATTTGAGGACTTTGTGAACAAGTATATCTCCTGTGTGCACAGCATTTCAAAACGGACATGGATTTCGCAGAATTTGAATAAAACATTCCACAATATTACATAAGCCATGCAACTTACTGGTTTTCAGAGTACTGTCCGCATACTGCAAACATTCTTTCTTTACATCTGGGAACTCGAAATCTATATCACTATGCGGCACTTCATCTCCGCCTATTTCCTGGGGTCCTGGTTCCGTTTTGACGGAAACAGTATCTGGATTTAGTAGGTCCATTGCACTGCTGTAGTAGCGTTTGGTAATCGGTTGAAGCCCAAATAAATATACCTGAAAAGCACTCTAATTAGTACAAGATTAGAATATTTTATTTAGGTTGTTATATGCTGTCAAAACAATTAGTTTATTTATTAATAATAATGTTTATTTCAGCTGGACATAGCGGTGGGTGCAATGCTCTGCCTGCCATAAAAGTTTACATTTAAGTTAATACATAAAAAGAAAATGAATAAAGAAATAAATAAAAATAAAATTAATAAATAAAAAATTAATACATCGATGAGCACATTAGGACTTTATGGTGGCTTGAGTGAAATTCTCATCCCTGGTGTAGAGGCGCTCCCTGCCACTGGGCGACGGCCTGGACAAGAGTGTTGTCCGATCTCTGGTAGCGCTGACTCGTCCCGGCTATTCTGTGGCGCATTAAAGCAGCGAACCCATGCACCCTTCCTTCGGTGAACATCTGTGAGGTGCTGCATCGACAGGGGAGGCCAAATAGGGATCTGTATGCGTGGTTGTACTGTACTCGGAGTGTGTTCATGACGCCTTGTGTGTATGTCGTCCATAGCTCGCTAGTGTAGAAGCTCATACAATATGCTTGGAAAAGTTGCTTCTTCACCGGAGGACTGCATTTGTTTAATCTTCTGGCAAGCATGTTAGCTCGCACACTCAGTACTCTTCTTTGACGTTCTATGTATTTTTTTTATCATTTAGGTCATCGGTGATGACATGCCCCAAATATTTGAGTTCGCTGCAAATTGTCAGGTTGGCCTCGCCGAGACGTATGGGTGGAATGACAGTGGAACGAGTATTTGCTTTAAATATCAGCAGGGATGACTTTTTAGCATTGTACATCAGCCCGTGACTATCAACGTAAGCTTCGCATATTGCCAGAAGTTTCCTCATCGCTCTTACCGATGGAGCTAGTATGACCATGTCGTCTGCATAGCTAATATTGTTCATACATACCCCTGCAATATGGCATCCGATTCTTGTTGTATTTAGTGTTTTGCTAAATTCATCCATATACACGTTTAAAAGCACTGGGGACATTGAGCCTCCTTGTCTAACGCCGCACTTTAATTTGGCTGCTTCTGAAAGGCTTTCATTCCATCTGACAAAGTTTTCCTGTTGGCTGTACCATGTTCTCAATATATTAACAATTTGTGGTGGAACTTGTCGTTCGGTCAGTTTTTTCCATAACGCATTATGACAAACCCTCTCAAAGGCTTTGCTTAAGTCTAGGAAGCATGCGTACACTGTTGTTTTTCTGGCTTTATAGTACGACATAAGCAAGCTCTTTACAAATTAACTACTCAACAACCAAATAATAAAAATTTACTAAATCATTTTAAAGCATATACAAACAAACTTTCATATATTATAAAAAACACAAAACAAAAGTATTATAAACAAAAGTTGAATCAGGCTGAAAATGATAGTAAAAGAGTGTGGACAGTTATAAATGAAATAATTGACAAGAAAAAAAACAAGAATAACGACATCGCTACTATATTTCATGACAACATGAAAACATGTTGTAAAGAAAATCCCTCAAAAGCTGCAAACATATTTAACACCTTCTTTGCGAATGTAGGGGAAAATCTTGCCAATCTCATTCATACTGACCCAAATATAACATTTCCAGACTGTAGTATTGATACTGACAATAATATAGCAACATTCCAAGTCACCACAGAGAACGAAATAATATCAATTATAAACGGTATGCAAGGAGGTTCTGCCCCGGGTCTTGATGGAATAACAGTTAATATTTTAAAAAATATTAAAAATCAAATTTCTAAACCGTTAAAACACATAATAAATGTAAGTTTCCAAAGCGGAGTGTTTCCATCAATCTACAAACAAACTACCATTACTCCAATATTTAAATCTGGTAACCCAGAAGAAGTTAGCAATTACCGACCCATATCAGTAATCTCGAACACAGCAAAAATTTTTGAAAAGATAGTTAAAAAAAGGATAAACCAATTTGTAAAATGTAATAAATTAATTAATGAAAATCAGTTCGGTTTTATGGAAGGTAGAAGCACTCAGGATGCAATTGCAAAATTAACTAGTCTTGTTCATAATTCATTAGATAAATCATTAAAATGCATTGGAATTTTCATAGATCTTAAAAAAGCTTTTGATAGCATATCACACGACAAACTTATAAGTAAATTAAGAAACATTGGATTAAGTGGTACAGCTATAGAATGGATAAAAAGCTACCTTTTCAAACGCCCTCAAGTCGTAAAAATCAACGATGTTCTTAGTCAACAAAAAACAAGTCACTTCGGCATACCTCAAGGTACAGTCCTGGGACCGTTACTGTTTATCATTTATGTAAATGACATATTCAATCAAAGATTAAATGGAAAAATAATATCTTATGCTGATGACACTGTCATAATAATTGAAGGTACAGATTGGAATAATGTTAATAACTTAGCAAATACTGATATTAATATACTGAAAAATTGGTTCGATAAAAACCTCCTCTCATTAAATACTGAAAAAACAAAATGTATCCCATTCTCTATCAACAAATTTAAATCAATACCAGAATTAAAAATTATAATACATCAACTTAAATGTAACAGAACTAATTGCAATCAAGAATGTTCTATACTTAGCCTAACTTCTGAAATTAAATATCTTGGTATATATATAGATCAACATTTTAAATGGAAAAAACAAATTTGTGAACTTGTCAAAAGAATTAGAAAATGTATTTATATATTTATAAGACTTAGAAATATTCTTAGACTAGAAAACCTAAAAAGAGTGTACTATGCAATTGTACAATCTATATTACAATATGGTATTATTGGCTGGGGAGGAACTTATAACAATATATTAAATCCACTTAAAATAGTTCAAAGATTGATAATCAAAGTAATATTGAAAAAACCATCCAAATTTTCTACTGAGATTCTCTTTTCAATATTCAATGTACCCACAATAGACAATATATATAAAAAATATTCAATTCTACAAATTTATAAAGAAATACAGTTAAATAACTTACAATTCAATTCATCAGTAAGATATCAAAAAACTATCAAAATCCCAAAACTTAATACAAAGCACACACAAAATACCTATCTCTATCTGGGTATAACATATTTTAACATCCTTCCATTATATCTAAAAAATATTGAAGATATTCAGGAATTTAAAATAAAATTAAAAAATTACCTAAAACTACTATAAAAGTCCATATCTTACTCTTATTATTATTTCCTTCAAATCTTGAAACTGTATTATTGATAAATCTTGCCTATTTCTTACTTATCCCTTTGGTTTTGCAAATATATTATTTACTTACTTACATGATTCCATATAATTGAGCTAGGATTCACTCACCAAACACAAGAGCCTTGTCTCTTTATGGTGAGGAAAAGCTATTATTATTTACCTTGATAACACTGTATAATATATATAATTGTATATTTATTGTAAAAAACATACAAATATTAAATAAAAATAAAAAAAAAAAAATAAAAAAAAAAAATAGTATTCGATTGTTTGTTTCATGCTATTTATGGCCATATCAGTAGAGCATCCAGCTTTAAAGCCCATTTGAGAGTCTTCTGTATTGAGCTTGAGCTTATTGTTTTCAAACGTTTACAGAGTGTAAAAAGAGCGTAAATTTTAATAATCAAATTAAAAATGGTTACAGAATGCACAGTTTACGATTTGCTTTTTGCTATGTAGAGATGCTAACAAAAATTAGGAAAACAACAAATACAAAAAAATTAATGATATATGAGTAAAACAAATCAAAGAGATTGATATATTATTTACATTCTCATTAAATCTCCATGACATGCCCTGTTAGCAGATTAAAAATTGACTTGTTGAAATATGCGAGACTATTGAAATATATACATATAGTCACATTCAATTATATTATACGAACGACATCATTGAGTAATACGAGACGGAATATTAATTTATTGAGTCATAATTGACTCATTAAATTGCGTTTGTAAATTAGGAACTTTAATGTGATACTTCCTTCAAGCCATAATTTTGCTTTATTGTTTTCTTACATTAGCTCCACGCAGGAGGCTTCGGAGGACCTATGTTATATTTGGTGTTGCTGTGTGGAGGGTCTTTTTGAGGATATGGAGGAGTTAACATGGATTTTGAAGAGACCAATGTTGTACGAGGGAGGAAATTTAGAGGCCAGCAAATCGTTCCACAACCAAGCTTTTGAAATCGAGAACGAATCGTATGAGAAAAATTTAAACCGTGCATAAATATGTTGGGCGCGTGTTTGGAATGTTTCCCGGCCCAGTACAGGACGCACACCTTCTTAGAGGCTGTGATGTATGGTAATTAGGTTGAGTAGTTAATCGATAGATGGCGGTAGACATAAAGCCTACGACAGGGCCCGCCAGATGACGCTAGTGTATAGGAGGTACTTGCGAGAGATATTATCGGATAGAGCAAGTATCTCGGGAGGCAGAGATTTACCTACCCTCGGGTAACGAACAGTGTAGCTAGCCAGACCAGTGGCGGATCCAGGGGGGGGGTCACGGTGGTCATGACCCCCCCTGGGCCCCAGCCCAGGGGGGGTCATGACTACCTAGGTCCTGGGCCCATCCAGGACCTAGGTGGACCACTAATTAAAATTGTTAAACATAATGTTTTTTATATATTTTTTGTCACAATATAAATTTTATTTAAGTACTTTCAATATTTAATTAATTTAATAAAATACTTTGTTTGACGGCAAACGCATTATTCGGGAACGAACGCAATGAAAATTCGAATGTTACCGCGTCACCGCGCACCGCCACCGGTGCGCGCTTCGGCCGCCACCTTTCATATTATTATGACACATTTCGTGTAACCACGTGTGACGCTTGCGCGCGCTTTGTTTCGACTAACGTCTAGCGTCTAGCAAAACCTAACCTCAATCGGAACGACTAAACTTTATTAATAAAGTGTTTACTTTTATTTGTTTAGTAAGTTAAAAAAAAATAAATTCCAATATAAGTAATAGTGTTCTTAAAAATTGTTGCTGCAAATTCAATTCATTACAAGAAATGGTAAGCAATCTAATCAGTTTCTTCATTATGCCAGTGTATGTGTGTTTAAACTCAAATGTTATTTGTTAATGTTCTAAGGCTGGGGTTAGACTCGTAAGTTTTTTTCCTGTAAATCGCTCTTGAAGGCGAGTTTGGCCAAATTCCCAATGTAAACGACACCAAAAGTCACTTAACGTAATGTTAGTAAGTTACAGAACTTATTCTTTCGGAAGTTTTTTGACAGGTCTGGACAGGTCTAACGCGCCCGCGCGAATTACCAGCCTTCCTATACTTCCTAAAGCAATTCTTAAGGCGAGATTAGGCTGAGGGGGACTAGGTTTTGAATAATTTTTCAGCGACTTCTATGGTTCGACTTCATGTTTTGGGTAAGGTTTTCCAGAAACTTCTACGACGATGTTTTTAATAGGCTAGTGAGTTCTTTTTCCGGTAGTTCCTTAAGCCAAGATTTAATGTCCTTAATGTAGTGATTTTTGGTTTTAATTTGTTTGATACTAAGTGGGAGTTTGTTATATACCTTTATTGCTAAAAAATTAGAACTTTTTTGTCCAAAGGTAGAGTTACACTTTGGTATATTTTGTATCTCTGTTTCTTTGGCTCTGGTTTTATAAGTATGTGAGGTGTTTACTTCTGAATTATTTTGAGGTGGTGTACCTGAATGTTTTTGGCATAGATTTTCTGTATACTTGGAACGTCAAAATGCTTAAAAATTTCTGTTGTTGACGTCCTTATGGGGACCTTTAGTATGGTGTATGTAAATTTGATAAAAATACATATACCTAGTTTTTTAAAAGTATGTATTAGTTACATTTTGTTAATATATATATATATTTATTTATCCCCTCTCGTACTATGTTGATCTCGCGCGACGGTACGCCAGGTATATGTTGATCCGTTTGCATTTGTTGATCCACTACCCAAGCTGGCATACATATGTAAATCCCTACAGATCAACTTGTGTCATCGAGATTTTGCTGTAAGCCACGCCCATTTTTCGGTCGCATATACATTTTACACGATTTATTTTGTTGATCTATATATTTCTGACAAACTTGACCGCTTGCATGTGTTGTAACTTGTAACCGCCAATTTCGCGCGCGTTGTGGTACTTTTTAGATTCCGTTAGAACATCCATATTCTATGAAAATGACTCTGTACTTAAAGAGGATAGACTGCCTCACGCGTATTTATATTGAAATGGAACTTTCAAAAACGTCAAATCCATGCTTAAAAAATCTTTTGAACTTGATTAAACAAAAATGTAATTTTAATGCATCATTTTCTACGTTTCGTGACTTAGCAGGGGTGCCCGGGTTCATGGGGTGAGATTTGTCTAAGTCATTTTATAAGAGAAATTTTGAACATTGATTGAATAAAATTTTATTTTAATGTATCTTTTACCATCTCTCCCGACGTAAGTTTCTTGTAATTATTAAGTTGAAACAAAGCGTAATATCCATAATATGTGCCTATTAAAATTGCGGTGATTAGATTGGTGAGAACTTAATTTTTCAAATTTTAAATTGAAATTGCTGAAAAATTTATTCCAATTTGTTTTTTACTAAACATGGCTAAAGTCATTTCAAGCACCGATTCCAACCAACGATGTTTTAGTATATGTTCGTCAATCAACAGGAGCCATAATGTCTGTACATCAGAGCCCTCGAGAATTATTACAATTATGTGTACCGCCGCCCCGGGAGCCATTTATTAGATAACCAATACACCTACCATTAGTCACCGCCAACGATTTAGCGAGATAGTTGTTTATTTTTTGTATTTTTTTACATCGTCTCCACACAGGAGGCCCTAAGGAAAATCGTAACTCTCAAGGCCTATGTC
Source organism: Hesperophylax consimilis (assembly GCF_061612785.1). Taxonomy (NCBI): domain Eukaryota; kingdom Metazoa; phylum Arthropoda; class Insecta; order Trichoptera; family Limnephilidae; genus Hesperophylax; species Hesperophylax consimilis. The sequence continues at coordinate 1,147,017 of NC_142852.1, forward strand.
ATCTTTGTGAATGCTGTGTTGGGGGTATTTTGAAAGAAAGGAAGGTCAGTGAGTTCTGGGAAGGAAATAGGAATGGATGGGTGGGTAGTATTCTGGGGGTCAGTGTGTTCGAGTGATAAACATAAGATTCCAACTCTCCTACTGCGTTGCAAGGCGATGCGTTGAAAGAGGATTAATCGATCCGGCCCACCACGCATTTGGTAGGCAAGCGCATCCGCCGCCAAGAACCGAACAAACCTCACCCCATAAACCCGGGCACTCCTGCTAAGTCACCAAACATATCAAACTACTTGAGGTGGCTCTCGACTAGCAATCCGTAGGTCGCGGGTTCAAATAAATTTTATTAAAATTAATTTGCACTATTTTACAATTAGTGTTTGGTTATATCTGAATAGCCAGGTACTCTCCCACCTTCCTCCTCGTCATCTCCTTTGAGGATGCCATAGTCTCACTGGCTCCAGACGGAAGTTTTTGTAAGTCTCCATATTCAAATTCGGCGGTATGATTTTTTTATGTGACACCTCTCACTAGAGCGCCCCTGTCTTTACACGTTAAATACATAGAAACTATGTCGCCAACCGGTTGGGCAGCGTTATGAGGCGGGTTAAGGTAGGGGCTGTAGGAATGAATTTATTAATGCGGGTCTTAAAGAGGCCCGGATTATATTGATAGCTCGTTCCACATGCGAGCCGACTTACGATAAAACGAGTCGGAGAAACGACCCGTTCATATATGTATAGATTACATCAACTTAACTATGAACGTGTATTCCGCTCGGTCCGTCGAGTATCAAGCACGTGCACGGTGCACCGGGGATCAATGCTGCTAGCTCCTTTTAACAGGCTCTAATAAAATATCTGTAGAATAGACACAGCATACGCACATTTTGTCATACATGATTTTACCGTACATATGCCTCAGGGATCTCATTTCTACAGTATTCAGTCTACTTTCAGCCTTCTTCTGCCAGTTCCATTCCTCACTTCCGTATATTAGGGTAGGTACCAGCACTCCATTGTGGACTGCTAGCTTCGCTTCTTTGGACAGTTTTTAGTTAGCTCCAACCGCGTCCAATCATCCATTAATTACCCATTATAACCAAGAACCCGGCCTCCCCTACTAAGTCACGAAGCGTAATCAGGAGAGATGGTAAAAGATACAAGTTCAAAATTTTCTACATAACATTATTCATTTTGCCGCCATTTTGGATTTTTATGGTCGAAAGGTATCCCTCAACCAGTTTCTTTCGATCCGGCCCGCCACGCAGTAGATGGGCAAACGCATCCGCCGCCAGGACTTAGACAAACCTCACCCTATGAACCCGTGTACCCCTGCTAAGTTATGATTTTTTTATGGATTTGTTTTTGCGAAATTTTCGTTTCAATCTAAATACGCATACATTTCTTATAAACAATTCAAGAAACACACGTCATTTTGATTTGAAACGGTACCATCTCACAGTCATTTCATGCGATATTCGACTCTAGAGACTAATACTTTGAGTTCAATATCACAAAAGATTACGGAATCACATAAAACCTTGTGATGAACAGTCCACCGATTGCCCCCTTGATTGGTTCATTTAGTAAAACCATATATGCGGACACAGATCAACTTTGTCTAATAACTTCTTACCTGGATCAACATACTACGGGAATAGATCAATATATATGAGATCAACAAAATCTTTTGAACTTAATTAAACAAAAATGTAACTTTAATGCATCATTTACTACGTTTCGTGACTTAGCAGGGGTGCCCGGGTTCATGGGGTGAGATTTGTCTTAGTCATTTTATAAGAGAAATTTTGAACATTGATTGAATAAAATTTTATTTTAATGTATCTTTTACCATCTCTCCCGACGTAAGTTTCTTGTAATGATTAAGTTGAAACAAAGCGTAATATCCATAATATGTGCCTATTAAAATTGCGGTGATTAGATTGGTGAGAATTTAATTTTTCAAATTTTAAATTGGAATTGCTGAAAAAATTTTTCCAATTTGTTTTTTACTAAACATGGCTAAAGTCATTTCAAGCACCGATTCTAACCAATGATGTTTTAGTATATGTTCGTCAATCAACAGGAGCCATAATGTCTGTACATCAGAGCCCTCGAGAATTATTACAATTATGTGTACCGCCGCCCCGGGAGCCAATATATTAGATAACCAATACACCTACCATTAGTCACCGCCAACGTTTTAGCGAGATAGTTGTTTATTTTTTGTATTTTTTTACATCGTCTCCACACAGGAGGCCCTAAGGAAAATCGTAACCCTCAAGGCCTATGTCATCTTTGTGAATGCTGTGTTGGGGGTATTTTGAAAGAAAGGAAGGTCAGTGAGTTCTGGGAAGGAAATAGGAATGGATGGGTGGGTAGTATTCTGGGGGTCAGTGTGTTCGAGTGATAAACATAAGATTCCAACTCTCCTACTGCGTTGCAAGGCGATGCGTTGAAAGAGGATTAATCGATCCGGCCCACCACGCATTTGGTAGGCAAGCGCATCCGCCGCCAAGAACCGAACAAACCTCACCCCATAAACCCGGGCACTCCTGCTAAGTCACCAAACATATCAAACTACTTGAGGTGGCTCTCGACTAGCAATCCGTAGGTCGCGGGTTCAAATAAATTTTATTAAAATTAATTTGCACTATTTTACAATTAGTGTTTGGTTATATCTGAATAGCCAGGTACTCTCCCACCTTCCTCCTCGTCATCTCCTTTGAGGATGCCATAGTCTCACTGGCTCCAGACGGAAGTTTTTGTAAGTCTCCATATTCAAATTCGGCGGTATGATTTTTTTATGTGACACCTCTCACTAGAGCGCCCCTGTCTTTACACGTTAAATACATAGAAACTATGTCGCCAACCGGTTGGGCAGCGTTATGAGGCGGGTTAAGGTAGGGGCTGTAGGAATGAATTTATTAATGCGGGTCTTAAAGAGGCCCGGATTATATTGATAGCTCGTTCCACATGCGAGCCGACTTACGATAAAACGAGTCGGAGAAACGACCCGTTCATATATGTATAGATTACATCAACTTAACTATGAACGTGTATTCCGCTCGGTCCGTCGAGTATCAAGCACGTGCACGGTGCACCGGGGATCAATGCTGCTAGCTCCTTTTAACAGGCTCTAATAAAATATCTGTAGAATAGACACAGCATACGCACATTTTGTCATACATGATTTTACCGTACATATGCCTCAGGGATCTCATTTCTACAGTATTCAGTCTACTTTCAGCCTTCTTCTGCCAGTTCCATTCCTCACTTCCGTATATTAGGGTAGGTACCAGCACTCCATTGTGGACTGCTAGCTTCGCTTCTTTGGACAGTTTTTAGTTAGCTCCAACCGCGTCCAATCATCCATTAATTACCCATTATAACCAAGAACCCGGCCTCCCCTACTAAGTCACGAAGCGTAATCAGGAGAGATGGTAAAAGATACAAGTTTAAAATTTTCTACATAACATTATTCATTTTGCCGCCATTTTGGATTTTTATGGTCGAAAGGTATCCCTCAACCAGTTTCTTTCGATCCGGCCCGCCACGCAGTAGATGGGCAAACGCATCCGCCGCCAGGACTTAGACAAACCTCACCCTATGAACCCGTGTACCCCTGCTAAGTTATGATTTTTTTATGGATTTGTTTTTGCGAAATTTTCGTTTCAATCTAAATACGCATACATTTCTTATAAACAATTCAAGAAACACACGTCATTTTGATTTGAAACGGTACCATCTCACAGTCATTTCATGCGATATTCGACTCTAGAGACTAATACTTTGAGTTCAATATCACAAAAGATTACGGAATCACATAAAACCTTGTGATGAACAGTCCACCGATTGCCCCCTTGATTGGTTCATTTAGTAAAACCATATATGCGGACACAGATCAACTTTGTCTAATAACTTCTTACCTGGATCAACATACTACGGGAATAGATCAATATATATGAGATCAACAAAATCTTTTGAACTTAATTAAACAAAAATGTAACTTTAATGCATCATTTACTACGTTTCGTGACTTAGCAGGGGTGCCCGGGTTCATGGGGTGAGATTTGTCTTAGTCATTTTATAAGAGAAATTTTGAACATTGATTGAATAAAATTTTATTTTAATGTATCTTTTACCATCTCTCCCGACGTAAGTTTCTTGTAATGATTAAGTTGAAACAAAGCGTAATATCCATAATATGTGCCTATTAAAATTGCGGTGATTAGATTGGTGAGAATTTAATTTTTCAAATTTTAAATTGGAATTGCTGAAAAAATTTTTCCAATTTGTTTTTTACTAAACATGGCTAAAGTCATTTCAAGCACCGATTCTAACCAATGATGTTTTAGTATATGTTCGTCAATCAACAGGAGCCATAATGTCTGTACATCAGAGCCCTCGAGAATTATTACAATTATGTGTACCGCCGCCCCGGGAGCCAATATATTAGATAACCAATACACCTACCATTAGTCACCGCCAACGTTTTAGCGAGATAGTTGTTTATTTTTTGTATTTTTTTACATCGTCTCCACACAGGAGGCCCTAAGGAAAATCGTAACCCTCAAGGCCTATGTCATCTTTGTGAATGCTGTGTTGGGGGTATTTTGAAAGAAAGGAAGGTCAGTGAGTTCTGGGAAGGAAATAGGAATGGATGGGTGGGTAGTATTCTGGGGGTCAGTGTGTTCGAGTGATAAACATAAGATTCCAACTCTCCTACTGCGTTGCAAGGCGATGCGTTGAAAGAGGATTAATCGATCCGGCCCACCACGCATTTGGTAGGCAAGCGCATCCGCCGCCAAGAACCGAACAAACCTCACCCCATAAACCCGGGCACTCCTGCTAAGTCACCAAACATATCAAACTACTTGAGGTGGCTCTCGACTAGCAATCCCTAGGTCGCGGGTTCAAATAAATTTTATTAAAATTAATTTGCACTATTTTACAATTAGTGTTTGGTTATATCTGAATAGCCAGGTACTCTACCACCTTCCTCCTCGTCATCTCCTTTGAGGTCTCCTTTGAGGATGCCATAGTCTCACTGGCTCCAGACGGAAGTTTTTGTAAGTCTCCATATTCAAATTCGGCGGTATGATTTTTTTTATGTGACACCTCTCACTAGAGCGCCCCTGTCTTTACACGTTAAATACATAGAAACTATGTCGCCAACCGGTTGGGCAGCGTTATGAGGCGGGTTAAGGAAGGGGCTGTAGGAATGAATTTATTAATGCGGGTCTTAAAAGGCCCGGATTATATTGATAGCTCGTTCCACATGCGAGCCGACTTACGATAAAACGAGTCGGAGAAACGACCCGTTCATATATGTATAGATAACATCAACTTAACTGTGAACGTGTATTCCGCTCGGTCCGTCGAGTATCAAGCACGTGCACGGTGCACCGGGGATCAATGCTGCTAGCTCCTTTTAACAGGCTCTAATAAAATATCTGTAGAATAAACACAGCATACGCACATTTCGTCATACATGATTTTATCGCACATATGCCTCAGGGATCTCATTTCTACAGTATTCTGTCTACTTTCAGCCTTCTTCTGCCAATTCCATGCCTCATTTCCATATATTAGGGTAGGTACCAGCACTCCATTGTGGACTGCTAGCTTCGCTTCTTTGGACAGTTTTTAGTTAGCTCCAACCGCGTCCAATCATCCATTAATTACCCATTATAACCAAGAACCCGGCCTCCCCTACTAAGTCACGAAGCGTAATCAGGAGAGATGGTAAAAGATACAAGTTCAAAATTTTCTACATAACATTATTCATTTTGCCGCCATTTTGGATTTTTGTGGTCGAAAGGTATCCCTCAACCAGTTTCTTTCGATCCGGCCCGCCACGCAGTAGATGGGCAAACGCATCCGCCGCCAGGACTTAGACAAACCTCACCCTATGAACCCGTGTACCCCTGCTAAGTTATGATTTTTTTATGGATTGGTTTTTGCGAAATTTTCGTTTCAATCTAAATACGCATACATTTCTTATAAACAATTCAAGCAACACACGTCATTTTGATTTGAAACGGTACCATTTCACAGTCATTTCATGCGATATTCGACTCTAGAGACTAACACTTTGAGTTCAATATCACAAAAGATTACGGAATCACATAAAACCTTGTGATGAACAGTCCACCGATTGCCCCTTGATTGGTTCATTTAGTAAAACCATATATAGGGACACAGATCAACTTTGTCTAATAACTTCTTACCTGGATCAACATACTACGGGAATAGATCAATATATATGAGATCAACATACATAAGTATGCCAATTTGGGTAGATCAACATACTACGGGAATAGATCAATATATATGAGATCAACATAAGTATGCCAATTTGGGTAGATCAACATAAATTATGCATCCGATTTCCATACAAATTTTGAAAATTTTACTAACAGTATATCAAATGTTTTTTCTGGCAAACTGGCAACATTGATAAGTATTGTACCACTGTTGTCAATTCATTCAGATGTATTCCATAATAGCCAAGTTATATGGTGTTTAAGGTGGATCAACTTAGTCTAACAACTTCTTACTGGATCAACATAATACGGGAAGAGGACAATACTTATACACAATATATATACATATTATATTTCACTTAATCAAGTTTCTTTTTATTAATATATGTAGCTGGGAGCAGTTCCTTGATAATGTCTAATACTGATATTTGTTTGCCGGGTTTGAAGCCGCGATCTCCGGATCGCTAGCTGGCAGCCTTTCCCCTCTACCATGGAGGCCGTCGAAATTTTACTTTTTGTTTTAAAATAATATATATTGTATTCGTTTTAATTATGCTCTTTTTGGAATAAATTCAGCATAGGTAGATGCAAGTTATTTGTTTTCACCGTTTTTTTTTAAGTCTATGTATCCATAAATTGATGTATCTAATGTAGAATATTTTCATTTGAGAAATTTTAGGTTGACGAATATAATGCTTAAATTCAGTATTGGTAGATCAGAGTTAATATTTTATAAGAATAATTTTTAAATATATGTAGCTGTGAGCTGTTCCTTGAAAATGTCTAATACTGAGATTTGTTTGCCGGGGTTCGAACCCGCGATATCTATTGTATTTGTTTTAATTATGCTCTTTTAGGATAAATTCAGAATAGCTAGATGCAAGTTATTTATTTTAACCTTTTTTTAAAGTGTATGTATCCATAAATTGATGCATCTATTGTAGAATATATTTAAACCTAGCTGTGAGTTGTTCCATCATCATTTCTAATATTGAGATTGGTTTGTTGATTTGTTTCCAAAAAAATTATTTGTAAATAAATTTTACAAAAATTTTAGATGTGGAAATTTGATAAAGTGTATGTAAATTTGATAAAAGTACATATACCTAGTTTTGTAAAAGAACGTATTAGTTACATTTTGTTAATATATATACATATTATATTTAACTTAATCAAGTTTCTTTTTATTAATATTTATATGTACCTATTAATAATTCACTTTCAGAATATTTTTGTTTGGATTGTAAATAAATAAAATCAATTCAAATTTTATAAATATTTACTTTTATTAGCGTTCCCCATAGTTTGAGGATTGTCGATAATATTGACTACGCTGCCGGCTCGGCCGCTGCTGGCAAAATAGAATGGACGGTATTCATCCACCAGGTAACAAGGTATTAACAAGCGTATGGAAGCATCGGCGAACGGAGATCTCGCTGGGCGCTTCTTACGTATTGCAAGCACCGCGTCATGGCAACAATATTTATTTCAAATTACTTGCCTCGTGCAAATCAGGCCAAAATATGACGGTGCAAGGCGCTCGGTTTTAAAATTTATAAAGCACAAGAATCGAAATATTTCCAGCGTTTGTATTCCTCTTAAATATGGAAGTACAGTACTTACATTTATTAATAACATTTGCTGCACACGATTGGTCCTAAAGGAGTTCAAATTTTTAATTCATTCGGCCTCACTATTGAGAAGAGCACGCTGGAAGGCATTATTCTACTCTTCGATAGACTGGATAGACACTTCATACCTACAGTGAATATTACAGTGGAACGATTCAAATTCTTTACCAGGAAGCAAAGAAATAACGGTCAACAAGCTGTTATTATTTGTCTATTTTTTCGTGACAAGCAAAGTGTTACAATAATAATGTCAAGTCAAATTCTGCAAATGCAGAATGCTACGGATATGGTTGGCGAGTGGAAACGTTTTAAGCAATCATTTCTTTTATATATGATGGCGAATAACTACAACGAGGAAAAGGAAATTCAAAAAGTTGCAAGATTCCTACACACAATACTATGTTGAAGACACACCTGACACCATGTTATATTCTGGTGAAATAAGAACACGATTAATAATTGTAATTTGTACTGTATTGGTTGACAATTGACATTACACGAGCCTACGCCGCCCGGGCTTGCGGAGCAAAAGACAATCTTAATGATATACCTAGTGTTACCATATCCAACAATACCTACTTTTTACTTGTATATATTATTATCAAAATTAAATTACAACTTCTTGTAACTGTAACTGACCGGACCTAAGTCCTCCATCACAACACAAGCAAGCATTTTCGGCTTTCTGTGGTGGTGGTAGGAGTTATTGTTGAGTTATGTTGGGTTATTCGTAACCCGGGAATGTTTGTCTTTCTTTAAAAAAAAAAAAAAAAAAACTTGACCACGACTACGTGACCCCCCCCTGGCGCCAAAGCTGGATCCGCCCTTGAGCCAGACAGGTTATTGTAACATAAATAAACAGTTTTATATTAAGACACTTTACTAATTTAAAGAGTTCCCAACACCCGAAGTCTGCATAAGTAAAGGCAGATATAACAGAGGCTAACTTGACTCGATGGAGCCCCCGTGACTGAGCTGGTCACTTAGAGTTACACCAACATATCGATGGAAGGCTTGTTGGTAGGGATGGGCAAATGGGGAAAAAATATCGATATATATCGTATCGATATTTTAAAAATATATCGATAAATATTGACTAAAAAATATCGATATGTTGATATATCGATATTTTCTGCGCAATAAGCAATTATCCATAAAAATTGTCAAAATATTCGAAATTTTAAAGCAAATACACATCTGGCTGTTTTGACATCAGTTTTATTATTAAAAAAATAAGTACATAAAGCCAAGAAAAAAATCAACATCATAAACACAACAAAAATTACATTATTCAAACCAGTATTTGTCTGATATTGACATCAAGAGCACTCTTTGTTTGATGTGCTCCCCTGTTAATCTGCTCCTATCATTTGGCACAGCCAAATTCACCATTGAAGCTACTCTTTCAGATGACACTGAAGAAGCTTGGCAAATCAAATATTTTAGAGTGTAATTTTTGTTTGCGTTTGAATTAAATTTAAGAAATCAGATTGGTCAAAGACATGATGTGACGCATGAGAAGACAGCAGAGCTTTAAAAAATATATCGATTTTGATACCTAAAAATAAATATCGAAAGTTGATATATCGCGGAAAAAAATATCGCTGATTTATATCGATATTTTCCTGAAAAAATATCGATATTTTGATACATCGATATTTTTTGCCCAACCCTACTTGTTGGGAAGATTTCTTCTGTTGAAGGAAACTAGATTGTCATTTCGATTCTTTTTAGACGTAATCAGACATGACAATCGAACGTTCCATCAAAAAGTCGGCAAAATACGTACATGAGGGAAGTCCGTAAGAAGGCAGTTTGTTGATAAGTCCTCGGAGTAACGTTCCAGTCACCGCCTCCAAACATGTGTCACATAAACGAGCGGTTCCGCAGGAATCCGTATTGACGCTAATTAATAATTTTGTTCTTCACGAATATGTATAGTAATGCCAAGAATATGTGTGTAAGTGTGAAAAAGCTGTATTATTATAAACACCCGACGTTTCTCTATCATACAACTCGACCCCAGCTGCGAGATTAAGCGGCCCACTGATGAGCCAGCGTGTAGCAAAATGCCTTTTGATTAATTGTATTTATTGAAACAATAAGTGATTTTCGAGGACATGCGAATGGAAAGAAACTGTAACAAATTTGGATTTTGCTCGAGAATGATTTGTGAACGTCTCAAAAGCACAGGAAGGCATTTCTTCACGAAAAAGAACCAAGAGCAAAGTGTTTGTGACAGCTCGTCTGACCAACGGACTTATGTGCGTTATATTTACACGCAGTAAATTTTAAGTATTTCGTAAACCTAGTTCAGTAAAACTACACGCATTCTCTCAATTTTATCTTCTCTTTTAATTCATCAGTATTTAAGCTTGTAATTGTGACCTTGAAGTTAAGACATTTGAAAACGGTATATAAACAGGTATTAGTGTAAATCTTTATAATTTGTGATTATTTGAATCAACACCTTCAAAATACTTATCTGGTGATAGGTAGCCGTCAAATTGACAATTTAAGTGTACTGATTGGTGTTAGTTAAGCTAGCCGTTCATATTAAAGAACAGTTGTCGCTCAGTTTATTTGTAATATTAGCCGCTACCTAAAAGAACATGACGGTGTTTTTTTAGGTAGCGGCTAATATTACAAATAAACTGAGCGACAACTGTTCTTTAATATGAACGGCTAGCTTAACTAACGCCAATCAGTACTCGGGTTGAAACTGTGAACATTATAACTTACCAATAACCATCTCAAGCAAGGGATGGTAAATATAACTGCGGGCAAAACCAGTGTCAGGGATATTATTTTTTATTCTAACCAGTGTTAGAATAAAAAATGGATACAGGAAGAAACGATCTGCAGTCAATAAACCATACGCCAACAATAAATTACTAGTCTGCCAAGGTTGTACATAGACAATTATGAAGTCATAGATATTTATTAATAATTCATTCAAGTAGGCGCTGGTCACAAAGTCCCTAAGAAAAAATTAACTTTTCAACAGATATTTAATATTTAAGGACATTAATTTATGCTTAGTATGAGAGAGATGCGACGGTGGTGAATTTTTCTATGAATTTGTGTGTTTTTTTATATTAACTGCCCTGAAGAAAATAATTTCCCTCAGGACCTATTTCATCTTTGGGGATGCTGTGTGGAGGGTATTTTTGTGGAGAGGAAGGAGTGAACATGGGTCTTGAAGAGTCCCATGTTGTAGGAGGGAGGAAACACAGAGGCCGGCAGTTCGTTCCACAGCCGAGCTGTTGAACTTAAGAACGAATCGTAGAAGCGACCCGTTCTCATGTGACAAATGTCAACCGTGTACAAATGTTGGGCGCGCGTTTGGCGTGTATCCCGACTACGCACCGGTGCCGAAGGGATCAATGACGCTTGTTCCTCAGAGCATCTTCCATTGTAATACCGATAGAACAAGGACAGCATACCTACCTGACGCCTGTGCTCTAAAGATTGCAATTCGTTTTTTTTTTTTTTTTTTTTTTTATATTTACTCCACACAGGAGGCCCTGAAGAAAATAATTTCCCTCGGGGCCTATGTCATCTTTGGGGATGCTGTGTGGAGGGTATTTTTTTGGAGAGGAAGGAGTGAACATGGGTCTTGAAGAGTCCCATGTTGTAGGAGGGAGGAAACACAGAGGCCGGCAGTTCGTTCCACAGCCGAGCTGTTGAACTTAAGAACGAATCGTAGAAGCGACCCGTTCTCATGTGACAAGTGTCAACTGTGTACAAATGTTGGGCGCGCGTTTGGCGTGTATCCCGACTACGCACCGGTGCCGAAGGGATCAATGACGCTAGTTCCTCAGAGCATCTTCCATTGTAATACCTATAGAACAAGGACAGCATACCTACTTGACGCCTGTGCTCTAAAGATTGCAGTCCGTTTCTTAAGATTGGGGAATCTATCAAACGGACCGCCCGTTTCTGCACAGAGTCAAGGGTTTTTTTTAGGTATTTAGGGGCTCCGGACCAGAGATGGCTGCCAGATTCGACAGTAGGGCGCACTTGCGATTTGTACAGGGTCAGCAGTTGTGTACTATTAAAGTATCTGCGGGCCCTGTACAGTACGCCCAGCTTCTGAGAGGCCAACTTTACTCTGGCTAGAGTAAAGTTGGCCTAATAGCCATTTTACATGACACCTTTTTTCACACAGTTTGTCTAATCGGGATGAAAAAAGGGACGTGCTCCATTTTGGTAGTTTGTACCGTGAGAGACGTGTAAATATGTGTCTGCCATTATTTTACGTTTGCCATCTATCACTGTTTTACGTAAATATATTACGTATGTTGCATTTTGTATTTAAAATATTAATAAAAATGTTTAAGTATAAACTACAATAAGTATTTATTATGATTTTGAATGTGTATTGCTGTTAGATATTTTAATTTTCGCGTGCATGTTTTAGGCTTAGACATTTTGTTTTCAGACAATATAACACGAGAACTTTACATACGTACAGTTAACTTATAGAATCAAAAATATCTATGTGTGTTATGTATGGAGACAGGGTTATGAGAGCTGTTTCTTTGGCATCTGCGCTGCTGTGTTTTGGTAGTTCCACCTATAACATTATGCGAATATCGCACCGATCAAGATACGATGGTCAGGTAGGCAATTTCGTCAAGGCAAAGGTACATATAAAAATCATGTTTACAATGGTTCAAAGACGAACAGGCAGACAAAAACATCGATTGAGCAATGGCAAAGCACGTGACAAAGCTCGCAAATGACAGTGACCGATGATTTCATGATTATTTTCAAGTTTTCAGTTAATTTACTGAAGATTTAGTACCTTTTCAAATTATTACATCTTCTCTAACAATATATCTATATGAAATTGTAAGTACGAAAATAATGATCACGTAAAACGATTTTTTTTTCGTGTGGGTCCCGATATAGGAATCGGTATGAGGAAAGCATGGTGTAAGGCAATCATTAGCTCGAAGTCTAGTTGAAGTTCAAGAGCAGCGATTTAGTTCACTTTTCACTACAAAAGGATGGTGTAAGGCAGTCATTAGGTCGAAGTCCAGTTTAAGTCCGAGAGGAGCAACTTTGTTCACTTTTCAATACATAAACTATTTTTGGTAAATTTATTTTTATTTATTTTATTGATACATGATTATTTAGAGAGTACATGTGGTTTTTTGTGATATTTCACCCTCCATGCTAGGGATGACCCTGTGTTATGGCGGGTGAATTTTACAGTTTGCGGAAATAGAATCTATACATTACTATAATATAAATAAGAAAAATGATGTATAGCTAGTTTGGGTTGAAAGAAGAGGATGGAGAAGTTAGAGTATTAAATATAATTTCATTCCGTCGCACATATGTTTGTACATACGAGTCGAATTAAATTCCATACAATGCATTTATTAAAACAATAACAATGTTGTACACAGTGTTGATAGGTAGAAAAAGTCGAGGATGCTCGAGGAAGACTCACCGCATTATGTCTGCACTGGAATGATTTACGAAATCAAGTTAACCTGTAAGACCCGAACCCTGCATAAGCAGCGAATTCATATTTTTTTTATCAAATGATTAATTTAAATAAATATTTTTTATCGACCAGCTGGCGGCCGCAAAAATACAGTCGTATATGCTGTTAAAGCCAGAGTAACTTTATCGACATTGTCGTCAAATTTTCAAACTTATCGTCACCACAGTTAGACAAGGTTCAAAGTAACATTTATTTAAAAAGACATCTGAATCCAAAACCATTTTTTCAATCAAATTAACTTCCTAACCCACCTGTGTTGTATTTTTGTAGATACTTATTCTTCGAAGTTCGAACATCAAGTTTTTTAAGATTCAATTTATTTAACAAGGTTCTAACATCACTTTAAACCTTTTAAAATTTTCACATTGTTTGTATCTGATAGTAGATCATGTTTGATGATCTACTATCAGAGTATGATCATTAAGGTGTAAATGTTTGCAAAAATTTTTTTTTTTTGATCTATTAAAAATTTTCTGGTTTTGAGATTGTATCTTTAGTAAATTACAATAGTTAAACATATTTTAAAGTAAAAATGAATATTTTAAATGAGATAAAAAGAATTTGGCATTCTCAGACTATAAAAATATTACCATTCGTTATTTCGGCTACTGGCATTATACCTAGCTCTCTCATTCAAAATTTAGGCGTATTAGATCTGTCAAAGAATTAATATATAAAAATGCAATAATCAGTCTTTTAAATACATGTAGGATAACGTAAGATTTTTAAAAAAATTATGTTGAGGGATCAGTAGGATTTATAGGCCCTGTTAGGAGTTCTACCGAGCAGAACCCTTTGATATGAAAATATCTGGAGTCGGTGAATTATTTTCCCATTTGATCTCTGGTGAGTTGACGTGTTGTTCTTGTATTGTTTTGTATTTATTTTGCTTATATAATGCACTTGCATAATGTTGATTGACTAGATGATCATTTGTGGAAAAGTGTGTGGAAGGGTTGAGTTTTTTCTATGGGGAAGATTTAACCCGGACATAAAATCGAAAAATCAAAAAAAAAATAATGAGAAAGTAGCCCTCATCTTAGAATAGGATTAGAAAAATGTACTTAGAACCTTTCGCAGTAATGCTTGTATCATAGATGATTGCATATGGTTCCATCTGCACGTTTAGGTATGTTCTAAAGTGGTGAGTATACGTCCTACCTAACCATACCCCATAAGAACAAACTCACACAATGCCATTTCAGGAGAACATAATATAATTGCCAATTATATTATTGGCAATATTAATGTCCGTTGGTAGAATCTGCAATAATTGAATACAAAAATGTTATACTTTCACAAAATGTAATTCAAATGACTACAAAGTAACGGTGATTAGATAAAAAAAACTGTCATTAAATGTTGGTTTTGTTATGTACATACTTGTTCGCAATAAATCTTCAGGGAAAAAAATCTATACCTACTTAAAATTTCAACAGTTGAGTATATAAAATGGCAATACTTGGATTTAATTATAAACTAGAAAATTATTGTCTTTTCTTTGGTATCTACGGTTAAACTCCCTCCAAATGCTTAGTGTCACTCAGGGGCGTATAACTCCCGCATGACCTTGTAACCCTGATGGGAGGAGTTATTCAATACCCAAATTCTTATAGACAAAGCTGTTGTGGCTGAAAGCTCAGATCTCATTGGCTTAGAGCAAAAATTGTGGTTTGATCTCTCGCTCTCTACCATAGCGACTTGTGTAACAGAAAGAGAAGCTAAGCATGCTTTATGCTCCGATAAAAATTAACGGTAATTTCCAAGACGCCATTTCGTAAGTTGAAAAGTCAGTTGATGTTTTTACGTAAACATTTTGAATTTTCTTTCACCCATCTAAAAATAATGTTACGTGCTAGAATTCTTCAAGGTGATAAATTAATGCCGTGTTGTGTTAAAGTGTGCTATCCGGTCTATCTCCACCAATTGAAAGAAGGACCCGAACCCGTTGTAAAATACAGGTACTAACCTCTCGTTCTTTGATACAATGTTCCTGATTTCTGAATGTACTTCATTGGCTAATAATTTAAATAATTTTCCTTTTCAGACCTATCCGTATTCCGACGCGATACAATACCACGTATTAGGATGCTAAAACTGCTAAAAAAGTCACGATTACATCATACAAGGTCATTTAAACCTCTCCAGAATTGCATCATGTAAGTATTCAGATTTAACCAGCATTTTCCATGATGTTTGCTGACGACAGAGCTGTGGAAATTATATGAAACCCTTGCAGGAGAATTTGAATAACTTCTAGTGCTGTGGCAATAATAATGAACACTTAAATTTGTTGAATATGTATTTTGTGTAGGTATATATTCTTGTATTTTTGTGCAAGGTCAAATTAAATCCTATTAAGTTGTTGCAGTAAGACTGGGTTCGATTCCTAGTTGAGACCGTTACTTTTTATTTTTCTATGTCTTGTTCTGTTTCATGTTTTGTTTAGATATATTAGTTTTATCTTCTACTTCAATGATAAATCAATGTTCAATACATCGGTTGTACTGACCCTGTTTTGTATTACTGTCCATTGTCTTTTTGAAAATAAAAAGTATTTTTATGTGTGCATAGCTGTGGGTTTTTTTTATTTTCCTTTTCCTGCATTCCAATATTTTTATTTTTAAAATATAATTTTTGTGGGCTATTGAATGAACGATGTTCGCTGGGTGTGGTTATATTGTTTATGGTTACACTTTTTTTAAATGGCCTTGAGATTTATTTATGGTCCACGATATATTTACCTGTCTGGACCAAACGACCGTTTTATCTGTGGTCGTCTGTGGTTAAGGGGGTGACAAAATGGCGCCATACAAAAAGCCCGAAGATATCGATCTAGAGAGTGGTTTATTTATGGTGTCACTTTTTGTTGGTTATGTTATTTTTTCTTTACTAGTATTTCGTCAATTTGTACACCTTGGACGAAAAAGTCCAAAACAACCACCCCTCTCAAGAAATCCTTCAACCTCTTTATAAAGTTAAATTTTAATAGAACTAACAGATCCTTAAGTAAAAGAATGGATTCCACCGCTATCAAGTTAGAACCAGGCACAAGTGCGGAAAAGAGCGTTGCTGTAATACTTACGGAAATCGATATAGAATATCCTGTTTTTAAAAAAGAATTTCCGGAATCCATTTCCGAAAACAATTCAGGTATTTCTTTGCCTTTTATTGGTGCATAATTGTTATACAGACGCAAAATATAACCAGGGATAATATCCGATGTCTCAAGATATAACTATCTCAGAAACTTCGTTTGTACTTCCTCTACCATCAGAGAGTAAGTAAAATCTGATGGATATGACCAGGGATAATATCCGATGTTTCTAAGATATATCTATCTCAAAAACTTTTTGTACTTCCTCTACCATCAGAGAGTAAGTAAAATCTGATGGATATGACCAGGGATAATATTTGATGTCTGTAAGATATAACTATCTAATAAACTTATTTTGTACTTCCTCTACTGTCAGAGAGTAAGTAAAATCAATTGGTCTCCATATTGTTGAGCTGCTTTCCAAAATTATACATACTAAACTGAAGTAAAAAACTAAAAACTAAAACTGCTAAACACGGATGAAATTGCCTGGAGTTGTTTAGCACAAATCCCAGCACTCTCAAAGCTTTTCTGCATATCAATAAGTCAATCGTTTTGTTTGCTTCGGCGTGGAACACATTTCTTAATACAAAATTAAACTTTTTGGTGTGACTCAATTCGACAGGAATTTACATCGCTTTGTAGCGTAAAGCAATTTTCCAAAGTTTCTATTAGAAGGAGTAAATGTTATCTTCAAATAAGAGAAATTTAGAAAATTTATTCAACGGTAAATGTCGTTATAAAAAACGAGGATAATACGGGTCCTAGACTTGGCTCTTGTGGTACTCCAAAACTTGTGATAAAGTTTTTAGGGTGTTAAATACTATGTCTATTAGAAATAGAAATAATTAAGAGAGAGATATAAAAGTTTCATTGAAAATCTAAATCGACGGAGTTTATTTAGGAGAATAAGCAGATCTACCGTTCAAAGACTTTTGCGATGTCGTTGTGTGATATGTCTACTTGATTATATTAGACACAGTAGATCTGCCAGACCTAAAACTGTGCTGCTGATAAATTACAAAGGGCTCAACTTCGGCATTAATAAATGTATGATTTTTTAGTTCAAACAATTTGGCTAGAGGGGATTGAATCGAGACTGGTCTGTAATTAGAGATCGAAGATTTATCACCAGTTTTATGCAAAGATGTAAATTTTGTGATCTTCCTTAAATCTGGAAATATTCCCGAGCTAAGTAAAAGATTATAGACAATGTTTTTGTTCGTCTCAGCACATAAATAATCATCGTACTTAATGTTCTTTTGTTTTCCAGTTAGAATTAATGCCGAGAGGGTTGTCATCAAGTCGGAACCAGAAACCCGAGACGAAGATGACAGGGGCATTCCTTATATGGAGATTAACGTAGACAAATTGGATGTTAATGATGAATGCTCAGAACGCTTTGATAGTATTACCAAGACGGCAGGTAAAACTGATTTTTTTTGTTAGAATTAACAGTTCGTGCCAACCTATTTTTTACATCTTTAAGTCTTACCTATACATATTAAGCTTTCTTTTTCAGACTTGTTGACAGATCTGAATACGCGTCCTGTGGAAAAACGATTCTCGTGCCCCCATTGTAACTACTCCTGCACTTTTAAGTCACAATTAAAACCGCACATGCGCACTCATACTGGAGAAAAACCTTTTTCATGTTCCAACTGCAACTATTCATGTGCTCGAAAGGGAGATTTGAAAACACACATACTGACTCATTATGATGAAAAACCTTTTTCATGTACAATGTGTAATTATTCGTGTTCTCAAAGGGGGAGTTTGAAGTCGCATATGTGGACTCACTCTGGAGAAAAGCCTTTTTCTTGTTCTAAATGCAACTATTCAAGTTCACAAAAGGGGCACTTGACGATACACATGCTGACTCACAATAAAGAAAAACCCTTATCATGTTCGGACTGCAGCTATTCATGTTATCGAAATGTAGAATTAAAGATGCACATGCTGACTCACAGTGGAGAAAAACCTTTTTCATGTTCTGACTGTAACTATTCATGTTCTCGAAAGGGAGATTTAAAGAAACACGTTTGGAATCACACTGGAAAAAAACCCTTTTCATGCTCCGAGTGTAACTATTCATGTTCTCGAAGACACAATTTAACGATACACATGCTGACCCATAGTGGCGAAAAACCTTTTTCGTGTTCTGACTGCAATTATTCATGTTCACGACAGGGAAATTTGACGGTGCACGTACTGACTCACAGTGGAGAAAAACCCTTTTCTTGTTCCGACTGTAACTATGCATGTTATCAAAAGGGAAATTTGACGAGACACATTCGGACTCACAGTGGAGAAAAATCTTTTTCACAATCCGAATGCAACTAGTCATGCTTTCAAAGGGTACCTTTTACAAGACACGCGCTGACTAACAGTGGAGAAAACCTTATTTCGGGTAATATTAACTATTCATATTTATATAATATATGCATTCCCATAGTAGACTTGCTCGAAACTAGCGATTATTGGTCTTAGATTTACTTTTTCTTTAAGAAAGAGTCAATATCATTTTTATTTACATGGGACATATTGACTCTTTCTTTAAGAAAGAGTCAATATGTCCCATGTAAATAAAAATTGGACATTGACCGGTCGGCGGCCGAGTTGAAATCGCGCTTGGGTCCCACTCAGGCGTAGTGTGTTCAATTCCTCGGCTGGCTAAGTCCTCCATCACAACACAAGCAACATTTTCAGCTTACTGTGGTGGTAGTAGGAGATTTTAAAATATTGTCAGGTTATTCGTAACCCGGGAATGTTTGTCTTTCTTTTTAAAAAAAAAAATATATATATATGTTTATCCGAGAAATTATCTAGGTTACAAACCAATTCATTACAAATTTGAAAAAAGTAGCTGGGGAAAATTTGTTACAAGATGACATTATTAATTCTCAATTTAAAATATGAGATCGACAAATATGACGCTAAATAATTAGGTCCCATTGGCCGAGTGGGACGTTTGCTTGGAAGAAGCTTTCGCCAAAGAGCGTTGTCGAATGAATTAATGAATGAATGATTGTGTCTTTGGCCAATACCATGGGACTGGAGGATAACAACGCTATTGATGAGCTTTTGGAAGAGCACTGTCAAGAGCTGACCACCGAAGAGCTCATGGAGTTGCATTGTGCACAGCAACAAGTTATGGAGGAGCTCTGTTAGTGGATGAGGAGGAAGTAGCAGAGCAACAATCTTTTGGCGCAACAAGAGAAATGGGAAATTGTTCATCCATTGAGAAGCATCACCCTAGTAAGGAGGTGGCTATGCGTTCTACTAATTTATTAAACGATAATGCCGTGTAACATTTTCACGAAATTTGAAGCGTCAGCAAAAACTAATGTCTTCTTTGTAGTAAAAAATAATTAATTATTTGCCATAAACTAGATATTTCGATTTTTTTATTGTTTTTTGCAAATCTAAATCGCATTCCAGATTGTTACACTCCTTAACAATTTATAAGTTTGTAATTTTATTTGAATAAATGATAAAAGTAAAATTGAGTTTTTTTTAGCAATTTAATTCATTATCGTATTTTACATTAATTTATACGGGAAAAAAAATTTCTTAACGAGTTTTTCACATAACAAGCAAGATTCTGGAACGAATTACGCTCGTTACGAGAGGTTCCGCTAGTCCCATTTTCTTATTGATCTAGGATCCCTGTGGAACTATTACATCCTCAACTGGAATAAGTGACTAGAGCGAACGCGGTGGAAAAAGAAAAAGAGTTTATTTTTTCTTTTTCCACCGCGTTCCACATTCCCCCCCACACCATCCAATCCAACAGAATCGACCATTATACAATCCAATCTCACATTACCCTCACCCACACCATCCAATCCAATAGAATCGACCATTATGGCGTCCAATCTCACATCATCCTCACCCACGGCATCCACCCCACACCATCCGATCTAACAGAATCTCCACCCCACACAACTTCCTATCCAACTTTTTCCACCCACACACCATCCAATCCAACAGAATACACCACCAGACCATCCAATTCCACATAATCCATCCCCACACGACCCACTTCCATAGAATCCAACCACCCAAAATCCAATCCCACATCATCCAAACCAACCTACCTTACACTTTTCAACCTTTCACATTCCACCCCCACACCACCCAATCCAACAGAATCCACCCACACTGCATATCATCACCCACAGCATCCACCCCTCACCATCCAATTAAGCAGAATCCACCACACACAACTTCCAATCCAACACATTCCACCCCCACACCATCCAATCCAACAGAATCCACCCACACTGCATATCATCACCCACAGCATCCACCCCTCACCATCCAATTAAGCAGAATCCACCACACACAACTTCCAATCCAACACATTCCACCCCCACACCATCCAATCCAACAGAATCCACCCCACACTGCATATCATCACCCACAGCATCCACCCCACACCATCCAATTAAGCAGAATCCACCACACACAATTTCCAATCCAAAACATTACACCCCCCACACCATCCAATCCAACAGAATCGACCATTACAGCATCCAATCTCACATCACCCTCACCCACACCATCCAATCCAATAGAATCGACCATTACAGGATCCAATCTCACATCATCCTCACCCACAGTATCCACCCCACACTATACGATCTAACAGAATCTCCACCCCACACAACTTCCAATCCAACTTTTTCCACACGCACACCATCCAATCCCACAGAATCCGTCCCCACACCACCCACTTTTATAGAATCCAACCACACAAAATCTAATCCCACATCATCCACACCAACCTACCTAACACTTTTCAACCTTACACCCCCACATCATCTAATCCAACAGAATCCCCCCCGTACTATCCAATCTCACATCATCCTTACCCACAACATTAACCCCACACCATCCAATGCAACAGAATCCACCCCCACACTGCACATCCTAACCCACAGCATCCACCCCCACACCATCCAATCTCACATCACCCTCACCCACACAGAATCCAATCAAAAATAATCCATCCCACACAATTTCCAATCCAACACATTCCAACCCCACACCTTCCAATCCAACAGAATCGACCAATACCATAAAAATGAACAATTATTTTATTAAATATATCTGCAGTTTTTTTCATTTTTAATGTTGTCTGGAAGAACTCCCCCCTCGTAACCATTGGATTGCTTGCCGTAGTGAACGAGAGACAAAGAGGACTTCGATTGAAAAACTGAGACTCTTATTAATAACACAATGTATGTCATATAAATGTTAATATTTCTTTTTGTATGTTTATAACAGGTTATGTGCACTCCGTTCATTACTACGGTAGAGGATGTCCTGAATCGAAATCAGAACAACGAAGGAAGATTAGTTAAATATAAATTTGGTTTAATGTTTGAGTCATTCATTAATAATAATAATAATAAGGATTTATGCTTGCCATTCGGGATAGAGTAATTAATACTAAAAATTATAGGAAGCATATAATCAAAGATACAAATCAAATTGATGATTTGTGTAGAAATTTTTTGGCTTTTCCGGAAACTATAGAACATATTATATCGGGATGTTCTATATTAGCACCGTCCGAGTATACATTTAGGCACAATCAAGTTTTAAAAATAATTCACCAAAGTTTGGTAACTAAACATAACTTGATTGACTGCCGTAATATAATACCGTATTATGAATACGAACCAAATTCATTTTTAGAAAACGATTTTTTTAAAATATATTATGATAAAACCTTGCCAACAGACCGAACGATTAGTCATAATAGACCCGATATAGTTTTACATGACAAAAAAAAATAACTTATGTCATTGATGTCGCTATTCCAAATTCGTGTAATATTAAAAAATCTATTAATGAAAAAATAAGAAAATACACAGATTTAGGAAATGAGATAAAAAGAATTTGGCATTCTCAGACTATAAAAATATTACCATTCATTATTTCGGCTACTGGCATTATACCTAGCTCTCTCATTCAAAATTTAGGCGTATTAGATCTATCAAAAAAAATATATATAAAGATGCAAAAGTCGGTCATTTTGAATACATGTAGGATAACGAAAGATTTTTTAAATATTTATGTTGAGGGATCAGTAGGATTTATGGGCCCTGTTAGGAATTCTACCGAGTCGAACCCTCTGATATGAAAATATCTGGAGTCGGTGAATTATTTTCCCATTTGATCTCTGGTGAGTTGACGTGTTGTTCTTGTATTGTTTTGTATTTCTTTTGCTTATATAATGCACTTGCATAATGTTGATTGACTAGATGATCATTTGTGGAAAAGTGTGTGGAAGGGTTTAGGTTTTCCTATGGGGAAGATTTAACCCGGACATAAAATCGGAAGTTTTTTAAAATATATGGCAAATTTATATAGCGCCGTTTTCGTGAGAAATCATCTCAAGGGCGCTGTACAAATATATTAAATAGCTAATACTAGAACTACCGACTTAAACTAGTGACATATCTCAAAGACTTATATCTAGTGACTTACGACTAAGGCCTATAACTACTATCTTAATGACATATATACGAGTATTTACATATTTAGCATCTTACAACTAAAATTTACAACCTAATCTACATACTAACGCCAGAAGAAGAAGTAAGTTCTATTGGGTGAGTTTTCATTCAGTCTAGTTTCAATAAACGAAGGGTTACCACACGAACAAAGTAAAACAGTTTATCGAAACCTTAAATCATAAAAACACACAACGTTAGATGAGAAATTATTGTAAAAGAAAAACCACGAAGGTCTTATTTAGATCATAGGGGCTCGCAGAGGGTAGTATAGGAAATACGCATGAAGGTTTGGTGCCATGAAGAAGAGTCATCTTCTAAAGTGGATCATCACACTAATTTCTTGAGCCGTGAGGGTATATTTCACCTTTGCCTACTTCCTGAGTCTCTGGATTAAGTAGATCCATGGCATAGTAATTGATCAAAGGCCTACTAAATTTACTTGAAACAGAACTCTAGGAAACTATTATTTTAAAACATTTACGAAGTGTGAAAAAAATTAAGTAGGTAATTAAAAAAAGAAAAGAAAATAGTCAACAAAAGAATAGTATTATTATCACCAATTCATGACAATAATTTGTTGTGCCTACTTCAAGAAGGTAAATCGTGTAATTACTACCCAATGGGTAGTAATTTGATATATGACACTCTTTTTATTTCGAAATCCCCTTTTTCTTTTTTTTCTTATTAATAGAGGTTTAATATTATGTTTATGTTAAGTTTCATTAGAAAAAAGCATTCTTATGGAAAAGATCAGGTGAGAATGAAGAGTGTAAGGTTCATCACGTTGCTCTATGGTAGGAACCCTGATAACGTTAGCTGATAACATTCCTTCGAAAAAAAACTCGGTACAAATAATAATCCCTAAAGTCAATACAACAACGGCACAATACTACTACACATTCTAAAGCATTAAATAACTCCTCAAGTCAATGCAACAACGGCATAATACTATTAAACATACTTAGCCATTAAATAATCCCTAAACTCAATACAACAATAAACTCAATTCACAAAAGAAACACGCTACACAAAAAAACCAAAGAAAATCCGTATGACCAACTAACATTCAACTATTACAAAAAATATAGAAACATGTGCTGTAACGTCATCAGAAAAGCAAAAGAAATTTACTACTCAGAGAGAATTAAAGAAAGTAACAATAATCCCAAAAAATTATGGGAAATACTTAGAGAAGCCGCAAACTCGCAAACTACAAAAGAGAAACAGAGCATAAATAAACTTTCTATTGATGGACATATTGTTGAAACCACAAAAAATCCTAAGCTCGTTGCTGATCATGTAAACAATTTTTTTATTAATATCGGTCCAAATCTTGCTTCTCAAATTGCCCAGAGCGGAATCACCCAATCTACCGATACAGTGGTTCAAACAAATAACATAAATACAAAATTTCTATTCCAAACTGTGTCACAGGAAGAAATTCTCAAAACAATTAATTCTCTAAAAAACACTTCTTCTTCTGGACCAGACGAAATTTCAACCAAAATCCTTAAAACGCTGTCTTCGGAGATAACATTGCCACTAGAATACCTTATAAACCTAAGTATTACACAGGGCTACTTCCCCTCTAACCTAAAACAAAGTATCGTAATTCCCATCTACAAATCTGGAAACAAGTCAGATATCAATAACTATAGACCAATTACTTTACTGAATAGCTTGTCTAAAGTTTTTGAAAACCTTATTAATACACAACTTTTAAAATTCATCGAGAGCCATAAAATACTTTCAAAAAATCAATATGGTTTTCAAAAAAACAAAAGTACCTCTGATGCCATTGCCAGGGTGACAGACTTCATTGTAAAAAGCCTTGATAAACGAAATAAATGTATTTCAATCTTTTTAGACCTCTCTAAGGCTTTTGATACAATATCACACTTTAAACTAATTAAAAAACTTGAAAAAATCGGCATCACGGACAAAGAGCTAAACTTCTTTAAAAGCTACCTAAATGGACGCAAACAACAGGTTAAAATACATAATACCCTCAGTAACCAGCGCTCAACTGACTATGGAATTCCACAAGGAAGCGTATTGGGACCAACTCTGTTCTTACTGTATATAAACAACTTTTGCAACCTTGAAATTGAGGGAAGCATTGTTAGCTTTGCCGACGATACTGTCTTACTGTTTGAAGACAACAATTGGTCAGCTGTATTTAAAAAAGCTGAAAAAAATATTAACTTAGTTAAAAAATGGTTAGATATAAACACGCTTACCCTTAACACGAAAAAAACAAAATATATCACTTCAAGCATCAATACTGCAGGCCAACCTAATGATGATTACTCCATAAAAATCCATAACTGTACGAATTCCAATGTATGCAATGAGTGCCCCTGTATAGAGCGAACTCCACAGATGAAGTACCTCGGCCTCACCATTGACCCATACCTCAAATGGAATATACATACTCAGATCATTGCGAATAAAATTAGGAAAACAATACATTTCTTCAGATCCGTAAGGAACTTCCTTAACTTACAAATTCTAAAAACGATTTATTTTGCATTAACCCAATCTATCATTGAGTATGGTATCATTGCATGGGGAGGGGGTACTTCATCAGCTCTGGATCCTGTTGAAAAGGCGCAGAAAACAATTATGAAAATTATTCTCAAACTTCCTCAAACTGCAAACAGTAACTTAATTTTCAACATAATGAGAGTATTTGATGTTCGACAGATCTATGTAAAAACTATCCTCATGCATCTCTTTAAAAACAAACACGTGCTTTACGAAAAAAAAACTAACTTTAGATTTACGCGTAATTCGAACAAAGACATGTTGCAAGTTCCAGCACTTTCTTCCACCTTTGGTCAACGTAGCTTTGGCTACTTTGCCACAAAGATCTTCAACATGCTCCCGGAAAATATTAAAGAGAGTCAAACACGGAAAGAGTTTAAAAAAAATGTTAAAATTTGGATTTATTCAAATGATCGAGCCTACACCGGTGCACTCACCCAAACGCCTTGTCATTGACAGTTATTGCAGTATGTATGGTGCTAAAACTTACTATATACGTATTGTGTAAATGCAAACAATAATGAAAAGTAACCAAATGCCTTGTCACAGTGAGTTATTATAGTATGTATTGTGTTTAAACTTATTCTATCTGTATCTTCAATATGTAAACAATAATGTAACCTAGAATAATGGATTGCTGTATGGGAACCCATACATTTACATATTAGCAAACCATAGACAAAATGGAGAAATAATTAACTAAAAATTCTGCCTCAATACAGGTTCGCCTAGTGAGGCAGGTTATGCACAACCTAAAATATAGTATATTACGCCATTTCTATATAACACTCTTACATTGATAAATATTTTTTCTTATATTAGAAACTGCCGTATTATTGTAACATTATTATTTCAACAATTTCATTGTTTCTAACTGACATATTATACAACTTACTAATGATATATTATATATATTCTGTAATTTTTTTGATGAAATAAATAAATTAAAAAAAAAAAACAACGTCACAACACCATTACACATTCTCAGCCATTAAATAATCCCTAAAGTTAATACAACAACGTCACAACACCATTACACATTCTCAGCCATTAAATAATCCCTAAAGTTAATACAACAACGGCACAACACCATTAAACATACACTATTACACATACTCAGCCATTAAATAATCCCCAAAGTCAATACAACAACGTCACAAAACCATTACACATTCTCAGCCATTAAATAATCCCTAAAGTCAATATAACAACGGCACAACACCATTAAACATACACTATTACGCATACTCAGCCATTAAATAATCCCCAAAGTCAATACAACAACGTCACAACACCATTACACATTCTCAGCCATTAAATAATCCCCAAAGTCAATACAACAACGTCACAACACCATTGCACTTTCACAGCTATTAAATAATCTCTAAAGTTAATACAACAACGGCACAACACCAAAACATACACAATTACACATACTTAGCCATTAAATAATCCCCAAATTCAATACAACAACGTCACAAAACCATTACACATTCTCAGTAATTAAATAATCCCTAAAGTCAATACAACAACGGCACAACACCATTAATCTGTTTTTTTTTTTAATGAAAATATTAGAATTATATTTCACTAAACGAGAAAAAAAGAATATAATGCAAAGTTACAAATTTATAATATACGTTAGGTACATAAATAAGGAAATATTTATATTTATTTGCTACCGGTTTCGCTAAATCCGTGTCATTCACTAGCAACCTTCGAACTAACTTTAGTATGTAAGTACAGAATCATTAATTTTATTAGGTGAAGACTGAAGGCAGTGACAGCAGTGATGTTGAACATAATAATAGCATCCTGTAAGTCACAAGTAAGTTTGTTTACAATGTTCCTCCGTTATGTTGACTCCTCCCATCTTTCTACCTAAAATCAACCCCACCACTCTGTTCATTTGGTACTTGTTAGCGAATGACGAGGATAAGTCGAAACCGATAGCAAATAATTATTTTTAAGTATTATTAGTAAATTGGACTAACTATCCAGATATGCCCTGGAATATTTTATGTATTTCTTCGAAATTAACTAAAAAACAATTTCTAGACATTTAAGTACAAACTAATTGCATAGTAGAAAAAAATACTAACTCTAGTATAATCTGGGTTTACAGAATTAAAAAAAAATTCAAACTCTAGTACATTTTTACTTTCTTATATTATTTGTGTCAACTATGTTTATAATATTAGCACATGTTTGAAATTCTGAGGAATTGGTATGCTGGTTTTGCTATGTATTTATTTGTTCCTGATAAATCTTCAGGACAAATAAACATAATTAGGTACTTTTTATATTGACAAAGTTGAAGACTTAAAATGGCAGCACTAAGATTTCATCATAGTCCTGATAATTATTTTCTTTTCCTTAGCATCTATGGATAAACTTCCTCTGTATTCTAGTTGTGACTTTTGTTGGTTATGTTATTTGGCTTTACTAGTATTTTGTCAATTTGTACACCTTGAACGAAAACATCCAACACAACCACTCCTCTCAAGACATCCTTCAACCTCGTTATAAAGTTAAATTTTAACAGAACTACCTGATCAGAAATAAAAGTATGGATTCCACTGCCATCAAGTTAGAACCAGGCACAAGCGCGGAAGAGAGCGTTGCTGTAATACTTACGGAAATCAATATAGAATATCCTGTTTTAAAAAAAGAATGTCCGGAATCCATTTCCGAAAACAATTCAGGTATTTCGTTGTCTTTTATTGGTGCATAATTGTTATACAAACGCAAAATATAATCAAAAATAAAACTGCTAGGCTATATCGACATGCTCACACATACCTACCTATTTACATTTACACTATTTACACGCAGCATACAAATATTTATTATATTATTATGTAAGAATATTTATTATATATTATTTAATCTCGAAGATTTATCACCAGTTTTATTCAAATGTGTACTCCGGAGAAAAGTGAACGATTATAAATATTCACAAGAGGTGTTATTAATGGCTCAAAACAGTATTTTAGTAAGAATGGCGGAATAAGATCCGGTCCAAAATAAGTTTTGGTTATTAGTTTTTCAACAGCCGCCGTCATGTTGATTCTTTTGACATATAGAATATGAACGTTCTGTGCTTTTAGTGGTGGATTGTTTCAAGGTATAGACGAATTTTAGTCGGCAACTTGCTTTCTTGCAAATGCTTCTGGATTTTGCAATCCCGAGAAATTAAATACGCTGTTCGTCTCGGCGTATCAACTAATCAATTCATGTATTTTGTATTGTTCTTCCAGATAGCATTAAGATAGAGACTGTTACCATCAAGACCGAACCTGTAACCCTAGAAGAAGATGGAAGGGAAGTTCCTTATATGGAGATTAACATAGACCAGCCAGTTGTTAAAAAGGAATGCTTAGAACACTTTGAAATCATTACCCAGACAGCAGGTAAAACCTATTTGCAGAATGCGGAGAGTACCCAGTTAGTCAGTAAGTTGTATTGCATGTATAAACATTGCCTGCCATGGTGATGGAATGACTATCAGAATCCTTAACTGATGAAGTAAGGAGCGAAACACTGCATAATAACCCAAAAATTAATCAAGATTATAATACTTTTTGCTGTGAAAATTTAAAATCATATATTTTATTTACTATCTACTATCTACTTATTGTTGTTTTGTTTTCCAGGTAGAATTAATGTCGAGACCTATTTCCGTAATCTTTTCAGATTTGTTGACAGATCCAAAGACGCGTTCTGTGAAAAAAAAACGATTCTCGTGCGCCCATTGTAACTACTCCTGCATTTTTAAGTCGAAATTAAAACTGCACTTGCTCACCCATACTGGTGAAAAATCTTTTCAATGTACCAACTGCAACTTTTCATGTTCTCGAAGGAACGGTTTGACGAGTCACATGCTGACTCATGGTGGAGAAAAACCTTTTTTTGTTCTGACTGCAACTTGACAAGTTCTCGAAAGGAGTATTTGAAATAATACATGCTGACTACAGTGGAGAAAAACGTTTTACACGTTACGTGTATTACCATTGTCATAGGCAGATTCACTTAATAGATTTCCTCGAATCTAGCGATTGTCGGTCTTAAATCTGACGTGACGCAGGGGAGTAATTAGTATTCATTTGTTACCCACATTCTTCTACAGATTGTTTGTCCCGAAACTTTAATAATAATAATCATAGTTTTAATTCCATGGCGTGGGGAGGTTAGTGCAATCCCACACGTCCCATATAGATACTCACATTGATTGTACAGTAAATATGTTAATATAACTATTTTTAATAAATTAACTTTAATTCAATTCAAACATAAAAAATAAAGAATTGTTAAAATAGTTCGTACCATCATTACGATGTACTTTACAACATTTTTGCAAATATGAATATAGCTTACATATATCGTAACGTATGTAATGGCCATACGCCTTATAGTATAATTGTATCTATTTTTATTTCTTCGTTTCTTTCTACATTTGTTATATTATTTTTATTAGTAAGATAAACTCGCGTTATTTTTTTTTTTTTTCAAAAATCTTCTGTCAACCTTAAATAAATTATCTGTACCTACCCTTGGGATTACTTAATTCGGTAACGATACTAAACAAACATAATAATACTAACAAATAACCAAAGAGGAATAGGGTTTAGAATGCACACGCGCGACAGGATATACGGGGAGAGTGAGAAAGCGAGGAGTTGTGACGCACACAGTTTGGAGACGAGGAACGTAAGCTTGCCCACTAGATCGGGGGTCTGGCCAAAGCGATCTGGACGAACGCTGCTGAACGATGGCCATTGCAGGCATTATAAATTACGCATAATTTGCAGATGTATCGGTATATCAATAATCAATGTATTTAGTGGTGTTGTCTTCTTCCAGGTACTAATAATGTGGAAAGAATCACCATCAAAGCGGAACCTGGACCCAGAGAAGAAGATGAAGCAGCTATTCCTTATATAGAAATCGACATAGACCTGCCGGATGTTAAAAAGAAATGTTTAGAAAACTTTGACAGATCTGCAGATCTGAAGACGCAACCTGTGAAAAAACCATTCTCTTGTACCCATTGTAACTACTCCTGCATTTATAAGTCAAATTTGGAAAGGCACTTGCGCACTCATACTGGAAAAAAATCTTTTTCATGTTCCGACTGCAACTATTCTTGCTATCGAAAGGGAAATTTGACAACTCACATGCTAACTCACAGTGGAGAAAAACCATTTTCATGTTCCGTCTGTAACTATTCATGTGCTCGAAAAGGAGATTTGAAGAAACACATGCTCACTCACAGTGGTAAAAAACCTTTTTCATGTTCCTATTGCACATATTCATTTTCTCAAAAGGGAAATTTGACTAGACACATGCTAACTCACAGTGGCAAAAAACCTTTTTCATGATCCGTATGCAACTCTTAATTTTATCGGAAGAGAAATTTGGCGGCACACATGCTGACTCACACTGGAGAAAAACCTTTTTATTTTCTGACTGCAATTATTCGTACTCCAAAAAATTAAATTTGCCAAGACACATGCTGACTTACAGTGGAGAAAAACCTTTTCTTTATCCCGTCTGTAACTATTCATGTGTTCGAAAAGGAGATTTGAAGAAACACATGCTCACTCACAGTGGTAAAAAAAACTTTTTCATGCTCCTACTGCACCTATCCATTTTCCAAAATGGAAATTTGACGAGACATAATATGTTGACTCACAGTAGAGAGAAATCCTAATTACGGCCCGTCTGTAACTATTCACGAACTCTTTATGGAAATTTGAAATTTCACGTACTGACGCACATTTGAGAATAACCTTTTTCATGTTCCGTAACTATTCATGTGCTCGAAAGAGAAATTGGAAGTATCTTATGCTGACTCATAGTGGAGGAAAACCTTTTTTATGTTCCGACTGTAACTATTTATGTTCTCGAAAATGTTACTTGACGAGACATATTATGTTGATTCACCAGTATATACGAATATGATTGATATTGTTTCGTTACTGTTCGTTTTAATAAGCCTTTCATACGAGAAAAGACGAATATTAAAACTAGCGGTCTTAGACGTGATGTAAAATGGCGGAAGGTTTCTATTCCCACGAATTTATCTTAACTTCGGGGCATAATGATTTGTTTTATTTTTACACTGAGTAACCAATTATTTTTAAGGCGTTAATAAATATTATAATTAACATGGGCAAGATGA
Source organism: Hesperophylax consimilis (assembly GCF_061612785.1). Lineage (NCBI taxonomy): Eukaryota > Metazoa > Arthropoda > Insecta > Trichoptera > Limnephilidae > Hesperophylax > Hesperophylax consimilis. Next base: position 1,178,795 of record NC_142852.1, read on the forward strand.
TGTGGAAGTGGATGGTGAATAAAGTTGTTGATGCCGAGATCAAATTAATCAAATTTGTTGAGTGGGGTTATGTAAAGGGTCAGAATAACAGTAAAATATGTTTAAGACGGTGTTAAAATGTTACAATAGTGTGCCAACAGATAGAGTGTTTTGTGTGACAGTCCGAGGTTTTTGAAATAAATTTAATAAATATAAGAGTAGGAAGAAAAAAAATAGACAAATGTAAAAAACATTGGCGTGAAGTTTGTTGTTATACTCGTATCTGTCTGCAGTAGCGAATAATATGATTGTCCTTGTATGAAATTTGACTTTAAGATTTAAATTATCTTTGAGATTAAAATATCTATAAATATATAAATTTAAATCTTTAAATTTAAAAACTTTGAAGCCATAAATATTATGGTACTGTCTTTTTCCTTATGTTGTATTTGTCTTGTAGTCATGTGTATCTGTGTATGTCTTGTTTCATAATTGTGTTTACTTTGTTACCTTGGATTTGTGGAGAGGAAATCTTTATATAGTGTGTGTGTGTTCAGTATAGCGCAGTCCTAAAATAGCTACGGACTATTTAAGTTTGTTATCATATTTCTGCTTTGTATAGTTAGTAACTGTCGCGTTATTGAGGTTTATAATTGTGAGTCTAGATTTCTCACAGGATTTTATATGGTTTTATTCGCTTTCGCCTCTGGGATCTCTTTTGTATAGCATTCAGCCTCTTTTCTTCTTCCTTCTTGCTATGCCTCACTGCCAAACGTCAGGGATAGAATTTATAAGAAATATTTGTGACAAAATAAGACTAGATTTTTATGTTAGAATTCAATTTTGGAAGGAATTCGCATGATGTTTGGTATTTAATGAATTCAATTAAAAAATGTTCTTCCAAAAGGTTAAATAATAAATGTGTGAGTATTTCATGTTAGTGTAATTATTTTATTCCCTGTCAAAACATTATAGACAGAGTTCGATCTGCGAGTCTTGTAATTGTTAATTCAAACCTAATATCTTCTTTAATAATATAAACAATAAGTTTTATTCCAGGACATGGGGAGGTTAGTGCAATCCCACACGTCCCATATAGATTTACAAATTGTTTGTACAATAGGTATTTGAAAAATTCTAAAATAAATGAATACGAATAAATTAACAATTAAGGACAACTATACAGGGCGTGGTTTTGAGTGAGCTTGGGCCCAGCGCTCACTCGGGAGTGGCGCTTGGTGCTGGTAGGCTGCGGTCACCAACGTATTGGCGGAGGCCATTAGCCGCATCCTGGCTCCAGTGACCCAGTGTCTCATATGGCCGGCAAATCCATATAGTCCTAATTCCGTGAACATTTTCGATGCGCTGCTGTATCTTCGGTATCCAAATATGATTCTACAGGCGTCATTATATTGAATTCGGAGTCGTTCCATCTAGCAAGTTCAGCAGTGACACCATCTATCCCACGTATACAAGCCAGTACAGAATGCGTTGAATAGTTATTTTTTTATCAGTATTGTAGCTTTTGCAAAATCTGCTGACAAAAATATTAAACACTACGCTTAGGCTACACCTTTGAAGTTCGATATTGCCATCGTCCGATATGTCTTGATTAATCATGTGCCCCAAGTATTTTACGTTCGAACATCTATTTATTCTTGCCTCGTACGGGGAGCATCTTACTTGTATCTGTATTTTTTTCCGTGGTGGAACGCAATCAATTCGTTCTTGTTGCTGTTGTGCTGTTTTCCATATTCTTCACAAATATTTAGCAGTAATCTTAATCCCTTGATCAACGGAGCTAGGAGGATCATATCGTCCGCGGAGCTTATATGATTTATGCATACATTGTTAATACGACAGCCCTCTCAGATGGCCAGGCAAGTTGACAACTCGTCCATTTATACATTAAACAGGATGGGGGACAGTCAACCTCCTTGCCTTACTCCTGACCGCCAGTATACCAGCTGGGAGTATGTTCTTTCCCACCGTACAACATTTTCCTGCAGAGAGTGCCATCGGGATATATATAGTAGGTATATTCCTAGCTTTCAATTTATCCCATAATGTTTTATGACAGACCCTGTCAAAGGCTTTACTTGCGTTGACGCAACTATTAATCTTCCATTAACATTTTCGTTGAAATTTTTCCCATCCTATTTTACCTACTTATCATTATCTGACTGTACCCACGTTTTTGTGTGACATTTTACAAAAAAATAAATGTCAAACCAGTTTATTGATGAAGCCTGTTTGATTAACATCTCTTTGTGATCAGTGCTTTTTATTAATATCAACTCGAGGTAGAAGGCTGTGCAGTGAACATATTCGATTCCCTCAGTGTGTTTCTTATCGAACCTGGTTGTTATGGAAGCTTGTGTGTGAAATAAATCATATCTCCTGTGAGTGAAACCAACCATCAACATCTTTGAAGAACATCAAAGGGGTAAGTCTGATTCCTTCCTTACTCCATGTCCACCATCTCCAACCATAGTTGTGTCAAATCCAAAGTCCACAATTAATATTTACAGTCCACTCTTGATTCGCATATTGCGATCACAACTTGGGTTTAAAAACACATATACAGTAGTGTTTCGTTTAATATGGTTTCACGTACTTTAATGCAAGAAGCATTTCATTTAGGTTGTCTAATAGATTTTTAAGTTCTCATATTCAATGATTTACTAACGTTAAATAAAATTTGTATATATTTATTTCACAAAAAGGATGATAGAAAAGCAACCCGTACAACTCGCTTCGCCAGAGGCGCTGGTGACATCTCAATGCGTGGAAATCAATCGGCGCATATTCAGCTGCACGGAATAATTCCCTCTAAAATAATTACTAATAAAACATTCTTCCATATCACTCATTGGTACTACAATTTAAACCAGCTACATTTACTCCTGTTGCACTAAAATAACTGAGCGATAACAGAGGCATAAGTAAACACATGAGATAAGTATGCAGAAATGTTCCTGGTTATTTTTTTAACCCTCGATAACAGTGGCATACTTTTTAAAATGATTGGTGTGGCCTTAACAACAAATAAATCATCTTTTTACCGGAATATTTTAGCAAGTTTAAGCTAAAACATTGGGGAAATGATTTTTATTGCGAAATGCCGCTTGCGGTTGCTTCGTTCTATTCGAATATTTTTTGAATCGGCACGCGCTTTTTTCTCACGTGTATACGCAGCATTAGATGGCACATGTGAGCCAGTTTCACATCATGTGAAGTTGAGTTTCTGCTCTTGCCAAAGTATTTAAATGTTTGACTGTCCAAAACTACCGCGCGGTAGTTTTGGACAATCAAACATTTAACTAGAACAAAACACTATTTCTTGGATGTTTTCAAATACTAGGATATTAAATAGTTAACAAAACCATATGAAAGTAACAAAGCGTATGACAGAACTTTTAAGCATATTTTTTTGGTGTTTTACGATGTTTTTGAAGGGTTTTTTAAACATCCTTTTTTTTAGTTTACAGATTTTTTAAATGTTTTGATTTTTAACAATGATTTACCATGTTTAGGCATCTTTTAAATATTTGCCAGTGTTTTACGACGATTAACGACTTGTAAACAAGTTTTTCCACAATTTTTTGTGTTCGACACAATATATAATGTTCATAAATAACTGCAATAAGAACATGAAAGGGGTTTTTTCCCGCTGTAAGTCAACTTGAGGGTACCAGTTGGTTTCGCTGAGAAGTTCGGCCAGGAGTTTATACTGTATCGCCCTGTTAAAAAGTAATGATTTTAGTGTGATTCTCCAGACGTTAGTGTGGAAATTTTTTTGTATTTGGATTTAGCCGGAGCAACGTGTTGACGCGCTGAGGTCAGTATTCCGAGGCGAAGCCGGAGCCAGGGAGAGTGCTAACGGCGTGGCAGCTAAGTTCCGTTTTTGCCCGCGGAACGCTGATGGCGAGAATTTAATGACCAGAAGGTGCTGCCACTTGCGGCGATCGCAAGAACTAGCGTGTGGCACATTAGACTATTATTATTGTTAATTCGATACTAACCGCTACGTAATAATATGTTATGCTTAAATGGAGACCACGCAGTCGATGCAAACTCTATATTTAAGAATGTGAATGCAAAGTACAGTTGTTTGTTAATTCTTTTATATTTCTTAACATGAAACCAAGCATTTTAGCTGCTTTGATTAATACGATATTTATATTGTAACTAACTATCGAGAAACACACCAAGATCGCGTATTAGTACGAGTACTTTATGTAAGGTTTCGATAATTTATTCTTAAAAAAATTTATCAATATTTAAAAAAACAGTTTCTATGCTTACCAAAATTTATCAAAGTGCCATTTAACTTAATTACAATTCTACTTTATTTGACCACCACCTGTATTCACTATCCAAATTACTATATTTATGTTACTATTTATAAGAGGAAGCAATAAAATGTTTTTCAATGCGATCCAGGATAAGTTCTAGGAATACAAAATCTTCCGCTGTATTAACAACTAATTTATATTTATTTTGAGAATTGGAGACTACCTTGTGTAAAGTCAGACCTAAGACAAAGAATTCGCTAGTTTCGATCAAGTCCATCCTGTTAATGAGTCCACATATATAAATAGCTTTAGTTGTAACACGAAGAACGTTTCTCACCATTGTCAGTAGCATGTCCGTTTTAATGTCAACTTTGAGAGAACACAATGAGTTAAACATGTTTCTTGAAATCTCCCTTACGAGAACATGAAAGGGGTTTTTCTTTACTGTGAGTCAGCTTGTGACGCTTTAAAGATGACATAAGTGAACATGAATAGTTACAGTCGGAGCAGGAAAAAGGTTTTTCGCCACTGTGAGTCAGCATGTGTCTCGTCAAATCTCCCTTTTGAGAACATAAATAACTGCAGTAGGAACATGAAAAAGGTTTTTCTCCGCTGTGAGTCAGCATATGTTTCATCAAATTTCTTTTTCGAGAACAGCAATAGTTGCACTCAGAACATGAAAAAGCCTTTTCTCCGCTGTGAGTCAACAGGTGTGCTTTAAGATGATCCTTGCGAGAAAATAAAAAGTTACAGTAGGAACATGCGAAAGGTTTACAGCCACTGTGAGTCAGAATATGTCTTCTCAAATCTCCCATTTGAGAACATGAGTAGTTGCAGTCCAGACATGCAAAAGGTTTTTCTCCACTATGAATCAGCAAGTGTCTCGTTAAATGCCCCTTTTGAGAACATGAGTAACTGCAGTAGGAACATGAAAAAGGTTTTTCTCCAGTGTGAGTCAGCAAGTGTTTCTTTAAATCTCCCTTTGACTTCGACTTAAGAGAGCAGGAGTAGTTACAATGGGGACAAGAGATTCGCTTTTCTCCAGGATGCGTCTTCAGACCTGTCAATAAGTCTGAAAAAGGAATAAATCTTAAAAATCATAAGCACAATTAGTTTATAAAAAAAATATATGGAGAGCACAAACTGATAATTTTTATAAACAAAATCGATTTTACCTGCTGTCTGTGTAATTCTTTTAGAGAGCTCTAAACATTTCTTTTTAATATCCAGCGGATCTTTGTTTATTTCAACGCAAGGCATCCCCCCTCCAACTTCTTCTCGGGTTCCTGGTTCTATGTTGATGGTAACAGTCTCCACTCTAATGCTATCTGGAAAAATGAAACAATAATATTTACATTGATACGCAGGCACCAACAGTGTATTACGAGAAAAACCACCGTAAAAATACTTTAAAAATAATGAAGATATTTAAGATTAAGGATACCATTGATAAACCATTCTGTAGGGAGAATTTGACTAAAAGAGGTTATTGAAAGAAATAAAAAAAGTAGCCCAGATATACGCTTTGGGACCGATGTATCAAACAAGGAAAACAATTTGTTCTTGAATACCTTCAGTACGAAGTTTTTTTTGTTTATAGCCAATAGTATATTTTATTGCATTAATACTATAGTATTTGACTCTTGTGAAGGGCTTCAAAATAAAAAGGCTCTTAAATAGGGTAGATCGACCTGACGACAATGCGAACTATTGATTACAGATTATTTATGATGTAACAAGAAGAGGTTTAGGAGTGGCTTAATAACAATCATATCAACTAATTCATAAAATTCAACATCGCGTATTTGACAAACGTCGGGTAATGCAGAAACTAGAAAAAAAGAACACTTCTCAAAAAGATGCATAACTAGTTCAGGTTTTTCAGAGTTCTCGGAGCATTTAATTAATAAAAATCATAATTTTAACCGTCATACAGGAATTAAAGTCCTAAACAAAAATGGAATTGATTTAAGACTAAACAATTTAGAAGATTTGGAAATTTAAGTCGGTAAATTCGAAGGTTGAAATCATTTATAACCAATTAAATTTATTTGTCAGCCCAATTCTAAGTATGTTCCCCATTACTTCACTTATCCCAAGTTCACCTCTCTCCAACAACTGACGAACTGTCCCAGTCTGGTATATTGTATCGTTCTTTTTTGATAATATGTGTACTTTAATACTTAATAGCATAAATTTTATAACAGTCCTGATGATGGTACGGAGGTACCGAAACCAGTACACAGAAAAATATATATTTAAAGCGACATGAAACTAAGTATTTTCGTTTCATTTATTTAAAATTTCAAGTCACAATGAGTTTGCTTCTTTTGAAAAATTAATATATTATTGTATACAGTCATGGATTCAGTACATCTACATATGCTGTGCAACTTACTGGTAGTCAGGGTACTATCCGCATGCTGCAAAGATTTGTTCTTTACATCCGAGAGGTCGAAATGTACATCCGCATACGGCATTTCACCTGTGCCTTCTTCCTGGAGCACAGGTTCCGTTTTGATGGAAACACACTTTGAATTTAGCAGATCCATAACTCTGCTGTGGTAGAAAACTGGTTCAAACCTAAATCAGAACGCTGTTTTAACATTATTCTGATGAGTGAGACCTGGCTTAAAGGAGTAACAAATTAGCGTAGTGTATAAAAAACCTAGTGCTAACTTTCAAGACTTCTTAGATAAACTAGAAGCACACAAAATGTCTATAATCTTTTAAGATTTCAATATAAATTTCCTTGGCATACACAGAAAAAAATCGATGAAATAATTATAGCATTTTGAACAAAATAAACAACCAACACGCGACACGCATCACAGAAAATACTAACACAATTATAGATCATGTACTCTCCGATATCATACTATCGTACTCACTAACGAACTGCGATAATGCAATATCTGATCATAATATAATACTCCTTGGTGTTTTTCACACATATATTAATACTTTATCCATAACGTCTTCGTACGCATACAAATATGCAGCCCTTATTAGATCCAGGGTGGCAGGAATGAGGGGAAGGATAAGCAGCTCTGGAAATATTCTCACGATGGAAGCCCGCCTCAGTCCATCCCCAGCATTGAAGCACACTGGAGAAAAATACTAGCGCCTAATATAGACACGGCTCCCTAAAGGCTTCAAATTTCTATTATTTTTATTTCGTTTCCTAAATCTGTGTATTTTCTTATTTTTTCATTAACAGATTTTTGAATTATTTTTGAAATTATTATTATTGATCTCTGGTGAGTTGACGTGTTGTTCTTGTATTGTTTTGTATTTATTTTACTTATATAATGCAATTGCATAGTGTTGATTGACTAGCTGATCATTTGTGGAAAAGTGAGTGGAAGGGTTTAGTTTTTCCTATGGGGAAGATTTAACCCGGACAACAAAATCGGAAGCAATAAAAAAAACATAAATATCATTAATTAATTTAGATAAACTACATAATGATATCTTTCAGGATCCCTTTGATATCAACGTAAATGACGATTCCATCTCAAATTCTAACAACTATGTAAACTAACTCATAAATAAACTAAAGTACACCTAAACCAAAGACAACGAATTTTAATATGGAAGGTTATAAAACCGTTACAAGAAAACTACGGAGAAATATTATGGCAATTGAAACAGCGATGGAGAACTCCCTAAAAAAAAACTGAATTAAAAACAACGCTCAATCCCACGCAGTTTGGATCATTCAAATTAACCAATTTCCTTAGCAACTATAAGTGCAAGATTATTTAAGAGTAATTCAAAATTAAATACACAATACCTTAATGTCGTCCAACATAGTTGTCAATTGCTAATTTATTTTTCTTGATCTATTTTAGCATTTTCACATATCTATTGCACAATAAATATGTATATCTATATGAGACGTGTGGGATTGCAATAACCTCACCACATCCTGGAATAAAATAATTAGAATTAAAAAGTACACAAAAAATCGTCGTCCGGATTGGATAACCAAAGACCTCTTAAAACACCATTAATTAATCATTGAATTAGAGAGGGACATTTAGAATTGCGAAGAAAATACCAATTTACAAATCTGGATATAAAACGGATACCTTAAATTATCGACTATTCCCATTTTACAAATTTTATCAAAATTTTTTATACAAGTCATTTATGGAAGGCTAAACATGTTTCTATTTAAAAAATAACTCTTTCGGCAACGAAAGACCTGATTAATAAAATAAGAACCAATGTAGACAATGTAAATTATGCTACAGCAATTCTCGTAGATCTACAAAAAGCGTTCGATACTGTGTATCATGAGATAATACTAAAAAAAATAGGTGTAACTGGTCCTGCTCTCCAACTAATCAAATCGTATCCAAACAACAGAATGCAATATGTCAACTTATATAGCAAAAACACTCAACACAATGACATAAACTATGGAGTTCCTCAAGGATCCATATTAGGGCCACTCCTTTTTCAAATACATATGACAATTAAACCTAAATGAAGAAATTTTACTGTGAGCAGATAATACTGAAATATTTAATTTATAAAACTTATTAGAAAAATCACAACTAAATCGTAACATTTTAAACAACTGGTTAATTAAAAATATACTAAAAATTAATATTAAAAAAACGGGTTGCATGGCCTTTAGCCCACCAAAAAGAAACCATAAATAAACCATATTTGAGAAACAAAAACTGTTTGCTCTTAAGATCGGCAAGCAAAATTAAAATGTACTAATGGAAGTTAGGTATTAAACAGTTACATTTGAATTTTTAATGTTTACTTTAAAGTTAAATATATATAATAAATAATAAAACAACGGAACTCTAGTTTGGATTAGCTTTGAATATTTAATTTAAGTTGATGTGTTCTGTCAAAACAATTATTTGAAAATAAGCATATAATTTTGACAGAATCGTCATCAATCGTTAGGTTACAGTAATGTGACGCTACACATATCTCTATTAACATAAAGTGACAATCGTTTATTCGATCTGCCATTCCGCTTTTGACCAATTTTGACATATCCAAATTTACCATATTTTTATAATTTTGATGATTTTAATCAATGCCTTCGAAATACAGATCTATCAATGGGTGCTTCAACATCGATTTGACAGTTAAAACGTTCATCAATCAAAACTTCAAATAATGAATTCATGTACGAATAAGTTAGGTTCCCATAAGTTGAGGTTCAATTCAGCAATTCGGCTCGCGTATGAATACGTAGCATTAGACAGCGCAGTTGTGCTTTTGAGCATGCCGTAGGCCAAAATACTCATGTAGAAAATATCAGCATTAGAACTTACCAAAAAATATCACAAGTATGGGATGATATATTTAACTGCGTGGGTTAAACAGTGTAAGGGATATTATGTTTGGATATACAGATTGTCAGGTGACGAAACATGACTTGGCTACTCTACAATAGCTAGCATCCGTATCATATCCGTACTGAATGAAAATCTCGATGGGAAATAACTAACCATAGACAAAACCCCGCGTCATGACGCGTCGCTCAAGGGTGATCAATATTCTTGTATCGGTTACGGTGACTGGTACAAAAAAAATGAAGGCGTGATAAAATAGATAGAATAGGAATTAATATCGAATGAAACAGAAAATAATCCAGCGAACAATCATCACACTGTCCGAGGAAATTGTTTTGGAACGTCATCGAATAAGGAATCGATTCTGTCAAAAATCATCACACAGTCCGAGACAATTGTTTTGAAAATTATTCAAAACCACAGCCCTCACGTCATTGATCTGAATTCACTTGAAAACGTAAATCGATTCCCAACTCCGAGAAACGTCAAAAATATCTCGGATTGCTTGAAAAACGAGATATTTTTCCCGTATCATATTGTGTTACGTACGTGATAGATAACAGAATGATAACTGATTTTATATTCACTGGGATCTGGGATTACGCAATTATTCTTTGCTTACTGTTAAATGTTTAATTAAGACATTATCTCAGTGTATAAAAAATGGCATTCTGACGATGATTCTGACGTGAAGATTATTTATAAAAATAAATTTATTCTTTTTATAGCGCCGTTTTTGTGAAAAATTTCCTCGAGGGCGCTCCATAAAGAATCTTAATGTTAAATTTATTTTAAGGTTATGTTTGTATTTTATGTGAAAGATGCAATCGGCCCGATATATATATATATATATTTTTTTTTTTTTTTTTTTATTGATACATGATTTAGAGAGTACATGTGGTTTTTTGTGATATTTCACCCTCCATGCTAGGGATGACCCTGTGTTATGGCGGGTGAATTTTACAGTTTGCGGACATAGAAACTATACATTACTATAATATTTCAAGCGCCCTTGAGGTGATTTTCTCACGAAAACGGCGCTATATAAATAATCCAATCATTAAAAATGATGTATAGCTAGTTTGAGTTGCAAGAAAAGGATGGAGAAGTTAAAGAATTATAAGAAGATGAAAATTTGAGAAATCATTAGTAAATAGATCACACTAATTAATTATGTACATACTATACCGCTAAGTTAGCATTTAAAATATTTCGATCCTGCCCATCATTAGTTACGAAACGAGAGGCTAGAATAATATTATTCCATTGTGTTTCATTCAAACAATTCATTATCACCGAGGTAAGTGCGGTGAACCAATAGCGAATCTGTATTGAATTCGTCGGAACATTACCGGTTAACGAATCAAATATATAACGTAATATATTATCATTTTCAACAGTAAAACGAGAGTTTTAGGGGATCAAGGGAGTTTTTTGCAAATTTTCGTCATTTCTAAAGATTTTGGAGGACTTCGCTAGGGAGTTTATATTTTTTGACATGGCAATGCTCCTTACGTCATTGTTGAATCACGCTCTCTTCATTGCACTTTACTGCTAATCGATTAATTTTGTTTCCGATCTAAAATTCTTGTGATAATTATTGGTAAGTTATGTATTTACATTAATAACACTATAATCCTTTTCGACGTTGGCTATTATGCCAAATAAAACTCGACCCCGTTTCTTTAATTTAGACTACGGGTTGCTCATGTGCACAACTGTGCTGTATCTAACACAACTTAGATTAATTTACGTCAGGGAATCCATTTGGTGTTTTGTTTGAGACACGTTTGAACTGTCAATTTGACGTCTACCTATTTTTGGATTAGTGTTTTGGAGGCGATGATTCCAATCATCATAAATTATAAAAGTATACGGATCCAATACACTGTCAAATTACTGTAATCTAAAGATAAACGACGATTTTCTCGGCTGTTTTCAAATGTCATAACGTCAAGGTGATACATTTATAATTATATCCCTATGCGTTGTGCGCACGACTTCCTTATTTCGCAGAATATTCTAATCGAAACAAATTATTCAAAGTTATTAAACAAAGGTCTGTTTCAGGTATATTTATATGCGTTTGATCCAATTATCAAAAGCCATCACAGCAGTGCAATGGATCCACTAAGTGTAGAGACTGTTTCCATCAAGACTGAACCAGGAGCCCAGGAGGAAGGAGGAGGTAAAATGCCGTACACGGATATTGATTTTAACCTACCAGATATAAAGAAGGAATGTGTGCAGAATGCGGATAATACCCGGATAGCCAGTAAGTTGCATTGCATTTGTCAAAAATGTTGAATTCTCATAATTCATGACTGTCTTGAAATGCTTTGCAGACAGGGCATAATTACTTGTTCACAACGTCCTCAAGTTACCATCTTATGTATCATTAAAGCAATCTGACAAACCACAGCATTCTTTTCATATTCATATTGTTCACAATAAGTTCCCGATCAGCCAGAACCTTGGTTTGCCGCGCGCAAAAGCTAAAGAAGTAGGAAGTACGCTTAATAATTATCTCATAGTAGCTGCACCGCGCCACGCGTTGCTATGGCTCCTTTCAAAACTTTCCGAAACCTTCTAGACTCCCCGACAAACTCCGCCACTCATTTTGGAAGCTTATAGAACTTTTTTGAACTTTTCCTTCCACCTTCTAGAGCATTCGAGAGCCTTCATGAACTTTCTGGAACATTCCAGACTCACCGACACACTCTGCCACTAAGTTTGGAACCTTATAGAACCTTGAATTTTCTCCTTCCAGAACCTTCTATAGCATTTGAGAACCTTCATGAGCTTACTGGAACCTTCCAAACTCACCGACACAGTTGACGGGCCTATTCTGAAATTATCTGAAGTATTCGCGGCCTTCTCATAAAAAGCAATGTGCTAGAAAGCACATTTTCTTCACCCACTCCCACCAACGCTCAACCAACCCCGCCAAATTTTCTTACTTTCGATGTGACACCAAGGGCTATCTACCATAACCACCGTTGGCAGTGGCTAGTTGTGAAGAAATTTAGGCTGATAGGAAAACACGGGATTCTTTTTATTATATATATTAGATTAGATTAACCAAGGCAATACGTTTGGCCGTAAAAATGTAATACGCTGTTCATCTGAACGTGTGAATAGTAAACTTACGTATTAATAATATTTGGCTAATTTATATAGCGTCGCTTTCTTGAAAAATCACCTCAAGGGCGTTTTATAAATATAATTATAAAATAATAAATACAGCTGGCTTAAGACTAGGATTCATAATAACTACTAACTTACAACATCTAAAACTTATATCTAGTGTTATTTTTTTTTCTAGGAACCTTTGATGTGGAAATTGTTGGCATCAAGACAGAACCTGGACCCCGTGAAGAAAATAATGGGAGCATTCCTTATAAGGAAATAGACGTAGACCTGCCGGATGTTAAACAGGAAAGCTTAGAACACTTTGGCGAATCTACAGAACTGAAGACGCTTCCTTTGGAAAAACGATTCTCTTGTCCCCATTGTAATTACTCTCGCTCTCACAAGTCAAATTTCGAAAGGCACTTGCTCACCCATACTGGAGAAAAACCTTTTTCATGTAGCGACTGCAACCATGCATGTTCTCGAAAGGGTGATTTGAAGACACACATGTGGACTCACACTAGAGAAAAACCTTTTTCATGTTCTAACTGCAGCTATTCATGTTCTCAAAAGGCACAACTGACTATACACATGCTGACTCACAGTGGTGAAAAACCTTTTTCATGTTCCGACTGCAACTACTCATGTACTCGCAAGGCAGTGTTGAAGTCACACATGTGGACTCATACTGGCGAAAAACCTTTTTCATGTTCAAAATGCAGCTATTTGTGTTCTCGAAAGGGACAACTGACGATACACACGCTGTCTCACAGTGGAGAAAAACCTTTTTCGTGTTCCGACTGCAACTATTCCTGTTTTCGAAAGGGAGATTTGAAGTCACACATGCGGACTCACAATGAAGAAAAACCTTTTTCATGTGCTAAATGCAACTATGCATGTTCTCGACAGGGAAATTTGACGGTTCATATGCTAACTCATAGTGGAGAAAAACGTTTTTCTTGTTCCGACTGTAACTATGCGTGCTATCAAAAGGGAAATTTGACGAGACACATGCGGAATCACAAACGAGAAAAATCTTTTTCATATTCAGACTGCAACTAGTCGTGCTCTCTAAAGGTATATTTTATAAGACGGGAAAACCTTTTATATGTTATGTATGATACTTTACATCTTCACAACTATGCCATAATAACACAAATGTAGATTCATTCTAGTTCAGGAGTCTTATTATGTCATTTTTTGCCCAAATCCTTTTGAAGTTTGTTTGTCCCAAAGCATTAATTCATTTTAAACATGAAATAAAATAGGTCGTCTCATTATTGCAAACTACTATAAAGCATTAATATAGATGTTAATATTAATTTCTATACAACATGACATCTGTTATCGCTGTACGCCTAATTATATAATATCGTAAAACTTAACTTCTGCATTGTTGTACCTATTTTATTTAATATTGTCTTTCTACATTTGACATATAAAAATTCTTATTAATAGGAATAATCGACATTTCTTATTTATTTTCTAAAATATTATATCACAAAAAAAGAAGGCATGCTTGTACAAAATATGACTATGAACACTGGAATATAACGTGCCCAAAATGATTCGAAATTTGTTTCAAAATAATATCAATTATTGCGAAAAACCTAATAGATTCAGATAACTAACTATAACGCCGTTTCCACGCAGGGGTAGGCAGAGAGGGTGGACCGCCAAACAAATCGGTCTTGGCACACACATCATGCCTCATTCATACATACTTGTCTATTATTTTGATTCTTGACATGACCCGACTCAAGTATCTGATTCACTTGATAATGCCATGTCTTCCTCGGGCGTCCCCGACTTCTGCTACAATTTGCATTTGCGTCGTATATTCTCCTTTACTCGCTCTATTTGCCCAAACCATCTAAGCGTCCTTTTCTTAAACTAACTCACTGCACTCTTTGCGGATCTCCACATTTCTCACACGATCATAAATGGTTTTTCCCCCCTGTTCGCCTCAGGGATCTCATTTCCACAGCATTCAGTCTACTTTCATCCTTTCTTTGCCAGTTCGATGCCTCACTTACATACATCGGGGTAGGTACCAGCACTCCATTGTGGACTGCGACGTCCAATATATTACAAAGCGACACGAGATTTGGGACAATGTACAATGCAAGAGTATAGGATGGTATATAAATCAGAAACAAACAGGGAAAACATAATAAAATAGAAGTTTCAAATCAAGTCAAGACATTGTTAAAACTTAAGTGATACAAAATATCCCCAATTACATAGTGAGCGGCAAAAACATGTGAGTTGACCATTCTACATATTCTGGACAATGGTGAATTATAAGCATAATTAGTCGAGTGTTGATTGAGGAAGAGCAGTTTTTTTTATTTCTGAGTCTACGAGAATGTATATTGAATGATATGAGTTCTAGTTCTCAATTAAATTGTTGGTAATTTTTTTTCATCAAGTAGTGGAATATTTTAATAAAGGTATTTGATTTTACTAACACATAATAATTTTGTCGACAAAGGAAAAAAATATATTTTGGATTTTTTATGTTTTGTGCCGGCATGCTGTGTGGATCAAGTTCAGTGATATTTTGTCTTTCTATTTATTTTGTGCAATTGTTTTAAATATTCGTTTCCTGCACTATTTGCATGTACAATTTCGTAAATATTGTTACGGAGGTTTATATGGTGACGACTCATCTGAGAGACTTTCTTAAAAAATAGTGCCTAAAAAACCTGATTTATCAATCGGGCTTTGTCTCTCTGATGAGTCACCAGCTCAGGGCAGCAAGATACATGACTCCATACTCAGGAGGTGGGCACTGTTGTTAATATCATTTGGGCACTATGTAAAGGAGTTAGGGAACAGGTTTATATTAAAATAGTTTAAAATTGATCCCAAGAAAATAAGTTATATTTTTGAATATTACATAATTGGATTTTAAACGACTCACCCAAGATCGATCATTGTGTTGATCTAGCTAGCTATACTAATCGTAGACCTGGCAATACATGTGGAAGATGCTGGGGATGACGAGGTCCAACGACTAGGTCCGTGGGAAGCTTGTGATGAAGGTGGAACGTCTCCGTACGTCCCGATGTGATGTTGGCCGCCTCCAAGCGGACCACAGCGCCCTTGAGAAATTGTAGGCTGCAAGATGGCTTCCGTGATGAATTCCCAGCCGAATTAGCCCAGGTTCCGGCCATCCGGATTATAGGTGATTCGGCCCAGAATTTTATGTAACAACTCCCACGAGGTAGAGGAAGGCGAATATTAGAATTGCATCATGAACAACACAGTGATGGCCGTGATAACTATGAGAATCAAAATGTACAGGCACGCGGCTTACGACGCCATTACTTTTTACCACGAAAACTCGAACGCCAAAAGGAAGCAATAAAGAGTTCTAAGGGTTTTTATATTTTTGAAGTCAGAAGTGATTATAGTGATGAAGCCAAGTTGTTTGAGAGATTTATTAACAATCACATTTATATGTTCCCGAGAAGAAAGCTTGCTGTCAATATATACGAGATATGACACGAACTTTGGAATGTTTTTTTGTTGTGGTTTTATGTACCTACACTAAAAGAAAAAAATGCGTGCATATGCTCCGGGGACCACAAATAGACACCCAACGGGCCGCGGGTTGGCTACCCTTGGTCTAACTCCTACGTCTGTTTCGACACAGTGGGAAAGACATCGTTGTCATTATTAATAATCATCAAGCAACCTAGCGCAATAATACATGAGCACCGGCCCCGATTTTGCTCATAGACCACGCTGAAGACATTTGCCTTGAGTAGCTTATTCCACACTCCTCTACAGTCGCCCCTTTTGGAGTTCTTCGTTTCGAAAGCATTATAATAATAATTTATTCCAGAATATGGGGAGGTTAGTGCAATCCCACACATCCCATATAGAAATACTTTTTTTTTGTATAATAGATATAATAAATTAACAAATAAGGACAACTATACAGGGTGCGGTCTTGAGTGAGCTTGGGCCCAGCGCTCACTTAGGAGTGGCGCTTGGTGCTGGTAGGCTGCGGTCAGCAACGTGTTGGCGGAGGCCATTAGCCGCATCCTGGCTCCAGTGACCCGGTGTCTCATCAGGTCGGCAAATCCATTCAGTCCTAGTTCCGTGAACATTGTCGACGCGCTGCTATATCTTCGGTATCCAAATATGATTCTACAGGCATCATTATATTGAATCCGGAGTCGTTCCATCGAGCAAGTTCGGTAGTGACACCATGTCTCACACGTAGGTATACAGACCAGTACAGAATGCGTTGAACAGTATTTTTTTAACGGTATTGCTGCATTTGCAAAATGCTAGGGCAATCATATTAGACACTATGCTTAGGATTCTCTTTTGTCGTTCGATATCGCCATCATCCGATAGGTCTTCATTAATAATGTGCCCCAAGTATTTCACGTTCGAACATGTATTTATTTTTGCCTCGTTAAGGTATATGGGGAGCATCTTACTTGTATCTTGACTTTTTCCGTGGTGGAACGCAATCAGTTCCGTCTTCTTCGGGTTGTACATCATATTATGCTGTTTTCCATATTCTTTACAAGTGTTTAGGAGTAATCTTAATCCCTTGATCGACGGAGCTTGGAGGATCATGTCATCCGCGTAGCTTATATGATTCATACATAGGTACTGTGGATATACTAATATGGATTTTTGTCCCGATCTTTAGTTATAACCTAATTGATTAAATCCTTCTGTGATTGCAGTGTCCACTGCATTGGTGTTACGAATAAACTTTGTATATAAATCCGTTATGATTTTATTGGTTTTATATTTTAATCTTCATTTAGGTATGTGAAAATTAATGTATCCTATGTCGAATTTTTTAATTGTTGTACCTATTTGTGTATTTAGTTTTTCAACTGGATTGTTCTCATCTGTAAAATATGAGATCGTCTGTAAAAACCCTGTATAAATCTTCTATCTAAATAAATAAAAATTTTAAATTATGCAAAACTTAAATCTTTGGTCTTTGTACGAATACCCCTTTTTGATAAAATATATTGAATGAATCGACAGCAAGTACTTCGCCATATTTTACCGTGTGATTGCACTCTGTAGTCGATAGTGGAGAGGTCCCTCAAAACAGCCTTGTAGGCCGGACAATCCTTGTCTCCGGTGGGGTGGGTACGGGAAGCTGCTGGCTTTTCAAAACGTTGCCGTTCTATGTTCCATCATGAAAATATTCGAGAAAATTCTACATAAATATATACTTAATCACGTTAATCCAATTCTTGATGACCGTCAATATGGTTTTAGACCCCAGATGTCAGTAACATCAAACCTCTTATGCATCTCAGATTTCTTGTCACAAACTCTCGACAATCGGGGACAGGTGGATGTTGCTTATTTCGACCTGGAAAAAGCATTCGACAAGGTTGACATCGACATTCTTCTAAATAAGCTAGCTTCATTTGGTTTTTCCAAAAGACTACTCTGTTTTTTTGCTTCATATTTTCGAAATCGTAGACAGTTTGTTTATTATAAGGGTTCCAGTTCTTTGGAATTCATAGTTTTTTCTGGAGTTCCTCAGGGGTCTATCCTTGGACCACTTCTGTTTCTGATTTTTATCAACGATATTGGTTCAGTCATCACACATTCGCTGTATTTACTATTTGCAGATGACTTGAAACTATATCGCTCAATAAAAAACCATCTTGACTGTATTCTCCTTCAACGTGACATTGACTGCGTCTCAAACTGGGCCAAAATAAATGGCTTGAACTTCAGTACACCCAAGTACAATATTGTCTCGTATACAAGATCAAAGAAACCGCATGTATTTGAATATACAATCAATGAAATTATTCTCCAACACCTAAACCAAATCAAAGATCTAGGAGTTATTTACGACAGCAAACTAACTTTTCACCAACACATCGATGATTTAATAAGCAGAGGATACAAGCTTCTCGGCTTCGTAATTAGAAACTCATATCCGTTTCGTAACACAAAAACACTGACGTTATTATATAACACACTAGTCCTAAGTGTACTTGAATCAAACTCGATCATCTGGGCTCCACATGAATTAACATACACTTTACGCATTGAAAGAGTCCATAAAAAATTTTTAAGGTTTTTATTCTCGCGGCTCTATGGACGTTACCCTTGGCTTTACCCATCGATTTATATATTAGGCATGACCAATTACCACTCCCTAGAGACACGTAGAGGTATTGCTTTGCTTAAATATTTTTTCCAACTAATAAACGGTCACTTATCTAATAATGAGATACTGGCCCAATTAATTTTTTTTGTACCAGAGTCTCACTCTCGAGGACGTCATCACAATCTTCTATATAGTAGAGCAAGCCGCACTAATTTATTAATGAACTCACCTGTGGGGAGAGCTACGTGCTTTTTGAAAGCGGTAGATAAAAAATTAGATTTATTTTTTGTGTCCTATAGCGCATTTGCGAGATTTTTGGCATTGCATATACACTGCATAAATGGTACAATTATAACGTCTTAGGCTTTACTACCTGTAATTGTTATAAATAAATGTACAAATTATATATAAATAAAAAAAAATAAAAATAATAAAAAAAATGTGGCAGAACTAGGTGTTTCAGCAGCAACAGGGCAGGTTTCGCGCGCATGTCCTTCTACACTGCAGTGAGAACATCTCTTTGTTTCTTTACAGAACTTGAATGAGAATGTCCAACCATTTGGCCATTTATTCACAAGGTAAATCCCACAAAGTTCTTCGTTGCAAAGAGGTGTGGAAAAGAGAGGCTGGCCTCTGTTGCATCAGCTACTCGATGCATTACTGAACCCAGATCGGATTTTAGCTCCTGAATTTTGTCCAACGGCTGCTTTGCGTAGTTTTCAGACATAGTCTTCTCGGTCTGCAAGACCATGAGGGCCGAGTTTAAATTACCTCTAAGCTCTTCTTTCTCAATCAAAAGTTAGCCGAGAACATCGTCACATTCTCTGAGCTGCTGCTCTTTGGACACTAATGATGGCTTTTCAGCCAATGCGTTCTGTAGGACTTTCAACGCAATTTGTGTCCCGGAGAACATTTTGTGTCCCGATGTATTGATTAACTCAACTATTTGATTAAGTTGATCTCGGCATCAATAACGTCATCCATCAACCACTTTCTCAGCATAGTACTTCTGTTTGATCATGTTGATATGTGGAAATTGTGTGGTTAATATTGTGATAAAAAAATAGTAGCATGTGTGGAGTGGATTTAACAAAAATACAGTATACATACACTCAGGGCGAGTGGCTTTGATTATTAGGGCGCCAAACGCTGAATTAAATTCTGGGTTCGCCACTCTTCCGAGCTGATACTAGACTCTCATCATCAGAGCTAGAGTACTGTTTTCTTAATGTACTTGGGATAGGGATGATTCTTAACAGAGTCAAACATGCGGGTTCGTCAAAAAAGAGATATATTAAAGAGTTAATTTTACGATAGGCCTCTCTACCAGTAGAGGAGTAAGTAGATATACAGATATATCTTATCCGAGGAACCAGGATTCCTACAATAGCTAAACTAGTTCCATTTTTAAACATACGTCCACATTGCAGGATCTTTAAGGGGCCGGATCCCATTAGGCGAGCTGATGATGTAGAGAGAGAGGGAGCACGAGCATCTCCTCGCAGAGTTGATCCGTTGGTGGGCCCTGGTTGGGCTTTTCAAGCCTGAAGCCAACACAAAAAACAGCTAGATGGCTTTCAAAGCTTCACACATCATAAGGGGCAGGCGCATAATATCGGGGAAGGTGCCGCTCACACATACAGAAGCGAACACCATCGGATGACCGCGATGTCAGACGCTAACACAGGGTAGCCAAAACACGACACGTGTCGAAAAGAAACCGCAATTACATATTAAATATACAACACAAAGACGAATCTAAAATAACAACTATAATCTGGTTGGCAAACAGTATATTCCGGGATGATAGTTAAACCATAACCCACGGTAATTTAATCCTATATTAGAAGTGCCCGGAATCGGAAATAAATGTTATGCCCCCTCCAAAACTCTGCGTCCTGGATCCGGTGTTATCAATAATTTAAAAATAAAGAAACACCAATTCGCAACACGAATCAGTCCTACAATTACTTGAAGTCGGGGTCAAACAATTCCATGAATCATTTCATAACAATGCTAATAACTATGGTTATTTATATATTATATTAGTGTTAAAATTAAACAAATCAATATGCAACGAGATAGAATTCATGGAAATAAAAAAAATTCCGCTATTTAAACCACATACAAATTATATTCATTTTGGAGATTAGAGATTTAAGACCGCTAATCGCCAGGTAAAACAGTCGTATATACTGTGAATGAATCGTTTAAAAAGCGTATTAAGAAGAATAGTAATGGAACAATAGAAAAGATAATTTTATGTACTGTGAATCAGCATATGTCTGGTCAATTGCCTTTTTTGGAAACATGAATAGTTACAGTCGGAACATAACAAAGGTTTTCCTCCACTGTGAATCAGCATGTGATACTTCAAATATCCCTTTCGAGCACATGAATAGTTACAGATGGAACATGAAAAAGGTTTTTCTCCGCTGTGAGTCATCATGTGATAATTCAGATCTCGATTGCGAGCACATGAATAGTTACAGACAGAACATGAGAAAGGTTTTTCTTCACTGTGAGTCAGCATGTGTGTAGTCAAATCTCTCTTTCGATAACATGAATAGTTACAGTCGGAACACGAAAAAGGTTTTTTTCCAGTATGAGTCTTCACGTGTGTGTTCAAATCTCCTTTTCGATAACATGAATAGTCGCAGTCGGAACATGAAAAACGTTTTTGTCCGCTGTGAATCAGCATGTGTGTCGTCAAATCTCCTTTTCGATAACATGAATAGTTGCAGTCGGAACATGAAAAGGGTTTTTCTCCACTGTGAGTCAGTAAGTGTACCGTCAAAATTCCCTTTCGAGAACACGAATAGTTACACACGGAACATGAAAAAGGTTTCTCTCCACTGTGAGTCAACATGTGCCTCGTCAAACCGTTCCTTCGAGAACATGAATAGTTGCAGTTGGTACATGCGAAAGGTTTTTCTCCAGTATGGGTGCGCAAGTGAATTTCCAAATTTGACTTATAAAAGCAGGAGTAGTTACAACAAGGACAAGATAATTGTTTTTCCACAGGATGCGTCTTCAGATCTGTAGATCTGTCAAAGCGTTCTAAGCATTCATTTTTAACATCCGGCAAGTCTATGTCGATTTCCACATAAGCTTCATCTTCTTTTCGGGGTCTTGATTCTGTCTTGATGGTAACACTATCCACATCATTGCTACCTGTACAAACAAAAAAACCATAAGTACATTGGTTATTTATAAGCCGAGAAGAACTGTGCATGATAAATAAAATAACAGTCGTTTCCCTTCGAGAGATGCACAGCAAAATATTTTTTCTGGTAATTATTCTGGATCGCTGGCCATGAAAATTAATTTTATTTGTATTACCCATTTGATCTTTGATCCCGAATATTAATCATTTTTTATTAATAAAAAATAAATGATTTGATTTGCAGTATTCAATGCCAAAGTATTATCTTTATTACTTTTGGATTGTTTTGCCGTGCAGCGTTTCCCTTCCCATCAATGTATCGGACAGCGTTAAAGGGCAGATAGAGATAGTGGCAAAGTGTCTGTTTATGTTTGTAGAAGTGATGCCGTGTTTAGCCCACTAATCAAAGGTTCTAGCTAAATGCTCTTAGCATGTCATCTGTTTTTTTCTTCTTCAGTGCGGAGTTTTGTTGTTTATAGCCAAATAAAAAATGTTTTCTCGTTTCAAATAATATACGTATTTTATATTTGCAAGCATAACTGTCCTGTTTGCAAAATATTTCAAATGAACTTGGTTTCCAAACATCTGAATTCAACATGCTCCATTTCATACAAACGCAATGCAACTTACTGGCTGTCCGAGAACTCTCCGCATACTGCGAACATTCCTTTTTTATAATTGGGAGGTAAAAATCAGTATCCGCATACGACATTTCATCTCCGCCTACTTCCTGGTGCCCCGGTTCCATCTTGATGGAAGCGATCTCTTTTCGTAGATCCATGGTACTGCAGTAATTGATTGATGTCCAAATAAATATACCTGAAACAGAACTATACTGTCAAAACAAGGAAGTTGTATACAGAATACTTATAAGATGTAGTAATTGTGACTTTGAAGTTAAGAAAGTTCTACACAGTTGAGAGAATCATCATCAATCGTCGGATCACTCTATATATCTAAATAAACCGGTAGTTATTTTAGCTTATATTGAATGCCATATTATAAAACTGGTTATTTGAATGAATGCTTTCGAAATACCTAAATAATAGGTACACGTCAAATTGACAGTTTTAACATTCCTCAAACAAAACGCTATATGGATTCTCTAACTTAGATGTAAATTAAACTAGCCGTAGTCCAAATTAGAGAACAGAAGACGCTCAGTTTTATTTGAAATAATGCCGCTACCAAAAATAAGAAAGAGATCAATACAGAGAAAATATGATAATTAGAACTTACTGGTAATTATCACAAGCAGTGGATTATAAATGTATCTGCGTGTAAAGCAGGTATCAGACGGTTCACTCGAGTGAACGTTCAATATCAATTCGTTCCGCAGTCTCACGCCACACACAGAATGATAAAGAAATTAACATTCATCCGTCCTTTTCCACTATGGCTGTTGAACGAAGTCGTGCGCCTTGTTATACCTGCACGGACGTGCACGAATAAAACTGGAAATCGTACTGAGAGAAATGAACGAGTGTTAATTTTGTGTTCAGACGCTTCATTTTTACTTCATTCCGAACGCGAGTGAAAGATGCCAAACGACGAAATCCAACATCGACGGATCGGTTCACTAATGAATTCGTTCGACAATTTTATTTCAATTTATGTTCAGACGGTTCACTTCAAGTGAAAGATGGAAATGAACGAAAAATGAACTGTCTGACTCCTTATTAAAGTGTAAAATATTAACGATATTATGTAGAATTAGAATTCTGAAAACCGTATAATAACCGTAGGCCAAAAATAAATTACTATTCCGTTGAAATGGTACATAGATAATTATTATGAAGTCAAAGACATTTTTAATTAATGACAGTTTCCAAGGTTCGTGGAAAATGTATTTAATTGAAAAATTTCGCTTATATAGGCACTTTTCGGGAAAAAAAACAAACCGGGACGCTCGCAAGCTAGTGACGTAGATTGAAGTCCGGCTGAAGTCCACAATCTTCTCCTCTTTTCACAAGGAAACGATATTATTTTTTGTTGATATGATGGTGGCCAAGTATGGAGTGAATACAAATCTGACTCAGGCAATTGCGTTTCTGTATGAGGGAAGCGTTGCATCTGTTCATCGGTTAACGGTGGTTTTACGGGGTGGTTTGGTTTCGCAAAAGGTGTTAAACAAGGCTGCGTAATGTCACCGTGGTTATTCACTCCATACATGGATAATTGTTTGCAAGAATTGAAAGAGGTGGGATTGGGCGCGAATTTGAGTAATCTGAAAGTATGTTGCCTGTGATATGCTGATGATACGGTGCTGATTGCTAATAGTATGGAAGATATACAGCCTCTCATGTCTAGGATGAAAGAAGTATGCATGAAGAATGAGTTAATGATGAATGTAAGTAAGTCTAAAGTCTTGGTGTTTGAAAGAGAGGGTACGAATGAGAAGTGGCGGGGAGTGAGAAATTAGCCAGTGGCATGGAGTTGGCACATTTCATAAAAGTAAAT
The DNA here is from genome assembly GCF_061612785.1 of Hesperophylax consimilis. Classification (NCBI taxonomy): domain Eukaryota; kingdom Metazoa; phylum Arthropoda; class Insecta; order Trichoptera; family Limnephilidae; genus Hesperophylax; species Hesperophylax consimilis. Next base: position 1,203,281 of record NC_142852.1, read on the forward strand.
AGAAGCGGAAAAATATGACCAACAACGTCCGTTACACCAACTGCCAGAATAGAACCCGTCCCTTGTTTATTAGACAAAAATGTGTCATTTAAAACGGCCGTTAATTTATGGACATTGTCGTAAAATTTTCCAATCAATTCGTCACTTTGGTTGCAGAGGGTTCTATCGTCACTTTACCAGTTTCTTATTTTGGGATTGAATTACATATAAAGCATTTTATTTTAAAGGGAAATATTTAAATGGGACATCTTCTTATTTTAGATCTAATTGCGCTGATGGAACCAAATGCAACGAGCTATATCACAATAATTCGGTGCATTAGGTTTTAACTTCATTATAATGTAAAAATTTGGATCAAAAATAAGAATAGGGCCTTCTCCAGTGGATTCACCCAAATTCGCAGTTATTGAAGTCAACCACATTATTGAGCAAATACATCTTTACAAGTATAGGAATGTTCAAAGGTATTAGGAACTAACACGAAAAATTCTGCCTCAACACAGGCTAGCCTAGTGAGGCGGTATTTGAGAAACCTCAACTGTACTTTTATTTTCTTTATACCGTCACAATAATATGTTTGTATTAATAGTTCTTCATATTTGTTAATTTTATAACCTGAAATATAAAAGTTACAAATCAATGTACACCATAATATGTATGTATAGTCGTAATGTGTAAACTTTCCTAAATAAAGATGGGTGCATTTTAATTAAATCAGAAAATGATAAAAAGATTTAGAGAAATCGTCTTTGCACACTTTGACCCCAGAACCCTGTCCAACTAAAGTAACACTTATACTGCGCCTCGTAAAACGATCAACTACCAGATACAAACAAAATGTCATTTCCAAAAGCTTCAAAGTGATGTTAGAACGTTGTAGACGTTGTAAAAATGATAATAAATGTAAAACATTTATTTTGGTTATGGAAATAAGCAAAAGAAATGCCAGTTAGAAATTTGTCCAACAGATGTACGAATAATATGATTGTTAAGTAACTCATGGCTTGATGCTGCAAGCAGAAGAACAGCGTCCCTGTCGGCCGTCGTTCCCTTTCACTTGGTCGGCTCGCGTGTTCGCCAACAATACTCGCACGTTACTCTTACGTCAATGCCAGCACCCATACAATGCCACTGCACGGGAAGACAATATCTTTAACAATAATATTATGGGCTTTATTAAGGGGGGGCTAGGGTTAATTCGTACGAAAAAAGGCATTTTTTTGTGAATTTTTTGTGACAACACAGTTAAAATCTCTTTATTAAATCTAAAAGTACAGTAAAGTATGACATTTTAAGAATGTTGTATAAAATTTTCACGGAGAAATATTAAAAAATACGACAATGGCAGCAATTATTCGGACGTGTCTCAAAAAAAAGTAGAATGGCGGTGCCCCTCATAACTCAGTGCTGGGTCATCTGAAATCAAAAAATTAAAATTCATTCGTTAGATAATAGTTTTTCACAGGTAACGCTGGGAGGGTTTTTAGAAATTTTAATTTTTCACTTTTTTGGAACACTTTGAAGGGAAAAACGCTATTTTTAGTGAAAAAAATCGGCTAATTTGTTATTGTAAAATAATAATTATTAACAAATTTGAAAAAAAGTCTCCAGCGTTACCTCGTAAATTATATACAGAAATAGTTTTCAAAATTTCAAAAGGGTCGGTGCAGTAGTTTTGAAGTTATGACGGGCACCGACTTTAAAAACGTGAGTTGTGGGAAAAACGCTTTAAAGTTTTGAACACTAAAAAATCTGGTATTAAACGTTTATAAGCAAATTTTATCGGCTTACCTCACACTGAATCATCAATGCCAGGTCCATTAAGGATGTTGCTATCATCCATGATGTCTAAAGCACCTTTTTGCTCCTGTCTACGACGAATCCTGCCTTCTTTAGTTTGTCTCTTAGCTTCCTGCTCTGCTCGGCTTATACGTATGGTCGGGTAGGGGTTAAAATCCGACAGGTATAAAAATACTCGTAACTTCGTCAATTTTGCTCCAATCAACTTGAAATTTGAACACAATATTCTTAACATATTAAGCATTTACTTTAAAAAAATTTAAAAAAAATGCAAAAAAAAAAAATTAAAACCCTAGCCCCCCCTTAATGTCTCTACTAGAATCTGCAACAATTTACAATTATTAATTGTTAAAAAATAAAATAAAATATTAATTTTGTCATGTCTATAGGTACTTATTCGTAATAAATTATATTATATTCCAATAGTTGAGGATATAAAATGGCAACACTTAAATTTCATCATCAATTCGTAAATTATTTTCTGTTCTGTAGTATCTTCTATGGTATTCTACATATAAACTTCATCCGAATGCTTGCTGTCACTTTTTTGTTGGTTATGTTATTTGGTTCTACTCATTTTTTGTCTATTTATACATCTTGGACGAAAGAAATCCTTCAACATCGTTATAAAATTGCAGTTTAACAGGACTATCAGATCCTAACGTAAAAGCATGGATTCCATCGCCATCAAATTAGAACCAGGCACAAGTGCGGAAGAGAGTGTTGCGGTGATATTGACGGAAATCGATATAGAATATCCCGTTTTTAAAAAAGAATGTCCGGAATCCATTTCCGAAAACAATTCAGGTATTTCGTTGTTTTCATCTAACTGTTGTACAGACACAAAATGCTACGTACTGAATTAAAGTATACGACACGAGTTTCGTAACACAAATCCCAGCGATCTCAAAGTTTTGCTGCGTGTCGTTTCTATGTCGGCATGAAATGTTAGGTGCGTATCAAATGTGATTTCCAAGTCTATCCATATAACAATGTGCTTAAGAGATGAATAAGACATTGTATAGTTAAAGGCAGCCGTTTTGGTTGCTTGGGTGAAGAACATAATGAAAGATTTCTAAAAATTAAATCCTGATTAATTGGTGACCCCATTTGACGATAGAATTTGTATCGTATTGTAGTTGAAAACAGTTTTGCAAAGTTTTTATTAAAATGAATAATTAATTGTCATCCGCAAATAAGAGAAAGTAGTTGTGAAAGATGTCGTTGATCAATAACGAGAATAATAAAGGTCCAACATTTGACACTTGTGGTACTCCAAAGTTTGTGATTAAGTTGGTAGAGTGTCAAATACCACGCGTTACACATTGTTTTCTATTAGCGAAATAACTTAACAAGTGAATTGCAATCTTTAGATCACAGGCGACAGGTCGGTATTCGGTATGCTGTCCGTATTCGACCGGTATTACAACGGAAGATTCTCCGAGGAACTAGCCTCATTGTTGCCTTCGGCACTGTTGCATAATCGGTAAACATGCCAAATGCGTGCCAAACATATTTACACGGTTGGCATTTGTTATATGAGAACGGGACGCTTCTACGACTCGTTCTTGAGTTCAACTATTTGTCGGCTCCTGTGTTTCCTCTTTTCAACATGCATATTGTATTAGCATCCGCAGAGATGACATACGCCTTGAGGGTTTTTTTTTCCTCAGGGCCTTCTGTGTAGAGTTATGTAAAAAAAGAGCTTTAGATACGTACTCTGTATATACCATTATATATTATTATACACAGTAGATCTTCCAGACCTAAAACCATGCTACTGGTTAATTATAAAGGGCATATTATAAATTATGAATTATTAGTTCAAAGAATTGAGGACAGGATCGCAACTGCTCTGTTATTAGAGACCGAAGATATATCACCAGTTTTATGTACAGGTGTAACTTTGGAGAGCTTCTAAAAATCTGAATATAATTTGGGGCTCAAAATTATTATTATTATTATTTTGCCCTTTCGTTCAAATAACGGAATTAGATCCGGTCCAAAAGATGTTTTGACTTTTGGTTTTTAATAGCCGCCACTTGTCAATTCTTTTTAAATTTGTAAAATCATCGTTCAGTGCTCTTAGTGGTGTATTGTTTCCAGTTATAGACGAATTTAAGTCGGCAACTTGCTTACTTGCAAATGCTTCTGGATTATGAAATCCCGAGAAATGCATTACGCTGTTCGTCTCAGCGTATCGATTAATCAATTCATTTTGTATTGTTTTTCCAGGTAGCATCAATGTGGAGACTGTTACCATCAAGACAGAACCTGTAACCCGAGAAGAAAGTGGAGAGGGAGTTCCTCACATGGATATTCACGTTGAACAGCTGGATGTTAAAAAGGAATGCGTTGGAAGAATTACCCAGACAGCAGGTAACACTATTTGCTTTATTTATTATCAAATAATGATATTATTTTTTACGTTCTTGTGAAGTAACTGTGCTTACCTTCAATTATTTAACATTCTTTATCCATAATCTTTTTCAGATTTATTGACAGATCTAAAGAGGCATCCCACGGAAAAACAATTCTCTTGTACCCATTGTAACTACTCCTGCTCTCATAAGTCAAAGTTCGAAAGGCACTCGCGCATCCATACCGGAGAAAAACATTTTTCTTGTTCTGACTGCAACCATTCATTTTCGCGGAAGGGAGATTTGACAAGACACATGCTGACTCATAGTGGTGAAAAACCTTTTTCATGTTCAAACTGTAACTATTCGTGTTCTCAAAGGGGAAGTTTGAAGACACATATGTCGACTCACTCTACAGTAAAACCGTTTTCCTGTTCCAACTGCAACTATTCATGTTTTCGAAAGGTACAATTGACGATACACATGCTGAAGCACGGTGGAGAAAAACCTTTTTCATGTTCTAACTGCAACTTTTCATGTTTCCAGCAAAGAAATTTAACGATTCACATGTTGACTCACAATGAATCAAAACCTTTTTCTTGTTCTGACTGTAACTATGCATGCTATCAAAAGGGAAATTTGACGCGACACATGCTGACTCACAGTGGGGAAAAACCTTTTTCATGCTCCGAGTGTAAGTATTCATGTTCTCGAAAATACCATTTAACGAGACACATGCTGACTCACAGTGGAGAAAAACCTTTTTCATGTGCTGACTGCCGCTTTTCTTCTTCTTCAAAGAAAGATTTAAAGATTCACATTTTGACTCACAGTAAAGAAAAACCTTTTTCGTGTTCCAAATGCAACTATTCGTGCTCTCAAAAAGGACATTTTACAAGACACATTCTGACTCACAGTGGAATAAAACCTTTTACTTGTTCCGTGTGTTGCTATTCATTTTCACGAAAATATGACTTACTAAGACATACGCAGATTCATTCGCATGATAGACTTTTGCCGAAACTTTCTTAAATTCACTTTAATTATTGAAGATAATATTAGCGATTCCTCAACGAATATTTGAAACAGAAAAAGATACGGTCACATCTAGAACCCAAAACCCTTGCCTTGCCGGGGCACCGCTCCACCAACTGAGCTAATGGGACCCTATCTCCTTCGGTCATATTTACTATATCATACTGTATCATACTTATAAGAACTACCGACATTGCCTTCATTTTTCTCACCGCACATTTTTATTTGCAACTATCTTTATGTATTGTATCGTTAATTCATCTCAAACATGAAATACCTAAGTGGGGTGTTAAAATAGGTTGTCCCTTGATTGCATTCTACTGTAAAACATATACTTCTACGTGAATATTGGTTTACATACAATATTACTTCTATTATAGCCATACACCTAATAATTAAACTTTACTGCTGTAATATTGTATTATTCTTATTTATAGAATAAATCCACATTATTTCTTACTTAATTTCAAAATTTTGTAAAAAATCTTGAAATAACCTTCAAGAAAATATGTGTAACTGTATTTTTGTTTGTTTTTTTTTTTAATTTACGTACCTCCTACGCCTAAAAAACTATGAATAATAACATTAACATTGATAAATAATAATAAAAAAACTCAAGTCTCAACGACTGAGATACAAAAAAAAATACAGTGTGTGGCAAGCCTACGCACGACGGAAGTGAAACTTTTAGTATTCTTCTCTCTCTCTTTTCATTTCATTCTCTTGTTTACACACGCTTCGGTTGTAGGCACGACATCTCTACATCATATTTCACTGATAGTATAATCTCGCCAATATGTTAAACAATCCTATCATGCTATTACAACAACAATACTATTTTGTGAAATATTTATCCACTCTTCTTGGTTATGTTTACCTTACGTTAATGTCATCACTGTGTGAATCAGACTCTCTTCTTCTTTTGTGATTTTCAGGGGATATTTCCTCTTGTGCCACGAATGTTTTTCTCACTTCTATCTCGTCACTACTCATTTTTGACACTAAAACTCTGTTCCAAATCGAATAAACCACAATCAATTACGTATTTCACTCGTATTACACTCACCGCGCAGTACACGGAGCAAGCAGCTGATGCCTGGCGTGGCGTCGTTGGCTAGAGAGAGAGGAAAAGAGAGAAGAGAGAGAGACAACGTTCGTCAGTGGCTCCCTCACCTCAGTAAGCGACCACGGTGAGAGAGCGACAGTGAACGGTGAGCGGTGGTGGGGGTCCCGTACCCCCACCACCAAATGATCACGGTTTTTCGTGACGGTCATGAGTCGGTTTTACTCCGGTCCTCGAAAATGCATGACGCGCCTAAAGAAGTTTCACTTCAATAAAAAAAAACGCATTTGGGATATGGAAGTAAACTCCCGCTAGAAAGCGAGGAGTGGGACGAGGAACGGGAGCTCGTCCACTTTGATCAGGGTCCGGCCAAGACGGTGAGGAACACCAGCCCCGGGTCTGAACGAACGCTGCTGAACGACGGCCATTGCAGACCACGCTGAAGACGCTTGCCTTGATTACCACCTCTGCTGCCAACGTAACTTGTTCGTATCGAAGTCATCATTAATTTATGTTCGAAGCCGAAGTAACTCGAAGTAACTCCACTGCACAGGACCATCTTTCTCCTTACAAATAAATCTGTTTGTCCTCCCTTTCATTGAGCGTTTTATTGCAGTGAAAATCAGTGGTAGCGATATGAGATGGCGGCCGATTTTGCCCTTGTATATTGTCTTATTCCATCGATGAACAGCTAGCCAGCCCATGGCGATGGGAAGATCCAGAGAACGTCTCACGTGGCCCCAAAACAATTCGATATAGTCCCCCGATTCTGGAGATAAAACGAATGTCATTTATCAAATGGCTATGCAAGTTACAACAAGTAAACATAGTAAAATACATCAAGTATCCAAAATTAATATCACTACTAATCTGTAAGGGTTATATTGCTAGAAGCTGTGGAGTGTCTATAATTTATTTTGAATCGCATGGTATATTTATTTATTTAAACGCCCATAGGGCTTTTACAGATAATAAATTATAGAGATCTTATGTTTTATATGATAAATATAGGTTATATAAAAAAATATACGAGTTAACAAAATATAGGTACAAATAATAATTGAGATGAAAAATAGAGAATCTGCCAAAATCCTCCAAATCAATGATAATGATTAGAGGAAAGTTTAAAAATAGTTTGCAGAGTAGTAGAAATAGTTCGCACATACTCCATTTAATGTTTGCCAAGTTCATATTTGACATACAGATTTAATAATAATGTGTTTATAGGCTGATAGACATTCAGTACCGTTAGTGTTCACGCAATATTTATTCCCTGCACTGTGTAGTCGGTTCATTACTGAATTTATTTCTGCTTTGGTACCTGCAATGTTACAATGGTAAGGTACCTTCTGACGAACCGTTCTACTAGGCACATGAAAGTCGATCAACCTAAGGAGTTCAGGGGAGTCAAACATGTTATTAACAATTTTATAAAGAAAAAAGAGATCAGAACATATTCTTCTTTCTTTTAATGTGGCAAGGCCCATGACTTTCAACAGTGAGGTGTAGTTAATGTTTTCAATAGGAATACCTAATCTATAATTTATGTTTCGTAAAAATTTATGTTGGATTCGCTCGATAGATTTTTCATGAATATTGTAAAATGGATTCCAAATGATTGAGTTGAATTCTAAATGGCTTCTGACAATGGATGAATACGATATTTTTAAATTTTTGAAATCTTTTGAAGTTCTTAATATGAAACCCAACATTTGCATCGCTTTAGTGGTTATATTGTTAATGTGGGAGATAAATATTAATTTGGTGTCAAATATTATCCCCAGGTCTTTTATTTCGGGTACAGATACTAAGACTTGATTATTCATATAGTATGTGAAAATCAATGGGTTTTTCTTCCTATAAAATTTCATGACTTGACACTTTTTTACATTAAGGGTTAATTTATTTAGGATACACCAATCAGAAAAGCTAATGAGATTTGATTGTAATAATAAGCAGTCATTAATCAGTCAGTCGACACTCGACAGACCGCTCTATATAATGTTCCCATATCTGCTAACAATTATTTTCAAAACTCACCTATTCAAAGACTTCACATACTCGGTAATAAGTATAGCTCAATTGATGTTTATCATCACCAATCAGTATACAAACTAAAATACAGTATACTAGAATGTTTGTAACAGATTCATAATTTTTTTTCAAACGCATATTTTATTGTCTCATTAACTAAGGTTTGTTTTGTAAAATTCCCAATCGGGCAAAATAAAGATTGATGATTACAAAGATGGTTTACAACAAACTGTAGTCATTTGGTCTGGGAGACCAGATACAGAGAGGGCGTGTCAGGGTGTTGCAGCACTACTGTCTCCCAGAATGATTGAATGTATGTTGCAGTATGAATGTGTAAGTCCGAGAATAATGTGGATTAGGTTCAAAATCGGTTTGACAAGGGTGTTTCTTGTTGTTTGTTATGCCCCTGTCAATTCTGAGAGTGACGAAGAGAAAGATGATTTTTGGACTGGTGTGAATGATGTGATGAGACTGAAAAATATTAATGAAAGGATTATAATGGCAGGCGATTTGAATGGGTGGGTAGGAATTAGACGTGACGGATTTGAATCGGCCTTAGGTATGTTTGGGGATAAAAGAACGAATGACAACGGGAACAGAATACTTGAAGTATGTTTAGAGTGGAACCTGTTTGTGTCCAATACTTTTTTCGATCATAAAGGTATCCACCAATATACGTGGGAAAGAGGAAATGAGAGGTCAATTATCGATTTTGTAGTAATTGACTCTAGGTTGAGAGCCGTTACCGAGGACACGAGAGTTTTCAGAGGGGCAGAGGTTGAAACTGACCACTTTCTGGTGGTGTCAAGAGTAAACCTCTTTCGCGGTTGGCGCTCTAAAGTGAAAACGGTACTAACTCCAACAAGAATCAAAATAGAAAAACTACAAAACGATAATGAGAGAAGTAAGTATGTGAATTGTGCAGAGATGAGATTGAATGAGAAAAAAATGGATGGTCTAAGCATAGACGAAACATGGAACCACATAAAAGTGAGTCTTTATGAATCTGCTAGAGAGGTGTGTGGAATAAGTACGCAAGGTAGAAAGAAAGGTGATGCATGGTGGGATGATGATATTAAAGCACTGGTCTCAGAGAAGAAGAAAGCATGGTTATGTCTGATTGCGGCTGGCAGTGCTTCCAGCGAAGAGAAGGATCGAGCGAAAGAAGTATATAAGGAATGTAAGAAAAAAGTAAGAGTTGGAGTGAAAGAACGAAAGAAACGCCTGGAAGAGGAAGAAGGAATGAAAATGACAAACCATTTCCAAGAAAACATTAAGTTGTTTTGGAAGGAAGTCAAAAGGTCCCGGTGTGGCCCTGAAACCGGAAGCATGAAAGTAATAAAATCGAAAGATGGAAAAATGTTGACGAATGAGGAAAAAATAAATGAGAGATGGATGAAGTATTTCGAGGAAGTCTTTGAAAGCGAAGTGAGTGACAGTGATTCTAGCGGCGAATCAGATATGAATGATGATGGACTGAATGTTACCGAAATTAGCATGGGTGAGATAGAAAGATCAATTAAGTGTATGAAGAATGGTAAGGCTGTCGGTTTCGACAATATTGCTGCTGAATATTTTAAAGGAGGTAGCCGTATAATTCTCACATGGTTGTGCAATCTTTTTAACCAATGTTTAAAGGAAGGTTACACGCCTTTAGATTGGAGAAGGGCAGTGATCATGCCATTATACAAAGGTAAAGGGTCACGTATGGAATGTGGGAATCATAGGGCTATTAGCCTGCTAAGTTCAGTTGGCAAGCTGTATGGTAGAATTTTGATTGAAAGGGTAAGAAAGGAAACAAAGGATAAAATATGGGATGTGCAAGGTGCTTTTATGAGTGGAAGGGGGTGCATGGACCAGATCTTCTCATTGCGTATGCTCACCGAGAAGTTTCTGGCAAAAAACCAGAAACTTTTCTGTGCCTTTGTAGATCTACAAAAAGCATACGACCGAGTCGACAGGAAAAAGCTATGGAAGGTGTTGTCCAAGTATGGAGTGAATGCGAATCTGACTCAGGCAATTGCGTCTCTATATGAGGGAAGCGTTGCATGTGTTAGGGTGAACGGTGGTTTTACGGGGTGGTTTGATATCACAAAAGGTGTTAAACAAGGCTGCGTAATGTCACCGTGGTTATTCAATCTATACATGGATAATTGTATGCAAGAATTGAAGGATGTGGGATTGGGCGCGAATTTGAGTAATCTGAAAGTATGTTGCCTGTTGTATGCTGATGATGCGGTGCTGATTGCTAATAGTATGGATGATCTGCAGTCTCTCGTGTCTAGGATGAACGAAGTATGCGTGAAGAATGAGTTAATGATGAATGTAAGTAAGTCTAAAGTAATGGTGTTTGAAAGAGAAAGTACGAAAACAGTGTGCAATATAGCTGTGAATGAGGAATACTTGGAGCAGGTGGATGAATTTGTGTATTTAGGAAGCATGTTTACGAGAGATGGGAAGGCCGACAGAGATATTGAAAGAAGAGTAAATGCAGGTAACTCCATTAATGGAGGACTGAACGCAGTTGGCGCTAACAAAAAATTGTCCAAAGAAGCGAAGTTAGCAGTCCACAATGGAGTGCTTGTACCTACCCTGATGTATGGAAGTGAGGCATGGAACTGGCAAAGAAAGGATGAAAGTAGATTGAATGCTGTTGAAATGAGATCCCTGAGGCGTATGTGTGGTAAAACCATGTATGATCGTGTGAGGAATGTGGATATCCGGAAAGAGTGCAAGGCTGATGTAAGCGTAATGAGTAAGATCAAGAAAGGGACGCTTAGATGGTTTGGGCATGTAGAGCGAATGAGCGAAGAAAGGAGTGTAAGGAGAATATACGATGCAAATGTGAATGGTAGCAGAAGTCGGGGACGCCCGAGGAAGACATGGCACGACCAAGTGAATCAGATACTTGAATCGGGCCATGTCAAGAGTCAGAACAATAGAAGAGTATGTATGAGACGATGTATGAATGTGAATGAGGCAAGGAGTGTGTGCCAAGACCGAGTTGTTTGGCGGTCCGTCCTCTCTGCCTACCCCTGCGGGGAAACGGCGTGATGGTTAGTTAGTTAGTTAGTTAGTTAGTTAACAAACTTACTTGTCTTGTGTGTATTACCTACTTACATTATTGTACTCTTGTAACTACACTATATTTATATAAACTTATCGAACTCATTGTCCAAATTCCAATAACACCGTAACTATATACTTGAATTGTATCTACTTAACTACCTACCTATATCTGTTATATTTTTCTCAAGTTTATGTATTAGTTTAACCTATGTTCTGTAAAATATTCAACCGACGTACTTTATACAATAAACTTTGCTTGCTTATGTTTACAAAATAACAACACCATAACAATAACCCTACACATTGTTATGTAAGCTCATACTCAATTTATTATGCTATGTAATTAAAATATTTTATAATGCTACTGAACAACAAAACCCATAATATGTATATGTAAAAGCCTTCTAGGCGTTAATAAAATGAAATAAATAAATAAATATTTTCAATAATTCGTTAAATTTTCATATCATCTGCGAACATCAAAATAAAGACACGTTTAAATACATTTGTAACGTCATTTATAAATATGTTGAAAAGAATGGGTCCTAGATGTGATCCCTGGGGCACGCCGCTTGTAGCTGTAAAAGTGTAGGACAGTTGACCTTTAATGCAGACAGTAAGCTCTCAATTAGACAGATAATTCTTAAACCAGGATAGTACGTTACCGGTTATGCCAATTTTCGCCAGCTTGCTAACAAGAATTTTATGGCAAACCTTATCAAACGCTTTGCTGAAATCAGTATATATAGAATCGACTTGTTGTCTATTAGCAAGTGCATTTGTTATATAATTTTCGTACAGGGGGCTTACTCGCTAAATTTCGATTTCACAAACGAAAACGTTTCTGTTTGGCCAAATTTATCACATCGGACTTAAAATAGTACTCTGTAACGACATGGATAAAGTCTGGTTTATTTTAGCGTCGTCGGCGTCGGATACGTTTGCATCTCACATAACTCTATACAGAAATGCCAAAATTGTCTATTGGCATATTTATTAGCGCGCTGAATTTTGACGTTTCCGCTGAATTCATAATATTACCCATTGACGCATTTTGAACAATTGATTAATTTATCACTAAATAAGGAAAAATGACCGTAAGTTGTACAATTATTTATAATTTTCATGTTTATTCTGTATTTTTTTACGTTGGTAAATGTATTTCGTAAGGTATCGTAACCTTTCCAAGAAGTAAAGGACTTTATAACCTCAAATTCGCTTTGAATGAACAGTGTTTTATACGTACAAATGACATTTATTTGTAGATTTCTTTTCACCTAATGACGCTACTCATTATGTTATTATATTATATTCACTAGGTAGTGTGTATTTTTGCCTTTGTCAGTTTTTTATTAGTCACCTCATTTGCGTGATGTTCATTTACTTATTTTACATTGTTAGTTATGTAATACATGATAATTCTCCTACAGACTATTAAACAAGGGGCATCGAGTGTGCAGCTGGAATTGTTGGTGGCGTGGCTCTCAGAGAGGCCTGCCATGGCTTCCGGTAGGTTCCAGGGCTTGGATCAGAAGAAAGGCCTCGCACAACGTTTCAAAACGACTATGTAAGTACTTACACTGAAATATCTTGGGGTGTATAGGAATTATGCTATGAAAAAGAGTAAGAATCGTATGTAACAAATATATTTATAAAAAAATAACATAAATATTTTCACTTTCAGTCAAAAATAGAATGGATGAATTCCTTCAGATCGAGCGGGAGAAGGTACAGATCAAGCGGAAGAGGCTACTGGTCGAGCAGGAGAAGATTGAACATCTCAAACAAATGAAAGAGATGATGGCTCTGATACTCTCAGAGGTGATCAAACGGAAGTGTAAGATATGATTTATTGTATATTAGACATTATAATGGCAATATACTCGTACATATATTAATATTGTCATTTAAAAACAGATGAGACAAAAATTACAACATTCTGAGTCAGATTTCTCAATAATACACCTTATAATCTATTGTAGCAGTAATTAAACATAGTAGCGAAAGCAGGTACGGGATTTTTAAAGCAAGATAGCGCCATCTTCTATAACGTCTTGTGCTTCATTATACCCCAGTAATGGCAGTGAAGATAGTGAATGCATGCGCTGTTTTTCACAATATTGCCATCAAAACTCAAATGCCAGAACCAGAGGATGTTATTATTGAAGATGATTTTTGAGAGCTGGTCAGAGATATTTAATTGTGGCGATTGAGAGTCTCAACAAGCTCACATTGAGTTAGCCGACCTTGCCTGAGGTTATTGTCGTGTGGATCGTTAATATCAAACACTTCTCTACAATCATTTTCAATAATAACATCCTCTGGTTCTGGCATTTGAGCTTCAATGGCAATATTGTGAAGAACAGCGCATGCATTCGTTATCTTCACTGCCATTACTGGGGTATAATGAAGCACACAATGTTTTAGAAGACAGCGCCATCTTGCTTTTAAAATCCCAAAACAGCGTTCTATACAATTTCTAACCCTGCATTGCAATTTCGTGTAATGCTCTTCTGGTGATGCCGGTACCGCATTTAAGATTGGGGTCATCATGTATGGCCTAAGCGGAAATGCTGAATCTCCTGAAATATTATAATATTTGATATACACATTTAAACAAATACATTAAAAATAGCCCACTTTATTAAAAACATGAATGAAATTTACCTAAAAGCCAGAAAGCTTCTCGATTATTTGCTTCTTCCAAGTGTGGTTTTATTGCCATCATTTCCCATACATGTGCATCATGTGATGCACCCCCATACCTCGCACATATAGCTATTATTTTTAGGTTTGAGTTGCATATCTACAGGTGAAAAATAGCATGATATATTTTATATGATAGGTGTATCAGCTAGTTTGTCCATATTTAAAAAAAATATATTTTTATTTACCATGAGAGCATTCATCGAATGGAAACCTTTTCGGTTGAAATATGCCTCTTCGTGGACTTTGGGTTTTATTATTGCTATATGGGTTCCGTCTATGCATCCAATTATACCCGGAAATTGATATTTCTCATAAAATCTGAAACATATATAGAGTTTTATGATTAAAATCGATATAGATACTGAACTATCAATACAGTTTTTATAATTTAGTTGTTTTTATGGTTTCAGGACAAGCTGAGAGCTGTGCTTGCAGCACTACTATGTATTGGAGACGCGACAATGCGACGCCTTATTGAAATATGACTAATTAACAGCCGATTCTGGCACATGTACCATCACTTTTTACCATTTAGTACCCACTGTAGAAAAGGTACTTTTATAACTCTTACTTATTTCCTATCAACCATTTCTAGTTGTACCAACTTATCTCTATAAGTTGTATGATCTACTTTTTTGATCTTGCATCTGAAAAAGTATGTTTCTGATTTTGTTTTATGTATTTAAATCAAAACCAAATTTTTTTCCGAAGTCATAAGATTTGTACTTAAATACTTCCCTACTTCATTGTAAACCATAAATTTAGTGTAACATTTTGTTTTATTTCAAATGACAAATTACACAATTTTTCCAAAGTAACGTCACTATTCATATTGAGTTATATTAAATGTTCAATATACCGTAGATGATATGAATAGAGTGTAGATACGTTACTGAGACAAACGTTCTTTGACTAAGTGGCAATACTTTAGCGGGCCGTTCACATAACTATTTCATTTGTGCACACATTCTTTGAATGGCTTTACTTTTCATAAGCGGTGCAACATTTTAGTTGGATTAGTATCAATATAATGATTCGTTTAGTTGGATTAGTATGTAATAATATACACATGTACTTACTGTATCATGCATTTGTTATTGCTACTACTTGTTTATCTAAATATGTTTTTACCATTTCTCATTTACTGTACGTGTTCTAAATGCATAATCTTTTCTGTAATACATTGGTAACTGTATGGAGGCTGTAAAAAGATGAATATCTGTTGTTTTCTTATAAATCTACAAATATAAAATATTACACCACATATGTAATTTAGTTGTTTTTTGTATTTCTTATTGTTCCTTCCTTCAACCTCGATACAGACAACATGTTATAAAATTAATATTACTTTAATCGCTAAGACGGACCGTTCTTTGCTTAAATTTCAAAAACAAACTGTTTCATCATGAAATTCAAGCGAAAGAAAGATAGAGCATGTGCTAAATGGGTTAGAACCAAAAGGTACCAAGTCAGTGGCGATATTGGTTTCCATTCAAATCTACATGGATGGCATTTTTACAGTTCTTCTATTCTATGACGATAATGATATATTAATTATTTAAATTGGCCTTAGACTACGCTTGTATACCAATATAATATCCATGTTGATGCATTCATTCCTCATTAGTGGAGACGTTATAGTCTGTCATCTGAATATGCCACAATCCTCGGGTAAACAAGATAAGTAACAATAAAATACAATAGATCAAAACAAACCCTTATTTGACGGAATTCCTTTCTTGTTGTGTTCCTGGGAATTTGATGTGCCGGTGCATTATTCTGTTTAATGCAGACACAATCTCATTCAAGTGTCGGCTCACTGTTTGTTGCGACAGGCTCGAGTGAAAATCATTGTGACCCTGTCGCAAGAAATGAGAGTGTCGTTAGAACCTTAAAAATAAATAATGTATTATGAGTACGGCAAATACACGGCAATAGAAGATAAGATAGGCAGAAAGAAACAATACAAACTGTATAAATGAAAGAGTACCTAGGTACTGGTAATGGACTAAAGAGAATTATTTTTAATTTCTAATTGTAATTTCCACCGGAAAGTGCTGTTGGGGATTTGCAGATATTGTAAGAAAAAATGATTAATTAAATAATGTTGTATTCACCTTAAGTTCCAAGGGCACTCCGGTTGTTCGCCTACGTACAGGGAGTATCGGCCTCAGTTCCTCACACAGAGTTGTGAAAATGTCCTGCGACAGCCGATAATTCGAAATGAATAATGTTGCAGGTATATTCAATGGATTCGAGAGATCCCTCAACTCACGTCTTCGGACTCTCTCTTCCCGGAGGTCTTCCGCGAGCAAAGCTCTATTTACAAATAGCAGGCGGAGATAACCTCCCATTGTGGCTAATGTAGGTACACAAAAAAACATAAATTATTAATAAGATTGAAACAGCCATGTACCTATTGGGCATATAAGATAAAATATTCAGCTAACTACAAGAAACAACTATTTACATCTATGGTATATATGGTAAAAGATGCATTAAAATTCTATTTTATTCAACATCAAAATTTTCCTTATAAAACTATCCCTTTGCAGCGTTGGACGTTTGCGAAAGTTTCCTTCCAATCTAAATTACGCACAAATTACTTAAATAACCCAAATTAAGAACCTAATAATCTAATTTGTTTACGTAAATAGTTTTTTCTTGTAGTAATTGTTGAAACGAAGTGTAATTTCCATAATCTGTGCCTAAAAGTGCATCGGTTAGGTATATATTTATCAATTCGGTTGAGGTATTGTTTAATTCGAAATAAAACAAATTACTTGCCTTTTAAAACTAGTAAATTCGATTTTATTAACTTCGAAAAATATGTCGTTGGGCGATATAAAGCTCTAAACGGTCCCAAACCAGAGGTAGTTCGACCTATTTTGATAAACCCGACATTCAAGCCTTTGGAGCTATAATGTTTCTAGCTTTCGGAGGTAGAGGGTACCAAAGTTAACAAGAACTGTCAAAATACAAGGAGCGACGGCAGACGTCGGTCTAAAGCGAAACGTTGAGCTGTCACTTTGAGTTGTCGATTAAATTCGGGTTTACGACTTGCTAAAGAGTACCAAAATCAGTGAAAACGGGTTTGTCAGTCGTAAACCCGCGGTACGGACGCTTGTGAGAGATACAGAGTCAGCCCCCAGGGATAGATTGGTTAATATAATTAATTAATTATAGTTGATCTGTTTGAAACAAAACCATGTTGGCAAATTGTAATGATGGTTTTCACGCTGGGGTTTATCTCTAGAAGAATTAATTTTTCAAAAATCTTGGGTATTGATGATTGGATACAAATTGGACGATAATTTTCAATTGCAGATTTATCCCCGCATTTAAATATTGGAGTCAAGTAACTTTTTTTCCAAAGTTTTGGGAAAATTCCCGTTGACAGAGACTTGTTAAATAATATGAACAACGGAATGGATAAGCTGTCTGCACAGTTTTTAATCAAGATGGGTGGAATTTGATCCGGCCCGGAACTTAATTTTGGTTCAAGTGTTTTAAGGTAATTTGTAATGTCGGTGATGTTAATATTAATATTTGATAATTGCAAGTTTATATCAGAATTAAATTCCGGAATTTGTTCATCTGAAATGTCAGGTTCAAACGCATCTTTAAAGAAATCGGCAAACATGTCAACAATTTCTTTTATGTTGCTAGAACTCCTTTGTTTATGATTCATAGTTCCGGGGATCCCGACTTCATTTTTTTTCATAGACTTTACGTGTTTTAGTATTTTCCACTTCCATTATATAATTTTTATAACAATTTTTAGACAAATTTTTGCAAGCTTTCCTGACACTTTTAAATTTAATATAATTAGGTACAGATTTATGTTCTTTATAGATTTTATGAGATTCTTTTTTAAAATTTATCAAGTGAATTAATTCCTTAGTGAACCATATTGTATACGTTGATTCTTTATGTTGGGTAAGAGGAATATTATTTGAAATTACTATATTGAGTTGCGAATAAAAAAAATCAGTATTGTAATCAATATCACCGTCATTTAGACTTGTCCAGTCAATGTTAGACAGTACCTCATTAACTTTATTGTAATCTGCGTTTTTAAAATTATAACAAATTCTTGAGATTTTAAGATTATCATTTCAAGTGTAGGGTATAGAAATTATAAGTGTAGGATGGTGTTTATCTATAGGGACAATGAACTCAGGAGATTCGTATACATTTACATTATCTTCATTTGAGAATATCAAATCGAGAATGCGATTGTTAACATTGGGTACGTTATTAAATTGAGAAAGATTTAAATAAGAACACATATCCAGAATATCCCTTTCACAATCAGAAATTGGCGAGTAATTAGGATCATTAAACTTACAATTCGGTAGGTTGTAATCACCACAGACAATTATTTTGTGTGTTGGATATTTTGTTTTTACATACTCGACGTCCTCACAGTGATTTTTGTATATCGACAAGTCCGAGTTGGGAGGAATATATACACTGCCAATAATAGTTTTACATGATTTTCCGCTTAATAGTATAAATATTTTCTCAACATCATAATTTTTATGTTTAATTAATTTAGAGTTAGTGCTTTTAAGACGCCCCCTCCTCTTGATTTGGCACTAGTATTATGGCTCCGGTCCATTCGGTATATGTTGTGATTCGGTAATCCGAGCTCCGCTGAATGAATGGAAGGTTCCAACCAGGTTTCGGTGAGTACGATGACGAAGGATGTTGGAGCTGTAACTTTGAATTTTCCGAGTTTTGATTTGATACCCCTGATATTTTGGTAGTAGATGCAGCATGATCCCGGTTTATGTTTATTAGATGGCCTCTGTAATTTCACATCAACCACCTTCGTGCTTAATTCTTTAACATTTCTGATATTCTGATAGTACAGGTTACATTTATTTAGTTGGAGTTTTTTGGTAAAACATCGATAATTTTGGGGAGGTTATTAATATATTTTATAGTTAAATTTGGTTCGCCATTTTTCTTTCTAGTTTCCAGTTCGTCCCGAAGCATCATAAGTTGTTTTCTTTGTTGACTCGTCTGATCGTTGCCAGCTTTAACACCATCTTTGAATTTTTTGTTATTAATTAAGATTGTCCGGACTAAATGCTCCTCATTGAGTTCTATCTTGATTGGTCTACATTTGTTTGAAATTTTCTTCGTTCCCAACCTGTACATTTTAATGTCTTGAGTATTAATGGTAATATCAATATTTTTCAGGGCCGTAGTAACTTTTTAACATCATCGGAAATATTTATAGATGTTAGATCTGACGTACTCTCCGGGACATTGAAGAGAATTATGTTTTTTGCACGAAGCTTCCTCTCTTCAATTTCGGTTAATACTTCACAAATATTAGGTGGAGGATTTGTGGGGTTAGTATCAGTAGATTGAGTAAGAGCTGCACTTTTTAAGGTCGATAATTCTCCTTTGAGAATACCCATCCGGACGGCCATTAATCCTGTTGTTCCCAAGAGTTCCGTTGTTAAAGGTGTTATTTTTCCCATTTGTTCCTTTGTGAATTTGTTACCCGGGTCATTTATAATTTTGATAAGGGAACTAAGTAGATCTTTAGCCTTTGTCATGTAGTTGAGCTAGTTTTCGTTTAAATCCATGTTTAGTTAATACGATGTTTACACTATTCTTTGAAAAATTTGATACTAGCGCCTATTTCCCGCAATCAGTTAGGCACGATTCAAAAATGATGACACTATTAGCCAATAGCGAGAAAATGACGACACTTGCAACCAATGACAAACTTATTTTTTGCGCATGCGCGTTCTGTATGTTTATGATTTCAGAAATCTTTTTATTTGATATTTTAAAACACGATACTACTCAGCACACAATATATTTATTGATATGCTTCCTTTTAAATCTCTAAATAATATAAAATAAAGTCGCTATCCGCGTCTGTTTGTTTGTGTGCTTAGTTCTTCTAAACTACACAACGGATTTAGTTTTCACTATCATTTAGAAAATTTCTTCCGGAAGGTTTATATATAATATACATGAATATTATATTTAAATGTTCTCCAAAATGCCCTGGAAAAAATCTCAGACTTGTGATCTCCCGAAAGAAAACAATCATCTATTCTGAATGCAATTACTAATGTTATCCAAATTGACCCTGGTAATAAATTACATCTTTGCGATTCTTTCAAGGATAAAGAAAACATCCTGTCACTTCGAATGCAATCAACAACGTTCTCAAAATTTGTTTTGACAGCATCGCCATTCCATTGTAATAATATTATGTACTAAATACACAATTTGGCTGTTCTGAAACGGGAATCCTTCCCAGTTGGACAGACAAAGGTTCATTTTGTTTTGTATTGTTTGTAATTTATATATATAAAATAAATAAATATTTAAAAAAAAAAATATTGAAAAGTCGATGTTTTGTAATCAAGTAGAATTTTATATTTTTCTTATATTGCTAACGCTGGCCAAACCTTATGACATACATCAAACTATTGTACTACGGAATTGTATATCTTAAAAGATATATATCTTAACAGAAAAGTCAACAATGATATATGTCTACCTCCTAAGGATAACCCGTAGCAACGCCAGGTACACATCAGCTTGTCTAAAATAATAAAAAATGTTTTAAACATATGTTTAGTAAACCTCATAATTCCACAAATGAACTGTTTATAAAATGTCCTTAAATCACATAGTATAAAACTTTTTGTTTTCTCCAATCATCATCATCACTTTTGGCTCTACAACCCCTGGTGGGTCTTGGCCTCCTAAAGAGTCTTCCTCTACTCATCTCGGTCCCGAGCCAGCTCTCTCCAGTTTCGAAGCTCCAAGGCAGACAAATCTTTGAGGACGTTGTCGCTCCATCTTAACCTTGGCCTTCCCAGGCTCCTTCTCCCTATCGGTCTTGAGCTCAGCAGGGACTTTGGTTCTTGATGCTCGGTCATTCTCTCCACATGACCTAGCCACCGAAGTCTTCCCAGTTTTATGAATTTTGTGACGTTTAGCTCCTTAAACAGAGTATAGAGCTCATTGTTATAACGTCTGCGCCAAAATCCATTTTCTAGAACCGGTCCGAAGATGCGCCTCAAAATTTTCCTTTCAAAAACGTCCAGTGCTCGCTCATTCTTCTTAGTTAGAACCCACGTCTCGGCTGCGTACGTAAGCACTGGTCTAATTAGTGTTTTGTACACTAATACCTTGGTGGTTCTGGAAAGCAGTCTGGATTTTATTTGTTTTTGTAGGCGGAAATAGCAGCGGTTTGCATTCACGATGCGCTTCTGGATCTCCTATGTAGTGTTGTTATTGTTTGTTATCAGGGAGCCCAGGTATGTGAATCTTGGTACTGTTTCAAAATTTTGGTTTCCACATACGAGAGATGGGGTTTGTTGGGTACATCCTACGGCCATGTATTTGGTCTTCTGCTGGTTTACTACAAGACCCATATTTTTGGCAGAACTTTCAAGATTTATGAAGGCGTCTTTCGTTATCTTTATAATAGCACGTATTTATACTTTTAAAATGAAACAATGAGTAATGTATTGATTCATTTTATAAAAACATGTTTTATTACTAAATAGAATTTGCAACAAAGTAATATGTAAAGAATTACAAAATACAATACAAAAATCATAAAACTTTTTATATTTTTTAGGAGATAGAGAAAATTATAATTCAATGGGCATCACAGTTATCTTCAATAGAACATACGAGGGTGGTCTGAAAAGTTACCGACCTAACAATAAAACAGTTTTTTTTCTTAAGTTTTTTATTTGTTTTTCTACATAGTCTCCTTTTAACTCTACACACTTCTCCCAGCGATGCTCCCATCTCTCTAACCCATGGAAATAGTACTCGGCGTTTTTCTCTGCAAAATAATTGGTGATTGCCTTCTCATTTGACGGAAAAATATGTCCCCCGATTGCAGTTTTTAGATTAGGGAACAAAAAGAAGCCGCTTGGGGCTAGATCTGGTGAGTAAGGGGGATGGTCAAGCAGTTCAAACCGTAATTCATGGCAACCGCTGAGGTGTGAGACGGCGCGTTGTCTTGGTGAAACAGGATTTTATTTTTCTGTAAATGTGGCCGTTTTTCCGCAATTTCTGCCTTCGGCTTGTCAAGTAATGATGCGTAGTATGCTCCTGTTATAGTTTTTCCTTTTTTAAGATAATCAGTTAAGATAACTCCATGACTATCCCAAAAAACAGTCGCCATCATTTTCCCAGACGAGAAAACAGTTTTTGCTTTTTTTGGAGCCGGTTCCCCCTTTACAGTCCACTGTTTTGACTGTATTTTTGTTTAGGGAGTATAATGGTGTATCCAAGTTTCATCTACAGTAATTAATCGGTGCCAAAAATCGGATTTATTGCGCCTAAACTGCGCCAACAGAGCGCTGGAAATGTTCATTCGAACACGTTTTTAGTCTAACGTGAGCAAACGCGGCACCCAACGTGCGGACAGCTTTCTCATGTCTAAATTTTGATTTAATATGTGACAGACACGTTTTTTGACATTTTCGTAACCTTTGCTATTTCTCTCACTTTAATTCGGCGATCGTCTAACACTATTTGGTGAAGTTTAGCAATGTTATCGTCAGTACTTGCACTTTTTGGACGTCCCGAACGTTCATCGTCTCCCAAGCTCTTACGGCCACGTTTAAATTCAGCTGCCCAAAATTTGACTGTGGTAAATGATGGTGCAGGGTCCCCATACACAAAGTCCAACTCATCTTTGATTTGCGTAGACGTATTGCCTTTCAAAAACAAAAATTTTAATAACAGCTCGATACTCATTTTTTTCCATTTTCACAAAAACACACACATCGACTCACTCAAACGACAGTCAACTAAAAACTGCGCGTCCAAAATGGCCGAAACTTTGGTGAGTAACTGTCAAAAGATGCATAACTACATTCACAAGCTTTTATTGATGAGTACCGCCATCTTTGCGTTGAGGTCGGAAACCTTTTAGACCACCCTCGTATAAACAATAGTTGAATAGTATTTTAAACGTGTTGCTGCAGGATTAACCTTTAAAGTGGCCACACGTAAGAGAACACTCTAATACCGAGTTTCGCATGCTACATGGCTTTACGCTCGAGGTTTTGCAGTTACAAGAAATCAAAACAAAAAATTCATTTCTATCCGCGGGACATGTCATTGGTATTTATTGGTGTTAATTCATTTTATCTACTTTCTAATCCCATCCATTAGACGCTTGTTCATTTCCTAGCCATATTTGAACTTGGAGGCGCGTCCCCGTGTGATGCTGGAAGGCCTGGTTCTTACTAATTACTCGCCTGAAATATCCATACAAATTGAAAATATCTCCCGAGTAAAAATAAATGCCACCGACGGGAATTGAACCCGCACCTTCTGTTGTCTGGTCACG
Organism: Hesperophylax consimilis; assembly: GCF_061612785.1. Taxonomy (NCBI): domain Eukaryota; kingdom Metazoa; phylum Arthropoda; class Insecta; order Trichoptera; family Limnephilidae; genus Hesperophylax; species Hesperophylax consimilis. Next base: position 1,226,715 of record NC_142852.1, read on the forward strand.
TGCTCTGGACCACTGAGCTACGTCGGCTTATTGCCAACCCGCCAAATAATACAATATATACTAGTACTTCAATCGAAAATTACTGCTTATTATATCTTTTTTCACCTGTTAACAACCAATTTTATTTTTTTGTTAGTGCTGAATTTCCCACTATATGGCGTCGAGGTATATTATATCTACATTTGTTGGTGAAATATTTTGACTTGTCAAATATTATTATTTTTTAATGATAAACTTATAAGTTTATAAGACAAGATTTTTATGAATAGCACAAAAGATAACAAATTATTATAAGCATCAATTACTCGCCTGAAATATCTGGCATTTATTTTTGCTCGGGAGATATTTTCAATTTGTAGTCAAAATTGTATTGCCGTAGGTAGTTCGCTCGGACGTCGCAAGTAGGTGCTCGTAGACATCAGGTAGCCGGTATTATTTACGTTAGGCAATTAACTGTGCCTTGCAAAATGTTCGAGGCCCATGCATTCGATATCGGTCGTCTTTCTGAAACACTCTAGTAGTATCGATCGCTACACATCCTTCATTTTCCCGACACCAGACAAAGAAGAGGTCGTGTTGCATCCTGTGAGAGCATTGGCAAATAAAAGGAGTTTCCTTTGATCAGGTTACTTAAGTACAATAAACTGAACAGAATACACTGGTTGGTGTTGGTAGAAGTGGAAATTGAAACATTGTAGTAAAGAAAACCAGAGTAATGCTACAAGAAATACTAGTAGACCGGTCGGTGGCTGAGTTTGGGTCTTACCCAGGCGTAGTGCGTTCAATTTCTCGGCTGGCTAAGTCCTCCATCAAAACACGAGCAACATTTTTCTCTAACTGTGGTGGTAGTAGGAGATTTTTAAATATCGTCAGATTATTCGTAACCCGATGATGTTTGTCTTTCTTTAAATATAAAATATGTGTCTGTTGCAACAACCACTTCAAGAGATGAGGACGTAGAATCAATATGCTCTTTTCTGGAAGATATTACACACTGACTGACATCTTTGCTGGTTACATCTTTCATTAAACTCTTTGTTCCCTTCACATAGCATCATTGTTGGGTGATTTCTTGATTCCCAAAACGTCCACACCGCGAATGAACTACATTTGAAATTATTGTATCTTTGTAAGACGGAGTGATTGTACACTATTCACTTAATTCCTCCCATGGCAAGAAATGTGTTGAGGCCACCTATTACACTGACTGACATCTTTGACGGTTACATTTGTCATGCCACTCTTTGTTCCCTTCACATAGCATCATTGTCGGGTGATTTCTTGATTCCCAAAACGTCCACACCGCGAATGAACTACATTTGAAGTTGTAACTTTGTAAGACGGAGTGATTGTAAACTATGCACTTAATTCCTTCCATGGAAAAAAATGTGTTTACGTTAACATCGGCACTGGCCTCGGCCCAGCTCTAATGTTAGGATTCCTATACACCTGTCACCTTCTAACATATTGTTTTGCTAACATTATAACATAATCTGTAACATACTTTTTAATTTCAATATTCAACATATACCTAATTTAATTTGTCTTTTTTGTTATTTATTCCATGGCCTCGAGTCCAGGCAGGTATAAATACCTTTTTTGTATGGACTTTTATTACAATTTTATTAATTTGAATGCACTATTTAATTTAATAAATTTAATTTTACGTAAAAGCCCGATGGGCGTTAATTAATAAAAAAATACAACATTGCATATTTGAACACCGTTACAAACTACATTAACTCTCCCACTAGTACTCCTCGGGGCGGAGGAACAACAGGCAGAAAAGTCTCTCGTACGGTACCTAATTGAATGAAACGATAATTATTATTGTCTATGATGACATTATTGTCTATGTATAACCGAGTGACGGATGTTTTCTTCACGGTTAAACGTTCTGTCCTGTTTCTAAATATAATTCTACGTAATATACCTCACACTGTTAAACCCTCGCAGTTCATTATATCCTCACAACATGCTTGTGATAGTAACTGGTAAGTTCTAAGGCTGATCATTTATACCTGAGTATTTCACGGTATTCATTGTCGTAGCGGCCATTATTCCAAACCAAACTCAGCGACCACTGTTCTTGAATTGGGCTACATAATGGTCAAATTCACAACTGCGTTATTTGTAATTAACATTGTTAATTGTCGAGATTACGTCAATTACAATGAGCATCAATATTTTCTCCCCAGTTTGATGTCCGTAGAAATAGTACCTACTGTGTGCGAATACGGTGATAATCTTTGGATTTTACGTTCTATAATGTTCAGTTATTTAATAGTACAATAAATTAATTTAGACGATTAATGCTACTGTTAAACAAATATCACCCCGCCATGAATTGGAATTCCATAAAGATGGATAGATACATTATTTGAACAGTTGCATTCCAAACTGTCATTCCTTGTCTAGTGAGACAAAAACCATTGACGCACGTGTATCAACTCAATCTCAATTCAAACTATTCCACCAGTCAATGTGACGTCTAATTGTCAATCGATTCAACTGCCCCAGCAAATTGTCAATCGCATTAATGACTTTGATTGTCGTAACTATTGATAATGATCATGTTTGGAGCGCTTAACTTGTGCCAATCCGAACACCTAAGTTAGAGAATCCAATTTCACGAATCAGGGATGTTTAACTGTCAATTTGACGTCTACCTATTTTTAGATTAGTTTTCCGATGGCATTGATTAAAATATTAAAATAAAGATTTCTGATATTTTCTTGAAAGGCAGAATGGCAGATCCAATATCCAGTTTAAATTTTTTTAAATAGGTTATCTGACGATTGACAACGATTCTGCAAACCGTTTTTTTGTTTAATAAATATCTTAACTTCAAGGCCACAGTCACAATTATATCCATAATTCCAAGTACATTCGACTTCATTGTCTCGTTGAATTATTCCGACCGAAATAAAATATTCAAAGCTCATACAAATTATATATATATATATTTTTTTTTAATTTTATTATATAAGTCCATTTTTGTTTATTTGTTACAATATATGATCAAATATTTCAAGACCCCTCTTCCATAGACGCATTAGCTTGTGGCTGGAAATGGAGTGTACATTGTTTTATTACAGTATGGAGGTAATTAAAAATAAAATGATTTTAAACTTATTTGAAGAATGGAATGTTACTTAAGGAAACTAATTGAGATGAGTTATTCTTAAGATTAATTCAATTGGAAACATTTTTATTTTTTGTAAGTTTGTCTTTAAAATATTTTTTCACAGTGTTTATTATTTGGATGTTATCATTAATGTTTCTAATTTCTTCAGGTAGTCGATTGAAAAAAATTCTTGCCCGGTAAGTGTAATAATATTGTGCAAAGGAAGTGTTTAATTTTGGGCATGGAAAAATATATTTAAGTCGAGTACGGTTTTCAGTTAGAAATTGATACTTGTCTTTTTCTTTTATGATTTGAATTAATTCATGTTTAGTATAAAGATCTTTAAATGAAGGCACTTGAAATTCTTCGAATAATCGATCCGTTGGGTAATCGGAAGGTTTTCTTAATATTATTTTAATTATTAACCTTTGTACCACTTCTATTGGAGTAAGGTTAGTTTTGTATGTGGATCCCCAACTTATGATACCATATTGTAGAGTTGATTGGACTAAAGCATAATATATTAAATATAGGTTTTTTAAAGACAAAAAATTTCTGATTCTTAAAAATACATATATCAGTTTTCTGATTTTTTTTACAATTTGACATATTTGTTCCTTCCAATTCAAATTTTTATCGATAATTACTCCTAGATATTTGATTGTATTTGTGTTTTTTAGTATTGTGCAGTTTTGGAGACAGTAATTTTTATTATGTATTTTGGAATTGTCATGAATGATAATGTCAAAATTTTTAGGGATGTCTTTTGTGTGTATTGCAAATGGAATTACATATGTTTTATCGCTATTTAGTGATAGTAAATTAATGTCGAAGAAATTCTTAAGAGTATTTATGTCTTCAGTGGCTTTAAGTATTACGTTTTCCCAAGTTTTTTCGCTTATTATTAGAACTGTATCGTCGGCATACGAAGTAATTTGGCCATGTAGTGGTTGAAAGAAAATGTCGTTAACATATATGGTGAAAAGAATTGGTCCAAGCACTGTACCTTGCGGGATTCCAAAGTCAGAATGTTCTACGCTATTAACATTATTTATTTTTACGACTTGTGGTCGATTTTTTAGGTAGTTTGAAATCCATTTAATCGCGTTGTCTTTTATACCTATATTATTCAATTTTTTCAGTAGAATCTTATGGGAAATGCTATCAAAAGCTTTTCTGAGATCAATAAATATACTTGCACATTTTTTACCTTTATCTAAAGATTCGTAAATGTATGAAGTTACGTTAGCAATAGCATCTTGTGTGCTGAGAGATTTTATAAATCCAAACTGGTTTTTGTGTAGTATTTTATTATTATCTAGGAAATTGACCAATTGTTTTTTTACTATTTTTTCAAAGATTTTTCCTATATTTGAAATTAAACAGATTGGTCGATAATTTGTTACTTGATGTGGGTCTCCAGATTTGTAAATAGGTGAGATTATTGTATTCTTGTAGTTCGTTGGAAATATTCCTTTTGTTAAACTTAAGTTTATTAAATGAGTGATTGGTTTTATTAAATAAGGTTTCATAGATTTTAACATATGTGCCGTAATATAATCAAAACCGGGAGACGAACCTCCTTTCATATTATCTATTATTTTTATGATTTCACATTCTGTTGTTGTTTCAAACGTTGAGAGTATATTACGTTCCTGTAAGTTTTCATTATTATGATTTTCCGGGATAAAAGATTTTTGGATATTTTTCGCAAGATTTTTTCCGACATTAGCAAAAAAAGAGTTAAATATGTTTGCACATTGTTAAGGTTGCATATTGGCATCTATAATATTGTTATCATGTTCAATATATTTTACGTTTTGTGTTTTTTTTGTATTGTCAATAGCCAAATTAACTGTTTTCCACATTTGTTTTTGGTTATATACTGAAGATAATATTTTATTTTAAAAAAAATCTTCTTTACTTTTTTTAATATAGGTTGTTAATTTATTTTTGTATTTTTTATATAAAATATATGCATTTTCATCTTGGGGATTTTTTAAAGTTGTCTTGTAAAGTTTTTCTTTGTTTCTAATAGATATTATAAGTCCTTGGGTAATCCAAGGTTTTAAACATCTTAATTTAGATTTTATGTGTGTTGTTGTTTCATTTGTTGAATTTTTAATGTGTTGCGACAGGGTATTTTCAAAGTTAGTCGAACATGTTTCGGTGTCATCACTGTTTAAAACATTGTTCCAATCCTCTTTTTTTAGATTTTCAGTGAGAATGGTCATATTAATGGTGGATTTTTTAGTTATTATATTATGTTTTTTTTGTTTAATATTGTTATTATATAGAAGTAAGCATGAATGATGATCAAGTATGTTAGTTTTCCAAACAATTGATTTTAATTTGTGAAGATCTTTAATATTTACGTTTGTCCAGATATGATCGAAGCAGGATGGAGTATGTTCTTTTACTTCTCTTGTGTTTTTATTTATGCAAGATATGAAGTTTTGTTCAGTCATACAGTTAATGTATTCATGTTTACAACCATTTTCATTTTTTTCATTAATGTTTAAGTTAAAATCACCTACAATGAAGCAAAGCTTATTTTTAATTTTCGATAATATGTTTTTAAGGTCATTAATAAACGTAATTATATTATAATATATTATTATTGTTCCATTACAACAATTTTCTCTTCCAGGTTTATGGTTCTGATCCAATGACCAAACTCTACAACACCAGTGCCATGGATCTACTAAACCCAGAGACTGTTTCCATCAAGACGGAACCAGGACCCAGAGAAGGAGATAAAGAGGGAGTTCCGTGTGTTGAAGTTGACATACATCTGCCGGATGTTAAAAGGGATTGCTTAGAAGGAAGTACCCAGAGAGCAGGTAAAATTTAACAATCAGCACTTTCTTATTTTTATTATTATCTGTGTACTATGCATATAATTGTTAAGCTATTTCCGTAATCTTTTTCAGACATTTTGACAGAACTGAAGAAGCATCCATCGGAAAAACGATTATCTTGTCCCCATTGTAACTACTCTTCTAATTACAAGTCCAAGTTAGAAGAACACTTGCGTACTCATACCGGAGAAAAACCTTTTTCATGTTCCCACTGTAACTACGTATGTTCTCGAAAGGGACATTTGAAGATACACATGCGGATTCACAGTGGACAAAAACTTTTTTCTTGTTCCGACTGTAATTATTCATGTTATCGACAGGCAGATTTGAATATACATACGTGGACTCACCTTGGAAAAAAACCTTTTGCATGTTCCGTCTGTAACTATACATGTTCTCAAAAGGGTGCTTTGACGAGACATATGCTGATTCACAGTGGAGAAAAACCTTTTTCCTGTTCTGATTGCAACTATTCTTGTTCTCAAAGGGTAAATCTTACGAGACACATGCTGATTCATGAAAGAGAGAATTAAAGAAACGCACGTGGACCCAAAATTAAAAATATACTTGAAAATACCAAATTTTAAGTCGGAGTTAAAAAGTTTGGCGAACAAAAAAACTGATTTCGTGTCAAAAGAAAGAAAATGCAGAATAATTAACAGACAAAAAAAAACAAAGTAATTAAAAAAGAAATTATAACCGAAGAAATAAAAAAAATGGTTTGATATTGAAAATACTCCAATGACAATATCTAGAAATAACCCAAGAAAACAAGGACAACTTTAAACTTATCAAGGAGTTAAAAACAAATAAAATGAAAGGAAAAAAAAATGACTTACCAATTACATTATTGAAACAACTAGCAAATTGTTAAAAAAACTACTGTCCAAGAAAAGTAGTCGTCGAATTCTAAAGAGTGTACGACGAAGATTGGAACCCGCTTGAATAATGCATCCAATGTCTTAAAATCAGCCACACAGCTCAAAGAGGTCTCTCCGGGAGTAGTTCCCCATTTACCCTCGTTGCACTAAGGACCATATACTTTACAAATATGAAAACAGAGAACGAATTCCAATCTGCAACAATCTGAAATCCATACAAAACAAAAAGGCGTGATATGAATTATTCCACTGTACATAGTGTACATAGAATCGATAGCATAAAATGTCTTTACAGGCAAAAAAAATGCTTCAAATTGCTGGAGAGCGCATTGACTATGAGTAAATCTGGTAATTTTCATTTCCTGAAAGTTAAAAATGAATATTCTTTTATGAATCGCATCAGATTAAAAAATACACATAGACGCAAAATTATGTCGCTTCATAGATTTGTTAAAAGAATTAGGAAATGTATTTATATTTTTTTAAGACTTAGAAATATTTGTAGACTAGAAAACCTAAAAATATTGTACTATGTAATTGTTCAATTTACATCATTATACACTTAAAATATTGAAAGATTGATTTTAGGTCATCTTGAAAAAGCCGTCTACATTTTCTACCTATATCCAGGAATACATATATACCTACTACTATCCAGAAATAACTTATTTTAACAACCTTCCTTCATACATAAAATTTCAGATTAATTTGAAAAATGACCTAAAACTACTACAAGGATGGTAAGTTTTTAGATTCTCACGGCCAAAAGCATTTTTGTTGTTTGTTTTTGGGGTGTTATGCCGTGTTGCGCTAACTCCTTCATTAGCCGACGTTTCGGACAGCGTTGCAGTGTCCATCATCAGGGCAGATCCGGTAGATCCGAAGATGTGTAAATTTTGGTTGTCGAGTTTGTGCTCCGAAACGTCGGCTAAAGAAAGAGTTAGCGCAACACGGCATAACACCCCAAAAACAAACTACAAAAATACTACAAGGATGGGTTATTTCACAAAATTTTTACAATCTATCAAATTTAGAACTTAATTTTCTAGTTTTGTGAAATTTCTATCCAAGTTTTGTTATTATATCGTCATAAACCAGTTATTTCACAGAACTGAAATAATAACAGACATTAAAAATTAAATTTGATGAATTATTCAGGTTCTGTTGTCCTAATAATTCATACCTTTTATTACTATTTTTTTAACTTATTTATCTGTTGGCAATTCTTCCGTTCTTCTATGTATTTAGGTTTTATACTTAGCTTTAATAATACATAGTTTTATATAATTGCGCTAGAATTCTCTCACCACAAGAGCTTAGTCTCTTTATGGTGAGGAAGGGCTATTTTTTATTGTATTAACATATAAAAAATGTTATATCTATTGTAAAAAACCCAAATATTATTGAATAAATAAAATTTAAGGATGAAAATTTACTTTATATAGGTTTATACATACCACATCATAATTTAAATACATCACATTTAACTTATTTTAACCACTGTTGAATTGGGCAGTCACCTCTGGTCTTGTGCCCCAAAATCCTTGACTCAGTGTAAAAACGGGCGATTTCTTTGATAGATTCTTCTGTCTCAACACAAACGGATTGCAATTTTTAGAGCAGGCGCAGCTGAGAATGTTATACCGGTATTTCAGTGGAAGATTCTCTTCGGCAGCGGTGCATAATCGGGAAACGCACCAAACGCGCGCTCAATATTTATACTTGGTTGACATATTAAATCTCATAAGAACGGATCGTTTCTATGAATGGACTGTGGAAAGATTTTCGTGTTTCCTCTTTCCTACAACATAAGTCTCCTCAAGAGCAATGTTCACGGCCTCATCTTCTCAAACAAATCCTCCACACAGCATCCCCAAAGATGACATATGGCCTGTGGGAATTTCTTTTCCTTGAAGCCTGTTGTGTGGAATTACTAATAAAAATATACTTTATCCATGTCGTATTATATATAAATTGGATTATTTAATATGGCTGTGATGAAAACATGGGTCAGAGGAAGGTAGAGAAACTACAAACTACAAACTCCAACGGCTCGGAGGGCTTTGAAGCAGAGAATGGACGGTTATCTCGAGAGTATTTCCTCCTAGGGTAAAAATAATCTCGTCGAATTTAATGTTTCAAAGACCCAATCCTGTCTGATTACGTCTAAAAGGGATCTCTAAATGATAATCTAGTCTCCTTCAACGGAAGCAATCTTCCGAACAGGCCTTCCATTGATATGCTTGGTGTAACTATAAGTGACCAGCTCAGGTATGAGGGCTCCATCGAAGCCAGAGTAAAGCTGGCCTCTCAGAAGCTGGGCGTACTGTACAGGGCCCGCAGATACATTAATAGTACACAACTTCTGACCCTGTACAAATCGCAAGTGCGCCCTACTGTCGAATTTGGCAGCCATCTCTGGTCCGGAGCCCCTAAATACCTGAAAAAACCCTTGACTCTGTGCAAAAACGGGCGGTCCGTTTGATAGATTCCCCAATCTTAACAAACGGACTGCAATCTTTGGAGCACAGGCGTCAGGTAGGTATGCTGTCCTTGTTCTATCGGTATTACAATGGAAGATGCTCTGAAGAACTACCGTCATTGATCCCTTCGGCACCGGTGCGTAGTCGGGATACACGCCAAATGCGCGCCCAACATTTGTACACGGTTGACATTTGTCACATGAGAACGGGTCGCTTTTACGATTCGTTCTTAAGTTCAACAGCTCGGCTGTGGAACGAACTGCCGGCCTCTGTGTTTCCTCCCTCCTACAACATGGACTCTTCAAGACCCATGTTCACTCCTTCCTCTCCACAAAAAGACCCTCCACACAGCATCCCCAAAGATGACATAGGCCCTGAGGGAAATTATTTTCTTCAGGGCCTCCTGTGCGGAGTTAATAAAAAAAAAGAGAAGTACCTGGATATTCACAAACGGTTACCAAATAGACTAAAACCATTTCAAGCAAAGTTTCGATTTCTGGTTCTCTTTCACGTCTTTCAGCAAGTCTGAGGCAATTTACCACCTGTGAAACTCTTTGAATGATTAAAAATATTCTCAACACTCAATGACAACTCTGTAGTATTTGTTAATTTTTTCTAGTTCTCTAAATCAGACTTCCAATTTCAGACGATAATAACCTTAATTCTGCCTCATCAATGTACCCTGTGGAAAATGAACTTCAAGGTACGTCATGACTTTCTAACCAATCACAGCTTTACCCCCTCGATGAGCCAACCAACAGGGCGCCCCGCAAATACATTTTTTTACTATCTATGGGGTGCACCGATAAATAAGCACTTTCTTAATTCATTCAAGTAGGTACTGAACCGAAAAATATTTTCTTTTCTTTGATATCTATGGATAAACTTCCTCCGAATGCTTGCTGTCACTTTTGTTGGTTATGTTATTTTGCTTTACCCCTTTTGTCAATATGTACACCTCGAACGAAAGAAAACCTTCAACCTCGTTATTCAGTTAGAATTCAACTGTTCTTCCAGATTCTTACGTAAAAGCATGGATTCCACTGCCATCAAGTTAGAACCAGGCACAAGTGCGGAAGAGAGTGTTCCGGTGATATTTACAGAAATCGATATAGAGTATCCTTTATTCAAAAAAGAATGTCCGGATACAATTTCCGAAAACAATTCAGGTATACTGTTGTCTTTTATTTGCGCACAACTGTTATACAAATAATACAATCTAAAATAAAACTGCAGGTTTTTGCTAGGCTATATTGACATGCTCATTTATACTTAGATATCGACTCTAAATACGCCCTTCTGTTGTGTTATATTAACTATATTTATGTGATACCTGAAACTGTAATATCAGAAACTATAAGTTGGACAACTTTTGAGGGGGATCTGGGACGAGGGTGTCGGTAGACACCTGAATTAAATGTAGAAAATTTAGATGCCGGTAGAACGTTCCATATACGAGTCGTTGTTTACAAAAACGAGTCCGTGAAATGTCCCGTTCTAAGGACGGGTTGTTTCGGAGAATTTGAACAATTCATCGAATTTCAACGTTCATTTTCGGGTTCTGTGAAAGTCCTATTCAAGTTCTGTTACTATATCATTGTAGGCTAGTTGCTTGACAAAACTGAAATAAAAACAGAACTTGAAAAAATCTTTCACAGAGCTTGAAAATGAACGTTGAAATTTGATGAATTGTTCAAATTCTCCGAAACAACCCGTCCTAAGAGTCATACACAATTCAGTAGTAGGGGAGGTAGGGGAGGGATTGGCACTTTTTCACAATTAAATGCATAAAAAATTAGATCTTATAGATAATCAATATTTATTGCCAATTCTTATTTCACCACACATTTGGCTAGATATTTTAGAGTGAACTTTCTTGAAATTATAATCAGTCTCAACATTACGAGATAATTTCAGAAGTTATTCAAAAGTGCCCGATGCTCCCTATGGCAGGGAGGTTTGGACACACCCTGTGGGAGGCTTGGGCATGGCCTATAAAACACTTGATATCCATAATAGTATTCAAAAATAAAAGTTAACAACAAATAAAAAACATCTTAAATAGTATCTTAACTTATCTAAGATTAGGTATAACCCATAAAGGTTTATGAAATGTGTACTTAGAGCTACCACGTTTGGTTTTATTGCATGTCTTTGGTCCTGGCAATTTAGTTTTGATGTCGTCTAGTGGGACACTAGCTACGTCATCTACTTCAGATAAAAAAGGTGTTTCTTATCTTACTCAGCCTCACAAATTTTATTGTAGCCATAGTATGACTAATGTCTTCGATTCGGCCGACATAGTGCAAACAGTCTTTTTTGTAGTAAATTTATCGATCCAATTTTCAGGAATATTAGTTTTATTTATGGCTACAGCATAGTCATAGGCCAATTTACGTGCTTGTATCTTTGCCAATCCATAATTATGTTTAGAACAAACTATCATGTAATTTGACAATTTTTGTTCTTCTTCGTCGATGAAAATTTGTGAGGTTATAAATCTGTGCGAAGAATCCTTTACAGAATCTTGTTTAAGGTACCGTTGCAAACATGATCTAGGGATATGATATTTATCAGCTGTTGTTTTTAATTTTTATCCTTTTGATACCTCTTCTATGGCTCGTAATATCAAATCTTTAGGAATTTCCCGTCGCAAACCTTTCTTTTTTGAATTTGAAGGGCATCTTTCTATAATAAAAAATTATTCAAATAGTTTAATTAAAGCAGGTAATAAGAATTTTAAAAAATCCTCCTATACTCAATATATAGTAGGGAGCTTTGGGCATGCCCAAACCTCCCTCACATCAGAATGCCCATTACTCCCTCTGTATACATTTTCAAAATAAGTTACCGGTATTTCTTTTTATTTAGGTATTTAAGCATGAATTTCAGTTTGATTTATAAGTAAGTAAATATACAAGAGATTTATAATAAAAAATAAACATACCTTTCGTTAGTTCTCTCTTTATTACGATCCGAAACCACAACAAAATATTCACTTTTACGAGTGTATTACCTTCAAAAGTGTCTGTGTGTAACAACTGACAAAAATCACAGATAGTCTATGGATGAACTGTGTTGTCAGTCGGTAAAGTAAACTACAAAATTAGGAAAAAAATAAAATCTGTGACCGGATCAGAATAAAAGGGGGGTGCCTATGTCTCCCGACTGCCCGTCCCTCCCCTACCTCCCCTAAGGTTAATATAGTCACGCAAAAAAACTTTAGTCATGTTGTCGAACATCACCCCTGGTTTATTGGTTCTATTTTATTAGTAAGTATTTTCTCGTAACAGGTAAAATTATTAAAACGGAACCTTCATACCTAGAGGGAGTCACAATCAAAGGAAGTGGGATTTCATATACTGGAATTGATCTCAAGGTTCCTGGTATTAAAAAAGAACACATAGAGCCTCATGAAAACATTTACCAAACAGCGGGTAAGCCAAATTTCCTTGATAATATTTTTATAAACTAGCAAATCCAGTATAAGGTACTGGCTTAAATAAGAAATATAATCAACCGGACTTTTCGAACCGTCCTGTGTGACTTGCAAAGTTTTAAGGCAGGATTCAACACGCTGGAACTTCATTCTGCATGGCAAGATGCACACGAGTAAGTTGCAGGCAACAATTGCCTCGCTGTTTTCCATTGAACTATCTTTTATCGCCCTTCAGCCGGCAATGGATTTCAAAGAGGTAGCAGTGATTAATGGGCCGTTAATTTTGTACGCCAGGATCAACATTACAATTGATTGTTTTAAGTGGTTTTGGAATATTCCTGATTTAAAACATAGATAACAAATGCGCGCAATCTCATTTGATTTGCTATAGCGTAATTTTTATCGTTAGGTATAGTTATAAGTTCATTTTTTAATTGTTTTTTTCTATCTCTGAGAGGTACAACCGCAATTTGTACTCAAATAAGCTATTCGTCTCACCGCATCCACTATCATTTCATGTGTTTTATTTTCTCAAGGAAACATTAATAAGGAGACCATTAAGGCCGAACTAGGACCCCCGGATAAAGATGAAGGTGGCGTTACTGATATGGAAATTGACATAGACCTGCCGGATGTTGAAAAGGAACGCTTTGAAAGAATTACCCCAAAAGCAGGTAAAAACGATTTCCTTTATTAGAATTAACATTTCGTGCCATGCTTTCTTATAAGCTTTCAAGAAATAACTGTGCTACCTATAAGCTTTTTTATCAGTAATCATTTTATAATTGTTGACAGATCTGAAAACACAAACTGTGACAAAACGATTCACGTGCCCACATTGTGACTACTTCTGCACTTATAAGTCACAGCTAAAATCCCACTTACGCACACATACTGGAGAAAAACCTTTTTCATGCTCCGACTGCAACTATTCATGTTTTCAAAATGGAGATTTGAAGAAACACATGCGGATTCACAGTGGAGAAAAACCTTTTTCATGTTCTGACTGTAAGTATTCATGTCGCCGCAGCGGAGAGCTGAAGACACACATGTGGACTCATGCAGGAGAAAAACCTTTTTCATGTTCTGACTGTAGCTATTCATGTTATCGAAAGGGACAATTAACGAGACACGTTATGACTCATTATGGAGAAAAACCTTTTTCTTGTCCAGAATGTAATTATTCATGCTCTCAAAAAGGAACTTTGACAAGGCACATGCTGATTCACAGTGGAAATAAACCTTTTTCATGTTCCAACTGTAAATTTTCGTGCTCTCGAAGGGACTATTTGAAATTTCACATGCGGACTCACCGTGGAGAAAAACCTTTTTCATGTTCCGAATGTAACTATTCGTGTTCTCAAAGAAACTATTTAACGAGTCACATGCTGACTCACAGTGCAGAAAAACCTTTTTCATGTTCCGACTGCGGCTATTCATGTTCTCGAAAGAGAGAGATGAAGATACACATGTGGGCTCACAGTGAAGAAAAACCTTTTTCGTGTCCCGACTGCAACTATTCTTGTTCTCGAATGGGCAATTTGACGAGACACATTGTGACTCACAGTGGAGAAAGACCTTTTTCGTGTTCCTTGTGTCACTACTCATCTTCACAAAAGTATTCCTTAATCAGACATATGCAGATTCATTCACACGATAGACTTCCTCGTATCTAGCGATTATCGGTATTAAATCTGACATAACACGGGTAGTCTCCAATATGTCATTAGCTGCATGCAAAGCACGCATTTCGGATTTCTCATAAAGAAGTAAAAGGCAACACGCCCTAATTCTATCAAATAACCATATACGAAAAGGGTCCCGAATGCGAAAGTGGACAGGATGTACGAGGACTGTCGGGGTAAACTCTCTATAGAAAGCGAGGAGTGGGCACGCACGCAGCTGGGAGACGAGGAACGGAAGCTCGTCCACTTTTATCAGGACTCCGGCCAAGGCAGGGGGGCCCCGGAATAGAATGAACGCTGCTGAACGACTGATATTGCAAACCACGCTGAAGACACTTACCTTGAGTAGTAAATTCTATACTTCACCTCAGCTGCCCATGTAAGAGTTCTTGGTTTCGAAATGATCATTAATTTATATTCGGAGCCCAATTAACTGTATGATAGATCTTCTGCCCCGATGTTTAGTTGTAACCTATTCATTTACCCCATCTATTATTGCAGTTTCCACTGCATAGGATTGTTACTCTCCTTAAAAATAAACCTAGTTCTACCATTAATTGAGTGTTTTAATGCTATAAAAACCATCGATATCACATTCGGCCAAATTCGCCCTTCGAAATTATCTTATTCCATCGATAAACAGCTAAACCATGATGATGGAAGGATCCGGAGAACGTCATCCTGGAGATAAAGACGAGTATCCTATATCAAATGGATACGCAAGTTACAACGAGTAAACATTGTGGAGTACAACAAGTTTTCAAAATAATATCAATAAGTGGCAGTTATAATGGCAGAATCTTTTGATTCTTTACAATTTTTTTTGAATCGCATGATACATTTATGTGCTTCTTTTTAAATCTTAAATAACCAATGATATTTTTCTTCTTTAGTTTAGTAAACAGAATAATTAACACAGTGAAACTGAAACAGAAGATATGCCAATATCAGGTGAGTCAATTACTTCAGTCGGTTCGTGTCAAGAGTCAGAATAACAAATGTGTTTATATGAAGCGATATTTAATTATGACAGGAAAAAGTGTTGAGTAGAAAACAATCTTCTCTGCGGAGAAATGGCATGAGGGTGTTGCGAATATTGAAGATGTGTTCGGTGTTAAAATTAAACTGTGTCATATTTTATAATAGATTTATTCTGTTGCCGGGATAAAATAGCCGTTAATAAATTTGAAAAATATTTTATACATCACACAAGTAATTTATCACAACAGACAAAAAAAGGATTATTTAACTAATCGCGGCGCAAAAGGATTAAGTTGTTTTGATTAGCGCGATAAAGATATGTTAGTAAACTTGTCAAATATCATCATTTTTTAATGATAAACTAATGTTTATAAGACAAGGTTTTTATGCATAGAACAAAGGATAACAATTTATTGTAAGCATTAATTACTCGCCTGAAATATCCATACAAATTGAAAATATCTCCCGATTAAAAATAAATGCCGCCGACGGGAATTGAACCTGCACCTTCTGATGTCCGGTCAGGTGCTCTGGACTACTGAGCTACGTCGGCTTATTCCCAACCCGCCAAATAATTCAATATGTACAAGTACTTCAATCGACAATTACTGCTTATTATATTTTTTCACCTGCAACAACCAAATTTATTCTTGTAGGAAAGGCTTTGTTAGTGCTGAATTTCCCACTAGATGGGGTCGAGATATATTATATCATATTTGTTGGTGAAATATGTTGACTTGTTAAATATTGTTCTTTTTTAATGATTAACGGATGTTTATAAGACAAGTAAAACAAATTTGTTATCCTTTGTGCTATACATAAAAACCTTGTCTTATATACATTAGTTTATCATTAAAAAAATAATGTAAGTAGTAGACTGACGCTGTCTCTTATATATGGCGCAAATGCATCGAGAATCATCCAGCGGGTAGGTAGGTGGGCAGTACCTACGGTGTTCGCTAGTAGGTTCCAATGCGATTCAAGTTGCACTTAAGAACGTTCCCGAACATTCTAGTTACTATCGCTACAATATGTTGCCGCCCGTAACGCTGAAGATTCTAGAGGTCGCTCAATGCCTGTAGGAATGGCGCGGTGGTTTCAGGTACTGTCCGGCTTGACCTCTAGGCAACGGCCGAAGTGTCCAGTAGGTTCTACCTCGGCCTACGTACCTAGGTACTACTGAGTACTAAGCAGTACCCGACTCGAGCAGTGGCGTACCACTTCAATGGTTAATTAGGTAATATGTGTATTAATTCCTTGAGATCTTTTTTAATTATCTCAGTTTTCAAAATGATATTAATCACGCATTGTAGTCTGAGTTCTTTAAAATCTCGCGACAAGAAAAACAGAACCAGTTTCAGAGACATACTTACCAATACACGTATTTGTTAACGGTCACCAAATCTCTGTAAATAAACAATATGTTTAGATGAAAAATGATCAAAATAAATTAACACGCACTGTTCGATCTTTGCCGTACAAATGCACTCTCGATGACTCTTACAAAAATGTGTGCGTCTTCACCGGTTCTCTTCCTCTTTTGACTGCTGAAGAAGTTATGTGTTGGTTGGGAACTGCCTCAAACTCACATAACAAAATGCAGCGTAGAAATGGCATATTTTGACCGTGCCAATAGGTTAGTCATATGCTATAACATCTTTGGGGATCTATGGTGAGGGGCACGAAATGAGAGACGTATCGTGAAGGTCACAGTGTTTATTGATGAGTCAGGTGGCCGTGGTGAGATGACTTAGGACAGATGTTGTATTCTCCGGATGCAGGCGGTGATGTGCTGGTCAAGCGCGGGTCAGTGAGTCGACGCCGGGCGCTGGTGACCGGACTCGTTGACTGTCAGGCACTGGCGATCTTGGGAATTAGTACTCCAGTGCTGACGGGAAGGCCGAAGGTGCGGTGGACCTTGTAGGTGGTTGAGCGGGAGCTGCGTAGACCAGTGAGGATGCTGCGTGTCCTCGTGGTGGTCATGGTGCGTGGATGAAGCGCTGGTCAGAGGCGCTAGAACCAGGGTGCTGTGATCCGTTGTAGCGCTGGCCAGGGATGCTGGCCAAGGCACTAGGATGATGTCCCGATGGAGTCCATTATTGAATACGGGCGGAGCCGGGAATATTGTCCTTCGCGCAAAGGTGCGCGGATTATCACTCGCGAGAATTTTAAACTGACGGCAGATTGATGACTGACTGACTGCTCGCTGCGTCGGGCTTATTTATACTGTACAGCTGACGGCAACAGTAGGTAGGTGGAATCGCAAATAAATCGGAGCCACTCGCTCAGTCTGGGCCTTTCGGGAACTTTTGGCGGCGCTGCAATTATGCATAGGCGATAGGATCGAACCTTCTGGCGAGTTGGCGTAATGTTCCATACCGACTTGCAATCGTATTGTCGTAGGTAGGCAAGTAGGTGCTTGTAGACAGGTAGGTTGTGTTGTTTACGATTCGTTCTGCAAGTTCCTAAGTATGTCGAGCTGCTTACTATTAATGAGTTATTCTGGATTCTTCTCTCAACGCCACACATCTGTTCATAATGAACTACACAAAATAAAATATACATTTTTGTGAAGTACTTTGTGTTCGGTACCTACTTGAGTGAATTAATAATAAATATCTATGACTCCATTATTGTCTATGTTTGAATTTTCTGGAGGAGTAATAATTTATTCTTTGGTTTCTTCATTGCAAGTCGTTTTAACCTATTTCAGAATTTTAATTCTACATAATATTCCTTAAACTGTTTAATACGCAGATAAATTTATCATCCCGTGATTGTGATAGGTATTATTGGTTAGTTCTAATACTCGTATTTTCTTCCCGAGAATTCATCACTCCATTTTTTTGTAAGCCGCCGTTATTCCAAATCAAACTGATCGACATTATGTTCTTTCATTTGGACTACGTTTGCTGCTGGTTTGACTTATATCAGAAAATCCATTTAGCGTTTTGTTGGAGAATTTTTACCCAACCGGTGATTGAGTAATGCGACGATTCTCTAACCCAGTTTTATGTCTTAACTTCAAGGTTAATAATTATGTCGTTATTGCCAAATATGTGATATACATACTACGTCATCGTTTAGAAAGTACATTTTATTAGAAACAAAATATTCAAAGCTCGTAAACATTCGAGTTCCGTAATAACAATGTTCTGTCTCAGGTATATTTCTTTGGGATTCAATCGATTCCAAACGTCACCACATTAGTGCCATGGATCTACTAAATCATGAAACTGTTTGCATCAAGACGGAACCAGGGTCCCAGGAAGCAGGCCGAGATGAAATACCGTCTAAGGTTATGGATTTTGACCTTCCAGATGTAAAGAAGGAATCTTTAAAGTGTGAAGAGAGTACTCGGATAGACAGTAAGTTGCATTGCATGTGTAAAAAATGTGCATTATTTAATTTAGATGTTTGGAATCCACGACCTTTTTATTTGTTTTGCAGACAGGACATATGCATGTTTACAACAACCTCCTTTTCCATGTTTAAGTTTCTTTGGTATTTACCCCAAATGTATCTTTACCGAAAACTGTTACACTACTGCAAATATTAACTTATATTTTCATACAAAATTTTAAATTATCAGTTGGATAGCCCTGACATATTAATGTTGATTCAATTTCATGTACCTACCATTAGATCAAGGTCCTCTTGTATGTATTATTTTGACAATTATACCAGTCTCAGGATATAACTCAGTTATACATAGATTGCACAAACTTGGGAACTTTTATGCTAAAATCGCAGATACTTTTAATATTCCCCTTGTAAAGTATAAAGCTGCACTAATAACACATTTTAACGCCACTTATTTTAATGAGGTCACTACATAACAGGCTATTGTCATTGCTTCTTTCTTTACTGTTATTTTATTTGTTATGTTTTAACTAAATTTAATTCTTTAATTTTTCTCATCAAAATTTAATACTGCACTATGTATATGTAAAAAATAAAATAAAAACTTTGTATGCAATGGCACTTGTGCCGTAAATTCTAAATAAATAAAAATTTATAACCCTATTTTCTCTCTATTTAACTAAGGGTAAATATACTGAAAATAGGGAAACGCTAAATACATACATTTAGTTTTTAAAATACTTTTTTTATATTAACTCCACACAGGAGGCCCTGAAGAAAATAATTTACCTCAGGGTCTATGTCATCTTTGGGGATGCTGTGTGGAGGGTCTTTTTGTGGAGAGGAAGGAGTGAACATGGGTCTTGAAGAGTCCCATATTGTAGGAGGGAGGAAACACAGAGGCCGGCAGTTCGTTCCACAGCCGAGCTGTTGAACTTAAGAACGAATCGTAGAAGCGACCCGTTCTCATGTGACAAGTGTCAACTGTGTACAAATGTTGGGCGCGCGTTTGGCGTGTATCCCGACTACGCACCGGTGCCGAAGGGATCAATGACGCTAGTTCCTCAGAGCATCTTCCATTGTAATTTATTCATTTATTCATTTTTTGGGAAATCAACAGTTTATATTTTTACAGATTGTACATAAGTGAAATAGCCAAAATAAAACCAATTACGGATTTCCTCCTTGTGACTTTACGTAAGACAGCATTAGAAGAAATAATTAAATTTATGAGAAATGTGAAGTTATAATTATATAAAATAAAAGAATTGTATAAAATAATAGAACAAAATAATACAACAAAAATAAAGGGGAAAAAAAAAAAAAAAACTAAAATTTATATAAAATAAAGGATTATCGATACATTGGTAACCATAAGAATACAAACAATATTGTGCATATAAATCATATCATAACCATAACCATAAGAAGACAATGTTGTGCATATAAATTATACCATAACAGGATTATAAATATATAAATACTAGAAACATAAACATCAGAAACATCAATTCAAGAAACATCAGTGAAATACTCTTTTAAGGTCATTTTATATTTAGTAAATTCGCAATTGAAGATGTCGATATTGAAAGTTAGTTGATGGAAATATTGTATGTTTTTAGTTTTTCTAGATCATTATAATTATTTATGCAATGGTGATTTGTGTTTTCATTAAGTCTTACATAAATTTTACAATTTTTGATCCAACAGAATTTGAATTTATTAATTTTGGTAAACTCTCTGACCTTTTTGTAGAGTACTTTGTTTTTATGAGTTAAATGTTCATTTATATAGATCCGTTGTTTTCCATTAAAGTTAAAATCCTCTGCTGTTAGGCCCCTTCTTGTCCGGATTGCTGCTATGATTTCGTCTTTCTGATTCCTGCCCTTTAGTTTTACTATAATATTCCGCGGTCTTCCTTCAATCTTCTCCTTGGGGGTGACTCGGGTGGCGTATTCAATTTCGTCGCTTACTATATTTAATTCTGAATAGATCCTTTTGATAATCTCCGTCAGGTTCTCTTGTTTTTTTTCTGGTATCCCAATGATCTCTATGTTATTAATGCGTGCGTGTTGTTCGTTAGCATCCAATTGTTTTTGTAATTCTTTAAATTCACTTTGTTTTACGGCGTTTTGTTCCAGAGTTTTTTCAAGGTTGTTGTTTTTTTTCGTATCAATTTTTTTTTCTAGAGTTAATATTTTATTTTTTAATTCCTCGATTTCTTCTTTATACTCGTTTCTGATGATTTCCAGAAATTGTACCTTAAATTCTTCAAACTTTTTGTCAAGAAGTTGGAGGAGTTGGGTGTCCGTAGTATTTAGTGTTTTTGCATTTGCTCGTGTAGTCATTTTGGCACGAAATATTAATTAGTATAACTTCACTTCACTATTAAAGCTATTAAAATATAGATATTTAGATTTTAGCTAGAATTTTTTATTTTATTTTGAGATATTTCAAGAGTGAAATAAAAACACGACAGCTGTCATTGAATGTTATTGTTGTATGTAATACCGATAGAACAAGGACAGCATACCTACCTGACGCCTGTGCTCTAAAGATTGCAGTCCGTTTGTTAAGATTGGGGAATCTATCAAACGGACCGCCCGTTTTTGCACAGAGTCAAGGATTTTTTTCAGGTATTTAGGGGCTCCGGACCAGAGATTGCAGCCTAATTCGACAGTAGGGCGCACTTGCGATGTGTACAGGGTCAGCAGTTGTGTACTATTTTTTTTTTTTTTTATTATTTTTTTATTTGGTACATTATTTTGTTACAATTTATGTTTTCCAGTAATGTAGGCCTCACTGGGTGGCTTGCCCGTGCTGAGGCCTTCATTTTTAAAGTATCTGCGGGCCCTGAACAGTACGCTCAGCTTCTGAGAGGCCAACTTTACTCTGGCTTCGATGGAGCCCCCGTACCTGAGCTGGTCACTTATAGTTACACCAAGCATATCAATGGAAGGCCTGTTCGGAAGATTGCTTCCGTTGAAGGAGAATACTTAGTAATAGTTTTATAATAATTATTTATTTATTTATTACACGCCCTAGTGGGCTTTTCTTTAAAAAAAATACAAACATTTTGTATCAGAGTAAACACTTAAAAATTAATACAATAAAGAAGAATGTATACATAATGGCAAAAATGAATCCTTACGCATATAATTGAATTTAAAAGCTCCAACAAAACAAAATAGTAGAAGCGGAGAAGTTATATGGGTACATAGGTCTATTTGTGTCTAAAAGAATAAAAGTGATAGAATATACAACATTTATACTGATATGTTAGGCGAGATTGTGAAGTCTAGGAATCGAAGAATTTTGGTAAGCTAGTGTCCTGGTGTTATTGAAGTAAAAAGGTATGAAATGGCATGATTTTTGGGAACATGGATATTGATACATTGAAGTAATTCGGGACAGTCAATTTTAAAATGTAGTATTCTTTTTAACAGTATTAAATCTGTGCTTATTCTTCTTTCTGAAAGTTTCAATAGAGACATTTTATCCAACAGGTAATTGTAATTTATGTTTTGTATAGAAATATGCAATTTATAATTTATAAACCTTAGAAACTTCCTCTTCTAATCTTTTCAATGTGATCTGAATGAATATTGAAAAATGGAGAACATAACATTGATAAGTAATGCATTTTAATTGTTATGTTGTTAAAATTAGAACCGATTTTTACACAGCGGCGATACTTGTTGATGTCAAAATTTTAAGGTTAGTTTTTTCTTATATTATTTAAACCAAAATATAACCCTAAAATAGATCGATAGCTTGTCAGTTCAGGTTTAATTAAATCGTAAATAAAATAAATCTAGCCTAAAAAATCAATTTAACATTATTATGTCAAAACATGGCTTAAAGAGAAGCGTCAAATTATTCGTTTCTTTACAAAATAGCTAATAAAATTCATTATTTTCCATTTTCTTAACTTAAATACTTCTTACTTTTCATTGTTATCTAACCGATACACAGTGGTTTGTCTATTAAAAGTGCGCATTAACCGTGTCCCTATTTTCTGTATATTGACCCAAATAAGTTGTTACACGCTTTTCGACTACCGTTCTAGGCACATATTGCGGTCATTGAAATGTGTTTATATACTTCAAAATAAGGGTAGGAAATACAATATAAGTTTACTTGTTGAAAGAATCGAAATGTAGAATATAAAATCTTTTTTTATGATTAAGTAAAAAGTTTAAAATAAATAAAATTAACTGTTTTAGTAATGGGTAGCATTCCTTAAAACAGTTCCTTCTCTTTATTAATAACTATCACTCAACGCTTGACGTATAAAGATCGTCAGTTTTAGATCCGGATGATTATAATAATATTGCTGTCAAAATTTTTAGTTATTCCTCTAATATTCACCGTTGACATAAACACAAAAAACCTAAGGACGGGTTGTTTCGGAGAATTTGAACAATTATTCAAATTTCAACGTTAATATGCGAGTTCTGTGAAAG